>NW_026294813.1:8937500-10187500 GCF_026119805.1 Tympanuchus pallidicinctus
GATTTGAAGATGTCTACTATCACTTTTCATTGATCAAGCCAGTCCCAAATAAACATCTGTAGATTTATTTATCCGATTTCCCAACACGAGAATAAGGACATTAACCCAGACACTTTTTACCTCAGATCCAGGGGTGGGTAACACCACACAGTTTCACTAACACTTGTACCATATGGTGAAGAAAAAGAAAACAATACCAAAACAGAGCTATGAAGCACTGGGGTTTTCTACTCACTGCCTTTTGAACTCAAACACAAGATAGTTTCCTTGAAACCTGCTCATGCAGACAGTCAAAGAGCTGACAGCTGTCATATATATGCAGTTGTTTCTCCTGGGGAACCTTTTCACTTCTGAAATCTTAACATATGCAGGGGCTAGGCCAAGAAAATCTAGTAGGATCTACAACTTTATATTGAGCTCGGTGAAGAAAATACCGTAAACATATCTATCAAGATTAGGAATAGAGCAGCAACATAGTACATTTCCTGTGTAAGCTTATGGTCATAAATGTGGGCTGTATACTGGCCCTATCTGAGTCTGTGCTACAGAAATACCATCTGAACACAGAACGTCATCTGCCAAAACAAGAGAGAACATTTTTCCTTTCTCACTCCATGAGAGTGCCCAGGTTTCACAGGACCATTATCCAAGAATAATGTCTTCAATCAAGATCCAAATTCCTAGTCACGAGTAGTCATAATTCATTTAAGATATCTTCAGGCTTATCAAATGTTTCCTTAGAAGTGAACCTCCAAAGCAATATATAAGTGAAGAATACAAGAATTATTACAGGGCTAAAGATTCATCTGCCTTTCAAGGCATTGTATTATACTTCATTAAGCACAGGTCAGAACAAAGCCCTTAGGCAAAACATGAAAGACCTGCAAATGCTGATCTAAATTCGTTAGCACGCATAACATAACACAAACAGGAACAGGGGATGGTTTATTTCTCTTTCCCTTGATTTCAGGCTGATCTAAATGACTGCTTGTACTTCCCATGATAGCATGCTAACTTCTTCACAGCGAGATAAACTTTTCACCCTCAGCACTTCATTTAGGTATGCTGAGGTCAGAATCTGGCAGAAATCTCTATACTCATATTTCACAGTGATCAATATGAGAAATGGAAAGGAAATAAAGGCACTGGAATAAAAATAGAAGAAAGTCAATGACAAGTATGGAAACAACTCTACATATGTCTCAGAGATTTTTATTTAAAAATAAGCCAACAAAAACACAAAACAAACAAATAAAAACAACCTCCTCCCATTTCCCCAGACCAAATCATCTTGTTTGGATAAACTGCAACCCTTGGCTGTTTGAGAAGAATATCAGCAGAGGTATACCAGGAGACACAAGGCTTTAACACTACCAGCAGAAAGGAATAACTCTTATTCTCCACAATCTCACCTAATCTAATTGTTAGGGCTAAACAACCTGAAAAAAAGTTATTCATAACACATGACAACCTGCTTCCCTATCTCGCTATACCTATGTAACAATAATTCAGATATTATTTTATGATGATACCATTTTTCATCACACACACACACACACTCACACAAATCTGGTTGCATTTATTATAACAGTTTCTAAAATCTATATTTCAAAAGAAAAAAAAGAAAAAAAAAAAAAGAAAAAAGAAAAATAACACTAGCAGAACATTGTTGCCCATGGAAGTAGAAGTCTGCAGGTTCACTGGAAAGCTAAGCAAAGTTTTTATTAATATTCATAAAGACCAGACCCAGTACTGACCACTGGGAACATCACTAGCCTCCAACTAGACTGCACCACTGATCACACAACTTTTTTTGTCTACCAATGTCATCACTACAACATAGAAGGCCACAAGACTGGCCAGGCAATGTTCTCCCACTGGTCAAGCCATTCCAGCTGTCTCAGACCATCTCCATATCTTGCATGTGCCTTAAAACAGCTTTCAGGAAAATCTGCTCTATGATCTTCCCACGCACAGTGGTCAGGCACACAGGCCTGTAGTTCCCCAGATCTCTATTTCTTAAAAGTTGGAGTGATGTTTTCCTTTCTCTGGTCCCCAGGTACTTTGCCTGACAACCATGAATTTTTAAATATGATGTAGAGTGGCTCAGCAACTACATCAGATAGTTCTTTCAGGACCCTGGCATGCACATGATCTCACTTGTCCACATTCAGTCTCATAAGGCCAGTCTCAGACTAGTTCTCTTCTTACAGTAGGAGCAATTTTGCTCCCTTGACCACTGCCTAGAGGTTCAGAGACATGAGATGCATGGTAAGCCTGACTGCCAGTGAATACTGAGGCAAAGAACTTACTGAGAACCTCAGCTGTCTCTGTTGAAACTAGTTCTCGTTCCTCATTTATCAGAGGGGGTGCACTCTCCTTTGACCAATATATATGTAACACTAAGTTCAATTCTAATTTGCCTCCATCTAAATTATGTTCTGCATTTTTTCCTCTTCTTCACACCCATTTCTACTTTCTTGGTCCACAGAGAGTTCTGAAAAGGCTACAATTCATTATGTTAAACACAATTCATTATGTTAAATGGTTTAAAAATTCTTCATTATTTATTGTAAACACCAAAAATCATGTCTTTACTAAACCAAAAAATTCAACATGAAGAATATATTTCCTACAGATGAGTTTTCAATAAAAATGCTGAATATCTTCCAAGTAAAATTTTTTATATGGCCTCAGATCACCTTCAAAATTGTAGCTGAGGAACTTCATGTCTTCTGTGGTCTGAACAGGGTAAGTATCCCATATTTAATGCAGTAGCAGAATCTCACAGGCTTGGTCTACCACTAATGGCAAGTACCCAACCAACTAAACATACATTTCATTGCAAAGAGATAATAAGAGAAACTCCAGAGGGAAAACAGAAGCATTGGTTCCATGATAGCCAACGTACAAAATGTCTCAAGCTGTAGGAAGGAGTTCGCTCTGTGGCTGCTTTGCCCATTGAGCTGCCAGATGACACAAGTACAAAGAATGCAGGAACGGCTCAGGGGTCACAGGGAACAGCAATGCTCGTTTGTTTTGCAGTTTCCTTGCCAATAATACAATAAGGAAATAATATGAGACCAGTATCTAAGCTGAGCTGTTTGCAAACTTCTACAATCAGTTCATTTATTAAGAAAAACCACTAACTGAACTTAATTATGAACAGCTTGAATTAATTACTTGTACAACATTAACATCTGATATCTCAAGAAAGAGCTCTGTCCCCTGCGCCCTTCACAGATATATATTAAGAGAATGCCTAAACAAGCAAATCTACAGTCTCATTTCAATCCCAGTTTTATGATTTCATACCACAGACACACAAAAACAGACAACAAAATGTGATTAAAACTCATGATTTGGATGTGAGATCCTGCATATAAGCTTGGAGGGAATGTCCACACCAGGGCTTTGAAAATACATAACGGAGAGGACAGTGTGACTTTTCTGACATTCATGTAGGTTTACCCATGTGTGTAGCACAGATGACGGACCCAGACTTTCCAATTATTTTCATGCCTAGCAGGACAGAAACCTGATAGTGACAATCAGAAGACTCAGCAGTGAGTCTCCTTATGAAACTCCTGTTCACTGGTAGGAGGCATCAAGATGATCTTCTCAAACTCACACAGAAATCCACAGGTAAATACTAAGAGACTAAGCAGTGAAATAAGTGTGATAAAAGTATAGAATGGCTTGGGTTGGTAGGGACCTTGAAGAGCATCATGTTCCAATGCCCCAGTAACTTTCAGTGAGTATTCTCTGAACATAATAAAAACTGATGTGCAACTAGGACCAGTCCTCCCCAAGTTCTTAACACACAGCAGAGAAACAATATATATTATAAAGCAAGTTTCACATATGCTGTGAAACACTTTCCCTCCTGTTTATTCAGCCTCCTAAAATGGTTGCCAGCACCACTTCCACCAGGGACATTTTTTTTTTTTGCCCTTGGTGGGAGAGAAAAACAAACTTCAGCTGAAAATTGAACTTTACAATTAAAATTCTCCCTGAGCTATAGTTATTATTATAGAATATTTACTCAAAAGCACTAAAGGGGATGAGATGCATAAGCCTCATTAAAGAGTACACAAACTTCTTTAATAAATTAATATTCCCCTTCTTTCTTCCATTTACATTATGGCACAGAACTAGCAACTGTCATCTACAAGGCAATTGTAATAAATAATAGAAAATAATAATAATAACAGTGCAATCATAGGAAATTCTCCACAACCTGAGGGTGTAAAAAAGTATTTTTATTATTCCCTTGACACTTGCCACATAGGCTATATTGGTCAAGTAAGAAGCACAAAACCCAAATCCCACTGTCCCCATGATGACTAAATTATAATAATTAGTGTAAAGCTATTAAGACCATTTAATATGATCCTTCTAGAGTTCCAAACAACTGTTTCACATTTTGCCTCCTTACAAATACATTGAAATTGATCCTAGCTGAATTATTGTTTTGGTTGCTTTGGAGCCCCTACCTTCTGCATGCATTATTAAAATTCCTTTCCTAATGAATCTTTCCACCCATGGAAACATACTATTGACACAACTCAAACACAAGTATATGCTACGTCAACAATGCTCAATTATCTTCATTACACAACAATGCAGAACTGAAAGAAAAGCTACAGGATTGCAACATTTAATACAGCATGCCTGGCCCAATGGTCCGACTCCAGTAAATTGTCCAGAAATCAAGGATTACAAAGAGAAGAGAACCTATTGATTTAATACAGGAATCTAGAAAGCTCATACAAAAAGAGAGATTTATACCTTCTTGCTTTCTCTGAAATGCAGGAAACAGATTTTTCCCCTGAGGTAAACAGAACAGCTGAAGAGCAAATGCATAAAGAAAAACAGCTTATTTTGATCATTCACCCTTCACACATCAAACATCATACAAAAAAGGTTCAAAGCCAGAAGGCAAAAACAGAGTAAATGTAAGAAGGAATAGAATGCTGTATTAATGTGTGAAAGACTTGTCTGCAATTCCATCTGTTAACAGCTGAAGCATCATTCCAGGTAAGTACCTAAAGTTAAGTGGGGTATATCTGAGTCAGTGTCAAGAAATCTGATATGCACTGAGAAATGAAGGCAAGGCTCTTGCACAAAGAAGTACATGTATGAAATTAATCTTGGTTAAGGGCCCACCCTGCAGCTCATACACTGACGTGGCTCTAGCAAAGCACAAAGAACAAGCTTATGCTGGGGAATAGTCCAGTTTTTAATATGCCAAGTAGAAGCCTGTGAATATAAACACGAGTATTATTTTGTCGTACAGAATATCGGGTGCAAGCATGAAATATATAACCAATGAAAAAATAATGGTAGAATTTTATTTTATTTTTTTTCTTTTTAGCTTCTGGGTTAAAAAACAGTTTAACTCATTTTTGAGACATGTCAGAATGCCATGTATTGAGACCCTCCATCAGGGTCAGAAAACAAACTAGGTGAAATACAAAGTACTCATATGTATATGCGTGTATACACACACACACACGTGAATTTGCCTTAAATTCATTTTAATACTTCCCTCTTTTTTTTTAATTGGCATAAAAAAAGCCATCCCATTAATCATTACAATAGATTTTTCAGATACAGCTTTTACTAGCATAATTCTGTGTAACATAAGCTTAAAGTCCTGAGAAACTTTACAAGCTCACCTTTCCACCTCCCTCACATGTGAGTGTACAACTTATCAAACAACGCTATAAGCTTTTTATGATAGAACAGCCAGCTAACAAATGAGATTGTGAGATAACACTGGGGAACACTAAGTTCCTTAATTTATAGTATTGTCTTTTAATAAGAACAGATGGCTTGAAAGAGAACTCAAACATTCCCTTATGAGATGCCAGGTTAATGGCTGCCACTTTTTCAATGGTTGAAAACCTTTCCAGGTGAGCAGAATAAATGAAAAACAGCTGTTCTGAATACATTCAGTTTTCTTCAACAAGCTATTGCCTTCAGTTAGAAGTCTTCTTTTAATCAGAAATAGTTGTTTAAGATGGTGCAGCTAATGAAATTTTAATACTGATTTAACAGGTCCCACCTAGCACAATAAGCTGAAGTGCAAAGATGAAAGTGATGTTTATTTTGTGGTCAGAAATCAGTCCTCATTTCACAGGTTCTTAGCAGCTGTTCCTGAACTAAGCGATTAGGCAGAGGGAGAATTATCCTTACATAAGGCCAAGGAAAAACAAAGCTGAGTGGAGTGTGACACATCTCTGATAAAACTGAAAAAAATAGCAACTGTTTAAAGTATAGGAAAGCATTCAGGCAAGAACAAGTGGGTGAGTACTTGTTCATTACCTACACTGAGGTCAGAGTGTGAAATGTTTTTAATAAACAAAAGGTGTCTGAATATGTCTCTCAATGCAATTTGCCTTGTATGGAGTTTTATACATCTAAGTGGATTTCTTGACAGTTGCCCAGAAATAGGTTCAATGCTACAGAGTCTATCAATTTTATATGCAAAGCTTCAGCCAGGTCTATCACCAGAATACTTTGATACAGAATACACCATCCTATGTAAATCCACCTCAACCTCAGCTATATTGTAAGGTAGGGAAGTCCCAAACCCTGACACTTCAAAAGTGCTGGCCCCTTTCCTAGTTTTTAACTTCATTTGCTATCTAGCTATCACAACTATCTGCTTTAGTAGAAATATACTGTTAGAATTCATTTCACTGCTGCTGTATAGTGATTAATACTAAGGCTAAGGAAATTTCCTAATAGCTTATTCTCAACCTGCCAGCTATAACCGGAGCCTAGTGTGAATAAAACTACTCTTGAATGCTTAAATGGTCTGCATGCAGTAAGGATGTGCCTGCTCCTGCCACTGCAGCAAGACAGTGAGAGATTGTCTCAACGTGCTCTCTGCACAAAAACACAAGTCTGAAGGAGCAAACGTTACAGCATTCATCACCTCTTCTCAGGCGTCAGAGGAATGAAACACCTGAAGTGCAAGACTAATGCAATCCAAATCAGACCACAGGGAAATAAAGCTAGATGCTTATGGCTTCCTATTCAGAATGTGAATGGCATACAGATATGTCTGAGATGACAAATGTATAAATACAAGGCATGGCGCAAAACAAGCTGAAGCCAGAGGAGAGTGAAACGTTCTGACAGAGAGATCAGTAGGAACAAGGATGGTGAGCTCCAGGGGTGCTGAAAGACCTCACAATTAACTGAGTACTGTACCCCTGAGATAGTAGCATTATAATATGCTTAGCTCAACATAAACATTCGAGACGAAAAAAAGAAAGACGTGCCTCTCTTCTCTCTCAAGACCCAGCAAACCATTGCACTCCCTCTTACGCTGTAATCTAAAGATTATGCAAGTTACAATCATCTGTCTGCCAACAAATCAACTCACTGATGGAAGGGAGGGATATTAATATAGTAACATATCCCTCTTTACCAGAGGGCAATCAAAAGCTGCCTGTGGGCAGCAGTCTGCAGCTAGATTACATTAAGTACAAGGAGGAACAATACCCTGGAATTGATTAAACAGGTTTCACCAATTTCAACCTTGAATTTGTATCACCTGACCTAAATTTCCAGATTGGAATGGACATGAGAGAATACATTGGCTATGAAGACATTTCAGATACATTACAGGATTTCAAAGCCCCCAAGGAAACAACTAGTGGGGCCACAAGCATAAACTGTGAAATTCTCCTCTTGCACAGAATGCAGAAGCTAAGCACTGAAATGTCAAATCCTAAGGTATATACCTACAGAGACTTAAAGCACAGGCAGTTCAAGGAAGGAGGAAATGTAAATGCTCTATTAGTGAAGGCAATAAAAGAAAAATACAGTACAGTTTGCTACGTACATAAGTGGCCTACCATACAGTACTTTGGACAGCTTTGGAATGCAAGTACACAAAGTTCAGCAGAGGGAGCAGAAGTCATCCACTGTTGGAATAGCCCCTACTCCTGCTGCCTGAACTTTGCTTATCATAATGATGATGAACTTAGACAATTCTGATTTCATACTGATAAAGCATTATGAATTAATTAATCTGAGAATATCACTGTGAAGTAATAACAATTCCCATGCAATACTGGTGAAATTGAGGTTCTAGAAGAATTGATAGTTAAAAAACACTGCATTTCGGATTTCAGGCATGTACTGCATCCTTGCTTTCGCAGGCAGAAAAATCATGCTTATTGAAATAAGCTGAATTCAACACACCAATCATGTCTTCTGTTACTATACAAAGATTAAGGATGTGACAGCTGAGAGACACAAAAAATTAAAAATAATTAGAATTTTCAATTTTTGCATGCAGTTGAACACTATGCAAATCAGAACTCTCTGCTGCTTCAGACATATTAACCTTTCTGTCAAATCTCTACAGAAAAATCACTGTACAAACAGCTACGCATATAGAAGAAGAAACCTTTCAAGAGACTTCATATGCTTATCAGATTAATTCTGGCAGCATACTAAGAGGTTGAACCCAAACAGTAATTCCCCTGAAATTGAAGTTTCCTTTTCTAAGACTGCACTGAGCATGTAAAGGTAACATCTTCCCTCACAAATATGTCTATCTCTCTTTCTGTCCACACATAAAGAAACTGTGTGATTCTACACAGGGTGCAGCAGCTGAAACTGGAGATGTATGTTGAGTAATGCTAGATGCATTTCTCCCCTACTAGGTTTCAAATCCACGCCGAGACACAAAAATACCAAAAGAAAATAAGGACAGCAGAAAGCAAGGTGAAAGAGAGAAGGGCTTAGAACAAAAGAGTATTTTCATTAGGCATGTGTAAACTGTGTTTTTCCAGACTAAAAAAAAAAAAAAAAAAAAGCATGTATAACTAAAAGACTGACAACCAATACAAAAAGGAGACGGAACAAGCAAAACTTGAAAATGCTGTCTGTATTGCCATGGGTGAATCTGTATATACAAAACATGAATTCTGTACTGCTTTTATGAACTGCCTCTATTTTTATGTGTAACAGCTGCTTTTCACTTTCACAGTGTATTGAGCAGCATTCCTCCCACTGAAAACATTAGCAATAACACCTACCAATTTGTCAGAGAAAAAAAAAACAAACACAAAACAACACAAAACAAAAAGCCAATTCAATAATTTAGAACTAGTAAGTAATGAATACTTCAGCGCAATAATGGCTTTCCTGTTTTCTCTGGTGCAGGTCTTAAAGAGAGGGGATAAAAACTTCCCTAGCAACAAAAAAGGAGCCCAGGCTCCAACTGTGCATTTTGCAGTCTTCAAGGAACTGAGGAGGACACACACAGGGCAGTGCCAACCCTCAGAAATCGTGAGAGGTAGGGTTTTCCTGGTAGGCAGGCAAACCTCAAATCTATGGTTAGCATGGGCTCTGAGGAAGTGTAGCCAGCACAGAAGACCTTAACGCTTGTTTCGCAGCAGTGAGAAAAGAAGCCAAGGAAGTTTCATTTATAATATAGTCCAAGGTATGCAAAACTGAGACAATAAACCCCTGGTCACCTACCCTCTAAATCAGTAGGTACCTGTTAAAGTGTAAATCTTCATTTTAAGGGCACATTATAACCATTTCCTGTAGGATAAGGCATTACTAGTACACCTTAGTGAATATTCACAACACAGAATGTTTTTTATGCAAAAAAAAAAAACAAAAAAAACACCAACTTCTCACATACAGAGAATTATTCATCACCAGAACCTACTGATGATGAATAGTGATGTCTAATGAAAGAGTGCAGGTCCCTCAGAAAAATATCTACAGCTTACTGTATTGTGTATCTATTGATATTACGTATCCACAGGTAGAGAAAGGACATACAACACAATCAGAGCCCTTATGCTCAAATGGGAGCAAGATAAGAGAGTCTAAACTTTGATACAGAGAATATTTGGTTACACATACAGGCTTTCTACGCAAGACAGCAAAGAGGAGTCTCAGTGCTGACCATCGCACCACACAGATGTAGTAGATCTTCAAAACAGAAACACAGCAGCAGATTTTAATCAACACCTTGGAGGAATGCAATTGAGAAAAACACTGGCAGCAGTCACCTACATAAATTCCTCTTTCAGAAAACAGGAAGCTCTTCAAAGAATGGGAGTTAGAGGGCTGATGTTCCCAGCACTGCCTCCAGAGAACGCACAGACATCAGGCTGTGACCCACAGCCTTCTGATGTTCAAAAAGTGCACATCTGACGTTCTTATTTAAGGAATTTACATAGTAAAAAACAGTTAAAGGGACCATATATTTTAATTCTGAAGAGTCTCAGCATTGATAGATTAAATAAACGACACCATAAAAATGTCATTCATCTTTCTTCCAAGTCCATGAATATCTCTGAGTTGCCATTACTACCAGAACTCTTAAATTAAAAGGGAAGATCTGAACTAAATTCCCCCTCAGACATATTTTCTCTGTATCTGTCCGACAGATGTGCTTGAAGGTTTGTTTTAAATTTAATCAGCAGAGGTAAAATACCTTTGGGTCAGATAAATAAACCCACTGCAGCTTAAAATGCAGAATGCTATCCTGACCTGACTTCATTTCCCTTAACCATGGAAAACGCTCCTGGGGTTTACCAGTCTCACAATGGCAACCTTTCTTCATGTAGATATAGGAGCTACACCGGTGCAAAACACTTGATACTCAAATTAAAGAAACCTTAGGAAGACATACAAATATTTAATATGCTTCAATTAAACTTTTATGGATTCTATGCAAATGCAAGTAGGTGGAAATTGTTCTAACAGGATCAAAGTGATCTGAAGTCTGAGATGTGGAAAAGGAAGTATACAAAAAATTAAAAAAGAATGAGATTCATCTTTTTTTGCTTGGTTATATTTCCATTAAACTTCATTAATTTCAAAAGAAATTGTTCACAAATTAAATGCCATTAGTGATGGGAGAAGGGGACTGAGCTGCAAAATAACGAGCAACTTATTTTCTTCTTCATGTGGAGGAAAAGTCATGCAAATGCCAGTGTCATTGTAGACTGACACACTATTAGATTTTATGTTTGATGTTGTTTGAGTTACCAGTATGAAAATATAGTGCAGTGTTAGGAAGCAGGACATAACAGTACATGCTGGGAGCTTGCATTTCTTGCTGCATGCTCTGATTTCTCATAGCTATGTCTCTCAGTTCAAATATTTCTGTAAATCTCCAAATCTACCCACATCCCACATTCCTTCTCTCCGTTCTCCATTTGAACTTACACAATTCCCAGCAGCCCACACTTCCCTATAGTTTAAGAGGAACTTTGAAACGCATCAAGGGTTTTATGCAGTGATGCCAAGTCCTGTCTCAAGTTTTTGCTTTTGGTGTACAATGGGACCTGCTTTTAAAATATATGTAATGGTACCACTGCATATCCCCTATCTCTCTCCATCTTCTGTCAGCAGCTGCACCTACTACAAAATCCCCATGTACTTACACAGACAGGCTTTAGTCTGACTCCTTAACTCTACATCCTCCACGTGTAAATTTCTGTGAGTGGGAATTGCAATCCATTCTTGAAATCCCATTGACAATTAGGCAGATGTTACAAACCTCATCTTCATCTTTTTGCATTCAAATGTGCAAGTTTAGTTTTCTGACTGCAGCCAGAAGTATTTCAATAAGAAACTTAGACCATGTCTGTTCTAAAGGTATTCCATAATTAACACCATTTTCACAGAATCACAGAATGGCCAGGGTTGGAAGGGACCTCAAGGATCATGAATCTCCAACCCCTCTCCCACATGCAGGGCCACCAACCTCCCCATTTAACACTAGTTTTGTTTTCCTGTAAAGAAAATACTGCCTCTGCCAGTGATTGCTGTTACACTTTGCAATCAAATTCACATGTTCTGTAGTCATAAATGATTTTAAAGCCAAATCTGAACCTGATCAGGGTACCTTGCATGGGCACCATTAAAACCACACTATAATTCTGTTTCTCAGACAGGGGACCCATCCTAAGTTTTCTTTTTTTTCATTTTTTCTTTTTTTTTTTTAAAAAAAAGAGAGGGAGAGAGAAGTAAAATGTAGAATGGGTTAATTATTTCATACAATAACGCCGAGAAAATATGTTCTTTACCCAGAAAAAGAAATACATGCCTTTGTAAGACAAGGAGACATCCTGAAATCAAGATCCTAATGGTTGGCAAGACAGAAACTGTCCTGCCAATATCATCTTATTACGTATAATAGGGAAGTATATGGTTTTTGTCTGTAATGCTCACTGAGAAAATAGACCTTATTCTACATAGCTGAACAGAATACATGCACAATTACATACTGCTCTGAGGGGTTTTGCTCTTTTTATTTTTTTTCCTCGTCTATTTTGTCCCATGAATATAGCAAAAAAATGCACTTTTGCCTCGACTCTTTTTCCTAGGCTGTAAATTATTTTGATGTGCAGTACATTTATTTAGAATATAACACATTTTAAAATTCCTACATCTTTCTCAGAAGGGTTTCTTTTTCTTTTTTCCGATTTTTTCTCACATGCTCCTACTGGCAGCATTTTCTCTCTTATCAAGCACCTGTCTTCCCATTTCCCCTTCCACTGTACGTGTGTCTATCTCTGCAGCTCCTTCTGTCCTTCCATCATATCCAGCACCATTCTGTTCCCTACTGTCGCTGTTTCTCTAGCACCATCTCTTCTCATCATGCTCTTCCATACGCAAGTTCTGGCTCAATCTGCAGCCAGAACCTGCAGTACGCTCAGCTAAGGACTGTTTTCATGGATATAGGATGACCTGTGGCCCAAGTTAGGAAAGCATGAAGCTGGATGTGGGGTGGTGGGAGGGCATTGCACATTTAGCGTCCCAGAGCACATTAGCAAAGCCAGTGACATCTAATGTCACTAAAATTTTGAATTTTAGACTTTGTAATGCAACAGCATTTGTTTAGTTATCTGACATCCAGCAAAGCTACATCAGGGCAGAATTTGCATCATCAAATTGTTTAAAATTGACCTAAGAGTATTTCTCATTGCTGAAATCTGCAGATGTCCATGCTGATGCAACTACAATATTTTGTCCTATGCTGCAGATGATACCTTAAATACGATTTCAAATAACTGAATGCAAGTATATGCATTCATACTATATAGCTTCTGAGGTTAATGCTCATGACTTGATTGCATTTTTTCATATATCCTTACACCATTTCATACACCCATCTGTGAAAGATAATGTAGAACATCTCCATTATCTCGGTTTTTTTAAGACTACCATCTGTGAAGGAGAACATGTGAGAGCAGAAATAGGTTATACACCACGCTGCACTAAGGCTGTTTGAGGTCAAGTTGTAAGACCAATATGTGTTTATTTGAGGATCAGAATACACCAACTTTACTAGTGAAATAAATTAAGCTGTTATTTTCTCTGATGAAATGCATCCTAATGTTAGCACTTCACATTTCAGTGGTACCAAATCTTGCACAGATGGCACACAAGAGCTGCAACTGTTATTTTGCTCAGAAGACCACAGTGGAACACAAATCTCACTACTGCTTTGCATTAAAAGATGGATTTAGAGCAAAATTCCATTGAAAAATACATGAAGCTATGTCAACTGACATCAGATGAGTTTCACTTCACAAAAGGAGCTCATTAGTTGACCCAGGAGACAGAAGATTGAATGCTCATTAAAGAGTCTTTTGACACTGACGCTGCTAACCAGTCATGTCTCCTAAGCACTTGCATTTCTGTTCTACAGTCTGACCAGAGCTGCCTGCATCCAAGCAATCTTGCACAACTAGTCACAGGCAAGCAAAAAGGTTTAGAGATAAGCAGAATTTTAGAAACTTCCAGAGGTAAAATGGCAAATGAAGGAGCTTGGACACACTGATGTTTTAAGTAACTTTAAGGCACTAGGTTTCTCTGATAGATATTGTTCTGTTTTTAGGCAGAACAGTCCAGTTGCAGTGGTGGAAGGCCTGTGAACATCAAGTTGAATATCTTGATAGGGCTCCAGAGCAGGAACACACCTCAGAGAGGGCCTGCCCCACTGCTGCTGCTAAGGAAAAGGAACCACTGCCACCAAGCATTCAGCTACATTTTGGAACAGAAGGGCTGGTGCAGGTATCTAATTCTTCAAAACTGTGTATAGGAGGCAAGTATCTAAATTCCCTGAGAGCATGTCCCATCATAAACCTGGCAGCTTTTTCTCCCAGCCACCCTAGGAAATTCCCCCTTCATTTGCTGCAACTTGGAAAAGCCTCTTCTCAGCAGCCTGGGAGCTGGCTTTCAACACTGGTAGTTCCGCTACACAGGAAACCAGACACAATGCCAGTACGTGTTGTGAGGCATGTGCTGTAAGAAATGAACAAACTCCATTCCACAGAAAAACCGAGAACAACTCAAAAAGCTAGTAAGTATTATTTTCTCTGATGTGGACACTGCACAGCACTCTTACCAGTACGCTGGTACATCTTCATCCATCTTCACTTTCAACAGAAAATAAAGTTCCCACATTTTATTCTTAAAGACGTTTCTCAGGACACCTTTGCAGTGCAATTTAATATTTTATTACTGTAACTGTGTGTAAAGCAGTTGGTTAGGAAATAAGGAAAGATGGTAGTTTGGCAACCCAACTTGCCATCATCAGAAACATCATGAAGATAAACATTGCATATTACACACTAAAGAAAATCTCAGATAAATAGAATCCCTCAGAAGTCTAGTTGATGGATTGAGCAATGATCATTAATTCTTCTTTAAAAATTCTATTAATCGTGACACTGACCACGTGAGAGGGTGAATGTTCATGAAAGTTGTATTAACAAAGGAATCAAAACATAAGCACGAAGAGGGTTTTCAGCTAGACCTAGCCAGAGAGAAAATATGGTTAAATTCTTAATATTTAAGTAAAAACAGTGTAATTGCTTCATCTTTATGCAGATGGCTGCAGCTACAGGTATTAAAACAATAAAAGATATCAAAGCAATTCAAAGTATAAATGGAATTACTTCAGAGTAAAATTTGGTCAAATGTTAAATATTTTTCTCAGCTACTCCAGTAATCTCAAACTGAAAATAGTGAATAGGGGCTAAATCTAACAATATAAAGGAAATTATACTGCATTTTCTCTTTAATTAGCCTCACATCATCTCATCAATTTACATAGTCTTGAGGTGAAGAGGAACAGGCTAAATGTAGAAACTCTTTCTGTAATTTATTTCAGTCAAAATATCAACCAACTGCAAAATGAAAATGTTTATGTGATGACCTATTGAAATTTATCAAGTACAACAATAAAAAATACAGTGGTTCAAAATAGAATTAATCTATGCAGAAAAGTCCCTGTATCACTCCAGGCCACTCAGCCTCCACCTCACAATTCAGTAATTTCTCATTAGAGAACATTATTATTTAGTTGATAACAAGCATATTGAAATCATTAGACATTAACTCAAGTTTGAAAGCAGTAAAGAATACTTATTTAGTAGCATCTGATGTCCCAGCCAACATAGTGCCATTGCAGTGCCACATGTAGCAATGCAACAAGGGGCATCAAACTACTAGGAACAGAACAGCTTTTCTGTTTCATCTATCTGAGGCTTGAATGCATGTCAGTAGATACGTAAATTAATTAATTTAAATATATATATATTCCAAAATATTAGAATAAAACGTGGCAATGATCATCCTCAGCTCTTAAAAATAAAGCAAAACCTTGCAATAGAACTCTGAAGGAAATAACAGTACCGTAGTACATAACATGCCCAGATTTGACCTCCTGCGAGAATTATTTTTTAGCATTAAAAACAAATGAACTGCTCTAAGAGAAAGTAGATATAAACCAATAATGAAAAAAAAAACCCTGATATCTACATTCTGCTTATTACCTTTTAAAGTATTTTAATTTTAGGTGAAAGTAGATGTCAACAAAAGCCATCCTATCCTCCCTATCCTCTCTGTTAATCTTTTTAATGAGGATGCCTTTTCATCTACAGCCCAATAGAAGTGAATGACACTGCTTCTACTTTGCATGGATGTAACCCTGGTGACCCCTGCCTTTTGTTTTTTCTTTTTTGTTTTGTTTTTTTGTCCTTTACCATTCCCTCTAAATTTCTCTTCTACAGTGCTTCATACAACAGCAGCAACGATGAAGAGGAAGCACAGACCCCTTCCTGCAGCATGGCTCTGCCACATGCAGTCACACTTTGTGCACCGTAGGGCACTGGTGCAGAACCTCTGCCATGCTCCTGGCCATTGTGGCAACTTACCAGGAACTTGAGGGGCTCAAGTCATTTGCATGCATACTTTAAAGATGTACAGAGATTTGAATCAAGGAGAGAAAAATTCTTATTATGGAGCACTAAAAATGTTCTCAGAGCTACAATACATGTGACAAAGGACTGACCCAGCTCGCATGCAGGTTTTTGATCTGGTGAGGCGCAGCTGCATGTGCTGTAGGTTTGAGCATGCTACACTGCTTTATAAAATTAATAGTTATAGAAAAATACTCTCCACTCAGCTTTTTTCCAGGAGAAAACATTTTAAGCTTGACCTAAAGAACCAAATAAGAGGCAATAAGTAAGATCTGTGATCCGTCTTCAATCCACCTTTTCTTCCAAATTTTACCAATGCTGAATTCACATTACTCCTTCAATTTTCCTGACAGGTCTTCAGCTGGCAAGGCAGTGACTTCCTCCCCATTATTTCATTTAAGTGGTTCATTACTTATTTCACCCAACTCCTGCCGAGGAGTGCCTGGAGCTGCACTGCTGTGTCAGCTGGCCATGACTCATGCCTGTCCAACACCAGAGCACAGCCCCTCTGCTATGCAAGGATGGGCGTGAGGCCTGCAAGCAGCACAAGGAGGCACCAAGGCCTGCAGGCAGCATGGGGCATCCCCACCACTCCCTGGGCAGCACTGTTCCTGTTCCATCACCTCTCATCAAAGGCAGATTTCAGTGCCACTTCCACCTATCTCCAACTGGCTGCCTGTAGAGCAGGTGCCTGCACAAGAATGTCAACCTCCATCTATTCACCCAAGCCGTCATAGCCTGTAGCCTGTTCTTCCAGATGCATCTACTGGCACACCACCCCCTAGATTTCCTTGAGCATATGTGTCTCATGCCCTCAGGGCTGGTCACCAGCACAGCAGGCACACCTGGCTGTCAAGGCTCACCCTTGCAAAACACTGACAAACTCTCACAAAAAAGCTCACGCTAGCGAAACTCTGCCAACTAGTTTGCAACAAGAGGGAACAGCTTTCATCTGTCAAATAAATCAGTACAAAACAAAGCAGAAGCCAACCAAGGAAAACTTAAAACAACATCGCAAAGGGCAAGAAGTTGCCCTTCATCAGTTACATTACTGGACAAATACATTAAAAGAATGCTGTAACGATTCCAAAATCAAACACTCAGCTCCCCAAAGTTCAGAGCAACAGCATTCAACAAAATGTGAAGCATTATTTATGGAAATATCAGAACATATTCGGGGGGAAATAACAGAAAGATAGTTACTGGTGAGAGAATCTGAAAGATTGAGAAAGACTGCTTTTTAAAGTGAAAGTAACTTGTAAACAGAGAATTGGGACATGGTAGAAAGTAACATCTATTTTCTTATTTACTTTGCAATCCTATTTAGAACATTTTCTGTACTGCCTGAGAGCACACACTTTTATTGGTTCAAATTAAAATGCATTCTTACACATCTACAACATCTACAGTGAAAGATGTGAAATACATATTATTTCTAAACATCTATGTTGAGTGTTACTCACATACAGTAGAAATCACTGTCAAAAAAGATTTTAAAACCTAATTGGCAAACACATTGAGCTGCAGTTGCAATTATTTCAATAGTGATTTTTTTTCTAGCCACCAAAAACAGACACCAAAAACAGAATAACGAATAGCAGTGAACATGTGATCTCTTTGATTAACAGTTTGAGCATTCACTGTTGTTCTGGTGAAACTTCCTGAAAACTATAACAACCATTTCAGGATATACATATAATCTGATAAGTGAGAGATACGTGATCTATATTTGGTCTATATTGTTAACTTACTTACAATTATTTAATAGCAATTATTTCATGACTGTCTGCTCCAATAGTATCAACACAATGAATATCAGTTGTCAAAAAAAATCAAGATGCAAAGCACTTCTAGATAACAAAAAGCGAAGAGCAAAAAGGGTGGGAAAAGCTAAGAACATAAGCAAAGACAACTGTGCAAAGCCCGTGCTTTGGGAAATGGAAATAGCATGGCCAAGACTGATGTGAAAACTCCAACTTCTGCAGATTCATGTAACCATAATCACTTAAACCAATGTCCAGATGTGACACTTTGTGGGCATTCTCTGGGACATTCTCTGGGACAGCCTTGTTCTGTGCTAACTTCTTCACTGCACACAGACAGGAAAGGGCTCTGTACTGCTTTCCCTAACACTGAAGTGAAAAGCCTTGGCCAGTGCCTTTGCTAATATGGCTGTATCATTGCAGAACCAAGACTCTCATTCCACACGCCTAAGAATGCTTTCACTACATGGAGGAATCTCCCTGTCAGTTCAGGCATCTCTGACCCATAATGATTCTGCCGCTGCTTTGATACGAGCCATCTCCAGGTCAGGTAATTGATATCTCATTTCATCAGCTTCCATGAGGCTTTCCCTTACCTACTGAACTGCAAAGACAAACAATGTGTAATTTCACTTTGCTATGGAACCTATTAATCTTTTCTATTAGAAATCAGTGAAGATAACATACTGCACTTATATTTAGCTTTGTTCTATCTAAGCTTCTTTAACAAGATGGATATAGACAGCTCCTCAGTACTCAAAGTAGGCGTGACTTTACTGAATTCCATGGAAATTTGTCAATTTAAATTAGCTGAGAATATGGATAACAATACCTCACATGAAGTACAAGAAAGAACTTATAGATCTTATATATAAGATTCAGGCTGGATGTAGCTCTGGTCAGCCTGGTCTAGTGGTTGGCAATCCTGCACATAGCAGGGGGGTTGAAACTAGATGATCATTGTGATCCTTTTCAACCTAGGCAATTCTATGTTTCGTTCTATGATATAGATGGAAATATGCAGTAAATAGAATATCTGCTCAGACAAATTTACTCAGAATTCATGTCAAAAGCTTTACAAAACTCTAAAAAAATGCTACAGATATGTTAGAAATAGCCATGTCAGATAAGACATGCCACCCTGTGGCATGGTCCACCTTCCACCATGGTTTCATTTGATACTTGAGTCAAAGACCTGACCCACTACTCTTAACTGACAGTGCCATTACTAACAGAAGAGGTACAGAGAGACTTGGTAGCCAGTAAAAGATTTCCTTGACCCTAAATGATCATTAGTTTATGTCCTCCACAAGAAAAATCAATAGCCTTTGAAATTTTTATCCTGACTCACGTAGCTGTAGTTCTTGTTCTTTTCATGGACAGCAAATGCCTAAAACTTATTAGCACACTTGGAGCTGCACATCCATGCCTGCCTTGAAGACAGGCAGTGCTAGATGTAAAAGGTATTTACACTCTGTATCTCTGTGTTTGCTGTCCTTGATTAAGGCTGAGTTTTTTTGCTGAACTACAGGATGAATGTGTTTTTTCACACCTTAAGTAAATGGTAACATTTTTATGAAGTGGTATTTTTAAATGTCTATTTACTGTTGTTTAAACACAGAAACAATGCAGTATGTAATTGTTTATAACAAGAGGCATAACCTAAAACAAATAAAAAGCTTATCAGTAAAATATAAATTCAGATACAGAAGAAGCCTGGAGTCTTCTTCCATTAATCTACTCCCTGTAGCGTAGTACATAGGGACAATGTGTTTCTTCTGATTTATTATTCTAGTTAAACCCAAACAAGAATTTTTAAGTAGAATAAAAATACCAAACAGAAGTGTCAAAACAAACAAACAAAATGTTAACAAGCCATAATATGGAATTGTAAATGTCCTTTCGGAATGAGGCTATCTAGCAAAATACCTTAACGAGAACTAAACCGGTAAACTCCTCATCTCATGCAATTTTCTGTCTTTAATGAAGGCTGTGCTGCCTTAACCAAGACTAAAGTTTGCTGTAGAAGTTCCTTCAAAAGCTGAATTTGGCATAGGGAACATCTAGGAAGCACTATGATACGCCAGATGCTCTGCTGCTCTTGTGTTATACATATACATATATAACATTAGATATATATATATTAGAAGTAGCATGTGAACACAGGGCAGTTTAAGGAAAGAGAGCTTGCATCTTTGGTAAACTGGTGATTGTGACTCTTCATTTCATACACAAGAGATTAGTACTAAAATTTCTGTTGGCCTGAGTTCTCAAAACTACTGCATGTCCAGGGAGATAATTGCAGAGGATTATGTTCCTCATGTTGCCATCTAAACATACATATTCATAAAACCATATTAAGCCAGGATGCTATGTTAATTTATGTAGTTGTATATCTAGAAAGGAATGCTGTTCATATAGCCATTAACTTCCATACTAAAACATTAACTAAATGCATGCCTTCCAAAAGTTTTTAATATTCAAAGGCTTTATCTTTTAGGATAAATTACTGTTAATTTTTTTTTTTAATCATTACATATTTCCACTAGATTTTGTACAACTATAAAGTGAAATGACTGGATTTCACACAAGTGATTTCACATATTTTTTATGTGGGCCAAGTTAGAATGATTCTTCCAGGTGCATTCACAGAATAGTTTTCCTTAAGAAATTAGCATTTCTGTTTCAGCTAATGGTTATAGCTACAAAAAGCTATGAAGCCACTCTGAAATTCATTTTAAATTTAATCAATAAGATTTAATACTGATTCTGAGCAAGTGGCAAGTAAAAAGGTTTTCATGTGGCCTAGCAAGTTGTTAAAAAAGGGCTCTCTGTCAACCTGCTTTCCAGATGCTGAGGCTAAAAAAAAAAAAAAAAAAAGACTAGTTTTATTTTGACAATTGGCCTTCTATCTTTGCCCTTTGCAATGACAGCGGCTTGATAAAAATGCATGAAATAAAGCCCTTCTTCCTTGAATAAACTGCCTCTTTTCCGTCATCCAGGAAAGTACTCAGAAATGAGAATACATTGCAAAAACAGTAACATTAAAGCACAGCTCTGGTCTTCCTGACTCCACCAGGGCAAAAATGACTTGACTTGCCATTCACTAGTACTAATGTCAAGATCAAATTAAAAATTTGACAGTATTAATGCAGATCTAAGAAAGCCCCTTCACAAGAGAGGAATTACTCTATATTTACCCAGTTGTAACTAAGACCAAGCAGTTGACCATCAGTGAGTACTTTACAACAAGGAAGAGATGCCTAGTACAGGCAGTGCTTACATGGGTCCTAATTTGACAGAAGAGCACCCTAATTATTTTCCTATCATATTTCCTGCCTGATTATTATTGGGTGAGAATTCTCCGTCAAAGGTTTTTTTCATCATTAAAGAAAAAGAATGAGCAGGCATGAGAAAACAAACAAACAAACAAACAAAAAAAACACAAACAAAACTGTCAAATAAAATGTTACATCATTTGTCGAAAAGCTAATGACCTGGAATACCATTTCTGACCCATAAGCTGCTTTTTCTAGGTGAGAGCAAATGTCTGTCACAAATACCTTAATTGGGTAGAAACAAGACAGGGGAGAGCAGTGCTAAGTTACCCTACCATTTAGCTTTGCTCTTAAAATATTCTTATCTATAAACATAAAATGGAACATTCATTTAAAGCAACAAGATTTCAAGATGACAAGCTGTAATATATGAGATAAAATGTAGACTTGTACACAGTTCAAAATGATCTTCTTTAATTATATAAACCATTTTACAGATGGTGTATCACCATTCTTTGCATGCTCTTTGGCAAATAGTAAATTTCACTACACAGGGAGACGTGCTGTTTCTCCTTTTATTTCTGATCACTGCCTTGAAGTTGGAAGGTGACATCAAGAGGGATGGCTGGCTTCTTTGAGCTTCCTCTTTGTCCTTAATTATTTGCTTCAGACAGGCTCCTGCTAAACTCTACGGAACGACTCTATCAAAGTGATTCAGCTCAGCGTTAATTGCTGGGACAGGGTATGGTCTCCAGAAACAGCTGAGAGAATCCAAAGCCCTTCTACAGGGTTTATGCAGGTATCCAGCCTTCAAATCAGTCATGGAAAGATGCTCAACCTCCAACCGTTACCCACGATTGCTTTCTCCTTGGTACCTTATGTGAGCATGTGCAAAACTATGACTTAATCCCACTGGATTAGATAATGCCAAAAGTGTATATGATGTTGCTTAGTCCTTCTAGCAGGTGAACACAGTCTGATATAAAGCTCCCTAGAGATAATGGATCCCCAGGAGAAGTCTGACTCATAAAGCAACAATTGTTCACGGTCCCTATGCAAGGCTCTTTCCTGTTCTTATTCCCATACAAATAGACTGAGTGCAATCTGGCATTTAGATCTTCAGTATGCAGAAGGCTGTCTGGGAAGGAGATGTATTTCTGTACCTTGTTTAGTCTTTTTTTTAAGTGAGATTTTTCCAGCTACTGCTGCAAAGAATAGCAGGTTTATCTTTATGAACAATTTACTCTGTTTAAAGGAGCTCTTTTTCCTCAGATGAAGACAGTCCAGTGAAGCATCTGTAAAAATCTTCTCTCCTATATGACAGAGGACATTAAATCTTAAAAGCTGTACTCTTAAGTGAGATTTATTTAAAGCCCAGGTGGAACTGTAAATTGGACTTTTTCTAGATTTATTCACATTTCATTCCTTTCTTACTTTTAACTTTAGCTAAACTGAGCTATGGCAGCAGTTTAAAATTTTCTTTCCCTCTAGCTGTTGAAGCTTATTAAAGTAGATGTTTTGATTCAGTGATTTGACACTGATTCAAATAAGAATTAATATTCTGTGCAATAAGTAATCCATGAAAAAAAAAAAAAAAAAAGAGGCTAACAGTTATCTTCAGCTCTTTATTTATAAGTGATGAAAATGTCATTAATCCCAATACAGACAAAATTATCTAAATCGTTGTTACAGTGAACTCCACTTTTCAATTTATTTGTCCTGTCACATTAAGACATTAACAGCTGCTCTAACAATAGGCCTGCAGGTATATTTTTAGATACTAATTGTGTTAAAGTATGTAGTGAAAAAAAAAGAAGTAGTTGCTGAAAACATTTTCTGTAAAGAAATTCCAGCGCTTTTCCCAGCTCTGTGCTGGTGCAACATTTAAGCACTAGCGCATACAAGTACAGCTGCATAAAGAATCTGATGCTTTTTAAAAGTCCTAAGCAGTGTAATGTAATGCACGGTAACACTGAGACCACTACATGCTGTGGGAGTTCAGCAGTTCTGAAAATTAGGCCATACATTCATGTGCCTGAAAACACATTTTCATGACAGAAAGACAGACAATCACAATTTGAATGCATTGTTCCTCATATCACTACAGTACATAGCAGAGCTGGGAGAGCCCAGCTTCACCAGACTAGAAACAGATCTCTGCAGGACTGCAATCTCCCTGAAGAAAATAATTTTTACCATATGCAGTGATGGGGATTGGGTTCATTTCAGACTCTAACAGTAAAGCAAGAAAGACCTGTCAGAAACAAGACCACCAAATGAAAACAAGCTCAATGAAAATGTGAGTTGAATGGATTTTTCTTTTCACAAATCTTCAGTGTCGCGTTTAATGACGTTTCTACTACATTATTCTACTAGATTTTTTTTAGGTTGAATCATTTGTTAAAACACACCTACTGAATCTCCTCTGGAAACTATAAAAAATAATATCTATAGAAATGTACCAGTAGACTCCATATATATATTACACAGTCAGTATCAGTACAAAAATAAGTAGGTTAGTGTTAGTTGGAATTTAAAGGATGGAAAATGCTTGTCCTAAAGGGAGATTTAAAAACTGAAACTTCATTAATACCTGACAGAAAATTGTTTTACAAAAGTACTCAAGGCAGTGTTCAACATTAATTCATCTACAGAATTTTTAATGAAGAAATGAAAATCTCAAGATATGCCATGCTATATCTAAACTAGAATCCCAACTCATATCACAGATTCATCTTTCCAGGAAATACTACGGTTCCAGCAAAAAAGTTAAGTCATATTTGATGAAGTTAAAACTCAAAGACATTGTACAACCTTCCAGCTGTTTAGAAATAGTAATAAACAGCGTTAAGAACAAGTTGTTTGTCTGGTTTTCATACCTACCTTACTGCAGTAGAGACAGATTTTAGGAATGTAATTACGTATTTAATAACCTGATCACAGTTAAGTGCAGCCATCAGTAACAGATGAACCGTAACTGCGCCAACCCTTCTGAAGGCCTTTATAAAAACAAGTCCAACTAAACTTGTCTCAGTCAGAACAATAGGTTCCATCAGAACTATTTTTTTGTCTTAGGTCATGCTTTCAGCAACACTTGCATCTGATGCAAGCCACCAGGGGCTCCAAAAGGAGCAATCCACAGTCTCTTCCTTGGCATAGCTCTCTTCCTTAAGCTGATAAATGCTGAACCAGACAAAGGAGATAGGCTAAAACTAACCTACCTGAAAAAGGCCCATCTTAAACTAGATTGCAGTGGAAATGAACGAAGAAAATTACAATGTTCAGGAAAGTGTGCCATTCTGATATTTTCACATACACAGTTTTTTAATATCATGGTTTAGAAAATGTTTTTCAATTCCATTTCTTCTTTTTTTTCAATAGTATGTAAGCAAAATGTAAGTTATAATTAAAAACACAAATCAGTTAGCCTGAAATCATTTTTTTCACTGGGTTGTTGTTTTGATTTTTTATTTTAATGCTGAAGACTTTCAACATTACCAGTGACATCAGAATTTCAAAACTATTCACCAAACTGCATCTCTGATGTAGGCAGTCTTACTGAGCTCATGTTAGTACCAGTAGGATATAAGCAAAAATATAAAAATATAAAAATAAAAATAAGAAGACATAACACTAAAAGGAAAAATTACAATAATCTGAATTATTTGTCATTGAGTCATTCAAACATGTACTGCATAAAATGTACTAGGACTTCAGATAAGTGGGTTTAGTCTCTGGCTGTAGATAGCCACAAGGAATTCAGTCACTCTTTCAATGCCGCAGCTATGAAATATTTCACTGCTACTTGAGGTGAGAATTAACTCATTGTGTTTACATGAGAATCTTTGATGCTGCAGTACTAAATGCTACGTATAAATCCCTGAATTGAAAAACACAAAAAACAACTTTCATAATGAAAATAATACAAGTCTACATTTTTAAGCAAATAAAAGCAATTACTTCAGACCAAAATTCAGCTTCTCTTGCAACTGCAGAATTGCCATTAGTGTGATCATTCTGCTCGTGTATGAAAAGCAGACCACAATAGTCCACTGTGCAAATAGGAGATGGGAATTTTTTTTGACAAAATTAGTTTTTGTGCTTGGGTTTTATATGTCTTATGTAGTTTCTTTACGGTATATGCTGCAATGAAAGATCTGATTTCATAAACAGCTTACTGTCACTCTCCTTCAATACCAGTGGAAGCTAAGTACATGTTTGAATAAAGAGATATTTCAGATTGATGTGATGTCCTCGGTTAGCCTCAAATAAATAAATAAATAAATAAATAAAGAACAGGGCAAAGAGGTGATTGTGGTGAGAAAAAAAATATGAAAAAAAAATATTTTCTTCAGCGTAGCCAACACTGTTTTTATGTAAACAATGTCAAACAACACATGAAGTAAAAAAAATCTCAGGACATCACACATTTTTATTTGAGAGATGACAGATCTGCAATTCTGCTCAGTCTGCGGGGCTTGTGGAGAAGGAATGCTTCACTGAGGGGCAGATAATAGCACAAAGGAAACAAGAGATTCTTAAAGAAAAGAAAACACCTCAGTGTTTCCATGCTTTAATATCCTGTTTAGATCCTGCAGTAAAAAGCATAAAGAATCCACTCATTTCTGATATCCCGCCAGCTGTAGTTAAAGAAGAGTAAATCTTGCACACAGTACCCAGATGAACACCTTACTTTAAAAGGTATCCTTCACCCTAACTATGGCCTTCTGACAGTGAAATTAAAAATTATCAAAGTAATAAACAATTTGCCTCCTATTTAGTGCCCACATTATGTGCTCCACTAATAAATTACTGATTGTAACCCTTCTAATCCATGAAGCACGTTCACAGTGCAGTGTCCAACAACTCCAAAAATTTGGAGGTGTGAAAATAATGCATTTAAAGAGAAGAAAGAAAGGAAAAAGTAGTGTCTGAACATGAAATACAATCCAAAAGGATTAAATGAAATACACAGGTAAAAGATTTTTCATGATAATTCATATAATACATGTATGTTTGTACTTAGAGATATTTTTCCCTTCTAAGTACAAATGTAAAACCTCCTCTAGGTGTATTTATGCTCATCCAGTGATCATTTACATATGTTATTTACGAAATTTAATAGCTTAATACAGCCTAAAGGTCAAGTATTGGAACAGATCTATGCAGTGAATAAAATAATAACTGTTCACAGTTGGTTCCCCTAGAACTTGAATGATAGCTAAGTCATGCCCTTCAGGTTTGGTTCAGAGCTCTGCTATGGGAATACAAATCCACTCCACTGAAGCTATGATAAATATACTTCAGATCAGACCTATCTTCGTGACTTGATCTGTAAGGCTGTTTTGTATCACCTCTGTATTTGAACAGGACTAACAAAGGAAGGTGCCAAGCAATCAACCCAAGCAACAGTAAAAAATCAGGTAGAGAAGCCAGTTCCAAGAAGAAAAACATCACACATTCAAGCTTAAAAAATTAAAGAACTTACACAAGTATCAGCTCCTCCATGTACCTGAAATAATAATACTGTTCAGTGAGTTCTATGGTTATGTCAGTATACCAGTTACCAAGAAGTTGTCTCTGAGCAAGTTAAGACCACAGACAAAAGGACTTAATGTGCAGAAGAGTGCAGAGTTAACAACAGGATGAGGAAAAAGCCTCTAGTGATGTCAAACTCAGGAGCGTTACAATCTGCCTACACATAAGTTAAGGCACAAGATAATCTTCCTTCTCAAACAGAAAATAAATGTTTCAGGGGTTTCTGCTCTCATATTAGGACTGTTCCAAAAGCAATGCCTTCCATTTTATGATGTTGGCCCACAACATCAGAGGCAGATGCTGGTGGTATGGCAGTAGATGTTGAACCTTCCCACCAATATTCCAATATTACATGCTGTTGCCATGTGAGAGATGGCAGCAGAGGAGCAGCCTGACACATGAAAGTATATATTAAGCAAAAGTGTGTCACCAAATTCCTCCGTGTGGAAAAAATGGCACCCACTGACATTCTCAGCACTTGCTGAACACTTATGGAGACCAAAGAATGGATGTGAGGATAGTGAAGCAGTGAGGTGCTTTTCAGCAGGTGACAGCGAGATGGGGTCCACTTCTGCTGGTGCAGATTTTTACAGAAGTGGTATTCAAGCTCTTGTTCATCACTGGTGAACATGCATAGCCAATAGTGGTGACTAGGTTAAAAAAGAATGTTTTGTAGCTGGGAATTCACAGTGTTATTGCACTGTTTGTATTTGTTGTAGTTTCCATATAATTAATAGCAGGCATTATGATACTGACCTAAAGGAACATCCAGAGAATATAAAGTATGGAAAAGAAGTAATTCCAAGCAAAGCAGGAAAGTGCCAAAGTACTGCAATGTTCCAAAAATACAATTTCAACACTTATTTGCGTGAACCTACTTCTTGTTTTGAGAACTCAGCATACACAGCTTTATACAAATCTTGTTCAGGTCAGTTTGAAGAACAAAGTCATAAAAGACTGAGTATCTGAAGAAGTAGAATGAGGCCTACCAGCTGCCCCTCAGCCTTTGATCATGAGGAAATCATTTTTGTCATCTGGGGACAATTCCTGAGAGCAATATTCAAAAAAAAGGCCTCACTACTCAGGAAGTCCACAGCTGCAAGCAATATCAGTAGGAAAAAAAGTCACAGCCAAATGCATGGAAAAGATCCTTAAAGAGTAATGCACTACTGACTGCAGGTCCTCACCAAGATGATGCTGGAGGCCTGCCTTGATGCCACATACGGCTCAGACCAAATGCAGCTTGGCCAGCAGCTCCCCTAAGAAACCACTGCATCTCTGTGATATGAACAACAGTTGCACCTTTGACTGTGAAGACCTGGAGTTTCCATTTTATGTACCTCAAAGGAGAGCTCACTGTCACAACCTGGCCTCTCAGTAAGCTGTGTGCAGCACACCTTCCTACATCAAAATACAAACAAGCAGAGAATGTGAAACTCTTAGCCCTAAAGATGCTTTTTAAAATATCTTTAAATACCAAATGGAAAGTGAAAACTGGGTATCCTCCCTGTAACAGCCCACTTTCATCACCTTCACTAAGCCTAGCAGTTTCTCCGTTCAGCTGAATTTTCAAGATCCTGGTACTACTCTTCAGTCAACAGCTTCCCACATAAATCCTGACCCCAGGTAAAACTCAGGGCTGTGGGATGCATGGCGATCTTCCGTCTTCCCTTGATCTGCAATGTGAAAACATTTTGTTCCAGCATTTATAAACCGGTTTGCTTTCCACCAGCTAAGCCCTTAGGCCTTTTATTTTACTCAGCTTGGGAAACAGAAACAACAGACAGGTTTCACTTCCTGGTTTCTTGCTGCAGTATGTGGTTTAGAAAACAGTGCAAAGTAACTTTCAAATTCAATTACTTTAACTAAACAGTAGTATTTTCTATAAGATCATTTTCACTGTATATTGTCTTTTAAAACAAGAACAAAACAAAACACTAAAACCCTAAATTAAAGAGTATACTTCAAGCAACCTGAAGGCATACCTGATTCTCTGGTAGGGGAACTACTCTGTTCCATTGAAAATGACACATGTAGTTCTTTCTCCAGTCAGAGAATATGGGGCACTGAGGTCAGGAATGCATTTTCTGAGCAGCCTAACAGCCTAACAGCCCAGAGACTATCTGGGTGCCCATCCTGCGGCTAGTGCTCAAAGTGTGCATGGAGCAGAACGGAGGCTGTGGGGCACCCAGGGCTTCCTTGCAAAGAGCAACTCCAGAGCACTGTAACCTGTCATACCCCGGGAAGGAGAAACAGCTCCCAGAGATAAGCTGAGGAAATAATAATAATAACAACAATAATAATAAGGAGAAGAAGAAGAAGAAAGAAAGAAAGAAAAAGTCAATACATTGCCAAGTCTAATAAAATTCAACTAAAAGATAACAAGCTAGTATATACTGTAAATACTCCATCAAGGAAATGGCAACTCAGAGCCAGGGCGACAAAAATGATGTGTGATTGACCAGTGTGGGCTTTTGTCAGTGCAATTAATATTTCCTTTTGAAAACAGAGGAAGACAATAAATGGCAAAAAATAATAATAAAACCTAATTCGGTTTATAATCAAAAACTCAGAGCCGTTTAGCAACAGTATTTAAACTAGCACTTAGTTAAAGCAATGTTGTAACCTTGCAAGCTACACTGATGCTTCACTGAGCTCTCAGGAGTTTAATTTGGCTAACTACAGGCAGCCTTGCTTCTGTTGTGGGACCAAACATGGCTATCAAATGCAAGAGAATGAGATGCTGATGTGAGATATAGACTATCTTTTACTAAAATCATAACTTTTTCATTTTTTTATTTTTTATTTTTTTTTTCTGATGAATTCATTCTGTATCTGATATGCTGGCACCCTGCAATTTATCCTACATACGGCAGAAATTAAGCTAATCTTACATATGGCAGAAATTAAGCTTATGCACACATATGAACAAACAAGCAGCGAAGCGCCTCTGAGCAGCGCTCAGGCGAGGATCACCGTTCTGGTCACCTCCCTCCACACCTCCTCCTCAGTGCACGTTTGTGCGAACGCGGATGATTTACTGATCGATCCTCCTTGCACAAGGCAAGGCAGCAAAAGGGGATGAAACAATGCTGCGAGCCGGGAACAAGGGTGTAACGACTAAAAATAAGGTACCTTTTGGAGCCTCCAACGTAGGTGAAGGTAAAGGTGGAGTCTGAGTACCTGAAATCTGAAAACACAAAGGGCCGCGTTATTAGCGCTTGGTTTCCCGCTGGTTCTCTATTTGGGCTGAAATCACCAGGGTTTCGCACACCGACACGGGGTTGGGGTAGGTGTGCATCAGCGAGAAGGCGGCAGTTCCCCCAGCCCCTCGCAACAAGTGCCCGGTACTATGGCAACAGCAGGGATTTCCACGTCGGTAAAGGCAACAGGCAACCGCTCCCGGCGGCGGCAGCCGGCCGAGCCCCGGCGCTGGGGCTTGGAGGGGTCCGGCCCCGTCCCCCACCCCGCGGGACTGAACGCCCGCACTGGCGGGACCCCTACAGCCGCGCGGCCGCCTCCGGGCCGAGGAGCAGCGGGGAGCGGCTCGCCCAGCAGCTGCGAGCTGAGCCAGGCGGGCACGGGCACACGCACAGCCGCACACCGCACGGCTCGGCGTGCGGCCGCTGCCACGCTGCCCGGCCCGAGATGCCCTCCTTCCCCCCCACTTCCCAGCCGACCCTGGACTCCTCTGCCCTCACATGCCCTCGGAAGGAGAGGAGGAGGAGGAAGGGGGCTCCAGGCAGACACACGGCGGCTCCGCTCAGGGGGCGTCAGCGAAGGGCACGGCCCGGTCCGGGCCGCGGCACCGCGGGTCTGGGTCGGGCAGCGGCAGCCTCGTAACCGCCGAACCGGCGCCCGTGGGGGAAACTCACCTGCAAACAGGCAGTCCTTCTCCGCCTTGCACTTTTGGATCACAACGTCAATATCCTTCTGAATCCTCTCTTGTCTTGAACACATCCCCATGGAATAGATCCCAGGGGAAGAAGAAAAAAGCAGCCTTTATCCCCAGCCCCCCCCCCACCCCCCGGTTCTGCGTTCGGTCCCGACGATGGACCCGGCGGCGGACGAGTGGCAGCCTTTCCGCGCCCCGCAGCGATCCGCGCGGCCGGCAGGAGGACGGAGCAGGCGGGCGCCGGCAGCCGATGTTGCATGCCCAGATGTGCCCGCCCAGATGTGCCGCCGCTGCCGGCGGATGGCAATTTCCTCCTTCCCTGACAATAGATCCAGTGGAGGGTGGCGGCGGCGACACGGGATCCCCCCCACCCCCCACGCCCTCAGGGTTTTTTTGGGTTGGTCGGCTGGTTTGGGTGGTTGGCTTTTTTTTTTGATTTTTTTTTTTTTTGATTTTTTTTTTTGATTTTTTTTTTTTTTCCTCCTGAGAAAAGAAAAAAAAAAAAAAGAAAAAAGGGAAGGGGGGGCCAACCCGGCCCGGCCGCTCACATCCCTGCCCCTCCTGCCGGCAGCGGCGATCGCCGCGAAGCAGCAGCGCACAGAGCCCGGTGGCGGCGGCGCCCGCACCCTGTCCCTGGCGGCGCGGCTGGGCTGGCGCTGCCGCAGCAACGACGAGCCGCAGACCCTCCCCTCGCCGCCGACCCGGCACGTACACCCCCGCCGGCTCCCCCGGCGGAGGTGGCGCGCGGGAAGGAAGAGGCGGGTGCGCGGAGCCGCGCCGGGGCAGCCCGGCGGAGGGTTCGATGGCCCCGGCCGCCTCCGGCCGTCGCCTATCCTCCCCCCCCCCCCCACCCCCCCGGATAAGGGGGGGAGGGGGGCAAAAGCTTCCGCCTCCTCCCTATAGGCGGAGGAATGCAAATGGCAAACGCTGGGGAGGCTGCCGACTCGGCGACGGGCAGGAGGAAGCGGGCGGCGCCGCGCTGCGCCAGCGGCGGGGAGAGCGGCCGGGCGCCGCGGGCTGCGCACCCGACAGCGGCCGAGGGGCACCGCGGGCAGCGGGGAGGGGAGCCGTGCCGGCCCTGCGGGGCTGCTCGTCCATCCGCACGGCACGGAGCAAATGGCCGCGTCTGTCGTCCGGCTCCGGCCTCCGCTGTCAGCCTTCAGCAAAGCTCTCTGTCAGACCTAAGGGCTTCGGGGAAGGACTCCGGCTGTCAGAACGGTGCCCGGCGGCCCGCCCTATTGCGAGGCAGGTAGTAGCTGCAGTACAGCGCGGGGAACGGTCAGGTCTGCCAAACCCAGCGTTTGTCATCAGCCGGAGTGTGAGTTGAATAATTAATGAATAAATGCGCGACGACACAGAGGAAACAAATTTGATTACGAAATTCAAAAGCATATTGACAACGAATTGCTTTTATGTATCCGTCCGCCTCCACACAGCTTCTGTGTTACTGAGCCCAGTTATTTTACCTAGTTATTTTGTATTAATCATATATCATGTTGATTTCAAGCACGGGAGGCAAACAATAATAATTTCGCTATTCATTCATTCTTAAGTGAAAAGACTACAATAAGAATAAAAAATTCCACACTTATGACTGTCTTCCTAAGATTTCTTATCTGATGAAGGGAGAAGGGAAACTATAAGAGAATGCAGGTAGTGTTGAAGGAGCACAAAAAAGCACCATGTGACACAAATCTCCGCCCCTAATAAAATGATTTATCTTTGAAGAGAGATTTCCAGACTACTTCTCAATGCTGTTCAGTAAATTCTCTCCTACTGCAGCAAGTCTTTTCCAAGGTAGGTTACAGAACTTGTCACTGTAATACAGTGAGGCTTTGTCATTCTGTCAAGTTCAGCTACCATGGTCAATGAGCAATGCTTTTCTAGAGTTTTTCCTGGATATTGACTGTTTCAGCTTTTCTCCCAAGCTGGTACCTCGGCAGCCATATCTGTGGCCTTCTCCTTAACCTTAATTAAGAAATGTAATCAGAACTTCATTTATTTGTTTTTTGTTTTTTGCTTTTTTGTCCTGAGCCTTGCAGAGAAGGATCTCTGTTATCCCTCCCACTTGGATGTGGAATAAGAGGAGGATTATTGGATCTTTACAGGGTATTTATGCTGGCAATTCCACTTACAGCTGATTCTGACTGCAGGGTTATTCTCAGAATCATACCAGTTAACATAATTCCTGATTGCCTTTTTAAGCCTCACACTATTTTCATAGGCTTGGTAACAGTGCATTAAAAAGTCATCCACAGAGAAACACTCCAATCTTCTGGAAAACTAACATGGCTGGTGGCTGATTTCACAGCATCAACTGAATAGAACAAGAGGGCTAGAAATATAGTTAGCTAAATGTTTATTATTATTATTTATTGGAAGTTGCTTTAAACTTCCAAAATTCTTAACCAGTTTGGTTCCAGTACTGCTATTGCAGAGATGGTTGCTTCTAGTGAGGACAAGCTATATTATATATTGAGATTGTTCTATTGATATAACTACTGAAAAGTGAGCATGTTGGAAAATCAGAGTAAATTTTTAGAGTTAGAATTTATCCTTAAATTTGTAAAGACTGTCAGGCTGTTGACCATGTACTTAACCTCAATTGCAGTTGATATCTGTAAGTGTGCTATAATCCCTACAGCGATGTACGTTATATCACCCTCCCGAAGAAACTTTCTGAAGAGTTTTACAAGTAATTTCATGAACAACAAGACAGTTGGTCTGGAAAGTAATGATTTTGGCTTAAGGGAATTCAGTGTATGTCTCATTACTTTTTCAGTATTGAAAATCAATTCTTGTCATTTTCAGATCCATCTCAAGTTTAGCTTAGCTCTTGGCTATATTGAACTGATTACACCAATTAAGTAAAAGAGAAACATAAGAAAATTTTATATTTGCATTCCCAGGAGACTGATAATGTTTATAGAGGTAAAAAATAAATGGGAATATGAGAATTTACATCAGTATAATATCTATATGAAAAGATTGTTTCAATATACAATGGGAGAAAGACCTAGAGAAATAGAAACCAAACCCCGAATGTATTAAAATAACATAAGAGCAGTGGCTGAAAAGGTTAATGCACAGTTCAGACAATTTCTTTTCATGGATGGGTTCTGTCTCCTTTAGACTAAGATTTCTTTTTTGTTTTTTGCAAAAAAGTACAAAAAAAACCAAAACAAAACAAAAAAACCTTCCACTTACTAGGAAAGCTGTTGGAAATGGATCAGTGAGCATTAAGATACCTTGTCCTGCCCCGATGTATTTCTTTAAACAGTTTTTTTTTTTTTCCTGATCATGTTCTTCTTACATTTAAACATTATAAATCTTAGGAAAAAATAAAAATACTAAGACTTAGCCATGTATGCAATATGCAAAGCAGTATGATAATTTAGCAGCTGTAGTGTTCGTAATGTAGGTATTCGTAATATAGGAGAGTGTTCCAAAGAGCAGGAATACTGAACGTAATCCAAAATCCTCCAGAACACAAAATCACCATCAGCCCTTCAAAACAAAACACAACAAAACAAAACAACAACACCCTACACGCACCAGCCAGAACTGTTCTACATACACTCTCCAATTTCAATCACAACTTGCCAGTCACCAACAGGGCAAAGCTCAGTGATTTCTGCAGACACTGAGCTCTGAGAGGTGAAACGTAAAAAAAAATACCATCTAACTCTTACAGCACAAAAACTCAGTGCTGGCCTTACAGTAAGCTTCCTCAGAATGACAGACATTTCAGAATAAGTAGGTGTGCAGAATTCTGGAAACATAGGCACTCAGTTGTGAGATTTATAAGAGTAACTTTGTTATTCCCACCAACAGATAAGTGCCATAAAGCATAAAACCCTTTGTTTTGTTTTGAACTTTGGTGTAATTTTCACCATAACTCTAATATTAGCAGTTTCAATCTAAAATTTTGATGCAATATGAAAAAGTAAATGCTGAGCTCACGCTTACTTCTCTTTAAGCCTGTTCCCCTTCTAGACAGATTTCAAGGCAGCTGTCTTGTATATTACCTTCATCTGCTCTTCCAAATAAACACTGCCACCCTACATTGCCACAATCCATGGGTATCCACTCAAATCATGGTGATATTATAAAGTTGTTAAATGAATATTAATAGATTTGCTTATGAGGTCAACATTCTGAGTGTGCCATGACTTGGATGAAGAAGACATTAGTATGGTGTTTACCTAGATAAAAATTTGGGGTAGTTTAGCACAGGTCCATTAATAAAAGGCCATAGCTTTTCTTTTTTTTTTTTTAAAGCCAGATAAAATAACATCAGTAACATGATTTCAAATACATGATACATTAAAGCTTTAAATATTTTTATAAGGCGAAAAGTGAAGTAATGTCTTACATTATGAAACAGTATCTCTAACTGTCACCAGTCTAGTTCATCACAAGTCCTTCTCCTCTAGCCAAAGAGAATAGGGATACAGATTGGAAGAGTGAACTCTTCAGTGAATAAGGAATGGTTTGGATGGTCACAGGCATGAAGTTTTGACCAATGGCTCTATGTCCAAGTGAAGGGCAGTGACAAATCCTCCAGGAGTCTGTCTTGGGACCAGGACTCTTCAGCATCTTTATCAGTGACCTGGACAGTGGGATTGAAGGGATTGCTCCCTCAGCAACTTTGCAGATGATGCAGTTGATATAATACAAAAAGGGAAGCCATCTGGAGGGACACTTGAAACGTGGGCCCATGTGAATCTAATAAGATTGAACAAGGCTAAGTTCAAGGTGCTGCATTTGGACCAGAACAGTCCCAGTATGTGTACAGACTAGGGGGAGAACTCCTTGAGAGCAGCTCTGTGGAGAAGAACTTGGGGGTTCTGTTGGATGAAAAGTTGGACATGAGCCAGCAGTGTGTGCTTGCAGCTTGGAAAGACAACTATGTTCTAGGCTGAATCAAAAGAGTGTTGGCCAGCAGGGAGAGGGAGGGGCTTGTCCTCCTCTGTCCATTTCATGAGGCCCCATCTAGAGTATTGTGTCCAGGTCAGGGGCCCTCAGTACAGGAGAGATGTGGAGCTGTTAGAGCATGTCCAGAGGAGGGCCATGAAGATGACCAGAGGTCTGGAGCATCTTTCCTGCAAAGAAAGGCTGAGGGAGCTGGGCTTGTTCAGTCTGGGGAAGGTTCTGGGGTGAGCATATATAGCAGCCCCTCGGTATTCAAAAGGGAGCTTATAAACAAAAGGGAGACCAACTTTTTAACAGGCTGATAGTGATAGGACAAGGAAGAACAGTCTCAAACTAAAAAAAGAGAGATATAAGTTAGATGTTAGGAGGAAATTCTTTACTCAAAGGATGGTAAGGAACTGGCACAGGTTGCCCAGAGAAGTTGTGGATGCCCAATCCCTGGAGGCGTTCAAGGCTGAGTTGAATTGGGCTCTGGGCAACCTGATGTGGTGGGAGGCAAGAGGTTGAAACAGCAAGGGGTTGAAACAGCCCGGGTTGAAACAGAGTGATCCTTAAAGTCCCTTCCAACCCAAACCATTCCATGATTTTATGATATTTTGTTCTGGAGTAGCAATGGTGGGGGTAAGAAAGCATCACAGTCATGTTCCAAAATACTGAGGCTTGTATTTTAAATGTGTTGGAATTTCAAAAGTAGTTTTTGTTTGTTTGTTTGTTTGTTTTTTCCAATCCATTTTAAACAGCAGCAAGAACTATCTCAAACAAAAGGATATACAGATGTTACACACAGATGTATGGATTGCTGTTAGCATCCTCTAACTTTCAATCAAAGACCAAGTACTCATCATTTTAGTTGTCACTGAAACCCATAATAGCTAAAGCTATTGCTGATGGCATGATAAACGGCCTCAGTAATGTTAAATAAATAATGCAATCAGAGTCCCAAATAGCACCACAGTTTATTATAGTTCCTAGCATTGGTCTTTCTGTTGATGGTTTTAACTTGCTTTTTCTCTTTCACTAATGTAATCCCATTTTTCAGTGTCTGCCAGTTACCCTCATTTCTCCTGTTCCTTTTCCCTTTCCTCATTAACTCTTACACCATTAAGATTTTTTTTTTCCTTTTAAGTGTGTCATTACATTCATTTAAATATGCCATCAATAGGTGAACAGGAGTGCCCCTTAGCAGGTCACTTCATGAGCAGATGAAAGAAGAGAGCTAAAATGGTGTTTTGTCTATAGATACAAAATTTTACAATAAACGCACGCAGGAATATTTCTAAACCTTTTATTCATTATTTTATGTTAATTACAAGCAAATCCAGAAAGGGAACCCTGTACCTCCTGCCAGTTCTTGCAGTGAGTTGCCTCTTGCCAGCATCACTATTGTTTTCATGAATTGTAGACACATCTGCCTACACACAGACAGTGCTGTGTACAGCAAGTAACAAGGCCTTCTTCTTGATTACTCAGTAGCCCAGTAGCTAGAATACTGCTCAAGGAGTTAAGAGTTGTGAATTTGTTCTCATAAACTGACAATAACATAATTAACTGTAACCATCTATGCCCTAAACTTAAACAGCAGTAAGTCCCGAAAGTACACCATCCTGACTGAGCTTAAGAACTGGTTTCCAAATCAGGGTCAAGAGGCTCAGATGCAGATAGGCACCCAGAGGAGAGGCAGAATTTCAAATCCATTTCTCACTTGGCTGTGCACCATGCTGCCTTTTCAGCATTACAACTATTCTACATTCCCTTTCCAAGAACTTTAATCACAGAATCACAGAACTGCAGGGGCTGGAAGGGACCTACAAACATCAGTGAGTCCAACCCCCTGCAAAGCAGGCTCCCTACAGCAAGCTGCACAGGTAGGCATCCAGGTGGGTCTTGAATGTCTCCAGAGGGAACTCCACAGCCCCTCTGGGCAGCCTGTTCCAGTGCTCCATTCCCCTCACTGTGAAGAAGTTCTTATGTTTCCTATGCTTCAGTTTGTGGCTATTTCCCCCTTGTCCTGTCTCCACACATTGCTGAAAGGAGTCTGGCCTTGTCTCTTTGCCTCCCCCGCCTTAGATATTTATAGACCTGGATCAGGTTCCCTCTCAGTCTTCTTTTCTCAAGGCTGAACAGACCCAGATTGCTCAACCTTTCCACATAGGGGAGATGCTCCAGGCCCTTTATCATCTTTGTGGCCCTCCTCTGGACTCCTCCCAGGAAATCCCTGTCTTTTTTTTGTACCTAGGAGCCCAGAACTGGACATGGTACTTTAGATGAGGCCTGACCAGGGCAGAGTAGAGGAGGAGGATCACCTCCCTTGACCTGCTGGCCACATGCCTTTTAACGTACTCCAGAAAAATGCCTTCATTTACTGAGCCAGCAGCACAGAAGCAGCTCTCTCCCTATTCACATTTAGTTATAGGCAGTAATATTTACAGAATAGCTCTAGGGTACACAGACTATTTCTAAAATCCATAGCATAACTAGTGTCATTTACTACAGCTGAACTTACTACCTGGCAAAATTCTCAATTAGTGAGCAGATGCATTGTTAAAAAAATGCTTTGTTACCTATATCCAGATTGCAATTTCTTAATTGCAAATTGCCCTGCCAGAAGTACTCAAACTGTAAAATACTTACCTTTCTAAAAATATTCCACATAGTTCATTTTCTGCAACAGTAAATATGATTTATCTTGTCACCATCTGATGTTCTTCTGCTATACAAACCTCAATTGTCACCAACTGGTGCCTCATGTTAACCAAGAACTTGTAACCGAAACTTAAAAGGAGTTGCAAAGTACTCTCAGTTCAGCTGAAACTGATAGGGTGAGAACACCTCAATACCTTGTGATATTAGCCTGTAGAAATTAGACTAATTCCATCAGTAGACCATGTCTCATTCTTACTGTGACCTGTGGTGTACTGTTTTGATCTCTGACCTAACTCTAAATGAGAGGACAAGAATGGGGAAATTAGCACACACAGAGTTTCATGCTATTGCCATTTACATTGCTTCTTGTACCCATTTGCTTGGCTACTGCTGCCCAACTGTGCTGAAACCCACAGAAGTAATTAGATTTGGGTGCTTGCATTTCATCTACTCAGAAGATTGGGACCAGGGGTTAATGCAATGTTCAGTTAGTTTTCCTAAACCAAAGCACTCTTTAATCTTAAGGAACTAAACATAAAAGAAAGTGACATTTACAAAAATTAATGAGTGTGCGCATCTCTTACCAAAGGCATCCCCAGCTTGCACACGACATCCTAGCTTTCAAATTCTGCATGAGTGTTGTCTTTAGTCACTTTCCCACAGTACTGTATACAGAACATCAGTGGTCAAAAAAGCAGATTGGTTTTTTTTAATCTGTTTATAGGTCATCTTTTATGCCTGGCAAAATAGTTGCATAACCTGTCAGGAGCCAGAGTAGGTTTTATTCTTCATAAATAATAGCTCAAACATTGTATTTAACATTAAATATGTACAAGAGAATACATTCTATAGTGTTTTCTTTATCTCTTTAGCTGATATGAAATCCAACCAAATATGTACAATATTAATACCATTCATCATACATTTCGGTATTCATCCAGATAATTTGTTCGCAAGCCATGTTCATGATTATTTGTGATTAAGTCAGCCTTTTACGTTATTTCGCTGGTACTCTAACCCTGTAGGAAACGACAGTATCCAGAACACAGAAGTCACTACTAAAAACTAAACTAAACTAAAAATTAAACTAAACTAAGCTAAAACTTAACTAAAAACCAAGTAACTACATAGTCTAAACTAATAAAAATCTGCTGCCTTTCTTGTCTCCCAAAGAAACTAGAACCATTAAAAAATTGTTATTCTAAAAGAATCAGTACAGACTGGGACATGACCTGCTGGTGAGAAGCTCTACAGAGGGAGACCTGATGGACAGCAGGTTGGTCATAAGCGAGCAGTGTATCTTGGTGGCCAAGAAGGTGTCTTGCTCCAATTTATAGGAGGGAGAGGAGGTTTTTTTAGTATATGTATATCCGGCAGCGAGATTAAGACACAACGAGTCAAATGTTAGCCTGACCATTTGATTACAAATTCTAGTCACTTAGGGAGATGGAGAAGGAAAGAAGGGCAAAAGAAAAGAGAGAGGAAATAAAAGCAAGGAGTCTTTGTAGAGAGCAAGAGAGAGATAGTCACCACCATGGGTCCGAGCATGGTTCATAATACATCCGTTGATGTCAGGAACTCGTCACCGTGGGGGATGGAAGACAGCCAGGAAACTTTTTAAATTTTTAGTTGTCTGTTATAGTCTTATCACCGGAAGGCCTCACAAAGCACGCTTTGAGACAAAGAACAGTTTTGTCCTTTAAGAAGGATCATGGGATCATAGGGTGCATTAAAAGGCATGTGGCCAGCAGGTCGAGGGAGGTGATCCTCCCCCACTATTCTGCCCTGGTCAGGCCTCATCTAAAGTACTGTGTCCAGTTCTGGGCTCCTAGGTACAAAAAAGACAGAGATCTGCTGGAGACAGTCCAGCAAAGAGCCTGGAGCATCTCCCATCTGAGGAAGGGATGAGTAATCTGGGTCTGCTGAGAAAAGAAGACTGAGAGGGGATCTGATCAGTGTTTATAAATATCTAAGGTGTGGGAGGCAAGGGACGAGGCCAGACTCTTCAGTGGTATGTGACAACATGACAAGGGGAAATGCCCACAAACTAAAGCATAGAAAGTTCTGCACAAATGTATGTAATAACTGCTTCACACTGAGGATGACAGAGCACTGAAAAAAGCTGCCCAGGGGGGCTGTGGAGACTCTCTTCTCTGGAGACATTCAAGACCCACCTGGATGCCTACCTGTGCAGCCTGCTGTAGGGAGCCTGCTTTGCAGGGGGTTGGACTTGATGATCTCTGTAGGTCCCTTCCAGCCCCTGCAGTTCTGTGATTCTGTGATTTTAGAGCCATAAATCTGAACTATCAGAATAACAGTAGAAACAAATCAACTCCTTTACATGTATTTTGAGGCACTTTGTACAGTTATTGTATAAAAGCTTGCTTGCAGCATATCAACTAGATGTCATTCCTTCTAAAATTACATATTGTTTTCTCAGTTCTTTTCAGCAGATTATCAGCTTCTGATGTCCAATGAGTATACTGCTAACTGTCTACAAGACAGGAAAGGGATGAAACAGAACAAGTGTCAGTGAAAGAAAACCTGATGCCCCATCAAAGACAAAGATCAGATGTAAGAGAAAGTGTGCAGTACTCCTATAGAAAAGTAAATCTACAGCTGGTGAAGGCATTGAGTAAGGGAAGGAAGGGAAGAAAAAATGAGAGGAGTTCATGAAAAAGCATCCCGAAAAAAATGGAAGAAAAGAAGTAAGATTTCTTTTACTGGGAAGAAAAAGCACGATCAAATACTTAACTTGATTTCTTAAAGATCATGTCAGTATTCTTGCTTCTTACAAAAAAGAAGAATAAAAAAAGTCAACGCTTATTAACAGTTTATATTGAAGATATATTTCTGCAAAGATTTCCTTTGCTGAAATTATGAATTCAGTCAGATCTTGCTTTTACAAATTTCATCTAAGCTTTCAGCATAAGTAGTCACAATGAGGTGAGCAAGACAAGTTATGAATTAAAATGAAGAAATGAATTATTTTTTAAGCACAGGTCTTAGTTGTCTGTGATCCATTCTTACTCTGACTGTTAAAACCCATATATTTATTTGAAGCGTACACAAAAAGAGGCATTGTCTATAAGCCTGGTGAAGCTCCACTTAGTCTGATAACATAATTTTAACAATATTATTCCTATATATTTCTGGTAATATTATTTAGGTAAATACTATGAACAAGTCTTCTTGAAAACAATGCCAAAATAATTTACCATCATTATTGAAAATATTCAGAATTCTCTTTGTGAGAAAATTCTCTTTTAATGCAAGCACGTGAGCTCTCACAGTGGTATTTTCTTCTCTTTTCCTTCTCTGATATACAAAACATGCAGCAAGACAAGGTTATATGCTAAAAGTAAGATAATGATACCCTCTCTCTTGAGCAAGTCCTCTAACTGAGCTAAGAGGGATGCCACGTTTGTTTAAAATCACAAAATTAATAAAGAAACAAATGTAAAATAAATAAATAAATAAAAAGTTTGGGAGCAATATAAAATAGCATAAACAGACAAATAGATAAACAGACAAACAGAATGTTAAACGACTAACATTCCTCTATAGGAATAGAATAGAAAAACAGCCACAATTATAACTAGGTCATTACTACAGATTTCCAGATGGGAACATTTATTATTATAAGTTTTTCTATATATTATTTAATGTCTAATGGTCTTCTTTTTTTCTTCCAAATTCATGAAAATCACAAGGACAACACTCATATCTTCGGAATTATTTCAAAGTTGGAAATAAACTTCTAGTAAAATAATTAGTTGATAGTATTTCAACAAATTTTTATTTATACATTTGCAGTTTCCCTAAACCAATAATTACTATGGCAGTTAAACTATTTCAGTTTTACAGAGGTGCTCCATAGTGTTTTGTTGTGCAAAACAATGATAAGATCTTAGATAAGAAGATATACCATAGTTGTTGTTGTGTCCTGGTGATTTTTTATGCAGCTACAGAGTGTTCTATACTTAGAAACCCTATTTTTATTTCTTTTAATTAATTTTTTGTTCTTCCCACATAATTATCTAAATTCTGCAAACTACACGGATACAGCTCTTGGCAAAATATTTTATACTAGAAAGAGAATGCTAAAAGAAAAATGCAGCTGGATAGAGCCCTAAAATGCTCGATACCGATTTATGTACTTTGGTAAACTTAGGCACAAGAGAAGAAATGGGCAAATATTAGGAAAAAATATTCATGGAGACATTCACAAATCCCTTATAATTTGGCTATTATCCTATTACTTGTATTTGCCTCTTTTCAAAATATTCACAAGGACTTTTATTGGATGGTGTCAGTATGTAGTCGTGATAATTTTTGTACATATATTAGTATTTACATTTGATCCTTAAAACTCTTCTTTTTACACAACCAAGAAATAAACAGGATATCGTGTAACAGAAGTTCCACACTTATAGATGAAGTACTGTAATTGGTTAAGCTGTGATTAGACTGAAGCAATTTCAAGCAATACAGGATGGCTGTATTCACACTGATGTTTCACATAAATATTTCTAAATAACAGAGGTGTGACATATGCATTCCTAGAAGTGATAGGGCACAGCTGTTCAGCATTCTGAGGTCCTTTACAATGCAATTTATGCTGCTGTGTCAAAGAAAAAGGAAAATCATACTTGGATTGTATTAAGCTAAACTTTTTTTTTTTTTTTTTTTTTTAATGTCACTGAGATAGAAGACAAGAAATTCTGGTCCATACAACAAAGAATTGTTCTTTTCAGCCTGAAATAAAAAAGTTTCATTTGGGGACACTCACTTTAGAAAAAAAAAAAAAAAAAAGAAAAGAAAAAGAACAAAACTACACTTTGAAGAAACACTCTATTCACTGTCTTACAAGGCCTGAGGAGACTGTGGATTGTTTGTTTCACCACTTTGCCTTTGCAGAAATATTTTCTAGCAGCTGAAACAGCTTCAAAAAGAGCACCTCACTCCAGAAAATTCATCCAGCCACTAGTTAGGATACTTACTAGAAATTAAGTTTAATTTGTTCCTGCTTTGCATGGAACAGAGCCTTCATTTGAGTTACATATGAAGGGAAAGTAGTTAGAATCATAGAATCATTAACATTGGAAAAGACCTTTAAGATCATCAAGTCCAACCTTCAATGCATTACTACCATGTCTGCTAAATTATGTCCTTCAGAGCCACATCTACACACTTCTCAAACTCCTCCAGCAATCAAGACTCCACCACCTCCCTGGACAGTCTGTTCCAATGCTTGAGGACTCTTTCAAATAAATTTTTTTCCTAATATTTGACCTGAACCTCCCCTAGTGCAACTTAAAGCCATTATTGCTCTTATTGTTATCAAAATCTGGGAATGAAGCTCAACCACCTGAATGACATGTTATAAAGCTGACATTATTTTACTATAGCACTGGGTACTCTGGAGATCTCTCTTCCTAATATGTACATCCAGGAGCTAAAGAATACGAATGTATACACATAACATGAATATTCATGTAATTTCTGCAGTTTCTGCATATTCCAAGAACTGCTATATATATTAAAATTTAATCTAATACTACAAAGTGCTGTGTTAACGTGAGGTTTTTGCAAGGGGTCTTTGGTGGTCATGGGGTTCCATTGTAAGGCATTATCCAGGCAAATTCTCCTGTGTTACATCAGCCAGGTCTCATAATTAGTCAAGAAGTTATTTTCAAAAAATTGGCTGTTGACTAAGTTTCTAACCAGCACATCAACTTTGTTATGGTGCCTGTACTATCAACCCTAACAGGACACAGTGTACCTCCTGCGTAGCTTGTGGAATGTTGAGACTCCACTTTTAGGTGCCAGATATCCTGCCTATCTAGAAAAAAAAACAACTTTCCTTGGACAGAATTTCAGCTTGCTAGAGATTCTGAATTAATCACTAAAGACTCTGAATTTATTGGCAGGTATCACTAGTTATCTGGGAGAAGAGACCAACTCTCACCTCTCTGCAACCTCTTTTCTGGTCATTGTGGAGACAAATAAAGTCTCTCCTGAGCTTTCTCTTCTCCAGACTAAATAATAGCAGTTCCCTCAGTCATTCCTCATAAGACGTGCTGTGGACCCTTCAGCTTCATTGCCCCTCTTTGTTTTCTTGTAGTGAGGAGTCCAGATTTGAACACAGTATCTCAGGTGCAACTTCACCAGTGGGGGAAAATAATTTATCTAGTCTTGCTGACTACAGTATTTCTGATAGAAGCAAGGATGCCATTAGCTTTCTTGGCCACCTGTGCACACTGCTGGCTCGTGTTCATCAGCTTCCAACTAATACCCCCAGATCCTTTTCCACTTTTCCAACAATGGAGTTGCTGTGACCAAAGTGCACAATCCAGCACTTGGACTTCTTGAAGCTCATACGATTGGACTGGGCCCAGCTATCCAGCCTGTCCAGATCCCTCTTTAGGGCCTTCCCATGCTCCAGTAGACCAATATTTCCTCCCAACTCAGTGTCATCTGCAAACTTAGTGAGGATGCACTCAATTCCTTTGCCCAGATCAATAAAGACATTAAATAGGAGAGGCCCCAGTACTGAACCCTGGGGAACACCACTCATGGCTGATCGCCAGCTGGCATCGCTCTATTCACTACCATTCCCTGAGTAGAGGCCAGATTAAGTTCGTGCTGGGCTTTCAACTGTTAATCTCTCTGCATTTCATAGCAACATCCCTGTACTCTCCCTGAGTCACCTGCCCCTTCTTCCAAAGGTGGTAAACTTTTTTTTCCCCAAGTCTCAGTCAAAGCTCCCTGCTCATCCAGGCCTTCTTCCCACTGTCTTATGGCACAAAGGGATCGCCTGTTCCTATGCCTGCCCAGCCTTTTGCCCTTTAGGACTGCCTCCAGAGGGACTCTCCCAGACAATGTTCTGAACAGTCTAAGGTAGCAGTTTTGTGGACCTCCCTTCCCCCCCACCCCCCAAATTTCCTGAGTTGACCAAGAATTGAGAACTCAACCATTTTATTGTTGCTATGCCCAAGATGGCTTCTAACGACCACATCTCTCACCCTTCCTCCTCTGTTTGTAAACAGTGGATCTAATGGAACAACTCCTCTGGTATGTTCTCTCAGCTGCTGTGTCAGGAAGTTATCTGCCACACGCTCCAGGAACCTCCTGTACTGCTTCCTCTCTGCTATACTGCGTTTCCAGCAAACATCAGGAAAGTTGAAGTCCTCCATAAGAGCAAGGGCTGGTGATTATGTAACTTTTGCCAGTTAGTCACAGAATGCTTTATCTGTTCTATTCATCCTGCTTGGGTGGTCTGTAACAGACTCCAACCAGGATGTCAGCCTTATTGACCTTCCCCAGATCCTTACCCATAAGTACCTGACATTGTTACTACCAGTGCTGAGATCTACAACACCAACACTCTCCCTAACATAGAGAGCCACTGACCTTCCTTTGTTGCCTATCCCCATCTCTTCTAAAGAGTTTGTAGCCATCCATTTGTAGCACTGCAGTTGTGAGTCCACCATGTTTTGGAGCTGATGACTGTCATATCTTTCCTGCTGCACAGTGGCTTCTAGCTCCCATGCTGCATGCATTAGTACAGATACAGCCCAGCCAGGCTATCAGTCTCACTCCCAGCCCTGGAATTCTGTCTCTATGCTGATTTCTAGCAAACTTGGTTTTATCTCCTGTGCCCTTCCACCCTAATTTAAAGCCCTTTCAATGAGACCTGTGAACAGACTTTTCCTAAACTAACTTATGGATTAGTCAAAGAGAAACAGCTTTACAAGCACAGAGTGACAGCACTCATCTGACAGCAGTGTATTTATGGCACTCTGTTTAGAGGTGTAATATCTAAGTCTCCTGAAGAGAAAGGAGCTCAGTTCAACTTTCCTATTTCTGGAATGAATGCACTAACCACATTACTCAGTGAAGGAGAATATTATTTTCAGCTGGGAATAAAGAATCTATCAATGCAATTAACGAGAATAAATAATTCAAGACCTCCCTTAGTAGGCATTTTTGTTGCTTGACAGAAAGATCAATTGTTTGTGTATCACTGTGACACTCACCTAAGAGAAGTTTCCAAGAAAATAATGTGTAGTTTGAGTGTCTCTGGAGTTCTGAAATACTCGTCTCTGAGAAAAATATTTAATTGACAATCATTAGAATTATCTAAGGCCAAGTTTCTAAATTAGCAGTCTAGGGTCAAAATACATTGAATACATGTTTCTTTGTGAAGTCAAATAACAGCCGCTGGACAATACTGTTCTGTGGATATTGAGGATATGTCTCCTTTATTTCCCACCACTCTTCCACCCCCAGAATAAAGCTGAAATTTCAGAAATTAAGTTCATTCTTCCACAGTCCACTTACTTTCTAGTTCGGGTTGTGATTGACACGCCTTTCTTAGACCAGCATAGATATTGTGCAATCCCATAATTAGCTTGTTCAGAGAATGAAACATAAAATCAAGTATCTAGAAAAAGCAATTTCAAGAGACTTGTGTCTTATTAGAGCATATTAACTTGTTCTAGCATATTGTTGGTTCAGGAGAGAGGGCAGGACCACAGCAGACCCTGCTGATAGATTGCAGCTTCTCTGAGAAGTTTCTCAAGCTTGAATCTGGTCGCTTATATACTGATTACAGTCAAATAGTCTAAGTACCCCTTGTACAGGTATATAAACCTTATGTTCTAAAACATAAAGCTACTGAAGTACAGAAAGAATGCCAGTTGAGCTTTACTACATGAAACTCTGCATATAAGAAAGACACAAAAAATTCATCACAAAATGGAGTCTTAGAGAACAGAAGGCCAAATACTGTGATGTAATTACCTCATTCACTCCAGTGATGATGAGGTTGGCTCAGATTTACAGGGTGGGCAGTTGCCCCATTGTAAGGACACAAACTGAGCAAGAAAGAATATCACAGAATCACAGAATTGTAGGGGCTGGAAGGGACTTTCAGAGATCATCAAGTCCAACTCCCTGCAAAGCAGGCTGCCTACAGCAGGCTGCACAGGTAGGCATCCAGGTTGGTCTTGAATGTCTCCAGAGGAAATTCCACAGCCCCTCTGAGCAGCCTGTTCCAGTGCTTTGTTATCCTCAGTGTGAAGAAGTTCTCATGCACATTTTGAGGAGCTTTCTATGCTTCAGTTTGTGGCCATTTCCCCTTGTACTATTGCCACTCACTGCTGAAAAGCGTCTGGCCTCATCCCTTTGCCTCTCTTAGGTATTTATAGCAATTAATAAGATGCCCTGTCAGTCTTCTTTTCTCAAGGCTGAACAGCCAGGTTGCTCAGCCTTTCCTCAGAGAGGATATTCTTCAGGCCCTTTATAATTTTTGTGGCCTTCTGCTGTACTCTCTCCAGGAGATCTCTCTTTTTTGTGCTGGGGAGCCCAGAACAGGACACAGTACTCCAGGTGAGGCTCTTTTTAATGCGCCTCAGCATTGGCCTTCTTGACCACCAGGACACACTGCTGGCTCATATGTTCCAAATGGCAGCCTCAAAACTGGTGTGTGAGAACAGAGCCCTGCGTAAAGTAGTTGTCTTCTCATGGTGACCCTTCTATCTAAATAAGCATCAGCATTTTGGCCAAGGCAAGCTCCCTGACTGTATAAACCACAGAAACAGTCCTTGTTCAGATCATCACTTCTGTCCTCTTAGAAAGGGAGAAGCAGCAGGATACTAGGATACTACCCAATAAATTATTTTAAACAACACTTATGAGAAATAGAATTCAGAAAAAATGCAGCAGCAAAAAAAAAAAAAAAAAAAAAAAAAAAAGGCATAGAAGCTTTTGATCACAAGTTCAGAAATTCATTTCCTTTTGTAGCATATGGTCCATTAAGTCCTTTCACAATTTAAAATGATGTATTATTCAATGGCTGCATTACCTCTTCAGAAAGTAATGTAGCATTCCTAATTCTTCAGCAAGAAATGAGTGTGGAGACCTATATCCTTGTATTTACTCTTTGTCTGATGCTGTATTAAGATTTTTTTTTTTTTGCTTTTTTTTTTGCTTTTTTTTGTCAATGTATCCACATATCCTGAAATATTTTGTACTCATAATAACTGCGTATCAGTTATGTGGAATCAGGTTTCTTCAAGTGAGTCCAAAGAACAAAATATAGTATGTGGCCTTGTGACTTTTCTAAAAGATTTTGGGCATTTACTTCCAGATATATCTCCAAAAATAACAGAGATAAAAGGAATATATTCTTTGTAACTTCATGCTACACAATATAAAAATGATTTACAGTGATAAGATTTGCTAAATCCCACCTTGCTGTCTTATTTTCTCTGAGATCATAACAAATAATACACAGCCAAGTGAGAAAGGAACTGTGTAGGGTGTGTACCACTGCCCTCTAACTGTATATAACCAGAACTATTCAGTTAGACAGCTGATGCTCTGTACATTCTCATGTATCTGAAGCTGTATATTTCCAAAATTTTGGTCATTTGAAAGCTGCCTTTTGGTTATACAGATTCTTTGTGTTCTACAACTGCCTATTAAGTCAATCTGTGCAGTTTTGTTTTGTTTGCAATTTTCTGGAAGACAGGTGGGACTCAGGTCTTGGGAAAGCAATAGCTAAGATGTATAAAATAAGAAGTGAGCAGGAAAGGAAGTGTGCTAAGTATATAAGGACAACAGAAGTGGAAGGTTTGGTTTTAACTAAAAAGCTGCCTCTCATTAGACTTTTTAAAAAATTACTATTATTCTAAGCAATTATGATTCTGTAGCTGAAGCTGAGTTCAAAATAATTTCTTCCAAATTGTTTTGTCTCACTGTACTCATTATTGTTATTGGTAAGAGAACATGGCAAATATTGCAGCGTTCAAAGAAGGCGGGGGACAGCTGATTGCAGAAAATAAGGCTTCTGTACATCCCTTAGCTTCTCCAATAATCAGAGGTGAGTTGTCTGTCCTACCAAAGAGTGTACATGTGCTCTGAAACCTACCTCCCCTGTCCAACAAGTGACAAAAATCCAGAGGTAACCACAACTTCCTCAGAGCCTCCAGGTGAGCTGTAGGTGCACCCTGACCACCTTCTCATTTCTGCTTGCCATTGCCTGCAGTTTCTTAAGCTCCTTACTGTTCCCCTTCCTCTTATCAGCCAAGCTCTAAGCACTGCAAGCAGTTGTACAGATGGCTTAAACTCTGCTGTGCAAAGACATTTCCATCAAAATAAGGAAGGAGGGGGAAACAAAAACACAGTGACATCTTCATTGAGAGGCATATAATCATATATATATATACATATATAACATATATATACGTATATAACACATTCACAGAGCTGAAACACAGTGCTTTGAGGTTATGGAAGCAATTCTCTCCTATGGATCCTGTATAGGATGTAGGACCAGATGGATTCCGATCCTCTTTTACTACAATCATAGTTTAACCTTGATGCTATAGTCCAATGTTACAATTCATATGATAGTGTTTCATAAATAAAATACTAACATATTATCTTTCAAAAAATATTATGGTTAAATAGCTCAATGCAAGTAAATACCTGTGATAACTTTTTTTCCAAATATATTTTCAAATTCATTAAATTCATGTCATATAGCTTTCATTCTAAGGCAATACTAGCTTATGTTTTCATAATATGAGCGATTTTTTTTTTTCTGAATTAGATTAATGCACAGTTATTTTTCGTTCTGAAGAAGAGAAAAATCACTTTTGGGTTTCTGAGGAAACATGAACACTCGTTTAAGCAAAACCAGGTAGGAGGTATTTCTATTAAACTATCATCTTCTGGTTAATAAACAGCCACCCATATATACAAATTGTACTGTACTGCATTGTGATATCTGTTCTACTTAATAATACTTCAAGGGAGAGCTATAAAAAGATGGAAACCCTTTATCCAATTTAGAAGTACATGCAAGATTATCACCAGCACCTTCTTTTTCATATAAGGTTGATAGCGTCTGTTGCATGCAATTTAGCAAAACAGTCTTAAGGAAAGAATGAAAAATTAATGTGATGTCAGAAAAAAGAAGGGGAAGAGTGCAAAGGAAAAGCCAGTTCAGAAAGTAGTTAGAGCACACAAAATTGTAAACAAGGGTAGCTTGCTTGTTTATTGTTTTACCTTGAAGACACAGATTTTGCCTCTAAGGTTATATTAACATGCTTTTATATCTGTTCAGGAAATTGGAATCTCAGCTCTATTATCATCATATTATCTGAAAATACAACTCATTATGCCAAGTAATCAGCTCACCAAAGTTAGTGAATTTGTCACAATAGCATATACTTTATTCCTTCTCCAAAATGAATTACAAGCAGCTTTTTTTGTTGTTCGTTTTTTTTTCTGGTAAAACACAACAACGATGAAGCTATGCTTGGGAGGTATGCACTAGCTCAACTCTTAGTATCCTGATGTTTCAGTATTGGAATTACTCTGGGCTGTCAAGTTATGTGAGAATTCTAAATGATAGAATTATAGAATATGGAGTTGGAAAAGACCCTTAAAGATCATCTAGTTGCTGCAAAGTGACATCCCCAGCTGGATCAGGTTGCTTGGAGCCTGGTCCATCCTAACCTTTAATGTCTCCAGAGACAGGGCATCCACCACCACTCTGAGCAACCTATTCCAGTGCTTTTCTACTTTTATAGTAAAAAACTTCTTTATGTCCAATCTAAATCTCCCCTCTTTTAGTCTGAAACCATTTGCTGTTGTCCTGTCACACCGGACTCTGCTAAAGATTTTGTCCCCTTACTTCCAGCCCCTCTTTAGATACTGAAAGGCTGCTATCAGGTCTCTCTGGAGCCTTCTCTTCTCCAAGCTGAACTGCCCCATCTGTCTCAGCCTGTCCTTGTAGGGAATGTGTTCCATCCCTCGCACCATTTTTGTGGCCCTCCTCTGGTTAAGCTCCAATAGATCTACATCTCTCTTGTACTGAGGAGTTCACATCAGAATGCAGTATTCCAGGTGAGATCTCGCCAGCATAGAGTAGAAGGGCAGGATCAGCTCCCTTAACCTGGTACCACACTTCTTTTGATGTAGCCCAGGATATGGTTAGCTTTCTGGACTGGAAGGGCATGCTGCATGTTCAGCTTGCCATCCAACGGTACCCCCAGACAGTTTTCAGAAGAGCTGCATTCTATCTTTACATACAGCTTGTATTGGTGGAGGTTGCCACTACGTAGGTGCAAGACTTTGCAGTTGGATTTGTCGAACTTCAAGCAGTTCACCTGGGCCCACTGCTCAAATCTGCCTAGATCACTCTGGATGGCATTCCGTCCCTCAGGAATGTTGACCACAGCCCACATCTTGGTGTCATTCACAAATTTGCTGAGGGTACACTCAAACTCACTGTTGATATAATCAATCAAGACTCTGAAGAACATCAGTCCCAGTACTGAACTGCAAGGAACACCTCTTGATACTGATTTCCATCTGGACATTGAGCCATTGGCCACCACTCTCTGGGTACGATATTGTAACCAGTTCCTTGTTCGTCTAACACTCCACCCAACAAATTTATATCTTTCAAACTGGAGAGAAGGATATGAGAGATCATTTTGAAGGCTTTGTTGAAGTCCAGATAGATGGCAGAAGTGGCTCTTCCCTTGTCTACTGATGCAGTTATACCATCAGAAAAAGCAACAAGGTTGGTCTGTCAAGACCTGCCCTTGGAGAAGCTACACTGGTTACTCCATATCACCTTCCTCTCATCTATGTGCCTTCGCATAGCTTCCAGGATGATCTGCTCCATGATCTTCCCCAGTACAGAGGTAAGGCTGACCGGTCAGTAGTTCCTTGGGTCATCCTTTCTACCCTTCTTAAAAATGTGTGTGACATGGCCTTTTTCTCTTATCACCAGGGACTTCATGTGCCCACAGCTTTTCCAATATCACTGAGAATGGCTTGGCGACTACGTCAGCCGATTCACTCAGGACTCTGGGATGCACTTCATCAGGACCCATAGACTTTCAGGTTCCTCAGTCAGCCATGAACCTGATCTTTGCTTACAGTGCAAGGGTCATCACTTCCCCAGTTCCCACCTTCTGAACCATTCACTGTGTGTAGAGCAGTTGCTCATGAAGACGGAGGCAAAAAAGTTGTTGAGTATCTCAGCCTTCTCCTTTCTGTTATTACAAGACTGCTTATATTGCACACCTAGGGAGTACACCCTTCTGGACTTTCCTTTTCCGGTTGATGTGCCTACAGAAGCCTTTCTTTTCATTCTTTGCACACCTTGCCAAGTCCAGTTTCAGTTAGGCCTTGGCCTTCCTGATCCCGTCCCTACACAACCTAGCAGCATCCCTATACTATTTCCAGTTAAATCCATGCTTCCACTGCCTGTGCATTCATTTATCTTTTTTTTTTTTTTTTTTGTTATACAGTTTGATCAGCAGGGCTTGGTTCAGTCATGCCAGTCTTTTACCTTCCTTTCATGATTTCCTCCACCTGAGAATGGAGAGCTCATGTGCCATAAGGAAAGCATCTTTAAAGATCCTGTACCTGGTGGAAGAAAGCTTCATCAAAAGTTCTGCTTGATCAGACAAGCAGTAGCAAACACCAATCTTCCACACAAGGCTTCCTTTTTTGCCTCCGTCGCTAACTCTTACCCATAGCATTCTGACTTGCTTAGGGCCATTCTTCAGCGATAGCTCTTCACACTGTATTCCTTTCTTGATTCAGATGGAATCACCTCCTTCCCTCCTTCTTCACCTGTCCATTCTTTCCAGTTGTGTTAAAACCACAAGGTGTCGGCGCTGGCAACGACATCGTAGTTCTCCAGTAAAACATTGCTTTCCAGCTCCTTCTGTTTGTTCCCCAAGCTGTGTGCTTGGTGTAGTAACACTTCAGCTGGCCTTGTTACCTTCTTGGAGGTAATACTCTTTTCAAGTATTTAAGTACTTTTAAATGACTAAATACAGTCACTGGAAAAGACTGGATGTCTTCAAAAGCAGCAGCTAGCCCAAAGTCCTGATATTAGCCCTGATCAACCTCTCCAACTATTCTGTTATTTGTACGTTACTTTTCTGATACCTTCCTAAATGGCATTAAAATCCTTCCTCCTGGAAGCATCTGGCTGATTTTCAACATAGCATACGAAATGCATGCACTGGGTTACAAGACAATTAACATTACATTCAAACTGCACTATATCCTCTGAAACTGAAATGCCATCTGTTTTGGTTTATAACACTTTTGCCTCTACACCTTTCTGGTATTTCTAACAAGCCTCAAGAAGGAAAAGTGTCATTTGAAAGGAAAACTGCAACTAGAAGAGAGCACTATTGAAATAACTGCCAAGCCTTAAAGGGGTATAATCTGATAACAAACTGCACGCATAAAAATAAAGAGAAAATGCTGACTTGTACAACATATGCAGCTCCTACAGAAGCTTAAGTGTGGGAGGTGTGCAAAATTGCATATATAAGTATATTTTTACTCCAAGAATTGTTAAATCAATAAAAGCATAGGTAAGATTTTATTTCAGACAATTATATGTCAGGTGTAAGAATTTATTGCTCTACTTCATAGAAGAAAATCTTAATTAAAGGAATAAAAACTATCATGCTAGTCCTTTACCATTTTTTCCTTAGATAAAATAACAAAAATCCTGGAGTGATACTAAATCTAAATCTAAATCTAGCTATCTCTGAATGAGAACAAAAATGGACAGTATAAAATTAAATAAAACATGCTGTGGTTTTGATGAGATTCACAATGACAACAAAGTATTTGCCTGTCTCGATGCAATGAAAGACTATTTTTTCTTAACTTATTATTGTAGAGTTTTTTAGAGAACACACAAGGAGGTACATAACAATCAAATGTTAGCTAATGAACCTGGTATGATCCAAGGAATTGAGATGTCCTGCATTTAAGTGTTAGAAAAGTATTAACTACTTAGCCTGAAAGTACCATTGAGCTGGCACCTTACCTTGGAAATGCACCAATGTCACGGGTGCCAGTTCTGCAGATCATCCTTTAGTTTTGACAGACTGATGTGCTCAGATCCCCAGGCCAGACTCCACTGTAACCCATGCAAGTGTTCCAGTGTGTTGGAGTTTCCTTTAGTACTGCTACGAACAAGCCCCATTCCTGCCAGAGCCAGTGAGAGGGCAAAACAGCAGTGAGGGACTCTGCCCCATGTGATGCGATGGGTCTCATGTCGGAAGAGAAAGGCATGCCTCCACCTCTATATTCCACTTCCTTCTGCTTTCTGACCTGCAAAGAAGTGCTTATTTTTAAATCTGTGCTCACAGCTGCCTGGTTTACTGAGGGTGCCATGCACACCTCCAGGGTGGGGATCAGCACCTTCTCCTCCACCAGGGCTGCTTATGATGACTGGACATCTTTCAGTACAGGACAAACACAATTTGATATGTCCTGTATAGCATTCAGCATTCATTTAAGTGAAAATTTGGAATAAAAATGAAATGAAAAATTGAACTCCCAACACTTTCTCAAGAACAGTTACTGAACAAAGTACATAAATAGGACTTAAAAGTACCTTCAGTCACTCCCCAGTGAGTGTCTGACTGCATAGCCACAGATTTGTACTCCCTTTCAGTCTGTCTCTTTTCTCTAATTAATGTTTAATTATGCTGTGATAAAAGGAAGTGATGGCAGAGGGGCAGAGAGCGTTCCAGGAATAGGGAGCGTTAGGCTGGAGGGCTCCCCAGGGAAAGGTGTGTCTTCTCTCAGTGCCCTTTTGACAAGGGGATTTTATCCCACTCTGGATGCTGAGATGCTTTAATTTCACAATTTCTCATTCATCAACCAGTTCTGGTCAGGCTCAGCCCCTGAGATAGACAGGTCTCTACAGTCTCTAAATTACTACATTTAATTATAAATGTAGTAAGTTTGATGTAGTGAGATGTTGGTATCAGTAACTCTTGCCTTGACAAATAGCTTGCAGTACCTCTTTATGTACTTTTAGTACTGTGAAAGACACAAAAACAGATATGCTTTACATTCTTCTTTAAGGAAATTAACATATTCTGAAGTGCCTGTACAAGCACACCTAGAAAGCAATTAAAATCCCAAAGAATGCCAAATAGTTACAAAACTAGAGCATTGTCTTCATTCCTGGACCTGAGTCAGATGGGAATGTTTGTTTGTTTGTTTGTTTTAAGAAAACAGAGCTCTTCAGAATGTCAGGACAAGTCTGAGGGAGGAGGAAGAGAAATGACAGCTCCTTAGTGAGAGGTGGGGGCATGGGTGCCTTGAGAAAATACAAATGATGGCAGACTGCATGCATGAAAACATGAAGTACTAAAGTACTAAATAGGCAGTTTTAAATTCAGCATGAAGGTAGGTGAGCAGATTGCCTTGTGCAGGAGTACATGTACATGAATTTCCTTGATCCAAAAAAATAAGTGATTGAGATAAAATATAGAAAAACATTTGAATTGTAAAGAGAGAAAGAACACAGTGCAAGCTAAGATAGAGTAAAAAGACTTGATTCTTAGTCTGAGGCATGACTTTCTCAAGTCACAGTTTTTCTCACTGTGAATGGAAAAGGGTAAAACGCTGCAATCATGGAGTAAAGGAATCACTTCCAAGACCATCTCCTCATTCTCGATTGATTGCTACAGAAAGAACTCTTTGCCATCCTACACTATTCAGCGTTGCCTCAGATATCTAAGGACATAAAACAAAGTCATAGTCCAACTTACTGTTGTGATAGATGATGAATAATTCTTGTAAAATTGTAATTGATCTAAGCACTGTCAGAAACAACAGCAAAAAGATCACACAAACTGTGTTAGAACATTTACTTCCTACTCTAGTCATCTGATCAATATTTATAATCTTACAACTTACTATCCAAAAGAAAGATACTACTTACAATGTCCATGTTTCAGGATGAAAAAAATGCAAGGGTATGACCTGTTATTTACTGACAATTGAAAATCCATCTATCTTTTCACGTTTTGCTGAAAACACTTTGTTCAACAACAATTAATTTGTTTGTTCGTGATGATACTAGCTCCTCTCCATGACTGTGAAGTATCTATTGTTTCTTCAAAACTCTCTGCCATTTCTGTTTCTTTATTGAAGCTCACTGTGGAAGTAATCAATACAGAAATTGCAGTCAGATCTAGCACTAAAAGACCCCTATAAAAACACACACATCTCCTTTCTTATTCTAGCCTTCACCTCAGATTTGACTGCAAACTCTACACAACTCCTTTTAGACTATCTATTCAATACTTATTTTAAAAATGTCTTTTATACTCCATCATAGCTTCAGCAGTTTCAAGTCATACTCAGCAGAGCATTATAATGCAACTCAGAGAAAACTGACCCATCAGAAACTTTGTAATATAAGTAAAATTCAGTTATTATCAACATTCTTGACCATGATTTTATTTGCCGCAATTAGTCTCACCTGACTCTAGTCCTCTCCACTCCAAAATAAATAACTAAAACAAAATAAATCTCCCAAAACAATTAAACATGCAGGATCTTCTTCCAAGGATCAGTAATTTTTTTTACATTAAAAACTAGACAGTACATTATGTATCTCCAGAGAATGATCCCATCTTCTTTTTATCTTGCAGGTCAGTAGTTCAAAACCAGCCTCTTAGTAATTAGTGAATGCTGTTATCTTCATAAAAGTATTCAGTACTTTATATAATGCACTATGAAATCTTATTGCATTCCAAGCTTTTAACACCAGAACATTCTTTCACTATTCTTCTGCTGTATAAGGAGAGTGCTGTATTAGGAGAGTTTTAAAAGTTAGCACTTTTAAAAACAAACGGATTATTCATTTTTAGATGTATCCTAAGAGAAGAAACAGCTCACAATGAGGAAGACCAGCATACATTTAGGCTTTAAACTGAAACTGTAAAGAGACTAAATGTGTAAGTGTCAATGAGACAACAAAACATTGTAGGAAACTAGAACTGATTGAAGGCTACACCAAAAAAATACAAGAAAACTATTTATTATAATAGAAAAATGCTATCTATTTGTTAGCTATGTTTAAAATAGTGCCAGACACTGCAGTCTCAAGAGTTAGTCGGCTGTCTCAAAGACAAGTAGAACAAGGGATATTCAGGAGCATGCTCACAGCACACACTCTGAGCCTGGACCAGAGACGGGGGCTTTAGCTCCTCACAGCTGCTGTCCCAGCCAGGGCAGCCTAATGGCTTGCTGCAGGATACAGCTGGGCAGCAGGGCAGTCAGGGCAGCCTAGTGGCTTTCTGCAGGCTGCTCCGCTTTTGCAGAGAGCTGGGATTCTGGACATTCCCAGTTTATGTTGAATACCAGAGAGAGATAGAGGTCCCCAAGGGGGTGGGTCTATTCTGGGTAGATTTCTAGTCATAACTGCGGAGGAAACTAGATGGCGTGCCAGGAGTAGGACATCGCTTCAGCTTGTGAGCCTGACAGGAGAGCATATGCTGTGTAAATTGCTGCAGGAATTGCAAGGAGGTTCAATTTTGTTTCCTAATTTACTGTCAGAATATTGATAAATATTTGCAAAGAGAATTGGTAAGAAATCACAGGGAATGGCAGATTCTGTATGAATTTGAGATGGAAATTACTCTCTTGTCTTTCAAGGGAGAGGCTTTTTATTAATAGGTATCAGTTACTTCTGTTATAGATGACTTTAAATCACCAATCAATTGTTGCAGATATCTTTACTTTTCCCTCTTACTATTTTAACAGAGCTCACTAAGTTGTAAAGCAGAGACTCCAATTTAAACATAAGTTTAATGGATTTACCATGACAAAATTTGACTTATTTCCCAGCTGAGCATAGACCATCATTCCCCAAAATAGAATATCTGACACCACACATCTACACTGTCTCCAAGTCAGCCAACTGATATCAGCAGTGAAGTTGCAGAGGCAGAGGTATACAAAGGTTTTCCTCCCTGCAAACTTGTGCCCTAGGGCAAACTACTGTTATCTATGAAGAGAAACTAACAACTTGTCATTACCATACAAAAAGTTAATTTTGCATTGAATAAAGTTTTCTTGTTTTGCTTTACGGAAGATTTGCATATTCTTTGTTTTATATAAACATGGCTTTTATATATAGGTTATATATGGGTTTTATATAAACATGGCTTGTTCTGGATACATCTACACTGCACTGCAGATACAAATCCAAACCTGCACTCAGGTCCAGGTTCATCCATGCTAGTCCATGGACTTTGGGCAAGATTTGGCAGTTTCTGCCACACACTGCTGTTTAGTGTGATCCCAAGCCTGCTCTCTGATCAGTGCCTGCTGCCAGTGTAACTGCTGCCTCAGAGACACTACGAAGAATCCAATACATTTCCTATAAGCCATTTTTGTGCTGTAGTTCAAGATCTGAGAGAAAGACAACTTTCTCTCTGGGTGTATGTAGGACGAAGTGCGATAAAACAAACAAACAGAACTATATAAACTTATGTAAACCTAGCATTAAGGGGATGGATGACATTCACATTCCTTCCCCAGTATGAAATGTAATTGAGAACTGTGCTTCTCCATTCATTCACGTGTATACTCAGACATACACACAAAGAAGCAAAAGCCATCACGTGTAAGTAACACCTAGAGAGTAAGAAATAAATATGCAGTTGATAAACATTCTCTAGCTTCTACTGCAGGAGTGGGAGAGAAGCACATGAACAAGAAACATAACACTGAACAAGAAAAATAAAAATGCTTCTTGATAGCACTGGTAGTAATCTTCTGAAAAAAACTTTGATCTGATCCCACTGAAATCCAGTCCTTTTGTCAGACATGTCACTTTTGTACTTTGCCTTTTGGAAAGCCCAGACATTTAATTTTTTGAGCTACAGAGGATGCCTGTTCAGGACTAAATGTGGACAGTCATACTGTGAATCAGATAAGCTGCATACTTGGCATACAGACAAAGAAGTGGAAAACATGATGTTTCCGGCTTCAGTTGCCTTCAGGTTGCCATTACAAGATCCTGTTCTCTTTTGAAAAGTTTCTCTTTTGCAAAGCTCCAAGTGTGTTTTTTGGTAGTGGTAGGGTTTGTTTGTTTGTTTGTTTGTTTGTTTTTTTAATGCCTGTGATAGAATGTTATATTGTGTCCACTTCAGGAAAAAGTAGACAGTAACAGTGCTCTCCACTCTACTGACATCATCAGAACACCAAAGGGTACTTGAAAATAGATTCATATTTGCAACTTGCAAAAAAGTGTGTGAAATTGACTGAAAGCCCATCCCTCAGTTTACCTGTGAGATTAAATAGTTTTATATTTCAATTTCACATTCCCTGTTGCAAGTCTTTCTACATATGGGCTTTCAGGATCTCAGTTTCTGCAGCACTTCTACCAGAGACATCACAAAGCATGATGGCCTGGTGAAGTGTGGAAACATCTTCAAGAATGAATGCCCTCAAGAGGGAACTGGGGGAAAAAAAAAATAAATAAATGCACTTGATTTTTTTTTCCTACTAGGAAGGGATGATGTGACCTATGGAGTTTCAGCAGGCAGAGCAACTTCTTCAGCACACACCTGGAAAAATACTGTGCTGTAATGACAGTTGCCTTTGAACTAGTTCAGGGATGATGCTTCAGAGAAGTTGTAGAAATCGTGATCAATTATGCTGCTCTAACAAACTGGGTTGCAGTAGATGATACAGGAAGTTTGTCCACAGCCATACAGGAGTTAATTTTTCCCTTACTGAGATTAAGTAGAACAGTGACTAAGAAAGGCATATGAAAAGAGGATCGTGTATTTTCCAGCTACACCAGTCACAGATTTCAGGCAGTGACTTCTGCAATCTGGTCTCCTACTTTCCTACTATTAAGTTCAATTAACTTACTGCATGGAGGTCACTGTCTGTGTGAAGTAGAATTTAATGATGAGTAGAGAAATGTAATTAATTTCTGCACTGCCTCTGGTTTGATGAGTTACAATAGTGAGGCACCATCATCCTCAAGGGTGTATTATCAAGAGAAAAAAAAAGCCATGAAGTAATTTAGAATTAATAGGCTTTGTTCTACCAACTTTGTAAGAAGATTTAAACACTTTTTATGAAACTTTCAGGCATATTTAAGTCTGTCCCACTAAGAAGTTGTAACTAAAATCTTACTTCTGGATTGAAGATCCCAGGACAGTCCAAAGTAGTAATGAACATGACACTTTTAAACTAAAACTAGACATTATTTATCTGTGAAATCCAGGAAATATATCACTGTAAGAATTTTCAGCCTCAGCAGCCTTTTTCCTATTTATATACTACAGTAGCTGTAATTTCAAAAGACCATCAAGTCCTGGAGATCTACTATCAAATTCCTTGCAGAAATCCTACAGGATAATGAACCTGTTGCACAATTGCAATTTTTCAGGCTACTGGTAATTTGACTCTGATTTCCAACATAATGTCAATGTATAAATGCATTCAAACTTTTGCTTGCATGAAATCCCCATGGTCTCATAGCTATTTGATGCTCACCCTGCAACCTGTGCTGTTAGAGATGGCAACTCAAATTCCTCCCTCGCCAAGTCCAAACACGCTGGCTGTACAAAGGGCATGGCTTGTTCTCTCCTAAAAGGAAGAAGTGTAAAAAGCAGGTCAGTAAAGAATGCCTCTGACTTGTTCATTGCACCTTTGGCAGTCTTCTCCACTTATCCAACTCTTTCTCAAGGAATCAGAATAAAAGGGAGAAGAAGCTAGAAAAGAGCAGTCAAGCATAACATTGTCCCAGTGCTATCTCAGGTGAGTGGCTTAGTAATTCTCTGGAGTTAAAATTAACCACAAAGCTGACATGAGAACATATTAAATGGTGTTAAGCATGGGAATGGGGTCCACATACATAGATTACCTTTTCCTCTGCCAAACTTGTTTCCAGTAAGATGAGAAATCAGCCGGAGGCATATGTCATCCCAATAGTCAGAATGACCCATTGGCAGATGGCTTCCATTATTCTCTGAAACCTTGTTTCCCAGTAAAAAATTATGCAACCCTTAGTAGTATGCCTTCTAAAGTCTTACCATTGCCAGACATAATTTACTAGTTATTCTTTTCATCTGATCTATCTTAAAAAAAATAAAATAAATAAAAAACAAAAAATTCTTCCAAAAAGCTCTCTTAGCAGTACTAACTTGGAACAGAATAAATCAAAATGCAATAATTACAAAAAATCCAAATCTTACAGTGTAAAATGAAATCCTACAATACAATTACTATCTGTTCCAGTAATTCTCATAACGAAGAGAAGGTAAAACTACCTGAAGAGGAAGCTGGATCAGTGAACAATAAAAATATGCTTTTTTTTCTCTTTTCTTCTTTTTTAGGCATTTGTAGGATTTGTAAAGCCTGAAGTAAACTTGTCAGATCAACCAAAAAAAGTCGATATCGGCTATCACTGAAGAAATTTATACTGCACTTGCAGATTTTTCACTGCTGGTATATTCTACATATTCTTCTCATGGAAAATCTTTTATTTTTTTAATTGTTGTACTAAGAGATAGGAGTCAGTTAGAATAAGTTGTCTTTGCTTAATCCTCCCACAGCTTACTGAGTGCAGAAATATTTCAAAATATATTAATAACTACAGAATCAATCAAAAAAAAGTACAATCTACCTATGAAATTTCTTTTTTTACTGTTAAATTAACACCCTAAATACTAATGTGCTTATTTTCCCTAGAAATATTGATAACACTGTACAAATTATATCAGAATCCTGATGAATCCTTTATGGAAAATGCCTCTCACATAAAATCTGCTGTTATAAAGACACCTTCAGAAGTTCATCTTTGAACCCTTCTAGTGTGACATGCTCTGTTGACAGACGCACTTTAACTCCATTTTCACCAGTGTCAAATAAAATTTATATATTTATAGGATGACATGGATACATAAGGCAACTGTGAAATAACCCAGTCTCTGACAGATCCTACTGGATCCCACTGTTTCACAGAGCAGTTTACAGCTCTGGATGAAAATGTTTTCTGAAGTAAAGAGAATGTACCATCGTATGCTTTGGAGGAACTGTAGGAATCTGATGAATAGACAAGACCGAAAAAGCCACCAAGGGAAAGTGGTTATGTGGAAATGCATACTCCACAAATTCTAGAATTGCTAAAATTGACTCATAATCCTCTTCCTTACTGCAAAAAAGGTAAGTTTCCTTGTAAGAGCTCTGGTGGTTTTCTTCCTTCGTATAACTCTGTGTGATATACCCATTTTTGACTGCTGCAAGGAAAATATCTGCATACTGAAAATCAATGGACTTCTGAAAGGTCTCCAATGTGCAAATAACAAGAAACGTTTGCAGGCTGTTTTGCTCTCCAATGGTGCTTTTCTTCCCTCAAAAAGAAAAATGACACTTCCTCCCTCGGGATCAACATACTTTCTAAATTTTATTTTCTCAAGGTAAGAAATTACTCAATTCTCAGTATGCATCACTTCAGAGTATTTAAATAGTTCTCCCTAATTTGTTACATGTGGCTGAATTAAAGCTATGAAAACTACCACAGTGATAAACCCTGAAACTGAATATTCCCTTTAACAGAAATAGTATGGTCCAAGAGGTATGTGTAAATTACTGTAGTATGCAGATTTCAGGGTGCATTTCTGCTATCTATGGTGGTGAGGCTCTGCTAATGCATATACGAATTCTAGAGTTTTAGGAGAGTTAACACTGACATCCAGAGTCCCTCCTGGCATTCTTAATGCTACAGACAGCAGTGTTGGCTTCTGCGCTGATGTGTCTTACCATTGTTCTGTGATAATATGCAGTGACGAAATGACAGCACAGTTCTTTTTTGGCTATGATAACTCTGCAGAAACTAAAAAAAAAAATGGAAGATTATATCATAACTTTGGCAATCCTTTTTTCTTTTTTCTCATTCATAAATGTGCATCAAGGCCCCACTTCTAAAATCCTATGATTTCAGGAAAACAAAACAAAACAAAACTTTCATTTAAACGTGCTACAAGTTTATAAATAAGAGCTTGAAAATGTAGTTTTACTATATGCTAAACATCAAAAAACAAGACCAGTAAAAACTGTTCTGACTCTCAGGGTTTTGAAATTACAAAAGACATTAGCTTTAGCTACATACCTTTCTACAATTTTTTTGCTGAAGCTCTCTTTTCTAAAACAACAGATAAAGATTAAATGAAGAACAATCTTGAAAGTGAAAGGATGCTATTATGGTTAGATTTTCTAAAGTTTATAAAAGTTGACCAATACATGGAGTGCTGCTTGACTTAAATGTCTTCCCTTCATTGGGAATAAAATCGGTAAGCCTGAGGCCACTTTCCTTGGCTATTTTACGCTGTCTTTCAGGTCTCATCTGCAGTGTTACAGGCACCTTTCAATTAATCAATTGATCAGTACATAAATAAATGACTAAATTCAGAGGAGCTGAGTTTGTGTCAACTACTTGAAAAAACTGCAGTGGAAGAAAGCCATAAAAGAGGTCATTTGAACTAGTCAATATGCGATGAAGAAAAACAAAAAGGCAGGAAAGCATTACCTCCCACAGCACATAGATGACTTCCCCCAGAGGAGGAACCACACATACCCTGATTTCAACAGTGTAAACAAGACGTCAGTTCACCAGCCTTTTTAGTGCTGCTACTGACTGCTGCTAACAGTTCAGAACCTCAGCAGAGGAGACTTTCCTGTACAGTTTGTTGTATACAAGAATTATTTTTATCGTTATTTTAATCTTTCATGATTTTTATCTTTTCAACAAATCTATTCTCAAGCGTTAATTGTATAGGAAAAATGCAGAAATCATGAAGAAGAAAAATCAGAATGGCTTAATTGTATGTGACCTTAAAGATCATATATTTCCAAAACTTATCAATCAGTCTTTCTCAGCTATATGACTTCAGCATAGTAAAAATCATGCATAATAACCATTCTCAAATTGTATTCGAAGCAGATGCTGGCTTACTCATTCCAGCTACATTAATGTAATGAAAGGTATTACCTCCCTCAAAACCTGGTCTTGCTTGAAACATTTAAAATATTTTCTGCACATTTTGAAGCAAAAGCCTACAAAATAAACTCTGCGATACTGCTTTCAGCTGGGATAGATTCAACTTTCTTCTTAGTAGTTGGTACAGTGCCATGTTTGGGATTTAGAATGAGAACGCTGTTAATCACACCCAGTGTGTTAGCTGTTGTTGAGTGGTGCTTACAAAGAGCCAAGGACATTTAAGCTTCTCACATGGCCCTGGCAGCATGGGGCTGGGGTGCACAAGGAGATGGCAGAGGACAGAACCAGAACAGCTGACTCAAACTGGACCAAGGGATTTCTCATGCCACATGGCATCATGCTGAACAATAAAAGCCGGGGGAGTTATCTGGGGGCTGCATTGCTCAGAGACTGGCTGGGCATCAGTCAGCAGGTGCATTGTGCACCACTAATTCTATTCATTCTTTGCTGTTTTTTTTTTCTTTCTTGTTTGTTTGTTTGTTTGTTTGTTTCTTATTAGATTGTCCTTATCTCAAGTTTCTGTACTTTTCAGTTCTCTCCAACATTCTATTACAGGATGAGCGACAGAGGTGAGTGAACTAGTGTGGGGTACTGAGCTGCCTGCTGGGTTATGCCACGACAAGATAGCTTATACTGGTGGCATATACCTCAGGGAGTTTTATTTGCACTTCAACAAACTGTACAAAACACTTCAGATGTCCCTACAGAAGATTTCAAATTAAGTTGTGCTTGTGTTTTAAACCAGGTACTCTTTTCCCATTATAGCTTTTATTAAAAACAACTATTTTGTTCTGGCTTGGGGGCGGGGGTGAGGCAAAATAAATATTAGCCAAAAATCTACTTGGCTGACATCCTAGTTGCCAGTTGCTGATTAAAGTACCTTGTATACAAAGGTGTTCCTGAACCATACTGCCTCATCTGCACCCCTACACAAAATTAATACCAGCACACTAACAAATGGTATCACTGTATGCTCAGCATAGCCAGTAATCAATACTGAAGGGAAACTAAAATTTAAGAACAACCAAAACTTCTGTTTTATCTACAGATCCAAATCCCAGCAAGCAACATTAAAGCACTCCATAAAGAGCGGAATTCTCAGCTCAGATTATATACTGACTCTTGCAAATTGCCTGCTAGGAGGTGACAGGACTCACAACCATTCAAGAGTATATAGACATTGCAGAGTAGGCAATTGCATAATCAGCCTGTAATTTTAAATCCAGCCAAGAGGTCAGTTCAGTTAAATCCTTTGGATGCAGTGTACCAAAGATAAATGTTTGGGGAAGACAATAAAATTCAGTTTTATAGTCTTGCACTAGCATTCAATACATTGCTTTGGCTTTCAGAAACACAGGAGTTCTGCCCTTTCAGTTTATCCCATCTAGACATAGCACAGCAGCTACGCTTGCAAACTGTTCTGTTAGTGCTATGCAGATTAGTAACACATGGTTCCTGGCCTTGCAAATTTACTTCTCGGCCTTAATTAAATTAATTCTTCTTTTTTCCAGTGTTTACCTTAATGCTTTTCCACTCTAAGAAGGTCCTATCTTTAAACAAAGGTTGCCTCTCCTTTTAAGCTCCTTAAAAGAAAAATCTAGCTAAGTCCTGATGATTTAGCTTTGGCTACAGAAAGCAACAAGCCACCATCCCTGAAACAAGTTGTAACTTCCACCCCAAGAGGTTTGCACTCACTTTTGATTGTTTCTTCCTTTTTCCTGTTCTTCTTGAACACATGCATTATTTTCCTTTCACAGTGTTGATTTTACAAAGCATGCTTTCATCCAAGGAAAGAGGTGGATCACTCATATCTGTTGGTTATTTTATTGCTTTAGCAATTAACAGATTAAATGAACACTGATGACTAGGCTTTAAGAATATGCAAGTGGTTGTAATACAGAAGGTGTTGTAACAGCTACAATAAATTATAATCTGAACTTTTCTTCAGCCAACATCTAAAATGTCACAGCAATTTTCTCCATCTACTTCCCTCCTGCCATGAAACTTTTAGCAAAGAATGTCCATATGAATAAATCAGTAGTTTTCCCTCTAACAGAGGCTTTATCAATATAAATGTTTAACTGTAATCCAGAGTGTAGTTCAACCTGTGAATCCTTGTTCCGATGCAGCTCATATTACCATGTAGAGAAAAAGTCTCCCTTTTTAGAAGGGAGAGAAAAGAATGAGCTAGAGAAAAAAGAAAATACTCTGCATGTCTATGGATGGAGTAGATTAGTCTTATTACTTAAAAGTTTGAACAGATTTTTTCCTGAAATTCCTAATTACTCACCTATCAATGTTTCAAAACACCTAAGACATAATAAGAGTTCATCTTTTTTAATGCCTTCAATGTTTAGTTTTCTCACAGTTTGCAATCACAATTTGCAATCACTGACCTTATCATATCTAAATTCTCTTATCCCAATGCTTTCACTGGTGCTGATGAATCCAGTATCAGTATTTGGGGAATCCTCAAGTATCAGCGCATTATGGTAACACAAACTTTAGAGAAGTGAAATGCCTATAGTGCTGTTACATTTTTTGCTTTATCAGTTCCTCTAAATTTTGCTTCCTGTTTTTGCCTTCCGTTGCTTTGTGGCTTCTTTATCTCATAATGTGAGAGTCAGAAAACAACAGCTCACTCAGGAGTAGTCTAATAATTGTTTTTTTTCTTCTCGTGTAGCAGGTAAGATAAGAGTGGGAGGTACTACTGGCAAACAAGTCATGACAAGCAGTTGAGAAGGAATCCTGCAAAGACATTCAGCATGCTCAGATTGCTTTAATGTTCTATCCAAGATAACTTACTAGGAAAGTCCTAACCAGGACTCAAATGATCTACCAGAATTTCTAGTTTCCACTGGGCAAAACCTGAAAAGGCTACAGCTAGATCCCAGGTCAGACTGTCCCAGCAACTCCATTTATGCCAGCCATAGGCTTCTACATAGACTTGTCCAACATTAACGCGGCCACAGCATTTTCAGGTGGATAAAATCTATCTCACCAAAAGGTGCTGCACACCTAATGGCTGGATCAGCCAAACACAGAATCACAGAATCATAGAATCACTCAGGTTGGAAAAGTCCTTAAAGATTATCAAGCCCAACCACAACATAACCATACTACCCTAATCAACAGTCCTCTGCTAAATCATGTTCCACATTCAAATAGATTTTAAATGCATCCAGGAACAGTGACTCAACCACCTCCCTGGGAAGCCTAATGAACATCAGGTTTTTTTTCTCTCTCCTACAGCAAGGATGCTGCACATCCTACGCAGGATGCTACATAGAAAAGTACTTCCAGACTTTTCAGGAAGAGCAGTTTGGAACTCCTTCATATCTTCAGACAGTAGGCATTGCCTTTTTTTTTTTTCTTTTTTTTTTTCATCAAAGAAGCAAGTTTCTTCAGTCCTAAGTAGTCTAAATTAAAGTGCTTTCAAGTTCCAGACACTTTTTCCCATCAAAAGTTGAATAACTTTGCCATTCCTGACCAGCCTTATCTGAGCTGTATTCTCTCTGAATCCTATCATTCCATGCTGTCAAAGCCGACTTACAAATCTGTGGGTTCAGCCTCAGAGGATTCTGTCTGTCAAATGGCTCAAGAGAACTGTGGGTTGTAGCCATGTTTCAAAAACAGTTGACTGTTTTTGACTATACAGGTATTTACTGTGCAGTATATGTATATATACATGTATACACACATACACAGCTCCCTAATTTTTTTTATTTTTTTATTTTTGTACATGAACAAAACAATTTTTTGTACATGGACAAAACAACATTAGATACAGAACACTGAAGATTCCATCCCAATGCCCCAAGTGTACGTATGGAGGACATTCATGCTCTCAGTATCAGAAAAGGCTCCTACCTGCATGTGGCCCTGTACAGCCAGCAGGAATCCCTAGCCTTTCCTGACATGTAAAATGGGTTCAAGGAAAAAAAAAAATCTGTTCCTGGTCCTTTGCGATTAGATTTATTTCTTAAGGGTTTTACGATGGAAAGATTTAATATGAAGGACTGTAACAGTGTTAAGGGACACGGATGGCAGCAGATATGTATAAATTCAGATGTAATACTGGAAAATCAGCATGTGGGACATCTGACTTGCACATGCTCGGCATGAACTTCTGCAGCTCCACCAGCATGGGAGAGCTATGCTGATGTACCAGCTTCACTGCAGCGACCTTTTCTGCACTGCTGATACAAATCTTTGGCAGAATTCAAGTTCTCCATCAGCTGCAAGAACTGTGTCTTGATAGTAAGAATGCAGCACATCCCCCACCCTGAGGATTCTCCTTCAAAGAATGCCACCTGGTCAGATTCTACACTGCAAAACCCAAACTGATTTATTTATTTTTTTTAAAGTAACAACCATGTATATATGCATAAGTGCCTTAATTTACGTGTAGTACTGTACAGGCACTTAAGTACTTAAGCACCTAAGCAATTAAGGACTCCAGATTGTGGCAGCCAAGCCTTGGAAACACTTGTTGGAAACAACTCTCTTCCAGCAGTGTAGCTCGGCTTTGGACATTCAGCAGGGAGCCCTACACAGTCCTTCCTCTCATACAGAATAACCCAGCTGCCTGCAAGCCACTGACCCTCAAAGGAGGGCCGTGCAGGAGGTCAGCAGGCAAAGGGCAGAGGAGGCCGCGCTCCTCTCCTCGGGAGCCGTCCCAACGGTCCCGCCGTGGTTTCCTCCGGCGGGGGCGGCCCGCGGCAGCGGCACCTTCAGGCCGCGAAGATAACCGCCCTCAGCCCGGCCGAGGCGGGAGGAGCCCCCGGCTGCCTACCGCTCCCACCTACGCCCTCCCGCCCATAAAGCCGGTGCGGGGCCCCGCTGTTTGCTTGTCCTCTTCGCCCGGCGTGGGTCGCAGCCGCAGCCTGACATTTCAGCTCGCGGGTTTTTTTTTTTTTTTTTTTTCCCCCCCATTTTACGTCGTCCCCTCTCGCAACCACGGCAGCCGTCGTCCTTTCGCAGCCGCCGCGGCCCTCTGCGGGGCCCGGGTCGGCCGCCTGCTGGCTGCCTGCACGCCGCCGGGCGCGGCGGGGCGGCCCCGGGGCGCGGTGCGGAGCGAGTTCGGCGGCGGGAGGCCAGCAGTGGGGCGGCATGCCGGCCGGCTTCTATCGCGGGCACCCGGGGTGGCTGCTGCTGCTGCTCTGCCTCCCGGGCGGCGGCCTCGCAGGTGAGTGTCGCTCCGGGGCTGCGGCGCGGGCCTGGGGACGCCGAGGCGTCCATCCTTCAGGTGCCGCGGGGGAGCCTTCCTGCGGCCCGGGAGAGGCGCCGGCTTGGCGGCGGGGCAGCGCTCTCCCTCATCCCCTCTGGGCGTCGAGGCTGGCCGCCGCGCCCTGCTGCCGCGCCCCCGGCATCGCTGGCATCTCAGCCGCTATGCGCCGTGCTGCCGGTTCGGCCCTGGCCCGGCCCGGCCGCTGCTGCCCCGCGGAGGGAACGGCTTCATCGGTGCGCGAGTGCAGGGCCGGGAGCTGCGCTGCTGCCGTGTTTGTACCGAATAACGTGTCACTGAGGGCCTGGAAAAAAGCGTGTCCCTGTGGGTTTTAATTATAGCAAATTTATTAACATATAATGGGGAGGGTTGGAAGGATGTTTCTTGGAGGATTTTTCTACCGCGTTTTTAAACGTCACGTCTGAAATACTAAAAAAAAGAAAAAAAAAAAAAAAAGCCACTCTGGGATGCGTTCCTTGTAGCTCAGGAGTGAGCCACGTCTGAAGAAATACGCTTCTGTTAATGGTTTTGTTATTGGTCGCTGTTGGTGGAATCGCGGCTGGGCGGTGCGGCGCGGTGGGACGTTAGAGCCGAACCGCCGGCGCTCGTTGGCGAGGCGTTGCTGTGGGCAAGGTGGCAGCTCCGCGTGCTGTGAGCGCTGCTGATGTTCGTGCTGCACGGCGGGCTGCGAGTCGTTACGGGCGTCTCGGTGCTCCTGTCGGGCGCTGGGAGGAGCAGTAGTGCTTGCCCCGTGGTGACAGCCTCCTTAACATGTGTGGTATTTTCACAGGAAGATGTGAAAGGGCAAAAAAAAAGTGTCGTGTAGTTCTTAAAACTTGTGCACAATGTTCATTTATATACACATGAATACATCGGAAAACCTTTTTGACAGTATTTCCGTGATGGAAAAAGTTACGTGACTATGAATGCCATGATGGATGTAGGAACCTCTGAGCTGGATCGGGGGCAGGTGATGCTTGTTTTTTTTTTTTATTGGATTACCACCATAGCTTTTACCTAACGGTGATTGAAGCAATTCTGAATTTATGTGACATAATTAACGAAGTGAGATTCTGTGCCTCCAAAAAAATAAAAAATAAAAAAATAAATTGAAGTCCCTGCCGGGGAAGCGATTTCTTTAAATGTACTGTCTTTATAAAATGGTGGGTATGATACCTGTTTTTTTGGAAGATAAGCAGAAATGAATCAGCAGCTTCAGTACCATCTATACGAATAAAACAAGGCATTTGCTTTTCAGACTTCTACTAAATGCTTTCATGTTGGTATAAAAAAGGTTCAGTAAGAAGAGGGGCTTCATACTGCGATTTCCATGGTGTCTTAAATCCAGGGAAATAATCTATTATTACTCTCTTGTTGATGAGTAATTTGCAAAGGCACGCAAGCGCTCCCAAGGGAAGTTCTTGCAACTTTTGAGGCAGGTGCAGTGGCACTGACTTCTTGTGAAGCTCAGTAACAGCATACTCTGGAGATGTGCAGGTTCAGCAGGCTTCCTTCTAAACAGATGTTTTCAGTAGAAGCAGCTGCAGGAAGTGCTTTGTGCTCAGGGCTGAGCTGAAGAAAGTCGAGTTAGGTATCCCTCTGCCGCTGGCTTCCCATATATTACTTTGAGTTAAGGAACTTGAGTTCTTACCATTCTGTTCCTTCTGTCTTTTAGTCTTATTAACTGTTTAATTGCTTTGAAAAATTTAAACCATCACTTCTGTTCTGCATTGGGTTTGGAGTTATTTCTGACTATTCTATTGTCAAGACATAAAGTTCTTATAAGTGTACTGTTTCATTTGCCTGGTTTAGTTGCACTGTGTGCTGCCAGATTGCTTTAGAAAAAGCAAATCCACCACATCTTGTCTGCTGTCTTCTCACCTTATGGATGGCAAGCAGCTTCACAAACAGAGGATACACCTGTTTTTTTGGGCTTCCTTGCTGGATTTCTCTGCTTTGCTGTGAAGAACTTCTGTTGAGGCATTGGAAGCCCTTTGTTTGGATCCTCTGGTGTCTTGTGAGAAAACTTATGCTGCAGCTTTTGCCTTCCAGGCACCACGAGGCTGTCTGTCTTAGTAGCTGGTGGATGCTTGTGTACCTCCACAGAGCAAAATTAACTGACAAAAAATATTAAACTTATTCTGCTAAATTAAACCAAATTTCATCTCAGTCTTTCTCTATTTTTCACTATGTTTTTATGAAGACCTTGCAGTGTGCCAGATGTGTTTGCAGGATTCAATGTGATTCATAGAGGTGAAAATGCCAGAAATCGCTCCAGTGATTACAGTCATAGTGTAACTCCACTTTATCTCTCAGATATTGTTGGCTACACTAAGAAGTAGAGGGAAGATAGAAAAAAATAAATCAGTGACCTCATACTCTCATCTACTCCATTTTCAGTAAAGATCAGGGCAAGCAGAAGACACCAATCCTTATCATTGCTAATGGAATTTAATTATAGGCTAAGAAATTTCAGCTTACTCTGTAGTGTGAGAAGTTATTCCCCTGTATATACTTATATCACTATCTATCTTTATCATACTCATCATACAGCAGTAGGTCAGCTTAATAGCATAAGCTGTATAGCAGTATGTTTGTGACAGGACAAGATGTGCTACGTTACCTACGTTACCTCTGTGTCATGTAGTTCTGTTTGTGAGGAGGTAAGAACCAAAAGACAGAAGCAGTGTCGATGAGAAATAATGCTAGTCACCTGCTCTCATTTGGTTTGTGAATCAAAGAGAAAGGCCACGATGAGAAGCCTAATAGTACGCAAAACATGTTGCAGGTTATCTGGCTTCCTTGCAGAGGGATAAGAGCTGCTGTACAGCCTGGTGCCTTTTAAATTTATCATCTTCAGGGATTTTAATTACTATGCAGATAATGCATCTAATAAGCTGACACAGGATCAGGTGATCCATGACACCTTCAGAATTCCTAAAGATGATGCACAGATAGAAAATTTGTGGACCTTTCCTCAATTTTAGCCTTAATATCAGGAGCATAATAGTCTTCCCTGCTCGGAGGACCTGGATTAAGCAGAGGATAAGATTTGGTCTTCTTATCATCTGGGTCATAAGCCAGCATGTACTCAGATTGAATGGATTCCTGTATTTCTTAAATTCCTTGTGTTAGGTGAAGAGCAGTGGGACTGGTGCACTAATTAACTGTGAGAAATGAGAATGCCAGTTATGAAGAACCACTCCAGTGGCAGATTGATTTATTTATTTATACTCTTTGACTAACTTGCTATACTCAAACTGTTTAAAGTGTGGTGGATAGATTGAGAGCAGATGGTGCAAGCCAGGCATGTTTCTGATGCAGTCTGCAGAAACTGTGCTGAGGTGCCCACAAGACAATATGCAGGTAGTCTGTGCTTACAGTAGTGAGACTGATGGGCGTGTTGGTGGTGTTCAGTGGTTGGAATTAACAGTATGCTTGAAGGCACGTGGTTCTCAGCAGATCTGAACGCAATCAAACTGTGATTTAGATTTCCACTTTTCACTCTGTGCTTGCTTCTGTTTTGAAGGTCTAGCAGTGCTTATTACACTGTCCTTTATTTGCTTACAGCTGCAAACACAGCATATGTGCCTTTTTTTCTCTGGCTGCATACACAGCTTTGTGACTGCTGGCCAAATCAATTAGAAGGCACTGAGGTGATGTTGCTCAAAGAGGAGCATATCCTGCTGCTGTGGCTGTAGACTATGTCCTGGAATACCAAAATTATGTTAAGATAGTGTTTATTTTAAGCTGTGCTATCCAACTGTGGGAATGGAAAGGAAGCGGCAAGCATCTGTTTTAGTAAATCATCTGGGGACCTTGAGTTCTCATCAGAAGTGATACAGCAGAGTGCTCCAGCTAAACAGTTTATCTCCTTCTGCCCCTGCTGTTCTTTCTTCTCAGCCAGGAAGGCAAAGCAAAATATTGGTATTTTGGCTGGCTCTTTAAAGGAGAGGAAAAAAAAAAAAAAGTTAAGATTCAAAGAGTCAAATCAGGCACAAGGTAAGGAAACTGGAAATACTGATTAGAAGTATTTGGTGAAGGCTGAATTGAGCAATACAAATAGCTTTTGTTTTGCTCATGAAAATTATAATGGATAGAAATCTGCCACATAACAGAGAGGAGCTACAGAAGGTTCTTACAGGTTTGTTATCGTGTCACTGAATCTGCCAGTCGGTTGTAAAATAATCAACTAGTATCAGTGTTACCATCTGAAATGGTCCAAGCTCACAGGTAAGATGGGATTTGAGTATAAGGTATAAAACATACTGTTCTGCTGAAATATTCTGAAGTGTAGTCTGACTATCTACAAGAAAAGATACAAACAAAATTCTCATTTGCGTTTTTAGAGAAGTCGGGTAAAAAATACTGCCTCTGTTTGAATTCTCTTGTCTAAAATAAGCTAACTGCAACTAGTGAAAAATAAGCTTTTACTATGTTGGCTGCTTTTTCTCAAAAATCAAGAAAAAATGATGGTAGACTGAGGGGAGTAGGCTCTATCTGTTTTCATTAACTAAATTCAGATCTGAGAGAATAAATGTTCTTTAAACCCTATGTAGGTCTGTTGGTGACGACTTTGGATGCCAATCATACTCAAGGGAATGCTTTGACTCAGATGCACACTGGACTGAAGACATCTGCTGGTAACTATTTTATTTTAGTACACCTACAACTATAATACTCTTTCCCTATTGATTTTAAATTACTATGTAGTGTACACTTCTGTAATAAGCTGGTGGATTTTGTTCAGAAGAAAAAGAAGCAAATGTATTATGTTGGCATTTTTAAGTCAGTGCAAAAGTTTGTATCCTAAGCATCTCAAGGACAGTGGAAAAAGCTATCCTGTAAGATGTATGAGATCAGATCAGGCACCTTCCCTAGAGAACGAACAATTCCCAAACTAGAAGCATCATAGAAGGTTCTTTTCTAGCAGACAACTGATAACTTTCATGTGAATACTCTGCTTTTTGTTCTTGTGTTAGTAAGATTTGTAATCTCGTCCTTGCATCATCTTACCTTTATCTATGTATTCTTTTTTTTTTTTAGTTAGATATGTGATATGATATGTACCATCATTCTGTTGTCCCCACTCTTCACCTGCTGTATATTTAGGTCCCTAATTGTGATGGGAAGTGGAGGGTATGTTGCAGAATGGAGAAGAAATGGATAATTGATTGCCGCCTCTCGTTTCTCCATAAAGATCAGAGCACCAGGAGCTCAGCAGTGCACCAAAGCTGAGGCTGATTAACACAAATCAGATTTGGGCTAGGTTGTGTTTATACATGAACTTGTGGTTAGGACAGGTTATTTTAACCACTATTCTGTCTTTGAAGATGATAATGCTAACTTTCTGATGTTCAACTTTAGAGCTTTTAAGCAAAATGCGACAGAAATACAGTAAGTGCAAGTAGTGAATACTGGATTCAGTAACTTTCCATATGTAGGTGGTTTAGTGGTTTTGGTTTGTTTGTTTTGGAGATACAGAACAACCATCATACAAACTGATGCCTTATGAAGGCATCTGTCCCCTTGAAGGATTTCAGTAATCAGGTGGTGCTTATAGTGGGCTGACAAAAACTCAGGTGATCCGTAACAACCTTGGCGTGCTGTTGAAACGTTTGCATGCGCAAACAAAAGAACATTTCCCAGACCTTTAGTCTTCATATTTTGTCAGGCATAAGCATTTAGACTTGTTTGTCTGCAAGTAAGGCAGATATTGAGGCTTGCTTGCACGCTTATGTAGAAGAGCAGGACTCTGACTACTGCTGGAAGACAGTTTAACAATTTTATAGCTTTAAAAAAGTTAATTAGTAGTAAAATAGTAGAAATAGTAGTCAGGAGTGGCAATAACACTCTAGTAACAACAGCTTCTAAATGAACCAGCCTGAAGTTCTTCCACCTCATCCAGGTGGAAAAAATATACCTGTTTATTTTTTCTCTAAACTGGTTGAAGCGTGAAGGAAAGTATGAAAAAGCAGATGGCACAAGCCAAGCATAAGACTGATTGCCTGTAGCATAGCATTCCTCATGTTGTGAACTGACATGTTGACCCAAAAAATGACAAAACAGAATCTTGCTTTGCAGAATGGGCAAGCAGTTTGAAGGCATGTGGTACCTCTACTAACACTTGCTCTGAGATATCATAAGATGCAAACCAGTAGCAGGGACTTCTTTCATCTGAACCAGATTCTGGCAGTAAGTGTAGCTGAGAGGCTTTTTTTTTTTTTTTTTTTTTTTTAGTGCAGTAAAAGAAAAGGAGGAATAATTTGAAAATGTTTAGGCTTTTAGAAATGAGATTTCCACTGCGTAGTGGTCAACTCTGCCACCCAGTGCTTAAAGAAGGCTGAAGCTGTAGCAGTTTTCTCCTCTTGGCTCCAAACAGGAAAACTTTGGGACCTACTCCATCTGTAGGAGATCCATCTGTAGGATAAATGATGCAGTCTCTTTCCTTCTTCAGAAACTGGAATCACTTTCTCCTGCAGTTTTATATGATCAGGTGGATTAAGTCTGTACTTACTGATCCTATAACTTAAGATTAATTATAAAATAATTGATAATAGAACTGCTTTGCAAGTATGTAAAAGACATGACTTAAAACATGTTTGCAGTGGAAGAAAGATTTTTTTTCAGTTTCAAATTATTGGAAAAAAATCAACTTCATTTGTAACAGCCTTGTTTTTAAACCTTTTAGAGCCCATAACAACTACAGAGACTGTCAGTCAAACAACCTGGGGCAGCATTGCAGATCACTTGACACGTGCACGTGATGTATCTACACCTGGTAAAAGCAATCAAATGTCTTCTTATACATAAAGTGTTAAGTTCTTCTGTGTGTGTGTGCTTTTGGTCATTGTCTTTGTTTTAACTTAACAAGATGTTACAGAGAATTTATATTAGTGGCAATTACCAAGACAAAGCATTTGATGAAATCGACAGTGTTTAAGTTCTGTTTAAAGCTGTATGGAAAGGAACTGGAAATTGGAGAGAAAAAAAAAATGCTGTAATTATATTGAATTGGCCTTTTTTCCAAGTATAATTTCTTGTACATTTTCACTGTGCATGAGTTTGCTAGGAAATTGTATGCAGATAACAACAAAACATATTTGTATGGCTTTGGAAGGGTGATATCTCCTTATCTCATTGGCATCTGTTGTTAAAGCTACAGCTTTATTAATTGTCTTAATTTCTCTGTTCTTGAAATGTACAGCGGTAAGCATAAACAGAGGCTCTTCCTGCAACTGCCTACCAGATAGTATCAACTGTATTAAACTATGCAGAAATTTATGAAGATTGTCTCTGAACAATATTCTGTCTGTACTACAACAAAACAGGGATTTTTTTTTTGGTCATCTTATCCCTTTTAAATATCACTTTCTCTTCCATAAAGAAGAGATGAGATAGATCAGATAGATGATAGTACATATTGATACCTGTTTTATGTAGGGAAGGAAATTCCCTCAAGTATATCAGGCATTTGGTGGAACAGTGTGGAACTTGAACTATGTTCTACTGGAGCCCATGGCATTCGTGTCTTTGGATTCTAGCGGACTAGCATCTGAAGTAGATGGTCTGTGTCTGGCTTTATTGCTGTTAAAATGTTGAATTGTAGACATTTGAGAAATAACCATGTTCTTTCTGTCATTATCTCTTTCTGTTTTTCTGAAGCTTATTACTTTTCCAAGCCCAGTTTAATGTTGTTGTACCCCCATGCAGGTTCAGGACTCATTCCTAAGCTTTAGGAGAATTATGCATATAAAAGGCTCTGAAACAGGTTGTGAAATAGACAGTTAGGGATTTCTGGAGTATTCTGAAATTTAGAATTACAGCATTGTGTTATAGTTAGAAACCATATTCTAAACTGGCGTAATTACTGTAGTGTTGGCCACATAACACTGCTACCTCAAGACTGTGGTTGCAAAAAAAGTGATCTCTATGGGAGTAGCTTTGGCAAGGTTTTTGTTTTGTTTTACTCTTATTTTTTTCTCTAGAGGATTACTGTAAGAAATGATTGCAGTACTGTATTGCTTCATGATTGCATTTATAGCTTTATAACATATCACTGCCTCCATGACCTTCTTAGGTCCAGATCTCACCATGGTGGGTTTTGATGTGGAAATCAGTTCGAACAAGTCTAAGCCCCTTTACGTGGAGTATGAGGTGCTCCTTCCTGGTGAGTATGTTATTTTCTCTTCCAGTTATGTTACATTGAAAATATCTTAATTTCATGTAGCATTTCCTATGAATTTTAGAAGTGTTTAGGATGGCAACTTATTGATAAAGTCAGTAGTTTAGAATGAACAGTGATTTCAGTTAAAGAAAAGATGAGTGAATTTGCTGCATTTACTGTTTTCTACTATTTTGCAGTGGAGAACAAGACTTATAGTATTTTAATAAAAACATTAGTGAAACAATTCATAGCTCTCTATTCTTCCCACAAGTCAATTCAAGTAACAATTGCTTTGCTTTGGTGAATCTGTTTGGAGAGACAGTGTAAGGTGTGATGCTTCTTACCTGACTGGTGCTAGCCAGTCATTGCAGCTTTTAGACCAAGGAGAAGAGACAAGCCACTTCCTTGAGATAGACATGAGGTTTCCCAGTTGACAGATGTGAAGTTAAAACCAATTTCTAGTAGAAACAGAAAAAAAAAAACCAAAACATTTTAATTGAAATTTAATTTACTTAGAATTTGAAGAGATCAATTGGAACTCCTTTGCAAAATACTAATCTTAATCTTTAAGGACACAATTGCATAGCACTTACACTGTTCTTCTGGCATTGTTTTCTTCTAATTTAAAGTGAGATACTTAATGAGGTAGTCTCTGTTTCTTGCTCCAATACAAGTGCTCTTAGTGCAGAGATCTCCTCCTACATATCAGCCTTCCTAATGGCTAAACTTCAACAACATAAGGTTTTCATGTTCCATTCATTATAAGTGTGGATTTCTTTTTGGACAGTTAATCTCAAACTTGCATTCTATTTTAAACCACTGTGATTAATCTAATTCTAAAACTTTCACTATTATAAAACTAACTCAATTTTCAAATTACTGTGATCATAAACATGTAAGGTGAGTTATGCTTAGTTTGGTTATTGAGTTTAATATATGGATTTAGTAAATGAACTATGATCCTTATGGCTCGGCTGTGTAAGATGGGGTGTTGCACTTTTCAGTCTAACACCAGGCCAACAAAACTGTAGTATTTCAGCCAGGACTCAGAGTTCTGGGCATTATGTTCTTCTTTAAGCATTTACATGCCCCTGCCAGACTCAGTGGTGTTTAAATACTCCGTGGGAGTATCAAGCTCTGCTTCAAGTGGGCTTTGCTTCTTTTTAGGTAAGTTATCACAGTAAGTTAGTGAGGTACACCTTAAAATTTATTTTCCTCTCAGATAAGATTAAAGCTATGAAGCCCAAGTACACACAGTTTTTTCTTTTTTCTTTTTTTTTTTTTTTTAAGCTTCTGCAGAGTAAGCCTGGCATTGAGATAAGATTCTGAGTGAATTTTCATGGGCATATTAATTATTGATGGCACAGAGTGTTTTGACAAACAGGATAGCAAGTTAACAAAATTACAGATGTCAAGGTACCCTTTCTTTACTGCATAGAGGGCAGGATTAAACGCATTTGATCAGAAGACTTTCCCATCGAGTCACAAAATTTAGGATAGACCCCTTTGCTTCCTAAATTCTTCCTCAGAGTAGTCTAGGTATGGCTGAATCCTCTTACAGTCCCAGACTTGGTAAACAGCTTATGTCTAAGGGATCATGTGTGCAGTCAGTCTAAGACTCAATCTTGGCAAAGTCGACAGAGCTTAGACAAACTTACTCAGTTACTGAGGATCTGTGTTGGCAAGGCATCCCTTGACATAAAGATGTGAGGGATCTTCACAGCAGGCATAACTTTGAGGCATTACTGCTTCAGGAGTGATCTGTTGTGCAGGAGTGCTGAAGGAGCTCTTGGGTTGCTTGCTATTCATGGTGCAAGATTAATGACTTAGGCATAGTTTTTTTTGGCACACACTCAGGTGGCCCTCGTCTGTTATGCCAGATAAGTTATCAGTCCTTTCAGCCTTCAGTTTGAGACAGATTTGTGGTCAATTCCTTGTCTTACTGAGGCCTTGAACATAACCAGTCCTGTGCTCATTTACTGCTTAGTGAGACCTTGATTATAATGAATATTGTACTTGTTATATGCCTGAGCAAGGCCTTGTGTAATGACCAGGCCCAAAAGAGGAAGCTGGGGCAAGGAGGGGAGCACAAGGTTGTAGAATGGAACCGTAAATTGATTTGAAAATGATTCAGTTTCAAGTGAAATAGCTGAAGCATGAAAAGCCAGATCCAGCAATAAGGTTGTGGATTTTATTAGCAGGGCATTACCTATGATTTCACAGTATCATGAAGATGTGTAACTGGCTGATTTGTAAATACTTATAAATATTTACAAGTCTAGCTCTTTTTGAAATTAGTAATGCAACTTTGTACTTACAAAAGTACTTATAAAAGTATTTTAATCCAATAATATTCTTTCCGATGTTACTAAGTTCTGATTTGTAAATTACCTTTTATGGAGTTGAGAGGGAGATTTAGACTGAGGAGGCATTGTTTCCCCACTTGCCATCCCATTTTTCTGTGAGAATTAAGCATTAAATGTATTTCTGTTTCAGGTTAAGCTGTGTAGAAGCACAGGTGTGTCTTGATGTTGGCAAAATGAATGTTTCTGTGTGTGATTCCTCTAGGAAGTCTACTTATAGAATTGAGTGACTGTGTTTGTAATCATTATATATAGCAACTCATTAATAATTAAATTTTGTCAAAAGCTCAATATCTGATACTATAGTTTTGTTTACACTGGAAAGTATAACAAAGCCATACTGTATCCTCTTGCAATACAGCATAGGTTTTATTTTCACAGAATGAAGAAATAAGGTGTTTTTTCTTATAAATACTGTTTTTCAACTTCTGTTAGGTGAATCTGGTGGTCCCGTGGAAAAAAACATCACTTTGGGCAGTCCGGTTAAAATTGAGCTGTCATGCAGACTGGCTGATAAATATTCTTACATGAAAAACCCTCAGGTGACTTGGAAGAGGGGAAATGAAACTATCAAACACATCAATAAAACTGAAAATAGCTGGGGCATCCAGTAAGTAGTCGTCTTTACTGTTCTGCTTGCAGGTTTTCCTGTCACATACATATACGCAGTCCCAGGCTAATGTTAATGATTGAATAATATGAATATTCTATCACTTTTCTGCTACTCCATATACACAAATGCAACCCATGTAAAGAACCTGTAAAACAAGAAGTTCAGCATCCTCTCTGCTGTCAAATTCTTGAACTGCGTTGTGCTGGAGTTATTACTAACCCATTGACGAACAGGCTTTTAAGAGAGAAAACTGTGTAAGTTATTTCATACAGCATAGGCTACATGGTGAAGCCGTGTCTAATTCAGTAGCTCATGGATAATACTGCTTCAAGATACTTGCACCTGTGAGCAACAAGAGTTAGAATGATGTTCACATTCCTAAATATTCATGTGCTTTTCTGTTTTCTTAAAATGTTGTAGTGCTTGTGCACTGCACTAAATCTGAATCTGACTGTTTTCAAGAATGTTCTCTGCTGACTTCTTCATGGTATTAATTAGTACTCACTAATAAATGCAAACAAGATGGTGTTTCTTTTTCCTTGTGAAGATTGACTATCTCAGAAAACGGACAACTGGGAAGTTACACTTGTGTGGTGACAGGTGAAGAAGAATTCAGTGTGGTGTTTCATTTACAAGGCAAGTTGACCAATGAAATCCTTTGTTAATAGCTCCTGAATAGCGTGGAAATTGCAACAATATTAACTTGATAAGTGGTTGCTAATATTGTCAAGCTAAGTGAGAATCACTATCAAAGGCAATTTTTGTAGCATGGAGGGAGATAGTTTTGAAGCAAAGCTAAAAGCCCTCATAACAAAACTTGCAACAACCTGAACCATGTAAGCCTACTTTTCTGCCCCTCTCCCCCTACAGGAGTGACTGATTTTTGTCTTCCTTCCCTGTCCATCCAGAAGAAGTGAATGTTCATCAGTTTCTTAAGGGGGAGTGGGTAGGTGGAAAAAACTGTGGAGGGGGACTGAGGTTTTTTTGTTAGTTTTTGGTGAACTAGTGACTAGAAAGTTTGGCCTGTGACTTTTGTGTTACAAGAGTAGCAGTGATTGGCAGAAAGGAGGCAGGTTCTTAAACAAGTTCAGTTGTTTTTCTGAAACAGAAAATAAATGCTGAGTGTGTTAGAACAGTAAACAGTTAGTGCTTCTTTGAGCACTAGGTGGGGAGCTGAGCACTTAGTTTTTTCTCCTCTGATTTCACCCTTTGCAGTAGTAGGTAAAATCTAGTTGAATGGAAAAACATGGAAAAGAAACAAATACAAGTTGCTGAAGTGGGATTTCCTCCACTTTTCATGCTTTCCAAAGTTTGCTGAAGCAGAAGGATGGGAGGCCTGCATAAATGTAAGCTCAAGAAGGAAATGTGGAGTCTGTCAAACTTGTTGTCAAGATAAGAAAGTAGAATATATGTCCTGCTGTTGAAGATAAAATGGCAAAACAGATGCCTCAGCTCTATGTAACATCAGTTACATGGGGAACCTTATAAGGTTGGAAATTTGCAGCAGGAATGACTACTAGCCTTCATCCAGTGACCACCAGAGATGTTAATTATTTCTTGGGATTTCTGCCTGTGTCCTTGGAATGAAATGAATATGTGTACCTTTAAATATGTAGTCACTGCTCTTGGTGTGCATCTTCACTGGAGTTATCCCCCATGCACCCAGTGCTGTAATTAAGGGAGTGCTTGCTTGACATGACTCATTAGCATATCCAGTTACTTTGTTGGCTTGACTTCAGTGGCAAGCATGTGATTAAGTGAAAGCTCTCCAGTCTGATATGTACTAGGAAGGATTCTTTATCAACACAGAACTATAAAAACCCTAACTCTTCTGACCTTAGCTGAACTAGCCAGCGTGGCTTTGTAGTTTTCAAACTGGCTTTGTTCAGAGGGGCATCTGGTCAAACAACTTCAAGAAATTTCTACAAGTGCAAATCTTGAGTTGTGGTCTTAATATCTGCTTTCAGAACTTTAACTAGGGTAAACTTAGCTTGCAGTGCCATGGGAGGACAAAATTGTAGTTTACTTAGACCTATTCATGTCTGATAGTGCTTACATTGTTTTTGTTGAATGGCTAACCAAGTCTGTTTAGATTTTAAAAAAGGATGAGGGAGTCTTACTCTTTTGAAAGTATGAAATAAGTTTTTTGGTAGCAAATGAATGAACAAACAGAAAAGTAACTTTTCCAGAGCACAGTGCACAGGACTGGTTGATTTATCATAAGAAGATGGGGAAAATTACTTCACAGTGCTGCCGCTTCTGATGCCATAAAGTTACTGGCTCAGCAGTTACTAAGATAAATGCAAGAGTGAAGGAAATGGGAAAGAGAAATGCTTGAATCTTTCAGTCAGCAACGTAGTGGGAATAATTCTTAAACTGCATGAGATGAGTAATATGTTGATGTAGGTGCAGTGGCTGAAGTCATTACTCTTTTGACTTTAGTAGCTTGCCACGGTGCTCCTGTCTTGGCATAACTCTGTAGAGTTGAGATTTAAATTCCCACGGAAGTCTGCAAGGAAGCCATAACATTTTGAGTAGCTTTATAGGAAACTGAAGTTATTAAACATGGTGATGATTCTTCATGACTATTTTAGTCTAACACATGGTGTTGTAATAATGGCTATATTAGTGAAGGGTGTGCTTAGTTTATGCTTGCACTTTGTTCAGGGTTTCTGCTTGCTTAAATATCTGTCCAGAGGTGTGCACTGTGAAACAATGCTGTTCTTTAAACTGCTGTGGAAATCCAGTATGAATACTAGTAGGGTCACTCATCTGTTCATCTCCAACAGTGTGCTGTTTTTGTCTGTAGCTGCAGTATTTTGTCCCCTGATTCTGGGTGATTTGCCTACAGGAGAAGAAAACCAAACACAACAAACAAACTGAGAGTACTAAGTACAGTTCCTTGCATGCATTCACGGATTAACCACTTTGTTATAGAGCTAAATGCCAGAATGCATTATGGATATTCTTGTCCTTAAACATGTTGAGGTGGTCCCATGTTTTACGAGAGTTGTGCTTTGACACAGCATCTCTGAAGTCTTTTTGACTACCATGGATGTCTGTTGTGCTGGGTGCAGTCTTTTTTTGTATTTCTTAGTTTTTCCTCTTGCATAAATTAGAGAGGAAGTGGTAGCACATATTAGTGAAATTCTACCTCTTAGTGGTAAAGTAGAAGTATACTGACACTACTCTTTTGAAGTATACAGTATTTCGTGATTAAAACAGAAATATAAATGGAAAGAGCACTTTATTGCTGATGAGGTTGGTATTGCTGAGAGGTTGGATTGCTGAATTGTGCATTGAACTCTGAACTTGGGAATAGTATTGTTGTTAAGAGTATCTGGGAAATTAATTTGGAATGAAATTTATAAATTTGAACATTCGCAAGAAGTAAACTTTATGGAAATATTAGTTCAGCTGGGAAAAAGGAGTAAGAAGAATTTGGTAGGAACATAGAATATTATAACTGCTGAAAAAAAAATTGTTGGCCTGTTTATTTTTCTGTGACTAAAACCATTTAAAAGATGTACTGCATCTGCTTTGAAGAGAACAATAAAACCTAAGAAACAAACCTTAAAATAGATAGATTTGAGAAAGGCATACTGGTAAGCATCCATAGAATGAGGCAGATGAGAGGGTAGGGGAAACAGCCTATTGTGAAATATTTTCTCCATCTCTGTTTAATGCCTTATTATATTAAACAGTTCTTCTTGTGCCTCTGCTCTTGGAAGACTGCTGGATACTTGGAGATGTCATAGCTGGGTCAAACAGTCCTAGAGTTGTGATCTGATGTTTTGTTTCTTGTGCCTGTGTTCTAAGCAAGTTTGGACCGGAAGTATTTATTTAGTAGCATGCATCCAAAAGCTGTTTCTTCAGCTAACAACATACTTACAACTATCAAGTTTGTAGTATGTCCTAATTATAAAATAAATAAACAACATTACTTGTGTGCAGGACTTGCTTGATGGCATTGTTTGGTAGCATTACATCTGGAATAGAATATGACTGAGTTTTTGCAAACCGAATGAAACTGCAGGAAAACTTCTTTTTCAGAAAGAAATGAAGCATGTAGCTCACAGTTGTCAAGGAGGGAAAGAGGAGATGAACAAGGGTAGAGATCAGTACAGGATATAACCCAAGTTTTCAATATCAGTTAGCAACTTCAAAGATGATACAACCACTAAGAACAGGGTGCCTGTAGTTTTCTACAGGAAATTCTATATAGAGAATATCAGCCTGAAATGACTCTTCATTAGGTCATGACTAACATGCATAGTTGTATCATTTATGACAAAGGAAAAGAGAATAAGTAGGCTACTAGAAATCCTTATGTAGAGATACAATACTTATATATTATTATTTTGTAGTATAAATATGTGGCTTTCATGTGATGTATTTTTCCCTACTTGTTCTTAGTACCACAAATTGAAGGAAGAGAAAAACCTATCATCAGTTATGAAGGTGACTCAGCTGTACTGATTTGTAAAAGTCGCAGTTATACTCCCATTGCTTGGACCTGGTATATGACCAATGGCAGTGAACAGGTAAGGTTCCACTCTAGCCCAGCAAAACAATGTGACAAAAATGTACAGACATGCTCTAAAGTATAATGGCATCTCACTTCAAACTCTACTAACTGCATTTACATAAAAGTTAATCATAGAATCACAGAATGCCTTGGAAGGGATATCAAGGATCATTAAGTTCCTATCCCCTCTGCCGCAGGCAGGGCCACCAACCTACAGGTCTGGTACTAGACCAGCTTTCCCAGGATCCCATCCAACCTGGTCTTGAATACCCTCAGGGACAGAACAAAAAAACCCCACCTATTCAATATTTAGAAGTACTCATTATTACAAGATGCAGTCTTTATGTTCTGGCATGGACAAACAACATTATTCCGAAAGTCCCTCCTTTATTCCTGTAGTCCAAATAAAAGAATCAATTAAATTTTTTAAGTCTGGAAGTACATTTATTAAAAAAAAAAACAATAATAATAAAAATAAATAAATTTTAAAAAATAAATTAAAAAAAATAAAAAATAAATAAAAAAACCACCACAAATACAGAACCTATGTTAGTGGCGACTATTTCTCAAATCTTACTATCTGGTGGCAAAGAATGTTACTATAGCAGGATGTCTATTTATTTATTTATTTTTATACATGTAAGATTTTCGAGACCTGAGGGAAAACAAAAGCATTTCCCCTCTTTTTTTTTTTTTCCTCCTTCTCCTGTGTTTCTGATTGTTCTCTTTACAAATATTTTTGTTTCCTAGCCAGTGCGGACGCTTGAAGGAAGGTCAATATGACCTCTGAAGTCATCATGTGGTGGAGACTGCTGTGTATCTGTTTTCCGAAAGAGCTGAAATATCTTCTCAATTCAGCTCTTTTTTTTGAAAATCAAGATCAGCATTTTCCAACCTTTCAGGATCCTCACTAACCTTAGCAGTATAGCCACTTTGTTCACCAGCCCTTTTCTGGTGGAAGCACTGTGAGCCGAGAGAAGGCAAATCAGTTTCCTCCATGCTACTGGAGGCAAGCATTGGCTGTCTCAGCTTGCTTTGCACCAGAGAAGCATTCCCTGCTTCCTTGAAAGCTTATACTTTGTGCTGTGGTGGAACCTGGGCATCAGATCCTGACTCCAAAGGATTGTTAGTAGAGGTAAAGGTAGCTTTTATATTCAGTTGGCTAAAGAGGGTCAAGTGACTTGCACCCTAATAGTGCATAGTTTCATGCACTGAATGCTAAGGAAACTGATCATCGCCAGGAAGGAAAATTCTTCACTTGTAGGCAGTCTAGATGCCTCTTCTTACTGTTTTATGTCTTTATGTGGAAATATTTCTAACTGTTGATAATGTAAATAACTTGATTAAACAATTTCTCACTGCAGTTATAAAACCTAATTAATTTTTTGTTTTCAGATTGCCATTAATGATTCCCTGATGTTGGATAAGTACGTAATAGACAGAACAGATGCCAATGTAACCCATCTGAAAATACTGAAGCTCACCAAAGAAGATGGTGGTGCATACTGGTGTGAAGCTGCTTTTGAACTAGGAAAGAGTAAAGGAAAGCTGAACCTTAAAATTCTGTCATTCACGGAGCCACTCAAGCCATTTCTAGCAATAGTGGCTGAAGTTGTTATTTTAATAACTCTCATTTTTGTTTTTGAGTTGTATTCAAAAAAGAAAGAGAAACGTGCAGGTAGGCTTTTTAATTTTTTCTAGGTTTGCATTAATATTACAACTGAATGTTTTACATGACCTGTGCTAATTATATACAAAATCTGATTCTTACATTCTGATAAAGAATGCAGTGTTACAGAAAAAAAGTAGTTTAGACTTTAAAATCTTATCCACAAGTCTTGAATTTGATTATGAAGCGCTTTCAATATGAAATAGCTTCTCATAAAAGGTTTGGTACTGTCATTTTTTTTTTTTTTCCTCATTAAAAGACAAGTAAATCTGGAGGCTGTAACTGTTTCAGGAATGCTTAGGAAAAGAAGTAACTGTTAGTGGTTCTGATGGGAGAAACTTCCACCAAGAAACAGAGCAGAAGGGGAAAAATGTAGAGACTAAATCAATGTGGTAATCCTGACTGGTGAACCAAATACATGTGGATGAGCCAACTTGCTTCATCTTGCCAACATGTGTATTATGTAAATGTATGTTATGCATTTGCATACTGTGTTTTATCTATATGCTTGTATGTATGTAGTATATGATACGATGTGCATTAAAATCACATTCATCGTGTTTGATAAAGGAACATTTCTTGACAACTTTGTAGTAATTCTGTTGATAGAGTAACAGAATGATTACAGACTTAAGAAAAATGAGCTAATAAAATAGCATTTGTTTTCATTAATGCATCGAATTCATGGTATAATGAAAAATGAGTAACTTTTCTAATGTGTGTAGTTAATTAAGACTTATGTAATCTTTTTTTTTTTTTTTTTTGTTACGCAGAAGATGAAAAAGAATTTGACCAAATTGAGCAACTGTAAGTAAAAAAGTTATATACCAAACTTAAATGCTACTTCTTATGTATATTATGTGTCTTTGTATCCTATTTGGTAAGAGTTAATTAATCTGAAAGTACACTTCATTCCCCTTCTCCAAGACTACATAATCCTAGAGAGCAGAATGCTGTTTTCTGACTGGCACTTAATTTTGGTGTTCGGAACTTATTTTCACTTGTCTTTTGTTAAGACAACACATGTCCTCGTTCTGGCAGGAGAAACACTCAAGTGGAAACTTTCCAGAGAAGGCTTTGGAAATTTTTTGTTTACATTTTTATTCCATCAGCATTAATACAACCGTCTCTAATTCATGCATGGTCAAAGCCCTAACTGTCCAAGTTGTACTGTAAGGCTGGAGGCTGGGAGCTGCTGCTGTTGGCTGTGTTGGTAATTCTCACTTCAGGAGCAGCCCCTTGCTGTGCTAAGAGTTAGGGCTTCCTGGGCACTGAGATAGAAGGGGAGCTGCAGGCACTCTTGCTGCCATCCTTCTGTTAGAGGGTTGATACAGCCATGCTGGTTCAACCTTCCTTAGGAAGATGCACTTTTTAAAGGCTTGTTGACATAAACTGACTCCTTGCCTCCATCTCTTGAAGCCCAGTTACTTGGCCTTTTAATTTTCCTGTTTTGCAGCTTAGCAGTTCCTTTTCCCTTTACATATATATTCCTGTTTTGATTTCCTTCGTGTCTTTCTGAGCACTTACTGCCTTTCTCAAACTTCTTGCTGAAGTGACCTTCTTGGTTTCTGCATGCTGTGTTCACCCTCCTGTTTGTTATTTTCATGCTAGCTGAAAATACATCTTAGTGCTTTTTCCCTTATCAAAACAGCTTTAAGATTGTAATTCAATTATACCATGAAGTGAGGATTTGTCTTGGAAATACTGTATGCTGTTTTACTGCTGACTGTTTGGGTACGTGTCTTGGGTTGAAATTGAATAAATGCCTTTACACAGCCATGATTCTTATAATACAGTTTCAGCATATTTATAATAGGATTGTAACTTAGTACTGTATATTGTAGTATTAAATGTTCATGGTTGATGAAGTGGGGGATGTTTCTGATGTTGTAATTTTGATCAAATGCATGGGCTTTAATTCTGTGTGTTGTTAGATAAACATAGGCAAGAAACAGTTTAATAGACTCCTTACTTATATATTTCCAAACCAATTAGAAATTATTCTAATGCTGTCTGTTTCAACTGTTTAGAAGATAAATTTGTGTACCAGAGCAAACGGCTCTAAGGGAACAGTTCTAGTCTGTTATGCCAAGTATGTATAATATATAGCTGAATTTGGTTGATGAAGTTATAGTTAAAATGATACATGCAATGTATCAAGTAGTAGTATTCAGATAATTCCTTTGCTAAAAAAAAAAAAAAAAAAGCTAATTCAGTTCTAGGTAAAGTTTGGATTATGATGAACACAGTAAAGTTTTTGCAGGTACTCCAAAAGAAGCAATGAGAGGAGTGTTTCAGTCCACGTTTTGAGGATGTTCACCTGCAAATTGTTCATATATTGTTTATTCGGACATTTGCTTTATATGCACATTATAACAACTGAATGAAATGATAGCATAGCAATCACTTCTGGGTACATTATCATTGTTATCACTTCTGTGCAGAACTTTGTAGGTTGTTTCTGAGGAGGATTCAGTTGATCCTACTTCCACTTTGGTTACCTCGGTGATATTTAATCTTTTTCGTACAACCTTACATGCCAAAGTGAGAAACGCAAGTACATCTTTGATTCATTCTGGAGGCATGATGGTGCACATCCTGCATTTCAAAATTGACTTTGGGAATTTATCCTCTCTTTCTTGCAGTAAATCAGAGGAAAGCAATGGTGTGGAAGGCAGTAGTGCAAGGCACAGAAGAGTTTAGTCTGGCTCCTAGAAAGGTAAGTAAAGGATGAAATGTAGATATTAAAGCTTACTTTTTCCTTGAGTAGCCTACTACCATAACAAGGATAAATTAAAAAATAGATATATCTGCTCTTATCCAATTACTACGTTTTCACCACATAAAAAATAATATGTTTAGATGAAGGTAATATGTTGTCATTAATGACTTGATTGGAGCAAGATAGTGAGTTCAGAGCTGTCTAATTGAATGCTGTCATCATCATCCTTCTGTTCACCTAAGCAGGCTTTAAAATAGAAGCTAGATAAACCTTAATTATTTGGTTCCTCATGTTGAAACATCTCTGTGAATATCGGGGTAGGTGCTGAGATGCAGAAGTGCTGTGATGACTCTGAATTCTTTCTGGCTGTAATTTTAGATACTGAATTAGGTTAAATGAGGAAGGGTGCAAGTGCAGTGGCATGTTTAGAATCCAAAATGGGGAACATTGGTAGTACCAGAGATGTGAAACAAGAAATTATAGGAGTCTAGGAAAGACAAGGTTTCATAGGTGATTACTATAGGAATTTGTGGAGGAATGAAGCAGATGATATATATCCCTGTGAAAGCTCTGTAATGAACTTTATGTTCTCTCCTCTTTGCAGTCTCATTACAAGCCCCTACTTAGGCCAGCTGGAAATGCTTGTCAGAGGATGGTCTTTAATGAGGACCAGTCCTGCACAGTGTAGCTCCTTCCCCAGATGCTTCCTTCTGCATCTGGCGCTGTGCTCCATCATAAAGATGAGAGGTGTGAGTCACTTTGCATTTGTCACTGCTGGTACTGTTGTTCTCCTTCAGATAGATGACATGAGAAGAGAAAAAGCATTTCAGTACTGTTTGTTTTAAAGACCAGAAAGAGAACAGTGTGTAGTAAAGCTTGTATGAATTGAAGAATGACTTGGAAAACAGTCTAGAACAAATACTTTTCAAGAATATGGGATCTGCCGTTTCTTGCGTGTTATTGTGCTTGTTGATTGCTGTGCTGGGCTCCCAAAGACATGGCCTGTTTTAGGTCTAAGCACCTGTTTTCATTGAGTCATTGTGGCACATGACTCTCACCAAGTCAGTGAGGATTCATGTTCCCAAGTTGAGTTTCAGTATGTGCTTAGGCTACTCAAACTGGACCATTCAAATATTTTATGAAATACAAAGTAAATTTTATAAAATATAAAGTAAAATATAGGCTGCTGGAACAAAGCTCAATTTCAGACAAATGCGGAAAAATAATATGCAGCAAAATAATAAATTGATTTAATAAAGATATATTTTTTCCTTCTTTGATTAGGGAAGCCAAGCCTACAGAAGTGGAAATCGTCACAGAGTTAAAGAAGTGTGCAACTGTGCTTTTTGAACATCAACTATGTTTCTGCATAAGCTCTTCCACAGTTGTAAGAAATAAGATGCTTTTAAAATAACTGTGAAATGGCTCGTTTTTTACCAATAATATATCCTGATACACTGCATTTTGATTCTCGCTGTCTGTAAGACTGTCATTTTATGCTGAAAGGCAGGTTTTTCTGGTTAGATTTCATATTGTTATGTTGACTGTGTTTAGGACAAAATTAACCTTACATTTACTGAACTAATGGGTGATACAGAAAGGGAGTATTATCAAAACTAGAATTTTTAATACTTGTTAAAAATGGGCTTGTGAGATCAAAAATGATTTCCACCAAAGAAAATGCCTTGTACTGGCAGATAAAGCAAATGTGACATACAGCCATTTTTACCAAAGAAATGTTCAAAGGGAAATCTTTATCATGATTTAAGTAGAATGTCAGTGGTTTTGCACTTGTGGTGAGCAGTAAAATATCTAAATTCTAACTTTTTGCTTAGCTTCCTTTAATTAGCAAGAAGTAAAATATGTTCAGGGTACTTCATAGATTAATTTCCATGAGATGTCCTTCTGTATGGCTTTGATACTGTATTGTATTTCCAAATAGGCTGAACATTCTAAACGGACAACAAGCTGAATGCTGTGCAGATTAGGTACTTTGGTATTACTTCAGAACAAGTGAAAGAAGGAAAAGGGATACAGTGTCATATTAAACATAATTGAAATTATTTCATGTACAGATTACCTCAGGATATTTGGGAGTTGCAGAATCGTTCTGTGACTACAACTAATATGGAGATATTTTCAGTCATCTACCTACATGGTTTTTAACATGCATTGTGTAACTAGTATTCCCACTTCCTCTCACATATGGCATTGTTCCTTGATGAACTCTCATCACAATTCACTGAAGGACTTGAGCAGCTAAAGTTTCCAAGGTAATAGGTAAAGCACAGTAAGTACCACCAGCTGTTGCACATAGTTATGGTGCTGCTTAACTGACAGTACTGTTACAGAAGAGTGGTAATTTTAGATATATTCAGCAGCTGAAAATGGAAAACTGGTTAATTGCAATAGTGGCCTTTGCTTGCTAATCCAAAGGAAAAATTAGAAAAACATTTATTTTTTGAGCAGGGGAAAGTAGACTTTTGAAGGCTTTTTCCCTATAAATAATGTAAGGAAAAACGAAGTGAATGGAAAAAAAAAAAAATTGAAGTGGATTTCCTCACGTGGTCACTTCTGATTGAAAACAGAAGAAGGTAAATGGGAAAGTGAAAAGGAAACAAGAGGAAAGGAATTAAAGCTGTTTCACTGTTCCTGTAATTGTCCACATACCAAAAAGCCAATGCTAGGCTTTTTGTTATTTTCAAAATACAATCTGATTTGTGCTTTTTTTTGGCTTGTTTGTTTGTTGTGTACAATTTGGTGGTTTCGCAATTCTAAATTACAGCCCAAATAAAAAACAGTGGAAGGAATATAGCTATGAGATGGCAGAACGTAGGGGATGAACACTAAAGAGTTCCCTTGCTGAGATACTGCGTTCATTGTATTTTGCGTTAGAGTTCACATGCATTATTAAAAACAAAAAACCAAATACATTTGTAGGTTTTTTATATGACTTTCTTATAACAGCATTTTTGTCGCTATAACAAGTATATTTTTGCACGTCAAAATACTATATTGGTTGTTTGAAACATATCACTCAGTCTGTTGTTTTTCGTGTACAACTTCTGCCTTTGTTGAGCATTCCCACTTGATCTCAAAATTGTTGCATAAAGTCTTGGCCACCCGTAAGTGAGTTGCATGAACAGTGACTTTTTTTTTCCTTGTTAGTAATAAAGGGCTGCAGTGAAAGCGGGCAGGAACCAGAGAACCTTGAAGTAAGCATGTGTTTTAGATGCATTATGAATTCCTCCTCTCAGGACTGCAGTAATTTTTAGTCCAGTTGGCTTCTGATACATTAGATATTGATACATTTGATCTTGACTTGCCTCCAGTGTGCACTACTTGCTGTTCCTCCAAGGGAATTGGTGCTTCTGTTTCTGTTGGTAAATAGGTCTGTTCCTCCTATGTCTGCCAAAGACACCTAATAAGAACCAAAGAAGTCCCAAACCCAAGTGTGAGAGTACTGACTGATGAACAATTACAATTAGAAGAACTTCAAGTTACATCCTTGGTAACTTCTTTCCAGTAGTTTCAAACAGCTTTGCAGTTTTATTTTCTTAGCCAAAACATTCATATATGAAATACATTGAACTGTTTATGGGATAAAAAGATAATCCAGAGTTCAAGTCTTACAATGTTTTATTAACGCTGTATTTCAACTGCCTAAATGTATTGTTTATGAGTGGTAGAGCCTGTCTTGTTGTTGAATCTTATAAGGTTTCAAACTTGTATTATTTGTTCCATCGTAGCCAAAACGATTTTTTTTCCCACGATGATCTTTTGTCTGATTTCTTTATCTATTCATGCTTTCATTTAAATATTGGACTCTTTTTCATTATTAGAATAATATTTACATCATTTGACTTGCTGAATTATTTTCAAGTTGACGTTAAAAGTTCTACAACAAAAGTTCTACAGTGCCTTGAAGGAAGTAGTTTCTCTTAGCCATGGTTAATTTTTCTCTTTTGCAGTATGTTAAAGAGTTTCCTCTAAAGTTTAACAGCAAAATCTATTTTTCTAGAGAAAGTACTGAGCCTAATGCTTTTATCACGCTCGCCTTATTTTACATTCTGATTTTATACAATGCTTCACTGACTCTTATTTTTTTTTGGCTTGAGCAGAAAGATTTATACAGAAAATGGGATGTCTTCCGTATGTTTATTGTATTTGTAATAGATGAGTTATGAGTTGTATGAAGTAGCATTATTGTGCTTAGAAAAAATTCAAATAAACTTAACAGAGTGCATAATGTTGAGAGTGTATTTATCCCCATCACATGGGTAAAGTGAAATTAGACTTAATTTCCTCTTTTCTTTGTCCATGTACATTAACCTTTCACAAGAAACACTTGAGAAATCTAGCCTCATTTACTTGAGCACCAAATTGCCTCCTGTAAGCTCTCAAAAACTTCTAGGTGGAAATCATGAAGGGAAAGTGATGTCCAGGTGATTCTTTTCTAAATGCATATTCTGCATCTGACCCAGATTAATACTTTCTAATTTAGGCATCCAAATTTGTAAGTTAGGAACCTTTTCTGTGTCCTGTGTTGACCAGGAGAAAAAACAGTGGGTTATTATTATTATTATTTTTGTCTCCTGGAAAACTACCTCAGTGGGAGTCTAGAGTTATGCAGGTGAATCTGAGCATCTGAGGCTGACTTTTTTTTTTTTTTTTTTTTTTTAAACACAGCATGAGGTGCCAGAATTTAAGATGGTGTTAGTCTTCCCATAAAGAAAAATCTCTACAGTTGGCTTGGAAACAGAAATAAAGACTAACTTGTGCTCACTGGTTTAATTATAAGGCATAACACTGTTTATTTCATTACATTTCTTTCTAATATGCTCACAAAGAGATACAAAGAAAACATCATATTGTACACATTAAGAACATTTTCATGCTTTAATCACACTAATGCTTAGTAACACATCTCATCCTTGCTGGTGGCCCTGTTTGCCTGCAGAGTTTGGCTGAGCCAAAGTAGTTAAAATAGGCTGAGTAGTACAGCATATACTTTTTGTCAGTTGTTTTTAATCGTTTGGAACATTTGCATCTCCCTGGCACAGGATACTAAAATGGTAGGCAGATTTGGATGAGGATAGGGTACTCTATTGGTTTTCATTTTTAACACTTTTTTTCCTAGGCTAGAACTCGTGCACAAGAAATTCTAACTGGCAGAAATACAGCTGTCTGCTACCAGTAAATCGCTGCATCCTGAGTGTGTGTGGTACGTGCAGTGTAGATAATCAGAGGACACTTGAGCAAACAGCTTGCTGTTGGAGAGCAGGGTGCAGCTACAGACTTGCAGTACCAAATGCTTTTTTTACTGTGTTTTGAAAAATCTGATTTAGAAATGCATAAGGCATTAAGAGTTACTGTAATAGCATGGGGATGGAGTATCTTCTAGGTGATAGTGTTTCATAAATCCTGAGAGAAAATATGTAAATATCATAGGAAAGTTGTCAGTTCAGTTATGTACAGTGGGCTTGGAAATAACTTCCTCTACAAGTAAAACAACTTTTTAGTACTGTTTAATGCTTTTCATAGAATCACAAGGCTGGAAATGACCAATAAGATCATCCAGTCCAACCGTCTCCTCATCACCATTGCCACCACAAGCACTCAACCATATCATGCAGCACGTCATCCAGATGCCTCTTGAACACTGCCAGGGACGGCGACTCCACCACCTCCCTGGGCAGCCATTCCAGAAAAAAGAAAAGTATAGGCAACAATTATGGGTAACAATTTTTAACTTAATCCCTGTAATTTAGTTCCTCCTTGGTGAGAGAGGATAATTGTCAAAGATTCTTAAAACGCATTAGTCTTTATATTACTTGATACATGCACACCAATGCTGTTATCCTTAGGTTCAAGTTAAGGCCAGTAAGTCCATACATTTCAGAGTATATGCAGAAATTGCTACACAACATTCAGGACTTGTTAGGCTTATTCTAGGCTCAGATGGTGCGTGTTCTTTCTCTCAGTAACTGCCCATGCTAATCTCTGAACTTCTATGGCATGGAAATGAAGGAAAGAAGAAATCTTTGAAGAACAGAATCCTCAGAAATACAGACAGTAATTCAGAAAGGAAGAGTGTATGTAAAGTTCCTGCTGGCCTTTTTCTATCCAAATATGTATATATATTATAAGGATACCTGATACAACTTGATAGCATGCCTTTGGAGAAGTAAATATGCAGGTTGCTCTGAAAGTAATGCCTGCTATTTATTTTAATGGAAACTGCAACAGATACAAACAGCATAACAACACTATTTGATAGAACAAATTCACAGCTACAAAATACTCTTTTCCAGCATAAGTTATGTGTTTTCACCAGTGATGAACAAGAGCCTGCATGCCATTTTGTCAGACTGCCTCTCTCTATATATGTATGTATGATATATACATAATATACATTTTATATACATTTTATATATACATTATATACGCATTATATATACATTATGTATGTACATTTTATATATTATGTATTTATATATTTAATAACAAAGAAATAGAGAGAGGAAGGGGAATTATTGATTCACAGAGAAGGGAAACGAAGGAAGTTTCCTACTGGGTGCTGTGCAGAAATCATCTGCAAAATTTTGCTGTGAAAGACATGCCTAGATAACGAAAGAGACATCAGACTTTGTGAATGAGGCTAATAATTTTTCCTCTACATCCTACACACAGCCACAATTAGAAGATTAGGAAAAGGTCTCTGCCTTTCCACGTGTATTTTCTAAGATAGCGTTTGCAATTTGTGTGAGTCTTGAGTGAAAAGAAAAAACAACAGCAGATAATTTGATCTTTCCTTTGAATCCAGGTATTTTGATGTTTTCTTTTGCATGACCACTGATAACCTCTGTGAAAGCTGGGTAATGTGCCTTTGCTGTTGTCTTCCTAGGGACATACCTCCCTCCAAAATAGGTGTGGAAAATATGGCCTTTAATGTTTACCCATCTCAGGACAGACAAGTAGACAGCAAGCAGAGGGGTAGAAGTAACAGGGTGGCAAGAAGAACAACCTGTGAGCACTGGCATAGGCAAAGAGGTGTGCCAAAGAACTGGAGGGCGTTTACTGTATTTATAGGGAGATGAATGACAAAAGTGGATCTTGGTGGTGAATTTAAACACTGTCTTTAGAAGCATCCTTCTGATCCAAGACAAGCTTAAGTGTGGAAGAAGGAATAGCCAGGGTAGGACATCAGGGCAGTGCCTCTAACTCTGAGAGTAGCATAAGAGGGATATATATGAAAATCTGCCCTCCAGATCGCTGTCCACCCTGTTAATTAAAGTTTGAAAAGCATATTGAAAGATATTTCCAGATGACAGGTCACCATGCATGAATTGATGGATACATCAGTAAAGTAAAATCAACAGATGTGAGCATGAACAATACAATGAAGAGTCAAGAGGAGGAGTATCACTGCATGGATCTGTTGGAATTATTTGAAGGAATCAGTAAGCATGCAGAAAGAAATAACAAAAATCCTGAAAAAAACTAAGGAAAAGCAACAGTCCTATTATTGCCAAATCATAGAATTGCAGAATGTCTCAGGTAGGAATTGAATTAAGCCCATCTAATTCCAACCCCCTGCCATGGGCAGCATTGCCATCCACTAGATCAGTCTGCCCAGAACACCATAGAACTTGGCAACTATTATGGACTAACAGTTGCTTTTGCAAGAAAAGATGAGGAATAGTGTTCAGATTTGAGAGCACAAAGAGGGATCAATGCTTAGATCAATGTTGTTCAACATACTCATAAAAGCATGGAGGGTTCTTGGTGAAATGAGAAAGTCTGTCAATAATATTAAACTATGAATGTGGCAGTGAGTTCTTACAAACATGCAGGAGTAACATTTTAAACGAAGTTAAGTGGTAGATAACAAAGGTTAATACAGGACACAAGCAAAACAATAGCTGTTGTAGTTTTCCCATAAAAGGCCATTAAACAGAACTACTGCAGCAGGTCATGAATGTCAAAGTTCATACAAGCTTGAGAAGTAATTATGTAAATTCAGAAAGAAAAGTCTGCTAATATCTACTATGAATTAAAGCCTTGTCTCCAAGGCAAGTCTAATCCAAGGATGGTTCAGACTGGTGGGTATTCCTCAAGTATATCCCTGTGTGCCTGCCATGCTCTTTTTTTTCTTTTTCTTTTTTTTTTTTTTTAATTTCTTTCTTTCTTTCTTTTTTTTTTTTTTTTTTTTTTTTTTTAAGATAGGAATCTAAGGCATTGTTTTCCCAATTTTAATTTTCCCCACTGAAAAATGCCATCTAACAATCAATGTACCTTATCAAGCAATGTATTTTACTCACTCAAAATTCACTTCAACATTGTCAATGCTTATATATATATGAAGATAAACAGTAAATCATAGAATTACAGAGTGGTTTGAGTTGGAAGGGGCCCTTAAGACCTTTTAGTTCCAATCTCCCTGCTATAGGCAGGAACATCTCCCACAACATCTCCCGACACAAGATGTGGTGCAGTGGTTTTCTTGAAAGAGAGAAAATAGAGATTGCAGCTGAGAAAAGCACAAAAGGTTTCTGGAAGATGTCAGTACGCAGAATTTGAAAAAAATCCCTTAAGCAAAGCTGAGATCTCCATACAGTGGTACCTCGTCCCGCTCAGTGGGTTACAGGGAGGTGAATCTGTCTCCAGAGCTTAACCTCGCCCAGTCAGCAAGGAGTGGCTACCACGATGGAGTCATCCAAGCCTCAGAGGAATAACATACAGCAATGTAGTGAGAGCTTTCTTAGCAATAACTAATACTCTACTTGGAGGTAAAATTGTCTGATTTGCTAATTGCAATTAATAAGCATTACAGGTAAGACAATAATTAGGCAACAGATATTAAGAAGTGTAAAATAAAAGAAGATAAAAAGACAGAAAATGGGGAAAGACAGACAGCGATATGAACACAATAAAGCAAAGCAGTTCACCACTCCTTGATTCACTGATGTCTTGGTGTCAGCCACTGTTCTCCAGTAGATGTGGGTTGTCCGAGATTTTGTTGTTTGGTTGATGACTACTGAAGACAGTACAGATTCTTATAGTCCAAAGTGACCCAGCCAGCTCTTTTGGAGTGACAGCTTCTGGCTTTAGGATCTCAGCAGGAACTACTTTGATTCCCATCTTCCCACCCTTGCAAATTTAAGTCACCAGATAAGAGGACAGCAGGGAGAGGCCAGCTTGCATCTTGCCTTCACGAGACACAATAGTATCACCTCCCAGTCTCCATATCAAGCTGATTTCATTTGCTCCCAGGACAAGTCTTCAGCCAACAAACATTCCTGGGCCCTCCTATTCGAGGTCAAACAATTCCTAAGAAACGCTTTCAAATGTAAATTTGTCCACCAAGTGATGTTGATTGCCTCATGTTGATTTGAGACATTCCTTACCAGTCTCCACCAAACCAGACAAGTGGTTTGGTGAGTAACTGAAGCTTCCTAAGAGGACAAGTATTTAGATACCTTGGTGAAGTCAAGAGCAATGGCAAAACACCAACATATCGGACTAGTTTCATAATCATACTCTAAAGAAAATCACTGATTTATGCAAGCAATTAAGTGGCAGCCAGTCTTTAAGTGAGTGGTAACCATCCTGTTATACAATTCCCTCAGCTCCCACCACAAATTCCATTCATCATTGTCTGTAGCAACAAGCTCAATCATTTCAATCAAGGAAATTTTATGGTGACTTTCAAAAGACTTCCAATCAATTCAGTAAGTAGAAAGAAAAACATAGAAGTTATCTGAATGGAATTGTCCTGGAACACTTCAGCCACTCAGCAACTTGACCTGTTCATCAGTTTTCAGACACTCAGAAAAGAATGGGTATTAGAATTCACTATCTGTACCATAATATATGAAATCTTACTTTGCGTGATCCATTTAGACTTCAAGTGAGTCTGAGCGCTGATTTGCATGCCATACAGCATTAGGATGAGGTAATGAATACCACATGTATAACTACAAATGTATTCTTGTCTCTGGTCCCTTAGGTAAATATTCACTAATTCATTTTTAATTAAAAAAAAAAAAAAAAAGTTGAAAAAAGCATTTTATGCTTCCTAGGATTTCATCTATTTAGTGCAGCACAACTGAAAATAAAAATGAGTGGTCAAATACCAGCAGCAAACCATGAAGATTTCCCACACAGGAGTTCAATCATCTCATGTAGGGGAAGATGTGACTGTGAGGAAATCAGCAGAAGTTTATCAGACTCCTTGATAGACCCTATCACTGTGAAACCTTGGGAGTCTGGAGTGTAAGACAGAGAGCAAATGGTATCTGTTTGCTTCTAAAGGTAAACAGGAGGTTCTGTTTGTGTGCACTGTTAATCTTATCACACTTAAGAAACCTTTCATCCTTTATCACTGTGTTTTGGGAGAAGCTAGGCCAATTAACTGATTAGAGGGACAGGAATTCCTGGCTTGTAAGTGAATGGTATATAAGATGTATGTTGAACACAATAAAGCAGAACTATTCGGAGAACTATTCTGATGCTACAAGAAACTGTGAGAGGTCTCTAAGTCCACTGAGCGCCGACAATCTCATTGGAAAGCAATTAAACGCCAATAACAGCATTTATTTCTAAAAGCAAATGGGGATGATGCCGACTCGCTTGCCCCTCCCAACGGTACCGGAGTTGCTCAATGCAAGTCAGCTCTCCATCCACACGGTGTCACCTTTCCCCCGCGCTTGCAGCCCTGCACGGTAAGGCTTCTCTCGTTCTGCAGCACAGAGGGAAGCAGCTCCCCGCTGTGTCACCACCCTGCAGGCCGCCTGTAGCGTCAAAGCCAGAGCAATGAATTTCATCGCAGCACGGAGCTGTTTTTCTGATTTTGTTGAGCGTGTTTTTGGGACCACACCGTGCATTAAACGCTGGCAAACACTCAACCGAAGTCCCAGGGGAACAATTTTACTTGTTTCCTTCTGTTGTTATGGATTACATGGATGCTTTCTTTCCTTTTAAAGCAAAAGTGGTTCTCTGCCAATCCGTGTTTTCTCTCCCCATTCATGGATCACCATTCACCTATTTCTTGGTCATGCCTGCCAATGTAAGAGACCATTTTTAAGGTGCCTGTCATTTTCATTCAGCTACTTTTAAGGGATATTGCCATTTTTAGATACAAGCATTATGGTAGCCTTTTGGATATTCAGTCTTTTCTGTAAGCATTCATGGATTGATTATCGACACATCACATTAGATAAGACCCCTTTCTGAACGAATAATTAAGTTTCTTAGGAATTAAGTTACCTATGTTTCTAAATTGTTTTATTTTGCTGTAAACCGCAGGAGACAGGCTGTTCCTGACAGGTATCAGATCACAGTGTGTGATGAGTACAGTGCCACAGAGAAGTTTGTTAAAGCATAGCAGTAGGACTGGATTCTCAGACCAGAAATCTTCTGACTCTGTGCACTTAACTCAGATTCCTAGTGAATAGATAAACCTTACTCCCTTTGCACTTCATTAAAAGACAGAGATGTTCCCAGTGGCAAATCAGATTTAAGATCTGAAGCATCAAGTTTTATCAGTCATTGTGGGTATATATTTCTTTTTTGCCCGGCAAGGTTCCATTTACTCCAACAGCAATCTTTCAACCCTATTAATTCCATCTGAAAGGAATTAAGATGTACACTACAGCGCTGTACAAAGTCACTTTAAAGTGTTTGGCAGAGTGGCAGTTCTTAGATAATCACCTTCTTCCTCACCTTCAAACACTGCCCATGTTGGATCTGATTACAGTCAGTGTGCTACTCCAGAGTTACTATGCGTGGTCACTAACTTAACGATGCCACTTTGCTGTGTCGAGATAGCAGACCTGACCTTTCAGAATGGAGTTAACAAAGCATTAGCAAGCATGCTAGCTCTAAAAAAGCAGAATATTGCAATATGCGCTATTTACCTAATAACCTAAGCAGAAAAAACTCCACTTGTTGTGCTTTCATTCTTTATGAAAGAGCACAGCAAAATCATTTCTTATTGTTCAATCCAACAACAAAATTAATTAAGAATGGTTGCTCCTTTCCAAGGAGACAAAGAAAGGGATAAATTCTTTCTCTAATTTATTCTTACTTAAAAGCAACATGACAAAGCTCTTCAGTACTTAAATAATGCTGTATGAGAATACAAGATGTGCAAACAGGAATAATACTGTCTTCACTACAGGACAAAATATCAGATTCTTATGATCCTTCCAGGGAGTTATGTAATTTCTTGGTTCTAGTTTGGCTATCTACTTTTTAAAGTAGAGTAAGTCAAATATGAAAAATATGAGCATAACCAAAATAGAACATAGAATCAAAGAATCACACAGTACCATGAGCTGGAAGAGACCCATAGGGGTTATCAAAGCCAGCTCCTGGCCACACACAGGGCCACTCTAAATCCAAGCACAATGTCTGAGAGTATTTTCCAACTGTTTTTGAACTCCAGCTGCGACCACAGCCCTGAGAATCCTGTTTCAGGTTCCTGCCACTCTCCGATGAAGAAACTTTTCCCAACACCCAATCTCTTTCTGGGATAGCCAGCAGCGTCAGAGGGCTGACAAAGGGTGACTGCTTTTCTCTCAGCCTGTGAGCTCATTGGAAAATGGATCAGGTTACTGCGTATTCAGCACCTGACACAATGGTATAGCTTGCTGAGAACTAGTGCAGCATGCATACCAACGTGTATCGTATGAAGCAGTTAAATGTTCTAGTGTATTTGTTAAGCTTCTGCTATTATATGAAATAAAATTTGATTATTTTAAGCTTTTTCCTTGTTTTCAGTCCTCTGTATCTTTTGTTCAAAAATGTACTGTTTTTCTTTTTTCTATTGTTTTAAGTTAGCTTTGCAAGTTTTCTTCTCACTTTCTTGAGAGAAGTGCAGTTCTTTTCCTGTCTGAAGAAGTACAGCACCACATTTAAGTTTTTGAAAGACAAGAGGACACAAGGAGGTGTGTTTCTGAACAGAAGTTTTGACTTGATTTGGACAGAATATGCTGGCTAAAGGTCAAAATGCACTCTTTTCTGTCAAAGAATCCAAAATCTCTGTTTTTTTTTTTTCTCTCTCCTATTTCCCATTACCAACTCTACTCTAGTGGACAAAACCAAAGCTAAAACAAAAGCACTGTTACCTTCACTAAACATAACGAAAACTCTTTTTTATGATTAATATTCATAGACAGTGGAAAAATTAGAAAAGAAGTTAAAATGCATACAATGTCTATGCTTCATAAAATAAATGCATGATGTTAGTGTGGATATCATAGGACCATATTCCATTATCAGCTATGGAATGTATTCATGTTTTGCTTCCCTTAATTCCAGTAAAAATGGGTTTACTCCCCTCAAGTCTTATCTAGGTAAATATGTTTTTTATGGAGTAAGCTTCCTTACCTCTTGCTTGTCACCCATATATGATCAGATACTACTGTCTGTTTATCGCATTTACACTGGAATTTTATGTTTCACTGATGATTGGGCTATGCAGAGGTTAATGAGGAACACAGCATTCACAGAATATGACCTTGCCAAGCTGTTTTATCCCCAGTAGCTCACAGAAAACAGTCCTTTCTAGTTTGCAGTGAGTCATTAATTTTAGCTGACAGACCTGAAGGCAGCATAGACATTAGCGTGCAGCCTGCAAGCCACCTCTCTCTGCTGACTTAACCAATGAAATCACTCTAATTTCTACTGTCTTCTCTAATTTGCCAGCAGTCCTGATAAACTTCTCCACCTCCCCAGAGATGCCTTTTCAAAATGACCTGAATCTTAGAGCAGAACGTTTGTGAGGGGCTCCCCAGCCTAAGATGTAACGATAGTCATTAATATTTTATATGATGCATTAGCAATTAAAGTGAGATATATCAAATTAGTAATAATTTATTGAAGAGGAGCTGAAGTTACTCATAGGCTTCAGAGGTTTTTTAATACCATTGTTTCTTCCTGAGGAACCAGAAACTGGACAATGAGTAAAGGACTTTCAGCGTTGTTCTGCAGACTACACCTCTCTCTCTTGCTTATTAGTCCTGAGGTCTTGAGTTCTCCTCCTTAGTGTCTCACATGGTATCATATTATTTGCTCAAAGGCTTTAACAAAATTACAACATTAATATGCATGAGACTTTCTCAGGATAGGAATGACAGCTGGGAATAACATACATTGATTAAGCTGCATGATTGATAGCTTTTTCAATCCAAACAGAAATGAATCTGGAAAGGACAAACCGAGATTGGAAGCTAAAATTTCAGGAAAATGACAATGTCTGACTGCAGAACTGAAGAAGCAAAATCAGCTGAGAGATATTCGTTTCATAAATAAAGCATTCAGAGAGAGACCTTCTAAGCTTACAAATCGAAATATCTGTCTGTTTTCAAGGTTTGTGTACTCCCATTTTGCCATCATCTTTTCCAGTCACTCAAAATTGGAATTTTGTCTACAGGGAAGGTTTGTATTATTTCGGTATATATATGATAGCAAAAACATAAATGCCTTGCTACAAGTAAGGTAGAAGAATTAGGCTACAGACAGTTACCAAAACCAGTGGCTTCTGGTTCCCCTTTCCTTCTCTCGTGTGATTTAAATAGGTTACATCAGTTTAGATGGAATTAGGTGGATTTTCTGTTTATTTCACTGAGTATTCCTGCAGATATGCATTTTGAAAATGGTAGCAGCAATTTTCCATGTACCATTCTTCAATATTTCCTTGTAGAAAGCTTGGTATGACCAAGAGCAGAGGTGATTCCTTATTCCGTACAATGAATTTTTCTATAATTTTCCTTGGAGGATGTAACTCCTTTCCAGAATTGTGCAAGAAACCACACTGTCTACTCAGGTGCTGCAATTCTGCTGTAAAGTGTATGATAAACACTGCAACATATAGCTGCAGGTACTAAGTCCTTCTGTAGATCTAAGCTGCCAGGTAAGCTCAAACCACTCGTAAGATAGCCATCAGCAGCACAGACACCCAGAAAGGCCATGGTGTATGTTTTTCTGGAGGTACACTGAGATATGAAAGAAATGCAAATTAAACAAATCAAGCAACTTGAGAAACTTCTGATCCTGCTCATTACCTTGTGATGTTTCTATCCCTAGCCACTGTGGCTAAGCAGTCTTCCAAGAGAAAGAAGACTCCCCCTCCTTCCCTGCGCAAGAAGATGCAAAGATGGTAGAAACAAGTCTAGGTAGGCCGGCCATGTATTCTAGTCCTGTAACTGGGAACAAAGTACTTAACTTTTACCAGGACAGAAAAAATCAACTTTCATGCTTTTAGACCTTGTCATTAATATACAGATTGCTTTCTTAGGGAGCTCTGAACATAAAAATATACAGCATACTGTCTCACTCACAATGAGAATACCAGTTTTTTGAGTGCCTGAATACACGTGTCTATGTTTCTGCCAAACTCCAAGGCTAAGCCTCCAACACTGTAACACAGGCTGCCATTACTTCGGAGATAAATTTGTCCTGAAAAGGTTAACCAGAGACAATTTGCAAAAAGGAAAGAGAGAAGACAGCCCAGAACTTTGGGCTCACAGATTGCCACAATGTGTACAATTTTTTTAAAAAGTTGTATTTTGCTTTACCTTTTTAATTTCTACTTTTGTTCATGTTTAATAATGCACATAATACACTAAGAAATAATACAGTGGATGTACAGAGGGAAAAGTAATTTTTCTGCCTATCCAGAGATCAACATATGTATTTGGATTTGTACCAGTTTTAGTTCTCACTAAACTTACAAATAAGTTAAAATGCATCATACCAACTTTAAAATCTTGGAAGAAATAATAGCTAATGGTATGTTGTATTTGCCAGATGAAACTTTATTGTGGGGAAAATTTTAATTAAAAGAAACAGCAATGTATCCTGCAGTAATTCCAAAGGATTGTTTCATTTTGAAGACGTTGCATGCTTCACAGACAAATGAACTGGCAGAGAGAGGAGCACATGTTGCTAAAGGGATTTTTCAGCTAGAAGACATGAAATTAACTGTGCTGCGAGCTCCCACATCTGATAGAAGAGGGTGCCCACTTTATGGTTCAATAGACAAAACCAGTTCTGCAATCCTCAGAAGGAAATCTTTATCCTAGATGCTTCTGATCAAAGGCTATGATTCTAATCAGAGTTTTCATGCTTTCTTGGTTCTGGCAAAAGCTTACCAAAAACAAGACCAGAAGAAACAGTGATTATGCCAAGATAAAATAATGATAGTGCTGGTCTAAAGAACCGCATAGATTGTAGATCTGTCTAACCTATTATCCATGCTCTGATAGACATCCATAAAGAATGCCTAGGGATGAAAATCAGAATAGATTGAGCATGCATCACATTTTCCAAATGCTCTCATAACCTTCAAAAACTTGCAGGTCTGGAGCTTGCTGATGGAATGCAATGTCACTGTACTAAGAGCTTACAAAATACTTCTTCCCTGTAGCTTTCTTCAAGCTTTTAAAACTCAATAAGCACAGCAGGTTGTGGCAGCAAATTTTCCCAGTTTAACAAAAGATTACACAAAACACCACCTCTTTGGTACGTTTTCAGCTTGCCCGCCACAGCTTCATTCAATATTCCAATGGCTGTATGCTGGAAAAGAAAATGTACAGTCATTCTCTCCACATAGTTTCTCATGATTTCACTAACTTCTACCTATTTTTTACTTAGTTGCTCCTGGTATACTTATTCTTGGATTTGTAACTGCAGAAATAAAATGTTTATGCTGCAATTCTTCAGTCCAAAAGTATGTGTTAAAAGGATTTACTGGAGATAAGTATTTAAACTTGCATGAAGAAAGCAAACGCAGTGGGGTCTTAACAAGAAGCAGAAATTTCAAACTTCTTGATGCCAGTACATGCTAAAAGCTTATTCAGGGTCTGTAAGAGCTGAAAAAATTATAGTTCAAGAGAAGTGCAGCAAAATACTACACCTGAATCAGACAGACTTTTAGCAACATAACATCAGGAGGGAACCCTAGGGATCTGCTACGCAGTCTTCATTCTATTTCATCTCTGAATAAATGTTGTATTTTCTCTGGCTATTTGACTCGTTTTGTCAAATACTGATGATCTTTTGAGAAAGAAGTATCTCTTGATAATCAGCATTTGCACAGTTATGGTCTTTTCATGGCCTAAGATTTCTCTGAGTGACTCATATGAGTTTACTACCTAGTGATTTATTTGACTGCTTTTCTATTGCTTTTCTAAACTGAAATATACTAGTCCATGTCAGGCATCGAGTAGAAGTACTAATAATCATATCCACAGCAACAGAATACATGGCCACATGCATTATAAGTTTCTTAGCCATTTGTGGGGATGGTGAACAATGGTAAATAGGTTGAATATGTTCTGGCAAAGGTCTAAGTTGCCTCTCATTGAGATTATCTTAACAGTAGGGGGATCTTTACTCCATAGAGAAAGCTTGTATCAGGGTCTTAATTTATATATGCCTGCTGAATCATTAGAAGACCATACTGTTATGGCACTGAAAGAAAGCGCAGAAGGCGTACAATGGGAATGTAAACACAACTCTTTACTCTTACTTTTCCCTATTGTTTTTAAAACTTATGAAATTTTTGTTCATTTTAGTGTGAGGGTTACCATGCTATGCTTTATGGGAGAGAGAATACTTTCACGATCTTCGCTGAAACTAAAAATTGTGTTAATTTTCAAATTCTTTTTCTCTATAGTTTTTCACCTGTTTTCTGAGAAGCAGCTACAATGTACTTGGAACATGTTTGATTGTACTGCAGACCTGAATTCCGTAGCTAAGCTCAGAGAAATCTCTGTTGTAAATTTTTTAATAGGATGCTGCTGTGATGTACTGATTTGCTAGAATGAGATAAGAATGAGATAAGAAATCTTGGAGAAATGTTACTGATACTTCAGTGTCCTTGAAAAGTCACTTAAATTATAATCATACCATGAGTGAATGAAATGAGAGGACTACTTCAAAAGAAGCTTAACAAAATCACAGACAAATGTATTGCTTCATAACAGGTAAAAAATTCCTCTTACAGTGTTTCTCTACTATTAAGAATAGTCCAGTTATGAGCTGTACATTTATTTACTCAAAATAAATTGCAACATGTAATGCAATTTATTTAGAAATTGTTTGTCTAGCAGGAGACATGATAAAATTAATTTGCAATTAATCACATTAATGGTCTGTGATAAAAAGAACAAGATGTACACTGGATAGATTACTGCTCAAGCGTAAGCAGGATGAAGTTTCTTCTAAAACCAGAAATACTGATATATACTGTGAAGATGGAAGATTTTATCTGGAAAGATAACAGATAACATAAATACAAACATTTCTGAAATACTTGTAATAAGAATTGCTAGAGACAGCATTAGAATAATAAAAATATTATTATAAAAAGTGTAAGGGCATACACATTAGTTGACTATGAAGCTGTAGAAAAATCAAAGATTCATTTTGAATAAATTAAATTAGATGTATTCATGAAAGATAAGTATAACAATGTTAGGGAAAGAGAAACAAGCAAAAAAATGTTTCATATTCTCATTATTATTGGGAGATATAGGAGAAAAAGTCCGAAAAGGACTGTCTATCTTGAAACACTATTCCCTGTGAGGGTCATAAAAGATCATATACGTGCTTAGCAGGTTTTGAGGGATGATACCTGCAGCACAAATGCCTCTAAAAATCTGGACTTTTGCCATATAACAACAGTTGTGTCAGTTAATTAAGACTATTATACCATGTGTAATTCGGTTCAAGTCACTAGAACAAATACCAGTTTCATAGACAAAAAATACAAATTTCATAGACAAGATAATAGACTGACATGTTCTAGTAGGTTGGAAAATATTTTGTGATAGTTAACCAATCTTAAAATCTCTAAATTTCTAGTAAGAATTTTTAACAAGTATAGATAAAACTATCCTCTGAAAAAAGCCTGAAGATTATATGTGATTCTGCATTTCATGTTGATAAATGGAGTTAGGTGTTGTATAGCACAAGAGAAGAAGACCAACTGATCACATAATCACAGAATCATAGAATCCCAGGAGTGCAGGGGTTGGAAGGGATGCCAAGAGGTGATCAAGTCTAGCCTCCCTACCAAAGCAGGTATCCTACTACAGGTCACACAAGTAGGCATTCAGCCAGGTCTTGAATATCTCCATAGAAAGAGATTCCACAACCTCTCTTAAAATCTGTTCCAATGCTTTCTTACTCTTACCATAAAGAGTAGAATCATAGAATCACAGAACAGATCAGTTGGAAAAGACCTACAAGATCATCAAGTCCAACCACAACCTAACTATACTGCCTTAACTCTAACAACCTATCACTAAATCATGTCCTGAGCACCATATCCAAATCGTTTTTAAACACATCCAGGGATGGTGACTCAACCACCTCCCTGGGAGCCCATTCTAGTGCTTAACAATCCTTTCTGTAAAGAAGTGTTTCCTGATATTCAACCTAAACTTACCCTGGTGCAACTTGAGGCCATTTTCCCTCATCTTGTCACCTGTCACCAGTGAGAAGAGACCAACCCCGCTCTCACTGCAATCATCATTCAGGTATTTGAAGAGAGCAGTAAGGTCTCCCCTCAGCCTCCTCTTCCCCAGATTAAATAGCCCCACTGCCTTCAGTTTCTCCTCTTGAGGCATATTCTCCAAGTCCTTCACAAGCCTTGTTGCCCTTCTTTGGACCTGCTCCAGCACCTCAGTGTCCTCTCTGCACCGAGGTGCCCAAAACTGAACACAGTACTCAAGGTAGGAAGCTCACCACTGCCGAGTACAAGGGGAGAATTATTTCCCTAATCCTGCTCACTACACCATTCCTCATACAAACCAGGATGCCACTGGCCTTCTTGGCCTCCTGGGCACACTGCTGGCTCATATTCAGCCAACTGTCCATTAATACACCAAGGTCCCTTTCCTTCAGGCAGCTTTCCAGCCACTCCACCTCCAGCCTGTAGGGTTGCCTGGAGCTGTTGTAAACAAAATACAGGACCTGATAATTGGCCCTATTGAATCTCATGCAGTTTTTCTTGGCCTATTGATCCAGTGTATCCAGGTCCCTCCATAGTGCCTTTCTACCCTCTGGCATATCAACACTCCCTCCCAAGAAGTATTTCCACATGTTAGCACAGAACTTTGTATGTTCAAGTTTTAGGCCATTACTCCTTGTCCTATTACTATGCAACACCAAGAAGATCTTGGCCTCACACAGGAGATGCTTGAGGCCCTTAATCATTGCTGTGGCATTTAGTTGGACTCACTCAAGGAGATCCTTGTCTTTTTAAAACTGAAAAGCCCAGAAATGGGCATATTCTAAATACGGCCTCATCAGGACAGAGCAGGGAGGGAATCACCTCCCTTGACCTGCTGGCCATGTTTTTTTTTAATGCCCCCCAGGATGCCACTAGCCTACTTGGCCCATGACATATCACAGGTTCCTGCAAAGTTTATCTTTTTATTCTGGGCCAGCTGGACTATCTTGCATGCATCACATAGAGCATGTCCTAAAGTAACCTGGAATACTCATGTATACTTTAGTTATCGTAAATGAATACACATCTATATTAAATGTATATACTGGTGTGGCACCTTTTATCAAGGTTGGATTGTCAAGTACTCTTGACACTCTCACAGCACAAGCCTCTACTTTTTTGAATAAGTAGCAGGCTCTAGGAGTACAAGTGCAGAACAATGCACTTTAGTTCATAGACACCAGAAGAAGTTGGAGAAGCTGCTGATAGATTGGTTCTACACAACAGACATGCCTCCAGGTGAAGAGGTTCTCAGACAGTGATGGACAGCTGCCAACTGCTCTCTTAACATGCCCTCCACAGATCATAGAAACCCCTTAGAAGCTCATGTGCTTCAATCATGCAGTAGGACATCCCTTTTCAGTGACTCGTATCACCTATGAAATGTACGAAATGTTACATTCAGAGAATTAACTCAATGGGTAAGCAGAATAAAGAACAAAGAAATAATTCTCCAGTGGTTCCACTCTATAAATAGTTCCCATTAGTTCTCTCTAACCTCAAGAGAATCAAATGTGAATATACTCTTTTCTGTGGCTTGCTTTTTTTGTTAGAGTGCTTCTGAATACATAAATCATATTGCCTTCACTGTTGTTTTCCTGTTTATCCTTGTTTTTCCATTAGATGGTGGGTAGACCATCTAATTCTAACTCCCTGCTGAGAGCAGGGCTGTCCTCCCCTGGATCAGGCTGACTAGAGCCCCATCCAACCTGTACTTAAACACCTCCAAAGATGGGGCATCCACAGCTTCTCAGGGCAATCAGTTCCAGAGCTCTACCAATATCTAAGTAAAAATTTTTCTCCTAATATCTGATCTAAATCTATGCTCTTTTAGGATGAGGGGAAATGGCTTTAAACTATTACTACCTACCTATGAAAAAGGTCTGTCTCCCTCCTAGCCACTGTTGCTAATTATGCAGCAGAAGAGGCTGACCCCCCACCTCACCAAATATCTGTGGAGATCAATAATGTCTCCCCTGTGCGTCCACTTCTCCACTTCCAATTCCTTTTGCCGCTTCTCCTGAGTCTTGTGCTCCAGATCTCTCCCCAGCTTCCTTGCCCTTCTCTGGACACGCTTCACGGCTTTGATGTCCTTCTTGTAATGAGCAGCCCAAAACTGAACACAGTACTCAAGATGTGGCCTCACTCTCACTGAGGGGCAATCACCCCCTGCTCCTAATGGCAACACTATTTCTGATCCAGGCCAGGATGCCATTGGTGTTCTTGGCCACCTGAGGACACTGCTGGCTCACGTTTACCTGAGCATCGATCAACACCCATTTCTTCCACAGTTTTTTAGCCACTTTATCCCAAGCCTGTAGCAATGCCTGGGGTTGCTGTTCCCAGTGTGCAGAACCTGGCACCTGGTCTTGTTGAACTTCATCCCATAGGACTCAGCCCAGCTATGCAGTCTGTCCAGATCCCTCTGTAGGATGTTCCTACCCCCAAATCAACACTTCCTCCCAGCCTGGAGTCACCTGCAAACTTCCTGAGTACTCAATTCAGTTGTCCAGGTCATCAATGAGGATATTATTAAATGGGACAGGGCCCAGTACTGACCCCTGAGAAACACTGCTCATGACCAGTCACCAAGTATCTCCCAAGAGTATGACCTTTTCGTGCTTCTTCCTAGTAAGGCCCACTGGCCTCTAGTTCCCCAGATCTTCCTTTCTACCCTTCGTAAAAATAAGAGTGATGTTTTTCTTCCTCCACTCACTGGGGACTTCACCTGATAGCCACGAATGTTCAAATATGAAAGAGAGTGGTCTGGCAATTCCACCAGCTTTTTCCTTCAGGACCCTGGGATGTATGCCATAGACTTAGGCACATTCAGTCTCATCAGGTGGTCTCAAAATTGCTCATTGCTTACATTGGTAGGGATTTTGTTGCCCTAACTCCTGCCTAAATGTTCAGGAACATGAGATATTTGGGAAGCTTGACTGCTAATGAAGAGTCCTGCAAACAACTTGTTGAGTACCTCAGCGTTCTCTTTGCCTGTTGTTGCTAATTCATTGCATTCTCATTTATCAGAGGGAAACACTCTCCTTGGCCTTTCTTTTCTGACTAATGTACACACAGAATCTCTTCCTGTTAATTTTTACATTCCTTGCCAAGTTCAGTTCCATCTGTTCTTTGGCTTTCCAGGTTCCATCTCTGCACCTCCAGACAATATCCCTCTATTCTTCACAGGCGTGTGCCCCTGATTCCACTGCCTGCACATTTCCTTTCTAACAGTTTTACCAGCAGATTCTTGCTCAGCCAAGCCAGTTTCCTGCCTCCCCTGTCTTATTTCTTACATGTAGGAAATGGAAAATTCTTGTGCTCCAAGAAAAGCATCCTTGAGGATTTGATAGATCTGCTCCATTTCTTTGTCTGTAAGAGGAGCTTTCCAGCAGATCTCATCCACTAATTCTTTAAACAGCTGGAAGTCATCTCTTCTGAATTTCAGCATCCTGACTTTGATCTTTGCCAGACCCATACTCCTCAAGATCACAAACTCAGCTACAGCATGGTCACTACATCCCAAACTACGTCGTCTTAACCTCTTTAATCTGCACTGGTGAGCATCAGGTCCAGTAATGCTCCACCTCTGGTTGTTTTTTTCTAATATTTGGACAAGGAAGTTATTTTCAACGCACTCTGGGAGTCTTCTGGATTGCTTACAGCCTGTCACATTGCTCTCCCAGCAGACAACTGAGTGGTTGAAATCTCCCATTAGGATGAGAGCCTCTGAGCACAATGTTTTTTGTAGCTGAAGAAAGAAGGCCTTGTCAGCAGGTTCCTGCTGGTCAGGCAGTCTGTTATAGGCCCCAGATATCAAATGTCCTTAATTGATCTGGTCCTTAATTTTTACCCACAATCTCTCAACCTATTTATTCTGTTTCTCAGAGACAGTTCTTTGCAGTCTGTCAATTTCTTAACACAGAACTCAAAACCTCCACCATTCCTTCCCTTCCCATGTCTTCTGAAAGGCTTGTAGTCCTCAACTGAGTGTTCCAGTTGTGTGATTTGTCCCATTATATTTCTGTGATAGCAGTTAGATCATAGTGCCTTCCACCTCCTCCTGCTTACTTCCCATGCTGCATCCATTGGTGTAGAGGTATTTTGCTGGCATTACTGTCACATCTTCTTAGGAGCAATGGTGAGACATGTAAACATGGTTTAACAGCCACTAACAGTCACTATCACGCAGTCAGCCCCAGTGCTGACACATTCTGAAGCAGAGCAGGAGATCATGGTGAGTAGTGGAATTCCTGCAATAGCGAAGACCTTAGGATGAGGAGAGAGACTGGAGATTTCGGGAGCTTTGAGCTTTCAAGAGAGCAGCTGAGGAGGCATGGGCATGGCCAGGAGCAGTGGCAACCACTTCAGCCTGCACTAAGGCAGTGCAAGTTACTAGTAGCACAGTTACCAGGGCAGGCGAGCAGGTTGTGCCATGACAGCTATGGCACCACATGCTGGTTTGCATGGGAGGGCCACTTTCTTCCTTTTTAGAGCAGCAGGCAGCCTCACTCTATTAAAACAGACTTGGTGACCACCTGCAAAATGTTGGGCTGAGGTGGAAATCCAGGCTGAGGGGCCATATTTACACTCAGATGGACCTCTCAAGTAACAGAGCTGCCCAAACCTTTTTATGCAGGCAACTCCAGAATCTGGAAATCCTCCAAAGGCCTGAGGGCAAAGAGAGTTCCATGGCTGCAAGCTTGCCCAGCTCAATGAACTTTTTGTGCAGGTGGTCAGAATCACAAAAATCACAATGAGTGCATGAGGAAATCACCAGGCAGCATTGCATCTGTAAATCTGAGAGAGATTGATGTGTGGCGTTGTGCAGTGACACAGACTGACAGCCCTGTCTTAAGTTCCTTCTAAAGGAAGGTAAGTCAGCTTGTGGCCCTGATGTGACTGACTACACTGTATACAAGATAAAGGAGTCTGGATCCTCCCTCTTCTTGGAGCTGGAGGAGTCTTCTTGCTCCTGCAGTGCACCTATACAACAGATAGGAGGCTTTGGGTATGTGTGCAGATTACGTATTCAAAGTTTGACCAATCCCAATTAAAACACAGAAAAAAAAGGTTTGTTGAGAAAAAAAGCCCAGTTTAGGTATATATATGTCAGTATCTGAAACATAATCCTCGTTATCATTTAACTTTTGCAATTTACAAAGGTGGATCTGAAAGTAATGCCTCCTATTTTATTATGATGGTTCACAACATCAGAGACAGATGTGGTGGTACGGCAGTAGAGGTTGAATCTTCCCAGCAGTATTCTTTTACCTTTTGTTCCCATGTGAAAGATGGCAGCAAACGGGCAGTCCAACAAAATGTCATCTGACACGGAAGTGTAGATGAAGCAAAGATGTGTTACTGAATCCCCCAGTGCAGAAAAATGGCTCCCATTGACATTCACTGATGCTTGCTGAATGTTCACAGAGATCAAACAGTGAGCACAAGTGAGGGTGAGTGATATGTTTCAGCAGTGGTGACAATGACGGTGGTCACATTGGCTGGTGCAGATTTTGAAGAGTGTGGCATACAGACTCCTGCTCACTGCTGACATAGTTATTGGTGGAGACTATAATGACAATGTTTTGTAGCTGACAACTTGCTCTATCAAATTGTATTACTGTGTTCTGTGCATCTGTTACAGCAAAAAGTTCAGGCACTTACTGCAATCAAACCTCAACTGCCACATTTTTAGGCTAGCACACACTCTGAATTGTCCATATTTCTTGCCAGACTTTTCTACCTGGAAGAGAACATTGCTAGATTTTTGTCTGGGAGGAAGCCGACAGGTGTCCCAGTATGCAGAGTGCAAAGAGATACTTTTTCTGCATGCTGGACCTGAGAGAACTACCTGCACGAACAGCTGTGTCGTGCCCTATCTGCCAGGCGCTTTAGCAGCAGGTTTTGAACACAAAGATGGTGATCCTCTGCTCACCCTTCACCGGGTTTGGAAATGCTGCAGCACCTGTCACAGGCATTGTGAAGTTGTCCTGAGGCTGAGCAGCATCTCCAGTTGGAGATTTCCAAGACCAGGCTGGTGAAAGCCCTGAGCCCCAACTCAGCAATGCTGCTTCCAGCAGGCAAGCTGCACGGTGGAGCTCCTGATGTCCTTTCCAATCTGAACTCTCCCAGCATCCTGTGGTTTTCTCTCTCTTCCCATGCAGCTTCTTCCCACACCCACTTGAAGGCAGCCCGTTCTCCCGTCCTTTGGACATTCCCCAGGACACACTGCGACAACCTCAAGCCGCAGAATAGCATCCCCTCAGAACATCTGTGAAAGCCCAGACGCTCTCACCTTGAAAGGAGCCCTCTTCAGCCTGCATGCGTTTCTATGGCTGAAGCGTCTCAGCTCGGAAGAAAAAGATCTGAGTTTGCCACCCATGGGGAACACTGGGTGTATCTCAATGTCTATAAATATCCAAAGAGAGGCTGTGAAGAATAGTGAGCCGAGCTTCCAGCGCTAGCCAGTGACAAGAGGCAGAGTGCATAAGAAGAAACACAGGAGGTTCCTCTTGAATATCAGGAATTTTATTTTGTCCCATAACAGGCCTTCACCCTGGCATCAGTTACCTGGAGAGGGTGTGGGGTTTCCCCTGCTGGAGATCTTTGACAGACAGATCTGCCTGGTTTGGGACACGGGCATGATTTGGGACAGCACTAGAGCAGGCTGGCCCTGCTCCGGGAGGGGGGTGGGGGGGTGGAAGGGCTGGACAAGGCGCTCTCCAGAGCTCCCTTTCAACCTCCACCGTCTCTGGGGTCTCTGGGGCTTTCCCACTGGTGACAGGGTACCAGTCCTTCTCCTCAGACAGGCCTCTAAGCAGCTGAGCCACAGCACTCTGCTGGCACTGAGGGAGGAGGCTGCCACAGTTCCCCTGCATTATCTGCTCCACTGCCCAGCACCAGGCCGATGTGCTCAGGGACACCAGGCTGCTGACAAGCAGAAACCACATGGCCAGCAAGGCCACATGAAGCATCCTTTGCCCCTCTGGGGCACTTGCCTACCACACTCTCAACGGTCTATGGGCGGGTTCGGCCCGATTCCATGACTGATGGGGTGGGGTGCACCCATGGGAAAGGAAAAAGTGAAAAGGGGGAAAGGCGGGGAGATGGGACTAAAACAAAACACCAGCAGAGATCCGAGGAGGAAAGTTAATTTACTAAATAAAGTATCAGAATGCAAGATAACACAGTGCAAAACAATATAATCGTAATTGAAGGCCATCAATCAAATAAAATGTGTGTCCAAAACCAGAAGACCTTACTCTAATGCTGAAGGTGAGACAGATAGGGAGCAAGACGACACAGAGACGAGCAGAAAAGGAAAAAAGGGTGTCTTGTGACCTGCCAAGAGTTTTAGCTTTATCTATCCTGTGAAAGGAAGACAGAAACAGAGCAGTGAACAGTCCTCTGGGATACACAGGTTCTTCTGCTTGTCTGAGACAGGCATACCCATAACGGGAGTGGTAAGTCTTTAACTCCCAGTGCACTCCATGATGTTATGACATGGAATACCCATAACAAAAAACATGAAACCATTGCACTCACTTGGTGGCCCTCCTGGCCCCTGTGATGTCACGATGCAGTGACTGTGACTGCCCATGGCTCTCCCCTCCCCTCCTCTCTCTCAGTACTTTGTTGGGTTTTCTTCGCCTTCCACTTATGAGCATGACGCAAACTCAGGCCATTGGCACCTCTTTATTTTCTTTTTTTCCTCCCAGAAATTAGGTTCTGAGAAATCTCTGGAGGACAGGGGCAGTATTGCAATGGCCAGCAGGAGCCATCTGCAGCAGGAAGACCCATTGGACGCACAGGAAGACTACTACTGCACCATCTGCTTGGACAACATCAGCAACATGGCGTGTGTGGAGCCGTGCTTCCATTGCTTCTGTTCTGGCTGCATCCAGTGGTGGGCTACCATGACAGCTATGTGCCCACTCTGCAGGCAGCCTATTGACCATGTCCTGCACACGGTGAGAGCAGATGATGACTACCAGGAGTACGTAGTCAACTCATCCTCCCATTGGCAGAGAAGAAGAGCTAGGGAGAGGTCCAGGAGCAGGTCCCTGCTGCAGCACAGGCAGTCCAGGAACAATGGCTTCCCAGCGAGAAGAAGCATAATAGGCAGTGCCCAAGTGTCACAAGGTGATGCAGCTCCAAGTGTTCCTGCAGTGAGAATTTCTGGGGAGCAAAGCCCACCGAGCAGAGTGCATCGTCAGCCCTGGTGACGGAGCGTACGTCTGCATCGGCACGCTGCAGCTGCCACCTCTGCGCATCCAGGTCCCCAATCGGAGAGCCCAGTAAACATCTGGATGCTTTTCAGGGCGTGGCTTTTACCAAACCAAAGAACAGTCCCATGCAGGGAATACTTTTCAGCGTTGTCTCAAGGGCACAGGAAATAAAGAGGGGAGGACCTTCTGGAGAGTGTGTTTAATGGTAGTGCCGCAACCGGGAATACTTCACTCCCTCAGTCCCAGCAGCCTCAGCCCTTCCATCATGCTTCTCTGCAACACCAGCCCCACATTCTCCAGCCCAGAAGCCTGTGGCTGTGGCTGGGAGGCAGAAGGAGGCTGACCATCTCCTCACTGACCAGAAGATTGGGGATGATAATAACAATGATGATTAAAGAATGCAGGAAACAAGTAGCACACAGTGTAATTGTTCCACGTCCACCTGAGCGAAACCCAGCCAGTTCTCAGGAAGCAGTCCCTGCCACCAGCAGGTTCAGTTCCCTAACGCCTTCTTGTGAACCCTCAGTCTCTCTCAGGCAGGGCAAGACCTTGAGTGTAAGCACCCGTTGGCAAGAACTAACACATCGGGGCATGATCAACAGTATTCTCACCCTACATCCAAAATGCAGCACCATGCCAGCTGCTGGGATGAAAGCTGACTCCATCCCAGCCAAAACCAGGACAATGCCCTCCCCTCATTCTATACCATCTCCAGCATGCTCAGGTCCCACACTTTCCAAGACATCCAAATCACCATCAGATTTCCTGCCTTTTGATACAAACACAGAGACGGCATTTCCATAGTCTATTGGCCATACCTCAAAAATGACCGTGGGGTTCATTTAGCCCATGGTCAAAGAGTCAGAGCGTCACACCCCTCCAAGGCCTTGAAGCAGCTGCTCCATCCAAGCAGCTCCTTCATCTGACACTATTTGAGTGTGAGGCCTGTCTAGCGTAGGGTGCCTGGTCAGCTCTTGTGACAGAGCAGTCACATGCATCGGGCTCTGTAGCATTTGCAATATTTGAGAAACGGGCTGAAGCAGTGGAAAGGCCTGTCAGTGGCTGAGAAGCTGCAGTGCCGTCCGAAGCCACTTGAGACTCTGCTGGGCCTCAGGGTTTGCAGAAGCTGCTGGCCCTGTTGCTGGGCTTGGAGCAGCTGCAGAACCAGTCACAGGCACTGTAATAGCTGGAGGGCCTGTCAGAGGCGCTGCAAAAGTTGCATGGCCTGTGGTACACTTTGTAAAAGCAGCAGGGCTTGTCACAAGTATTAGAGCAGCTGCAGAGGCTGTCACAGGATTTGGATCAGCTGCAGGGCCTGCTACAGGTGCTGGAGTAGCTGCAGGGCCCCTCGGAGGGGTTTAGGTAGCTTCAGCTCCTTTCACAGCTGTTGGAGTAGCTGCAGATTCTGCCTGAATCTTTTTAAAGGATATCAGGATCAAAGACTGCTAATTTACAGTGTCAAGACCTTGAACTGACTCTTGGTTGAGGATGGATGTTTTAGATATTCTAAATCTTTCCCAAGTAGTATGAGCAGCTCAAAAGGACCAAAGTTGTAGGGTAGGCTGTTTCTCAAAAGAGCAGTGGAATTTTCCATTTGTTTTCCAGTTTCCATAAATTTGGACAAACCAATGCAAAAAGCTTCCGAGAGTGTCTGCTTCCCCAGTGTATCCTTTCAGAACATCACCAAAGAAATAAGACTGATGTGTCAATTGCAACTGTAAAGACAGTTTTTATCAGAACTAAAGCTAGAATAATGGTGTTTTAAAACACTAATGATGAAGTGGAACTTAAAAGTGCTATCATTTTTTTTATTGCAGTTGTGTTGGTAAGCTGAACCCATTCTTGTTTCCAGACTAGCAGCCCACCAGAGAAACAACAGTCCCACACATCATCACTTTTAATGCAATTTTTACATCTTTCCCTGCCTGCTTGAAAAGCTCTTATCACACTATAAATTTACATTTATCCTGTCTCTCACAGTCTGTGCTTAAAAAACAGGTTTCTCTAGTACCTTCTGGAACAGTTGGGAGCAATGGTTACAGGGGTAATATCATGAACAATTGACTTGGTTGATTGTCTCACCAAATGTTACTGTCTCAGAGCAGGAATAGTTAATAGTTTTCAAACTAAAATTTTGAACTAAATATCAAAGAAATATCACAGAATACCATGCATTGAAAGAAATACCATGCATTGCAGCTGCTGCACATATTCAGCCTAATGCACAGTCCTCAGGATAACTACTATCTCTATCAGACCTCTGGGAAATGCATCCTAACACTTCCCTGTGAATAACTCAATACCTTGCAGTGTGAAATAGGAAAGATGCTGTCTATTCAAATAATCATAAATAAGAGGCTACCTCTTCAAATCAACATCAGTAGCACCAGCATAAATGAATGACATCCATTTTTATTTGAATATTAGTCCAGAATAGTAAATAGACAGTGAAACCTGTACTGAAATGAGAGATCATTGCCAGAGCAAGATCCACATTAAATGAAAACTTGATAACATAAGACAAATTCATTTTAAGCATTATTGAAGTTTCCTCATATGGTCATTTGCATTATCCACTCAAACAAAGGAAAAAAAAATAGCTCTAATATTTTATATATAAGTATATATGTATCTTTATACATATTTATATATATTTACATGTATATATTTATTTATGTATAAAAATCTTTGGAAAGGTGCAGAAGGAAAAACTAATGGAAGTCAGTTCGTGTATGCATTCATAAGAGAAAGAAAATGGTTCTAGATGACAATTAGAAAGCAGAAATTTGTCATCCATAAACATTAGATCTTACATGAAACAGATCTAGGGCTGGGAAAGAGGGTATTTGCACATGAATAAATGTGAGCAAATACTGTCACATTTTTTTGTGATACCTTATCTGGGCTTACATTGTACCTAAAATGAACAGCATAGTTGCTAATCTGGAAGGAAATAAGTACGGCGTCTAATAAATTAAAATCAGAAATTACATTTTCTATAGATCTGTAGTGTTCTCTCACTCACACACACACATTAGAAGTAAATTAGAATCAAATATAATCTTCTTGATAAGAAGACTAGATTGAAATGCAAACGTATTCTAAAGAAATCTGTAATACTCTGAAGTCAGAGTATTATTTCCATTACACTTGGAAAAAAACATTACCTCTCTTCAATGCATTTATAAGACAATCTTGCAACTGCAGTGTTGAAGAATCAGAAATTAATATCTCAGAGCTGCAGGATAAACAGCAGAGCATCAAATCAACCCAGTATATTTTCTGATCTAACTGACAATAATTGAATCGTTTCTCAGTATTGCTAGAAAGGCATGCAAGAGCTTTGCCAGCTGGTGCAAAGAAATTTCTGTAGCATCCCAGGGAAAGCTGTTGTCTGGAGATGTGAAACTGGGATCTACTAGAGCAACAGTATTTTCTGTTGAAGAGCAAAACAGGAGTCCACTTTCTGGACTAATTCAACACCATAAAAGCAGGCACCAGTGTCCAACAAAATGCACAGTTTCTTATCTATCTATTTTTAACTAAAAAAATGCTTTCATCTATATATGCTCTGTTTCTGAGCAGCTAATCTAAGGTATTGGAAAGTCAGCAGGCAAACAAGAACATTAGACTAAGAAGCTGAAATTAATATTCAATCCCTTCTGCATTCTGTTTGTTGTTGTTGTTGTTTGTTTACCACTCTTTTACATTTACCAGAGTTGAAAAATGAAGGAACTAAGTAGTGTAAAGTGTATATGCAGAAGAGTCACAGCTGCTGCTTGTCACAAACCCATAACAAATATAAAGCAGAATTTTGCATGGATAGGATGGTGATCAAAGAAAACATTTGATGAGTAGTATTTTTCATACCTACACACCTTTTCTTTTATATAGTCCTACACATACAGGATATATAAACTACTTACAGACTGAAGAAAAAATACAGATTAATTTATTTACATTTTCTTGCCCCAAATGAGAATAATTATGTAAAATTTATCCTTGAAAAGCAAATGTTTCATTTTTTATTTTCAGTACAATTAGGTGCAATTAGCATCAAAACAAAAAATAATTAAATTCTTTTTCAAAGAAAAACAGGCTTTTTGTTAGTTCAGTTATTATCACAGGGAAAAAAGAAACAAACCCACACGCAAACAACAAAAGTTATCATAGAATCATAGATTCACAAGGTTGGAAAGGACCTACAAGATCACCCAATCCAACTATCCACTCATCAGCAATAGTTCACTAAACCATGTCCCCCCATCACAATGTCCAAAATCAACCAGTGCTGCTGTAAAGAGTTATTTAAATCTCAGAACATTACTGAGAATGACTTTAAGAGGAAATAGAAGAAGAACTAAGGAGGAATAAAGTTTTCTGGCTGTAACTTTTTGTTTCATAAAGATGGCATCTGTACTCCTTAAAAGCACTAAAGGAGGAAAAGATCACTCTGGTGAAGTTGCATTTTCCTGGTTTGATATTCTCTTTTGCCTTCAATTTCAGGTATCGTTTCAAAAACTTATTCTATGCTTTAAAAAAAAAAGTGAACTTGAAAATAAATTACCATTTAACTTCTTCAGACATGTTTTAATATGAAATGATTTTTTAAATTCACTATTTTAAATTCACTATTACAATAAGTTTCAAAGTCAAATAATAGATTTTCCATGTAATTAAAAAAAAAAAACAAGATTGTGCCTTTTCAAAGAGGTATTCATTATGTGAGTACTGAGTTCTTTGAGTGAGAGATGGCTTTTATTTATACTTACTTCCCTGAAAAATGCTTGATTTTCTTCATTTTCAGTATTTCAGTGGTCCTGTGCCTCTTTGAAATGAATGAATTATCTTATTTTTTGCAACAGTTATTTTTTCATCGTGTAAAAATCCCTTGTGAAATACCTTATAATAAACATAATGTAAGCTATGTCATTCAATTTTTTTTTTCCTTTTAAAATTTTTTTATTTTTTTATTTTTTTAAATTTTTACATCAGCCCCATCACAAGTGCCTAAATTGGAGCTCAGGGCATTATTTCTCAATCACATTAAAGCTGCTAATTTGTTTATCGTATCATCAGAATAGACAAGCTCAGCAGATATTAAGAAAAAATCATATAAAGCTTTTTACAGGGTCAGTGAGAGAGCTTAGCAAGGTCTTCAGCACATTAGTGCACTATTCATTGCGTCCTCAATTTCTTTAAATTAAAAATTTATCTGGCAGACATTCAGTTTTCAGAGCACCATCTTCTCCATAGAGGTAATACTGAACTGAATGCCAGGTTCTGAAAGTCAGAAAGACCCCATTATACAGTGGTTTCTGCAAATATACTTCTGATGTATGTATGTGGCCTCCTAGAGCCTCTTTCATGTCACTAGTAGTTCTTCCCTCCTTGACATTTTGAAGTTTGTGAATGGAATAAACAGCAGATGTTTCATGATTATTTTTAAGATTATTTCTCTAGTTGCTCTTGGAAACTAGGAGGAAAAAAAAAAAAAAAAATAAGATGCAGAAAAAATCACTGAGGAGACCTTACACTGAAATGTCCTGCTCTGCAGTTTGGGGCTCCTTCCAGTAGCAATTCCTAGTAGGTTGAAAATAAATTCTTATTGAATGATGTATCAAGTTATGTCTTTTCATGTTTAAAGCTACATCCATCTCTTCCTTTTATAGTTAAGGGTTTTTATACTGAGGAATTAAGAACTTATTTCCAACGTGATGGAAAATCTTTGTAAGAATTGCGTACTCTGAATAGAGCCTAAACTGTGAAGTTGCTGTTATGTTTTCTTAGGAAAATGAATTTTTGTTGAAATGTGTGCCCACATCCTGTGCCCACATCCTGTGATCCTGTGACAACCCTTGAATACTCTGGCCAAGTTCAGCCACAGCTGATCAAAAAACAAACAAACAAACAAACAAACAAAAAAACACAAATCTGTGAAAAGCAAATCCTCCAGTGCTTCAGAGGTAAAAAAAACAACCCCCCACTCTCCCACCCCCCTCAAAAAAAAAACCAACCAACAACCAAAACCTTCTAGGTAGGCTGTTTATTTCATATCAGCTAAACAAATGGGTGGGAAAACTTTAATCAGAGCTCCCACTTCAGTCTTCAACCCATGAGAAACAGGGCTTACTTGAGACCAGTGTTCATGGAATCATTGAGGTTGTGGTGAAAGGTCTACTCAGGAGGTTGTCTAGAGTGAAGTGGTTGACTCCACACCTAAAGACCTGCATGATCCAGGTGGAAACAGCTAGAGACCTGCTACTCCACCTGGACTGCCACACATCCATGGCGTCAAATGAGATCCACCCTATGGCTCTGAGGTAGCTGGAAGAGGTGACAGCCAAGCTGCTTTCCATCACCTACCAGCATTTCTAGGCAACCAGTGGACCCAGAGGATTGTTGTTTTGCCAACGTGTCTGTCATCTACCAAAAGGGTAGTGTTGAGGATCAGGGGACTGCAGGCTGTCCACCTCACCTTGGTGCCAGGTAAGATTATGGAGAAGATCATCTTGAGGGAAATCACATAGCATGTGTGGGACAACCGTGGGTTCGGGTCCAGCCAGCATGGGTTAATGAAAGACAGGTCCTGTTTGACCAACCTGATCTCCTTCTATGAGAAGGTAACCTGCCTGGTGGATGAGGGAAAGGCCATTGACGTAGTCTACCTGGACTTCAGCAAAGCCTTTGACACTCTCCCACAGTATTCTCCTAGAAAACCTGGCAGCCCATGGCTTGGACAGGTACACTCTTTGTTGGGTAGAGCTAGAGGGCTGGGCCCAAAGAGCAGTGGTGAATGAAGCTAAATCCAGCTGATGACTGGCCATGAGTGATATTCCTTGAGGGAAAGTATTGCAGCCTGCCCTGTTCAGTATTTTTATTGATGACACGGATGAGGGCATTGAGTGCACAATCAGAAAGTTTGCAGATGTTACCAATGTGGGAGGAAGTGTCAATGTACCTGGGAGAAGGAAGGCCCTACAGATCAATCTGGAGAAGTAGGATTTCTGGGCTGAGACCAATGGGATGAAGTTCAAGACCAAGTGCCAGATCCTGCACTTTGGGCAGAACAAATCCAGGCATTGATACTTGAGGCAGAGTGACTGGAAGGCTGTAGAGGAATGAACCTGGCGATTTTCGCCAATGTTCAGCTGAACATGAGCTAGCAATGTGTACCCAAGAGGCCAAGAAGGCCAATGGCGTTTTGTCTTGTATCAGAAATAGTGTTGCCAGCAGGAGGAGGGAGGTGATAGTTCTTCTGTATTCAGCCCTGGTGAGGCTGCACCTTAAATGCTGTGTTCAGTTTTGGCCCTTTACTACAAGACAGACATAGAAGCCCCAAAGCATATCCAGAGAAGGGCAGTGAAACTGGTGAGGGGTCTGGAGCACAAGTCTTACGAGGAGCAGCTGAGGGAATTGAGATTGTTTAGTCTGGAGAAGAGGAGGCTCAAGGGAGACTTTATTGCTCTCTACAACTACCTGAAAGGAGGTTGTATCAATGTGGGGGGTCAGCCTCTTCTCCCATGTAACTAGTGATAGGACTAGTGGGAAAAGCCTCAAGCTGTGTGAGGGGAAATTCAGTTTGGATATTTGGAAAAAATTCTTCTCTGAAAGATTGTTCATGCACTGGACCTGGCTACCCAGGGCAGTGATTGAGTCACCATCCCTGGAGGATATTTAGATGTTGTACTAAGGTGAATAAGGGGAAATATTGGTGGAAGATTGGAGTGGAAGATCTTAGAAGTCTTTTCCAAACTTGCTGATTCTATGATTTTATTTCTTTTCCCTTCTGTGGATATCAGGAACAAGTTTTATTTGCTGGAAGATAGGGAGTAAAAAACTAATAGATTAATGAAGTCTGCTTCAAGTATGCAATGATTTTGCACTTCCCTATGTACATTTACCCAACCAAATTTTTTCTCACTTTGCTATTCAGTAAAGGCAGTACAATATTTGGTTGAAATATTTATCAGTACTTTCAGCAGTTTTTCATTCATTGCCTAGAATTTCTAATCAAGATTTCCAAAGGTAACATTTCCTGGTGCATCTATATCATACATTTTTCTCAGATAACAGGCATTTCTGTATTGTTTCATTAGATAACGAACAGATCAGTCATCTCTTGGACAGGTTTGATGGTGAATAAGAATAATTGCAGAAATATACTTAAAACTACTGAAACTGTAGTTGAAACACTTTTAGAAAAGCACGATGCCCTTTTTCCACATCTACTGTTAATTTTAATAAAATAATGCTCACCTTTCAAAGAAAGATACTTTCAACCTTAACAAAATATTTTAAATTTTATATTGCTTTGTACATTACCTAAGTTTAAATTTCAGAATCTGATGTGGGAAAATATTAAAAATAGTCTTCCAAGTCTATCACAAGTCTTACTGCAAACCAAAATACCTGTATGATTAAACTGCATTTGCTTCCTACTGTTAAGTTTTGCTAAGGCAGCTATAAATACAACCATTGTTTTCTTGTTGTTGTTGTTGTTGTTTTTTTGCACTGGCAGTTACTACTTTAGATTTTTCTTCTCTGTAATGCCACACATAAGCAAAAATTGCCCACATAGTCATATGCAAGGCAGGGAGTTGATCCATAAGCTGTCCTCACATTAAAGATGGAGACAATAAAATGAATGACATTAAAATCCCCTTCCTATCTATGTTTCAATGCACTGTTATAGACAGGAAGATCAGTGACCTGAGAAGCCCCAGGACAGAGAACAGAAAGGGTATCAGGTAGCTAAGTGTGCTTGTTTATGCCAGGAGATACAAGAAAAACACCAGGTAGTATCAGACAGCTAGGATCACTTTAATTTACAGTACATATGAGTCCTAACAAACTGACTGGTTTCAGGTTAACCTCAAATAAGCACCTGAGCTGCTGGGCTCTGTAGTCATCACTTCCAAAGCAAAGGTATTGGATAAAACTATTTATCAAAGTATCAGTACTGTTGTTCATGCTAACGGTATGGAATGCACACTACTGTTTTTAAGAGGACTTTAAAATAAAGTGGCTTGTGCCATAAAATAGAAGCCATCTGGTGAGCACAAGTGAATAATCAAATGCAAGAGACTCAGAGATCATTAATAAGAAGCTCGTTCTTCTCCTATTTATCTATTTTTTTGTGCAAGGCTCTGATTTAATTAGCAGTACTATGTTTTTTTATTTTCATGGAAACACAGAATGACTTGGGCTGGAAGAGATCTCAAGGATCATCAAATGGCCACAGGCAGGGTTGCCAACAGGTAGATCAAGTGCTGGATCAGGTTGCCCAGGGCCTCATCCATGCTGGTCTTGAACACCACCAGGAATGGGGCATCCACAGCCTTTCTGGGCAGCCTGTACCAGAATTTCCCCACCCTCTCAGTGAAAAACTTCCACCCTAATCTAATCTAAATCTTCCCTCCTGTCGTTTAAACCCCTTGGTCACAGAATCACAGAATCACAGAATCACCCGGGTTGGAAGGAACCTCAAGGATCATGTAGTTCCAACCCCCCTGCCTAGCAGGGCCACCAAACGCACACATTCAGATCAGGTTGCCCAGGACCCCGTCCAACCTGGCCTTGAACACGTCCAAGGACGGGGCATCCACAACCTCCCTGGGCAGCCCATTCCAGGGCCTAACTACTCTCCTTGTGAAGAACTTCCCCCTAACATCCAACCTAAATCTTCCCTCCTTCAACTTGGATCCATTTCCCCTAGTCCTGCTGTTGTCAGCCCTTTCGAAGAGGTTACTCCCCTCCTGGGTGTAGGTTCCCTTCAGGTATTGATAGGCTGCAATGAGGTCACCCCGCAGCCTTCTCCTCTCCAGGCTGAACAAGCCCAACTCCCTCAGCCTGTCCTCATAGGGGAGGTGCTCCAGCCCCCTGCTCATCTCAGTCGCCCTCCTCTGGACCCTTTCCAAAATCTCAATGTTTCAGTCAATGTCTCAATGTCTCAGTCCCTTGTACTGAGGGCTCCACACCTGGACACAGTACTCCAGATGGGGCCTCACAAGAGCCGAGTAGAGAGGGACAATCACCTCCCTCTCCCTGCTGACCACCCCTCTCCTGATGGAGCCCAGGACCCCATTTGGTCAATCACAATCCATCTGTAAAAAAGTTTTTTCCCAAAAGAAAGCAAAACAAGTATATGGCCTGGGCAACTTGGTCTAGTTGACCCTGTTTTGAGCAGGGGAGTTGGGCTTGCAGACTTTTAGAAGTCACTTCCAACCTCAGCTATTCTGCAATTCCACAGCACCATTACAGAGATACATATTTGCTCACATGCAACTATTTGCTGGCAAGAAACAAAGAAACAAAAACACAACAATAGAAAAACATTCTGGCAAAGAAAAAATCTTAAAACTAAGAATTTCCATTAAAAAACAAAACAAACAATCAAGATTTAGAAGAGAATTTGGACTTGTAACATTTTCCTGCAATTTCAGAGGCAAGAGCTGCTGAGAGGTAGAGATTCAGACTTCATTTCCATCTATATTTCTAGTTAATATTAAATTAAGTGATGTTCGTGGGATTACTACAACCTCAAAAAGATCACCATCCTAACTTGTTTTTCTCTTTTGTATCTGACTGCTTAGACTTGGGAACGAGATTTTCTTTTGTTCATTTTGCACCTTGCACAGAATTGAGAATGGTGCATTTTAGGACAAAGGAAAAAAGAAAAAAAGTTTCCTAGCATACACAGATTAACCATTGATTGTTTTTTATTGCTTAAAATAGGATATGGTTTTTTTTTTCAAAGATTAAATCAGTCCTCTTTTTCCCTTCCCTCTTTTTCCCTTTCTCATGAAAAATGAACTGTGTCTGTGGTTTGAGCCATGCATTCTTTGGTTGAAGGGCAAAATATCCTGCGTCGCATACTTAAATGCAGCCAAGAGATAGGTTTTTGCCTCCAGTATGCATGTATACTGGGGGAAATTCTAGCCTTCAGAGTGCAGTTTTGTCAGCTGTCCTCTCCAACAAGGCATTTTCGATAGCCTTGAAGGAACTGGAGTACAAAACTACAAGTTCTTCAGTTTCCATTTTCTAATAGAAACCAGGGACATTTAATAATCTGAGAGTTAATATTGTTGCCCAATCCTATCTGAAGAAAGTTAAGCACATGCAGCCTGCACTCCTTATTTGTGTAACAGGGAGGTCAAGAATAACGTCTTCCTAATCTTTTAAAAATAAAAATTGAAAAAAAATAAAGAAGTAATAAGATAAATTGAATTCAGAAAGGACTTACTTGAAAGCTAGTACTAGAAGAGTTTACTTCTAGCTTAAGGCTGTTCTGTACCCCAGAAGCTTCTCTAAAAACACAGGTAATTTATCCATGGAGATGTGATCCCAACAAATATTCACAATGCAGTAGCTTTGGCTGATATGTTTCCATAGGTTGGAGTTATTGCTTGTCTTTCTAACAGTAACATCAAAACTTATGATCCATGCAGAAATGACTAATTTTGACTCTGAATTTAATTTGCAAATGGATTAAATAGGGTTGCACATGAATAGCAGCTAACCGCTTATGGGATGCACAAGAGTCCAATTACAATTATTTCATGTGCAGCTGTCCAATCTGAATGGGGAACAGTAATTTTATGAAAAAATTAGGCCCGTGATTGCCTTTCCACCTTGTTCTTAAGTTCTCTCACGATGAAACCTCTTCCTGCTATGTGTTGTTATGCCAAGAGAGGAAACAAACATGTGCACTGTAATGAAGTGTAACAATTTTTGATATTCCGAGTATTCCACCTATGGATGCTCATATTGTTTTGTGAAATGCATCTGACAGTATATTCCTAAACTTGAAAGGTCATCGTAATTGCAGCTGTAGGGAGCTGATGAAAGAGAAATTTAAGCTTCTGGTCATTAGCTGTATCCGATTCTCCCTGTTTCTATTCCTATATTCACCTCAGAGGCTCTTGAAAAAGCACAGTTGACACTTTGCCTGTGAACATAGCTATTCATGGTAAGAGCAGGAGATTACCCCAGAGTCTCAGTTTTCTTGAATACTTAACAAAATCTAGGATTAATAAGTAGCATCATTCACTCCTTAGCTACAGCAATGAGATAGAAAGAAGAATATGCTTTTGGATTTAGTTGGCAAGAACTCATGCACCAATTGCTGTAGTGCAGTACTAGTGAATACCAAAACACATTATGGAACAACCTAGACAAAGAGAATATTATGTTCCAATGTGAATGAGTGCGCTCAAAGGAGAGAAAAATAGAAGGCTAGGGAATGATCACATCTTTCATGTGTGCATTATATTAGACACATTGGCTTTTCAACAGGGCAGGTAATTCAAACTCATTCAGTGAATCTGAGAACTGTAGGAAAGGGCAGGTTTAAAGAGCTGTTATAGAATTTCAGTATTAATTCACAATACATCATAATTCCTAAAGGAGATATCATTTTTGTGACTACAAACCCCATGTATAAAAATCCTTGACATTTTACCCAATGAGATACTAATTAAATAACATCGCTTGAAGGTCTGTATATTTGCACTGTGGAGAAAATCAAGGTTCTTAAAAAGAAAAGACAAAGCTTTTTTAGTAACATAAAGATTCATCATTACTCAGCAGTCTGCAAATCTTAAAGAAAGCTTACCTCTCCTTATAGAGCTCTAGAACATATTTGTGAAGTACTTTTGATACCTGTTTGTGCTTATTTGCGTTTTTGTATTTGTGTACGTAAAAGAGGAGCTTAAGATTTCATAATAACATTTCTGTAGCAACTTCTAAGCCTTGAAAGCCAGCCATTTATCGTAAGTCAATTACAACATCAAGTCTGGTGGCTCAGAACTGATACGCAAGATTGGTAGTGTCCTGGTCTTAGAAAAAACTTCATGTCCTTAAGCAAACTTCAAATTTTGATGTTATATCAAATCTGCTTGGGGGACGGGAATGCCAAACATCCTGCAGACTGCAGTCAGCATCTTACAAGGTCATCTCAGGTAATTGCTGCTTCTCTAACTCTTTTCTGTGAAATCATTCAGTAGCAGGTTCTCTTTGCTGTTGTCCAGCAGTCTAGAGATCTCTGACAAAGAAGTGCCAAATAAATTCCTCTGGGCTCAAAACACTCTACTGCAGAAGACCTTTCCTCTGTACTCTGATTATTAAGGTTACAGGAGGATGGAGAGCCTGGATGTCCAGCCTTTTGTCCTGCTTGGGCTGAACTGAATGAAGAGGAATTGTCTTAGGTGGCATATAAGATATAGTTTATGTATATAAGTAACAAAACATTTTATTTATTTATTTTTTTAAAAATCAAAATATTAAAAAAGAACAGAAAAAGCATAAAACTAGTGGAATATTTGACCTTGTTTTTGAGAAATCAGTGTATCAGTCTGGTTCAATGGCACTGACTGCAATTTTTAGTGAGTTCTCAAGAAGTTCAACAGAGATTTTTGATGCAATTTTACTCTCCCAATGCTTGAGGCAACTCCCGTTACCAATACAAACTGGAGGATGAAAGGAGTGAGGGCAGCCCTGCTGAAAAAGATCTGGAAGTACTGATGGGAATACTCCTCTTGTTCTATCACTTGTTGCTTGGGAAAAGAGACCAACATTTGTCTCACTACAGCCTCCCTTGAGGGAGCTATGGAGAGTGATAAGGCCTGCCTTGTTTTTTTTCTCTAGATTAAATAACCCTAGTTCTCTCAGCAGCTCTTCATAACACTTGTGCTCTTAATCCTTCACCAGCTTTGGTGCCATTCTCTGAGCACACTTTAGTATCTCAGTGGAACTCCAAACTCAACACAGTATTTGAGGAGCAGCCTTACTAGGGCCAAGTGCAGGAAAAGAACCACTTCCCTAGTCCTTCTGGCTTCATACCGTTGGCAATCTTGGCTACATGTGCACACTCCTGGCTCCTATCAAGCTGTTGACCAATACCACATGTCCTCTTCCAACAGACAAGTTATTAGATACTTTCTCTATACAATGTCCCAGAAATGAGTGCCGCATTCCACTGTTCTCTGGTTAACCAGGCAGCTCATTGCAATTGCTTTATTTTCTTGATAGATAAAATGTACTTAGTTCCCACTTAGTTCCCTGGTAACTGAACAGTTTGTTGCACTGAAGAAGGGAAAATAAATTCGTAATGGGAAAAAAGTTGATTGCATATTAAATCACAGTTATTAGAGAATACTGTTCTTCAGTAGTCTGTGAAAGGTAATTTTGTTACAAACAACAAGTGCTAGGTAGTGTATGAGATGCAGATGACATGCAAAAGGAAAGAAAAATAACTAAGGACTGTTCTTGCCACAGAAAGTACCAGCACATAAAGGATTTTAATGAGACAGCAGTTCTGAGGCTGTCAGCTTCTCTGTTTCTATGAAACAAACAGGAGACAGATCCTCAATTCTTTTTTCTCCTCTTCTGACAGCAGAGAAAGATCATGACAATAATTGCTTCTTTAAAATCTGTGTGATGAGACTCAATATTTGAAGCTATCTCTACTTGAGTTAATAAAAATTTAAGGATTATATAACTCCCAGAAATCTTACTTTGTGTTTTGATTACATATTTTTTTAATATAGGAATCTGTAATTAGTTCACAAATAAACAAGCACAGTTTCTACTACATCTTTTAAGCCTTAAAAATATGGAGGGGAATAGTTGTTTGCTAGAAACACATACAGCTAGAGAGGACTGTCTGATTTAAGAAGACGTAAGAGGAGAATTTAGCTACACGTATCAATAAAATGAAATTCAGAATTACAGATCTCATTATGGTTTTTAGTACATAAAGGGGGCCTACAAAAAGCTGGAAGGGGACATTTTACAAGTGATAGGAGAAGTGGTAATGGCTTTAAATGGCTTTCAATCAAAAAAGATTAGATTTAGATTAGACCTTATGTATAGATTCTTCCATTAGAGGGTGGTAAGATGCTGGAATAGGTTGCCCAGAGAATCTGTGGATGCCTGACCCATGGAAGTGTTCCAGGCCAGGTTGGATTGCTTTGGGCAACCTGACTTAATGGGAGGTGTCCCTGCCTATATGCCCACTCTATGATTCTATGATAATCAATCTTGCCATCTATGCAGGCACACATGCATTCAAATTGTCCAGAAAAGCATAAACATCTACAGTACAAACCAGTAAGATAAAAGAAATAGTATTTTCTTAATTTTCTGTAGTACAGTAAGTGAAAAGTTGTTTCAGCCTTTTTGCACCAAGCGGTGAGCATCTCTAGTTGTTGAATTCAATGTGTGAATTGCATGCAGAGGTTACCCCCAGAACAGAAAAGAACTATGTTTTGATTGTAACCACCCACTTCATTTGCTAAGTTAATTTATGGAATGTACCATTTCAATAATCTGAAAGGAAGATGATTTTATATCAAATCTCGGCTTACTATGATATTTAATTATAAGCATACAAAATACCTAATTACTTAGGTATCTTCTCTTTCTTTTTAAAGTGTTAGCAATCTCTTAGACTAGATTTAAGGAAGCAGTTCTGTACTGTGAGGATGGTGAGACACTGGAAATTGTTGCCCAGCAAGGTTGTGGATGCCCCACCCTGGAAGCATTCCAGGACAGGCTGGATGGGGCTTTGAGCAGCCAGGTCAAGTGGGAGGAATCCCTGCCTAGCAGGGATTTGGAATATATATATATATATATATTATATTTGGAATATATATTATGGATTATATTATATATATATTATTTGGAATATATTTGGAATATAATTCCCTGCTATATAAATAGCAGGGAATTGGAATGAGATGATATGGAAGGTCCCTTCCAGCTCAAACCATTCTATGATTCTATGAGCAATATACTGATTGAAATAAAATTGTTAGTACACCTAAAAATTGAATACCAATTACATTCTTCCTTGATCTCATGTATTAGAGTTTAAAGAAATCCCTTTATTTTTTTGTGCTGGATTTCATATGAAGAAGCCATGTTATACTATAAAATGCTACCTGGAAATTTAAGTGAACACAGAATGGAGGTCTTAGAGTGAAAGAGCACAGCTGAGGAAGAAGAGTAGAGAACAAATTTATTTGTTTTTCCCTACTCGACCTGTAAGACCTTCATTAATACACATTTTTCAGTTGCCATAATTATGAAATTTCTGAGCCCTCTGTGGAAAGTATCATACTAATGAAAGATGAGAATGCAAAATACTTTTTTTGCATACTTTTTAATTTATATTTTCATCTGTTTTAATGAAATCTTAAGAGTTAGACCAACTAAACAATTGAGTCATTCCCCCTACTGACATCTCTGAATAATTGCTTATATTTTTGGGTCCTGAAAATGCAGCATTTACATACAGATGACAAAATACATTTTAATGAGCCAGATTCTTTCTCCTGTGCAATATAAGCAGAACTGTTGAGCTTAAGGCAGCTCTGTCACAACAGAAGACTTCTAAGGGAATATATACTGCAGCTAAGATGGGTGTGACTTACAGGATCAAATAGTGAACTCAAACAAGTTATTATTATGCATTTCAGTATCTGATAGGAAGAGGAGACACATTAATTAGATCAATCAGCATACATTCTATAGATTAGTCTAGACACGAAGCAAGGTGTTCCCGGGAGTAGGGTAAGGTAACCTTGGGTAAACTCTACTTGCTGTCACTCACTTAAAGAACAGTGGCAAACCACCATTAGTTTAGTACAGAGTCACTTTGCCATTAACAAACAGCTCAAACTACCATGTGGTTGGATTTGTAACCTAAGAATTTGTAGCTATCAATGAATAATAAGATTAAGATGAATTTGTAGTTCAGAAGATTGTTGTCAAGACTGACCTTTTGACAAAATGTCAAACTTTCAGTGTGAAGTTACAGTCAGTGTCTCAAAGTTCAATAGAAACCCAGTTAGATAATCATGGAATCATAGAAAGATTTGTTTTGGAAGGGACCAGTCAAATAATTTAGTTCCACCTCACTTGTTATAGGCAAGTGAGGTTATAGGCAGGGACACCTGTCTCTAGGTGTCCTGTTCTGTCCTGTCTCAGGTTCCTCTAAGCCCGAAAAACATATTTACAGCTCAAAAGCCAGAACACAGGAGTGAAAGCAGAAACTGAAGCTCTATGCCTCTTCCTGGCTCCAGCATTGAACACTATCTTTCATGTAATTTTAAATAAAATCTAATTTGTTTTTTTTCCAGACATGGCTTTGCACTACAATTCAAGAAACATCCAAAATCTTGCTTTACTTTTCTACTTTCTTAAGATATTCACACATGGCAACATTCTCATGGTAAACAGCAAGTGAGTTTCCATGAATGTACATGCAATGTTTTCACTGAACATGTTCCTCAGAATTTACGTAGATCAGACACTGTGCACTGTAGGCTGCAGTAGACCACTATTAAGATAAAGGGAAGGGTGTGACAATGGGGAAACTGCAGTAACAGTTGTAGAATATTCTGACAGTATTTAACATTTAACAATTGTTCCAATTGTTCTAGAGATTTGACAACATCAACTTCACTATTTGTTATTCTGACAAAATTACTTCTAGAGCATTCAGCTACCTGAATATCTTTTTTTTTTTGCATAATTTTTACACCCCTGAACAATGGTGACATAGTGCTATATCAAATTGCTTGAAATAGAAGTAAAACAGACTCTGCATTTGTTTTTCTTCTTATATGGAATGGTATATATAAGCCTATATATAAGCCTACTGTGATTTTCACAACTCACAGAACATCCTGGATTGAGAGGGCTTTAAGATCATCTGGTTCCAACTCCACTGCCATAAGCTGGGTTGCCAACCACCAGCTCAGGCTGTCATGGCTGCATCCAACCTGGCCTTGAATGCCTCCAGGGATGGGGCATCCACAGCTTCTATGGGCAGCCTGTGCCAGGGCCTCACCTCTCTCATAGTGAAGAATTTCTTGCAAACACCTAATCTAAGTCTACTCCCTACTAAATTTTCATGACCTAGAGCTTTTTCTTAGTAGAACTGATTTACAAATAACTGGCTCTGCATAACAGAAAAGGATATATCACTAATAAAGATATGAGTGTTATGATCTATTAGCAGTTTTTCCAAAACAATTACAAGATATCCAAGCAGTTCCTATAAATATGAATAGTTGGAAACTCTCTTCATTTGTTCCCAATTTACAATATTGTCTTTATAAAATATATTTTTCAAGCTGTGATTTGATGAAAGTGTTCTAAATTTACTACGTTGGTTTCTGAATCCATGTAGTTTTTTTTCCTGTTATTCATTTACACACAAGGGAGGAGTACCTCATGCAAATTGTGAAGCAAATTGTGTAGCATGAATAGGATCTTTATTAAAGGCAGATTAATTCCACAAAGTGAACACATATTACTGTTCAAAACTCATCTTCATCTACTGTTTCAAACAGAAGCACACTCTGCAATTATAGATAGCACAAACTACCTTAAACAACAGCTGACTTATTTAATACATTATAGAAAGGCATGAGATTGGGCAGGATAAAAGCTTGCTCTGCAGTGTAATTTGCTCCTCTTTCTATACCATGCCATCAAGAGGCATCAAGCATATAAAAGGAGCCTTATGCTTCACACCTTCGTCTCAAAAATCAGATTCATCAGATTCAGCATGCAAGAGCAAAGACAAATAAAAAAAACAGCAGGACCAACATCACACAAAATAAATGGGGATTTTGATTATCCCACCATTGTCACCTGTGCATATCCCACAGAACTAGAGGCAGTATGATTACCTCTATCATTATGTTTATTTTATGTGATAATCACTGTAGTGGGTGTTCTCCTTTTCCATGACAGCACTTTAGCGAGTCACAACTCTGTGACATACAGTGTGACATCAAATGTTCCTTAGAATTCCATTCCTATTTTTGATGGTCTCCCTGCAGCCCTTGGGTACCACATGGAGCAGATCTGCCTGTGCAGCCATGGAGAAGCCCATAGTACAGCAATGGATGAGGCCTGAAGGAGGCTGCAGCCCATGGAGAGCACCTGGCAGGAGAGTCCTGGGTTGGATCTGTGGGGGTCAGGCCGTGGTGGGATAGGTGGGCTGGGGGAGCTGCCACCCATGGGACTGTGCTGGAGCAGCACCTGAAGGACTGGCCTTGTGGTATAGAGCTGGGTTGCTTGGAGAACTGCAGCCTATGACAAGTCCAAGGGGATCAGTTTGGGAAGGGTAGCATGCCATGGGAAGGACCCCATTGAGCAGGAACAGAGAGAGACCATGGGGGAATGGGAGAGATGAAGAATTATGGACTGCTTTATCTCTGTATTATGCTTCACCTCCCCCTTGAGCTGTCTGGGAGGAGATGAAGGTTGATGAGAGGAAGGTACTTTTGTTTGCTTTTAGTTTTTGTTCCCTAAGTCTATTAGTAATAGGCAATAAATTGCATTGATCTCCCTGGGCTGAGTATGCTTTCTCCACAATGGTGATTGGTGAGTGATCTCTCTGTCCTCTCATGTGAGCCCTTTTTTGTTGTATTTCCTTCCTCTCTTCTGTTGAGGATGGGGAGCGAGAGAACAGCTGCCCTTCAGGGTGAGACACTGTATCTCCTCAAAATCTTTTGATTCAGGCTGAAGCAGTGAGAAAATAATCAAGTATTTGTAGCATTTGGTTGTATTTGAAGGAATTACCAGCTTTCCATTACATTTTTCTGTCTGCTAATTGATTTGCTACTTGAGAGTTGCTCAGTTACTACAGCGGCTGTTATTCAATCAAATTGGAGCTGGTAAGATTCACACAGCTCTATTCCAACCTAGCAGTAGCAAATGGGAAAGTCAGCTATTTATGGTGGCCATACAGCTTTGATTCTTTTTTTTTTTTTCCAAGTTACAAAGCAGTGATACAGAGTCCATCTTTTATTCATGATACATTGAAGGCATGAAGAAAGCTTAATTTCATTGCTTCAGAGTTGAAATACTCCATGCATAACAGCTGTATGACACTGGTATTTCAACAGTAAAGTAACCGTTTCCTTGGGACTTTACTACCATCACTGCCTATGATCAATGTCTCTAGTTTTTCTTTTGATAGAGAAAAAAAATTCTATCTCCATGTGTAGAGAAACAGAAGGTAATAATTCCCAAGATCCACCTAAAAACGCCTAATTGCATGATATGAGCTTGATGTTAGTGGTCAACTATTTTATCTTGTTTTTAAAAGGCCTGCAGGAGAACTTAGAAAAAGTATGCAGATGAAAAACTAGTTTCCCAAAGGATACACACCTGTCAAAAATAATTCTTTCTGTCTAAACTGTAGGTAATGAACAAATGATTCAGTGAAATACATCCCATGCTTCCATTCACTGCCATCTGTGAATAGCAAGATACTTTCTTTGTTCCCAGCTACAAAGCTCAAGCATGCAGATAACCACACAAAGGAAGGAAGAAAGTGAATGCTGCAAGGAATATATATGGCTGCATTTAATGTGTGCTTGTATTTGTACAAAAATGGCTAACATTTTTAGCTTTTAATCAGAATTAAGGAAAGGAGGCATTGGTAACTGGAAAAATGCAATTCAAGACAAATAAAAGTGCTTTTTTGTTTGTTTGTTTGTTTGTTTGTATTTTGTTTTTGCATTAAATTCCATGTCATCTCAGGGAGCAGCACTTTTGCCTGAACCTACTAAGTCTTCTCCACATGTTTTCTAGATCATAGAATTGTAGAATCATAGAATGATTTGAGTTGGAAGGGACCCTTAAGATAATCTAGTTTCAACTCCCTGATGTCAGCAGACACCTCCCACTAGACCAGGCTGCTCAAAGTAAATCTGTGTATTGCAAACATTTTATGCAGACCAAATCAAAGCCATCACTTATCTGCATGCAATTCCTTCTGAAACCATTTTTTAGATCCTGCATACTTTTTAATTAGGGCACTATTCATTTCATGAAATAAAAATCAAGTGGTTGCAGTGTTCACTGACAAGAAATGGTGTTGATACTTTAATAAACAGCATCTTTCCTACTAAAGGAATTCTGAGGATGTTGATATGAGACTGCAGTCCTACTTAATTCCATTTAGACACATGAAGAAAAAAAGGTCTTGTCTGGAGCTGGGCAAAAGACAGCAGGATGCTTTGTTGTGAAATTATGAAGCGTGTTGCTTTGTCAGTCTCTGTTTATAATATCAAACTCTTTTTTTTTTTTTTTTTTTTTTTTAATTGGAACTATTTACACTAATTTACACTAATTAAATGGAAGTCTGAAAAAAACTCCAAGGGGTAAATTTGTAGACTTTGCTAAATTACGTGAAAGATGGAGAAGAGAAAAATTATATTTAGTTGTGTTCAAAATTGCTCAGGGTTTTCTTTTTGTTCTGTTTGTTTGTTTTTTTTTTTCCTCTTAACAATGGCTCTAGTTACCTTGGAAGTAATATCTGAAAGATGCTTTATGAGTATTATTTATTAAAACAGTACTGTGCTTTCCACCCAGACAGAAAGATTACACAGCCAAATGCATTCAGGCTCATTCTACTCTCTCAGCAAGGAAGCAGACACCTCCGCCCACAGCTGCTTAGCCCCACTTGTGCCTTGGTACTTTGTCCAAAAAAACCCAAACCCACTGCAGTATCACAAAGGTTATCTTCACTTCTTTCACAGAATAGTGCAAACAGAAGTATTTAATTCTCCCTTCACTTCCTTAATCCAGTAACAACAAACAAAAAAACAAACCCACGACAAAACAAAACAAAAAAATTAAATAAAAGAATATAACTGTCAATACTTTCATGAAGACTTCTGTAAGAGTAGCTGGTCTGTGCAAATGAAAGTGAATGAGAAATCTGACATTTCCTGGCAATCCCAGCAGTGCTCTGCCAGCAGCAGCAAACAGTATGGAACAAGGATATCTGGGAGAGGATGAGTGCAGGGGTTCAGGAGACTGAGCTCACTGCAGTGCTAGAGGAGAAGAGGGCGAGCATGGCAAGAGACTCTAAGCAGCCAAAACTTGTTTATAAGGCATGACTGTCCTGAAGCTAAAACTCTGGTAAATGACCTGCTATGGTAAGGAGATGAGTCAGACATTGAAAGGGCACACAAGTGCAGCTGTTTGTCTAGGGAAAGGAGGAAAACCATTTAGCTTTAGCTTCAGGGTGTGCTGCCTGCCTGCATAAAGCACAGGCATTAGCAGCTATGAAAGAACATTAAAGGAGGTGAGATCAACTACCTTCTGAAGTCATGACCAATGGGATCTTTTGCAGAAATCAAGAGTAAGAGCTTCACTAAGATCATCTTGGTCAAAGGCTCTGTATGTAAATAAACCTAAAAAGGAAAATAAAACACAGAACAAAACAAAAAAAAACCAACAACAAAGCAAGAAATCTGCTCACAAACCAACTGAAAAAGAGCATTCTCAAACTGCTCTACTACCAAAAGAAAATGTGCATTGCTTTCCGATGATAATTACCACAGCGATGTATTTGGAGTGTAGTTTAACTTGAGTTAGGCTATGAAGACAGACTATGGTATCTTTTCAAAGTGAGTCCAATAGCATTATAAAAATGTGTACCTGGCTTCATGCCATATCTCAGGGGTCAGACCATTTAAGAACCATCAGTTCTTTACTCTCTCAATATAAGATAGATATAAGGAGACACAACTAACAAAAAAAAAATTACCCTACTTGGAGAATAACTTTGTTTAAAATGAGGTGTTAGAGTTCTTGTGATGGAGAGGGGGTTATGCATATTTCCTTTTCCTTGGAGTTTAAAAACCTACTCTGCATGGGGATAATACTGCTTAGGATGAACTCTGATAAAGAAGATGAGATGATATACTGATTGTGTTGCTGCTGATTGTCTGCCTGTCAGAAAGGCAGATTAAAATCAGGTGTCACAAGCTGCATAAAGGAAGGCTTAGTTGTCAGGAAGCATGTTCAAATTAGGGGGCACTGCTCAACCCACAGTCTATCTGAAATCAGGGAGCTGCAAGAAGCTCCCGTGACAAGTAAGGGAGATGTGTGATATGAAACAGTTCAAAACAGTAGGAGGCTGCTTAGTAATTCATTTGAAGCTGTCTACAGCCTGTAAAAACACTGAGCAACAACTGAAAGGGCCTTGCAGTGTTGGCAAGGCACCCACTCATCTCATGCCGCTTGCCAGCTCCTGCTTATCAAGCCATTAGCTTGTTTGAAAATCCAAGTTATAGTAGCTGCAAGTTTGACCAGCACCTAAATGTCACCAGGGTCTCTGCTGCTGGTCACAACCTCATTTGTGGATTCCAGCACTAATGATGGCTGACAGCCCTGCCATGTATGCTGCCACCTTTGGTAGCATAAGAGATTAGATAAGTGAGATATTTTATAGCATAATCTTTCAATATTTCTTATAAAACTGGATACTTGTTGTCTAAATGATAATCCTGAGTAAGTTTAGAAAGTGTGATCTTATTAACAATGCACTACCTGTAAGAATTGAATAATCTGAAAGAGACAGTGAACCTACCTTTGCTTTAAAGATCCATCTGCCACTTTCACGTCGTATTTCTGAGCAGTGTAAAATGCATGCATGTTTCTATTGACTAGTTAGCACTAGCACTTATGAACTTTATATGAACTATACTTTTTTTGAGTTATTAATTCAATTTTAAAGGCTTTTATTTTCTTGATGTACATGAAGGTGAAGAAACCATCTAGTTTGCACTACTGAATATGTATGAAATAGTAGATGGAAGCTGCATGTGCAACATGTGAAGCTCAAGCAGAGGCTCATGTATACTGATAGGTATGGAATATTTTTCAACTTTATTTGCCCTATTTGCTTGATGTCAATCAGTCCTGATTTTTTTTTTTATTTTTTTATTTTCAGGTTACATAGTAGATTTACGTAGTAAACTATAGAGTAAGAAACAAGAGTTCAAAAGCCAAGTTCAGCAGTCTATTTAAAGATTTCTATTCTTCAAGAGGAATCAGTCACCTGAGCCAGACTATAATTTAGATGATATCTTTAATGTGACCCTAGAAACAATGCTGCAGTTGTTTTTTCATTTAGTTTATGAAGAAAAAATGCTTCTTCTGTTACTACTCCTTTCTGTAATAGTTCTTCATATTTGGAAACTGACATTTAACTAGAATATTTAATCTAACTGCTTGTTGTGTAGAAGTCTTTGGAATATTAATTACATTCTGTCAATCTTGTAATGAGTTCAGTGATTCATGGCAGATAATCAAACCTAGTGTTCCTTTTTTCCTTTCACACATTTTGTACAGCAATGCAAAGTCATAACAAAGGTCCTTCCAGCTCAGTATTTCATCTCTAATGGCAGCAAATGGTTATGAAAAGAGTAAGGAGGACAAGCATGGAGTTTTCTTGCCCACAATATGTACTATGTAAGATTAAATGTTTTGGTTGTGAACAAGTTACGTAATATTTAGGTATAAAAACCAAGGTTTTTTTAAGGAATTCATACAAACATCATAATTTTAAAAGCTGAAAAATAAGATGGAAATGGATTTCCTTATGGAAATGGAAATAAGTTCAGTGCTGTGGAAAAAAAGGAGTGCAATGTATCACATTTGCAAATCACATCTGCAAATGTATCACAGTTATGAGCATGTTCAGCTTTGCTTGGGGCTGGAACTGATGTCACCTCCCACACTGGTCTTCAAGGCAGCAGCCATAGAAACATGGCTCATTAGCTCTATGGCTGAGACCAACAACTTTTGGGCCATCCTAACAGTGATTATCCAAAGTCATATGCCTTCTCTTCACTGAAGCCAGCGCATATTTAAGCCAGGTGAAGGAGCTACCTTCACCATGCTGGGCAGCAAATCAGTGATGGCTCCAGTGACTATGGCAACCAGGCTCACAGCAGACTGCTTCTGCTGCAATAAAGAGACAAGTAACTTGTCTCACCAACAGTCTCTGCCACTAGGAACACTCTGAGGACCGAGAACTATCCTCTCCTCCCCACCTTCCACTCCAATTCTAATCCTTAGAAGGGTGAGCAGGAAGGGGAGGGACTCTATAGAGTTAACCTGCATATGTACTGTTATACAGTATATACAGTATGTATATATACATACTGCTTGGTATTTACAGTAAAAAGAAAGTGGGAGAGAAACAAAGAACTGTTCCTGCCTTGCTGCAATTAGTGGTCATATGGCAGAGCCAGGAGCAGTTTTTTCAGCCAGCAGGAAAGAGAGCACAAAGAGCCAAGAGCACTGGCAGAAGCAGAGACCCCTGAAGGTGGCTCTGAAACCTACCTGTCTGCCTTCATGGTTTCCAGCAACAACCACAGACATCATTTCAGTTCAAAATGATCTAATCTGCTGAGATTACATTTGGAATTTAACACTTTCTAAAATTGTAGGTAATCTGGGTAATTCTGATGGCCAGAATGGCTTGAGTCAGGGTTAAGGTGATCTCCCTTACATTCCTTGTGTTGATATAGGTTCATCTGTTTGCCAGAGATCTGCAATTAGAGTAGGTGGAGGAGGAAAAGGAAAAATGTCAAAACATGAGCTTTCACATAGTATAAATGTGCTATTTGACCTGCATTTTGTATTTCAACATTTCAGTTTTCTGAAAGTGAAAGACCTGAAAAGTAAATTGTATTTTTAATACCTGAGTAGTTCCATGGTTCAATGTAAGAAGTGTGACACTGACAATCAAACATTTTGATAAACTAGCCTTAAAGAGGGCAAGCAATCTTCAATGTGTCACAGAATTTTCTAAAACATATCATCCACAGCAACAGTAATCCACAGCTCCTCTCTAGGAAGCAAGATACAATGCCTAAAAATAGAAATAACACTATTTAAAACCTTTGAGATGATAGTGGTGGGGGGGGTTGGTTGTCTCTAAGGACCTCACAGCCCATCCTAAAAAGGCTTAGATTTACAGCCATTCCACAGATCCAGTTAACTGAATGAAACAGTGCAGGAATTCCTGCATAATATCTAATAATATCTTCTAGAGTGGATCAGTTAATACTGCCTGCCACAGGAGGTGTTGAAGTGTTGAAATACTTCCAAAAAAAGTATAGGAAAGTAATTTGGGCATTAGGAGGAAAAGAAATATAATTACCTATGCAATGCACTTATTCTACTGTCAGCAGAAGGGAACGAAAGGATCAGTCCCTCAGACATGACGTAGGCAAGGCAAGAGAAGTGAAAGAAAATGTGTCCAGTTTTAATTACTATTATGCCCCAAAATGACATAGCTTAAGACAATTTTCAAAAACCGCAATGACCACCAACACACACAACACTTCTGGGGACTGCACCCTGTATACTTGATGGTACTATGTGTTGGAACAGGGCAGGTATACCTGACAGTTCCTCTAAGAACCTTAGAAGAAATTCCAATAAGGCATGCTTAACCAGTGACACAGAGCAAATGGTATCAAAGTGGGATGCACAGAAAATTCAGACTAATCTTCAAGAAGTGCAGGTGGACATCACTCTAGGAAAGGGATTAGGCATATAACACAATCAAATGGCATCACTGTTCCAGATCTAAAATTGCAGTTAGAAAAAGCCCAGAGGTAGATTGTGGTACACAGTCACAATGTTGGCTACATTTGTAGTTTGTTAGCAGTGTTCAGCTTCCACAGGCTGCATCCATCCTTTTGACCCATGTTTTAACTTGCAGACTTGTACCTTTCAGACAGCACAGCCTTGGACTCGTTTGCTGTTATTCCCACCTCCTTCTGATGTACACAGGAATGCCCCAGTGCGTAGAAAGATTCAACCCCTTCCCAATTGAGTTTCCTAATTGAGTTTGATCAAACTTAATACTGATAGATAGCTACCTACATGGAGAAAGAATAAATAGAAACAAGTAGGATAATTTTGCAGTGAGTGTTGGAATGTCAGTTTAGAGAACAACGAACAGAGAACAAGTTTGGAAGTGCCTAATTACATGATAACATTATTAGATTGTTCTAAGACTACATGCATACAATGCAGCTCAGCAATATTAGGGGAATTACAGATACAGCACTTCACAATTAAAGCACCTTCTGCTGCTACATTGACAACTTTTGGCCTTCTTTTGGCATTAAGTATTAAAAAGACATGCTGCATAGCTGGAAGAGTCTGCAGGCAATTTTCAGTGCTATGAAGTTCTGTGAAGTTCTCTGAAAATGTGTCATTTCTTGACTGTGACTTTACTTTTTCAACTTGTTTCACTGTAATAATACAGCATACATTGTGGAGGTGAAAGGCTTAAGGGCATGAGATATTCTAGCAATGAATTTTTATTCGAAGAGATCTGAAAATACTTTCACTGCTGTGAATTTAAATTTTATTAATACATCAAGATTTTCAAATTGTGTCTCCATAAAATAATAATGTAACCTTGGCACCAGAGGGAGTTGAGCAGCGGCACTAAATTTCTTATTAATACCATTCTGATAGAGAGTATCTACTTATTTTGCAGTTGGTGATTTGTCACTATTCACATGAACTAAATTTGAATCAGTGAGACACAGGGAATTATGTGATATGTCAGTTTATTCTGTTATCAACTGCTGAATACAATTATGTGAGAAAATATGTAAAATGCACCAGAAAAAAAAGAAAAGTTCACCAGCTCAATAAATAAATAAATAAATAAATAAATAAATAAATCAAAGAGGGTTAAAAGCAATCACATGACAGAAATACTGCTTAGGTCCTAACAGGACCAAGGAATGCATTAATATAAACATCAAGAGTCCACTTAAAAACTTTGTGATATTACGAATTTGAGGAACCAAAGCCCCAAAAACTGGAATCCTTCAAAAAACAAATAATAACAATGGCAATAAAAATAACAGCAATAACAATAACAACAAAAACCCCAACCCTAACCCTAACCCAAATCCAACCAAATTATTTCAAACGCTATGTTAAACGACTTAGCTGGAAATATAATGTAAAAATGTAATGATGGACTCTGTGCATAACCTCCAAGTCGTACAAACTGAGGTAGGGAGCTACAAAAACCTGTCTATTTCTTCCAAAAAGAATCTCATGAGAACACTGTAAAGAAAATGGCACAGTTCACTTCAATTCCCAGACCACATTTCAGATTCTCTGCCTCATCTCAGTTTCTGCTTTTCCTTGCAACAACAATAAAAAAATTGAAATTGAATTTATGTTCCTTTGATACTTCTCACATTGTCTGAACCCATCTAAGCAGGTTGTACCTCTAGACTTTTTTCCAAGTGTTTCTTATATCCAAATTTTGCACAGAGAACTCTGTCATTAAGGAGATTGATTACTCTCAGAAAAAAAAGAAATTACAAGTACTGCAGTAGTTCTTCTCATTCAGACATCACTGAATGCACAAGAAAGCAAACAACATAGAATATTTAGCCACTCAGATCAGCCATTGTTCTTATTCCACAGAGAAAAGTTCATGCAAATATTTTAGACTATGAATTGTTTCCCATCTGGAAATGGAATATTTGCTGTTCATAGGAAATTGATTGATTAGTAGAGCCAACTAGCAGATCACCTGGTAAGCCACATGAGGTTTTTCTGTTTGAATGAACCTGATTAAGATAAGAAACTTGCTGCCTTTTTATAATATTACTTGAAACTATTTGCATTAGCAACTTGTATCCCTGAGTAAAACCAAAAATTGTTTGACACATCATCCATAGAGGCAATTCCACGACTGTTCCTTTTGTGACTGTTCATTCATTCACTGACATAGTTTTGCCTTCTGCTAATGGTTTGTGAGCAAATACATACTCTGCAAATGCCTGAGTGCAAATAAAGAGGAGAAGATCTGTCACTCTAGATGAAAGCCAATATCCACAAGGCCTAGAGAATCCTACCACTAACAGTAGTCAATAGCAGGTATGCACTGAGCATAATAAGAAGAAATGGCCTTCCTGCCAAGCTCTCCAGGCTTCAATTGAGCAGTGATATACAGATTTTCTGAGCTGGGAAGATATTCAGAGTATAATCTTTTCCCTGCTTCTCCTGACAAGTTGACCAAGTCACAAAAGTTTCTTGCCTCAGGCTGAGCACCTCTGCGATGCAGCTTAAGGAAACATAGGATGCAAGAGTAGAAGGCTTTTTAAAGCCTCCAGCACACACAAAGCTTATGTGGCAGCGTGGTAGCATTCCATAAGTAATAAGCTAAAAAAGATTTTTAGAGTCCAGGGATGCCTATGGACGGTTAAAAAAAACAAGACCTTTTTTCTTCAGTGTAGAAAGAACAGAAATCAGATCTCCCATCTGTATGATCCAAAAGTAAGCCTGAACCATAACTCAAGTATTCTTCACCACTCCTTTCTCTTTTTAGTAGACAGATTTTCCACAAAAAAGTTGAAATAAAACAATAGGCACCACTGGGAGGAACAGTTGCACTTTTTGTTTTTCCTCCTAACTGTGCTTGAAAGATTGATTACCTTAGAGTAGCTACTGACCTTAACGGGTATAAATATTTTATTTATTTTCAGGCATAAAAATTTAAAAAGCATACTACTACTAGCTTAAAAAAAAAAAAAAAAAAAAAAAAACTGTAACCAAAAAAAACAACTTCCACTGACATGTCAGATTTATCAAATTTAATATGTCTGCAAGCAACTACATAAATCATTGAAGAAATAGGTTATTTTCTCCTTAAAACTTATGAGTGATTTTCACAGAGTGTAGGTAAGTGGTGGAATTCTTTGCAAGAGAACATCCGGAATGCTGAAAGTGGGTAAGAAACCTATTAAGTACACAGATATTCTCTAAGCCTCTTAACTGAAATACTTGTATTTCAGTGGTGAGAGACCAAATAGTAAAGAACTCCTTGTTCTTTCCTTCTGCTGTAGGAATTCACTGTCAGAAGTAATGTTTGAGCTGGGCAAATGCTGCTCCTGGTTCATTAATGTCTTCTTCCATACTTGTGTGATTTTCTTCTGCTGGTACAAAATTGAAGTGCAACAAACTGCAACCCACAAAGTTAACTCTTCCAATAGGCCAGAGTCAAACATTTCCCTTTGCACCACTCTAGGGTCCAAATATTACAAATGGAGGCTACATCAGGTTATCTGCTTACTTTCTAAACCTGACAACATACTCAGATAAAGGCTGAATTCCAACATGTATGAAGGTTTCCTAATTTAGAAATTAGAAATTACATAAAATCATTCTTTTAAAATTGCACACTTTCACTTCAGAAAGTGCTTGAAGAATGCACACATTGGGAATGCTGACATCTCTTAAAAAGCCCTAGAAAATCCACTGATTTCTGAGACTGTACAGGAAGACAGAAGTTTTCCAACGCATTGCTAATTTCAGAATCTGGTCATACAAATAAACTGTGACAGTTTTCAAATGTTTTCATTCGTAAGTTATCTAGGTACTTGCAGTATGCATGAACAGAATCCAAGCATTGTTGTTATACTTAGTTTGCTTTCCAAATGCATCAACAGACAAATTGATGCTGAATAATAAGAGGTTTGTATTTTCTTTCCCTTTTAAGATAGATGGGGTTCCATAGAGGGTATATTTAATTTTCAATGCAATACAAGATTAAGAAAGGCCTCTCCATTTCAAGAAAAGAATAGCATTGGTTTGAAAATGTGCCTAGTGCAGATGGTGATCACATTGATATAATTGCTTTAGAGTTATCAAATAAATTGCACTCTCTGACTGTAATGTTTGATCAAACCCCTACAATTCTGTGATTCTGTGATTCTGTGAAAACTACACTGACATTCAAATGCTGAATTTCCTTGCCAGTATTCTCTCCTAGGGTGCTTATTTGAGCTCAACCACTATCTTAAAAATTTTTATAATTGTTTTGAGACTTGTCTGGGGCTAAGTAAGATATCACAAGTGTAAAGCTATCACAAATTCTTTCCATAGGAGTACGTCAAACATGGCAGCCTCTTCAACTGATTGTTGTAATGAATTTCAGATTCTGGAGATCAAAATGACACATGACCATATCTAGTTACTACATGTGGTAAAAATGTCATTCACAATAGTAGGTGCTTTGAAGTCCAGGAGACTCTGCAGACAGTCCTGTACTACCAGATATTATTTTAGACTCTTGGGACATTGTGGTTTCTATCATTCGGTGATAAATCATGATTTTTCTCCAGATTATCCAATGAATTCTCCAGCAGTATTACAGTCATGAGATAATACTGAAAGCATTGAAAGTTGTCTTCCTTGCGGCTTCCCTCTGTTTTCACCCTTGCCTCATCTCACTATATTTCCTGAGGAACCGCATTTCTCTCTGCAAATAAACATATACTGCATTTCATTGTTATAAAGTAACTATTTAAAAAATGATGAATGTTTAGTTACAGCGGATTCTAATTAATTTATACACTTTAATATACTTTTATATTTAAACCTAAGAAAATACATGTTTCTGTGCTATATCTATTTTCACTCATTTTGAAGGAAATGATCAGGGTCAGATGTAGGTAAAAGACAATCACAAAGTTTTATAACTAATGTGCTTTATTCAGTATTTCATTCTAATCAGCAAAAAGAGTTAAAATCACAGAAATCCTAATCTTTTCTCTTTCTTACAATGGTGTTTACTTTCCTACTGCACAATTATCTTGTAGGCAAATAATTTCATGGACTTACGCACAGATCCTTTTCTCTTAAAGGTATAGTTAAATTTAAACACCCACAAGCTTTGTTTATAGTTACCATTATTCCTTTTACTGTACATTAGCTTGCTCTGCCAACATTCAATCTAATCTGTCATTCTCCCTCCCAGACACATTGCCTTGTTATGCTCCTCTTGAGTTCTTCATAGCCTCCTCTTCTCCCCCATTCATAAGTGATTCCAGGTCATCTTTTTATAAGAGCTAAATGTTAAACAAACAGTTGGTGGAGAGGAGATGGAGAAAAGGGTGTCCCTGATAAATTTAAGTTTAACATTGGATGGTATGAAGAAAATATTGTTTTTCCTGTGATTTTTAATCACAGTATAGAAGTAAAGCTGGCCTGATTTGTATGTTCAATCCTGTCCTATTTCAGATAATTCTACCTAATTTTAGATGTTCTTCCTGCTCACTTGAGATTCAGCAACAAGCATGAGCAGCATGCTGGTAGTGACGGAGTCTCTAGGTATCTTGGATTTGGTCCCTTGCCACTTCATAGAATCATAGAATCATTAACGTTGGAAACAACTTCGAAGTTCTTCTAGCCCATCTGCCAACACATTATTACTACGCCCATTAAATCACATCCCTGAGTGGCACATCTATAAGCTTTTTGAACACCTCCAGAGATGACTTCACCTCTTCCCTGGGCAGCCAGTATCAGTGTGTGACCACTCAACGGGAGAAGAAATTTTTCCTCATATCCAATCTCAACCTTCCCTGGCCATTATATCTCATTGCTGTGAGAAGAGGTGGACCCCCACCTTGCTGCAACATCTTTTTAGGTAGTTACAGAGGGAAATAATGTCTTCCTGGGCCTACTCTTTTCTAGACTGAAAAATCCAGTTCTCTCAGCTGCTCCTCATGAGAGGGTTTATGCTCCAAACCCCTCACCAGTTTCACTGCTCTTCTCTGGACATGTTCCAGGGTCTTGAAGTCTTTCCTGTAGTGAAATGCCCAAAACTGAACACAGTACTCAAAGTGCGGCCTCACCAATGCTGAATATAGGGGAATGATCACCTCTCTGCTCCTGCTGGCAACACCATTTCTGATACAAGCCAGGATGCCATTGGCCTTCTCGGCCATATGGGCACACTGCTGGCTTGTATTCAGCTGAGCGTCGACCAAGACCTGCAGATCCTTTTTTCTCTGTGCAGCTTTCCAGTCACTCTGCCACAGCAGTCACATCTCTGAAACCAGGTAAGTTTCTATCATGCAACAACAATCTAAAAACCTCCTCCAAGAAGACTGCATCTTTTAATTAATGAAGATCTTTATAAAATATAGGAAGAGAGCCATGATTTGCACATAACATTTAATTTAGTGGAAAGTATTTGTGTACATCAGATTGCTAATCTAAACTACAGTACTTGAACTTTCACAACTCTAGCAGCTACTGTCTGCCAAATGTCTAGAGTTTTGGATATACAGAAGATTCCATTTGTCTTTTCTCTGTAATTATAAATGCTGCCGCTTCATGATTCTGGAGGCCCTTCTTTGCTCCGGTCTCTAGAATGCTGGATTTTATTTTATATTCCATGCTTCTTTCATATATCTGTTTTTACTTAGAAGCTATATATAACATCCTGATTTAGCAATCTGCTGTGGCTCCCCCTGTTTACTGGAAGCTGCTGGTGAAACAATTTGCTTACATATGGCCCCTTGTTTTAGTCCCTTCATTCTTTCTACTCTATTTGCTTGGATCATCTTTTATATTTTAAACTAATTCCTGTGAGAAGCACTGAGCACCCAGACCTATAGATTTTATACCGGAGGCAGGGCAGACGTAGAGACAAAGCCCTGAAGGTCAGAGTGATACAGAAGTCTGCTTACCTTCTCTAAGAACCAGGACATGTCCTGACAGGGCCTCCTGGATTAGGCTACTCTGCCAGAATGAATCCCACAACTTGCTCCCACACTATTTGGCTAAGGAAGGGAATGGGGGCTGAGTTATGCAGTGATTGCATGAAGTGTGGACGAGAACGCCAGCCGTCTGTTCTCTGAAAGGACAGTAATAAGTGAAGAGGCTTGTGCCAGCTGAACTTACTGGATTGTACCCATAAATTAGTATGACCCTGCAGCTGGTCCAAGTCATTTAATTCTTTCACCTCCAGCACTTTCGTGCTGATTTGTATCTGCTATGATTCTCCAATATAATTTGAATGATAGAATTGAATAGCTGGAAAAAGAGGATTGAGTAAATGCTGATGATTATGCTTATGGTTATTGTTTAGTTGTGTGAAACTTCGCAAAAACATTTATTGAATGAGTTAGTATTAATTACGTTTAAATTATATTTTGTGACTAATTGATTTTCTCATTGTTTTATTCTTCCAGGATTCCTCTATGAGAGTTTATGAGACAAAGCTTGCTGTCAAGCCTAGGAAGGAAAAGGGCTATTCATCTGCTCCCATCATAACAGAATGGACAAGAATGTGGAGTAGAAAAGAAGCAGTGAACACTTTCTTGAACCTACAGTATATCACAGCTTGAGGGAGCTATGTGTGGGAAAACCCAAACACCCAAGCGTCGCTGAGATGATGGAACAACCTTATTTATGGCTTCACAGTGTCTGATACTGTCTTTTCTTGGCACTGTTTGTGTTCACGATTAGCACAAAGCAAGTTAAACCTACTGTTTTTCTAACAGAAAATGTGGGTTTTTTTGATGAATAAAATGAGGTTTTTTTTTTTTCCCTAGCTCCTGTTTCTCTGTTTTTAACACTTTGCAAATTCCTGGGATGATTTTACTTATTTGTTAATTTATTTTAAGTATATGTCCATTACTGTTACCCTTTCTTCAAAAATACACAAACCACTAGTGGCACTGTGTTAGTTGGTGGCACTGATGACACTAATTGTACCCTCACATAAAGATCAAATTGGAGCTAGCACAGGCTTAGCAGCAACTTCTTCTGTTTCTGTCTGCCTGCTAGACTTCTAGTGCTCTGTAGAACTCATTCAGCAGGCAGTGTTTGAGGTACCAGGTCTCCTGTCAGCAAAGCAGGGTTCAGCCCTCTGGCTGCAGTTGTAGTGAGTAGCATGCTGTACCTAGGCTCTGAGCCCTCAAAGTCAATTGTATACCAGCAGCCTGTTTCAAGATCAGCTTTGTGGTGATAACATACAAGGTACAACTGCTTTTCATTTATGGCCACACCAGAACCGTGACTTCAGATGTGGTTCTCACTGCAGGCAATGCAACGAAGCAAACTCCATTTCTCAGCAAGTTTGATCTGTGTTCTGTAATAAACAGAGGGAATATCAGATCTCAAATCAAGAAAAGACGTCAGAGACTGTATGTGACTAATGATGCTTGAACTGTAATGAAACTGTTTAATGTTAATGAGCAAATTAATCTCAATTTTAATTACTAAATCTTCTCCTCCAGTAAATAATCAAAAACTACAGCTGGCCTAGACATTTTGGAGCAATAACAAACTGATGAGCATATTGCAAAGTCTTTTTCATAGCATAGAAAAACATACATGAAACACTTGCAACTGCAAGCTAAATATATATTATTCCCATAAAATTGATATATATGTAAACACATATTTTCATTGGCAATATATATGCATATAGACAATGTAGAAAAATTTATAACCATAGAATAAATATGTCATACAAAAATAGTTATACCTCTGCATTTACATTTCTGTTTATTTGGACAAAGGTATCCATTTTAATATAGATATACATTTATATCTAAATATCAGTAGGCGTAGATATCTCTGTGTATCTGGAATATATCACATTTATTCTCTAATAAGACACTTCAGTTCAAAGCAGAACATGCCAAAACACCTACATAGTGAAAAGTCAATGAAGAAAATGCATCATACTTCAGATTTGAACAGAATGTTTTATTTCAATGGGAAGCTTGTTCTTAATATTTTATAAAATATTAATTTTTCTAAAATTACAAATACAGCATGTTCCCAAATGCTAAACAGTATTTTGTTCTCCACCTCCAAAACTTGGCTTCACTGAGCATTTTGAAATCAACAGAATCATCTCTGTTTCATGCTAGTGTTTTTTCATGAATATTCATTTGGTAATCATTGTTGTATATGGCTGAAACAAAAAAATCCAAGACATCTAGGAGGCCAGACGAATCTTTCAGTAAATGAGTTCAGACACAAGCCAATCCAACCACCACAAAATTATTTAAGGGATGAAATGATCTGATTCAGCGTTATGAAACAAGTAGAATTCCATAGCCTTGGAGGCTTTTTTTGTTTGTTTTCCTGTCAGAGATGTCAGCCTATAGCTTGCTGTGTAAGTGACCGGCTGTGAACTTACCAGTAGACTGATAGAAATCTGTCTAGGCAGTGATATGCCCACTCTGCTTCAGGCTGCGTATACAAATGTCTTTAATAAGCAGAGGCTCATGCCGTGCCTGGCCAAGGCAATTTGGAGTTTAAAAGATTTGATTAGCACTTACTGAGAGAATCACAGGCAGGATTTGGAATGTAGAGGCCCTGAGAAAAGATGACGTTCTTACATCAGTAAAAGTGCTTTCAGTATTTAGCTTATTTAGCTCTCTATTTACCTTAGAGAGGTACCTGTCCTGGAGGTGTGTACATAACCTCCTTGCCAGCTAAATGAGCAACACCATCTACAGCATGATGTACTTGCTGATCGAGTGAGTGAGGTGCAGGAGAGAGCTCTGCCAAATCAATAAGATTGCAAGACAGCTTCTAAGAGGTTACACAAACATTCTGCGCTCAGGAAGTTGGGTGACTTTTCAAGAAAGATCAGAAAGTGTTGTTTTTAGAGAAGCAGCTATCTCCATTTTCAGGTATGCTTGCTGATCTCGAAAAATGTCACATAGCCTTGGGAGTTAGGAGGGAGAAGACATTCCAACAACAGAATTCTGGGAAAAGCAGTGTTTGTCACACACAAGAAAGTGGCCATGGTCTTCTGTGAGGATGAGAAGCTTTGCTTATAGCAATCACTCTGCCTGCTAAAATCCAAGCTTTTTAGGATACCAAGTCAGAATACTACTCATTATTCTCTTGTAGGCACAATCTTGCTTTTGAGCTTTTACATTATTAAATCAGTAACCAAGTGGTATCAAGTTCTGCTCAGCCTCTTTCAATCCTGGATAGTTCCCTCAAGTTTTGTCTCTGAAGTATGGCTGTTGGATCTCAAGTCTTTCACCTATGTAATTACCAGCCATACTGCCATACTACACAAGTATGCTCATCTGTTCACTCACCGTGAATGGTCTCTCCTTGGCCTCTTTTGGAAGACTGCAGTGTACCCTAGGATTCAACGTATGTAACCATCATTTACAAAGGAGGAAGAGGAAGAGGAAGAGGAAGAGGAAGAGGAAGAGGAAGAGGAAGAGGAAGAGGAAGAGGAAGAGGAAGAGGAAGAGGAAAGTACTATTCATCACATGAAGAACAGAGAGAAAAGATAGGATTTGCAACATTGGGTGTATGAACATACACATAATATTCATGAAAGATGAACAATGGGCAGAGAGATAAAGGTGTTTTGCACAGTACCAATACTTAAACTTACATGGACCTAAATTCCTAAATAGCTTTCACTAAAACTTGAAGCCAGCTACAGTCAAAATACAAACTGATTGAGTCTTTAAAGTCTTGTGGTCTTTCTGAAAAGGGTTACTGTTATTAGGGCATCAGTCCCTGGCATAAGGCAGCTACATGTTATCCAATGCCAATTTCAATGTTCTATCAGCTCCTATTGTTGTTCAAGAGGTTCTCTGCTTCTCTGTCCTATTTCACATGCCTAAAAAACATTTTTATTTTAAGGCTGAAAATCGGAAACAAAGGAAAACCAATAGGGATCACAAACAAGAAACAAACTAAAAGCCTTAGCACTGCTAAACGATACCGATATTGTGAAATGGATAAATAGTTATGGATTACATAAAAAATCTTCCCAGCCCATGCAAGACATAGTTTATGGTCTAGAACCCTACTCTGACTACAGATTATAACATTATTTATAAAGATAACTAGATACTTAAGTTGTGTGTATATGCAAGCATCCCAGATCTCTTCCCTTCAGGATTGAATCCCTCCCTATCAGTGTCCTGAACAGTTCAAAGTCCAACCTCTGGAACTCCAAGATAGCAGTTTTGCTGCCTCCCTTCCTGACTTCACCAAGAATCGAGAACTCTACCATTTCATTGTCACTCTGTTCAAGACAGCTCCTGACCCGTCCTTCTCCTCTATCCTTACAGCGGGATCTGTCCTTACAATATGAATTGTCAAAAAGCAGATGAAGTAAGCTGAAGAAGTAAGAGGTATTAGGTAAAGAGGTAAGAGGTTAAAGGTACAAAAAACTCTAAATGCTGGTGGTACTGCATAGAGAAAAGTGCTTTCACTGAGTATTCTTCAGCAGCCTCTTGCAATGTAGAGCCTGAAATAGGGTTAGACATGATGTTAAGAGAATTGAACAGAAAAATCTTGGCTTTCAGATCTCTTAAACTTAAGCCCAAATTTGCTAACATCTATTCATAAAGACAAAAAACTTCAGAGAATTTCACAACATTCAGCAAATGCAAATGTGAAGCAAGCATTACTAAAATTTAGACTGACACAAGTGACAGAATCTGGCTGCAGATAAAGTTTGTAGGACTTTTCCACTAACCTACAGTGGTCTTCTCTAAACCATTTCAAAATCAAGTGTGACAAGAAACAGCTGAGAATGAAGCGTAAAAAGACTTTACATTATCTGATATGACTGTGTAAAAATGGGGCAAAGTTCAGGTCAGACATCTCTGATCCTTCTATTGTTACAAATGCTTTCTGCTACTACAGCAATTAATACAAAAAAGAGAAATATCAACAAAGTGAGCATGGAGAAAAAAATGCTGGATGGAAAACAGCTTAAGCCAGTTATTTGTTTGGATACAAATTTTCTAAAATACTTTCCAAATTTAAAACTAGATTAAGAAAGACTGTGCAAGGATAGCTGTTACAAGTCAATGTCACGTTATAACAAAACACTAAATAACATACTGACAAGTGTGAAGTTCAGACCTCATTTTTAATGCAGTCTCCAGTTGCACATGGTATTTTGATTATAGGAGCCCAATTTCATAATCATTCCTTCCATAAGTCTACTTATACTGAGATTTTCAGACTCAGTTCCCCACAGCTACCAAACTTCAGGTGTTTGGTAATAAAAACAATTGTCTGAATTGAATTAAAATAATCTCTCTGACAACTGCTAGAAACTGTTTTAGTTAGAGACAGAAACTTACGTAACATTTCTACAGCTAAAGAAATGAAGTAGGAAATGACAAGCATATGAAAAACAGTAAGGTGAATATTAAACAGGAGGAGCTGAAAAATTTAAATATCCAAACTCCTTACTTAGAAGAGTCTTGGCTACTGATGGCCTCCATTAAGTCAAGGTCAGAGTAAAGATGGAGCAATGAGTAGATATGTCTTCAGAAAAATGCCAAAACTAAGCAAGCATTGATTAGTCAGCCATTTTACCATTTTACCATTTTACCATTTTACATAAGCTCTACATTAAGCAGAATCTGAACCTATTATTTTCAAAGGAATGCTAAATCACTCATCTCTTGTTGTAAATTAGCTTATATAGTTAAACTCTGTAAGAGTAACTAGAGACCATGTCATAAGCAAAATGCAGCAAAAAATGAGAGGCTGATTAATTCTGGAGCTGCTTAAATCCAAAGCCCTAAGTGCCTTACAATATTTTGCATTTTCAGAGTTGGTATATGACTTATGAAAATAAGAATTAACACATAATAAAAGGCAGTAGTGCTTAATTGTTGTACCCAAGTGAGAACTTTTAAAATTTATCTAAGGAAGATATTGTGGGATAAAACATCTTTCTAATGCTGTAAAGCTATATTAACCTATTATTTGAGAGCTCAATAATTGTGCTACTTTTGCTAAATAATTTCCTTTATGTGGCTTTAATATAGCATGTAAGCTCCTATTCCACATCCTTCATGAAATTTGTAAAAAAAAGTTTGGTCTTGCAGGAAGTCTGGGTCCTCCAAATCATAATCATAGAATCATAGAATCACAGGCCTGGGCTGAAAAGGACCACAATGATCATCTAGTTTCAACCCCCCTGCTATATGCAGAATTGCCAACCACTAGACCAGGCTACCCAGAGCCACATCCAGCCTGGCTGAATGTCCCTAAAGTGTGGGAAATGTGGGATCTCAAATAAACATTAATCAAATAATTTATTACAAACAAAATCTGAGCTACTAGAAAGATGTTTTCATCCTGTATTTAACTGATACTCATATATAAAATTTAAGCATGCCTTGTCATAACAAAAATTATACACTCCATTCCACATGGAAAATCTGTTTTGGAGGTTTTATTTTAAACTATTACATTCAGGATTGGTAGAGAAAAGCTATATAGGTGTCAAGTTAACTTCACAGCTCTTTTTGTTCTTTCTGGGAAGTACGCATCAGGACTCAGCTTGATTCCTTACAGTTAATCAAATTGCTTTAGTTTCTAGGAATCCTGTCACATGGTACTGGAGCTTTTCCAAAATGTTCCTTCTGCCTTTGCAGATGGCACAGCACAAGCTGCACTTGACTGCACAGAATCCATAAAAACATCAGGGGACATCCCTGAGCAGAGCCTCATGAAAGGTAATGCTGTAATTTCCATTCTGAAATGCTTTCAACCCTAAATCCAGACAGATTATAGACTTCTGGCTGCTTTTAGCTTATAGGTGGCAACACCAGCAATCTAATAGAGGAACATTCCCAGTTGCTTGGAAACTGCCATCAAGACAGAAATTGTATTAGAATTGGCAATGCACAAAAAACTTGCTGATTTTTGTAGATAACAATTGAGTGTGCCAGGATCTTGATCTAGAGACACAACTCTCAAATACATTTCTCAGCCACATAACTTTGGCACTTTCTTTATATCATTCAGTAATTTTCATAGAAGAGGATCAAAAAACTGTGGTGATATCTGTTGGTTTCAATGAATACAGCCAGACTGACAAAGATCTTCAAAACTTACATGTTTCTTTCTGAACCTCTGCAACACATTCACTGATGGCATCAATACTAGCTCTAACCAACCCCTTCTTTTGCATTTCAGCCATATGTGTATCCTGAGCACACCCAGCATTCCTTATGCCTCAGGCTTTTAGGATTGCAGTATAGAGCAACTGCCTCTCCTCCTGCAGAGGCAGCAAGCATCAAAAGCTCAGCTCCAACCAGCACATTTGAGATCCTGTCAGAGACAGTAAGACATTCAGCATTTCTCATAAAAGTAATTATACAGTCAGTAACAGTTGCTGAAGGAAATACAGGTTGCACTGCCCTTCCTGTTCACTATCTGGGTGTTCTCTACTGGACAGAAAATAATAGCAGAAATTGTCTCATTATATACTGTTAACAGAAAAAAAAAAAAAAAAGAAAAAAGACATAATTTCCAGTTGCAGCTCTACCATTCCACATCCCTAGATTGCCTCTGTTCCACAGAATTAAAACTATTGTAGTTTAGGATTACAGGATTATAAATAGGTGCTGCATGCCTCTACATCTGAGCTAGTTAAGACAAATTGTCGTGCCTGAGAGTGAACAACTATTTCTCTCATTGTGTGCACATTATTTCTCTCACTTAAGAGAACAAGTACAACTAGTCCAATACAAGAAAATATAACACCACTGATCCAAGTGCAGATTTTATCTCAGACCCCAGCCTAGCACCTGATAGGAGCAGAGAATCAGAACACATCATAATGAAAGCAAACTACATCTCTGAGCACTTTCATCATGTGAATGAAAAAAAGTTATTAGCATTCTTCTTTATTAAAATATATATATATATATATATATAGACATTTTTGTCTTGTACAATTGTATATTAAAATACTGAAGAAAATTCATTTTTAAAGCAATATAGGAAAATTCAGAAACAAATTGAAATTATGAAATAATTACATGGTTTTGTCAAATTTCCTAAACAATGCTTTGTGCATCAGCACCTCATAATGATGTTTCAAGACTAATCATGATTTTTTCAAGTATGGTTTTTGTTTATTTGTTTGTTTGTTTTTAAATGGAGCTTTCATGTAAACCATGTCATTGATAGTACTGACAAGGCAGTATTCTCAAGTCTAACATATAAATTTTTTATGATACCGTCTGCACTGTAAAGGCAAAAGTGTTTCAAAATCACAAAGGCAGTAGCAGGTTCTTGCTTAGCTGTATTAGCACCTTCAAAAGGAATGTGTATTTCAGTATGGAACTCCAGCTGTTTCTCTACCATGACCTTGTTTCATCCGGTGAAGCATAACACACGCTCAGCAGCTGAGGTCAGGCTTTGTGGGTAGTGAGGGCTTTCTGCCTACCACAACTCAGGCAATGCCCCACCAGCTGTACACTGTGGCTGCAGTCATCTTCCAAGGCATCACGTGAGGTACTACAAGAAGTTCAGGATCAACAGCACAGAAATCATCATTCACAAAGCAGTGTGCAGAGCACCTGCAGATAACGGCATGTAGGCCACAGTTTTGTTGTATGCCAATCCAACACATTCGGATTTGCAGCCTTGCTGTCCAAGCAGATTCACCTGTTCATGAGAAATACCTACAATTAACTGTTCATCAGACCTTTCTGCACCAGCAAAGTAAGCTTTCTGAAGACATGGAATGAGCCAAAGTAATTGGAAACTATGCAGACAGCATGTCTGAACAACTGAGTTGTGAGAAAACATGATGCCACTTCAGGCTCATTTTAACAGTATCTATTACCAGTGCAGGCAGAAGACTAGAGGAAAGGCCAGGGTTACATTTACTCCAACAAAACACAATATCTTTTGATAGAGATCCTCAGATTTCTCCTTACATGCTGAGACTGAGAAACACAAATTACACACATAAGCTCAGTCATAAGGAGATAATGAGTTCTATCAATAAAAATTACACTCTGCCTTGGAGCTGATAATCCTGCAGCACACAGAGCACTCAGGCAGGTAGGGACTGAGTGGAATTTCTTCCTGCAACAGCAGATAGCTCAAGTTTGAGGCACTGCTGTAAACAGAGCACAGATTTCCTTATGCTGACCTATGGAATGTGTAGCTAAAATATGTTTCACTGTACAGTAGATTTGTACTCTGAATGCTTTCTTCAATTCTGATATTCTCAGGGAGCAATTGCTCTTTATAGATGCATTAGTGACAAACTTACCCACCTTTACACACATTCAGTTTCAATTTTTTAACAACAACATCAAAATTAGCGTTCTCCCAAGACAGAAGCTGAAGCAACTGAAATCAATTCAAAATTCTGCTCACAGCAAGTCTTCAAACTGAATTATTTACTACTGGGAGCCAAGAGCTCTGAGACATGTGCAGAACCCATTACGGAGAGGAAAGTGACTGAAGTTGGTCCGGAGGGTGCATGTATGCTCTGCAGCAAAGTGGTAAGGCTGTAACTTAAATATCAGAAACTAAACAAACAAACAAAAAAAAACCAACAACAAACAACCAAACAAAAAAACCCAACTATTTGGACTCATATCCTTCAGACATATTTTTCTACATATTTTCTGACCTGATAGGTTCAGTTTTATGAAGCCCCCCACTCCATCCTAAATTGTCCACCTCAGACACCTTACATGTTTATCCAAAAACTCTCTGACCTTCTAAAACATTAAATTGTAAAAAAGAAGAAAAAAAAAAAAAAAAAAAAAGAAAGAAAGAAACCCTTGAAGTCGTGTTTCTTATACGGACCCAGGCACTTCTCACTCCTGTAAGATCTTCTCCAGCCTCAAGTTAATTTTCCACCTTTCATAAGTATTTATTTAACCTGACTGAGAGGGTAAGTTGCCACAGAATGCAGTTCATTTCATTTCTACTTTAGATTTATAACACCATGCAGCATAGGTGCAAAGTGCCAAGTTTCTAGTAGTATTGAATTCAGTATTGGTGAACAGTACAAAGATCTCCTGTGTTCTGAAGCTGTCAAGGAGCTTCAGTTGAGCACAGAACTCACAAGGGCATAAAATTCTCCAATTCTGCTCAAATTTCTAAGCATAGAAAAATCCAAGGAACACAAAATGTGACAATCATTCACCAGAAAGGCTGCATCTTACTCTTAGAATAGATTGGGCTGAGTGGTGGGTATTTCTGTTTGTTTGTTTTCCACATATTATTCAGGGAAGATATGAAGACAGTTGTCACAGTACGACCTTCGGCATCCCGCCTTATTTTTTTAATAACCAAAATTTCCATATGCAATAATATGAAGCAGTTCTGTAGGCTGTCTCCATTTAGTATTCAACATACTTAGAGCACCATAATATGCAGTAACCACTCTATGCTTTAAATAATATTTCAAACGTGCTGCTAAACTAGCTTAGTTTGCGTAGTGACTGAAACTTTGCAGATAACACGGTAATGTCCATCTGCAACTAACATAAAAAAGTTTTGAACTATAAACATATTTCTTGTATTCAACACACTGGTCAGTGATGCATTTTTCTTTCAAAAAGCTTACTTCCTCCTACATACAGTATAAATCATAAATGAGAGATTTCAAACAAGTCTGAGGTCACATTGTACCAAACGTAATCCTTGTTTACCTTGAAATCTGCATTAACTACATTACCAAATTGGTTCTAATTCTCACTAATTAATAGAGGAATCACTTTCAGATTAGTATTTTTTTGAATTTAACTGCTTGTTGTAGAAAAAAGCAACAAGCTAGCAGCGTTGAATGTACTACAGTTTTCATACATGTTGGCAGATCTTAGAGACGTGGCCTCATTTTTAACCATTACTTTTTCAGATTACTTTTTCATCCCATACTGCACTAACACATTTAATTCCCCAGTACACTTTAAAAAGTCAGAGGAGAAAAAAAAAAGAAAAAAAAAAAAAACAGAATATAAAAATCTTCACTCTAATCTTGTTCTGATTTTCATCTGTAACTTTTGTAAATTGAAATGTAAGCTCTAGGCAACTGCTGCAACCTTCTGAAGTTTTCTTTTAAGCACCGTGAGCTCTGAATGACAGCCTTTCTGGATCTTATGAGACTCAGTTTTGAAGATGAGGTACAGATTTAATCTTCTGATTTTAAGACAAATCTACTCTGTGAAATGAAGCTGCAATCATAGCTGATTATTACTTCTATAATTGCAGCTGCAGAAGTGAAGTGAGTATAGAGCTACTACAAAAACATGGCAACTTTATTTCACATTTAAGATTTGCAGCAGAGTATCAATTTAAATCTTAAATAATTCCATGGAGGGTCTTCAAGTACGGTTTAGCTCTTTAATACAAATAGAAATAGTTACAATTTTATTGGAATATGTACTAAAGACAATATGCTAAAATTCCAATTAAAAAAAAAAAAAAGAAAAAAAAAAGAAGAGAATTTCAGTCAGTTTAAATTGCAAATCTTCACCCTGTTCAAATGAAACTGGCAGAGGTACGTATTTAAGTAAAATCAAATTAATATCTTAGAGTTGTGCTTACATTCAAGTGACTTAGTACCAGTCCTGGTTTCACCTGGGAGAGTTGATTTCCTTCCCAGTGTTTATGATGGCTTTAGAAGAAAGCAATGTTGATAACACACTGATATTTTAGCTGTTTTTGAGCAATACCCTTCAGAGCCAAATGTGTTTCAGTTTTTCAGCTTCTTGAACTTTCCTGCCAGTGGAGGGGCTGGAGAGACATGAGCAGCAGGGAGGGGGCAGAACCAGAGCATCTGATACAAGCTGGCCAAAGAGATGTTCTATAACATGATAACATGTGGAAAAACTATAAAATTGAGGAATTTTGGCTACGGGGTGGCTGCAGCTCAGAGACTGGCTGATTAATGAGAAATTCCTTTGTGTATCACTCATTTTATAGATACACATGTTTCTATTATTATCGTTACTGTTATTTCTTGCTTCCTTTTCTGTCTCAGTAAGTAGTTTTTATCTCAACCTACAAGTTCTTTTTTTTTTTTTTTTTTTTTTTTTTTTCCTTTTTTTCCTTTTTTTCTCTTTGTCTTCTGTATCCCAGTGTGGAGGGAGACTGAGCAAAACACTTTGTGGTTCCTAGTTGCTCGTTGAGTAAAACAACATATCCAATTCTCTTGTTCTGTTATTATCTTTTAGTCTCCCTTGAGCAATGACTTTATTTTCTTGAAGGCATTTCTATGCTGATTATATATATATACATTGACCTAACTGAGGGGATCCATTTTCTTTCCAGATGTTGAATATTTTTGCTCTTCATGTACAGTGTTTACTTTGTACTTTTTCTATAGATGGGTGAATCATAGAATCATAGAATCATAGATTCATAGAAGCATAGAAGCATAGAATGGTTTGGGCTGGAAGAAATCTTGAAGACCATCCAGTCCCAACCCCCTTGGTACAGGCAGGTACCTCCTACTAGACCAGGTAGCTTAAAGCTCTATCCAGTCTGACCTTGAATTCTTTCAGGGAGGGGGCATTTGCATCCTCACTGGTCAACCCGTTCCAGTGTCTCACCACCATCACAGTAAAGAATTTCTTCCTAATATCTAGTCTAAATCTACTCTCTTCCTGTTTAAAGCCATTTTCCCTTGTCTTGTCACTACTTGCCCTTAAAAAAAGTCCCTCCCCAGCTTTCCTATAGACCCCTTCAGGTACTGAATGCGGCTATAAGGTCCCCCCAGAACCTTCTCTTCTCCAGGTTGAAGAGCTTAATTCTCTCAGCCTGTCTTCCCAGGAGACGTGCTCCAGCCCTCTGATCATCTTCACGGGCCTCCTCTGGACCAACTCCAACAGCTCGATGTCCTTCTGTTGGGGGTCCCAGAACTGGACACAGTACTCCAGATGGGGTCTCATGAGAGCAGAGTAGAAGGGCAGAATCCCCTCCCTCAACCTGCTGGTCACACTTCTTTTGATGCAACCCAGGATTGGCCTTCTGGACTGCAAGCGCACAGCTCATGTTGAGCCCTTCATCAACCATAACCCCCAAATCTTTTTCCTCAGTGCTGCTCCCAAGCTATTTTTGCCTAGCCTGTATTTGTGCTTGGGATTGCCCCACCCCAGGTGCAGGACCTTGCACTTGGCCTTGTTGAACTTAATGAGGTTGGCCATAGGCCCACATCTTAAGTCTGTCCATATCCCTCTGGGTAGCATCCCTTTCCTCTAGCATGTCAGCTGCACCACTCAGCTTGGTGTCATCTGCAAACTTGTTGAGAGTACACTTGATTCTGTTGTCCATGCCACCTACAAAAATGTTAAATAACATCAGTCCCAGCACTGATCCTTAGGGAATGCCACTCATCAGTGGTCTCTACTTGCACTGCAACACTCTGAGTGTGACCATCCAGCCATTTCTTCATCCAGTGACTGGTCCATCGATCAAATCCATTTTTTTTTCCAATGTATTGACCAGGATGTCATGCAGGACCATGCTTGTCTAATGCGTGTCAAACAAGTGTATCAAATACTTTTCAAAAGCTCAGGTAGATGATGTCAGTTGTTTATCCACTGATGGCATAACACTATCACGAAAGGCCCTAGTTTTGTCAAGCATGACTTGTCCTTTGTGAAGGCATGTAGGTTACCACCAGTCACCTTGCCTTTATTTTCCACATGCCTGAGTAGGTCCTCAGGAGGATCTTCTCCACAGTCTTGTTAGGCACAGAGGTGAGACTGACTGGCCTGTAGTTCTCCAGATCTTTTTTTCCCTTCCTGAAAATGGATGCTATGTTTCCCCTTTTCCAAACAGTGGGAACTTCACCAGACTTCCCATGACTTTTGAAATATGATGGATACTGGCTTGGCAACTTCATCCATTTGTTCTCTCAGAATCCGTGGGCGGATCTTGTCTGGTCCCATGGACTTGTGCACCTTCATGTTCTTTAGATGGTGTCTAAACTGATCTTCACTTACAGCAGGTAGATCTTCCTTCTCCCTGTTCTTCCCTTTGCTTTCCTTTCGCTTTGCAGCTTGGGCGGTGTGGATAGAGCCCTTGCTCGTGAAGGCTGAGGCAAAGCAGTCATTGAGCTCCTCAATCTTTCTCCGTGTCCCTTGTGAACAGATCTCCAGGTTTCTACTGGGGAGGTTCTGCATCCTCTCGGACCTTCCTTTTATCACTGGTATACCTGTAGAATTTCTTCTTGTTCCCCCTTGTGTCCCTGAATAGATTTTGTCTGGGTTTTAGCTTTCTTAACCTTATCCTTGACTGCTCCATTGACTCCTTTGTAGTGCTTCCATGTAATCTGTTCCTGCTTCCACTCCCTATGGGCTTTGTTTTTGTGCTTAAGTTTTTTGTGCTTTGGGGATCCTTGTTGACCCCCGGAGGCCTCCTGGCATTCTTGCCTGACTTCCTTCTTCTGGAGATGCACTGCTTTTCAAGAAGTTTGGAGGAGATGGTCCTTCAATAGGATCAGCTTTCTTGGGCCCCTTTTCCCTCCAAGGCTTTATCCCATGTCACTCTGCCAAGCAGTTCCCTGAAGAGGTCAAAAAGAGATTTTTTGAGAAATCTGGTCTTCTAAGGAATGATGAGGTTCATCTCTCAGATAAGGGGAAAACCTTATTTGGCTTAAAAAAGCAAGTTTTCCAATTTAATCAAGAGAGCTTTAAACTAGAGTTGACAAGGGATGGGATCCTCAAATCACCCCACCCCGAAGCTGATGTTCGCAATGAATGCCCTGGGCCTGGAGTTGGATCACAGGCCAGTAGGACTGTAAAACTTCTCTCCATACATTCAGACTGTGAAATGCATCAAGTAATAGGACACAGGACATCCTTATTTGGAGTGGATTTACCAAGATCATTTGAGTCCATCTCCTATCCCCACACAGGACCAGTTAAAGTCAAACCCTATGTTTAAGAGCACTGACCAAACTGAGCTGACCATGAAGAACAGCTGCTCAGTGCTGTGCTCACAGTCCTGGCAGCCTGTTCCATGCTCACCACCCTCTGGTGCAGAACCTTTTCCTAACAGCTCCCTGACCCTGCCCTGACACAGCTCCGTGCCATTCCCTTGGGCTCTGTTGCTGTCACAGGCAGAGCTCAGCACTGCTCCTCCACTCCTTGTGAGAAGCTGTAGCTGCCACGTGGCCTCCCCTCAGCCTGCTCTTCTCTGAGTTGAACCTCAGTTGTTCCTCACCCACCTTGCCCTTCAGACCCTTCACCATCTCTATAGTCCTACGTTTGATGTCCTCTAATAGTTTTATGTTCTTCTTGTGGTGCCGAAACCTGTACCCAGTGCTGGAGGTGAGGTCACAGCACTGCAGAGGCAGCACTACTGAGGTAGCAGCGCTGAGCCTGATGCACTGCAGGATATGGTTAGTCCTTTTGGCTGCCAGGGCACACTGTTGATTCACATTCATCATCAACTTATATAAACAGCTATACTCAACACCTTGATATTGTTATCTTTTTTACTACAACTATTATCAGCTGCCATTAGTTTTACCAGGCAGATTTACCCGAGAACACTAAAAATAAAATCTTTGGAGTCCAGAAGTCTGGACTTTTGAGTTGCTTTTATTTCTCTAAATTAATTTATTTAAATACTGTTCATAAAAGTCACTTTTAACTTTAGCTTTGATTTTCCACCTAAATCCCCTCTCCATCGGCTTACAACACACACACAGGAGGTATTTTAGCATATGGTAACTTACATAATACATGATTACTATGAATAAAATAAATTCCTTATCAACCTCTAATGAAAGTCAAATTTAAGTGATAACTCTTCTCTATTTTTAGTTGAAGTTATTCAATCCCAATTAGTTTTAATTGCATTTGAGTGAAGGAATCTTTATACCTGGTACCACAGATGTCCTTTCAAACAGAAAATGTAAACAAGTTCTCTTCAGAAGTAAATGTATACTTTTTGCATTTATCATTTATCTTCTTTATTCCAAAATTCTCTGTAAGCTCGTGTAAAACAATATAGTATACTTCATGATTCCAGATTTATGTAAGCCATACAGGTCCTACAACTATTTTGGAATTAGCTACAAAGGCTACATAACCAATCTCTTTTTGGTAATGTCAGATGAACTAAAACAGGGCCCTGCATGTAGCAAGGGGGTTTCATGATTCCAACTCTGGCCATTCTGTGATTCTGTGAGTGCAATGATCAATTACTGCAGCTTGGAAAGCTGCGGTAGCACACCAGAAAAGTAAGTTCGTGTTCTGGTTTTCCATAACTATTCCACACCATGACAATATGCAATGAAGTAATGGAATGGGAACAGCTATTAAAGATCTCTAATTCCAAAAATGCTACGTTAATTCTGACACTGTTTCTGGGAGGAAAAGAAAAGGTGACATAATGACGTAAAGATATTCATTTTCCTCTCTGTACTGCCAAATAGCACAGTTAAATGACATTTTCTTTCCATTTGATTGATTTATTACCCTTAATTCCTTTTAAATTGTATTATTTTACATTCCTTTACCATTTTTAGTAAAATAGGTTTTTTTTAATCTAAATTGAGTTGCAGCCCCTCCTTCTCACTTCTCTTTTGGCCTCCTGCAGTGGGAGGAATGGGAAAGGGAGGACCTAAGCCCCTTCTTGTGTGACAAAGACCCTCAACCTATGACAGTTTCTCACTGAGATAGTAGACTAGCAGTAGAAAAGTTTTGTAATTTAAATCTCTTGGGGATTTTTAATTCTTACACAAATAAGGGTCTGTGTAATCTGGTCCAACTTTGATGCCAGCCCTGCTTGGAGAAGTAAGATGCAATAACCCCCAGATATCATTTTCAATCAACATTCCCGCTGTTTTATGGACCCATATATAAACAAAAATGTTGCACTTTCAATTTTTGGTAGCAAGTGTCAAATAAGGACAATAGCATAGCCAATGTCTTTCAGACAAATCTTTACAAGGTTAAATTGTAAGTGACTGTGAGTATGTGAACTAAAATTGAAAACGCTACAAATATCTTTCCTATTTCTTTTATTATGCCAAAAGCATCTATATTTGCAATTCAAACACAAAGAGTATAAAAGTTGGAAGTGTTGCAACTAGGTGGGCAAAACATCTCTTGGAAACTGTATGGACAGTTACAGAGAATTTTGCTTCCTTATAGAGGTATTATTTGTCTTGCCTGTTTGGCACAACTTTAACCTCTGAAATCCAGACCATGAGAAGTCGTATTGGCTAAGCCAGTGAAGGCAATAGGAGAAATCTCTGGTGACTGTATATTGGACCAGGAATAGTGCTTCTCTGCATCCTAGAGAAAGAATGACTTCAAATGGTCTTTCCTGAATCAATTTTAAAAAATGACCTGCCATGTTATGAGAAGGAGACATATGCAAAATCTTTGCCAACTTCAGTATTGCTTGATACCTTTGCTCATTGAAAACAACATTAAAGAGAAGATGCAGCTAAAAACGTGTTTGCCAGAACAGTCATTTACTTCAAGTCAGTGAAAGCAGAAACAAATTTATCAACATTGTTGCTTCTTTTCTACGCCTATAGTGTTGTTAATTCTCTTTCAGTAACATGCTTAGTGATGTGCATCCAGGAGTACTTCAAACAGGCAGACCTTGTGCTGAAAGAACGATTGTTTCTTACTTTTTTTTTTTTTTCCCATGACATTTAAGTCATGAATAAACTCCTGTGCCACAGCAAGAATTGTCTACATGCACATGCTCAATCTACAAAAGGTTCTACCTCTTTTTTCTTTTGTTCCTGTTATCAAATGCTGCACTCTGTATATATGAATAAAACATTCTCATTCCTTAAGTGCTTCATAGAAGTTTCCTAATACAAGATTCCAATTTTTTTTTTTTAACAGTAATTCTATAGTAGTTGATTTAAAGAACACTTACCGTTGAAGAGATGCTCGTTTTCCATTTTAAAGAAAGAAACATACAGAGAATATTAGACTTCAAGAAGAATTTCAATTATTCTTTCCATGGATTTTTGAGTTACAGTTTAAAGGAAGTTTGTGCTTTATATTGGTCAGCAACTTGATGTAAATGTAACTGCAATTTCAAAATAATTCCAAATTTTGGAAAAAAGGAAAAGCAATAGCAGGAGCTATTGCACCCATAACCCATGGGACTTTGCAGCACATCATTCTGAAAATCTTATTAGTTAAGCACAGGGCTACACATCAACTCATTAACATGATTTTAGTGACAGTATTTTTTGTTGTCATGCTGATGTACTTACAATGTAATTTGTGTTTGCAGCAGAGATGAACCATTGCAGTTCTGCATAAGAGCAATAGCTCTGAACTGCACTGTGGCACTTCCAACAGCGAAGCCAACCTTATTTATTTTGCAGTGACATCTGAAAATCTCTTCAGTGAGGCCTGGAAATTTGAATCACAAAGATTAAGAAATAGCTGGATTTTGAGTAAACTGTAATGCAGATTCTGAGTAACCACCATGCAAAATACTTATTTACAACTGACACTATTTCAATAAATAAATCCAGAAGGGTAACATCATGAACAAGCAGGGAGAGATGCAAATTCCATTTAATTTGCTCATTGTATTGGAAAAGCACATAAATACCAGTTTCCACCTCATTACCAATATCTGCAAGTTCAAAATGAGCGTCTCCTTATCAAATAAAGGAAAAAAAACATCTCCAACAACATCAGTTTCATTTTACTCTGAAAGCTACTTTCCTGTTGAGAAATATTTTTTCATTGGAAAGTAAGCTTAACTATCCATTTCAAGTGTGGGCTTCATTCCCCCTCATCTCTGCTGTGTCCACGTTAGAGATGCAGTGTAAGCTATTACCTAGACTCCCTCCCTACAGCCAGCAGAGAAGAGAGTAATTTATTCTACCTGTTTTGGCCATCACGAGAGCCTAGACAAATAGAAAACTGAGACTCGCTTGGCAATGTTAAAGGCAAGAGAAGGTGATTTCTATCCTACACCTAGAAATGAGTGTACTCTTTGGTAACCACCAATTGTACAATTGGAAGAAACACCCCAAAACTACCTAGCTCAGGGCTGAATTCAAGCAAAAGCCTGTGCCATTGCTCCTTGTTTGAGTTTCACAGCAGTGTGCACTGATTTGAATAGAGCCCAATCCACACATTTGATCCATCTGGATTTGCCCTAAGAACCATCACGTTGTTAAGCAGTGCTGGGCTCTCAGATGAACCTGTCTGCCACCAGATTTGCTCTGCAAATCTGTGCAGGTACTGGAGCACAAGGCCTTGGTTGTTAAGGTTTTTCCTGGTTGTGTCAGTGGTTCCCCAACTCTTCGAGAACATGCAGCCCTGTGCGATTCATGACAGTCTTGGGAGTGAGGGGGTGACTGACTCAAAGTCCTCTGCAGGAAAAAGCAGAGAGAATGTAGTTTTGAAGTGCTGACTGTGCATGGGAGACATTATCATTCTATTTCAGAAAGTATGATGCTGGAACAATCTGCCAGTCCTCCTCTCTGCTGTGTGTATTACACATCAGTTTCTAAAGGGAAAAGCTCAATTCCTTTCAGGAGATGAGATTTACATGTTACAAGATGGTCTGTGTTTGAAGTGTTCTGATTACACTGCCCCGTAAGATGAGCCTTTTAATAAGGTGAGGGATAGAACCCCAACAGACTGTCTTTCTAGAGATCTCTAGAGAATTTTAGAGCTGCTTTCCACTTATGTTCTTTCATCTAGCAATACGTAGTATCCACAAACATGCAATATTTAAAGGATTCTTTTTCTTCTGCAGTCTCTTCAATCTATTTGTGAAGTTTTGTTTCAAGTCTTTTAAAGTGAGGTTTTGAGTGTGTAATTAATTAAAAAAAAAATTGAGAAAAGATTTCTACCTCTAATCCCAAGAAATCTTAAGAAAATGTGTGCACAAAATAATAATCTAGTTCATTAAGTTATTAACGAGAATCACATTCAACAAATAAACAGGAGGCACACAACATCAGAAGGTGTTGGTGGTATGGCAGAAGATGCTGAACCTTCCTACCAATGTTCAATTGCTTTTTGTGTGACAGATGGCAGCAGAGGGGCAGTCTGACAGAATGGCATCTGACATGGAAGCACAGATGAAGAAAAGGTGTGCCACTGAATTCCTCCTTGTAGAAAAAATGGCACTCATTGCCATTGGACATTTTGCTGAACCTTTACGGAGGACAGTGAGCACAGTCAGGTGGTTGAGTGGTGCATTTCAGCAGTGGCGACAATCACAGTAGATCACCTCCACTGGTGCAGATATTTATGAGCATAGCATGCAGCTCTTGTTCACGGCTGGCAAAAACTCAGAGCTAATGGTGGTGACTATGTTGAATAATAGTGTTTTGTATTGAGAATTTGCTCTTTAAAAGAATGTTTTTGTTCTCATTGTATATGTTGTAGTTTCCATGGAAGTAAACATGAGACATTATTTTCAGAGTGACCTAAAATTAGCCCAAAATTTCACATTTTTTAAAACACTGGAAAATGATATATAGAGAGACTAAAAATTTTCATGACTCAGTATAATTTTCAATTCACAGAAAAATGAAGATTTTATGACAGTTGAGAACTAGGAGCATAATTCAGCTGCTATAAATAGTAAATCTCAAGATTTAAAAGATTTAAATCTATCACAAAGTTGAATTGTGTTCTCAATAATTAGTCTAGAGGCTTGACAACATAACTTTTGAAAGTGTCTAGCAGCTGTTTTCAATATCCTTGTTTTTTTTGCCATTTTTAAAATGATACTGCAAACAGCTGCTCTTCTAGCACACAGTATGCCTGTCATCTCTCTATAAAATGATTTCACTTCAGCATAAACAAGGAACAGTTTAGCCTCAAAAATAGGACATACAAAGCAGTCACTAGGAGAAGATTCATAGAACCAATTCTCTGTAAAGAGGAAGTGTTTGCTATTTCTAGCTCATCTGCCTGTAAATCTTCCTTGCAGTAGCTATGCTTCATGTTTGCAGTTTGAATGTTCTGTTGTCGGCTGCAATTTGCAGCTGCAGGCTATCAAGGCTGTGTCATGCATGAGGGGGAGGTTTTGGCTGAGGTGTGAGGGAACTGACTTTCTTTAATTGTGACTGACGGACTTGCTAAAGTTTCATCAGAGGGTGATGTTGATGAAAGAAAAGGTGTATTTGCTGTAAGTGTTCTGTTCTGCTTAAGAGCCCTAATCATCAGTACCCTATCCACATAGGCGCTACAGTGACTTTACTTGCCAGTACTTTTGCCAAAGTTCATTCCTCACGACCTCCCCATTAGTGACATGGCTAAATGGCAAGCCTAGTAAACACAAGTACCACTGCCAGTTGATTCTATAAAGCATTGTGAACTTTGGCAATGCCTGGGAAACCAGAGTGTGACATAGAGATAGGTTTATAAGCCAGCTGCTTCCACTCAGATCTTAGAATGATAAAAGGCTTATGAAAAAGTCATGTTTTGAAAAAGTTGATAAAGATGTCAGCTGAGTGTTCAGTAGCAGTGGAAAAACAAATCAAATGTTAGGAATACTTAGTGATAGAACAGAAAATAGAACACAAAGCATCATTAAAGCACTATATAAGTTTGTAGCACCTGCAAACAATGCATTTGGCTTGGTTCCTCTTTTTAAACAAGATTACAGTAAAATTTGGGAACCAAGAAAAAGAGAGAAAGAAAGAAAGGCAAAAATAGTAATCAAATACAAGAAATATCTTCTGGAAAAGAAGTGACTAAACAGAATAATTATCTGTGGCCAGGTTGAGAACTGGAAGGAAAGACATCATGAAAGGTCTGCAAAATCAGGGGATACAGAAGGCAAATTCAGCCTGACTCATTGGGAGCTCAGCATGGACAATTATCTGTTCTGTCAACCATTGTTGCCTTGCATGACTGGAGACACCAAGTAAGACACCAAGTGAGTTGCTGTGTAAGTAGAAAACCAATAAGCCAGCCAGAAGAGAGAAGAAAATCTAATATAGAAGGCAATAAGTATTGGAGACCTAAATGACTGGAGACTATCTTTAAGATAAAGGAATAAAGGATTTACATGTACTGCCAGTTCCTGCTTCAGAATCCTGTCATGATGAACACGTTTCACTTATACTGATATGATATCCAAAGTCAGTTTCAGGAAAGGGTTACAACCACCCCTTATTTAATACATTTATTTACAGGTATATACTATTTGATAGTATTCACTTTCATCTTTTATAAATTATAAAATTCCATCTAATTATAAATCAGTTTCAAACCAGAATTATTCTAATTCTCTAAACATACCATCATGAAAAGCTAGTAAGAAGACTTTGATTTCAAACTTAAAAATAAAATACAACAAATGACTTAATGTAATTTGTGTGCATTTGCCAATCTTATGACTCATGGCTTCACATGGTTTCATTTAAATTGTTATGACAGTCAGTGCTCTATCTATACTGAAACAGAAGAGGATCTAATAAAGGTAAAATAAATATTTGTATGTCAGTGCCAATGCAAGAACAGAGTGATGACAAAAATTTGCCGCTGCTTCCTACATTTAAAAACTCAGGTAAAAAAGAACTACAGTTTAAAATTGCTTATTTGAACTTTTGTTTCATTGAAGTAGAAAGATAGCAACAATTATATTGGAGGATGAGAAAGGAATATTCAGCCGTGTATTACAGAACAGAGTAGAAATAAGAAGATATACTTGGGCAAATAGAAATTGCTTGTCAGGTAAAGGAACAGTGAAGATCCAAATGCTTGACCTTCTCAATCATCTGAATAAGAAGCAAAACAATTCCTTCTTCTACACAGTATTAGAATTTAAATCTTGCAGTGATTTTACATGGTCAAGAATCTAATTAAATGAGGAAGTATAAGTGCTAGGTAAATAAATTATTTGTACATTTAAATGTATGAATACAACTACACATCTATACTCTGATTTAGAAGTAGGTTTAAAAATCAACATATAGATGTTCAAATGGAATCCTCAGAACCAAGAATTCAAATTCAAATAGAATTCAAAAATGTCTTCAATTGTCTAGGGCAAGTTTTTCAGTACTTCACTGAAATACACTTTTCTTTGTGTCTTCATAAGGACCCCAAGGAATTCATATGTTTTTTCCTGGTTCCTTCTAGTGTAGACATATGTTTATCTTGCTAGCATGATGTGGTGCTAGAAATAAATGCAGAAACAGCTTTTTCAAAAGATGATGTGCTCTTCAACACGGACGCATGATGACTGAAGGAGATTGCCATAAGAGCAATGGACTATAACAGAGCTCACTATTTCCTTTTCAGATGGCAAAACCTGCTCCAATAATTGGGCTTTCTAATAAGTAGACTGAAATTAGTCAGATTGATACACCTATTTGAACAAATCAATAGAATATAGAATACGGAAGACAGATTCCAACTGCATAGACTTTTTGTCTCAGGAAAAAGAAAATAAAAGAAGCACAAGAGATGGTAATCAATTTGTCTAAGCCATTACCTAAAGGAGCCAAGGCTCAGTGATAACAATAAGTGTGGTTGAAGCTGGTATGAGAAAAACAGGATATCAAAGCAAATAATTGGTAGAGATATTACTGTCCCACTAACACCTTCTCATAAATAATTTTAATTATTGTGAAATTACTATTCTGTGCTAATTCAATTAAAAAAAACAAACAAACAAACAACAAACAGCTTGGTTGTTGATTTGTTCTTCCTTAAGTTTTTCTCCTGAGTTATTTCACTGGCAGCATTTACTCGACTCAATGAATCCGGCTGTTCTACAGGCAGTTAACCATTTTGAGCAGTTCAGAAGTTCATTGCCCAAGACAGAAGGAAGACAATGTTTTTTCCCTGTGGAAACTCATATAAACATATTCAAAAATCATAGAAATCTTGGGTGGCAGGAAGTATTACAATTGTAAGATACAAAAGCACACAATGGTCTGTTACAGGTGATGAATAACCACAAAATTTGAAAGAAGCTGACATTTGTATCTCAGATCCATCTTCTAGTGTAGACATAAGCAGCAGAAGGTGGGCACGTCTATATAGTCAAACTCCAGTGTTTTCTGTGATGCAATATGGGCCTAGAAAAATATGATTTTTTAGTTAATATATTTAACTTTTTGTTTACCTATTGAATATCCTGCAGAAATCCACCATGGAAATAATTACTGTAAGCACTGAGTGCAAAGGTAGAGTAGAAATGACTTATTAGTATTACAGTTTACTTGTTACATGCAATGGGGCACCAAAACGAAACTTTCTGTGGTAGTTGTAAATTTTGTCTCATAAACCTAGGGACAAAACAGAGCTTAGCCAAGCTTACCTTGTCAAGCCCCAACGCTCTACCCAAAGTCACACAGAAAGTATCTGGCAATAACTTCTGTCCCAAACCTCAACCGAAAGTCATACCAGAATTATCAGACAACAACTTTTTCAAGTCAAAAGTTGAAATTAAAGAGATGTTAAGAAAGAAGCACAACATTTGACACAACAGAAGTCATTTATAATTGTATTGCAAAGAATCCTTTCAACCAAGCTAAACCCTGTATGTTTTGTATTCAGCAAGTTGATGGCAAAAGCAGAGTGGAATTTTGTTTACCCACAGGAACAATTGATGCATTATTTCTGCACAAGAACAGTCAGCTGAGACAAAATTATCTATGGCTATCAATTTACTTGATGCTCAGAATATTTCCAAGCATATAGCGATTGCCTTTCAAGATTACCGAACATTTATGTTTCAACAGTGTAATTAATAGATTATTCTGTCTGCTTTTGGAATGCAGAATCCATTTAGTGCAAATATGAGCATTTCTGTTTCTTTATAAATCACTTCAACTTTTCTCTGTATTTGGATACTCAGTTCTTACTGTGACAAATAAATGGCATGCACAATTTGGTAAATGTTTTAATCCTATTGAATACATACCTATATTTTCTGAGGGACCAGGAGGGAGATGGATATTCTAGCAGCTTCCAACTACAAAAGCCATCAGATTCAACATTTCCAACTGCTTTGATCCCACACTCTCTCAGACACTGAACTCACAATGACTTCAACCTCTCTGGTTGAAGAAACATCTGAGGATCTGGGTCAGATTGAAAAATACAAGATTAAATTTGCAAAGGCAGTCTTCATCAAGCAAATGGCAGAGTATAAGTTGCCTCTAGCTATTTGTCTTTATGATTTTTTTAATGGACAGAAACATTTAACTTGTACTGGTGTATCTTTGTATGAAGAATTTCTTCCCCTGTATCATGAAGCCAAGTAAGCACATAAATTAAGTTTTTTGAATATAATTCTGAGTACTGCAATTAGAATTGTTTGTTAGCCTTTGGCTTTAAAATACATTCTCAGGTCAGTGCTCATAAGTGGGACAATTCCTGTCCCTAACCACTGGGAGGTAGCAGATGTATTATGCATTTATTAAGGTCTCAAGAACTGTGCTTGGAACATCACCAAAGATACAGCTTTGCTGTTTAAGGATGTACCTTTTGTCATTAGATTTACTGAGTTGTTTTGAAAAAGGTTCATTTAGATACAGTATAATTAAACAAGTCCTTCAAATATCATATGCAAACATTTAGATAAACATGTCAAAATTTCTGTATGATTTTCATCAACTGGTACTGAAAATCTCAGTAAGCAAGTTTTTTGTTTTTAATTTCTTTTTAACATATATTGTAAAAAAATACTTCACTGATTAAGATTTCATGTAGGATTATTCTTCTAATATCCTAACAATTATTTTGCCACCTTCTATTTTTGCATGAACAGACTCCTTTCCAAATGAATTTCTCTACTGTGAACAGACTCTACAAACATCAATTCAAGCAGTGACCTGATAAAATATTTTTCTTTGTATTTAGTTTTTCTAGAGAATAAAGAATAATTAAACATTAAATAATCAGACTAAATGCCTCAATCAGAGAAATTAGTCTAAACATATCATAACAAAGGGCTACTGTAAACATTTCAGCATTCCTTTGTTGTTCTGCAAGTAGCATTAGAATAGCTCTTTCTTTCACAATGTTTATTAAAATGTAAAAAAGCCCACTTGCACAAATGAATTGTGGATAAGAATGGAATAAATGTCATACTCAAAATATAGCTGGATTTTGTTGGCCTTTGAATAAGATCATGTGAACAGTTCCATTGACTTAACTTACCATGGCAACTATGCAATGCCTCTGCTGATGATGCTGGCATTTCACAGAGATGTTTGTCCCCATTCTGTATAAACAGGAGGGGGAATGGCTGTTTATGGGGGTGGACACTGATAGGACAAGGGGGAATGGTTTCAAACTGAGACAGGGGAGGTTTACGTTAAATATTAGAAGGAAGTTTTTCACACAGAGGGTGGTGATGCACTGGTTGCCCAAGGAGGCTGTGGATGCCCCATCCCTGGAGGCATTCAAGGCCAGGCTGGATGTGGCTCTAGGCAGCCTGGTCTGGTAGTTGGCGACCCTGCACATAGCAGGGGGTTGAAACTAGAGGATCTTTGTGGTCCTTTTCAACCCAGGCCATTCCATGATTCTATGATACTCCAAAAGGACATTAATTTACAGCCTCATCCTGAGCTGGTTATGCTCAGGCCTTGACTTACACTTATGACTTAACATACACTTGATGTATGGAATAATAAGGAGTTACCATAAGGAGGTGTCATGCTCTTTAAACATGTTAGTTCTTATTAACTTAAGGAAAATCTGAAATTTTTTTCTTATTTGATTTTTTTTGCATTAAAGCTGAAATCAATTGTGTAGTAAATGATACCACTCATAAGCTCTTCACAATATCTATCACCTCTTGTCATCCAGTCTTGTTTTGATTAGTTGAGTAAAGTGAAAATTCTCATTAAAATTTTACAAGGACATTTCTTCCTGCTGAATTTCATAATGTATTCCCTAATTTCCAAACTGAAGCTAAAGCCAATAGGCTTCTGCTTCAAAAAAAACCTCCCAAAACTCTCAAATTATGTTGGCCTTCTACTAATATTGATGTTCCACATGCATTCTGAGTAACCACTAACACCGTCATTTAATATATAATTATTAAAAGATTATTTTTTTATTCTAGTTTTGACAATCAATAAAATAATGATTTCACATTAAAAATATGATGATGCTTACAGTAATATTTAGTAATGAAGTGCAAATGGTCTGAATGTTGAGAGTGGTTTTATTTCACATTAGACAATACTGCTTAAAAATGTCCTTTTTCACTATCACTCAAACGTGTTCAACATTATTATGCAACAGAAATATTTTCAATAAATATTATATTGCTCAACTAGCTGGTTATGCTCCATGGTGCGCAAGCTAGAGCTGGACTTACAGAATAAAAAGAGATGAAGACATAGTTCCAAAGTAGTTACAGATTTAGTTCTGCTAGTTCCATCTTTGGTTCAAGGAAAATATGGGAAACAAAAAAAAATACCTGAGAGAATTGATTATTTTTTTTTTTTCAGTCTCACAATTTTATTTTAATTTGATTAAAAATTCAAAGTTTGTCTGTTTTAGTAGACAATGGAGATCAAATACTGCGAACTTCTCAGGAGAATCTTTTCCTCTCAGTAATTTGACTCTATTGCCTTTTTCTGTTTTATAGTGACAAAGCGTAAGTAGTATTAAAAGGTGGGCCTGTAGTCCTTGTAAACATTAATCTTACTGTGATATCATACAACCTAAGGCTTTATTTTGGCAGTTCTTCTCTTTATATATATACATGCATATAAATTTTGAGGTGTGGAAATGTCCAAAAGAACTTGTTGCTAATTCTGAAAATCCAGAGATGTCAATGGATTATGCAGTTTCTCTAAAATTCTTAAACCCCAAGCTTTAGCAGACCCTATTAATTTATTAATTCCTGAAAATCAATCAGGTCTCATCAACTAATTTTTATCAACTAAGCACAGTTGCCAGGAAATGTGGTGATGGTAATTTCTTCAGTAACACAAGATAAGACAGTCAACAGTCAAACTGTTTTCTCAGACCAAGGATTTTTTTAACTTCTTAAGCTCTTATTTTTGTCTGGAAAGTAGGCAAGCTACACTTTAAAACACCTGCCTTATTAAACCAGAGCGAAGGAAGTTGGGAGGAACAATATTTTAGTTCAGTGATCAGGGATGTCATGCCCAAGGGACAAAAAAATAATCTCTTTTCTATTACTATTCACAGAACTAGCCCTTTACTTCATCCACTGACTTTCTAGTATTTCACTTCCAAAAAGACCTGGCCAATTTTCCAGATACAGTAAAGCATGGAAACTCAAGCCTCTCAATTAATTTAATCTCCATATCTTCAACTGTTTTATTTCTAGCTTGTCTTGAGAATCTTCAAAAGTATTTAATCCAAATGTTAACTCATTTAATGCCTAGGAAATAATAATAATAATAATAATAATAAATGTTCTAAACAGTAGTAGAAGAGCTGTACATGAATTACTTTGTCACTGAAAATATCACTGCAATGTGGGGTTGCTGTCAGTGGAGTTCTGAGGGAGGAAGAGATCATTTAATTTGGGAAAAAGTAGGTCCTATTTTGTTCATCTTTGACTATGATGGTGTTGAATTCAGCTCCTTCTGTAGAAGAAAAAAATTAGTCCCATTAGTTGTGGTGGAATGTAAATGTAGGTGCAATTGCAATTGCATTACATTTCAAAAATACTTTTTGTAATTCTGTAATCAATATTGAAAACCTCTTGTCATAAGAGGAGTGCACACTTTATTGAAAAATATTATATATATAAACCATTGGTTTTCTATACTTAGATTTTGAAAGCTGCTGACGTTTACTTCCTGGGATTTTTGACTTGCTTAATATTTAGAAAGCAATTATTCCAGAATGGATTTGAAAACAACTGTCAGCATTAATTCTTACTGATACAATCTTCAAAGAGGATACACTGGAAAGAGAGGACAAAGTATGTGAATGATGACTATTACACGGCGGACTTTTCTCACTGTGTTCTAATGCTGAATTTGATTTATTGATTGATTTACTGTTAGTTTGAATCTGAGAAACCAAAACCATTCACTTTGATCTATTGATTTTTTTTTTCAAACAATACATTACATTATTTATTCTAATACTCTTCCTGAGAGTATTTCTCTCCACTGTATACAAAATGTGACACACTAATTTGAAGCATTGCTAGCAGCTGATAAAACAGACTAGCTGATGTTAAAGAATACCAGTTTCTGAGATGCCATTCATTTCAGAAACTTGGTGCCAACTGGCACATCAGCTTCAATTTATCCTCAAGGATAAATGGCTTTGCAACAGAGGTCTGTGAATAGTCTGAATGACTTATTCAGTTAATGAGAGTACCAAACCACACAGCCTGTTCAGTTCCTTTCAAAGTTCATTTTCAAGCCAATATCCTCAACTGCATCCAGTTTCATTGTGTTGAAGAGAATACTGTGGGTCTTTTATCATGTCTATAATGATCATACATATCCTGCTATTGTTGATGACAGCTCAAGGCATGCACATAGGTGTGATTTGAGATTTACAAATCAGGGCAAAAGATTTTAGGGGTGTTTCTTCCCTTTTTGACAATGCTTTACTCAGTTGGGAATGAAATCTCTAGTTTTCAATGTGGTAACACTGAAGGAAGAACTACTGGTATTACTGTAATGAAACAAGCAGATGTTATCATTATTTATGGCACAAAATTATTGGTGAAATTTAAATTATTTTTCTATTTTTAAATGAAGAAAAACTTCTGGTTTTATTAGTAAAGGCTGAAATTCAAAGGCAGCATTATGTCATTGTTTTAGCAGTGCTATTCTGTTTAGATTTAGTTCAATTGTATGCAACAGTACTATCTCAAAGATTTTCATCCTCATAGTTTATATATAAAATTTGGCATATAGAATTTACTATCTGTTCCAATTTGAACTTGTAAAATTTTGAGAAGACATATCTTTGACAAAGTGTAAATGTAGGTCAGACTTAGATTCTCTCCTGTCAAAGAAATGAAGCCATTAATTCAAATGATTTCAATGGAATAGAATAGAATAATTTCTACTATGTATCTTTACATTTAAGATGAAAAGTGGCAGGGTTTATACTATATTGATATACTATAGAAGAAGACACCTTTAGATTTTTCATACAAAGTTCTAGCTTAGTCCTGAAATAGTACTTTACAGTACATAATACAATATACACAACCTTGATATTAACCAGTGGGGTGTGCTGAGCTAGTTGAGAAAAATGAAAACTTAAAATCTCAACTCAGAATTCATGGTCTGGTTCACAGCTCTGTCATCTTCTGAACCACATCAGACAAAATTGCACGAGAAACAACATAAATGCCATATATGTGATCAAGATCAGCAAAAGAAATGCACAGCTCTCTTTTCCAGATATTTATATTGGTCTTCTTAAAAATGGTGGGGAATTCTTATTTATATTAAAATTTAATTTAGCACATTTATAGGAAAGTTTGGAAGGCACCTGAAAGGAGAAGACTGAAGAGAGATTCTTACAGCGGGCATCAAGGTATAGGAAGAGAGACACTATGATGATTAGCCAAAGGACTGCATATTGATCTGAAATCACATTGAACTTAAACTCAGAAAACTGTAGCTCATTTGTGTTGAAAATGAACACAATTCATTTGTTCATCCTCTGAACACTGAAAAAAAAAAAAAAAAACATGCTTGGTGAGTAGGAATCACTAGATGAGTCTTCCAAATAATTTGTCTGCAAGGGCTAGCTGGCATATGGCATTCTCTTTGGAATTCACCACATTTTGACATGTCTCTAACTAATTGAAAAGGGCTTGTATAAATTGTTTGTAGTGGTTTTCTTTCCTTTGCTGAACAATAAATGATAAATTGCTACTTTGGGATATAATATTTCTAAGACCACTTTGTAGAGAAAATCTTGCTAAAGTGTCAGTAATCAGAAACATAAATAAAAGCTAACATAAATCTGGATGAATGAAATACTCTTACATTTTTAGGATCTCAGTTCCCCAAGCTTTTGACGTGCATATGAAAAACAGAAGATATGCATACTCTCAGTGAGATCAACAAGCCTACACAAGCTTAATAGTTTTTGCTGGATCAGAGAGTAAATTACCATAAGTAGGCAAAATGAAGTGTGTGATAGTCACCTAAAAACTTCAGGAAGCTGCTTACCAGTGCAGATAGACTAAGCATTAATCATTTATTAAGTTGTAAAAGTTTGCTTTAAAATAACAGGCCTAAAATTAACCTTACTGCTTATTTCTAAAAGTTACAGAAATAATCCTGCAACCTCTGCAGTGTTGCATGTTCCTTTTAGACGCCAGTACAATATTTTTAAAAGTATGACCACAGTCAATGACCTCCCTCCAAAGTTTGAATTGATTATCTTGTATAAGCAAGATAAATAATCTTGTGCAGCATAAGATTTTTATTTTTTTTAATTTTTGTCATTGAATGTTCTCTGTGATTTATGACTGAAAGCGAGGTGACCTGTATGACTACATTCACTTTCATGGTTTCACAAAAAAGATCACTTTTTATCTGAGTGACCATCGATCAAAGCGTTGCATGATAAAAGGTGAAGAACACTTAGTTTAAATAGCACAGTCAAACCGTTGATTAGATGCCTATCACACACACAAAGGTGACTTATTTGCTGATGTGTTTACCCTGTTGGGAACAGGATCAAGGAAACATACAGATTTCCTCAGGAAAGATAAGCACTTTAGATTTCAATGTAGTCTGTCCCACAGAACTGAAATTAGTGCGTCTTATTTAAAGAGAGAGAAATATATGAACTATAATCATAACAGAATTCTTCAAGATGGTAAAGCTATTGCCAGGTTATTTTCCTTAAACTAAAGGCAGCTAGTCCTGCTCTAACTTCTGCCACCTACAGAATTCTTTGCCTTGACTCCAGGGGCTGCTGATCCCTCAATACAATGTCAATACATAATGCTCACAAAATGTAGCTTGTATGACTTACATATTTTAATAATGCTCAGTCCTGAGGTCCATCAGCACTTCCATTTTCCATCTTTAGAACTTAAAATAATGAATTTCTACTGTTTTCTGAGATAACAGCTGTTCAATCAACATTTCTAAAAACGCAGTGTTTGGAGTGATACTCAGTATAATATTTCAAAACAAAAGCAACATAGATAGGTCTGTTAGTGTAAGTACTCAAGTTTTTGTGTGCAAAATGGATGCACATTTTAAAGACATAATTATATAAAATAGTATGATGAACAGTGAAAATAGTGACTTTAGAATTCTGTACTCTTAAGCGTTAAACTTAACATTTGAACCCTAAAAGGCAAAAGAGAAATGTAATGAATACTTTTTCCCTTTCAAATACATTTTCCACAGTTTATAGGTATTGATAGATTTCCATAATTGCTATTTGTATTATTTTTCTTACAATTTTCTTCTAACAGTATAGGTTCCATGTCTTTCCCCCTCCTGTTTCCATGTGTTAGGCAAAGATATTTCATGACTCAATCAGCATTAGCAACTGAATAAGCCTTTGAGTGTATTGAGAAAAATGAAGAGATGGTAACAGCCACATTTCTCAGCAGTAGAAAAAGTGCTTCTGTAGCATTCACTGGCATAGCTGAGCATATGCTCTGCATGGTTCTTCAGTCATCTGCTTGGAGTGGGCAGCAGCGTTGAGGAAAAGACAATCTGTCTCTCTGTTAATGAAAAAGTATCTCTACAAAATAGAGTTGATTAGCCCAACGGTAAACTGTTCAGTGAAGTAGAAACTGAGAAATGATAAAAGCTTGTAAAAAATTTACCTTTTCTGCCTCAGGAGCTCAAATATTTATGATATATGAAACACAAATATGGTAAGACTTGTAGTACTGGAAGAGAGGTTACAGGAAATATAAAATATTTTTAACTATATAAATATGAAAAATTTGCCAAGTTATTCAACTTCCTCTCGAGGATAGCATTACCTTTTAATGTATGCCTGCAGTTCAGTAGAGGGATGCACAAACAAGCTTTAAAAGAGATAGCATAGGAAATGGAATAAGTTTAAAAGTGCTAGCATATAAGGTAGCCTACTCTTATTTCTCATCTTAATATCTTATCTCACATGGAGCTCCACGCTGCTGCTGCTAGACTGTTTCATATAAATAAGCTCAATTGTGCAGACAGCTTGACTATCTCTGTACTTCTCTGCTGGCTGCAGGGCAGGCATATTCCATATACAGACCTGAAACCGCAGGTGGCTGAGCCAGTGAAAGTGAAGGTCCAATTCAGCAGTCTTACCATTTTCTTTCTTCCTTTTCCTTTCAGTGGAGAACGTGCTGCTGACATTTTATCTGGCAACAATGGTGACATTATATTTACACTGTAAATGGGAATAACACGTCTTGCTTTTATTAAGACCATACAACAGTGAAATCAATTTGAACTGCTTTAAAGAAATGAGGCAGAAATTTTTTTTCAGCTGCATAAAAACAGATTTCATATTGTGTACTTGTCATGTGCCAGAAATCTGCCTTTGGCTGAATTTTAGCAGATGGACAAAACAGTCCAGATATTTTTGTAAAAAGGGTTAGATGAAACAAAGTATGTTCTTATATCCAGTTGTGGTAATTTTCCTATAGTTTCCAGAACAGATAAGATTTTTCAGAAAATTTTAATATTTGCTGGTGTCTTTTGGGTAGGAATTAAGCCCTATTTGGTCTTCTATATTCAATTTATTTCCAGGTAGAATCCGGATTAAGGAATGGAACTCTCTAAATTCATTGTAAACACTTATGAAATCAATTAGAAAAATGTTTCTTTTCCCCATCTAGCAGCAAATCTATGGAGAAACTCCCTCCTCTGTTAGCTGCAGAGGTTTGGTGATGAGACTAGATGTTCCAGAATTGCAAATTCTGCGAATTGCAAATATGACTGGCAGAGAGAGAAAGGAAAGGTGTTTAGTTGGGGGAGGGGAGGAAATTAGGAACACATACTAACAAAACATTATCATTGTCAGTTATGACCTTTAAAATAAAGGAGTTCCTGAAGTAATGTCTCCCATCCTACTGTGTTTTTGTTTTTGTTTTTCAGTGGGAAGCTTGCCACAGTTTTCAAATTACAAAGGAATACAGTTTACCCAAATACATCATTCCCAAACACGTCCTCACTGATGAAATCTTAATGGTTAATGGTAAAATATTAGTTTGTGTACTTTAATCATACACAATTTTTAAAGCTTATGTACTTGTAAATAAATGTCTACACTATGCACATCCCAACATCAAAGAAAATAATTGGACATATTCTAAAGTGATTTGGCTTATAAATGATAGTATAGCAATATTTTAAAGAATTATGTACTGCTTACTGGGATTTTCAGAAGCCACGGTTTTGGCAAATTTCATAATGCTCTGGGAAGTGTATCATTCTTGCAATCAAAGACAACAGTGACAGAATGGTCTTAAAAATTCTATTAAGTGAAACTCTGAATGCAAAATATAAATTACAATGTAATTTACACTTTACTCTTTCAAGACATGGAAGGAATCCACCTCAAACATCAAATAATTTTTAGACTGAAAAAGGACAATGCAAACTTTTTGGCATGTTATATTGAAAGTTTTCAAATGCAGAAGAAGGAAGAAGAAGAAAGATTACTAAATAGCCAATACTAAGATACAGGTCACAAATCTATATGAGCCACTGAAAATACAAGACCAAAGAATGGAAGTTACCAATACACTAACTTACAGAACATCAGCTGGGGAGAGATTCTTCGCACAACTGTTGCATCAAGAATGCACTATTAGATCACTTATAAGACTACAGAAGGTGCTGAGATTCTGGTTTTGTTATTAATGTTTTCAACAGTACATCAATTAATCAGTAATCATACCAGAATAAAAGCCTTCATCTTTAGTGGACAGAAAATAAGAACAATAATGGAAGAATCTACTATAGTTCTTGACTGTTGATATTTTTCAAAGACAGTAGTAAATGTGAGCCCCAAATCCCAAACCTACCATAATAACTCAGCTGAAAAATCCTACATAACTTAATGCATTTTGCACACAACTATTAATACATTTCAGAGAAAGTAGGTTTTAGACAGAGAGCTTTCCAGCCCTTTTTTCTACTGCTATAGACCAATCAGTTTTACTCATTCTTCTGCTTATCAGGTTCGAATTTTCAGCTTGCAATATTGTACTCTTAAATTTCATGTCTTACAAAAGAAAACGACACTGTATCATCGAAGATCAAAATCATCTACATTTTTCAAAGCAGTACAGTCATGGAAGGCTGTTGTGCTTTTCAGTGCTATACCTGTTCGTACCTTACTTGGTAGCTCTGATATAATACTTTTTAATCCCCAAGTAAAACGTATTTGTAATATTTCCCAATTTTTCAGTTAAGGTTTAAAGATAAATATACATTCTTCCAAGTCCTCCATATTTTTATGTTATATGATCTTATTGTCAAGTGAGCAATGGCCACTGTTGAAGAATCTGCTGACTCCACACACGTTTTAAAAACAAATTTGTTTTTAAAATGCCTTCTAGTTTTCACTAGAACAAGTAAAATGCTGTAGAAAGACTGCCAGTATAGTGTTTCTGCTTATTTCCAGTTGATCTTTGTCCTGAAGTACTCCATATATCTCATAGGTCAACAGAGAAAGATACTTACATGTGTACAATGATTTGCCCTGTTTTGTGTGCTAAACATCTATTTGTATCTCTGTTAATTCACAAAAACAAAGGTTAGCTGACAATTATCCAATGCCCCTCACAAATAAGTGTTTAACAGTTTGAGGGAAAGTACTTGGCTAAAGACAGTCATTAAAATGAAAAACTAAAAAATATGTTATTAAATATAAGCACAGATATATAGTAAAGGTAACAGGAAAATGCCTTCCTTCACTGAGGCTTTGTCCATGCTTGTCTTACTGTATTGTTGAGGATACTTGTTGTGTATCCCTTATTACACAAGAATATTACTGTTCTGTATTTATTTCAAGTACTTTTACTTGGAAGTAGGAAAAGATAAGCTCTTCATATCTTTTTCTGCTATCGTTACAGACGATGCATGCTACTGTCCTTCCTTTATTTTTCAGCTGCCACCACTATTTCAGTTACAGTGATAGTACTGCCAGCATTAAATTTTGAATTCCTAGGAAATTATTTCAGTGTAGTGCTAAAGACCCTCCTTACACTTACTGTTCCTAATGTTTCTACCACTACAGCCCTGAGGAAATGACTTATTTAAGTTACTCAGTTCAGAAAGTTTGACAGGCTTTCTTTTCCAGAAGACTCAACCTTTCTACAGTCATGCTTGGTTCCTTACTGTTCTGCGCAGACTTGTGTGTGAAGCTCCAACAGGCAAAGAATTCACATTCAATAGTTCATTTATTATGCACTGCAAAGGCTTCTTACATTCCCTCAACTCAAGATTTACTGGCCAATGACACCTGTTATGAATTGACAGTCCTTTTATTTCTCACAAATCAATTTCACATCAGTTATCAAAACACTTAACTTATGGCTGTATATGTAATGGTATCTTTTTTTCCAATAGTGACTTATTTATATTGCAGTTTTCATATTTCTCTTTAATGAAGGGACACTTTAATGAAAGGCCTACAAGTACAATTCTGTCACAGCAGTTTACTTTCTCATGTATCACGAGCATAGCTGGAAAGGCAAAAAAAATCCCAGAGGCAATACTTTACAGTTACTAATTCATATATATTCCCATTAGAAGTCAAAGAGCATGGAATCTGCTTCCAAACCCAAACAGCCTGTGACTGCAGTGGCAGTATTTCCCTCCAAGTACTGATGTTAATTATAGGGCTTTACATTTGCTCAGTTGTGCATGTTGTACTGTTTGCCTCTGCTAGTTGCGCTGGTTTATTCCTCTGCAGTAGAGAATGCCTTCAGCTGCAAGAATGTTGCAGGAACAGAATGTCTGGCAGCAAAAACTGGGGCAATCCTTCCTGAGTTGCAGCGCTTAATGTCACCATTTATCCTGCATCTCTGAGGCAGAGCAGTCAAAAGGGAGTAATGCTGCATGGTCTTCTAATTACGTGTTAGTAATTGAATGCACCTACTACCAACAAAGTATGTTTATGAGTAATGCTAAGTATCTTTGAAAAGCAGTTGCATAAATGAGTACTTCAAAGACAGCAAGTCAGGTATAGCTTGAGATTAATGTCTGGACTGTCTCTGGACTACTCTGGATTCCTTTTTACTTACTGGTAAAACTGAATCTTTAAATCAACTTTGCAAGTATTTAAATACTCACTGTTTTTCTGAAAGTACTCAATAAAAGAAAAAAAAACCAACAACTTTTCTACACTTTGAATTTTAAAAAATGTTTTTAAGTTCTAAAAACATTTGAAAGTCTTCTGGTGTTCCTTCCCCCCCCCCGCCATCTCCTTTTTATTTTTCTCTTATGTTGTTTTAATGGATGAAATTTCTTGATTTTCAGAAATTACTGCATTACTGCTTTAAAGGAGATCTTCTTACATCTTAGAAGCACCTGGAACAGGATTTTTTTTTCTTTTCATTTTTTTTTTTCCCAAGCATTTAGTAATCATCAACTTTTTCAAGACTTCAGCTTATTCATTAAAAAAAAAAAAAAAAAATCCAAGAATCTTTCCAATCTTTCTTTTCAATGTCATGAATATTATATTGAAGACAGATATTAGTCCAGCAAGACATCTCTCTCTATAAGGAACTGAATTCTACATGCAACTTAAGCACATTGTTTGCAGTGTATGTACACTGCTTGTGTCTACATAAATTAAAATATGATGGTTAAGTGATAGTTCTTAAGTACTTAATCAACACACAAGAATAGCTTGCAGGATTAAAACTGGCAGCTATTAAAACCTTAACTAACAAACTTAAAGGTCAAGCAGAAGGCAGTTTTCAAGTATCTCTAAGAGCACTCTACCAGTTTTGATTACCAGAACAAAAGTTAAGATGGAAAGGTGAACAAGGTTACTGATACCAGGAAAATCAGAAGAGAAAAAAAAAATTTAAAAGATTTATTGTTGATGATCTTTGTGAATACCACAGCTAAATGTTAGACAACATGCACTTAATCATTGTGTTTTATGATAATATTCACGCATTATTGAACTAAACAACTAAAAAAAAATCACCTCTCTTTCTTTGGTCACATAATTTTCAAGATGGAAAAGGCTTTAAATCACAAGAGCGTGTATTTGTGACAATATAGTCATGTAGGAAAGCTGTGTGGAATAGGAGCATAGAGATACTGTTAATGTGAAGTTGCAATAAAGAATAACTAAAGGCACTTGCATTTTTAGAGAAGTTGTTTTTTTTTTTTTTTGCTTCCAAATATCTCAAAGAATGGCTACACAAAGTCTTAAAATATGTAGATTCCTTTGAAAGTAATGCCTCCTATTTATTCCTGTGGGAATACTCCAAAACTCCAAAATATACAGTGAGCACAATAACACTGAAATTAAAAAAAAATTAGCTACAAAACACTATATTTCAACATAGTCACCAGTCACCATCATTAACTCTGCATTTTTGCGAGACATGAACAAGAGCTGCATGCCATGCTCATAAATATCTGCACCAGAGAGGTGACCTACTGTGTCAGTCACCACTGCTGAAACATATGCCACTCATTGCCTGACTGTGCTCACATCCACTGTCTGTACTACATAAACATTCAGCAAATGTCAAAGAATATCAATGGGTGCCATTTTTTCTACATGGAGGAATTCAATGACACGCCTTTGCTTCATCCACACTTCACCATATGCCATTTTGTCAGACTGCCCTCTGCTGCCACCTGTCGCACAGGAACAAAAACTAACTGAATATTGGTGGGAAAGCTCAGCATCTTCTGCCATACTACCAACATTTGCTTCTGACCTCGTGGACAAACATCATAAAATAGGAGGCATTATTTTTGGAGCAGCACTCACACCTCCTGCCCAGTATAAAGTTACTGCTCTTAAAAGTATCATGTGACCTTTCACAGCTAATTCTAGAGCTGTTTATAGGATTAGACTTAGTATTAAGTGGGTATCAGGTTCTACACAGAAATTATTCCAAAATGGCTTTATTACAGTTTGTTTTGAGATAAATACTACTGTAAAGAAGGATAAAGACTGAAATCCACTGAACTGAAAAAAAAAAAGAAAAAAAGAAAAAAAGGGAATTTTTTTTGTCACAGGAAAATTAAAAATGCATTGTCAAAGCTATTTGGCTGGTCAGTTGAGCAACTGCTAGAAAAAGCGACTTCTTAATGATTTCTAAATCACTGTAGGTACAAAAAAAAAATTCAGACACTAGTAAAGACTAATAAGCAGTTATCTGCACAGCCATTAGTACCAAAAAAAATCAAATTACAATTTATTTTCTACCTTTTACTCTTTTAGTGGTAGTGCTTAATCTATAAAAATTGGATAAAGATTTAGCAGGTTATTAAGCAGCTAATAAGCTCCAGCATTAAAATACTGTTTTCAGAAAAAAAAAAGCACTCAGAACACACAAATATTCCACCAGATTTGGAAGTTATTTGCATAACTAGAAGGTACTCCAGAGAGTTGGTAAGAACCCTCTGTGCTTTAATTTCTGTGCTTTAATTTCACCCTATGACACAGCAACAGCAACCTACTCGTCCCACCTTACCAATTGCTGCTTTGAAGCACTTCACTGAGCCTCTTTCCTAGGACTTCCATCACTCAGCACTGAGTCGGAGCTGAATATCAAGGTTTTCCAAGACATGGAAGACTGCTGTGGCATGCAGTAAATAAAACAAGCATGCATTTACTGTAAAGTGCAGCTGAACAATTCGTTGAGATTTCAGTGCACTGTAATGATTTTCTTTTGCTTACTGGCGTCTTACATGTTCCCATAGATTATTTATAAAAAGATAAGGCATTTGTTCATATGTACTAGTGCATTTGTACCAGTATACGTGAATGTGGTCACCCTAGGTCATGTCTGACAGCCATTTCAGACATGTGAGCCTTTCCACACTAGTAGTATTCATCTTATTTTTCTGTTATGTTACAGAACCTACCCCATTGATTTCAATTTCTTTTAAATCTTGCTTTTAACTTTCAGAGACATATTTCCCACAAGGTATGCTTCTGCAAAACATCAGGGCGCTGCTTTTGGGAAACAGGCAATATGGAGGGAGCTATCATTCACACCTGGCACCAGACTTAGGTGTCAGTTAGGTGTCGACAGATCCAATGCATATGCTCTTAGTGATCTTTACAGAAATCATAAAAAAAATGTGAATAATTGTATTATGTCAGTGTTGACTGTGGATACCTCAAACAGCACAGCTGAGTGAAAACAAATATACAGTTGGCAACCACCTAATATTCGTACTTTAATAGGTAGATGGACGTATGGTGTAATGTTTTCTCCAAGAGATAATGCAGAAGAAAGATTACTTCTGCTTCCCGCACATTACGGGATATTACATAATAAATGTTTTATTGGCAAACACTTGTTGCCAGAAAATATTTAAGGCTGAAGTCACAGCAAAGAACATAAGTAGGCTAGAACAAAAGCAAAATAACTTTATTGTGAATTTGAAGTGACCAGACATATAAAATGACACTTATTATGAATCTGGATTGTCCTCCTCAATGTCGCATGCATAGCTACTCCTCTATGTACATATTTTTCTTCCTCACCAATCCTGCTTTAGCATTTGACTTGATAGTGATTTCCAGAGGAGATGTAATCCTAAACATTCCCATAGGGCAGGAAACTAAAGCTTGAGATAGAAGGGAGATGTACTTACAATAGGCATAAAAATTTACTCTGCTTGTTAGAAGAAAAATAAATCCATTTTAAAACATATGTATTATGTTGTTACAGTGGTGTAAATTACTGGAATTAATAAAGTTATCATAGTCTAATAGAGCAATTAAAATAATTAAATACCCAAGTAAGAGAGGCTACTAAATTTTTAGAAATGATCCGTTAACCCAGAGCACTGTAAGAAGAACAAAATAAAAAAGCTTTCTATTCCTTGTTCTGATAACAATTTCTTGGAAACAGTTTATCAATTTCTTTTTCTGAGTATCTCCTGGCACAGTCACAAAATTGAAATCCAACTTGACAGAAAACAAGCTATACCTCTAGCTAAAGTGAGTTTGTGACCTTTCTACCATATGTAGCATTGGTGCACTCTACAGAACTATTCACACATGCCATGCTCCATTACTTCTCTTTCTGTCTGTGAAACCAAAATTCTCTCATCTAAACTAACTTGCTGGCTGGGCCTCAGGAGAGGTCAATTTTCTGGTTGACAACAATTTAAGTTATTTTGACACAGAGAAGAACAAATTCTCCTCCATAAAAACTACAGATTATAAAAATCCTCCATTTCATCTTCTCAGGATTTACTGCTGTAAAATGCATGATGCTCACACATTAAGGCCATTTAGGCCAGGAAAATATTTGTGACAAATGGTACTTGTGCACAAATAAGTTTATATTTCATCTACATAGAATAAAAATGATTTGATCTCATGTAGCTCATAACACCAAAATGTCAATTTTACAAATACATGTGCCCATGTTGTTTACACATACGGAGAATTTCAGAAGCATGCAGAGAATGCTATGTATACTGCAGGGTTTTTTTTCTCTCATTCAGAGATTTTCCAAAATCATAAGACATTTTGATGCAGTAATATATATAATGCTACTAAAGTAAAGAGAATATATCCAGATTATTGTTTGATAAAAATGGGCCAGTTAGGCCACAAGGAGTCATTCTGATAACTCTGTAGTCCATGCTAAATAAGGAGAGATAAACACTACCATAAATATACACTAAATAAAAGCAAAAGCAAAACTTCATAAAATAAGAAATTAGATGTTGTTGTATGCTACTTTCATGATTCAGAAATGAAGAACTGTCTGTTTTTTCAACGTACATTAGAATCTGCTTACTGCAGCTGTGATGCTTGCGTTTCACTACTCTGACTTACTCCATTACAAGCCCATTTTCTTTTGTACATGATGTGTTGCTGTACAGCTTATGCTGGAAGAGACCATTTAGGTCAAAGGTTTTGTGCAAAATACCTCTGAAATAATGAGTAAAGAGATAGTAAAACTGCCTTCTGTCAGGGAGGAAAGGTAAGGCTGCAACATATATACGCATTTCAAGTGTGGAAACTGTCAGTTGCACTGACACTGATGTGATAAACCGTGTGAGTATGTGGAAAAACACAGCGTGACTTTGCCTTTTTATCCTCCGCCTTTGAGGGTTTGTCAAATATGACGTAAGCTAATTCTCTTACAAAGGTGTAGAACAATAATAATAATTTCGTACTTTCTAATTATCATTTGGTGAAAGAAATTGGATGAGGGAAGGAGGTGAAAATCATCTGGGGATAAAACAGTAAGAGGGTTTTGTCAGCAGCTGTGCATAAGCCATCAGCAGCTGTGTACACACTCTTCACTGTTTTAGGATAAAATCATACAAAAAGTATCACTCCAGATGGGGAAGGCTTGTGTATGCCAGCTCTCACACAGTTGTGCTGCAAGGATATTCCTTCTCATGCTAGACCCTGCCCAGGATCCAGCCTCCATCTTGATGCATCCTTGCCTGCCATCCTCCTCTATAAGAACACCATGTTACTGTTACATGGGCATCATGCAAACCTTGCATGTTCCAGTGCACTGGGCATTAACAGTGCTAGGGGTGGAACTGCTGAGAAAACTTCTCATATTTGGCGCTGAAACAGCTCCTTGGAGTCACCTGATTTGCATTAATCACACTGCCATGCGTGGATTTCCATTTCTCTATCAAGTCTGTTCTAAATGACTGTTTGTAAAGGAGGTGCTGAATGACTGCATAGTGACAAATACTATTGAATATACCTGAGCTAATCTTAGGATATTTCACTAATTCCCTCAATGTATTTTTCAGATGCAAAATGGAAATTGTGATGAGAATTTGTGAAAAATAATTCTATGTCCAACCCAAAGGATCCCCGGCTCTCAGTCACTTGTACTTCTACAGGTACACATGATGTTAAAGGTTCTGTGATACCATCTGCATCATTCTGTAACCCACATTAAATCACTCTTTTATGTACAAGGGCCAAGTAGGTACATTTCTCATTTTTCACAGTGGAGATCAAAGCCCTCCTTTGCTCATTTTGCGGCTAGCTTCTTACCGTTGGCACATCTGGAAGCACCTGATGCCCTCTCAGATCCAACCTCACCTGCAGCTCCCCATATGTTAAACCCTTCTTCCAGGGCATTCCTAAGGTTTTGGGCATCTAGCCATCTCTCTTCCAATGAAAGCCCCTACTGCACACAGTCTCACTTGACATGTTATGCCTGGCACTGAGAGGCCCGTGCCCACAAAGCCAGGCTTCTTGCATGCCCTTATCTCTCAGGGCTGGAGCTGCACCGCTGGGCTCACACATGTCCCAGCCCACGGTGGCATGCTTGCACTAGGCTGCCTGCTCCCAGCCAGTGCTAACAGCAGAGAGCAAGGAATCAGAGATAGCAAAGGCTGCCAAACCTCAACAAGCAGTTTGAGTGTGAAAACGGATGTCACACAAAGCTTCCTCCCACCCCCTTTGCTCCTCACCACTGCACAAACAACAGACACTGCAGCAGCAAAGTGCAGCCTCTGGCTTCTTTTCAAAGTCATACTGTCCAAAATGCCCCCGCCATACCTCGGGACACTACCCGGACACGCTGCCACCCGACCACTGCCCCCACTTCTCCCGTCGGGCCACGTCCCGGCTGCACCCAGAGACTGCAGGACTGAGCGAGCTGCGATCCCCACCTTCACATGTCTTTACTCAGAGCTGTTTCCCGCTCTGGGCCTAGGGCATCCCTCACCCCGATTGCCCATATGGTAAGACACAGATCTACTCTCTTTATTTAATTCCATTTGACTTTATTTCTACTTGAAAACCATGCGCGGTCGCCCATCGGTCAGTCCCGCACGCGGACGGGAAACCCGTGGCCACCCCGTTCCGGACCGCCCCGTCTCGCTTCAGAGGCGCCATCCGACGCCTCCATGCGCCGACAGGGACCCCGAGCCCCCGCCCCGCCCCGCCCCGCCCCGCCCGCGGCACAGCTCTCCGCAGCCCGCGCCTCGAGCAGCCGCTCCTAAGCGCCTCGCGGGCAAAGCCCGCCCCGCCACCGGCCCCGCCCCGTCCCCTCGGCTCGGGCTCCTCGGCCCCACAAGGACTCCGGGACGCTCAATGTCAGGTTGGCGGTGCGGCTCGGCCGCCGGCAGGGGGCGGGCGAGGGGAAGCGGTGCCAGCCCTGCGCGGGAGCGCGGCTCAGTGTCGGCGGCGCTGGCCATGCCGGGCAGCGCGGCGGCGCGGTGCTGAGCCCAGCGCGGCCGAGCCGCTGAAGGGCACGGGAGGCGGCGGCAGCGGCGGCGGCGGCAGAGGCGGCGGCTGAGGCTGAGGCTTACCACGCGCTCTCCTTCGGCCGGGGCGCGCAGCATGGAGGGCGGGAAGCGCAGCTCCTCTCCCGGCAGCCGGGACGAGGGCAGCGCGAACGCCTTCCCAGCCAAGCAGGCAACCCCGGCGGAGAAAGCCCAGAGCAGCCCCGGCGGCGGTGCGAAGGAGCATGGCAACTCGGTGTGCTTCAAAGTGGACGGCGGCGGAGCCGAGGAGCCCGTGGTGGGCTTCGAAGACGCCGAGGGACCCCGGCGGCAGTACGGCTTCATGCAGCGGCAGTTCACCTCCATGCTGCAGCCGGGGGTCAACAAATTCTCCCTCCGCATGTTCGGCAGCCAGAAGGCGGTGGAGAAGGAGCAGGAAAGGGTTAAAACTGCGGGGTTCTGGATCATCCACCCCTACAGCGACTTCAGGTGAGCGCAGGGCTCCCGCAGGTGAGCCGGGCAGCGCCGCTCCCTCAAACTTCGGCGGGCTCCGGCCCGGCCTCGCTCCTTCCCTCCTTCCTCGCAGACCCGCTCTCCCGGTCGAAACTTTGCCGGGGGCAGCGTTAGGCAGCGGGAACGCGGCGGCCTCCCTGCGCTGCGCGCTGCGCGCAGGCGGCGGCTCGGGGCAGGGCGAGTCTCCCGCCGACCCGGCTCGGCGCTCTCCAGCGTGCTGCAGCCGGGGCGACGGTACCGCCCGGACGCGGAGGCCGCATCGGGGCTTGCGGGAGTGTCCCGGGCTGCAGGGTCCGAGGGAGTCCGCGGCCGCGGAGCCCTCTCGTCTGGATGCAGCGGGCGGGAGGGTGTTTGGGCAGGGCTGGAGACAGAGAGAACTTTGTCCAACGCTGCGAGTGAAAGCGTGTGATCAGAGGTGCAGCGGTAAATAGGGCATGAGCATGGAGTGTCGCTTTCAGAGTGAGTTGGATGTCTGTGACACCGGGATGCTCTTAGAGAAAGCATCACAAATAAATTCCCAGCAAGAGGTATTAAGGCTACGTCTTAAATGCGAGATTATTTCATTTTACTATGTATGCCAGCTGGCTGCGTGCCTTTGTAAATTTACCACTCTCTGTGGTATTTGCTGAAGAAACATCAGTGCTGTTAAGCATATTTGATCAAGGACTTGAAGTGGCCACTTTCTGTATACATAATAAGTGAATCATGTTAGTGAGTGTCTTTCAAAAAAGGAAAGCCCATCCTGTTCAGTAGTGACATGGGTCTCCTAAGAAAAAGTGGGCTAAAATAAAATGTGCTCTGGGAGGAAGTGTGGAGCCTGGGTTTCTGTGGGACTGTCAGGGTCCTGGGCAGTGAATGCTGCCCACAGCCCTGGAGCACAGTGGGACCCCAGCACACAGCCCCACACAGCAGGGCTGGTTGCTGGAGGTCCTCTCCAGTGCTTGCTAGCCTGGCTGTGTTGGCTGCAGAGTCAAGGATCCTCTGCTGCCTTCCTGCCATCAGAAGGGAAGCAGTAGGGCACGACTGTGGCGTGTGTGGGGGACAGGGGCTCTAGTGGCCTGCTGTTTCCTGCTTCTGTCCATGAGTAACTTGATTCATGTCAGGGTGACAGTAAAATGAATGAGGTTATTCCTGGATGTCGAGATGCTCATTTTGTTATAAACTGATTGTCCGAGTGAGGTATGCAGTCCAGCAGTGTGTTGGGCAGAATGAGGTTACAGACCGTATTTTGCACCCTGCAGCTCTTTAAGATGATGATACTCATGGTGATAGCTGGTGATACTCCTGCTTGATTCCATTACACAAATGTCTTCTAATGCTCTCCTGATTCTTCCTGTGGGAATGTTTGAAGATCATAGTTTGCTTCCTTGTTTTATGATAGGAATAAACACTTATTTTTAGGCCTGCGTGCGTATTCTTAAATTAACTGTATTTTTTCTGAAGTATTTGTTGTGTTAATTTTATAAAAATTAAGCTTTTTGTTTTTTTAAAGAAAGTTCATAGTTTTTGGTATTTTCTTTCCAGTCTTAGGCGACATGCCCTTGTCCATATCCTATTCTTTACTGTTTCGTTACTTTTTCAGTAAGAAATTTGAGCTGCATGTGTTGTTTTTCCTGAAATTATTGTAGTGACAATATTTATAGAAATGGATGAAGAAGTTGTACTCTGTAGTAAAGGCAGCTTCCTAAGCAGGAATAAGGACAATTCCAGTCAGTTGCCTTCGACAGTATCTCTGTGGCGGAGAAAACGCATTTGTAAGGGTGAAGTTGTTTTGATTTGTTATTGTATTTTCTAAGAATATATTGCTTGCATGTAAAGCACACAAAGAGGCACAGGTTCATCTATGTTAGTGATGGTAAGACCGAGAGAAAGAATACAATTTTCTATCAAAATAATATTATAAACAGATGAATGTTTCCCAGTATCAAAGTGGGAATATGTAGGGTAGGCTTGTAAATGTAGTTGTGATCAGCATGTGATCATCATGTTAAATGTGGTCACACTTAGGACGATACTGGATTAACTACATATGAGATAGGAAAACTCTGATGTACGCTTCTGTGGGTTCTTACCTATTTCTGTTTCTCTGGTTTTGAGTGCTTGTGTGCATTTGCTGCAAGTGGTGCATTTGGCTAGTGGTTCACCTAATTCTCTCATTTGTATATGTAAAACTTTGCATGATCATTGACAGTGAGCACTGTTTATTGACACTGCACTGCGTGGGGCAGGCAGTGTCTTTGTGCTGTCACAAATCCTTTTTATAGTGGGAGCAGAAAAGTATAGATTGTACAGAAACTCAGAGCTGGATGAACCAGTTACTCGCATTCTTGCTGGGCTTGATGTCTATTTTATTACTGTTTGCTTCTATCTGCTTGTGTTTCAGAGAAGAGTATGCTCTTCATCATACATATACCCTTGGAGAATTAAATTCCGTAAATGTTGCATAACACTTCTACAAGGGAGCTGTTCTGTTCCTGGTTGTCTCTTCCCAGTTTTCTGAGGTTAACCTCTGATTTGAAAGCTGTTATGTAAACCGAGCACCTAATGCACACCCACACCAAGGACTTCTGTTTGTCTCTTCTCAGCTCTGATTGATGCCGCTCTGAGCCTGGACAGCGTTTCTGTGCAGTGGCATGAGTCACAAAAGTGAATTTATCGTCAACAATTGCACTCCTGTAGTCCCATGTGCTTTCTGTGGGATACCAGGTGCCGTCAGCTGTGCCTGCTCACCTGGGTGAGCGCAGCCCCTGGGAGGGAGCTGCAGAAGTGGCCACAAATCAAAGCAGCACAGAGCCGGAGCAGACCCCAGCAATTGGTTCAGCCACTGCTGTAGGGGCTCTGTGCATTTCATAGCAGATTCATTGCAGACGTGAGTGACTCCTGTATGTTACTGGGTTCTAGTGTCATTGGGATTGTACGTGATAGATATCCCAGATGAGATCCCAGTAATTAATCATGCGGTGTCCTTAGGCACCTTTCGTGAGCTCTCAGAGTGTTTGCATGTGTATGCTTGGGCTCACGGGTTTGAGCCTGGGACATCTCCCTGTCCATGAGCTCACACAGAAACTCACAGCATTCTGGAGATGTAGTTTTTATTACTATATCAGCTAGAGCATCTACAGTGTGCAAGCTAAAAAGAAAACAGAGATGCTACCTCCAGAGCCATACGGGAGAGGAACATTTTAATGAGAAGGACTGAGTAGGACTAGAGTGGGCAAGTAAATGCAACCTGTGCACTCTGTTGGTTAAAGTTTTTAGTTTGATGTTTGGGAACAGCCTGTGACTGAAAGTGGAAACAACAATTTTAATTGGCTTCAAGTTGAAGTCAAGTTGTACTGACAGGGAGCTGTCTGATGGTGGTAGATGAGGAGGTGCAGTGCTGGCAGTGCTGGAAGCCTTTTTACTGTAGAGGTGGCTATGAAGTGTGAAGTCCTCTGCAACAATGCAATAATCTATTGCCTTTTTCTTCAGAAGAGTCCCTCTGAGTAAATTCTTTTCAAGGGGCCCAAAGCCTTATTTTAATGATAACAGAAAAGTGAATGTAGAATTAACTCTAGAATTGGAGCAGAAAATTTTAGAATATAGTGCATAAGAAGGTATTTTACGTGGAAGGCATACCATTATTATTTTTTTTAAGCAAAAAGCTAAAACCTTTTCCTATACAACTTTGAGTGTTCTCATATAAACATTTATAAATCATATAAAGCACTATTGATATTATCTTGAGACTAAATTTAATGTAAGGTTTTAATATGTTTTAATCAGAGTGAAAGACCAAATAATATTTATATTTAAATACCTAGTTACTTCCAGAATAATTGTTGTCTGATGCTATTAAAAAAGCATTCTCATCTTCTGCAGATTTACCTATCCATGTCATGCACGTACACATGACAAAGTGCAAGTCAGAACTGCGAATGTGCCTCAGGTTTTTGGTTTTTTTTTTTTAATAATTATTATACTTGTCTCCATTTTGAACATAAATTTGACTTCTTTTGAACTGGTGCTCACTTTCTGGACCTGCCTTAAATATCCACAGTCACCCCGATGAGGTAGACTCTGTATGTTATGGGCAGCTTAAAAATACATATTTCTCAAATTATTGCCAGTGCTGATTTAAAACCTGTCCTTCCGGGGAACCAATCTTCACTCTGTGTTATACGTATAACATATTTTAAGAAGCTTAGGGTAAGCACTTTGTCCCTCTCATTTGTCACGTCTGTAATGTCTCAGTTGAAGCTAATGAGCTTTATCCTTTTGTGAGCTGTTACCTACTCAGGTTTACACAGAGCAGTACAGTTGGGAAATAAGGCTGTATGTGATTAAGACAATATGTGTTACATCATCCTTATATGCAATTTATATAGCTATATATATGTATGTAAGATGAAGCATATAAATCATGTTGGTTTATATTAAATAGATCATTTACAAATTAGTGTGGGCTTTAATGGATACATTATGTCAGTGGTCGTGTAGGAGTATGAAACAGCTGTAGCTTTGGATTCTAAATGTAGTTGACTCAGTTTTGCGATTAGTGATGATTTTTTTTTTTTTCCACTATATCAAGGCTCTTGAGTTATTTGCTTATTACTAATTCTTGTAATTCCCGTACAAACTGATTTTTTGAAATTTATTTGGATTTGTGATTGAATTGCTGTTTGGCTAGGGCTCTCTTTCATGTATACTTTTCAAACTAGCACTTTTATTTTTATTAAGGGAAAGCTTCTAGTTAAACTATTCCTTTTACATAAGCATCACGCTTTGTACATCACTAACCATAGGGGAACATTGAGTATCGAACAGGTCATTAGCAGTGCTTGGCATTTTATTTACTATATCCCAACATTTTTTGTGCTTTACTTCCTTAATGCCCAAAAGCATAGAATGACAAAATTGCAACATTAATCTAAATAATTAATATATATTGCCAGGAAATTCTTTTTGACAGTAAGTTATGTATTGCACTTGATAATAGTTCCCCAAGTAAAATGCAGCTGTCACCAAGGTAGGTATTGGCAAGTAAGCAGTACGAAAATAAGCAACAAAATGTTCTGCTGGAGATGCTTTGATGTAGAATATGGGCCAGAAATTAATTTGATTCTTTTTCATCTTCAGTTGCTATTATTTTTAATATTGAATTATACTCATCATTAGCTGTCACTAATACATTTGTTATGAAATGGGTGACTAAAACTAGCTACTGGCATTTGTTTTTGCGCAAGCTGTGAGCATGTATGAGTGAAAATAGATATGTAGAAGTGTGTGTTGTGCCTCTGGGCTCCTTAGGGTCATGTTTTTTTAGTCTCCTTTGTGATTTTCTTCAAGCACTGCAATAGAAAGCCTGCTGAATCCACCTGAGTTGGTGCAGCCGCTGCTCATCTCTTGCACCTCGAGGGGACGTGGGAATGATTAGGACTTCATTTGTGCAAGAAAAATAAATTGTTTTGTTTCCATTCATTCGCTTGTCTGTAATGTAGAATTATAATGCATTGTTTGAGCTCACATCCAGGTCCATTTCTCAATTTTTATTTTGTTTATTTTCATCCTGGAATAACAGCACATTCATTGTATTGTCTTTTGAAATTTTAATGTTTTATATACATGAGAATATGAAGCAACAATTACAGCAGAGAAAGAGTTCAATAATGTAAGTCAAAAAGTAAATCCATTCTCTGTACTTTTCATTTAAGCAGGGATGTTTTGGAGGTCCCCTGCCACTCCCAAGGGGAAATACACAAGTACAGGACACTACATTTTAGAATATTTAACATATTTACAATCTAAGTAAAAGTAATTGTGTACATGGGGGCTTCAAGATACGTTTAAAAAAACAAAACAAAGATACCAAAATGGCCCCACAACCCACAAACCACACTGAAGCATTCTACAGTTCCTGTAGTTAATCTAGAGTGCGAGTCTTTGAACTTTGAGATGGGACACTCAATACCATGAAACCTCTTGTTTTCTGAGGTTTTTTTCTTTTTTTCTTTTTTTCTCCCTGTTGTTCTGAATGACGTGAGGGAAGTGCTTGATAAATATGTGTATAGAGAACAAGATAATATCAAAATTTAGATTTTATAACATCAGCATCATGCTTGGGCTTCTAGTATTCAATCTGTCATTCTCATGGTTACGTTGGTAAGACCACACGTTTCTGAATATCTACTGGTAATTTATTATTTCTCACCTCATCAAAATAAGTATTGCTTATAATTGCATCAGTAGAGGTTAGATTTCTTAGGTTGAGTATATGGAGAGAACTGTGAATTAGAATACTATGTAAACATGGCATTGTAAATAAAGTTCTAGATCAAGGACTTGCTTCAGGGGCTTTAACAATTACAAAGATGAGTAAAAATGCATAATTTTTGATATGTTGCTTAGGCTTTTTATGCTTATATAATCAAGTTAAAATTTTAGTGGCTTCATTTCTGATTGTTTAGTCTGGGATAGATTTTTCAGGGTACTCAGCAACAAAAACCTGTGATACAAGAGGTCACTTAAAAAAAAAAAAAGAAGTATGATGAATCTCTGCGTTTGCATTTGTCTCAACTTAGGTACAGTGACGTAGAATTTAATTAAGCCTTATCAGCTTTCTTGAGCAGCTTGGTTTGAAGACAGTAGAAAGCAAACTACTATTTCTAAAGAGGAGGGAAGAACATGAAAATTTGTGGGGAAATTTATTTCATTTAGATTTAAATAATCAATATCCTTTCTCATCTGTGCTTTCACTCAACAATGTGCTTGGGAGCCATCTTCTATGTCAACATGTGATTTTGGAGAGAGAAGAAACTCTTAACCTACTTTGCAATGTTTAATTTTTAACCTGACAGTACAGTTCTCGTTAATTGCTTGAAAGTCCTTTAGCTGTCTATTCTCCGATTCTTTCCCAGAGGCATGATTTAATTTTAAAAATCATAGTGTATTCAGCTCTAATTATTGGAGGGCTCGTTCTAGACACGTAGTAAGGTATGTTAATGACCAAAAACTGTATCAGCTAGAGTCAATGTCAGTGCTACCTCAAGGACACTGTCATTTAGCTTCCATAAAATCTCTGCTAATATCTTTTAATCTGATGATAGTCAGATTCAGGAAAGCTGCATGTTATGTTGAAATAATCTTACTACCTTGGTTTGCAATGCAGCTGGAATAAATCTAGAGTAAACTTGTAATCAGAAAATGTTCATTTGATTAGAAAAGAAATTCAGCCATTATATATTATAACAAACAAACAAAGCCCCAAAATCTTATTGCTCTCCCCCCCCAAACCTTTCCATATTTATGTTGCTGAAATTCCTACAGCTTGATTTGCAGTGTGTGGATAGGAACAGAATTCAGTTCTTACTTTATTAGCTTGTGTGCTGTTTGTGTTTGTCTTACCTAATGAAGCATGTTATTTAACAGTTTGCTGTGCTATTGGAATTAAGTGTGCTGCTGACATGAATACATTTTAAATCTTTATAAAAATCATACTTATTAAAAAAAACCATAATAACGTTTTTTTTCACCTGTTTTTCACCTGTTTTTTCACCTGTTTTTTTCACCTTTGTTTTCACCTGGAAAAGCACAGATATCTTGATGCTCACAGCCAAAGCTAACTAGAAATAGGTAGATGGTGCAGGCTAGTAGTCAGGAATTAATGTCTCTAATTATTTTGAATTTAGGTAATTACAGTAAATTTTTTTAGGCTGCATTTTTTATGTATTATTATGATTTTCTTTATCCAATCCTTAGAAATCCATTGAAGCATGTGCTTACATTGAACCTTATGTGAAAAGCTGTACAGAAATAAAACATGACCTCAGTGTTCATGAATTTGGGAATCAAGCCTCCACATTACATACGTACTGTATTCTGGTTGCCTCCAGACTTTTTTCCTCCTCTCCTGAAAATAAATACTGAAGTACTGATGTTCTCCATTTCTATTGTATCCTGCAATACAATCCCAGACTCTTGCTTCTCTTTAATGGCATGATTACACTGACAGATAGTATTCTGAAGTGAGCTGGACTTTTAGTGTATGTGTAGATATATCACAGGATACTAATGAAAAGTGATTTTTTGACTTTCTCCAGTCACATCTATGGATACTATACAGAACCTTTTAAAGATATGTGCGTAACATAAAATCAATGCAGCTTTACCAAGGAGATGGAATGTATTGATGGAAGACTAGAGGAATGGAGTCAGGTGTTCATATGACTGCTGAGAAGTCTTCCATCAGGTTCTGTAGTGACTTCTGTCTATCTGTTCATGCCATTTGCAGAACTTACGATGTGTGACATAGAGAAAATAATCTGTAGTAGGCAATACTACCACCTAGTAGTAGGCTTCCTCACAATGCATACTAGCAAGCTTCTGTCTTCCCCAAATATATCCTAGGCTATAGGTTTCTTGGAATGGTTGTGCATGTGCTCATTTGCATTGATTTCTCGGTGAAGGTAACATAGCCAAATTGTCTCTCACTGTGTTTCACCCTCACTTTAGTGCCAGACAAGCTGAACAGGAAAAAAGAGAGATTTTCTTTTTCCAATTAGGCATTAGTATGTAAGACAGAAAAGTGGGATCAAAATAAAAGTCGTAAAGTAAGGCAAGCATGTCCCTCTGCCTTCAGCTGTTCATTGGAGGCTTTCTTATTACTCGCCTTACCAAGAATACTTCAGAGATGTCCTGTTTTTCAGAGCTGGCGTCCAGTCTTCTTAGAAACTGCTATGTAGGTGACTCCTTAAATACTAAATCTGTCTGTTTCTGTATTTTCTTTAAACAATTTATTGTGGTCTAACTTTCAGGTAGTGAAATAGAGCTTATAAACAACAAGCAATCCTCATTTGAAAGTTTGCAAGAACACAGTGATGTTATCTGTGACAGATCATCTGAGCAGTTTTGTTTTCATTTTTGTTTTTATGAACATCTTTGCTCTTCCCTTATTCTGCTTTTCCTTCCCCTCTCCTCTGTCCCTTCCTGAAGATGCAGTGAATTCCTTTACAGAAATGGAAACAACAAAATGATGGTTTACTGTAATTTGTTTGCCCTGTGATATAGTTCCTTTTCTTACTGTGTCTAGTATGTATGAGCTGCTGAGCTGTTGGGCTGACTTCCTCTTGGTATTTGAACACAGTGTCTTGTAAACAAAAACTTGTTAAGATTTTTTTTTTTTTTTTTTTAAAGGAAAAATGGTTATATACACAATTTCCCATAATGTGACCATGTTGGTAGATTTCTTCTGGGAAGGCACGTTCCCAGAAGTTGAGTGTGCTGTTAATGTGTAGACTAGTAGCAATATATGTTGCCCAAATTGTCCCTCCAGCCCATTTATTGCCAGCTTGGGAATTCTACTGTTGCATACATCTATCACATTAAAGTTATAATTATAGGAGGCACACTTCTGTAATGCAGAGGAAGTGTGATATCAAGAGTAAAGCAGTGCCAGATGGCAGGCAGTTTAACAGAGCATTGTATAAGGGTCAAAATTGAAAATGTCTGAAGTCCAATGGCTTATTAAGCAGTAGATGTTGCATGTATGGGACAAGTGAGAGATAAGAAACCTAACTTAAGTATCCACGTGACCAAAATTGACTTTTAATTGCATGTGTTCTGTTAGTAAATATCTGAAATGCATGTTTTTATTAAGTTACGAATGTTTCTTGAAATTGGAGCAGAATATCAAGTGCAGTGATAGACTGCTGGGCAGTAGAGTTTGTACATGCATTTACTGAAGTCTTAAGTTTGTTATGATGGCTGATTCCTCTGACACAGATGCAAATATCTAGAAACAATCTCAAAATATTTGATGCTGAAAAGAGTTAAGTCTGGTGCCTAATATAAACAATAGCTCAACCGAATTAATGGTTGTAAGTACTGCTTGAAGGAATAAAGCATGTAGTGTTTGGTTTTGGGTTTTTTTTTGCCTATCCTCTAAACTGAAGATGAAAACTGAAGATGTTTTTGTTTCTTCATGATGTGTTTTCTTCTGTGCTGTCCTTCGCATGCAGGCTTGCTTTTTCTGGCGAGAGATGATTGACATTAAGATAGGTCTCTTCAAGACACCTTCAGTATCGTACACTTGTTGTCCAAGTATTGTACAGTGTTGTCCACTGGCGTTACTCAGTAATTTCCACCTGCCCTCCATCATTCCTATAGGGGAATGATGGAGGGTAGGAGACTGTAAAACCCTTTTTTTTAGTATGACCAGGGACATTCTGTCATTTTAAAGCCATCTTCACAGTCTATGTAGCATTGACTGATTTTCTATTTTTATGGAACGGCTGGAAAAATTGCAGTGAACTTCTGCTCCCACACTTGGTTCCTGCAGCATGGCAGTGATCAGATCTAGAAGGAGAGCCATGTTCACAGCCCAGGGAAGCAGGTACCAGAAGTCTGCAGGAAATGGTAGCAGATGTTGCTGCTCTGGTGAATGACTTCCTATGTTTTTCTTAGACCTAGGGATTCCACTGTGTTACTGAATTGCAGCTCATCTTAGTATTGAATGTACATGCTGGTTTTTGTCGTTAGCAAAAGAAATGGATGAAATGTGGTATTTAAGTTGGTTTAATGCTTCCAGTACAAAGTTTTCAATTTCTGGAACATCTTTGAAAATCTGAATTTTACCCCAGGCTCTGGACAACGTGAGGGAATATACAGAATATTAGATGAAGATGTGAGAGATTATGAGCCTGTACCTCTTTGGATGTCAAAACCTGGAGACCCAGGTACTTTTAGAGTCTGGACTCTGGCTGAACATCATCACATTCCAGCCTTAAGGGGTTGTAAATGGCAAGACTGATTTATCAATACTGTTGCCCATGTGAATGTTCTGAATTAATATATAATAAGAATTTGCATATTGTTTGTGTTCAATCTCATTCAGATATCTTTCTCTATAAAATGTGTATAGATGTAAATAAGTATACATATTTTGAATGTGCTGTTTACAGATCAGTATTTTTTCTAAGATTCTGGTGGAAGTTCTAGCAATAATTAGTTTCTTGTTGATTTCCTCCAATGAGTTAACAAAATTCATTTGGCTTTTTCTTATTATTATGCATCTGTAAGTTAAACTTTTTTGAATAGTTTGTAACTCGCTGTCCTCTAAAAGTTCTGCAGAAGTATTTGGCTAAACTAATTTTCTTTTAATTCTAAGGGGGAATTGGATTGTGGCTAAAATCTATTCTGAGATCTCCAAAGTAAAATATTTTCTTTTGCTGAAAGCCAGAAACCCATTTATAAAATTTAGAAAATTTCATTTTTGTAAAAAGGAATGAAAGATACACATCTGGCATTTCATTTGCCATGGAGAACAGATGTTCTTTTTGTTTTGGTATCTAAAAACAAGTCATTTGTCTGTGCAGTAGTAAATAGCTTCCTCGTTACTTTTGCTGCTCTATGCAGTTCAGGTCATAGGTCCCCAACCAAAGTTTCTTATTTAGAGCCGCTTATCAGTGGCTGCTATTAGAGCCAGCTTCACTTGCCATACTCACTTTCCCTTGTCACCCCTAACCTGGGTGATGTGCCTGATCACTGGAGCCATCCCATCCCTGGGGAGCATGAGTAGTCTTTGCTTTGAACTCGTGAAGGTTGGAGACTTTCTGTACCAAGAGAATTGACAGCCAATTGTGAAAAATGAAATGTGCTTCCAAAATATAAAGCTTGCTGGCAGAGAAGTAGATTATTCAATAATTCACTTTTATATTTTTTTCTGATAAATATTTATAGGTGAAGCACGTAACGGAGCCTGTGGTTAAGTTTGAGTAAGTTTTCAGATCTTAATATCATTACAATCTTTTATTTTTACAGGCTGAAAATTGACCTGTTTCTCTGCAGCTCAAAGAAATTGTATTTTTTTATTAAATAATAAAGGTGTGTGGATGGGAAAACATCCAATGTACCTATTTTTTTATAACATCTTCACTTTAAATTGTTTTGTCTCAGTGAAGATAGAATATAAACTTTTATATTAACTTGTATTTTGGTATCAAATGTCTTTCAGTATTTAAAACAACCATTTCATATGACTGAATTAAAAAATAATTAACAGATACATTTCAACACAAAAATTTAACACAGCTAAGGTTTTAGAAATGGATCTTGACCACTATTGCATTGTTATACTGCAGTGGGAATTCATTTTCAGCTGCAATCACAAGAAGCACATGCCCAGCAGTACTGCTCCTGGCAAAGGCATACAGGAAAGAGAAAAGCTTTCACTGCACGTTGAGGAAATCTCTCTGCTGTACCAGATATTGCAGGTTATCCCTTGCTTCACAGTCTGAAAAATATCTATTGAACTGGTGTTCACAAAGAGGATGTTAGTTCTCTTTTGGGGGGAGAGGGAAGGATCTTTTCTTCTTTCCCCTGAATAAAATTGCAAAAATGCTGTTTGTCAGTTGCATTCAGTTGCACCAACTGATGTCCACCCATAGATCTCAGAGATGCATTTTGCATCCCTAGAAACTTAGTTTGTATTTCAAAGCTCTACGTTTGGCCAAGATTACTGCAGGTTCTTTGTGAGAAGTTTTCTCCAGGATTTGGTGTGCGGAAGCCTGATAGAGAGTTGGAAGGTGAAGTAGCCTGTAAAGGAGGCAACAATAGGCAACATGTAGCGAGATCATGGCTAAATCTTAGTCCAGTAACTAGAACATGCTTGAGAATCATATTCTCGTTCTCGTTTGCTTTTCTGTTCTGGGTTTTCTTTTTTTTTTTTTTCTTCTTTTTTTTTTTTTTTTGTTTTTGTTTTAAGTGAATATCAAGTCAATCTGATCGCTGCTCTGTCTAGCAACATAATGAGCTGATTTGTTTTGGCAGTGCAGTCAGCAAGCTTGTGCTGTCAGAAGGATGGAAGGATTGAAGCACGCAGAATGTGAATTGGGAAGTCTTAAAAAATGTTAGTTGTGTTACACCCATTTAAATATTATGGAAGACAAATGGCTAACGGAGGGATTTGGATGCCAGCTGAATAATGAAACAAATAGTGGTTTCTTTATGTGATTGGCGTGAGGATGAGAAACCTGCACAATTTGCTTTTTGTGGGAGAGGCAGGTGTTTCACTGTATGAAGTGTGAATTAGTGTTTTGAGACATCATAGGGAAATCTGATATTGAAATTTCTAGCTAAGCGTTTGCCTTCTGCCCTGCATCACCCTCAATGTGGGTATATGGGGAGATTAAGCTGGCTTGTGGAAGGTGCTTCTGTTATCACTTCAAATATTTTGCATGGTACAAATTTCATCAATTAATTGATGTTTCAGTGGTATAAATGAATTGATAGCATAAGTTGAGTTTACAAAATATTGACTGAAACATAATGCAATTTTCAGCTCCTTCTTAGTTTAAAGGTCTTGCCTGAATCTTGCCTGAAACAAAAATTTCCAAGAGTTTTCTGCTTTCTGCTGACTAATAATTCATATTTGAAGTTACTTGTTAGCTTCTGTTCTGTTTTTTACAACGATATGCACAGAGACATTTTACACCTCATTATCAGAATTGAATTGTTAGTACATTTGGAAAATACCAGAAATACTGGCATCTTGTGTGCACTAAGCTGAATCTTAGTTTTGTTTTTGTTGTTGGAGATACTTACCTTAGAACATGAATATTCACAACTTGGTGGTAAAAAATCAGTGTCCTCACCATTGCTTGCCCCTAGGATGTATTGAAAATAACAAAGGAGTGCCTTACAAATAAGCTCTTGTCCTGATGCTCCTCTAAAGATAAGTAGAGAAAATAGACTTTTCTCTATTAACAGAAACATTTAATGTTTAAACATTACATTGATAGCTGGGAGATTGAATTGGTTAAGAAAATCTATTAAAGCACCTAATTAATTCTTTTTTCTTCCATAAATCTGTACGTTAACATATTAATTGTCATGTTAACCATAAGATTTTTGCTCATTTCTGTACTTTTTCAAAAGTACGGTCCTCTAAAGACAAACAAAAAAGAATGCTTTGACAATAATTTTATAAAGCTTCTCCCAGTTAAAGCCTCTCCACTTCTACTTCACATAGAAGCATCTTAAATGTCATGTTTCTAATTGGCACCCTTAACATTTCTGTCACTACAGAATTCCTAATGAATTCAAGTGCTCCAGCATGAGATTTGAGATTATTTTGCAGCTGGAATATTTTTAGATCTCCATCTCTTTCAGAGTTTCTCTCATGCTTATAAAGTGGTCCTTTCTAATTTGAGGATAGGAATACTTTTTGTCCCTTCCCCCAGATATCATCTGCTACAGAAATTTGCTGACAGTGTGTGGTGATTTGTGACTAATTTAAGGGCCAGCATTATGAATTTGAAACATCAGTTGGAGCACTACACAAAATGTTTCCCAATACTGAGAAGCTATGGCACAGCAATTTGAAAAGAGGGGGTGAATCCAGGAAAAACGCATCACTTGTACTGTAAGGCATGTTAGCTTTTGATAATCTGATATATTTATCTTGTGATTGGTGTGCAGGTTGCCATAAATAGATTCAGCATCTTCCAGCAGTAAATTCAATTGTGCATTTGGACTCTCCACCAGAATTTTTTTCCCCAGTTGGCAGCTATCTGGATGGGAGCACCAGCCTGTGCTTTTTCTGATGAGCAGAGCTAGTGAAAGGAGGAGCTGTGCAAAGGCAAGGGTGGTGTGGTGTCAGAACTCCATCGGGAGCATGTGCTGCTCTTGCCCAAGGTTAAGTGGAAGTCAGGCTTTAATTCTTCCTACTGTAGTTTAATAAGTTTCTCTGGAGAAAAAGTAACTGCAAATAGCAAATGTATTCAGGCACTTATGGTAGGGGATTTTTGGCCAAAACCAAAGAGACTTATTATTAAATAATAGTGCCATGTTACATAAATTTATCTTGTCCTCTTCATCCTTCTCCCCAGTATGCACTGTGGGTAATAACACTTCACTGACATTTATTTCTTCATCTCAGAATACTGTTAGTGCTTTAAAGTGCTATGAAACTTTGGGCAGAAGCTACTGGATGGGTACTAATAAGTATAGATCTTCTAATAAAATGTCACATCTACTGCCTAACAGTTGAATTTACTGAATATATACATTATTTTAATGTAGGTAAGTAATTTTGAAGTCATCATCTATGGACAGTACTGTGACTTTTCTCTCCCAGTAATCACGCCTGTAGAGCACTCAAGCTAAACATAAACAAATGCCATAACCGAAGAATTTTGAAAGTAGTAAATTGTTTTTCACTGGCTTGCCTGGGCCCTGGTCAGGTTCCCTGATGTAATTCCCTCATGTAATCATCTGCCTTGTGCATATAATCACAACTGTACAGCAAGCTGCAAATGTCCTGCACTGTTTTCTGTTATCAGGTAAAACTCACGGGGGGGAAAAAAAAGTAGGAAACCCTGTAATTTGTTAATTTTTGTATGCAGTGTATAGCTGTGTAATAAAGAGGAGTCAGCATTGCTGAATTTTATTTTCTCACTAAAAAAAAATAACAGTGGCGCATGGTTTGGGTCTCTGAACATACATGTCTAGGCTTCAAGTGAAGGAATTCAGTTCTGATCTCACATCAAATGGAGTTTTCTGACCATCAGAAATCTTCAATATTATTTATTTTGCTTGCTTTTAGTCTGAAAGAAAATGAAAACATTGAGCTAGAAGATTAATGAGGTCCAGTACTGCCCATAATTAAAGCCGTGAAACTGAATTTTCAGAACTTCAGCCTCCTCACACACCAGTCTCAGGCAGGTAGAGGAAGCTTTTCTGATGCTCCAGCAGCTTTCCTGTCTAATTCAGTGAGAGTTCATTAAGCTTAGTATGTGTTAAAGAAAAAAAAGGTAACAAATTTGTGTTAAATTTTCATCTGAGTTAGTAATTTCATCCTTAATTTGTAATATTTCTTCAGTTCAAGGTTAGGACTTGAAGTTCAGGAGTTAATCTTACTACTGTAAGCTGCTGCTTTAAAGTTGGTAGGAGTCAAGTGTTAAAGGGCGTGTGTCAGCTTTGTAAGATTGACAAAGGAAGGATCTGTCTGGCGTAACCCTTATCAAACAGGGACACCCAGAGCAGGATGCTGTCTATCTGAAGAACTGTGAGGAGGAGACTCCACAGCCTCTTTGGGCAAAAAAGATTCCTCATTAGTTTTCACTTAAAAGAAGGTAACAGTTTTCAGAGCAGAAATAGAGGGGAATAAAGAATATAAATGAAAACAATCAGGATAATATTTTATCTTAAAAACAAACAAACAAAACTCAACTTTTGCTTAAGGTTGGAAAAATCAAAAATTGGTGTAACTTAAGTAGTCTTTCATGTGCTACATCTAGAGTCCAGAACTTGTAAATCATGGAAGCACTCTACAATATATTTGCAACATGTAAACAGTCCTTCCATGCTGGGTGCTGACTAATATTCCTGGTCAAAATGTAAGAAATTTCATATTTCATTTACGTGCCGCCTTCTTAAAAGAAGCATGGTGAAATGAACACTTCTGCCATCAAGAAAAGAACTGGGGGTTCCTGATGAAAACCATCCCTTCTTCCTCCTCCTGTACTTTCCAACACATTCCAGTTATTCTCTGTGAGGTTCAGATGTTTTTTGGTTTGTCTAGCTTTGCTGTCTGTTACTTAAAGAATAACATCAATAGAGCTGCAAAGTAAGAGAAAGATAGCGTGCTCTGTGGGAATCAAATTCTGACATGGCTAATCGTGAGTTTAGTAGTTGTTACAGTATGCCGTAATGAAGTTTTATATTGCTATTATTTCTACTAAGATCTGTTCCATATAGCACATTGACTTCTCTGCTAGGTGAATTGATGATCCATGAATTAAAAGAAGAAAAGCTGTGTTAGAAGGTGAGAGAAGAACGCTGAGTAATTGCATCTGCTAGCTGATCAGTATATTTAAATAAAGAAGAAGACAGATTTTCTATGGAAAGTTTGTGAAAAATTTCATCAGATCTTGATTTTCTGTATCATCAGATTTGGATTTAAAGATATTTTGTAAAAAATTTGAATGTCTCCTTCAAAGTCCTTCCACTTCATAATGTATGGGGCTGATGAGTATTTATGGCTGAATAACATGAACTCGTTTCTTTTTCTGCTGTGTTTAAACAATCAAATTATTATAGTCTTTCTGGAAACTGGAAAACTGATCTTAAGGAAGGCCCTGACTACTCTGTAGCCTCAAGTCACAACACCCAGTGTCCTAGAGATGTTGCTCACTTTGTGATTTGTGACACTTCTGACAATTTCTGTTAGGTCAATCTGGGTGTACAATAAGAATAATCATATATTAAAATAGGCAGATTTGAGGACATTGGGACTGTCAATGGGCATTAACCTGAAAATAATAGGAAACAGAAATCTCAGTGACCTCTTACAGTGTTGTAAATGCAGCAAGTTTTGCAGCACATTAACTACTTGAGAGCTGAAGTTTTGTTCTTTAAAACTCAATTTTCTCTGTATGGAATATATGAAGTGGAAAATGAAGTGTCTGCTAGAATTTATAGTGCTTTACGTTACTGAGCTTTGTACAGACATTGATTAATTAGTACTAAATAGTTCTTCATCACTTCCTGGGTAGTCACATTTTAAACAGACTGTCCTATTCTGGATAACCAGTAGCAATAAACAAACTACCAAAGCTTCAGCGTGTTCTAGGAACATAAAGTGCACCTTGTAATCAGGGAGTTTGGAAATTATCGTTGATAAATTATGAGTGAAAAGATCACTGAAGGAGAACTAAATTCAAAATAATTTTACTTGACAATTTTAAAGTAACTATGATGTTTTTCTGCATAAAATGTTTCCTTAAAATGAGTAGAAAATTTCTAAAGCTGTCTTTTTATATTGCATTAGCACTTGAAGGTTTTTTTCACCTAAAGATGTTAGTACACTGAGAAGCATTTCAAATGGTTCAGTCTGGTATCTGTGGTTTCAATTAATGGTAAGTTGCAGTAGCTATACTGAGCTAGCTTTGCAGGAAGAGTGAACTGTCACTATTTACTAAGGTAGTTCTGGCTTCTTATTATGTGCTCTGAATGCTTGTTACCCCAGATTCATTTTTTTGCCTCATTCTCAGCAAGTTTGTGTCACAGCCTTACCACCACTCCCTTGCTTTTTGTCAACATTTCAGAACAATTTACATACATCTGGAGCTCTGAGATGGTAAGTTTTTAATATCTGTAACTACCCGCAAGGGGCTTGGAGGAATAATAATAATAATAATTAAAAAGCAAATAAAAATAGCTTAAAACAGAGAGGTACCTCTTTGTCTCAGTAGCAGCTCCTTGCACTGTCTCATAACGCTTTTTAGTAGGCCCTTGTTATGTGAATAGTAGGATGTTCTGAACCACTGGGCAAGGAAAGCACTGTATTACTTTCTTTGCATAGATCACCGAGGGCAATGCAGAGAATGGCATCTAGTTTTTCTCACCTGAGAAACAAGTATTGTATAGTGGAGCTAGGGAAGTAGTGTGTGGAAACGTTTTCCTGAAGGAGAACATATGATTCATTTCTGAATGAAAAATGAACTGTACAGTAATAAGACTTTTTCTAGCTACCTAATCAGATTATACTACATTGTGCACTAAAAATCAAAGCACAGAACTGATGCAGTCTCAGAGTCCTTAGCATTAGATTTTGTTACTGAAGCCCTGACTTTACCATAACTTTTGCTGACATTTAGTGTCAGAAGCACCAATGTTTTGCATAATCACCATGGATAACTATCCTTTAAACAGTATTATTGTAGGATAAACTCAGCTGATTCAGTATTAAATTTTATTTTGGCCGGGTAGCTGTTTTGTATGTGGCTTTGGTTAGCCTTAGTTATATAACTACATAACACCCTGCTGGTTAGGCTTAAGAGATCTAAAATCCAGGAATGGTTTGTTTAGGAATGAGCCACAGATACATGTACATCTCTTGTGATTATTTCTTTTCTATTTCCCATTCATTTCAGGATTCCTTACAGAATTCTGTTCTTCAGAAATGCTTTGTGAAATATTTTGGTTGAATACTTGTGGTAATTGAACCTGTCAGCCTGGAAACAGTAATATATAAATTTGTGGTTCCTTCTGCATTGTATTTTTAGTATACTGATAAGGCATGTAGTACAGCAGTAAGCCTACTGTAAGAATTAAAGAAACAAGGAAATACGTTTGGAAACTTGTGCCAGTGCAGAGGTATGGAAACTGTCACAAGTGTTAAGCACAAATACATTTATAGCATTGAGTCTTCACATTTGTTGTAAGACCAAAAATATGTAAAACAGAAATCTCACTGTAGTACATGGAAAATTACTTGTAAAGTCTATTTTATGCAGTTTCTCTGTGTATTAGTTACAGGAATTTTGATTCAACTGCTAGTCCAGACTATGTCTGTAGGCTTACCATAAAATGAAGAATTAGGAATTCTTATGCCAACCTCAGTCCACTATACCACTCTGGTTTTACTGTGCTTCACAGTTACAATTAGTTATTTTGTATTCTTAGATCATTCAAGAAGTATTTTCTGGATTAAGCTAAAAACAAAGGAAATTTATAAATCCAGATAATTTAGAGTACATATCTGGAATCTAATTAAAGATGTATGGTGCATGCAAATTTAGAAAAAAAAAATACATTTGTGATTCTGCAACACTTTTTCTCCTATTAAACTTATATAATTATTGTTAATTGCCATGGACTTTTGCCATGATGGGAGTGTCATGTAGCATGTGAGATGGTTTGTGCTAATGTAATGGAAGTGACCTGGAAGGGTGTACTGAATGCTGTGCTGGTGTCAGGTCCACCACACAGAACTCATTGCAGCTGTTGGCCTGCTCAGGTCCTGCAGAAACCATTCCTGCTCTTCTCTTCTAGAAAGTCTAGTGAGAACATGAGAAACTGATGGAGACCAGTTTCTGTGCCTTTCTAGGTCATTTAGCTGTATAGATCATGCTGCCTTTGCTTACTTGTAATGTTGAGTGCATGTAGTTGTGAACTATCTCACTTAGTGAACAAGACATCAATGATTTTTATGGAGTGATTCTAGAAGCATAGAGATACTGATAATACACATGGAAATGCATGAAAGTCATAGGATAACAAAATAGTGTAGACTGGGAGAAAGCTGTGAGAAGTCATCTAATCCCACTAACTGCTGAGTGTAAGACTACATAGTTATTTCTGGTTTTGGCTTCTGTGATTTCTTTCTTTTTCTGTGGTGTTATTCAAGCACTGTTATGGTATGATTGCCTTTGTAAGTACGTTTAATATGTTACCAATTAGATATTTGGGCTTCAATTTGGACAGAAACCAGAAAAAATAAAATAACTGCGTTGATAAGACACGAGTGGCAGTAGGCACCAGTATTACTTCTATGCACACACTATGTGCTATACACACGCTACGTGCAGAAGACTAGAGAGGCATGCAGGATTGAGTCCAGAGAGTGGCGGTCAATGGCTCAGTGTCTGGATGGAGATTGGTGATGAATGGTGTCCCCCAGCGGTTGGTGCTGGGGTCGATAGTTTTTAGTTTTTTTGTCAGTGACACCAACCGTGGAGTCAGGTGCACTCTCAGCAGATTTGCTGGTGACACCAAACTGTGTGGTGCAGTTAGCACACCAGAGGGTTGGGATGCCATCCAGAGGGACTTAGACAGGCTTGAGCAGTGGGCCCAGGTGAATCTCATGAGCAAATCCAAATGCAAGGTCTTGTATCTGGTTCAGTGCAACCCTCATTACCAACACAAGCTGGGGGATGAAAGGATTGAGTGTAGCCCTGCTGAAAAAACCTGGGGTACTGATGGATGGGAAGCAGTGTGCCCTCACAGCCCAGAAAGCCAAACCGTGCATCAAAAGAAGCATGGCCAGCAGGGTGAGGGAGGTGATTCTGCCCCTCTACTATGTGCTGGTGAGGCCAGGTGTGGAGTCCTCAGTACAGGAGTGACACAGACCTTCCCGAGCATATCCTGAAGATGGCCACGGAAATGAAGCAAGGGGTGGAACAGTTCTCCTATGAGGACAGGCTGAAAGAGCTGGGGCTATTCATCCTGGAGAAGAGGAGGCTGCGAGGTGACCTGTGAGGCCTTTCAGTATTTATAGGGGAGGTACAGCAAGGAAGTGGACAGGTTCTAGCAGGGTCTGTGGTGATAGAACAAGCGGAAATGGCTTCAAGGTTAAAGAGGATAGATTTAGGTTAGATATAAGGAAAAGGTCATTTGCAGTGAGTGTGGAGAGGCACTGGAAAAGGTTGCCCAGAGATGTGGATGCCTCGGCCCTGAGACTTTCAGACCAAGGCTGGATCAGGGCCTGGACAACCTGGCTTGGCTGTGGATGTCCCTGTTCATTGCAGGGGAGTGGGACTGGATGAACTTTAAAGGTTCCTTCCAACTCTGAGGATTCTGTTTCTGTGATTCCACGATAAGTCTGCGGGGTGTCACACATGCATCCCTTTCAGATATACCATTCAATGATTAGCACAGTATTGGCTTCATTCTAGATGCATGTTCTTGAGAAGTAAGGCAGATAATGGGAGATAATAATTACTATTCTACTGACTGTGCATACACAGGAATTAAATTTATGTCAGAATCAGGAGTTCTAGCATAAACAAAATGTTCAAGTAACCTTATATACATTTATTTTCTATATGAAGGCATAGTATAATTGCTAACATAATTTAAATGCTAACCTAAGATACTAATGCATTTGGGCAAAATTAACACTAAATTTCAGTATTGTAATTTATTTGTATGGAACCAAAAATGTAGTTGAAGTGAAATTAGCAGTGTGATAGAAGTCATTTTTCTAAGCAAGTTATGCCCACATTGCACCAACCATTCTGTTTCTTTCATTTTTTCAGATTTTACTGGGATTTAATCATGCTCATCATGATGGTTGGAAACCTTGTCATTATACCAGTTGGAATCACATTCTTCACAGAGCAAACAACAACACCATGGATTATTTTCAATGTGGCATCAGACACTGTTTTTCTATTGGACTTGATAATGAATTTCAGAACTGGGACTGTTAATGAAGACAGCTCTGAAATAATACTGGACCCTAAAGTCATTAAGATGAATTATTTAAAAAGCTGGTTTGTGGTTGACTTCATCTCGTCGATACCAGTGGATTATATCTTTCTCATTGTAGAAAAAGGAATGGACTCAGAGGTTTACAAGACAGCAAGAGCACTTCGTATCGTGAGATTTACAAAAATCCTCAGCCTGTTACGCTTATTACGCCTTTCAAGACTGATTAGATACATACACCAATGGGAAGAGGTAAGAGACATACATACAATCATAACATTGTTTGCTTCTGTTCCCATAAAAACTGGTCAGGTACCTCTGAAGAGCTACTCAAGACCCAGGTTAGAATAACAGGCTTTTACTCACCAGTTGGCATAGTTACAGAGACATGCTAGTAGAAAGCCCTTTTGGAAGAAAGCACAGAGCAGTAACCATCTTCTGTCTGATAACCACAGAAATAAAGTGTGTAGGATTGTCAGCGCAATTGGGATGGACGAACTCCTACATCAGAAATTTTAGCAGCCGCCTAAAACTGCCCTTGATTTTGGTGTTTAGCATTTAGAAGTAAGAAGTAAATGCTCTTTCAGTCACAGAGAACTAGAGAACTTTATATATATGTATTCATTTAGACACAGAAGAAATTGAAACCACTTTTAATTGAGTAGATTTCCTAGAACATTCATTGTTTCAAGGCTGTATGAAGGCTGAATTCTTTATAAAAATGGGGAGTTCAAATTTTGAGTCATTTCCTTCTAAACTGTCAACTCCACTATTTGTAGATGTGACCTTAAGCTGCCTGCCAGTTTGGCTTGATGACATTTACAGAAAATTATGGCATTCCCTAATTTGGTTTGCTTATAGTTAGGAAGCATTTGAATCTTTGGCACATATTACCATGATTCAGGCATTTCATTTCTTGCCTGTCCCCATTTCTGCAGTTTTAAATATCATAATATGTTTTAAAAGGAAGTGCTAAAAACATAGGAAAAATAACTGCTGTTTTCTACGTATTTTTTTGCAGCAAGTGTTATAAGAATTATTTCGTATTTTCACTGAAATGCTATTTAAAAACTGCATTTATTTATTTAAATGAACATTTAGAAAATTAAATTAATACTGGAGAATGATTTTCTACCATTTATGTGTTTGTTTTTTTTCTGCTAGATACTCTGTTTTAAAGTATTATGTTCACTTTCTGGTTTAGCAGAAACCTCAGTGCTGATCCTCCCCAAAAACAAAATCAGATTATATTAAAACCAGCATGAGGCTGAATGATACTAAATATCAAATGTTTAACAAATTTATAGTTGTTTCTCAAAAACCTGAAATAGGTCATTATTTTTATTAGTATGTTTTGTAAATTCTACTTCTTTGCCTCCACATAATGGAGTGTAACTATATTTTTGACACAGAAATGGAGCCCTGTAGTTATGTACTCAATTTAACTGAGGCAAATGATTAAGCATATCTTGCAGTTCTACCATAAAGCTGTACTTTTGTCTCCTCTGTGCTTTATAGAGAGACAACCTTCTGAAACACGTTCAATGACATTATAATCTGGCAGCTTGAATTAATAGCTTGCCACTGAAAGGCCCTACTAAGAACAGAAATGAATACTTTTTTCCCCCTTTGCTTCTCTGTTATCAATGATAAATCAAGTATTCTAAATCAGAAATAGTTGAATCTAGAGCTGACTAGGACTAGAAGTGACCAGAAGATCTTGTCCTATCTAGCAATGCCTATTGCTGTTGTAATCTATAGTTCAAGGCTGCTAATTTCCCCAAGGTGCTTGATTGTAACCTCATCTTTGCCTCTTTTGGTAATACTTAAATAATGCTAGCATTTATTAAAAATGAGTCGAGTCCATCTTTTTGTGTTGAGTAACACATTCTAATGCTTGCTCATTTCTCAGGAAGGTGGAAAGGGATCAGAAGTATTATTGTTTCTGGGTCTGAAACTGCAGGGAGGCAGCAGTGGGCTTCATGACTACTTTGAACAAAGACTTCTACTGCCTGGGAGAGTGTGCAAGATACCCTGAGATGAACATAGGCTGAATGAGCTATTGATAAATCCTAAAATGAAAATTAGACAAAGTAAAATAAAACAAACCTCTTTTCTCTAGCATATTATGCATATCAGAAGTCAGGGCAGTCATATGGAATTTTGTGTTTGGCTTTTGCTATCACAACAGTGATGTATGGAGATGTGAGACTGTACTGCACAATGATCGAGGACAACTTTGGAGAAATTGAATGTTGCAGCACTGTAAAGTTTTAAAATGGCAAAACTGGATAGCCAGACTTAGTTTAATTTGGATATGATGGTCAGATGATCACACAGAGGCAGTCAGTCAATGAGACATTTGCTGGTCGTGATAATATGTTCTGTACTGTGTGTACACATGAACTACAGAGAGCATCCAGTGACTTAATTTTTATAATACAGAGCTGGAGTCTAAGTGTTTCAATGGATTGAATATTTGTTGCCTATGGGCTGACATGTTGTTTTTCGGTATTATGAAGTTATGTATAAAATAATACATTGTATGCAAAATAATATCAAAAATATTGAGAAGACAGATAGCAGCTTGTTCTTTGCAAATTGTGAAGCATAGACTTCCTGGAAAACTGATAAATGAGCAAGCCAGGTTGTGTAACAACACTGCTATCCCACTGAAGTATTCGTATGACCTTAAATAGTAAAGATAGGTTGAAATTGGAGTTTTTCATTTTCTTAGTATCACATACCTAATATTCAGTTGGTTAGTATCCTAAACTCTAAGAGGAGTTGGCAAAAATGTTAGAGATTTTTATAAGACACTAGTGAAACATAGTTTGTTTTCTTTCTTTCCATTATTATTTACATCGATGAAATTGGTGTCAATCTGCTGTCAGTTCCATCTAGGTAAGCAGTATTTGTGTTGCAGAAGCTTTCTTCTTAACTGCTAAAAAGTAACAGAGATCCCTAATAGGCATGGATGGATTGATATGTTGGTCTGCTGTAAATAGTTTGCCAGAACAAATGACTGTAAAAATGAGAAGAAACATTTAAATGAAAGTATGGGGGACGTGTTGAATTTGCAAATGTTTTTCATCTACAGAATCTGATATGCCAGTCTCTTAAAACCCAAAACAACAAAGAGATAATGAAGAGATACTTATTTTAAAAAAATTATGTAATATAGCATTTAGGGAAACATATTTATTTAAAATGCTGATTGCAGAAATTGTTTTTGCAGTGATTTCTGACTCTTCATTTGTTGCTTTTGTTGTTGTTGTTGTTGTTGTTTTTGGTTTTGGTTCCAAAAAACAAACAAACAAAAATTCCTAACTAAACAAACAAAGAAACAAAAACACTGGAAAAGCAGAACGCAAGCATGAACTACAGGATCTATTGTATATGTACTTTAATGTTACTATATTCAGATAATCCAGCAGGACTCAACCTGTATCATTATGCTGACATGGTCAAGAATTGAATATGCAGAGAACTAGACAGTGAATAACATAAAAACAAAGCTGTAATAAACTATGTTACTGAAATAGAATAATTGTAAATATGGAGTGGTGACATCCATAAGTCTTTTTCAGAAAATCATTCTAAAAGTATTGAGATTGATTTGTTTAAGCTCCCATACATTTTAGATAGATATGCTCTCAACTTGTAAGTTGTGTTACCAATGTTCACAGATAACCAAACAATTAAAAGGTATTCAGAATTAAGAATACATGCACTGTTAAATTATTTTATGTTCTGAAATAGAAAGTCATTCTTTTCCTCTGAGTTTCAATAAAGAGATTACAAATGATTCACCACTTTGAATTTACCCATGGTAGAAATTTACTGATTTTTTCAAATAACGATTTTCTCCAGAGGCTTCTTAAAAACAGACTTCAAAAGCCTTTCTTAAAGCTATTCTAATTGCAGGACAAGACCTAGTAGAAGTGCCAGTAAAGAAAATTCTTACTCCTAAAAATGGTCCATAAATATTTCATTCTGAGATGCCTGATTCTTTGGTATTAGAACAGATTTTAAAGTCACAGATTGCTTATTGCAAGATTTGCAAAGAAGTTTAGGTTTTGCAAACATTCATACATGAGAATGTTTAGTAATTTTAAATTGCATCATGTTTTATTTTGATTTGGCTGGTACTGAAATCTGGTACCTCAGTTGGGTAACCTTTTCAAGGTTAATGAACATACCAAACATTTGATAGGCATTCTTGCTTTGCTAAAGCTCCATTCTTACATGAAACTTATTCCCCAGATTTCTGAGCACATCACACAAAGTGTCTTTAATTTTTACTGTATTATTTCTACAATCACAGTTATACAGAGCTACCAAATCTCATAAATAAAAGCTGTCTTGAAATCTGAGCCTCACTAAAATGTTTAAGAATTAAGTAAATACGGAAGTGCTTTGCCAAATCAAGTTCTGTAATAACAGTTTAATCTGTCGCTTCCATGTTACACAATCCCAATTGTCTTTGATGAACACTAGGTGTCCCCTCTTTGTTCTGCTTGTTAATAACCGTACAGGAATGTATATATAACTAGATGTGATGATGATAACTACCTGAAAAGCATACTGCATAACATGTTTGTGGTACCTGGATGACAGAACAGGATTTGTACTTGAACAGCATACAATTTCTGTGGTAGGTATACATCACTCCCTTTATTATGTCAAATCTCTTCATTCCCTTATAACCTGCTGAGAAGACTAGATTTATTGTGTCTCCTTTGGATCACTTACTAGCATACAGTGTGACAAAGGAGAGATGATGACTTAGCTGGGTACTTGGTGGGGCTGGGTAAAAACAATGTTACATCTTTACCACTGGCATTATTCATTTTTCTGTGTCCTCAGTAAAAGGACAATGAAGAGAGGACTGTGTCTCCAAAGATGCCTTCTTTTGGTTGATGGTGTTGTGCAGTGCTCTTTGCTTCAATTAACAGAAATGGGAGTCGACATAATGTTTTTGCTTTCTTTTTATTTCGTTTTAATTCCTCTCCTCTGTGGCAGTAGTTTAATCCTGTAAAGTTGTATCGCTTACTGTAATACAGCAAAAAAGACACCAGTACAGTTCATTTTAAAAAATGATTTGGTATACAGTAGGACATACTTGTTTATTGCCTATTACAGATGCATCAATCAAATCTGAATCATCCAGCTCATAGGAGTTACAGGGAAAAAAACTGGTTAACTTCAGAGAGAAAGAAGATGTAGTAGGAGTAGGAGAGCCTACCTTCTCTTACTGGCAGTCTTAAAGCCTCTAAAATTTTGCAGAAAATTGTCTGTACTGATTTCTTTGGCTTTCTTGCCATTGAAAAGACTGAAATAGGAGAAAATTCATATTTTCTGCCAATTTCAACTGTAGGAAACTGAAAATCAAGTTTTCCTTTTTTTGGGGGGGGAGGGAAATTGTGCTTGGAAAATGCTGCATGCCTAATTTATATAAATGAGTGAGCTTGTGTTTAGCACTGAGTAAGCTACTCAAACCAGGGTAAAATATTCATGCTGTTGTCTATGTCGTTTCTCATTGAGCAGATATTTGATCTCATGTACACATCTCACACAGATGACTTCCATTTTATGCTGTGCTGTGTCTCAAGACACCTGATTTGTAATCCTATTATAAAGTTGTCTTTACCAGGCGAAGGTGTTGTCATGTGTACTTGACACATGCTGACCTCCTTCACTTCTTGCGTAATCTAGACAGGAAAAAAACATGCTATTTGCTTGTGACTTGAATTGCAAAGTCTAAAAGTGTGCCTTGCTCAACACAGCTATGGTAGTAGAACGTATCTGTAGGTTCATCAGAACACAGAGGCCCATCCATGTCAGATGGCTGCTTCTATTATCCATATGGAGTTGGATGGTTTGGTAGAAAGCTCTCAGATGTTGAGAAGGACAGCATTTAAGAAGTTTTATGCTGGTTTTCAAGTAAAGGCTGTTCCATTTTGAAGCACGTTTGTACTTTTCTTATAATGTGACAACAGCAAGTATTCTATTCCAGGTAGGTTTAATAATCTACTTCAGTTGCATTGTGTTAATTTGTATTTTTGGATTTTGAGCATGCAAAAAAACTTCTGTGTCCCCCCTCTGCATTTAATAGGAGCATTCCAGTATTTTACATTTGGATGTGAATCTATTCATGGCACCTACTCAGGGCTGCTTTATTATAGGGTTTCTACTTGAAGCTATACAAGCTGATCAAGCAGCATGCAGAAAAGGATACCCAGCCCAGTTCCTCAGGGGGAACACACTGTTTGTGCCTGTGAGTTATGCTGGCTGTTAGGTCATTACGGGTAGGACTCGTAGTGCTGGTATTCCTCCATAATTTGATTGTGATGTTGCCTAATGGATTGTCTGTCTCTGACAGCAATTAAAACTGAGGTATTTTATCTGTAGGCACTGATCCTGTAGAGCCAGAACCCTTACTGCTAGCTGTTTTCTCTCCTTACTTAAAATTAGAGAATATAAAAGCAGTTGAAGCTATTGATGCTGGCTTGATTGTTTAATTCTAGTCTACTGAGTATCATTTGCTTATATGCGTAGAACTGAAATGATAGAAGAATTCTACAAATAAATAACACATTGATTCTGAAATAAAGCATGATATACTGTGGAAGAGTATGCAAGTTGAAACATTTTCATAACAGCAAAAGGCAGTCTCATGACGTACAGATATGCAAGTCTGAGTGCTTAAATAACATATTTTTCTTCTCTGTCACATTATATACAAGCCTGCTCTGTACGTTTTGTTAGATAGGGCACCCAATCCTGACTGAATTGGTAGTGTTCAAAATATGGGAATGTAATGGAGCTTATTTCCTAGAAATCTTAGTGTTTATATGTACTGTCAAAGTTTTAACAACAGGTCACTACATTATGCTCAGCTCTGCATTGCTTTTTTATGTATTTCAATGAAAATTAGATATCAGAGCAACTAAAGCATATGTGCATGAGCTGTCACTGATGTAGGTGATGGAGCACACTGAAGTTTGTATTTGTTCACTCTTTTAAATTCTGTACAACAGTAGGAAAACACATGTAACTGATAGTGACAATTAGAAGACATTATGATCCATCCTCTCCTAATAATAGAATACTAGCTGCCAAAAAAGAGCAGCAGATTTTTAGAGCAGGCAATTACTGAAATGCAAGCAAGACATAGTATTCTGTTCTTTAATTTCCTATTTTGCAATTTAAGTATAATAACTTCCACAGAAAAATATCTTTCTTCCTACAGACTAAATAGGAAATGTTATGAATGTGAAGTTTTTCTCTTCATCTCGTTACTCCATAGTGCCAACAAGGTGTCTTTCGTGTGTAAGTACACTGACATAGTAATTGTGCAATGTCAGTTTTCCCTAGGAGATAAACTGAGGTCTTAAATAAATCTCCCTGAACTGAGACTCTGGAAAATAATGCCTTGTATAGTAAGTATTCTTGCTGGTATTCTTGTCGGATCTTTTATTTCTATTTTCGCTTACATAATACCGACAGATTTTAAATTTGCACCCAAGTTTTCTTTGTTTTCATTTTCGTGTAGTTGCTTTAGATATTGCTAGGGATTCATTATCACTGCTTAAGGCTGTCTGAAGAAGACTAACTGGTCTAATAAGATTTTACAAGGCTTTTTTTTTTTTTTTTTTATAGAATGCAACAGTGTGTCTTCACATTGCTAATCATTACTAATTGAAAGTTGAGGAGGAAATTATACTGGAAGAATAAAAACTGATGGTCAGAAGCTGAGTATGAACAATTTTGACTTTTTCCTAACATTTGGCTTCGAGAATCATTTCACTTCTTAAGTAATCGTGTATTAAAGGATAAGTTATATAGATTTCAAGCTGATACAGTTTCATCTTCTACTTCATGGGGAAAGTTGTCAGTTGCTGTGAACACTTCTTTAAATTAAAATAAAAGAAATAAAAAAGCAATAAAATAAAACTAACCCACCAGTTATGTTCCTCTCTCTGTGTAGAACACCGTGCTTCTGAAACTGCAGGCTTTAATTAATGTGGATTCTTAGGCACTGCCTCAATTGTCTTAAGTCTCAGAGGTAGAGAAGTGAGATTGGGCAGACCAGCCTGCCTCATCACCCTTCCTCACTTATGTCGTGCTCCTTAATTTGTCTGGGCACTTTGTCAAATGAGATCAGGGAAATAATACCGATTCACCACCTGTCAGCAGGCTGAGGATCATGCTCTGATTTTGATCAAATTTGACTACCTTCTAACTCAGCAAAATACTTGGGATGCTACTTGTTTGAAGAGTTGCTGACTCACACTGAAGACCGTGGAATAGGAGTTTAATAGTTAATTAGGAGCGGGATTCTACTTTACAAAGCTAAAGTGGTCTAAATTAACCACTCAGGGAGAAAGAGGCAACTGTATAAACCTATTTAGAGACTACTGAGGAGCTGGGTTGGCAATGTAGAAATAGCTTTTCCAACTCTAAGTTGCCTTCTGAGTTATTTCTAACCTGAATTTCATGGAAAGAAACCTGAATTTCATCGAGTTTATTCCATGACATTATCTCACATCCCATATGCGTAATGTATGATTTAAATATAGTTGCAACCTGAAAAGAATGAGCAAATAACCTAATTTAGAGATTGAAAGCACTGTGCTCCTTGCTGCTGAGCAGGAATTAAAGCTGTAATTGAACTGCTGTGCTGCTCAAACAGTTCTGCATGGAAAGCGTGCTCTCTTCCTCATTGCTTTCATCTTCTTTAATCCAGACACGTGCTTTGACATAGCCCTTCCATTCGTCTAGGCTCATAGTCTTTTCCTCTTACTGTTATCTGAAAACAGCTCTTTTTTCAGCTTCTTTGCTTTAGAGCCAATAGCAGCAAAATAAACTGCATCTGCACCTTTTAGTTGTGCTGCTTTGCTCAACATCATAGCATTGTTGATCTGGCATGAACTACTTCCAGGTGGTGCTAAGTATTATTACAGTCTTGGTGTTGAATGGATATGCATCTCTAGAGATCCCTCCCTGCACCCAGGTGGGTGCTACTGGATGAGAAGCTGGGCCAATGGGATCCATGGCTGCCTAGGAGAAACCATCTGAAAAGAACCATCTGAAAGGCTGGCTAATTATGATGGGACAGCTGTCATCTTGCCAGAGCACTGAGCACTATGCTGACTATAGACAACAGGAAATATGATACTGTCAAAAAAGGGGGGAAAAAAAAGAAAAAAAGAGAGAAAATAATGGGAGAAGATATTGAAGCAACTTGAACAAATATGCATGCACATATTCGTGTGAATAATCTTCAAGTGTGAGGGTTCCTGAGACGGCTTACATACCTCTCAACAGAAACCCAAGAAAACTGTCCTGCTTAAGTTTTTCCATCTCCAGATAAATTCTTCATGTGCAGTTTACCTTGCTTGGCTTAACTTATTAAAAGGACTGTGATAGCAAAGTTTTCTCTCCTTGCTAATGCTTCTTTTCATGCCTTTAAGATAGTGACATACAAGATTAATGGCCAGAATCTGAAACTGGAGAGAATGGTGACATGCATAATTCAGAATGAATCTGTTTGCAATGCTGCTTTACTGTGGGATTTCCAAAGCATAGTACTGAAAAAGGTGTAGTAATGCTCCTTAAGTTGTTTGATTCCTCAACCAGAGACATGAACTTGTCTTCATCTGTTGCAAAATTGACAAAGTGTTTCACTTGAAAATTGTTTACCATCTTAGGAAGTTTAATGTTGGGTATGTTTTCAACAAAGAAGTGGAAAAATGTACAACTAAAATGTGGTTTCAACAGGCAAGGAGTAAGTTTTAGAATTGCTGCATTATTTTGATCACCAAGGAAATTTAAGCTGTTGTTTACAGACAAGTAACTTAATATAGGCACACCATGCTGTAATCAGCACTTCAGTGGTTTGTCTGATTTCATATATTTTCTCAAGGATAAGATACTCTTTTCTTGTGGAGACTTTCCAGTGAGCTAAGCCAAGCACTGGCTTTCTTTCAGTGTTAATCATGTAAATACATTTTTAACTATCACCTATTTTGTTGATGGCTAGACCAATCAATCATATCATAAATGTGTCATTATTTGTCCTTTTTATAATGTGACATTTTTAGTAATTGAATGCACATCTTAGCCTTGTATGGATTTGTATCTGTATTTCTGTTCATGTTTGAGTGTCACAAATGTGCGTTCTGATGGATCATTTGAAAACAGTTTTTTTAAAAATTCTGTCTGTTTATTGAGGCTCTTGATTGACAGAGTAACTGCCAGACACTGACAATGAAGGTATTAAAATACTTTCCTTGGATAGAATTAGTCAATACTGTAAATTTTTTTTTAATCAAAGAAAATCAATGAAGATACTGCTTATTTTCAAAATAATTACAAAACAAATTCTAGCTGAACTGTGCCTGGCTTCTTCCTTTTCATTTAATCTTCCCATCATTTTCCCATGGAAGATTGTAAAAACAAAACTTCAGTTTTGAAGGTTTCAGTTCAACTGTTATTCTGTTTCTGAGAATAATTAATTATTGACTCAGTAGTTCTTATCAACTTTTGCTTAGCAATTAAATAATTTTACATTTGTGGAAGAAGTGATTTGCTTTTCCCTCAGCCAGAAGTTTAGAATTGATAGCATTTGAAAGCAGATATATAGGATGTTTTCCTGTGACACAGCAATTCGAATTCAGTCTGCTTCAGCCAATTACTAATGCTCTTAGGGGCAGTAAAGTCAATTTGACAACTTTAGATGGTGCTTTTGGGAAATTTTCTCTCTCTTGTTTTTTTAGATATGTATGGATTTCTTGTCTAAAGTGAACATGGTCTGAATATTTTAATGCATTAAGTACACAAACTGTTCAGCTGCATGCTAATTTTAAAGCCACGTGTAATAACTATTTAACAACCTATTTAGAACTAAGAATTGAAAATTATTGCAACAGTAAAGTAGCATCAATTTGATGTCATTTGCTACAGTGATATGTGAATGATTGCTTTTTGGACTTCACAGCTACCATGAGGTGCTTTGTCTAGTCAGTCAGTTTTTCTTGGTATTGAAGAGACAAGGAAAAAGTGTTAAGTATTTGATTCACAAGTTCAGTGTAAATAACTCAGCATAAACAATGTTAAAACTACATTTTCTCATCTTTCCTTAGCTATCTCAATAAGGAATTTGTTGCCTTTTTTAAAAGTTTTAAAAGTTATGGTTCCAAGTAAACCTTGAGCCTGGCCCTATGGATTTCCTTCCAGTATCTCCAGAAATTTTCCTCTGATGTGAAGTATATATCGTGATGTTCTTTAGACAAATCTAGACTAGAATTAGATTGTCATCTGAGCAGCATAAAGTAATTCTTCACCAGTGTAAATTTTTTTTTGATGAAATCGTAAAAAAGCACTGGCTTGGATACTTAAGGCTTGAGTTTCAGGATTAACATGCATGCTGGAGGAGATTCATTTTCCTTTATCTCTCCTGTTTTGATCTTTGACAGTAAGCTTTTTCTCGCAGCATTGCGTCTCTAGCTCTGTGTTTCAGTGCTAAATATACTTTAAAAACTAGTAATATATTATTCATTACGCATGCTAAATCTATGTGAGAGGAAGGAGAAAAAGAAAATCTCTCAAGAGAGAAGGGGTAAATAACTATATGGTCCCTATATGATGTTGTTGGTTTTTTTTCCTTGTGATTTCTGTTACCTGCTGCTGTCTAGATCAAAAGCTCAGCTGTGATGTTTTCTTTGACTACCATCTCTTAGTCTAAGCAGTGTTAAGACTGTAGAAATAATAGCGCTGATTGTTACCTAGACTTTTTGAATTGGCTGCTGCAGTTTGTGATAGAAGCTCAGTACTGTTAGCTTCTTGCTGACTGCACATCTTGTCATCTCATCAATACTGGGGAGAATCACTCTGATGAAAACAAAATCAGAAAACAAAAACAAGATCAGTGCACCTCCCACCTCACAAGAAAATGTATCTTTGAATTCTAAGACAAAGTATACTCAATGTAATATCTCCTTAGCTGTTAAATGTTGGTTTTATTAATTTTATAAACAAGTGTTTTTTAGTTTGCTGCATTTTCATATTTTTACTTATGAAGAAAATGGCTGTTCCTCACAGAAATCATGACTTAGAACTATTTCTGGTCAATTTAAGCAGTTTAGGACTCTGAGGGGATTTTCACTGGAAATCATAACATCTGATATTTTCTCTCAAGACATTTTGAAGATTTACAAGCCTTCAGCTGGCCTTAGCCTTGTTGGTTTTTTTTTTTTTTTTTTTTTTTTTCTGTTTGTGTATAAAATTTTGTCTGTGCAGCATTCCAGTTCCTTAGCAGAATAGGTAGAGATACTGTTTCAGGACATGACTCTCCTTTTTTCTGAATATTTTGTGGTTGCAAATGTGATTTTGAGATACAGAGATTCAAATCCATTAAGTATTTTTTAACTTCACATTTATAATGAGTAAATTTAATTGAACCACAGTTTATTTTTAAATTGAACTACAAATGCATTTGAATGTCTTCTGAGTGTTTTTTTTTTGTTTGTTTGTTTTTGTTTTTGTTTTTGTTTTTTCCCCACACAAAGAAATCATTTCTCAGATATTTATTCTGCAGTTTCTTTTTGGTTACCCACATTTTTATTTTGTGGAACTGCCATGAAGAAGGAAAGCCTATCCTGTGTTCTCACAGATAGTGAAGGCAAATAGTCAGAGCTGCTGCAAAAACTGTTGGATAATTTGTATCTTTGACTATTCCTGTGGTGGAATATACAAAACAGAAGAGACTTTAATGAAGATTTTTAAGTAGATTAGTACAAATTAAGCATTTCAAAAGATACACCCTTAATTCTTTTTATTTCTACAGTTTGAAATGGAAGAGTGAAAATCTGTTTTTTAACTAAACAAATCTAAGAATTTTTAATGGGACATTTTGTAAGGTCAACACAGACAGAACCTAAAGTAAACCTAAAGTACATGGAGTTGTCACCTCAAGGTCATTCCTTATTAAACATCTTTAACTATAGTGATAGTGCCTTCTTTTGCAAAGGGAAACAAACCGAAGAAAATCCCCTGCTTTACCTGCAGATGTCTTCAAAGCTAGAGGGAGGTCTGGCATTCCTCTGCCCCCTCAGTGGGAAGGGTTTGTGGTGGGGTTGGCCAGAGATGTTGGCTATTCTAGCTTACGGCTTTGCCAAACCAAAAGCTGTTCATGATGCTGGCTGTGGGTGCCTAATGGATGTGGCGTTTGCACGTCACTGGGGCATCACAGGTATATGTGGTGATTATACAGGTATATATGGAGTGAGTGTCTCGTGACACACATGGGAAGGACACTGCCTCAGCCCTGACATAAAATCAACTTGATGTCAGCAGATTTGTGCTCCCCATTATGATACTAAGCAGGGCCATCTGAAGTGGCCATCTCTTCCCAAAAATTGGGCAGGGAGCCCAGACACGCATTACGCATTGGAAGGCAAGATGTCAAAATACGCAACTGAGGGGCTATTAGAGCTGCTGTTCAGCTCCTAGCTACTGCTAACTTGCCTGTGTTTAGAAGAATTAAGGCATATGACCTGGAGAGAATGCAAAAATTAAGCTCACTTAATTATTTCTTACAGTATTTTGTATTCAGTGTTCCATTCAGTTCCATCTCAACTGAGTTCAGTAAGACTGCACTGACGAAAATTGGAGGATTTTCCACAATACTGAAATTATTGGAACTCTTGAATCTAATCAAGATTTACCCTGGTGACCTGCTTCGTGTGGTTCCAAGAGGAAATGTAGATATGTCTACTGAAAAGCTAATTTAAATTTGAAACAGAAGGACAAATCTAAGTTTTTCATTTATCTGTCTATCTATCTATCTATCTATCTATCTATCTATCTATCTATTTATTTATTTTTAAATTTAAGCTGCTCTTGTTTTTAAGTAAAATGTAAAGCTGCTAACTAGCATGTTCCAATTCTCGGGTACTACCAGAGCTTTGCAGTGATACTACTATCATTCAGTTACCTTAGATGTTTTCAGAATATATCCAAAGAAGCAGACAGTGGATGATTTTGGTCCAACTCTGTCTTTTCATATTAATTTCCATGGCCAATCAAGTATTTGTATTTGAAATATGGTTTTCTACATTATACTTTATGCCCTTTGGAATAATTTCTATGTATTTCTTAGATGTGAGGAGAAAATTTAGTTTGCTCAGTATTGGTGGTAGTGAGCACTACTGTGTAGGCAGAAGAAAATCTATTATTTTAACTCTTAAGTAAGTAGAAGTGTTTCTAAATCTTCAGATAATTTGGCCCACCATTAGACTTACAGTTTTCTTAACTAGCCATAACAAGTAGAAAAAAAATATATCTACTAATGAATAAAGCAAATCTTAATAAGGCTTTTCTCCTTAAGTTATCAGAGTGAAGTTTTAAGAAAATGCATGAAAAATCATATCTCTGAAGCAGCTTTGTGACTTAATCTATTTCCAAATGACAGTACAATGATGTATCAGTAATCAGTGAAAAACAATGAGTGATCTAATACTGACCAGATCTGCTGCCCTGATAACTCTTCACTATCAATATAAGAACAAATACTGAGTCAAAATGGCTCAGAAAAATGAAGTGTTATATTCAAAAGGCTAATGTAAAATCTACATACCTTCAGAGCAGTGTATGATGTCGCATATGTTATGCAGTTCTTTGAAATCCATTTCTGTTTTAGATATCGGCATTACAATTCATCGTGCACTCTTTGCTAGCATGTTAAAATGTTGTTCTCCCACCATTAGTCGTACTGCATACACTGACATCAATAGAGACTGCTGTTCTGTTTGCTGGAAGTTAGTATCGTTTTTGCTTTATACTGGATTTCTGTTTTAAATACAGTTTTTATCAGATGAAAACAGAATGGATCCTTTGGAACAGACCTACACAGATCTTAATATCGTAGAACAGATAGCAGATAATAGAAGATATTCAAGTCCAGCTGAGTTCTTTCTTCCGACCCTGTGTGATTTTGCCTGTCCCATGTACCCCCAGCTCCCCAAAAATGACATCTTTTCTTGGTTCCTGATGTCTACATCTCTGTTTATTTCCTTGAAAGAAAGAAATACAAGCTATTTCAAAGTGAACTTCCAAATCAGAGATTTCTGAAATTGGTAGACAGCTGAAGATTCCCCATCCTTCACAGCTGTTTGTTTGCTGTGGTGTCCTTGACATATTAAAAAAACAAACAAACAAACAAAACCAACATGTATTGTAAGATACAAGGTTATATTTTCCTGTTTCAACCAGTTCCTAGATAATCAGCAGTTTTTAAATTGGAAACCTGTTGGGGTTTGGCATTCTTCAATCTGTAATGCAGATTGGTTTATAACCAGTTGATAGCTATCCAGAATAATACCTAATATAATCCAACGCCTGTATTTAATTGTTGTTACTGATTTTTCTGGTGCTACAGCGCCATTCTTCTACAGTTAAAATTTATCAGTGTTCTATGCAATTCAGGTACATTGTCAGTAAGCGTTGGTGAGAATCTACACTGGCAAAAAAGATCCCTCAAATGTTATTTTCCCTTATAGTGCGGATTAGCTATCACAAGTCATTGATCCAGCTGTATTCACATGTCTATATCCTTTTATCCTGTTTATTCCTGTTAGATCAGTGAGGCTGAAGCAGTCTCTATAGCTGATAGGGAGCACGTCTTTAAGAACTTAACTTAAGCTGTTGGAGATGAGCTCTTTTTGATGCCTTGCTGGTCATGCTTCCTTGTGCCCATGCCAAATCCAGTGTTAAATGAACCCCACATCTACTGTGGATTTGAGATTACTGTAGTTTTTAGCCAATTAGATTTTGACTCTTCCACCTATTCTATTAATACTTCTCTGAGAACTTTGTAATGTTGTCCAGTTAAATATTGTTTCAAAAAATGTTATTTCACAAGTTACTTTGAAAAAAAAACAAAAACTTTTCTCGTTCAGAAATTGTGGTGTGTGACATGTTGTGTCTTATTTTGGTATGGCTTCCTATTATTTTGTTAAGCATACTTTAAAGAAATTCCATTTTTTTATGTGAGATAGTTCTTCTGGGGAGCATTATTGTTTCCTGTGTTTCCAGTTTGGAGCATTTGACAGACTTCTAGGTTTCAGGCCCACAATGCGGGATACTTTCAAGACAGTCTAAAAAGTTGTAGACAGTCAAGAAAGTCTGGAAAGTCTATCACATTTTAAAGAGAAAACAAATTTCAGCTACTTGTAGTAACCTGTACTTCTGAGGGGACATGTCGTATGCCATGTACTATTTTGGAAAAAGCTCTCAGAGTTTCCCAACAAAGGAAAGTTTTATTTTGTCTACATCCATTTTTCATCATAATGTCTTGAATTTAGTGATCTTCTATGTTTAAGGCACAGTTAGGACTGAGTTTTTAGGGAGGTAGAAGATTCTGGGAAACAGTTTAATGTGGAGCTCATTCACAGTGTTTCCTTGAAGCTGCTTCATAATCTTCAGGCAGATAAGTAGATCTGTATCCTGTTTCAAAATTTCAGTATAAAATTCAAATACTATTTTTAATATTTCTCTGCATTGGTATTTCCATCTCATTTCCACTGAATATTAACTTCAGTTCTTTGGGTTTCCTGAGCCTTGCCACTTATCACATTACTTAAAGGTGTTTCTAACCACCAGCAAGAGAAGAGCTGGAAGAGTTGCTTTTTAAGCAGCTGGAAGCTAATGAAAAGATGATATTAACAGTGCTATAAAACAGCTGCTGGTTGCTGGGAAAATGGTCAATGCTGATGCACTATAATGATTTTATTCCTCTTTCTTAGTGAACTCCAAAGTGACCAGGCTTTTTGGTCTGTGTGGTAATGGAATGTTCCTTACTAATAGTCAAGCAAATTGATGTCCAGATGAATTTAATCACTGTATTTCCAGAAGTGTGTTGGAAATAATACAGCAGTTCTATGGAGGGAGATAGTTTTTTTGATTACTCTGAAAGGCGAGTTATAGAGGGAAAATATATACATGCAGCTTTTCAAAGTCAGAGAAGAGTCTGCTTTCTTTAGCTAGAAAAAAATATGAGGATTAGAAATTGACTTAAACATTTAATATAGGAAAACATATCTTCTGCAGTAGGAAAAATGACATACAGAAGCCCAATTTTTATGGTAACTTTGACTTCTCATCCTCCCCTATCCTCCCTCTTTCTCATTATTGCTTTCTTTTCTGTGATTATTCTTGTAGGCATCAGTACAATAGCATCATCTACTTAGCTGGAAAAATAAATTAATAAATTAATAAACAAATTATTGGAATTTATTTATCTTAGTTTATCTGCAAGTAAGGGCCATATAATATACATGTGTGTGTGTATATATATATGTATATGAGAGCCATATATGTTGTGTGTATTTTGTTTTGTGTGTATTTTGTGGGGCAGAAGTGCAACATAACCATGAGGGAAGACAATATTATAACAATTAATCTCTTTGAAAATGGTCAAATTTCCAGTGAAGACCTGGAGTTAGTTCTAAGAGTAGTTCTTTGTTCAGTTTATTCTGAAATTATTCACTTCTCAAAGCCACTGGTTTTTGTATTAGGATGAAGGTGCCAAAGGAACCATTATAAATATAGAACTGCACTGTTTTTGGTTCAGAATATGGCTTTGAGATCACACCTATTGTTGCATGGCAGTCTCTTGTTCAATTCTATTTTTTGAATGATTTTGTTTTTTGGCATTTTTTCTTTGCTACAGTAAAGAAGAAAATATCTGACCATTCATTTTACCTGCAAGAAGACTTAAGAATATCATTCAACTAGAATATTTTAGTGTGCCAGAAAACATTTTTATTTCACTTTTATTATTCATTATTATTTATAGAGTTGTTACAATTTTAGTTTTACTTGTGGGACAGGATACTTCAGCAGTGTAAACTTCCTCCTTACTCCTCCTCCTCCAGAAAATGTTGAAAAAAGTGCTGTACTTTCATTTACTAAGAAATGCTCCCCAATATCATACAATTTTGTATTTTTTTTTCATCCAATCTACTACTGAGTCACTTACAATTATATAAACCATAACAGATTTCTATACCGACTGAGATTGGTGAGCATGCATTTGCTGCAATACTGTGACTCATTTTCAGGAACAGCCAAAGTCGTTATAATGCTTGAACAGTTTGATGCTGCCTGCCTTTCACTTTTCAATTACAGCATACATTATTTAATACTTTTCTAATCTTAATGTCTATAGGTATTCTTTGTTCTTTGCAACAGAAAAGTTAGCAACATGGAAAGCCCAACATTTACCAGAGGAATTACATTTAGGGAGACCCTTGATACTGAATATTTCTGTCCCTAATTGTCCCAAGGAGTTTCTTGCTTACGGATATCTGAGTATGTATATCAGTAATGTGATATGGGAATCTGCTATTTGAAGTCTTGAGTGTTTGGAATGAGAATGGTTGAGAAAATATTGGTGCTTCATTCATTTTCAGAAGACATTCATTTCCTCGGTTCCAGAAACTCCTTTTTATTTTGCGGTTTTGCACTCTTTCAGAAAAAGAATTCTCTGAGCCATTAATATTATTAGCAGGGAGATAAAATTAAGGATTTTCATACCTAAGGCTTAGCATTATTCACTGATTTTTATCTTTTATCCAGAACAGCTTCTTCAAGGTCCCATTTCTCTGTATGGCAAATGGCAAAAGTAAAGCATTTCAGGACAGGATTCAGAGCAGTCCTGAAAACTGTGCCCCCAAATGCATACATTCTCTTTTCCCAGATTCAGGTAAGTATGCAGAGGATGGAGCAATGCAGGATTCTGCCCTTGTATGTGATCATGTGTCATGTGAGATGAAGGCAGATCTCTTAGCCTAAAAAAGGGGAGCCACATGCAACACCATGGAGTCAGGATAAATCATGAATCTGTTAAAATATAAGATAAAAAGGTAGGTATCTTTATTAAAAACAGTGGCACTGATAGTCACATTTTAGATCTGTGAAGAGCTGACTCCTGAGGTTTGTATTAAACAACTTGAGAAGACATACCAAACTGGCCTTTAGAGAATTCGGAGAAGAAATAGATAGCATTTATTTTAAATTTTCAAAATGTTTCAAATTGAAAGTCAGCATTAAGCTGTATGGGCTTTCACAGAACCTCACATATCTTGATATCTTAATGTCACCTTCAGATAATCTGAAGAAATAGGCAGCAGCTGAAGTGGAACTTTATCTGTCATAAATTTATACTGCAGTTTAGGTTTTACATTTTGTTTGTAGCAACACTGAATTTTATTTCATTTAAAGCAACAATCTTGCCACCCAATAGCTATACTTTTTTTTTTTTTCTTTTTTTTTTTTTCTTCTGAGTTGTGCTCTCTGCTCTGCTGCTGGTTTTGACTTGAAAAAAATAATGCTGGAAAAGATTTCAGATTGGAAAACTAAGGTCTGTGTTTAGATAAGGTCAAATTACATATTTATTAACCTATAGCTTCCATATTCATGTGCTTTGCTCTACACTAGGTATACCATCATGAAGATATTAGTTTCTCACTGTCCTTTAAATTGTATTTGAGCATGGTGTCTGTGTAGACCAAGAGGTCACGCTGTTGTTTGAGTAATGTACTGACAGTGGACAAAAATCTCCTCGCATATTAGAAAATAGTGTCTCAAAGATGCACATACATAACCAGAAGTATTGCTCTTAATCCTGTCCTGGATCTGTCCAGGTCAGATAAATGCTGTAGGCGCATGTAATCCTCCCTTCAGACAGTCTGATCTCCTGGACTGCTTCCAGCCCAGGATTCCAGGTGTATGATGAGAAATGTGTCCTGAGCTAAAGCTTTGAATTTATATCTTTGTCTCTTTTTACCATTAATCCTTGTTTGATTTTGAATCTTCATGCCTTCTGCTCTCTTAAATTATTATTTTTTTTCACTATTACTGTATATAAAGAAAATTTACTTTTTTATAACATGGTGTGCTTTTCCCCCCTCTTTTCGTTTATTCTCTGTACTCTTGCTTTCCCTTTCACCAGGATATTCCTTGCACTGAAAAGCTGGTGTCAATGTTAGCTTGTCTTACTGCTATGTTTTGCACAAGCTCTATGGATGTGACATCTCTCTTTGCAATAAGACTGTAGGACAGGATGAAGCATATGATCTTCAGCTTACAATTGATAAGAGTCAGTGTGAGAGGGTAAGCCTATTTGTCTGTGTCTGTAAGAGTTTTTTCAAAACAGACCAGTTACTGGTTGTAAGGTCTTTTTTTAGAAATTCAATATTCATTTAACATTGAGCTCTGTTCACTTCTCTATTAAGCTGCTAAGCTAATCCTGAAATGCGGTTAACTAAAGATTGATATATTCTAATTAATAAAATGGAAGCTGTTCATGAAGATAGCAACATGAAAGCTGTGGAGAAAATGCCTTGCCTTGATTTTTCCACAGTAAGCAATTTGATATCATTGTACATTTAATATATACAGCCAAATTTTGTCACATCCATTACTTGAGTCATGAACTTCATCATTCATCAGTTTTCCAATAACTGGAATAAAATCTTTATGTTTTGATCTTGTGGAAGAGCAAGTGAAATGGATATGAGCATACTCATCAGTACCTTCATGGAAATAACTTAAAAAGTTACATTAGCTCATTAAGAGCCACTGGAGAGAATCATATTATTTAGTTTTAGCATTCCCTGATTCAAATAGTTAAACAAATTCTAATCCCCAAAATAATGGTATTCTTTTCTAATAATGGGTTTAAATACAGAATCAAAAGACAGCAAGATGAGAAATAGCTAATATCCCAGGCTAAATTACAAGAGCAGGCAACAAAGCCTTGCTTCAGCATCTGTATTGTAGTGGATAATGCAATCCATGCCCTTGTCTCAGCTAAGTAGGACATAGAATTGCACATCTTATACAATCCATTGACAAGTTCTTAAAAATTTTTGCCTCAAATGGTGTTCTATATTTGTTCATTAGTTGTACTACCATGCTACCTGAAATACTTATTTGATTTTGGAAGTCACATTGTTTCTGATGCAGCACCAGTTTGCCCAAAGTTTCTGAAGAAGAAATCAGAAGGTATCCTGTTGGCCTATTCAGTTCACTGTAGAGGTGTTTTTCAGTACCTCCAAACTGCCAGTTAATAGTCTATTTATATGCAATATTACAAACTAGATTGAATGTATCAGGTCCATTAAAAATTACTCATTAAAAAAACAAAACAAAACAAAAAAAAACCTGTACAAAAAATAAGCATAATTATAAAGGAGTACAGAACAATTAATAGAAAATGTATCCCAGTCTACCGGCAGCTGAAATACATGTGTCCTGATCAATTTACCTCTGGTATCAGTGGAATGGCACAGACAAGGCTTACCATGTCTCAGAGGAAATAGAGAAATTGTGTATTAATTGTATGTACATTTTTAATAAGAAATAACAAGTGCAAGGTCAGATTTCAGCAACTATAAAGAAACAGTGCCAATAATTTATTATGCGAGAGTTATTTTTTCCATCAATTTTCCATTTACTGCTCCATCAGAATATCAGAAAAATGTAGATCTTTGTTTTTCTGGGTGAAAAACAAAAGAAACATAGGAAATGGGACTATGACTTCATTTGTTTTCAAGTCAGGAATGACTGTGATTTTGTAATAAGAGAGAGGAAGAGAGAAAAGTAGGTATCACAATGTAGGAAGAATTAATTTTGCTATATAGGCTTTTCTAGCATATCTAATTTATGCATTTACAGAATTGTTTTGCTTTTATTTTTTATACTATTCAAATACAGCAAAGTTTATTTAGAATACAGAAATACATAAAATTTATATCAGAATGTTGTTGAATGATCTCATTTATTTGCAGTTTATGCACAAAGGTTGGTTTTATTAAAAAATATTTCAAATAATGTGTGAACACACTGGAAGGCTGTGGTGCTGTTCAGCAAGACCTGGACAGACTGTAGAGTTGGGCAGAGAGGAACTTGATGTTTAGCAATCATGAAATCATAGAATCATAGATTCATCAAAGTTGGAAAAGAACCACAGGATCACCCAGTCCAACCATCCACTTATCACCAATACTTCTCACTAAACCTTATCCCTCAACACAAAATCCAAACGTTCCTTGAACACCTCCCTGCAAACTTAGGGAGGGTGCACTCAATGCCCTCATCCAGGTCATCAATAAAGATATTGAAGAGGACAGGCCCCAGCACTAACCCCTGGGGAACATCACTCATGACCTGGTCTCCAGCTGGATTCAGCTCCATTCACCACCACTCTCTGGGCCCAGCCCTCCAGCCAGTTCCTTATCCAGCCAGGAGTGTACTTGGCAAAGTCACGGGCTGCCAGCTTCTGCAGGAGAACAGTGTGGGAGACCTGTGGAGGAATAACTGCATGCATCAGTACAGGTTAGAGGCTGACTTGCTTGAAAGGAGCTCTGGACAAGAGCTTTTGCAGGGTGGTTGGACTCATAGAATCATAGAATCATAGAATCACCAAGGTTGGAAAAGACCTAAACGATCATCCAGTCCAACCGTTCACCTATTCCCAATAGCTCCTACTAAACCATGTCCCTCAACACACATCCAGTCTTTTCTTGAACACCCCCAGGGTCGGTGACTCCACCACCTCCCTGGGCAGTCCATTCCAGTGCCTGACCACCCTTTCTGAAAAGTAATACTTCCTAATGTCCAGCCTGAATCTCCCCTGCCGTAGCTTGAAGCCATTCCCCCTGGTCCTATCACTGATGACACGAGAGAAGAGGCCGACCCCCAGCTCACTACAGCCTCCCTTCAGGAAGTTATAGAGAGCAATGAGGTCTCCCCTGAGCCTCCTCTTCTCCAGGCTGAACATTCCCAGCTCCTTCAGCCTCTCCTCATATGGCCTGTGCTCCAGACCCCTCACCAGCTTCATTGCCCTCCTTTGAACACGTTCCAGGGCCTCAATATCTTTCTTGCAGTGAGGGGCCCAAAACTGGACACAGCACTCGAGGTGCGGCCTCACCAGTGCTGAATACAGGGCAACAATCACCTCTCTGCTCCTGCTTGCAACGCTGTTTCTGATGCAAGCCAGGATGCCATTGGCCTTCTTGGCCACCTGGGCACACTGTCGGCTCATGTTGAGCCGAGCATCAATCAATACCCCCAGGTCCATTTCCTCTACGCAGTCCTCCAGCCACTCCGCCCCAAGCCTGTAGCGTCGCCTGGGGTTGTTGTGGCCGAAGTGCAGGACCCGGCATTTGGCCTTGTTGAAACTCATCCCATTGGCTTCAGCCCAGCTCTCCAGCCTGTCCAGATCCCTCTGTAGGGCCTCGCTACCCCCAGGCAGATCCACACTTCCAGCCAATTTGGTGTCATCTGCGAATTTACTGAGGGCGCACTCGATGCCCTCATCGAGGTCATCAATAAAGATATTGAAGAGGACAGGCCCCAGCACCGACCCCTGGGGAACACCACTCACGACCAGTCGCCAGCTGGATTTGACTCCATTCACCACCACTCTCTGTGCCCGGCCCTCCAACCAGCTCCTCACCCAGCCAAGAGTGTATCCATCCAAGCCTCTGGCTGCCAGCTTTTGCAGGAGAATGCTGTGGGAGACAGTGTCAAAGGCTTTGCTGAAGTCCAGGTAGACCACAGGTAGACCACATCAAGCCTTTCCCTCATCCACCAGGTGGGTCACTAGATCATAGAAGGAGATCAGGTTGGTCAAGCAGGACCTGCCCTTCATGAACCCATGCTGGCTAGGTCTGATCCCCCGGTCACCCTGCACATGCCGCATGATCTCCCTCAAGACAGTCTGCTCCATAACCTTCTCTGGCAGGTTTCTGGTCAGGCTAACAGGCCTGTAGTTCCCCGGATAATGATTTCTCGAAGACTGTTCCAATTCCTGCAGTTCTGTGATTATATAACTTGCTCTATGTGTTTATTTTGACCTGTCTACTTGCAGAGTTTATGAAACATAAATGTACACTAGTGTGCTCTAGGAAAGACAGTATAATACTAATTTTTTAAACAATGTTGAGTTTATAGAGAAAAAGAAGATCGCTAAAAAGACTTAGTGAGACAACTGCATTAATTATGTTTGCTGTGGGATTCTGTACACTGTATGCTGTTGGCGCAGTTTCTTCTGTGTAAAGTTTGTTAGTAAACATGATGCTTGCTGATGATTGTGAATGAAGCACAAAGTGTGGAGTCTGGAGACCTGCTCCTGATGCTGCTCCATCACCAAGGGAAAAGAAACTTTACTCCCAAAATCTTTTTTTTTTTTTTTTTTTTCCTCACAGGGGTCGTAAACAGTAACTGAACCTTGCCAATAGGGTATCTATGGCTGCCAGCCTCCCCAGTTTCCTTCTCCTTTCTCCATATGGTTTCAAATTGCAGTTCTTAGCAGAATTTCTGACATTAGGAGCGAGCTGCGTGTTAGGAAGTGGCATTTACTTTCTCCTGCTTGATACTGTCCCAGTGGATAATGATTCTCATGGTCTGTTCAAGAGCTCCTTTTGTTCTTTACTCTGCCAGTCTGTACAGTGCTCAAGCTGCAACTCAGACTTTGCTCAGTCTAGGACATAGCCCAAATTCAGACCAGCTCTGGGTATGTGGGACTGACTGCTTGGCCATGTGTAAGGAGAAGGAAATGGTGGCTGTGGAGAGGTAAAAGGAGCTCTCACTGACTCGCCTGGGAAGAGAAGCTGCTTTTAGACACAATGGGAAAAATCTATTCAATATTTAAAGATTAAGGATAACCTAGTAGATTGCAAGTCTGCTTTCCTCTGCCTGAATAAAACTGAAGCTCGTCTGTAGTTGTACATCCTCCAGTAATAGCATCTTAGTAGCAGCAATGTAGATTCCAGGTTATAGAACTAGAAATTAACTTTAACCCCTACTGTTGCTTTGTTACACTGTAATCTGTTGTTACATCAGATACCTTTTATTAGAAATTCACTTTCACAGGAATAATTTATAGGTTCTTTATTGCTTCCTCAAGTAAATGAGAATAGAAATGCTAATTTCCCCATTTATAAATTATTCTACAAATGCTAATTTCTTTGCCTGAGAGTGCTTAGTTACATTGTAGTGCAAATTTTGAGTTACTGAGATATACAACTAACGGATGAGGAGTGCTATTGTTTGAAGACCAGTCTCTTTATGGTGTAAGCCTGCATTTGCTTAAGGATTCTGACACAGAGATCCGTCGATTTTTCCTATAGATTAATGTTAAGCCATCAAAACTCATTTTTCTTTCTCACTATTTACATGGCATTTTTCCAAATGTACTGAATAGAGACTTTGCAGGATTTTATATGCAAGCAATGATTCATCAACCAGAACTGAAAGTGAAATTGGCCTTCAAATTTTGGTGGATTTTAACTGAACAAACAAGTCACATGCTCTTGTGTTCTGAGACCAGAAAAAAATTTGGTTGTATTTTGCATATAAATATTCACAGCTATAAATAACAATTCTATTTTTTCATGTTCCCTACTATGAATTTAAAACCTCCTGCTACAACAAAGTATCCCCGCAATGCAAAAAAGGTGGTTTTGAATGGAAGAGCAACATGAATGTTCACCAAAATTATTTGCCAGTATTCACTTACTTGTAGACATAATGTTCTTCCTCCAGCCACTGTTTTATACTTGTCTTTTTAATTCCAGTGACACCACATTAATGCAAACACTTCGGTGCTTGTTTCAGAATCACTTAAAATGTATCTGAAATAGTGAATAAAGAATAAGAACTATTTCCAGTATCCCTACTTTAACATTTCCTTCCAAAGACAGGGATTAGTAAGAACTACCACAGTAGTTAATAATTGCTACTAATAACTTGATCTATATTCTTATAGCTCACTGAGATATCACTGTAAAATCCCAGGTTATTAGTTGTTACTACTTATTTTCTATTCCTCTTAGTGCCTGGATGCTCATGTCAAGTTCAGATCTGGAATACATGGAATACATAATACATAATGGAATACATAATGGAATACATAATACATCAATGTACATATCTGCTTCTGGGAAACTTCTAGACTTCAAAGTAATCAGATAATTGTAGGAAAATACCTTTCGTCTTTTGATACTTTGGGGCTTTTAAGCATGATGTCAAGTTGATTTCATAAAAGAAAGAAATTACTTTAGTTATTTCTGATAATGAAAAGTGGTGAAATTTCTAATTGTAATGGAAAAGTGTGACATGTAATTACTGAGTTTTTAAGATAAATATACTTAGTTTGAAAGCAGAGTATGATTGATAGTCTCATAGTTGTTGTTCTGTTTTTCTTTTTTCCTGTGGTATTCTTAGCAATCCAGTATTTTATTTACCATATCTGACTCTTCTGATTATGAATAGCTGTGGACAGCAGATGTTAGGCAGTGACTCTTGCTAACCACCAAATGCTCCATCTCAGTGCGATTAAGCTACAAGAAAGCCAGAGATTATAGCACAGCACAATAAACTTTGTTTTGGTAGCTGTTTCTTTCTCAGTAACATGCCAATACATGCTTTGCTTTTTTGACCAGAGATGGGCATCAGATTCTTTCTTTCATGGGACCTTCATCACCCAACATCTTTCCTCTGAGATATTACAGCTCAGTGCTCATCTTTTTGGATATGGAGGTTTTCTGTTTTTTTTTTTTCCTATGTTACTCTTCACTGAAATAGAAGTTCATAGAATCACAAACTGCTTTGAGTTTGAAGTGACATAAAGACTATACAGTCCCAACTCCCTACTGTGAGCAGGGCTGCCATCCACTGGATCACGCTGTCCAGGTCCCATCCAACCTAGCCTTGAACACCTCCAGCAATGGAGCACCCACAACTTCTCCAGGCAGAAACGGGCCATTGCTGTGTGCAGCCCCTTCCCAACCTACTACTTAACTTCAAGCTTGAGAATCAGTTCCATCTAGCTTCAAGGCACTTGAAGCAAAGGCTAAACACACATGTCAAGCATTAGTTTACTCAGATGTTAGGTCTAGATTTGATTCTGAAAAACAAAGAGTTTTGCTAACCTTTGCAAAATTGAGTTAAATGTTAAAATCTTCTAAAAATTTTCTTGTGTTTCATATTGTAATATTTTTTTTTTCCTGTTTAAATATATTTAACATGAGAACTACAGAAATAAGCTGCAGTAGAAGTTAGCTAGTACATAGTGCTTTGCATAAGCCGTTCTTCAGTGTTGCTTAATTTTGACCAGATCAATTTGGTGCACATTTAAATTTAGCCAATAGGAGTTTGAATTAAATCGTTGTCTATCTTCTTTCAACTTTGCCACAGGGTCTCTGAAGGAGAACATAATATTGTAGTTACATGTGCCCTAATGTTTCTGAAGACAAGCCATTAATAGCATACATTGGAAAGTGCATTTAAAACCACGACAAATATTTTTTACAGGACAAGTAAAGAGATTTATTTAATCTGCCCTATTTTTAAAGTGATATTGCCATGTGACATAGGGTATTACTGTTGGAGAACTAGATAAACACATTATAGTAATTAACCTTCCTGGAAAGGGGGAGCTTCTGAAACTTTAAAATACTGCTCTGAAAAATAGTCTGAAAAAAAATAGTTGTTGAATTATCAACATCTGCTAGATAAAGACTAATGATATCATTATCATTTCTTTTAAGAATATTGGACTGATTTCATTTGGAGGCAAGTCAATTGAACTGAAATGAAATAAAGGGAGCTGAGTCAGTCTTTTTACCCCAGGACTGAATTTGGCACACAGTCTTCCTCCTGTACTTTTTATTAGCTCCCTTACAAAGCAATTAAGTACAAACAACTGAGCATCAGAATTCAGTCTCAAACCTCTTAGCAGAAGGAGAACATTGTACAGTTCTTTAGGTTATGGTATTTCAAGCCTGACATTTCTGCTTTTTGATTTAGTATAATAATATAGCTTTTCCAGCTTAACATTAGCCTAACATATAGAGGTTGACATTTTCAATTGAATTCCTGATGAACATTTTTGTGACATCATGATGAACCAGCTGAATTTTTACTTTGTACAGTATTTTGACATATGGAGGCAAAGTATTTAAAATTCCTTGTATTATTTTGCTTTTTTCTGACTCTTTACTCTACTTTCTCTTTCATTTCTCCTTTTCCAATACTGAAAATTGTATTAAAACTCTCTTTATGCCTTTATACTTGTTCCAGTGCCACTTCTCTCCATGCTGATTGATTTGAAGCAACATTTTTCTGTGTGGCCATCAAAAGAATAAATACCATGCTTCACATGTATTTCTTATACTTGGAATGTGACACTGCAACAACTACTTCAGTAATTAGATGGCAGCATATCTCTCAGTGACTGACTTATGCTCTGTGTTACCAGAAGGGTACCAGTCAAACAGGATTTTAAGTCTCTCAACACATCTCACAGTTCCTTAGAAATTTGGTTGGCAACTGCAGAGATTTTTGCTTGGCAGCTTCAGTTTGTTATCAGTATAGATCTCCATTGAGGCTGAGCAATCGCCTACTGAAACTTGCTGATGTAACCACACTGCTGGCTGCCTGCATGTGAGTGCCATGTTTCTATGCCTATGAAAACCAGATAAGTGGGAAGGAACCTGCTAGTGAAAAGCAAAAAAAGAGCTCAATGTGAGGTTCTGTACGACAGACTATCTGACTTAAAAAAAAAACAAAAACAAAAACAAACAAACAAAAAACCCCTACAAAACAAAAAATCTATTATTTTCATGTGTATTAATTCAGTTTTGGAAGATTCTTAGGGATTTGTTAAAGATAAATAATAATGCCATGGACTGATTTTTGGCTTTAAATAGATTATTTAGATTTCTAAGAGGTGAAATATAATTCTGTGCAATATTGGTAAGATTAATAAAAGATTAATTTCTAAAATTGCTAATTCTTAATGATGATATTCTGTTTTTTTTTGTCTTTGAAATAGTTGATAAATGTTCTCATTATCCTGAAAGTTATCCAACACATGTACATTCTCCTTCCTTAATCCCCCCACGCTTAAATGAATAATGAGGATTCAATGGGAGACCACAAAAAAAAACCAACAAAACAGTAGGTCTTCCTTCCAAATTATATTGTGAAAGACTTTGGTCATATTTTATTCTGCATCTATGAATATATTGAATTAGATGCATCTTTTAGCCATCCCTGCTCTGAATCTACCAAATGAGTGGTACCTTCAAAGGCAAAGCGAATTCAAGAATGTAATTGAAATGAATTTGTTTTTTCTATGTGATTTGTACGTACAGTAATGACAGTCGTGAGGAAGTTATAAAGTATGGGCTCATATGTTTCTCAACAGCGTGTTAAAGATGTCACTGTTAGATTTAATGTGTGTTCCACATGGAAATTGCAGCTGATTCTTCCTGGCAATAAGTTGATAGTTGATTCAGGCTTGACAGGAAAATATTTAAGGCTTTTGACCTAAAATGTAGTACACTCTGTTCTATCTCCATCACCATGGAGAAAACAGATGCAAAAATGTAAACATAACTGTAGGCATATTTCAAAGTAATTTTATCATCCTTTGCTTAATTAATTTTTCCAGAACTTTTAATCAGGGTAGATTGGGCTGGAGCTTTTCTTTAGTAAAGCACAGTGCAGTGCTTTTCTACTTCCCATTTAAAGTTAGTCTCAAGACAAATTTTGTACCCGTTCCAAAGCAGGGTGTTGCTCTGAATGTATGGGAAGCCATTCTTCTCTGGCTGTCTGGCAGCTTGCCTCTGAACATGGTCGTGGAGACACACAGCAAACCCTAAGGGGGTCACTTGCCTGCTGGGTTTCATAATAGCTGGTGCATTCTGAATAGTTAGTTTCATGATGTAAAAGTAAAGGATGCCTGGAATAAAAGATGTACTCCTGAGATGTGTTCACTGCAATAAACAAACATGAAAGTAAGAAACCCTCAGCCCATCCCTGAGTCTGTTGCTGCTCAGGTTCTTCTCACAGCCTATTGCTGAGAACCTCAGCTGATTTCAAGGCCTGCTCTTTGTGAAAAGGGTTAAATGAATATAAATGTTTGTTCTGCTTTACTGTTAGTACTCACTTCATCAGCTTAGAGGTGTAAATATTTGTTTTCCCATTGATCTTCTGTCCAAAAACACCTTCCTATTCAGTTGGTTCTGTCCATAAACCTCCAATTCTAACATTGATAGAGTTCTGATATTTCAACTGCTTGGTCTATTAATCTTGAAGTGTGATTTTCTTCTTTTGGCAGTCTTTTCGCATTGCAAGATGCTTAATTTTACCATTTAAAATGCACAGTTTTTGCAGTATCTTTTCCTTGGTGCTGTGTGAACAGTCCAAGCTGGACATGGCTGCAGGAATTAATTTTTACCCTTTATTCAGCACCTGTGAGAGCACATCTGAGACATTGGCTCCAATTTTGAGTTCCTCTGTATGAGACACACATGGGTGTATTGGAGCAAATCCAGAGGATGGCCGTCAAGATGCTTGAGAAACTGGAGAACAAGTTGTATGAGAAGAAGTTGAGTGATCAGTGTTTATTTAAGCTTTGAGAGATTAACTTCTTTATAGAACTGCCTAACAAAGGTGAAAAGGTGAAGTTAGAGCTTCGCAAGAATAAGATGGATAAAAAATTGCAAGAATAAGTTTGGATTATATGATAACATAATAAGATATGTTAGTGTTTTGTGGTGGTGGTGTTATAGGTTTTTTGTCTGGATTTTTTTTTTTTTTTTTTTTTTTTTTTAAATCATGGGATGGTGAAAACTGAAACAGAGGCCAAGGGAACTTTTGGCATCTCTATTCCTGGAGATACTCAGACCTTGACTGGATGGGATCTAAGCAACTGGGCAGAAGTTGACCTTATTTTGATCATAGAGGTGGACCTTTTAGAAGTCTTGTAGAAGTACCTCCCATCTGATGTGATTCAATGAACACTATTCTTATAGTTTGTTTTCCATTTACATGCCTTTTAATTTGTTATCAGAGTTTCACATACTTACTCTCTTAACATCAGTTGAATTTGTTCTGGCAGAATCATCATTGTCTAATTTCAAAATTTTTAAAAAGTTATGTGCCATCAGGCTTATAGGACTTTCTCTTTACTGATGCAACAGATGTTATGGCAGATGATGCAATTTGGACTTCTGGTTCCTGCTTACAAACTCAGAAAATCACTGTTGTTTGTTTCTGTTCATGCACTTTTTTTCATATAAGAAAACATCATCTTTTATACTGTGTTTGTTTCCACAATTGTCTATGCATTTGTGTGGTTCGCTGTAGATTTCAGTTTTGGATTCCAGAGGCCTTTCTCTCTTATTTTTTGGATTCTTTAAAATGTCTGTTGTGTCAGAACACTGCCCACACATCATAAGCCTTCTCACCCCCACTCCTTCAAAAATATGCTAGACTTGTTCTTCAGCTTTTAACCAACCATAAACTCTTCAGTGCTTCCATTCTTTTGCTATTCTTGTTCTTAAAGAGTATATTGATCACATTTCATTTTTCTGCTGAATGTAGTGTATCTCAAATATCTCTTGTACAGTTTTCTATTGGTCTCTTCTTTCTGAGTTAACTTAAAAAATGCATTATCTTGTTCAGAAATGTTACTGACAAACATTTTTACACATCATAGCTTCTACTGGTATCTATGCAGTGCAGTGTGTAGCACTTCTTAAGAAAAATTGTTCAGATAAATTTCTGAAGCCAGAATTATAGATCAATACAGCTTGAAATGCCAACTCACCTGTTTTCTGCCTGCATGTTGACCTGCCTGGACTCAGTTATTTCCTTGCCTTTACACAACAGATAAGAAGACAATCCAAGGATAATAAAACTTTCTCTACATGCAGAAACATAAGAGAGTGAAGAAAAATATGTTAAAAATGAACTACACATACATAGAACTGTAAAGGAAAGATGATGATAGCTTATTTTAGTTTTTAAGTTTCAGCTCAAAATCTTGTATATCTGGTTGTATTTTACTTTAAATGCTTGTTTTTCATGCATTATATATATATATATTTTTTTTTTCAATCAAAATGAAAATATTTTAAAAATCTCAGCATTTTTGGTAAAATGTGATGGTTTTGACCATGTTTTCTGGGCAGATCTTTACCAGTCCCAGTAATACCTTTTACACAAGAATTAATCACTTACATACTTTTGTTAGTTTACTTGAGGCTTCCTAATCTTGAGAGGATTATACTAGATCTAAATTTATGTATGATTCATGTTCCGTGAGTGATATCACTTTTTTCCTTTTCTGCATGTTTTTCCCATGTTTTTTTACAAAACTTGGGTACAGTATAAATAAATATAAATGGATAAAATATTGTATATATAAATATGTACAATATATATTGTATACATAAATATATGTATACATATATTTGTATATATACATTGTATATATAAATATATACAATATAATTATATATAGCATAAATATAAATAAATAAAGTTAAGCTCTGTTATATAATGGAGTAGTGTTCCTTAAGCAAAATGACAGTTGTGACATTGTCGATGTCATTTCAACAGACTATATACAAAATACAGCCAAAATACATAAAGTCAACATATGTCCATTAGCAAAGAAAAGGTTTTTGCAGCTTATGTGCATTTTCTTCCTCCTGATTACAGGCTTCTATTTCAAGATTCATATAGATGACAGAAAGCAAGCTTGGAATTGGATGGAAGTTATAAATAAGCAGTAATATGCATTACCAGTTTTTTTTAACTTGTCAGAAAAAAGTATCCTTATTCCATCAATACTTCAGTTGGTCAGCCAGTGGCTCAGCATTTCTTAGCTGTGAGAACATAGGGTTTGAGGAAGTGAAGATCCTCTAAATTTAGATTTTCTAAAGCAAAATATAGACCTGCTAAAGCTATGTTTCTAAACTCTATATGTTGTGCACTCTTCTAAGACAATTTTTAACCACTTTGAGACCACTGGAGACTTTCCTGGCAAGGCTGGATCAGGCTCTGGGCAGCCTGATTCCCATGACTTTCCAGGGGGGTTGGACTAGATGGCCCTTCCAACTCTAAGATTCTGTGATTCTATAATTCTCTGATTCTGAGTCTGCGGTAATACTTCCAGTGAACAGTTGAATGAAATACCCAAGCATCCAAGCAGTTTTGAGGTGGGGTGGCAATTAGAAAACTAGGTTTTCATACCTCTGACAAATGCATGCATGTGCGTGTCATGGAGTTATCTCTAGATTTATCCATGTCTGTGACAGGGGTTTAGCAGGCCCACTGGCCCACTGGCCCAAAAAAGCGGAGGGGGGGGAGTGTCAATGATTTACAGGCTGGTTCTGTGACTACAGGGGCAGGGGGACCAATGGACTGATGCCCTGGAAAAGGGAAAAGGGAGAAGGGGACAAGGGGGAAGGATAGGGAGGTGGGAGATGAGCCTAAAAACAGAGCAGTAGCAGCGATCTGAAGAGGAAAGTTAATTTACTAAATCAGAATGCAAGATAACACAATATAATACAATATAATTGGAATTGAGGCTAATAAATAAAATAAGAGTGTCCAAAACCGAAGGCCTTAATCTGAAACTGAAGGCGAGATGGTCAGGAGCACACGCACTGCCAATACGAGCAGCAAAAAAAGAGAGCAGTCTCATCACTTGCGAGCAGTTTTATCTGTCCCTCTGAACACAAAGTCCTCTGGGGTATGTAGTTCTTCTCTTCTGAGAGCCACGTATCTGGAAAATCATCAGTCCACAGAACTGGAGCATTAACTCTTTAACTCTCAATGCTTTATTTACATGATTTTATGATGTGGAATACTCATAACAAAAATCATAAAACCGTGACAGCGCTGTAATCAGCTAAAATCAGCTCAGTATTTTCTTCCCAAGGCTTTCCATGCATCTGAAAATCTCTGTAGCTTTCATAAAAACACATCAAGAACTGAGCTGAGCACTCTAGAGTGGTTGTGATCTCAGTGCTTATGAAGTAAAAAATGATTGAAAAGTTGTTTTTTCTGCTTTGATGTGTTATCCTGCCTGAGCTAAGCTTGCAGAAGAATTGTAGGGTTTTTCTAAGATCTCTTGGTATTGCTGCAAGCCACTGATTCCAAAAAAGTGTTCAGTTTGCTTCTTGGAAGAACACTTGTTTTCTTTATATGTGAACTTCAGTCTTGGTTTACATTCAGGCCTACTGCTGATGAACTCTATGAGACTGTGGATTTCACCTGAGCTCTCAAAATGAAATAACCAAAGTAAATTATTCCATAAGGAAAACAGCAGAAAAGGAATTAGAAAATTATTGTACTGTGTAGAAAATATTAAACGCTCTAGTTACCTTCTTATAATGTTGCGACCTCTAAATTTGTGTTTGAGGTGAAATTGCATATAAAACATCTCATAGTAGCAGTGCACATTGAATTTAACAGAAGCTGAAACACTGGTTTCAATGAACTCAGGAGCAAACTGCATTGTACTGAAGGTTAATGACAGCAGATTTTTTTTTTTTTCTGTCAGTAGAGCTACTTTTGCTTCCTTTTTACTTTGTGATTTTCAATCTAGATCAGATACAGAATAAACAAATTTGATAAATTAGAATAATGATGTTTTGGAATGAACCCGTCTCTCTATCGACATGACAGGGGAGATACATGTCAGTGGACGAGGTAGCGTATTCTGAAAGACAAAAGAAATTGGAAAGCAAGCTGTAGTCTTATCTGATAACAGTTAGCAGATATTTGATATCCATAATCTGAGTACCCAAAATAAGTGCTTATATTGTAAAAGTAAAAAGTTGAAGGAAATTATATTATATTCATCGTAATATTGTATTTTAACATTCCCTGATAGTGTCTTGAAACTTCCAAATGACTGCAGTGAAAATAATGAAACTCCTACCACCTTGGTTTTAGGTTTAACTCTGATTGAATAAAGAGTGGTGTGCATGATACTGTGAGATTTAGTTTATGAAAAGATATTAAGTTATCTGAGACTGTATATGGATTTTTAGGTCTTCATTTTACTGAATGAAGCTACAGCTATGTGTTTGTATGCATGGTTGTGGTTGACTGGGACTGAAGCTGTTTCTCTCAAGTATCAGTTCACAGAATCAGAGAATTAGAGAATCACAAAAACACCAAGGTTGGAGAAGACCTACAAGATCATCCAGTCCAACCATCCGCCTATCAGCAACAGTTCTCACTAAACCATATCCCTCAACACAAAATCCAAATGTAATTTAATTCTTTCCACTTTCAAATAAGGTAGTATGCATTAATTAAGTTTGCATTTTTGAACAACTTGTGAACACTTCTGTCAGGAGTAAGCCTATGTCAGAATACCATGAAATTTCTCTTCTATCCATCACTCTTGCAGTTGGAGCAGATCCAGAACTAGAAAACAGTAAACTTTCACATTTTGTTGCTTGCTTGTACAATGTCTTCCAGAGAGGACTAACAACAACAAATACTGCTATTGAAATCTTCATGAGTTCTGCAAAATTCATTGTTTGGTTGCTCAGTTCCTTGGTGAGCAGGAAGTTTAAAAAGGTATATTTTTAGCATATCTGAGCACATAAAAACTTCAAAATGCATGTATATATGAAGGCTATAGGGAGAATGGTTTTAAACTAACAAAAATGGAGATTTAGTTCAGACATTAGGAGGAAATACTTGGAGGATGGTGAGGCATGGAACAAGTTGCCCAGAGAAGCTGTGGATATTCTGTCCTTGGAGGTGTTTGAGGACAGGTTGGATGGGACCCTGGACAGCCTGATCCAGTGGTTGGCAACCCTGCCCACAGCAGGAGGTTAGAGCTGGATGGTCTTTGAGGCCCCTTCTGACCCAAACTGTTCTGTGATTCTACCTGCAGTGAATCATAAAATAATAAGAAAAGTTATTATGAACTAGGGATAGGCAATACTATTTGGAAATAAATAACGAATAGATGTTAGGGTATTGTATATATACGATATATATACTGTGCTTTGGTATTTACACAGGATCTAATATTTGTGCTGGGTTGAATGTCTCTGTGAATTGTTTCTGGTCATGATAAAGCTTTTCACCAGCTTTCTCCATTTGACTGTAGAATGCCTCCAGTCCATTGGGAATTATTTTGATATATGAATTCAAGTTCATCTTATAAAAAGCCCTAAACAGCATCTTCTTTGGAAAATGTATCATAAATAAATAAGATGAGATGGAAAAAGCAGCTGATCTTTGCTTATCTGATATAGAAACTGAACAGAGTTCGTTATAAAACAAGAGCTAATTTGTTGGTTGCAATCTTCCCAGTCTTCCTTCTGTAATCATGTTCCTGGTTTTGTCACACTGAATTCCTATAGTTTCCTTGGCACAAGTACTTGCAGGAGTTGTTCAGGATGCTAATTCATTGCTATGAGTTGGAAGGTGATGGATAGAAAACAGTGTTACGTATTTTGTGTTCAGAAACAAATATATTAAAAAAAAAAAAAAAAAAAAAGGATTATTTTTCCACCTGCTTCCCTTAAATCCATGTAACTTCTTCCACTGTAGCTTTCCCTCCCCTCCCAACAGCCTAACAGCAGCTTTAAGTGGACCTACCACCTGTCCCATGTTTATTTCTTACCAGTTCATCCTTTATCTCTTCACAAATACTCCTTACCCCTATACTGTTTATTATTTTGAAAGCAAGCTAGCTTTTGTATGCGTAGTACAATGCAGACTAATTTTCTTTGTTCTTTGTACAGCATAGCATGCTCATATTGATTTTTATGAAAACTGAAGAAGAGCAGACAGTTTTGATTTATTGTTAGATTTACACAGAGTATTTGAGTCTATGACTTTACGGCACACAGAAAGCATATCATTATAATTAGGTTATAATTTTTTTTGCTACATTTTAATTTAGAATAAGTTGTTGTGTAAATTGCCTTGACTTTTTAGATTTGGGATCTTCTTGTACAGTGCTTACAGATAGATGCTTGCTCGCTGATGTAGAGTAAAAAAATAAAGTATTCTAGTAATAAGTGTTTATTTGAAACTATTTGAAAGTCTTTATAAAATCTTCATACTGGGGCTAATTAATTCTTGAACATTTCTCACTGTGTGTTGACAGTATAATTAGCTTCATAAAGTTCAAGCACTGTGAATCACTTGATGTATTCTTTATTCTTTTTTGTGTTCTAATGTGACATGGTTACAGTCTACACTGAAAAAAATACCTCCATTTTCCTGCTTGCTTGAGTGCCCTTGCTACAATTCTCACCTCATTTATAAATTTGCATTCCTCTGGTGGAACTGTGGTCACACTGGAGCTGATCGCTATTCTGCCATTGATGAAGCCACTATGCAGCCTCTTCTTCAGTTTTGAGGTCCCCCTCAAGCTTCCAAAGCTATAAAATGACCTACTGTTAATTATTTGTTGAATGCCTTTATTCAGTGTCAACACAAATCTGGTCCCTAAGCATGGAACTGCATCATAATTCTGAGAATTAACTGAAAACTATTTCTCAGCTCATGCGCATGGTGTTCTGAGCAAAACTTACTGAAGCATCTTAAAGAGAGTTTGGATAATAAAGTAGTTTTATGTCAAGCACTGTAGTCTAGCAATTCTACTAATGAGTTTTTACAAAAATAACATTCACACTCCTCCTTTCTAATGCCAAGTATTTTCTAGGATTTATTTTGTGATAAGCTGTCACAATAGAAATTTTGACAGAGAGATGTGTTGCGTAGTTGGGAATTCCAGATTTAAGGCCATGATCCTGTCAGACTGAGATGTGTAGAGCTTGAGTAGGCATTTGTCTTCTTTTAGATTCAGCCTTTTTATTTATAACAGAAGGAATAAGAGCAGCAGCTCAGTGCTAAAGATCTGACATTGTCCTAAACTCTTCTGCAAGTGAAAAATGTTTCCTAGTGGATTTAATGAAACTTAATATGCCTAAAAACTTAATAATTTAGCACTTACAATTAAACATGCAGAATAAAATCACAGCTTCACAGATGTTGCTAGTGACTTTGCTGAGGATTTTCAGCAAGGTCATATAATTCAGGATTGAGAATGAAAGTCAAAAAAAGTGTCATTTGACAACATAAATTTACATGTTAAAAATGGTAAATTTGCTTACTTAAGATTAAGGAAAATTTGTAGTATAAATTTCTCAGAAGCTCAAGAATAATAAATCAGTGTCCAAATGATACAAAAATATTTTTTAATTGATAAACATCCCTCCCCTCCCGTATCTGCCTGTTTTATTCCTGCATTAATCATCTGTAGTCATTAGATTTCTTCTCTAGAAGTTAGGAAAATGAAGCAGACATCCTGCAATTCATATCCAGAGACAGAAAGTGAAAATGGCACTTTTCTCCTGCTTTGCATTAGAGTAAACACTGTCATGGAGATTCTTGATATTCTCCTTCTTTCATGATTTGCATATTCAAAGATAAACTGTGCAAGAATTAGCAGAATGTGTGTGCCCTGAAAAAAGAAAATGGAATAATCTATTTCAGATGGGTTCAATTCCTTATTTTAGGTTCCCTAAAAAATATGACAATTTAGACTAACTGGAGTTAGGATGGATTTTTTGACCCAGATTTCCAATTTAAGTTACTGTTCACATCTTTCAGGCTTTGTGGTTGTCATACATAGAGTTTCTTATGAGCAGAGTAGATATGTGCTACATATGTGATATCCTTTCATCGTAGGATATCAGTTTAGTGATTTAAAGGAAAGTAACTTTTAGAGAAGTATTTTCAAAAAACATGCTTGGTAGGGAATTAATAATCTTTAAAGAGGATTTGTAGTAGTAAAGAATTACTAGTATAACAATTTTACAAAGCATTATCCATCCTTTCAGTTGTGATTGGAATGCATTTCAATCTGCCAGAAAATTCTGTAGCTGTGCTGGTGAAATATCTGGATAGTTTTGGCCGAGAGGGTTTTTTTAGAGCGTTCTACCTCACACAAACAGGTTTCTCAATGGACTAAACAGTTGTATTTTTGTTAGTGAGTCAGTTAGTTAGTTTGTTTGCAAATACTGTTGCTTCAAGAGCTGGAATATAAGTCCTTTCCTCTTCAGTAAATTACAACATTTTCATCTCAAAAACCATAATAAAAAGGTCTGTCTGTGTAGTCACTTATATAGGAAATACAAAACATGAAAAAGCCTCTCATTCAAATTATCCTGTGGAATGGTTAACTTTGAAACAAACCCAGGACTGGTAAATAGCAGAGAAATTAGCCGTATGAGGCGGTGGTTGACAAAATTTGAAAGATGTAGATGAAGATACATGTCACAAAATTGTATAAAGTGATAAAAAAAATTGTAGTTTGTGAAAACAAGATGGGGAAGATGAGGAAAACAAAGGATCATATTTCAGAGGTCTGGTCAACTCAACTTTCTGAGAACATGAACTTGCCTATCAAAGGCAACATTTCTGTCATTTATATAACCGTTGATGACTTTTATCATCATAGCGATTGCGCAGAGCCACATCAGCCCAAGAAATCTCCCACAAGTTGCAGGGAGGAACTAGACCTTGCAGTTTGCAAATCTGAAACTGGAAATGGAAGGTAGAGGCTAAGTATTCCAACATGGAGCATTTAAGCATAGCTGAAAATGCTACTTAAAAAAATAAAATTTCAGACAACTCAGTGATAGTTACATTTTCTGACATAAAAGATACGTAGTTTGATCATGCTGATGCCTGCTAGTAGGTAGATACCACTACCTTCTGCGGGGAGAACAGTGAAGAAAAGCCACTAAGAGTTGAAGAGACATTAAAATAATCATTTTAGTTCGATGTCTGTACAACTGTGAAGAACAGAAGAGAGGCAGCTAGCAAAATTGAAATAAACCCCCTTTTTTGCTGACACGGGGGCTATAAGTTTCCTTTTATGTCTAGCTAAGCAGTGTGTTAATCTACACATTATTGTAATGCTTTAATGGAGTTGGGATTTGAAGTCACCCCAAGTTTCCTGGAGAAAGGGAACAATGCAAAGAATAAAAACATGGAAGATTAAAGGAAAATGAAAGTTTTAAACTTTAATTTTGGTCCAAAGCATCTGTCTACTGTAAAGGAATCTGACTGCTTAAGAAGTCTAAAGTTTCTCTTTTTATGCTATAGAACAGGACAAACAGTTTCTTGTCTGTGTGTAAGCCTAGGACAATTATGTAAACATCTTTTTTTCCTGTACTTTGTTCACAAAGAATGACAGCAAGTGAAGGTCAGTGTTCCCTTCACGCGGAGTTACGTATTTGAGATCACTGTGTTTTTTTTTTCTTTTTTTTTTTTTTCTCCTGAGCATCTTGGTAAGAATTTCACTGAATGTAGTCTTGATGTACTTGTATTTGTAGGTACATGGAAATACTGACAAATTTGTCAGTGTATGAAAATACTTAGGAAAAAGAAATTCCTCCTAAAATCAGCTCGGATTCTGAAATGACAAATTAAATCAAATTTACATAGCTTGTGTATAAGAAATAAAATTTTTGTTTACATATGGTTGTGACCAGCTCAGCTACTTTAAGGATGATACCAAGCAAGTAGATTGATTTCTATATCTGTGCTTTGTTCTTTCTGCTGACAAATGTAGACTGTTAAAATGCAAATCAATAAGAACAATGCTATAGAGAGCTGTTAGCATTAAATTCTGGTCTTGAAATGCAAAGATTGCACATCAGAGTTATTAACAGAGACGTGTGGCAAGATGGATGATTCCTCCTTCTGCTGCTGGCTGAGTAGCATAATAACAGTGAAAAAAAAATTTGAACCTATGTTCTTTTCTTGAATGATTACAGTCCTTCTAGGGTAGAGTACTTGATGGGAATGCAAATTTCCCCCTGCCACTAGATGCCTTCTGCCTTAGGCTGGAGAAGAGAGCAATTGCAGGCAGTGCTCCTCTTCTTACATCAGTCCTCAACCTAGAGAATCCATCAAGAATTGTGATTTGGAAACCTTCTGTTATGACAATGGTTGAGCTGTACGTAGGTGTAGTGGGAAATGTAGGAATTTGTTCATTCCCCTTTTTTGGAGCTTCTAGTCTTCCCCTGCAGAGAGATGAATGAACCTGATGATGTGGGTGAAGATCACGCAAAAAGGAAGGTTCTGTGAGCAGAAGGAAGGTTCCGTTTAAGAGCAGATCCAGAGAACATAATGGACTTCTGAGGAAAATGCTGGAAGTGATAGGGTACCTTCTTGATAAACTGCTGGAAAGTCAACAGCTTCAGTATCCATGGAAGACAAATATATTAAGAGGGCGGTGTGATTGTAACTTTGGATATATTGTGCACTTTGGAAAATGGAATAGGTGAGAATGAGATGATTTCTTTGCTTCCTTACAAAACTGTATTCAATACGGTGCTTGATAAAAACACTTGGAAACCTTCTAACACTCAAGACAAGGCTATTTGGAGCAGTAAAGCAGAAAGATCATTTACTGATGCAAATAATTCCATTTCTTCTGTTTCTTTAAGGCTGAAGAACTCCTTATTTGTTTGTTGTTGCTAGGGCTGAGCACTACTGTGCATTTTTCATGAAGAGACAGTGAGAAATAATTAACACCACATTTGAAAGTGTGTAGCACAGAAGAATGTAGGACGAAAAAAAATAATAACACAAATTCATTTATAAACTGGAGAACAAAAGTAAAAGTGCACTGAAAAATGACTACAGGTGAACAAGTCCTGAAGCAGATGGTTGGATACATGAATGTAAGGAAAGCAGTATCCAGATTTTAAAAGGAGCAATGAAGTTCTGCCTAAAATTGAAAACATTCGGAAAAATAGTAATTGATCTATATTTCACTCTTAGTGTTTTACCTGTCTGACGTCTGAATTAATAAACCCTTCTGTACCCCACAAAAGAATCTCAGGGTCAGGATCCTGAGAGCAGGATCACAGATTTAGATTTGTTAAATCTGGGATGGTAATATTGCTACAAGCCTCCCAAAAGAATTGCTAGCCAACCACAGCCACACTGTTTCTGTTGTCTGCAAGGTAAAATAGAAGATCTTGGATAGAAAAGAAGAATTGTGCCACAGCTGGATATAATGGAGATGTCAAGTTTAATAATTTGATTTTGCAGGCTGAAAATGTGATTGATTTCACTGGGGTTATTTATAGAGTTCAGTCTCACTGATGCAGAGTAGGAAGACTTTCGGACATATTTTTCTTGGCAAGCAAGTTTTCTTTTGCATAGAAGGCTGCTAAAACTATGAGTCTCAGGAGAGACTAATTAAATTGAGGAAGAAATGTCAAAGAAAGGGGAATTAGAACTCATAATGAATGTCTTCTTCTTTGATTTGGTAATCAGTTTTTCCTCCTTGCAGTCTCCTTTCTAGCAACATCACCTGCTTTATAGTTTTATATACCATCCTTTGATTAGTTTCAATTTTGGGAAAAGGCATGGGGAAAAGACACATTCAGCAAGTCTCCATATTAAATATTGACTGTTTTGTGGCTTGTTTTTCATTTGAAATCTGAAAGAGAAACAGCTGTTAGCAATCTTTTCGGAGTAAGCTTGAAGACACTTTTGTTACAGCTTAAATCTGTAGCGGACAACTTTCTTAATCATCTTTGAGTAACTGAATGTTACCAAAAGAAATTGTAATTGTCAGTAATGTACATATGGCACAAAATTATGCTGTCAGAGCAAAAGGGGTTTCTATTAGCAATCAGACTTAACGTTTCATCGTTAACTGAAAGTATAAATAAATATTGATAATTCTTATTACAAAGAAGTATTAGTAGACCTAATCACTCTTTGAAGTAAAGAAGGTTCATTTACTTGTTCTAATTGAAAGTAAATAGTGATTTTCTTAAAATCTTTAAATAAAGAAAAAAGTAATTTATTCTTACCTGTTGTGGATAGTTGTGTGTACAAAGCATTAAACGTGAACACCCTGGCTAAATAAATTCAACACTGAAGTTTCGATTTTCATTTTACCAAAGTCAGTTGCAACTCTAGTTTAAGTACTAAAGTACCTCTTAAATTAAATAGGTGGGCTTGTGTTATTTTTCCAATACTGAGATTGTGATGGCAGTTTATAAACTCACAGGAGCAGCAGCTTGTCTATGCATTCTCAGCCAGTTTTTTACTCAAAATAATCCAATCTATCTCACATGAGTGGATTCTGACTGGACTGAGATTCCAAATGCTCTTAGTGCCCAAAGCACTGAAATACCATTAATTTTTTAGCTAGATATTTCTTAACGAAGAGCTCCTTTATAACATTCTCATCAAAATGCCAGACAAAATGTATTGGTCTATCTTCTAATTTATTTGCAGCAATAAAAAAAGAGAAGCTCTATATGCAGATGTATACTGCAAAGGTCTGTAACACAGTAAATTTAATAGTCCCTAGCTTAGTAGCTTAATTAAGAGTCAAAAGAATATATTAATATGTAATTAATCAGTGATGTCAATCTGCAATTGATTGATCAGATTGTCTAGAGAGACAGTGGCTTCTTCACGGAAAGACCAACCCGGACATGACCTTTAGCCATTTGCAGGACAGAACATTGCTTTGGGCAAGGAGTTGCCCTGTGCGATCCCCAGAAGTGCTATTCAATCTCAGTAATTCTGTGATGAACAGACAACCCAAGAAAACTGCCTGAATTTCTCAGAAGTCAGAGGGTGGTCTCAGAGCAGGAAGCTCTTTTGAAAAAAAAACAGGTCTAGCTAAGTTGGGACCTCGGCCTGAAGAGCTGCAGGCAATCTGAAGAAAGTCTCTGTGTAGACTGCAGTGATTATCATTTTCCATATGCAAACAAGATAATGATTATTTAGGCCTGAATGAATTTAATTTTACAGAATGCGTATTTGTCAGTATAGGCCAAATCTTTACAAAGAAATGAAAAAGTGTTAAATGTTATCTTCCTGAAACCGTGCTTCCATTTTTATTCACATCTGAACTGGTTGATGAAGACATCTATTTATGAAATCATTGATTTCATAATTGATACGTGTGTATTTCTAGTAAGTATGTAAATGGCTGGGGAAAAAAAAAGGAAAACGACATTGAATAAAGACTGTTAGGTCAGATAGCTGGAAACTGGTACAAAGGTACAGGGCTAGTAGGATTAAACATTCTCAGTACACGTAGAAAGTTAAGAGAAAGACAGCAGTTGCAATTCAATAAATGAGCAAGCTACTAGAAGAATCTGCTCCTTCATCAGCAGTGTGAATGAAGATGTAAAAATTCTTCTCGTAAAACTTGAAGGTGATCAGTTCTGTAGAATATGTTTCAATAAAGCAGAAAGGAATGTATTGGACCTGGAGACAAGCAGCATGGGTTATAGCCCTGTGTTGCAGAAAGGCTTTTCTCGAAAAGCAGAGTTGATGGTGTCATTCTGAGAATATGCTTTGTTAAAAAATCTAGTTTGAAGTGCTTGTCTTGACCTCTTTTACCTGAATTCACCCCTTCAGTTGTGCCAGTTTGGGTATTTGTCAGGTCATCCTGTAAAGCAGATCAAGGAAAAAGATCTAAGTTCAAAATCAAAATAGAATTTTTATAATGCATTTTTTAACACAGTAGTTTCCTTTATCCATTTTATGGCAATGCCTACTACTTCTCTTGAGAGAAACAGCAGGAATATGTAAGTACTGTAAAAAGCCTTACACTTGCTGTGCAATGACTAGAAGAGGAGAGAACAGGAAGATTCCTTGAGCTGTTTTGAAGTCTTTGGTTAGTAAAGTACCTTTGCAATTAATACATTTCTTTCCTTCAAATAATTAATTGATTAATTAATTATGTATATATACATATATAAATGTATATGCGGGGGCAAAAATATGTGTAATGACTCTTCCTGACGTCTTTTTTTCTGACAGTTAAGTAAGTTTCACAATTTTGTATGATATAATTTCTTGAATTCAGTCTCTTTTGCAGCTTGTGTCATCAGTAATTTTTGTTTAATTTATTATTACATACATTCTGGACTCCAGGATCAGTCTCTGTTAATTATTATCTTTCTTTCCATGAACTGGGGAGTTTTGAACAATGGTCATGAGTTTCTTTGTGTATATATACAATAACACAGAAATTATTTATAAGTAGAACAATCACAAAGAAAGCAATTTTTGTGAGTCAAAAGTGCAAGGAAACCTTAGAATAGAAACATGATGCCACAGCCTTTTTTCAAAGAGTATGAGAAAGTGCTGTCAGTTAGGTATAACAAGGGAATATTTGCAATTAACATAAGGGAAAAATGGTGAACGGAATTCACATGAGGTCTATACATTTTGGGAAAAGCAAGCAAACAACCAAATACACAGCCATGAACAACTGCCTCCTTCCTTGCTACTGCAACTAATCTGAATGGATTCACTGTTTCGTCCTGAGTTACCAAGATGCACATTTCTGGCACAGCACAAGGGTAAATACATTTTTTACTCTTCTGGAAATATTTCAGTATGTTCATGGACACTTGGTTCTGCTTCAGTGCAAGGCAGCAAGCTGTCTCAGCAGTTTGTATTTCAGTTGAGTCTCAAAGTGGAACCAGGCTGCAAGTTGCCCTGCACTCCTGCCATTTAAGTTTTTTTTACCGTGCTTCTGTGTGGCCTGTGCTGCATCTCAATGAGGCTTCTTTCCCTGGATCATTGCACCAAGTCCAAATACATGGCATTCAGCAAAGCTAAGCACTGAGTGCTGTACTTGTGTCACAACAACTCCAGGCAGAGATACAGACCAGAGAAAGATTGGCTGGAAAAGTTCCCAGCAGGGTTCCAAGGGACCTGGGGGTACTATTCAACAGCCAGCAGTTTGCTCCGGTGGCCAAGAAGGACCAGAGCCTCCTGGCTTGCATCAGAAATTGAATGGCCAGAAGAACTGGGAACGGGGAACTCGAGCACTGGTTCTACTAAGCACAGATGAGACGTAATGTCAAATACTATGGTCGGTTTTGTGCCCATCACTATTAGAAGGATATTGAGCTGCTGTTCAAGTATGTGCAGAAAAGAGCAATGAAGTGAGTGAAGGGTCTAGAATAAAAGAAGTATGAGGAGCAGCTGAGGGAACTGGTGTTTACTCTAGAGAAGAGGAAGCTGAGGGTAGACTCCATTGCTCTCTACAACTACCTGAAAGGAAGTTGCAGCAAGGTAGAAGTTGATCTCTTTTCTTAGACAGTGAGTGATGGCACGTGAAGCAGTGGCCTCGAGTTGTACCATGGGGTGTTAAAATTTGGTATCAGGAATAATTTCTTTATAAAAAGGAGTGGATATGCATTGGAACAGGCTGACCAAGGAAATGGTAGAGTCTCCATCTCTAGAGGTTTTTAAGAGCTTTGTGGATATGAAGGACACAGTTTAGTGATGGGATTCAGTATTTTATGTTGATGGTTGGCCTTTGAAAGTGATCTTGAAAGCCTTTTCCAAGGTAAATGATTCTACAGCAGAGGGATAGATTTTCTGGCACACTTTAATGTGGATAGCATAGAAACTTACATTACTGAAAGTAGTGGGGTGTAAGGTTGTAGAAGCTCCCCTGTCCCTTTGGTAACTGCCCATTATGGTATGAATTTAGTGAACTTTGATTTGGAAGCAGGTTGGTTTGCCATCACAGATGTTTACTCTTCACCCCCATTCATTGATACAGCAATCGCATCCAGTTTTCAAATATTGTTTTAACATGTCTTCTTTTATGAAATCTTAATGTGAACATTCAAAATAGTTGCAGGGTCACAAGACAACTGTTTTCTGCTGCTGCTTTTCTGTTACTGTCACCTGATTGACATTCATCCCAGAACATGTATGTACAACAACAGCTATGTCCACGCTAGCTAACTTTAAACAGCCTCATTCTGGACCCTCTCCTTTGTATCAGTTTACCTGGCATGTTTTATTGTAAAGGCTTTAGCAAGACTGTGATAAAGAAAACAGATGTGGGCTTCTGCTCCAGACCCTCTGTGTTTCACCCCATTTCTTTGTGGTTGTGCAGCTGTTAGCCCAACAGATCAGACCTATAGGGATGTGTTGAGTGCAGCTGCGCAAAAAACACGTTGCTTCCAGGATTATGCTTCTGCATCTGCAAAATGCAGCTCAGTGTTGTGTAAATGCATTGGCTGGAGTCAGTACTGCTTTGGATATCTGTACTTCTTGGACATTAATTGAAGTCTGTAAAATCTTCATTTGCAGAAAAAAGAACCAAAAACTTGAAGGAGGGTATTTTGCCCCACAGGATGTAATTTATGGTTTTGAAAGAAGTTCTGACATTTTCCATGAAAAGTCAAGGTTATTCTTGTTGCTTCTCATGAACTTCTGTTTATGCAGAAGTCCATTTTTGTGTGGTCTATAGTTCCCTGCAATTATGATGTTTAGAAATGAATTTTGTGCCTCCTATCTATGCAATTTATACTTTTTTTTTTTTTTTTTTTTTCCCCCCTGGACCTCTTTAGTTCTGTTGGATAAAGGAAAAAATTCTTTCCAGCTCCGCAAAGTGTGCATTTGCAACCTGCTGTCATTAAACAGATAAAGTTGAAACATCATGTGGACTTTGCTGTCCCAGTCCCCGTCAGTATTCTCTTATTCTGCAGCTACAAAGAGCATGTTGTTATATAACTAACATAATTTTTAGTGTCAAGGCAGGCATCTAGCAAAATGGAAAGCAAGAACCAGGTTATTTTAGTTAGAAAAGAAAAAGAATATATGACATTATTCAGATACACTTTATTTACAAATATCATTACCATATTTTGGAGAGCTTTGAAGAGAAGTTGTCCTTAGCAGAAAAATACGCAACTCAGTGTGGACAGTAGGATGCACCATGGCTTGAGTGTGTGTTTGTCACAACTCTTCGGTTTCTATGAGTTCACTTACAGAACACATCCTTATCTAAAAAATGTGGTACAACTCCTGGCTGTTGTTTCTAAACACACATGGTTTAAAGTTGTTCTGCCATGTTCATGCACCTAAATAGAAATGTCCTGATTTGCAGAGGTGTGATCAATTCTAGGTCCTATTGAAATCAATGGGAACTGATGATTGCTCAGTTCTTTTGAAAACCAGGCCATTTATATATAGGTACCTAAATATGGCACCCAATTTTGAAAAGCCTGGCTTTAACATCATATACCATCTTCTTTTGATATCTGGGTCCCTGACACAAGAAAGGGTAAGAATGATAATGAAAAAAACAACTGTAATGAAAAGAAGACTTACCAGTGCACCCAGGAATATTTCTCTGCAGTGATTATAAAATAATTTTTAAAATTGCTGCAAGCAAGTTTCTACAGGTAAAATGTTCTCTTTCATATTTCCTCTTCTTATTGAGAAGAAAGTGGATGGCTCCTTTGCATCACAGTCTAGTAATTATGCTCAAAACAAAATTAAACTTGGATGGAAGTACAGACACAGAAAAAAAGCTGTTACCAGCTGTTCTGTATGTTGGTACAGAATAGCTGCAAGAGGTGCATTTCTGTACGATCGTTCACTTGCTGATTCTGCTTTCGTAAGTATCAAGAAACCAAAAAATAGTTGTTACTTTATCAGTTTTCACATTATTCACTCAATATGCTGCAGCAAAGAATTGTTATAACATTAAAAGCCATTCCAGAAAGTACAGTTAGAGATTTTGTAAAGCTGGCAGCAACCTGAGGAGCTTATTTCACCATTCCATTAGCATCCTCCAGAGGAGAGCATCCTTCAGACTCGATTCTACTCATGGTTACACAACTGTTTGAAACAGCACATAACTGATTCAAGAAATCTGAAAAAAACTGAAACATTGAAAACAATTATTTTTGATGTTGTGATCATCAGCTTCTAAAAAAAACTCATTTGGGATTTATGTGAAGTTTATGAGCCTCCAGGGTTTGTGTTTCTGAGCTTTACTGTGCAAACATGACTCAAGGACTTGTGTTTTTTAAGTTTCAGCTTGCAGCTTGGAAAATAGTGACATTTATGAAGCCTGTTTTCCTGTGACTCTGCTGCATGTGTGTGGATACATTTAATAAGCTGTGATATCTGTATTTTTGGAGGATGAGGAATTCTCAGAGGATTTGCTGGTACTGAATATTTGGGCTGACTTTGTGGCCTTGGACAAGGAAATGACAGAAAGAAAAGGTGAACTCTTCTCTCTTTACTGATACCTATTTCCCTCAGAGCTCTAGGATATACTAAGACTTTTGTCTTTCTGTTCCATTTTGTTGAATGTCATTTAAATTACTGTGAGAAAAAGGCATTAAAAGATTCACAGAAAAAAAGAATCCTAATAAAGCTAAAGTGATATTTGATAATATTATTAGCAATGGATTCTGGAAGTTGTTGCTTTGAGAAAAAATATTACATTGGAAGAAATTTTGAAAACGGATGGAGAATGTTCCTTTCAAAGGCAGTACCGATTGCTTTTCTTTATGACATGAGACAAATTTCAAGACTGAGTCACAAATGTGACATAGGCAGAATCAGTAATATCAATTTAAAACTGAGCTTACCCATAGATCACGCTAGTGTGGGCTTACTTAAAGTCTGTAACAGTGACACTGAATCATTTATTTAATGTCTTCAACACTCTGAAGTAGGGTCCAAGAAGGTGAAAATGGGATTCTCTTTAACCTAAAGTGACCAGTGTTTCATTTTTGTCAGCAGTTATGTTAAGCTTAGTAGTGGAAATTGCATTGGAACCAATGTATCCTTTCTTGAACTTGTATAAATGCATAACTTCAGTAAAGTATGTGTTAACTCAGATGAGAAAGAACTGAAGATAAGATTTTGTTGTTCTTCACTGTATTTCAGAGTCTTGATATATTCAAACAGTCCCCTAGGTATTTTTAATAGGTTATGATTTTTAATGGGTAAAATATGGGATACTTTCTGCACAAGCATAGCTGGGAGGGATAGCAATGTAAATTATGAACGATGAAACAATTTAGGTAATACATTTCAAACATTCAAAGACCTCAGCATCTTCGAAGACTTTGGTGTCACCTGTACCTGAAGGCTGTTTGTTCAAGGTAGGTTTGTGCCAATAAACTCACTGCTGTTTCAAGACATATTTTTCCCTACTTCTTCCCAAATCTTACTTTTCTGAGTAAACGCTGCTTTGCCAGTCTAGACCAGTAGGTTACCGGCTGTTTCTGTGATGGGGTTGGTGGGAGGTGGCTGTTTGGACTGGTGATAGTGAGAAGCCCACGCAACTCAGTGAATCATTGAATTGTATAATTGTAGAATGATTAAGGTTGGAAAAGACCTCTAAGATCATCAGATCCAACCACAAGCCCATCACCATTATTCCCATTAAATGGTCTGAGGAGGCCAGGCATCATTGAGAAATGCAACTGATTCAGGAACTGTCAACTGTGCCACCTCCAGAATACAGTGTTTTTTGATCATTGTTTTACTGATTTGTGCAGAACTATCTTTTATTCTCTGAGATCAAGCTTAAGGTTCTCTGGCATAACAATAAATGAAGTCTGGGTGGGTGTACCAGTGCTTTTTCACTTTTAGTATTTTCTGACTGATCATGATATACTGTGGTAAACCTTAGAATTTTAGTCATTTAAAAGTAAAATTAAAATACTTGCATTCCAAATGCTTTTTCATGGGGTTAACTGAGAGAAAGGGATATATCTGTGCATTTGAGAGACCTTGGCACCATAGATTAGTCTTAGGACATGTAACCATTTTTAGATCTAGTAATAGTTCATGGGGATTTATTGTTGTTCTGTAACGCCATTCCAGACCGCACAGATGCTTATTTCCTGTTGGCTTTCTCACAGAAAATCTGTTCTCTGTGCTTAGTCTCTGTAAGCCTCTCTGCTGTCATTGTCTTCAGCTATACTGCTGGTCTTGCAGCTTGCATAGTTTCAGTGTCACGTTGACAGCTTTACGCATTTCTAATATGTATTACTTGGAGGAGCAGGTTCTTTCTGCAGATAACACTGTTGTTTTAAGAATTATAAAAATATATAATGACAAGAGTGCATCTCTAAAAGCTTGTTCACCTTTCCAACTGTGTTAGCTGCAATGAATTGTGTCCTCTATGAATTGTTGCACAGCAGCAAACACGTTGAGCTATTTTAATTCTGCTGGAGTAGTGCGTAATACTATTTTGAGAATCCATGTTTGTGTATACGATGTCTGCTAGAAGTTTCCAAACCTAGTAGTCAAAAAAAGCACATGTAGCAGCTCCATGAGGGGAGGCTGTGCGTTCGCAGTTGCTATACGTGCACACAGTACTTAAGTAAGCATACACCACGTACACCTGCATATACAGATATGTATATGTGCACATACACATACAGGCAGCAGCCACACAGATCAATCCAGGCAGAAAACAGTACTCAGTCAAGCACAGAGTGGCACTAATGGTCTAATTCCATCTCCATCTCTTGGAATCTCTCTATTTAGACACATAAATTATTGATCCCTCCATCAGCTAGCTGCGCTCAGATGCCTGCTTTGCCCCTGGGTCTCTTCCCTGTTACCTTGCACCCAGATACACAGATGCATGCGTAAGTATTTCCCTGGTAACTGTTCCATAATTAAGACCTTACCAGTAGCCAAAACCCTTAACCCAGTGTCTTTCCAGTAGCTAGCTGACTTAGATCCCTTTGATCTCCTGGAGCCATCTCATAGATGCTGCTTCTCTCCAGCATTTAGCCCAGACTTAATGGCTTCAGTGATACTTGTCTTCCCAGCCCCCTATCCTGTGCACCACCTTGTCCAGCTGGGTATTTGATGATGATTACACTCCACATTCACACTGTGCGATATGCACAGTCTCTGGCACTACAGTTACTGGCATCATAGACATGCCTGTGACCCTACTCCAGCTGCTGGCCCTTAAAGCTCCATGCCCACACATACATATATATTCCTGTGAAGCCACTTAAAAAATTGGACACTTAAAGAAATAGGTAGCTGTTGATTTCTTCTCTCATGAAACTGTCACTCTTTTCCAAAAAAGTAATTTGGAAGTCTCAGTGTCAGACTTTGATCTGCTTTCTCTGTTGGCCTCTGGAGAAGAGAAGGCTTCCAACAAAGTGAAACTGTGAAAACATTTCTATATTTTCTTCACTTTCCCTGATGGCCACTGAATTGTGAGGGTCTGCCATCTCCTCTTGTTTTAGCCTCAAGGCTGCTTTCGACAAATCCAAACAAAATGTGCCTGCATGTGTCTTCATTGTCATGGTGTCTTCTGCAGCGGAATGGTTGTGAATGGATTATTGGCAGGAGGCTTTTTATCCTTTACTGAGGATAAGAGGAGACAGGAGTTTGTGTAACTAAACTTGATGTGGTTGTTCCTGATAAATTGGACTCCTATTAATTAATTCTTTAATGTCAAGCACAAATAAATTACAGTTAATTTTTTTTTTTTTTGTCTCTTCTGAACAGAAGCACTATAGCAGCGTAACCATTATCTTACCTGAACATGAGCTGACTATGAATTCAAATAATAAGACATTATAAAAAACGTCTTTTTCAAGTTTCAGAGGGAACAGAGCAAGGCAGAATGTAAAATCACAGGCAATAATTGTTCAAGTTAGAATAATGGCCTATATGATCTTGAATGCCATACAAGAGTTAACAAAATTCAGTATCTTTTTTTTTTTTTTTTACAATCTAAATTTCATTTTCCTGATAATAATCTTAGATAGTCATCTGATCTTAATTTCTGTAGTTGGAATGCATATTCTCCTATACGACATACTAAATTCAGCCTGTAACTACATTTGAAGTAGAAAATATATCAGAATTCTAGAAAGCACAGGCAGATGCAGCATCACAATGATGAGCAATGGCCCAGAGGTCATTTTCCATAAATCCTCCCCTGCACCATGTTCTGCAACATCTGGCAGTGGTATGTGGTGTAGGCATACCTTGGACTGTGTGTTCTGCTGTGTTCCAGAGGGTGTGGGTGACCAGCACTCACTGGATTGAGCATTGAGAACTCAGCCTGTGGAACACTGGGGGGGTCTGGTTTCCCCCTCCCCATATTTGCTCTTTTCCTCTCCTGTTGTTTGCTCGCAGGAGCGCTGTGAGCAGCACTGCTGCCTGCACACCTTGGCCCTCAATGGACTTGAGAAATTCTCTTGCTGTTGCCTGTTTCTGTACACAATAAGAAAATTCCCGTATTTATCTCAGTTCCTTGCTCTCACAATGTTATTTGTTGTGTCAAAGAATAAACCTTCTGGATCAGGAGTTTATTATGATTAATATGTCACAGTGGAGTTCTGTGATAATACAGATTATAATAACATCCTGTTTCAGTGTAACAGACTGCTGATGTCTTGTTTTCTGTATTACTAAAGGGACAGCTAGGAGGATATGAAGTATGTGGTGAGGGACTTAGTAAGGTAATTTAGAATCTTATTGTATTCTATGCTAAATGATATGTTTCCAAGTGCAAAGTGAAAGTCTGTTTGAAAGATTTATGCTAGGGTTACAGCTGAGAAATGCCCTTTTCTTTTTTGCTGTGTGTCTTGCAGCCGGCTGTTGAATTGCTTGAAGTCTACTAATCAGCTTTGCTGGTAGTCCTGCTGAGAAAGTGTTAGTCGTCCATGCAAGACATAAGGCAGAAATGTACGGATTAGGTTTCTGAATAAGTTTTGGACACAAGCAGCATGAATTTATGAGGAATATTTCATAAGCATTGGCAAGCCAGTTTGATTCCAGCTGTAATAAGCTAAGAATCCAAAGAAACCAATTTATTTTCTATGTCCAATTTATTCTGAGATTTGTACTTTTATTTTGTTAATTTTCTTAGATGTTGAAAGGAGGAGCAGTGACTACCATCTTCCACAGTCTGAAGTTGGGGTCAGTGTGTAAATTTAGCTCTGTTTTGTGTTTCTATATCAACACTTGCCAGTCTGTACTAGATAGCTTCATAGAAATGTTTATGTAACTGTGTTTGAGACCATTATGTTAAAACTCTCATGAGACCTATCGGTCCAAATTCAAGTGTACTTTAGCTACAGGATTCTAAATATAATATTGGGGTTGGACTCGATGATCTCTGGAGGTCCCTTCCAACCCCTACGATTCTGTGATTCTGTGATACACCAAAGCATTTGGACTTTCTTTTCACATATATTTTAAACATGCCAGGGGCTTCTGCAAAGGAAGATGGAGATGAAGCGCTGATGTGCAAACCTGTTTTCCCTCCATCTTGAGTTGTTTAAACTGATGGTGAAGAAAGGATCCGCTTTCTGCTGCCTGGGCCTGTCCAAGGCTTTCTGCTACCCTTGCGGAAGGAGGAAACTCCTTGTGGTTTTTTTGGAGAAACTCTATGTGCAAGTAGTTCTCATGCTGCTTTCTTTAGGGATATGCTGGACCTCTATTGGAGAGAAAAGCAATATAGGGCTGAAACTGGTCTTCAAACTTTTATTTTGGACAGAGAATCCTGAGACTGGTACAGTGTGAGAGCAGCAGGCTCCATGGAACAGCAGAATCGTCCTTTATCCACATATTAAGCATCAGCATACTCACTGACTGTTGTCTTTGCGTATTGCTGGGTATCTCCAAAGCAGTGTCTGTCATCTGGGATGTCCACTGTCTTCCACCAGCCCTTGAAAATTTTACTTGGAGAGACTTATCTTGACTCCTCACATATTTCACTCCTTCCTGCCATATTACTGTATGGATGTTTTTGCCAGGCTCCCCACAGCTGTTATTTATAGGCAGTCGTTGTTCAATCCCTGTTCATTTGTAAGATTTACAAGCTAACTTTTGCATTGCCTTCTGGTACTTCTCAGCTTGATCTATCAGAGTGTGGATCCCATCGAGAATGATATAGAAGACCTTATATATAACAAGGCCCACAGCACTTTTAACAGGGCCTTTTCTGTGTTGTATGCAGAAGGAGAAACTTCGGAGTTTCTGGTGTGATCAGTGCCATAGGGCCTCAGAGGACAGGCTCTGAAGAAATAAACAAATAAAGGAATAAAATGCATCAAATAGACAACATAGCCGAAAGGATAGTGGAGGTGGCTAAGAACACTGTTGTTTTTTTCATGTGATTATTGTGTTACATTGCTTTTGCAGAACAGAAGAAAGAACAAACAGCTTGCTCAGCAGATCTGCTACAGAACATGGCATTTATATGGGACCATTGTGTAACTTTCTGGCAGACTGAAAAATATAACAGGTTTGCAATGGGAAGCAGATAGGCTGGCCTAGATTGTCCCCAAATGGTGAAAATTTCACTTTGGGAAAAATGAAGCCCATTCATAAGAGGAAGACCACAATCTTTAGATTGTTCTCAACAAGCAATACTTCATGGAGAAGTACTCATCTAGTTTGAAATTTTCGGTCTTTCTGCAACTCAGAGAGATCAGCTCCAGAACACATTTCTCAGTTTTCCCTTTGTCGTGCAGAGGAATTTTAATTTCCTTAACTGTTCTCTTTCCATGCAGGGGAAAAGCTGCCTAGGAGAATACAGCAGATAGCTATTTCAGAATAGCTGATTAAACTATTCCACTAGAAAATCAAATTAGTTTGGAATGAAATACAGCTATGGAAATGCTTGGAATTACTTTAGTGAGTTATATTAATAGTATCTGCAGGATCTGGGTGCAAACATACTAAGTTCAAGGAAGAGAAATATTGTAGGTGATGGTAGATGATGTAGAGCTGAGTCCTCCACTGAGAGGTAATGGAGTGAACTACAAACAGGATGGATCTTCACTGTGACAGGTGACAAGATAGCTAACTAGTGATGGTAACCTGACTACACACATTTAAAATGATAGACAGATTCCTGTTTGTTTGGACTTTTTCCCACTGAGTCAAGACAACTGCTAATATGCTTAAAATAAGGTACTTGCTAAGTGCTTTCCTGGATTAAGACCAGGGAACCAACCCAGCATTTTGCAGAATTGACTTCCTATATAGTCAGTGAAAAATACTATATTGCCAGTCATTTTTTTTTTCTTTTAAGCAGTATCGTGGTTAATAGGACTTTATTGCATTAATATTGGTGTATCATCTGCATGCTTAATAATATAAAATGAACATTCTTATAAGTGGCTTCACAGTCTGTATTTGCACTGACATTAGTACTTGAAAGTAAAATTTAAATCCTTGGCCTTGTGCTTATGTTAGTAGCTCCTACAGATTGCTAAGGGAAAAGTTGAGTAACTTTTTTGGAATGTCCATTATAATACATTGTTTCTGAACGGTGCTTCTGCTTTCTAAATAATCCATATGGTCTCACTAATTACTCCAACCTCACAGACATTCTGGTAGCATCATTGAGTTACTTTAATGTGTAGATGTGTGGGTGATTTTGATAGTGGAAAGGAAGATGAAGAAAAAAATCCTGGTATGTGAAACATGGATCATTTCTTAAGTTACTTACCTTGTTTTCTTGTAGTTTGCACAAAAGAGACTGCCACTCCTGCATGTAGAAGTGGTTTTTTTTTTAAGGTTTTATCCTATAGAAATGAATGATCACAACGTGACAACTATGATTGAATGTGACTGAAACATCAGGTAGATGGATGTACTAGATTAAAATAATTTGGAATGGAAATTCAGAATTTGCAGGGAAAAACAACAGAAGAAATTAGTCCTGCACATGTATTTGATTTGCTTAGCATTTTCTGTACAAAATCCGCCTGAGAAATGAAGCAATTCTTGTCTGCAGACAGTGATGTATGGTACATTTGAGGCTCCTTCTAGTAGTAGTATAGTAGTGTGTTGATCAGTGAGTGATCAACTCACTGCACCTGAAAATTGTTTTGAATAGATTAATCCACTATTCTATAGACAGAGTCTTTCTATAGTAATACCAAAATATCTCTTACTGACTAAAACAAATAAGCAAGAAGAAAAACAAAACAAAACAGCCCAAGAATTAAAAACAAAAGAGAGTGAGTAAATGCTGTGGTTGGCTGCCACCGTTGTTTCACTCCCCTACTGCGTAGTCCTCCCACGTTGCTCATCTTCTGTTGTACTTCGGGATGTAAAATAAAAGCTCAGGCACCTGAAATGGAGTTCCACACATCAGCTAGAGCCATTTAAAATGAGGCTTGTATTTTTTCTTTGCTTTGGTAGCAGGGAGTTTTGTGGCAGAAGGAGACAGCTGGATTTGTTTTTGTTTTATTTTTTTTTTTCTGATGATTTATTTCCTCCTGATATGCATTCTGTTTATTTTGTAGTTTCCGTAAGAGCAAATTTCTTTAAATTTACTGGCTGAAACAGAGAAAGAACAAAATTTCATGAAATTCATGAAATTAATGTATGATGTACTGTCAGGTCAGACACACAGAATTGTATAAACTTTATTATATATGGATTTTTATTTTAAGAAATGCAGTTAGGAAAATTAAACCTAAATCAGAATATTTGAGCTGTCAAAAATTCCAGTTCTTAAGTTTATTAGTACCCCTAGGTGGCACTATATTCTTTTTTTGTTCAAAAGTAAATCAAATACTTTATAAGTAAATAAAAGCAAAATCATAGCTTAATGCATATGATGATCTCTGAAGTGTCAATTGTATAATAGATTCCACATTTTCTCTAATAAAAGTGATTATCAAGTTTTTTTTCTTTTAATATATAACTCATGGAATAAAACTGTTCTAATTTGAGAATTGCCTGAAACTACATTAGAGTGTATTTGGAATTAAAAACAAAAAACAAAAAAACTTCTAAAAGGACTTGATTTTTCCCCTATAATATACCTGTATTAATTATTTCGATTTTAACACATTTTAAATCTTCCATGGTAAATCTGTGCCAATAATGAGAGAAAAGACAGACAAATGTGGACTGATCCTTACAATAAAATTCAGATACAAGAAATTTTAAACATTATAAAGAAACTGTGTTTCCTCTGCATCTAGTGTTTCAATATACTAATGGGTCAACACATGGCTTTGAAGAGTTATAGATTTTTAAATTCTAAGTAATAGGAGTTACATAAGACAAGGTTGTTCATACTAAATAAAACTCAATAGGAAACAAGTGGAATTCAATTTTGAATCTAGAATAAATCTAGAATTTTTTTTCCAGTTTTATATTTATTTGCTTATGTATTTCTTTACATTCATGATTAGGTTCTTTTAATTGAAATTGGCACATCATGAACAAACTAATCCTTTCTGTCACTTTTGGTGACTAGCTAGGGTTTCAATGTGTTAATTACTGTGCTGTTGTTTTTCATTTGTTCACTAGATTTAATTAGTAGCTATTCTATAAGACAGAGTGTGGGTGGGATTGCCTCAAGGATTTGTGTGGAGGCAAATAACCCCTCTAAGTTCTTCCAGTTTTGCATGCAACGTAAGTAAGCATTGCTTCAGCAGCACCAAATGCTCAGTTCCTGCATCTTTGTGCCATGGGTCTGGCTGTCCAAACAGAGTGCCAGTGGAGCAGAGGAGCTAAGCCTGTTTTTCTTCCAGTCACCTACAGTCAGGGCCAATCCCGTACTCCTTTGGAACTGGCTCTCACTGGCACTGGAGACACCCCCGGGAATGCTGCTGGTGCAGCACTGAGTAAGGTGGCACAGCCTTCAATCCTGTTGTCTTGGGGTTAAGCATTCTGTGACATCTGGAATGGAAGATCTGAAGTAACCAAAAGTGAATATTACTGAAGATCTTTCATCTCACCTTGTAATGGTTAAGTAGTAATCACAAGACACTTCTGCAACTAATGCAATCTTTTAAAATAGTTTATGTGGGACCTTGGTCACAATAAATGCACTGATAGAAAATAGTTCTGAAAGCTGAAGTTTCTGGGAAAAAAAAGAACAAAGGAAAGGAGAGGAAAGGAGAGGGAAAGAAGGGGAAAGAGAAAAGGAAAGGGGAAGGGGAAGGGGAAGGGGAAGGGGGAGGGGATGGGGAGGAAGGGAAGGGAAGGGAAGGGAAGGGAAGGGAAGGGAAGGGAAGGGAAGGGAAGGGAAGGGAAGGGAAGGGAAGGGAAGGGAAGGGAAGGGAAGGGAAGGGAAGGGAAGGGAAGGGAAGGGAAGGGAAGGAGAAAGGAAAAAAAAAAAACAAAACCACAAACCATGAGAAAGTCTGAAACGAATTAGGCTATGTGTTATAGAACAAAATGTTCAGCCATCCTGGGCGTCCATTTTATGCATTAAGCTTCATGGATTTACTTTATTTTATTTTGAATCTTTAATTTGCAAAATCTAGCCAGGCAGTTTTTATAGTTTTGTCGAAATTAGTGTAAAGTAAGTAATAAGAATAGAAGAAAACTTTGTAATGGTGCTGCGTATGTTCTCCACACTGGCTTTCAGTATTCAGCATTTTAGGCTGTAATTTAGCTGTAGATGTCTCTCCAGATATTTCACAGACAACTGTGTTCCTTTCCTCTCACATTTTCTGCGTAATACTAAGTCCACAGCACATATGAAATGGCATCTGTATTCTCTTGAATCATTACCAGAAGATACAGGAGTATCAAATACCCACATGATGGTGTTTTTCAACAGTTAGATAAAATCAAGTTTGTCAGTTCTATATAAACTGCAGAGTATGCAAAATCTATGTCCCTAGTTTGGTTTTCAGATTATATACCTTGGTGTGGCTAATTTTACTGTTCCAAATAAAATAAATGCAAGAACATGTAATTCAGACTGGTACAGTGTTGCTGTTTGCTGATAAAAAAGATGTGCATGTTCAGTGCAGGGAGTAGAGTTGCATGAATAACTAAATTTATTTCTGTGTAGAAGAAATGTGAGGAAAGATTAATGGATCTTTTGTTTGTTTCAGGCATAGGAATAAAATGTGACATTGAATGAACTGGTGAATAAACTAAATAACTAAACTATGAACTATAGCATTAACTAACATGCAAACTATAGCGCAACATTTCTGCTGTCTGCATGTTTACATTCTGACATCTTTATCATGACATGCAATTGTCTCTCACTTTTGGCTGTCCATCAGATTCATCCTTCCCAAGTCCTTTCTCCTCTGATGTTTGGGATTTAATTTAATTAAGCTGCAGGAAACAGAGCAGGAAAAATAAAGTAATCAACGATCCGTTGCAGATAATATCAAACTCCTGTTGACTCCTGGGAGACAAGGATTTCCTTAAGAAAACTGAACTTACATACATTCTCCAGAGGAACTCTGGACATTTTGATTCGAAAAGCTTTTTGAAAATGAAGAAAGAACAAAGCAGAGGGGGGAAGAATTGTGAGATGAGTGTGGAATCAGTTTTATGTTTGTACAGTGAAGTGCTGCTTTTGGTGGTGAAACCTTGTTCAGATTTTGACAAAAGTAGAAAATGAGGCTTTGTTTGCTTACGAGCTTAAGGCACGTGTCAAAACCCTGGTGTTCTGGCTGGTCAGCACACGTCACAGTCATATACAGTCTGTATACATTTATATGTGTATATGGATGTATTTAATATACAGAAGTAAAATTTTATATATGTATATAGAGATATATATATGTATATATATGTATATATATGTATATACATGTATATATATATATATCCAGATGATGTATGATATCATGAGCATTCTAGTCCATTGTATCTGGCATCAGAAAAGAAATTGCATGCTTTTTTTCTCACTTTAATGATTATACTTGAATGAACAGAAAAGATCTAACAATACACTGATGGAATAACATTCTGTTTGTAGCTGACAGGGAAATACTGAGAAAGCAGATAATTGTTTTATAATTGTGCTTCCTCTGAAAGGAAGAATCAATAATCACTGAAGTGTAAAGAGAAGACAAATCAATTGAAGGGAAAACTGAAAAGTTTGAAGGGAAGATGTTGCAGAGATCTGAGAATTGTTTTGGTCTGTGATTACAAAACCTTTTCCATGCTTTGAGAATAACGATGCATTTAGCCAGTTAGTTATTTTGTTTTTACATCCATAGCTCACATTTGTTTTACTGTTGCCCTTATGCAATGAACTGTTCGGTTACTGGGGAAAAAAAAAAAAAAAAAAAAAAAAAAAAAAAGTGCCATTAATTATTTATGGTCTTTTATATAAATAGTCTGCCTCTCTTTCTTAAGGCCTTGCTCAGGTCTCCACAAAGGAGATGAGCACCAAATATGGGAAATGTGCCACCTCCTTACGCTGAATGCCCAGCATAGGGTGCAGCAGCCTCAAGGGATGCCCTGCCTACTGCACGGCTCCATTGCTTCCAGGGGGTTGGCAGGAACCATCGTGCCCAACTCCTGCTTCAGAACAAGCAGTTCTGCAATTAGGCTTCTACAGATGTGTATCTGAATGGAGTAAGTGGCATTCTTAATCGAATTGTGCAGAGCACAGCATGACTATTGCACATGCAGGATGTTAAAAAAGACAACCTCTTCATTTATTTTTAATATGTTTATCCCAGAAATAGAAATCACATGGTAGTCAGTCAGACCATAAAAGTTTTCCCAGAATGCTCATGATTGCTGTTGTGTTGCTTTTATTTATTTATTTAGCAGAGAATATGATGACATTGTGATGTCTAGAAAATATGTGGGTGACCTGGGATTGACTAGTACTTGTGCTGGTCATCAGACAGTGAGTACTTAAAGGAGGAGGGGAAAAACCAAGTATTCAGCAAACTGATTTATGAAAAATGTCAGTTGTTTATTGCTGCTTTTGTGAGTGGGAATCTTAGAGGAAGTTCCAGGGCGATGGACTGGGCAAGTGACAGGTTAATTTGGGCAGGCGAGAAATTTCAAAATCGTTCTTCAGGGAATAATGCCTGGCAGAGAACTGATTTAGTGCTGCTCTGCATCCAGCAGCCTGTTTGCAGTGCTTGTGGCCTGTCTCTGCAGGGCAAGAAGCCAGTAGGCAAAGAGTTTTCACAGCTCTGTAAAACCACAGCTTCTGCTCCCTTCTCTCTTGTCCTTTTGTTTTATGTTAGTGATCCTAAACACATGCAGACCCCCATGATCTAGGGCTTTTGAAACATTTGAAGCACCTCATGTTTAGCTGGTTCTGCCAAACTCAATGGTAAAAATAACTCCCCGTTCTGCTGTCACCCTGCAATTGCGTAAATGCTGTTCTTGCTATTCAGCCTCCGTCACAGCACTGTCCCAGTGATGTTAGCTGCAGCACTGAGAGCACACAGAATAAACATTTCCCAGATTTTGCCTTGTGGAAACAAAATATTTCTTTAACTTAGGACTGCTCATAGAAGTAGGATGATTGGAATGTCATTGCAAATTTTGCAGACTTCCATCTTTATTGTAGGCCTTACAATACTGTCTTTATCCTGGAGTCCCAGCTCCTAGAGTTCTGCGACTTTGTAAACATCTCGTACACCCTATTTCCTTTTCTTGTTGCTAGCTTTAGCCTCCCACCAATTTCTGATATGCAGATATGAGCAATCAATCCATATTTTTAAATTAATTTCAAGTTTCATGGTGTCACATGAATCATAGTTAGTTGTATTTACCTGAAGTTGACAATACTACCATGATATGGTAGTTGATATGAAATGTGAGCTGTTGGATAACAATCACTCAGAAAAAGAATGGACAGTGTTGTGTTCTCTAAAATTGAAAATCTTTTCTGGATGTTTCTGAATGTAATATTAATTTTTTCTGTGACAGTATAAACAAAATAGAAGAGGATATGGCACAGGGACATAGTATAGAGAAATTAGAACGTTTGGAGTGGATGGACTGAAAATGTACTGCAGGGATACTCAGGGGAACAAGAATAACAGAAAACACAGAAAGCTCTGGTCTATTTTCTGAAAGAAAATCCTTTTCCTCAAAATGTTTAGTAGCATAAATCTGCCTTCAAAAATGGAAGTAAATCACAATCTCACCACCAGTTTGGGACTGCCTATAAATCTACATAGAGAAAGTAAGGATATATTTTTCTTCTCCTTATGGAAATTAGACAGTCCTGCTTCAGCGTCTTTTTTTTTTAAATGCTAAATATGACAAGCAGAAGGAGAGATGTAGGGTGGTTAGAACCATACAAAATATGGGCAAAACAGAAATAGACAGTGAAAGCAGTCGATTGCAACCTATGTCACAGAGGAAAATACTGAAACAGCAACAAATATAAAACAATATTTTAACAGTGATGTAAAGGGAATGTAAAATAAAACTATTAAATATCCCTAAGGAAATTTCCCAAAGCTTTCTTCCTGTTCAAGGAAGAATGAAAAAATGATTCTACGAGATGATTGGAAATTTCATTGAAGAAGAGTATTTTTGCTTCAAGTTCTTTTGTGCCAGGTCATGCTTCATTATGTGTTCTCTTCAGCGGCTGCCCATCATTTAGGTGTCATCTGTGAGTTATTTTTTTGTCGATAGCCAGTCTGATAGCAGCTGCATTGGGAGTCAGCTGCAGCAGACTGACAAGGCAGAAACATGGAACTGGAAAAAGGCCACGTAGAAGCTTCATACACTAAAACTACGCAGAAGGCAACAGACAACTGTGCCCTCTTCTTAGAAAATACGAGGCAAAGGTTGATTTTTCAGTTGTCAATCAAGAGTATTGCATACTGTTGCATGGCCAAGCTGCTTGATCTCAAGACAACACTGAACTCAGATGTTCAGGTGCTCGGAGTGAGTAGCTCCTGGGGGTCCAGGTTTCTTGCAGAGCAAAAAGATGTTTTTTTCACAGAAATGAAAACATAAAGAGAAGAGAGAAGACAAAATCCCACTGTGCAGTCTATGAGTTGAAATAGTCGTATAAAACTAAAAACTAAAAAGCTATGTGAAGTGCTGTTGAGAAAAGACAACACCTACTCACTTTTGCTGTTGTAAATCACAAGACAAATAAAAGCATAATAAGAAGGTAAACACAAAGGTCATCTATGTGACAACAACGAAAATTATTGAGCCTTTAGCAGCATGTTGTAAAACTAGCAGGTAGTCCAAGAAAGCTCACAGCTGGCTGCCAAACCTTGGAGGACCTTTGCAGAACTCAGCGTGGACTAGCTCTGTGAGATATTATGCAGCTGAGATTTTTGACATTCATTTGCTCTGGTGGCAAAAGACTGCAGGCAAACTGACAAATAAACTCCTGGCAGTAAAATAATGCAAAATGCAGGGTATGAGTGAAGGATGGACTGAATACTACCATGAAGGAGGGCTGATAGTAACATTAGCTATTGAAAATGCTGATGTGTTAAATAAAAATTCATGAGACGACAGAGGTATTCCTGGGATGAACAAGGAGCTGTGGTGTCCACTATGACCATGAATGGTCAATAACTGCACACACACAACTAACAGTAGTCATGTAAAAAGTTTTACTTGCACAGTACTGAAAAGCATATCCCTACTCATAAAGCTCATAAAATGTGAAGGTGATGATAAAATGTTCCGTTCAAGTCCCTCTGGTGGCTGACAGTAGGCATTCAGCTGGAATGACTGATTTCAGCATGGCCTGCAGGAAGGAACCATGGACAGTCATAGCAACAGCCTGGTGAGGAGCAGGCACTGAAAATGGAGCCAGATGTTCTGGAGCTAAGCTTAAGCTGGATGGTGATCTGAGAACCAGACATTTTTAGAAGATCAACTAGAATCCAGCAGAAAGCCACAGCTATTATCCAAGAAAGACCAGTGCAGATCTGTGTCTGGATATACGGGGATGTCACAGTGCACCCACAGTGGTCACAAACATGAGGTGTGATGGCAAGGCTGCAGCTGGCCCTGCCGAGGCCAGCGGTGAAGCTTGACCACCCTCCCCATCTTTGTGGTTTGTGGTCACTGCTGGCAAGACTCAGCACTTGATTGCTCCAGTAGTATTGCTTGCACCTGGTCAGTTCTCAAATCCACAGACTGATGTGTCGTGACACTTACAGTGCAACCTGTTCTATTCCTCATAGGACAGACTGAAGCTAGACGTGCTTAACGAAGTACAGGTTTACAAAGTGTATATTATGAAAGTGTGTACAGTTTACAAACTGTACATTCTTGGAGAGACTGCAGAAGTAAGTATTGAGATGCCATAATTTTACACATTTGAATACAAACAGCTTTCCCTGTCAAAATATCTAACATAGTAAAATGTTCATGTTAAAGTATAATTAGTTAATTTATATTGATGAATTTATTTTCTAAAAAAATAACGCGAAAAAAACATGCAGTCTACACTTCAACTTTATAACTGACAGCAGTAAAACGCGAAGTCTGGGATGCATTGTGCATTGAATCCTGAACAGTTTTACCTGTCATAAGCAGGTATTATTTTCAATGTCATTGGAATTAAGACAAAAAAACAGAGAACCCAAACAGGACCATGAAAACATACTTCTTTCTTCTTACAGTAACTCCTCCTGCCCGATTTTATTAGTATTCCTTTTCTTGTCTTTTATTTTCAGTCTTTTACACTGATTAACTAGAGATCTGTAGAAACTTTTGAATACTCAGACCTGCTTGCAAATTATGGTTTTGGATATGCAGGTAACGATTGTCTTATCATAATAATGGTATTCATGTACTTAGCAAATGTTGAACACAGTTACAAGTAGAATAATTTAGAATCTGAACTTTCTGCCTTAAGGTAGTTTAATGTACTAATTCAGGTAAACAAGATAACGTACAGGAGAGATTATTGTCTGCAATTTTTCAAAGTAATTTCTTTAAACTGTAATATATTTCTGACAACCTGAAGTTTTTGTAGGCAACTGAGTTCTTAATTTCTTCTAGCAAACATTGGGATGATTGTGAAGACTAGGATTCTGGCATGTTCCTTCTACCTGGCCAGGCATCAGATCACAAGGATTTTTTTCTTTTTCTTTTTGGTTTGTCAGTTTGTTTTCTTTTGTTGTTGTTGTTGTTGTTATTTGTTGTTGTTTGGTTGTTTTTTTTTTTTTACAATTATCATTTAGACCTGCAGAAGGGATTCTCTATGTGATTTTGAGCAACATTAAGCTTTTAACTGCAGGCTTCATTTGCACTTATGGAGTAAATAGTTTTTTAAAATGCAGTTTAATTAGCTGTGTAATTTCCAGGTTATTTGTCAGTATTGTGAAACGTTGACTTATGTCAAATTGTTATTAGCATAATTACTTATTCCATTATATAACATTAGAGTATGTTATTTTCATTTTTCTATTTGTATGTATATGAATATGATATGTGAATAGCTTTATCATGCTTCCTCTTACCAAGATTACCAAGATTTTCAAAGGAATAAATGGATTTTCTGTGTTTTGGATTTTAAGCATCCATTCACTGAAGAGTTCTGACTTTCATAAAGCATCATTCATCATCTTCTGCCTTGACTGTACTGACAATCCTAGATATAACCAATACTATTTTTTTAAAATAAAGATGGCTTTTTAATTTACTACAAAAAAGAGAATTTAATTTATATGTGGAATTTCACATATTATATTCAGGGTTTATGTTTAATTTTAATATCCAAAATATATAAACATTAAATTTGACAGCTGTGCCTCATAAAACAACATTTTTTCATCTTTTTTTTTTAATGAAGTCTTTTATGCTATTCAAATGAAATTGATTTGGTTTCAGTACTTTTATTCCACAGGAAATTTAACATAACAGTTTTTATTTTCAATTCCTTGCCCATTAATTCCATGTTTGGAAGATTAACCTCAATAGCTTCAGTAAGACACCAACTTAAATTCCCAAGGAGAAATATTCCTCATTATTTCAGTTGTTTGCTATTAGATCATTATGTTGCTGTATTATAATTAGCAGAATTAATTTGAAGCTCAGAAATGCACCAGGGTGACTTTTGGGGTAAGCATAATGGAAAAAGACCTGGGGATTTAGGAACTTAATGAACCGTTCCTTTTAATATCGAAGGGCTTTTGGGGGGTTTTAGGATGAGGGTGCATCTCCTACTTTCAGAAAGCGTCTGTTTGCATCTTATCTTCACAGACCTTGGAAATCAAAATCTTTAAAGAAAGCAAGAGATGTTTAAGAAAATGCTGAGACTGAAGGAGATGGGTCTGCAGGTGTCTCAATTGTAAAAACATTTTGTGCTGAGATATGCTGTTACTTTGGATTTATAAGTACTTTCTGCTTCGTGGTCCTTCATTTCTCTTGGGTTAGAGTAGAATTCTTTCTTCAGTTATGGATCTACCAGTCAAACCTAAAAGTGATTCTGTACCTTGTGTACCTGCATCCCGGAGTTCACACCTGGAAATATCCGTGGGTGTTTTTAGTGTTCAAGTACCAATCATATTGCTTGCAGGCACAGCAGACAGAAGAAAGAAGTCAGAAAGAGATCACAGGGAACGCTGTCTGTGCACTGTTTTATTTTTAGGTCCATGAATTTGAGACCACGTCCTGCCTGTTTCGATGTCAGGCCCTGCCGGCACCCTGCACCAAACCACACTGTGAATACAAAGCTCAAGGGAAAAGACCTACCGTGCTGGGGGGAGAATGTGGTTATCTCTGAAGTTGAGCTTTAACAATGGAAATCAAGAGGGCCAAGGGTTTGCGAGACTTGAACAGACAAATATGGTCAAAAACAATCCTATGGGGCTTGGCACAAGTTTTTGTGAAGATCTTGGTTCTTCCGAAGGATCTCCCTAAACTGTCCTAGCATTTATTACATATTTTGTGTTAAACTTCTTTATGAAATACATGTCTGATATTTATGGTTTCATTTCACATTTTATAAGGATGAAAACAGCTTGTATATTAATAGTGGAGAAGTTAGGTTTCATGAGCTCAAAGTGAGTCTGAAAAATGAAGTTAGTTATTTGAATTCTGCCCCTATATTTGAAATGCTGTAGGCAGTGGTAGCTGTTAAGATTCATGTTAATTGTTCTGTTGCCCTTTTCAGTGCTGTGGGAGTCCCTGCTCTAGTCTGACTGTGGGCAGTTGAGTGATGGTGAATAACTTATTTTTCTTCTCTCTGTTTGACACTGGAATACTTCTGCACATTAATATGAAAAACAGTATCTCTCACTCAGCTAGGAAGATAAATTGTAAACAATATTTTGGGCCATTTACAGACTGGCTATATCTTAGAGCTGCCTTCTTTGTAAGATATGAGTAATTATAAAAGGTAATAATAAATATTCCTTCTAGCTCACCTCTGCTCACAGAGTTCAGTGGTGCTGTCACTTGAGATACTGTGCCCATCAAGAAGCTTCAGCTGAAGGTCAGGCGATGCTGATGCTTGAAACAATGCTGAAATGGTAACTGTATGGTATGCTTCAAGTTGGCAAAACTTGCCATCTCTCTTCTCATGAACATTTCAAGTATTTTTTTGCCACACATTCATTCTTAGTTCTGAACTATAATTTAAGAATAGCTTCAGCTAAATTTTTTCATGTAGACAAGCTGTAGAATTGCACGTCTTTCTCACAGCTATAATTTGATTACTACTATAACCTCCACTATTATTATCATTATTTTGTGGGTTTTTTTTTAATTTTATTTTTGTCATTTTTTGTTTGCTTTGTTTTTGCTCACTTTTGCTTTGCCTCACTTTATGAAAGCAAAGGCTTAGTCTAACAAGGTACATTCTGTCATTAAAATAAATAATGAAAGATACTTTCACCTGTGTAAAAGCGCAGTGAAAATTAGCACTGTGTTTTTTGTTTCAGGATCCTGAGGTTTGTAAGTCTTGGCTTGTTTTCTTTGTTACAGAACTAACGAGACTTTCTGTCTTGATGTCAAAGCAGGTCAAACACGTTAATCACAACAGGATAATAAAAATAAATGCTTTGGCAGTGAGGTTATGCCCTCAGTATGAGAAGTAATATATTAGTATGGCTTTGGTGAATTTACAGTAGATAATATGTATTGCTGAGTTTGTATGGAGTGAATAAATGTTGCTTACTGGTTTTAATGATTCCAGGTTTAACCTGAAGTTGCAGTGCTGTCACATGTCTGTGTTGTTGTGTTGTTCTTTTTGCTACATGGAAGCTGGCTGCCATTTGTACATGCCTTGAAGCAGAATAAATGGGGCCGCTATTACAAAACCTAATGTCAAATTGAGTCCATCTAGAAATAACAATTTTTAAAGGTCACATAAAATAGGCCAATCATCTCAGCTTTTTTTTTTTTTTCCTTTTCCTTCTTTTTTTTTTTTTTTCTTTTTTTTCTTTTTCTAGATATGTTTGATTTAAAATATTTTATACCATTTATTAAATCACTGGTGTTTATACCCCCAGGGCATACTAAAGCAGAAGCAGATCTCCGCATTTGTCATCAGCTTAAAGTCACAAATACAACTAGACTAAATAGTGCTATAGACATTTTCCCACAACTGAATTATCAGTGATGAATTATTTATTATCAAATTAAGCACAAGCATCAGGAATCAGTTAAGAGTAAAATGTAACTCTAACGGCACACCTTGGCATTTCAGTCAATGGACCTTTACATATACTCTTGCAGATATGTTTTCCATGTAGAGTGTAGTAAACTGCAGCTTCCAAAAAAATGAACTTTGGTCAGAGTTGGATGCAATCCACAGTATCTCAAATGATATTTATGAAGAATGTCCTTTGAAATCAGTTTGTAGAATATAACATGGATAAAAGTCATGATTGGCTTTCACTGTTTAAAGCAGATGGAGAGACAGAAATGCAAACAGAGCCTTTGTGCTGTCTTCCTCTCATAATACTTTATTTTCCTGGAGCTTTCTGTTACAAATACTGTCTTAGAAGTGAAGATTTAGCTCGGGTAGAAAAATCTGAATCCTGCAGTTCTTAATCTCTGTCTAGGTGCTGCTCTGAGGAATGAACCTAACAATTCTGGGCTGACCCAGAGGATGAACCAAGAAACCTTGTGATTTTCGTGACTATTATTTTGCCTGGCAGTCTATCCTGAACTTACCTTGCCTTGCTCAGTGCCACACTCAGTCTGCTTTTAGTGACTAGCATACACGTCAGCTATTTCAGTCTCCAGAAGGTTCAATATTCCAGGCTCCTCATAGCTCACTTAGTGTAAGTGTCATTTCATGTGGCGTTAAGGCTCAAAGCAGAATGTGAAGATGAAGCCTTGACTATCTTTATGATTCTGAACACTTCTAGTGCTTCTAAGAGGTGCAAAAGAGGATGTATCTCAATCAACTCTGTGGTACAAGATTTTAATAAATTTTTCAGGACTTCCTGAGACTTTCTTTTCCCTTCTGGGAGAGTTAAATCTTGGTAAATATTATAAATCAAATTTTATGAAACTGAATCAGGCCGAACTACAAATCACAACTGAAGAAGTATTGCTTTCCTGTTATAAGAAGGCAGAAGTGGTAACCTAGAGCCCTCCACAAAAGCAGATTTTATGTTCATTTAGTTGAGCTAGATATGTACTATTAACTTAATATGACAGCTCTCAAATACTGTTAAGCGAGTGGGAACTTGCTGGAACAGTTTTTCTGTCTCAGGATTGGAAATCAGAGTCAGCAGGACCAATTTAAAGTACACACTCCAATACAAATGTGAGAAAAGAATAATCTGCTTTCTTCTTCACACATGGAAATCAAGAGAGTCATTAATGAAGTGTGAATAAAAACTGAGATAAAACATGTGGCCTATGACTTACTGAGGAGAAATTTCTTGTTCTCAATGAACGATATTTTGCCAAAATGTAAAAAATGGCTAATATGTGATTACATTTCAGTCAATGTCAGACACAATGTCAGCTTGTTAGGGAAAAATTTAAGAAATAATAATAATACAGGAAGAAATTATGGGTTTCCAGAAGTGAGGTAATAAATCACAGATTATTATTAAACATAATTTTAAAGTGTATGGAAGCTGGAAGCTGTTAACAGTAAAAATATTATTTAAAAAAAAAAAAAAAAAAGCCAGAACAGAACAACAAAAAATGCATTATAATAATAAAAAGTATAATTTGCAATGCAAATTGAGTGGTGGAATACAAGAAGAGATATCTCTTAAGTATTTTCTATTATGTGAAGTGATAGTATAGGAAGAGTTAGTTCTCAAAGAAATGTTCTTTTTTCTTGCTTGCAGTATTCTCATGTTGCTGAAGTCATTTCTTTTTGTAAATGTATGTACTATAAAAAATTTGCACCTGATGGCTGAATAGTTAAGTGGCCAGATTTTCAAATGTGTTTTAGGTGTGCTCATTTATGTGTGATTTATGGATGGTGAATCTTTAATGATATCTGAGCTACGAGCATTTAGATACCTGAGTAATGCGTTTAGAAGCCTAACTCTACGCTTTTCCATGTGTTTCAATTGTATTTTTTATGAGTTTCATCTCAGTAAGGAATCCATTCCAAAAATATATATATATACATATAATTTAAATGTATAGCACACCCATGCTGTGAAACCGAACTAATCCATTTGATTCCACTTCTTGGACAATCTGCTGATGGGCAAATGAGTGGTGGTAGCTTTCTATATGTCAATTCCACTCTTAACTACATTCCTCATAGGAATTTTAGTAAGGATTAGTTCAACAAATAGTAAATGTGTTTTTTGATTACAAAAAGAGAATGTGATGAAAATATGAATGATTACTTCTTATTTCCTTGTATCACAATCAGTTCCTCGTGAAAGAGTGTAAAAAAGTAAACAGGCACTGTGGGTCTTCAATCAACAGGTTAGCGTGACTGTTAGCTTTAATAAATAGCTCTCTTTCAACTGGAGAACTCAATGCAGTTCTATAAGTCTATAGCTCTATATAACTCAATACATCACAAACAAATGTTACTGATAACTTACAGCGCTGGCTTTGGATATTTTAATGTGTTGGTGTTTTTGTTGTTTTGTTGTTGTTTTTCCAACCAAGCAAAGATTTCCATGATAATTTCCAAAAAAGAAAACAGGTTTTATTCACTGGAGTTTGGTTAGAATACACTGAGATGTTTAGTAGGTTATTTCAACATGCGTAAGATTTTTTCTTACTGAGCTTTTGTATGTAATACAGTTATCACAGTTATTAGAGTAGCTACACAGCTATTAAAGTAAGAGGACGAGTGATAAAGCACCACAATTAATCCGTGCCATGGTGAAAATGCTGATTTCATGTTACAGTGATAAGCAATAAAGGTAATGTCCAGAATGCTAATATATATGTAACAATACCTGCTGATCCTTTGTACTAAGCTGCATTTTATTTCTTGAGTGGAAAGGTGTCAGAAGTGATGGTATCACAGTGTCAGATGCAGATGGTTTCCATCATTTCCTCTACTGGATTTGTTTCACATATTATTTTCAGTATATTACTGTTCTTTCATTACTGCATTCAGTGATGATTACTGAGAAGGTACTCCAGTAATGAAAAGGCAGATGCTGCTTACTTTTTAGGAAAAACAAGTTACTCAGTTATAGAATTGTAGCAAGATAGCCCTTGCAAAGCCCAGGCCCATCAGGAGTCCTCGCTGATTCAGCAGGGCCTTTTAATTTGAACTTAGCCTTCTAGATCTTTGGTTTGATTTTTTTCTTCTTTTGTACCATCTTCTTCTGTATCCTGGTTCAAATGGCCCTTTGGAGAATATTTACTGAGCCATCACACAGTTTCACAGGCTAGGCAGGCAGCAGTACACCTATAAAAGCAAGGCAAGTTCGCTGGAATACATTTACAAATCCATCCACTTGTCTTTTTTTTTTTTTTTTTTTAGTACATATTACTATATAAATAATGTGAATCTTTTATAATTTGAAATAAAAATATAACAGTGCAAAATGCCCTTAAATTCATGGACATCCTCTATCGTTAGGAGCTTTCACACTCAGGCTATCTCTATAGCATGAATTGATGCCAAAAATGTGCTCCATGCAAGTGAAGGATCCATAGAGAGATCATTTTTAGGCAGCTCTGATCACAGGACACGTGAACAGCCAGTCATCTTGACTGTGCCTGTAGTTGCTGAGGTCAGAGAAGGATGCAGCAGATCTGGAGTCTGTGCTGCTGTCTAATTGTCTTTGGAGAGTTTCACAAAACCAGATCTTCTAGATCTTCTCCTGATTATCACAAACACTTAGATGTGTGTTTTCAGACGTGCAATAAAATAACCATGTGGGGATAGTGTAACCTAAATAAAACTCAGTGTTAGTTAGTGCTCCAGAACAGTAGTGCTCTTTTTATTTCCATTCTTGAAATAAAATTATTTCAGTCTTACAAACTACCGACTCACCCAGTTCATCTTTTGCAACTGAAACTGTAACTATTTAAATAGCTCTAGTTTAAATACATTTCCAAAGAGCACAAATTTTAATAATGTCACTTTTCTACTTATTTCTATTTATGTTACATCCTAAATATTACTGTCATTTCCTAGGTATTGAGAAGAACTAAATAGTGCCTAGAGAACATTTAAGAATTTGCTTCAAGTGTCTGTGAAGCTGAGATTTGTAGTATTATTCTCTCAAAATGCTCTAACTTGAGGCAATGTTTTGCACATAAGCATAATATATTAGATATGTTTCAGTTACATAAGTTTTACAGTTTAGTATTAAGAAATATGTCATTATTTTCAGTAGACGCTCACTAACAGAAAATTATATTGAAAGACATCTTAACCTGCTCTCTTTATTTGCACTTGTACTCATCTACAGCATGGGTACTTAATCACTGCCTTCAGTTTTAGCAATGTGAAAGCAGGGGCAGAATAATTTTCTCACGCACACTTGAATTCTTTTGGAATTTCCATTTTGGTGATGTGTGTTTTGCAATGTTAGTGAGCAGGATCGTGTTTGCAGAGGCTGATCTCTGACTGCGGAGCATGGTGATGTGTTGCTGTACCGTCTACTAGGTGAGAGACTGGGATGCTAAAAAGACAGAATCAAATGCATTAAGAAAATGGATGGACTGGATGCCTTACTGGAGTGTGTGTGGTCTTCAGTTTTATTATTCGGCTGAATAATGATGTCTAATATTTAGCACCCATCAAAAATCTATGTTTTTCTGTTGATGTCTCTTCACATAACTGGGGAATAACAGCTGACCTTCATCTTTTGTGCTCTTGTTCTAAAGAGTATGTTTATGTTGTGCTATAAGAGGCTATACAAATAAAATTGTTTTCTTAACAATAATGGAAAAATCCAAATGACTATTTTTTTTTTTACCTTAGCTTCTACAGATGTTTCAGGATTCTCAGTGTTTTAGCAAAACTGCCAATAATTAGGAGCTGTGAAATATTCATATGTCATTTTGCTTGGTGAGCCAAAATTTGCATATATATATATATATATGTAAAATTACTATATTGCTTCTTCACTCACATTTTGTTACTTTTTAGAAGGTGGGAAATGTGACTATTCTGAATAGGTCATTGAATTTTTATCTTCCACAATTATGTGAATACTTAAGATACCCAGTTAACAGACAAGCAATGGATTCACTAAATTTTCCAAGCTTCCCAAGTCTTTTTTACTTTTTTTTTTTTTTTTTTTTTTTGAGATCTACTTTGATTGAAAGAAGTTTGTGGCTTTACAAAAGTACTTCAGCTGGTGGCTTCTGTTTAAACGAAACACTTTTTAGCTGCTTGTGTAACCATGATGCAGACAAGAAGGAGTCAGGTGTGTCATGTACAGTCCCATGCCCAAATCAATGTGCCCACATTAGTGAATATCACTGAATGAACTCTGCCTTCTTTGAAGTTCAGAATGTTGCTTCTTCATCTTTAATCGGCATGATGAAAAGTAAATAATTTTCATTTCTGATTTACATCACGCTTCTATAATTTTTCTCTACAGATTTTCCATATGACATATGATCTGGCCAGTGCCGTGGTGAGAATCTTTAATCTAATTGGAATGATGCTGCTGCTTTGCCATTGGGATGGTTGTCTTCAGTTTTTAGTACCGTTACTCCAGGATTTCCCACCAGATTGCTGGGTGTCCCTAAACGGTATGGTTGTAAGTATTGTTCATTTTTCATTGTGCTTTCTAAACTTTATTTTTCTAAACAGTTAGTCTCAGACTTAAGTACATGCCTAGTAAGACAGTGCCCTGCAATGTACTCAAAGTTATTCAGGGGTTTTGTTGGCTTGTTTACTGATAAACAAAGGTTGCTTTTGTATCCCTCACGACCAACAATACTAAGCTGACACAGTCAGTAAATGAACCAGAAAATAATTTCAGTTTTGAGGCCATTTTAGTTAGTTTTTTAATCCTCATTCCCTCAAAGAAGTCACTATAAGGCATTTGGAAACACACAATTCACTAGAGTTTTCAGTTTAAGTTTTATTTTCAGAAGACTATAGATGTTGATTTAATCTTTGTTATTTTCATCTAATATAGCCCTCTGCTTGTTTTGTAAATAACTTCTGGCTATGTTATTAAGTCCTTTACCCTAACTGTCAGGATGAGTTTTTTCTAAGTAGAATATAGGAAATACAGATGTACTTCTGTAATACTTATGTGTGTGTGAAAAGACAGTTCAAAGAGAAAACTTGTTTATGCCTTCTTTATAAGGAAGGTTAATGATGTTCTCCTTGTATGACATATGCCTTGAAGAATTAAATACTTCTTGTGAAGCTGGATGATGAATCAGACTTTTTTCATAGAAAATACGTGGATATAGTTGTTGAAACGTGTCTGTAGCAAACAGAAAAAGTCCCCAGTAACGGTCTCATTGACCACATAAAACACAGAATCACAGAATCATAGAATCATCAAGGCTTGAAAAGACCTCTAAGATTATCTAGTCCAACCATCCACCTGCCACCAATATTTCCACACTAACCATGCCCCTTAGTACAAAATTTGAATGTTTCTTGAACACCTTCAGGGACAGTGATTTATCCACCTCCTCGGGCAGCCTGTTTCCACAATTTTTATGACACCTTTACTGTGGATGGGCAACTTGTACAGTCCCACATATTTCTATTGTAAAAACATAAGGTATTTGTTCCTTTATGTAATACTGCCTTTTACTGTTGGAGCTTAGTGACTAACACTGTCAGTCATACAGACAAGCATTTGCAGTCATTGAATGACATATTTAATGATAAGCAGCATGTTTGCTGACACCTCACTGTGTAGCTTTCCAAAAAAAAAAAAAAAAAAAGTGACATATCTTCACAAATGGAATTGCTACAATATAAGTAGGTCACCAGGATGCTGACTGGCACGTTTTTGCATTCTACTGCATTGTGGGTTCTGCTTCATAACATCTTTCATTCGTATTCTGTAAGGGTACATTTTCTACCAGCTTTCTAAAGATCTGGATAAAATTTACTCTGGAGAGTGAAAGGGAATAAGCCCTGGCTTATGCTTAACTTATAAAGCTTAACATTTTTTTATATAAATAGGTAAAAACTTAAAAAGCATTTACCTTTTTATAAATGCTTAAATATTAAATTCTTCCATATGAGCTACGTTTGACCTTAGAAAGTGGTACACATTCTTAGGGAGATCTTTCTGCCTGCCTACACTGAATTTTCTTATAGAAACAATTCTGTCTCCTTACTGGCCAAATGCTCTTGGAACGATCCTTTCTGAAAGGATCATTTATTTTCTCTGACAAACTTGCTGCTATTAATGAACACTGCATATTGTTGGTGGCCCCAAAGGACCCCAAAGGACCAATATCGTGAGGAAGAGGAGATCTTTACCCATATCCATCTATTGCATCTTTCTGTCAATGCATTCTTTTTTTACTCAAAGATTTCAGCGCAGTATTCTGTAAAGACAATTAAAAATGCATTCGGAGTTTGTCTCAAATTTCTGAATCAGAGAATTCTGAAATACGTAGGTTGCCCTGAAAGTAATGCCACCTATTTATTTCCATGGAATCTGCCAACAGATACAAAGGAAACTATTTCATAGGGTAAATCCTCAGCTACAAAACACCGTTTTTCAGCACAGTCACCACCATTAGCTACACACTGTCACCAGCAGTGAACAAGAGCTTGCATGCACATTTGCAAACATCTGCATGGCCATCCAGAACGTGGCTGGAAATGTGAATATGAAATGTGAATGTGAAAACGTTGCTGCCACTGCTAAAAAGCACCAGGTCACTGTGCTCATATCCATTGTCCTCCGTCGATATTCAGTGCTCATCAGTGAATGTCAGTGGGTTCTAATTTTTCTGCATTGAGTTCAAGTCTGCACTTTTGCTTCATACACTCTTCCATGTCAGGCATCATTGTGTCAGACTGCCCTTTGCTGCCATCTCACATGGCAACATAACATAACAGGATCTTGGTGAGAAGGTTTGACATACACTGCATTATGACCAACATGCACCTTTGCTATCAGAAGCCAACAGAATAACACAGGTAATAGTGCGCCTTTTGGAGCAGCCCTTGCACACCTGTTCTGAAAAAGGCAAAATTGCCTATCTGTGAGTTTCAATCTTATTTTGAGTAGATATTGTTGTTTGTTTTTTTTGGTGTGGGCATTTCCAGGTACTCACACTGTCACTTCCATGTATGTTCATAAAAAAAAAAAAAATTCAAAACCAAACAAAACAAAACAAAACATTTTCACATGGGCTACAAGGAAAATACACTAACTTTGCTTTGAAATAATATTTTAACAGTTAGTGATGGTGATCATAGACTTGAAGACTTATTCTTAGAAAACATATACATCAGTTTTTCAGTACACAACACAGCTGCTAGTTGGTTGCAAGCCAGAGATTTAAGAGATAATGTGTTGGTGAAGGAAGTAAAGATTCCATGAGTGTGACATGCTGTCTCCTCAGTCTTTGCAACCTAGCATACTCTTCCAAGCCACAGTTGCATTCTGTCTTATACTTGCGTTGCTTCAGGCTGCTGATTACAAGAATGTCCTCTAAAAAGACCTTCTTCTGGAAACATTCTTTTCTGTAGAAGCTAGTATGTGAAAGTTTTCAGATTCCACAGGCCTACTCACATTATACTATTAGGAAGAACAAAGGTTAAATTTAACGTCAGAAAGGAACAGAATAATGAAATCAAGCCTACTGCCTCTCTGAACAATGAAATCAAAGAAAAATAAATCAGTGGATTTTCATCTTTGAAAGAATGATTAAAAATGTCAGATTGGACCATCAGATTGACTATGAAATGAAATGAAAGGGCTTCTCTTTGAAAGGAAATAAGATGGCCACAGGCTGGTACTGAGCCAAACTTGACCCTGAATAGTTCAGACCACATTGGGATGTTATCCTCAATAATAATGAACTCAGATGGTGTATGCACGTCTTGGATTTCTTGGCCAATTCTTAGCACTGGCATTCCTGTTACAAAAAGAAAGGCAGAGCTGGTATCTTTCTTTAATTTTTCTAGTTGTGATTCCACCTGCCCACTTTCATATCACTACTGCCATTTCGTTGCACTGATTTTTTAAAAGTAGTTTAGTTAGTAACTGTTTGCCATCAGGATCCTATGTTCTTTTAAAATATACTTCTCTAAAAATAAGAGACAGTGACATGAGCTCTTTCTTTAATGCTCACTGTAAGTTGTATTCCAGCCAATCCATTCTGGATAAAACAACAGACAATTAGTGCTGTGAGGGTATATTATATATGCATATATAATATATATTCAGTTCCTTATCTTTTTTACACCAGTATTATGAGTTTAATTACTAAACAAGGTCTTCTCTGAAGAAGTTTTACAAAGTTTCCTAATGATGCTGCTAAATTTCTCCTTGGCTCAGAAAAGCTATTATCTGCAGCTTCTTGTGTGATTTATCCTCAGCTTTCTGATCTGCATTGCCTCAGACTAGTGTACTTCCATAATGACTCATAGACCAAACAGCTTTATCATACCTCAGAGTCTGAGCCAGTTGTTCATTAGAAAATTAGGAGTAAAACTTTTGCTTGAGACCAAGGAAAATGCAAAAACAGGAAGAATGCTACAGGATCCTTTCCGATAGTTAGTCTGTAAAACTCTTTCTTTTGCATTTTGTATTCACTTTCAGCTGTGGTGAATTGCAAAAATACAGTGTGTGAGCTCCAAATGATGAGCAGTTATAGCCAGGTCTTGCAGGAGACAGAGTTTCTAAGCAAGTGAAGATATGATGACATTTTTGCCACTGGTGCCATTTGGCCATCTAGCCATCTATGTATGAAATAAAGAAATATATAAAAATAAAGAATTATTTGCAGTAAATTCACTGTTGCTGTATTGGAAGATTGCTCTTCATTTTTCCATCATCTACGGTAAAGTCTCAAATGTTAGTCCCTGAGTAAGAGTGTCTGAAGATCCTGACCTCTATTTTCACGTTTTTATTTGCAGTAGTTGGATGTATGTAAAACAAAGTCTACTAAGCAAGATATTTACTTGAAATTTTCAGATTTTTTACATGTAACAATGTCTTAGTTAGAAAAAAATATAGCAGAGAAGTATAGAACTTGAACACTGGGTTTTTTCAAAGCCAGAAAACTGCAGAGCTTCTGGAAAGAGCACGCTTTGCTAGCATTTCTCATGGCAGTCAGACAATGTTTGCTCAGCAAGAACCCTTTAGGTTCTGTGGTTTCTTTGTTACAGCTTTTTCTTACTATCCTTGCAGTTCAGTCGTGTCAGACTCTGGGTTTGGTGGGGTATTTTTTAGGCTTTATGTTAGGTGGAGGGGGATTTTGCTTTATATTTACTCATTAACACCATTGGAAATCAGAAATTATCCTGCAGAACCTCATCTCGGACAGTATCACCACTGAAATGAAAATATTCTGGGAATTTCTGTTGTAGAGAATGAAGGCCCTTCCCTTTATGAAATAAATTGTTTAAATGAATGCTTGATAGTAAAATTCAGAAGTGCAGGAGATGGTCAGGGTTTCTAAGGGCTAAGAATTATGGTAACAAATTTTAACATGCACAAAAACTAGTAATAATGCATCAACTTAGCATTTCTTAATAATGAACATTATTTTTAATTACATAATCACACACTTCAGTAAGATCTCTGCTTTACTCATCTGAGCTCAAGGAATGGATTACAGTCACAAGTATTCAGCATTGGGTTTTTGTGTTTTGATAATACATTGGCTCAGCACCTTCATCCCTATGGTTAGTCATTAGAACAGCTAAGACTCTCTTGAGATTTCTCTGCATTTGGTCTTCATGTGATAATCATCATTTAGTGCTTCACAAACATTATTGGAACAACTTTTTATTGTATGGCAAGATGTTGAGCAGTGTTCAAAGCACTGATTCTTTTGACTTCATTTGCAGTGAGAAGTAATAAATGCTTGTAGAAATCATATCCCACAACCTTTAATTGGGTACTGAGTAAGTATGGAACATATGGGAGTCATGTGGTTAGCAGAGGCACTGTGGATCTCTTGAGATATATTACTACTCTAAAATATTTTATACTCATATATTTACATATGTCTATTGCTTTAGTTAGCAAGTGCTTCTATAAATAGTTAAAATATTGAAACCACATTTCTGAGATTGACTCTGATGAAAATATTAGTAAAGTATGAATTTCCCAATTTAGACGAGTGCTCTATTTACAATACAATTTCCAAACATGGTAACACTAGTAATTATATTATGTAATCTACATTCCTAGGACAAAGATATTCCTCTTTGGAGAATGCAATAATTCTATCTCTTCTAGGATGTGCCATTGTGCAATGTTGAGTTATGGCTCTCTTTTGCACACAGCCTTGACCCATCATCTGATGTCAGGCCACTTCCTGCTTTATCAAGATAACAGAGTAATGCTGCAGTTTGTGCCCTATTCCAGAAGGTGAAAGAGTAGCAACCTGTGTTAGGCCAAAAAGTAAGATAGCTTAGGACAATATATTAGTCTGTGTGATTTGATGCTATAATAAACTGCAATGGAAAATGCTGTAGACATGCAGCACAAGATACGCTTCATGTAGACTGAAGCCAGGTGTTAACATCAGTACCAAAGTTTTACGCTAAGCTAACGAGTATTAGAGAAAAGAAGTAGCTGAGGACACTATTGATTTAACTCAGTGTGTCATGATCAATGGAGAGGAAAACAAATAATGTTCTCATTTTTTACAATTGCTGAGGCTTTAAGAAGGCCCGCGTAGGTTTTGGCGTATGCTTCTCTTTCTGTTCTCAGAAAGGTGAGGAGGCCATTCATCTTTGCTGGGCTGCAATACACATACTAATGAAAGAAATAATAACTTGTTATTCTTGCCTTCTTGCTTTTGATATACTATCTGCAATTCTACTCATATCTCCTGTACTCTGGGACTGTGTAATCTGACAGTAGATTTCTGATGCGCCTACATAAAAGCAGTCATTAGATTTCCCGTGCCTTGTATTTGTTCAAAATATTTCATCATTTTTATTTTGTGCACTGTCTTAGTCATTTCTGACAGTAAATTAATTCTGAATAATAAGTAAGTTCCTGGAGTCCAATGCAGCATCCACACAATATGATTAAAATTTGTTTCCATTGTGGCTGCTGTTTTTTGACCTAAAAATAATATTCATTTGTTCCAAACTGTTTTCTTGGTGTTATGATTTTTTATGTCTTCTATTTCAGATTATCTTTGTCTTTCAAGCCATGATATATCAGTGCAAGGCAGCTTTGTTTTTCTTCTAATAAATTTGAACTGTAGCAAAAACACACTGGTTTACAGTTTCACAATCACACCTCACTGGTTCACTAAGCTAAAATGATGAATAATAAATAAGATAAAATGATGATGATAAATATATTCATCTTCATGGCTTACTGACAGTGGTGTATTCCCAGGTTCTCATTTAGAGCCCACTGTGCTAATATAGTGAACTTATTGACATGCAGATCCTTCAGCATTGAAAAATAAAGGCGAAAAATCATTTACAGGAAGGCCTGAAACTGAAATCAGTGCCTCAAAGAAAGTTCTTAGAACACAATGCTATCAGCTTTGGCAATTAAAAACTCAAGCATTATTATAAGCCCTGTTACCTTACTATATTGTAACTAAAAAACTCAGTGTTTCAGTATTGATGCTATTATTTTATGATGACAGTGACAATTAGTTAACTAGATATTAATGCTTAGTGATTCTAAAGTAGTATGCCCCTATTTTTAAGTGCTGATTGTAACACTGTGCTACTGATTAGTTAATAGCTTCTAGAGAGGGAGACTTCTGTAATGAATTAGTTGGCTGCCTTGTGTGCTTCTTTTTCTTTCAGATAGAAAGCTGGTCTTCCTTACAGAGGATAAGAATAATGAAACAATTAGTTAGAGGAAGCATGCAAAAGCAAAATGTTGAACCTAATGGATACTTATTTCCACACTTTTTCTTCATTATTGTGAGAGCTGGTAGGAAATTACTCAGATGTGGATTCAAGGAGGGATTTACCCGTTTATCATCAAACCATAATTCCCATGTTTCTCCCTGCCAACAATCAACCCAACTCATGAATTTTTATTCTGTAGTATATTGTGATGGGATTTGGGGTAAATTGTAAATTATGAAATATTTTATGTAAGCCTTCAACTTGAAAGACTACAAAAATCTGCATGTAATATGGTTAGCTCCAATATTACATTTGATAGACATCCCAGGGAAAAATAATAGGCTTCATAATGTGTTTTAACATTTGAACATTTCCTTAATAAAAATTGAAGCAGAGCAGAAACATAAGTTGGTTCTATTGTATTTTAGGTGGCTGTATCCACCATGTACCCCAGAATGAATACTCAGGCAGTTTTATGCACCTCATTGCCAAATACAGTTTCTCTGTTATAAAAGAGTGCACTCCCTTTGTTTAGGAGGAACTGGATCAGGATCTTTTGTTCTGTCTCTGTAAAGGACAGTAAGTGTTTATCTGCATGTGGTAGTTTTCCAGGTTCAACTGACATATCCCTTTGGAATAGTTATTCTGAAGCAGTTCTTCACTGGTGAACTGAATCTCCAGGCACTGAATACTTGGATATCTATTCCAGAGAAGCTTTCTCAGGATAAGTCCAGATGAAGATAAATCCAACTGAATACCATTATATCCAGCTGCTCTTCAGCAAATCTTTTTTTATGTTTCTTCCATTCCAAATCTATGGTAATATGCACAGTATATCTTCCTGATCTGTGTGCTTAAAGAGTGTATAAAGAATAATTGGCTTTGCAGAGGCTGCCTATTATTGCCAAAAGGTCATTTTCAGCGATATTACAATCATATTTCCTCAAGGGCACTAATTTTAAAGCTTTTAACTGAGCTTTTTTTACCATGTCAAATTTACACTTTTCACACATGAATGTTCTGATATCTAAAGTATTTCTGGACAGAAGTTCGTGCTGAGATGCAATTAGAAATAAAAATTGCCCACCTGAAATAGTGACACTTTAAAGGCTTACACTTTACATTAGAGAAGTGAAAAAACAAGGTACTTTGCTCCGTGTCTAGGTCTGAAGTGAGGCACTTTGTATGCCAGGCTCTTCAGATTTTGTCACTGGTCTATATAACACTTCTTATACTTTGCAGTAGGTTTTTTTTGTTTTGTTTGCTTGTTTTCTCTTGCAAGAAGAACAGCAATTTTGGTATTAAAAAATTGCTGAGTATTTTAAAGAGCCACATAAACTGCCATACAATATTTTTTATGTCACTTTAATAAATTTTTTCTCTTTGTCTAGAATGACATGGTTTCAAAAAATGTTCATGACAGTGTCATGTGAATAATGTTGAAGAAGACAGAGCTGAATACCATCAGGTCTAATTCATTACCACAATTACCTAATTTTTGCACTACTGCTAATACAGTGCTGTGATATAAATATTTTGAAGCAATCTCTTTGCTTCACCAAGCTAAAATATTCTTTGTCACTTGAATGAGACCAGAAAATAGTTCCCATGTTTTCAGCAGATCACTCATGTAGCCTTTCCACTCTCATTTCAATCCACCTGTAATCCATAATGACGCTCAACTTTATTTTAAGGTTTAGATAGTGGAAAAACATGACATTTTGCTCTTTTGAATAATGAAAGCTCCTTTGATATACTTCCTCTCATGTACTTCTTTGCATAGAGTTATTTTGTTCCTTTCCTCAGATTTAATTCTAAAGGTCGGATCTGAAAAATACTTACATACATACATATTTTTTATAAAGTATTCTGTTACTTACATTTGGGAGTGTTCCAGCAGACATCTGTATTGCTGAGGAAGTCTTGTGTGTTAGTTTCAATAAATTCACAAAAAGGCTGTGTTGAAATTCGAAAAACTCAGAAGCAGTTATTTTTTTTCCAACACTACAATCATCATGCACTTAATCCTACCATTAATTATAAAGAGAAATAAAATCTGTCCTTTTAAAAATAAATAGAAAGAAACTTCTACAGTAAAACTTCAGAGGGAGAAAATAACTTTGTAATATGAAATGGGACTCAACTCACTATCATTTTCAATCTAATTTCAGTGAAATGAGAACTTTGTAAGTTTTTGGTTGGAATTAAGAAGCTGTTTGAAGGTTAGCTGAAACTTGTCTGTATCTGCATGCTTGAAGCTTACAAAACCTGGCTGCTGTAAAAATAAATTATTGTTGTCACTGTTCATACTTAGTGCTATTCATAATGCTTTTCATTCCCTCTGAAGGATTAATGGTGTGATTACTTTCAGTTGAGTATATAAAGCCAGAAGGACTTCATTTGATTATAAATAAACATGTAATATATACACAGAAGATTATCAGATTTTTCAGATCAATTGTCATTTTTCAGGTATCCACTAAATATGGAGATTCCAGCTAAGAAAAATTTCCAGTTGTGCAAGTAGAGTAGACTATTTTTTTTGTAAATATTGTATTTTGTAATTTTGTAAATATTTTTTGCACTATTTTCCCTATAATGTGAGTCTTCAAGATTAGCACCTTTCTCAACCATGGCAAGGTAAATGCCATGCTTTCAAGATGTAAATATTGTGTCCTGAATCCAAGAACTCTTGTTGCAACTTTCATTGTGTACTCTATCCTGTGTAATGCTATAATCCCTATAATAGAGCAAATATTAAGCTTTCACTCTAAGCATTCTTCTTCTCTCAGTAGATGCCTTTTTTGTCTCTCACTTGGTCCTCTCAATCGTGGTATATTTGCATTGAAGCTACTGCACAAGAACTGAATTCACCTAGACAAATCCCTAGCCACCCTCCAAGAGCCCCTCACTGATTTCCCAAAGCCAGTACCCTTACTGGTCAAACAAATTATCCAAACTGTTAATCCAGAAGGGTGTGGGGAGGCATTTCTGGTCATAAAAATGCAGGAACACTCAGCAGGGGAGCTGCTGGAGATGATTTTAGATTATTAGGCGCTTAATGCATTTGATAGAGAGAAAGTTTCCCCATAAGGTGATAAAGAACACCTGCATTAACCTTCTAATCTGAATCACCATCTGCAGGATTTGGGGTTATTTTTTTGCTCCCTGTATAGAGAGCCTAAGGAGACTCGTCAACTAACTTAGCTGTTAAAGTGATTAATCAAAATCAGATGATGTAAAATTTTATTATGCCTTTTCCTGTTAATGCACATTCTCTCAAGCAAAATCCAGGACAAGGTGGTTCACATGTTAATGTGGATACCTGGATGCAAATAACTCTATGAAAGGCACTGTTCCAAGCCTATTCATCCTCCATTGCTCAGGATTGTGGTGTCCTTCATGTTCCTCTCTCCCTCAATCATAGCCTCCTGTGGCTGACTGCTCCCCATGGTTCTTCTTTTGAGATGAACTGTCAGCCTCAGTGTTACCAATCTGAGTCAGAACATTTTCATTCTCTGTATGTGAACTGAGGAACCCAAACTCCTTTAAACTTCTCAGCAGGTGGATGTTATAGTTGATCCACAACATACTTTTGAGGATCTTCCTCTGATCAGAGGAATACGGTTTCATTCTTCACAGAGAGGCTTTTCTTACTTATCACGTTACAGTTCTGGAAGTATCCCATATGTTTTCCAAGCATAAAGTCAAATGGCATTACTATTATTCTATGAATAGAACAGCTGTCTCATTGAAACTACTGAGTAGTGAAAAGGGAAGTTAGCTAAATTAAAATCAGACCCATTATAAGATTCTCTTTTAGGACTGAGTTCACTATATTGACTAATCTGTAGAAACAAAGAGTAGAAGAATAATACCCATTTATGACTTGACCACAGATCTTTACCAATACGACCTATTCTAATTACATCTTTCCCTCTCCTTTTCATTATGGAAATCTTGGTGGAGGTGGGTAATTCAGAACTATGAATGGCATTGCTGAAATGCTATTTCCCTGATCAGCAACAAAGAATATATTTATTTGAAAACTACATGTGATGAGAAAAGAAGCGTTAACTGATATGCTCACAGATCATGCAGAATAATGCAGATAATGCAAGGAAACTGTCTATACAAGAGCAAACATGGACGGAGAATAATGAATCAGTGTTTTTAGTGCGCCTTACTTTCAGGTAAGTAATAACAAAAGCTTGGAGGAAAAAGTAGGAAGGTGGGCAGAGAAAAGAAAAGAAGACAATAAGGTAAACCCTCTGTATTCTTTGTGTTATAGAATAATAATAATATATAATAAATATTAATAATATAATAAATAAAATGATAATATAATAAATAAAATGATAATATAATATATAAGGAAACATATCCAACCTTGAAATGCACTTTGTCTCTTTCAAGAGACAACAAAATCCATGTGGACATCTATGGATGTTTGTTGTGTAGTTTATACAGCACAGCATTTCACCTTTATGCTTAAGTAAGTCCTGAGAACTGCACAATTATGTATGACTGCCTTCAAGTTGAAGATTCAGCTGCTGAGTGTGCATTCACATGGGATTTCAAGACCAACCTAGTGGCCATGTAAACTCCAACTTACAGCCTGTCTGGCTGCTTTTCAGAGTGTCAAGAGTAGATGCCCGGGAAAGATCAAACCAGTGTTCTTTAATAACTCCATCAGTGACACTGGCAGTGGAATTGAGCAAGTCTGTGGCTGACACCAAGCTGTGTGCTGCAGTCAGCACACACAAGGGAAAGGATGCCATCCAGACAGACTTGGATAGGCTTAGCAGGGAGCCCAGGAGAATGTCATGAGATTCTACAAAGCCAAGTGCAAGATCTTGCATTTGGGTCACTGCGAACCCCTGCTATCAATACAAGCTGGGATACAAAGGGAAGGAGCTCAGCCCTGCTGAAAAGGGCTCAGTGGGTGGTAAGCTGGACATGAGCCTGCAATGTGCCCTTGCAGCCCAGAAAACCAACAGTACCCTGGGCTGCATCAAAACAAATACTGTCAGCAGGTTGAGGGAGGTGATCCTGTCTCTCTGCTCTGCACTGATGAGGCCTCATCTGGAGTACTGTGTTCAGATGTGGAGTCCTCAGTAGCGGAGATACATAGACCTGCTGGAGCATGTCCAGAGGAAGGCCACAAAAATGATCGAAGGGATGGAACACCTCTCCTATGAGGACAGGATGAGAGATCTAGACTGTTCAGCCTTAGGCTGCAAGGTGACCTGAGTGTGGCCTTTCAGTATTTAAAGGGCAGATGTAAGAGGGAAGGGAACAGACTCTTTAGCAGGATGTGTTGTGAAGGATAAAGGGAAATGGTTTCAAACTAAATGAGGAGAGATTTCAACTGGGTTTCAGGAAAAAAATTTTTACAGTAAGGGTGGTGAAGCAGAGGAGCAGGTTTCCCAAAGAGGTGGTGGATGCTCCATCCTTGGATTCAGTCAAGGTCATGCTGAAGCAGGCTCTAAGCAACCTGATCAAGCTGTAGGCATCCCCATTACTTGCCAGGGAGTTTGACTAGGTGGCCTTTAAGAGTTCCTTGCAACAAAAATGATATGATACTATTTTGTGATTTTGTGCATTGGTTTCGGCTGCTAGATCATTTTTTCTTCAGTTTATTATTTTGGAATTCCTGGCAAACACTGAGAAGTACTTGCAGTGTTAGAGCATTTGAATTTAAGAACACATTATCAGTGAAACTTAGATGACATCTCAGAAAAAGAAAAGCCTCTGATGTAAATCCTGCCAGTTTACTTTGGCACCGATATTTAGTTTTTACATAGAGCCAAAGGAAAAGCTCTACTACAAAACTGCTTTGCTTCCTGTCGTTGTCTTTCCATAATAAAGTAATACACAGCTATTTGTAGGAGATAGTGTTTGATGAAGGACTGTGATTTACCAGAAACACAGATCAGCCCTCAGGAGGTCTCAGATATTTAGTAAGTTAATTTCATGAAGAACTGTAAACTAACCAGATGTAGCCTAAAGTCTCAAAGGTATCACATTAGGAAACAAATTGAAAAACTGACAAGAAAAGTGCTGCTTTCAATACCAGCTAGAAGAATGCATAAAAACTGCACTTCATCTCTGCTGTAAGAGTTGCAGTAGTTGAAGACAAAAGAATATATGATAGAAGGCTAAGGAAAAAATATTTGAATTTTCCTATTTAGTACCAAGTATTGCCTTGCTGTGTAAATAATCTATTGTATAAAGCACTGGAATCTATAAAGCACTGGAGTCTATAAAGCACTCATGAATCCTAGTCCTGCCTCTTATGCTTCATCACCTTGATTAGTTTTTAAGATTAAACCAAGTTCAGGCCCTGTGTAGACACATTCGCCTGAGTAAATTATGTCAGTATCTTTTAAGCTATTGTGATCTGCAGTTAAATATATATATATTTTAATTTTCTTAGGGCATATTTCTGAAACACTTATAAAAAAAAAAGTATTTTGCTACAGTTTGCATGTATATTGAGAGAGAGTGAAAGTATTCTTAACAAAATCAGGCTTTCAGTATTTTGATATGTTCTTAGTGAGAGATCATTACGATACTATGATTTTGTGCATATCTGTCTATCCACCTTTCAATTCAAATATCAAATTTTCATATCCTTTTCTTAATAAAAGCCTTTTCTACTACTTACTAAGTTAGTTGTTTCTTCTACTGTGTTTGCATAGCTTCAAAATCCCTTTGATTCAATCTGCAATAGGAGCACTCAGAATGTTACAAATTCATTTGCAAAAGAGATTTCCTTTCCATTTGTCATTTTATTTCAAATCAGATGCTCCACATAATTTGCCATCTAGTCTGAATGGATCACAGAATGTAAAGATATAGCTTCTTCTGTTGATATATCTTTTCTGAATTGGTTGCAAATACTGTCAATGACAATTTTATGTTACAGTTTTTAGTAAAGCAGTATCCTGTGGAGTCATGAGTCAGGTTTATATCACTTCACTCCTTCAGCCATCTCCTGGAATGGCTCTATATTAAGCTCACGTTATCTTCTGCCTGTTCTTGACTATCAGGTAACTGCTGCTGAAAATTCAAAGCTTTTCTCAGTGGCTGAATTTTAAAAGCATTTCATAAATGGCTTGATTCAGTGCTCGAGGTTTGTTAAATAAACAGTGTTTTGCATCATATCTACTCCCTTCCACCATCTGAAAGAAGCAGAACAAGAGACTTTATACATTCTTTCATCAGGCATGCCATTCTTTCGACTCTTTTTTCCCTCTTTTTTATATTCTTAATATTAAAGTAGTTATCTCTGTGATGCCTTCTTTACCCAGTTAAACAGAAACCTGTAGATGTACTTACTTATTTTAATCAATTATTGTGACTTCATAATAATTACTGTGTATTTACTGTCATTACAACAAATTGCCCCTTCGTGAACACTTTTGTGTCTGTTCCAGGCAGTCCCTCCCTTAAAGTGAGGATGCAGAGTTTATTTCAGGATTAAAAATAGTGTGATAGGAACTTCACCAAACTTTGAGTATGTTGTGAGTAACACAAAGGTCTTTATAACATTGGATGTTTGATCAATTTTGGGGGGGAAAAAAGTAGCTCCAAGAACAAAATTCAGCATATAATGGCATGGCAACATTATCAGTCTCAAAGATAAGAATTTGTAAAGGCTTTGGTTTTTGGATGTATTTTGGGTAATGACCAAAATTTCAAAGGAAGAAAGAAGGAATGCACTCTGGTGGTATTACTGCTACTAAAAATGATGCCACCTAAAAACTTTGAAGGCAAAAATATTCAAAAATTGCCACAAGCGATAGGCAGGGTCTATCTAGCACCCAGATGTCACCTTGCAGGAAAAACTTGTGTTCTTTGTGAGAGCTTAAAGGAGCTGGAACACAAGCCTTTTGAGCTGCAGACTCCTACAGTGAATTCTGCTCTCTCATCATGCAGGGAAGCTTAGATAAGACAACAGGTACATTTTGGAAAAATCTCTCATTTTTATCTGTCCGCAGATTTGTCACTGATTTGTTTGCACAGGGGCTGCATGAACACTGGTAGATGAAATGTGCCCTGGCTTGTTTTCTCTCCTGGAAGCTGTATACCTGTGGTGGCCATTTTCCTGAGACAAGCTGGCCACAAGTGAGCTGCTGATCACGAGTCATGCTTGACCTGTGCTGACTGTCTTCAGGAGCTGCCTGTGAGAATATCAATTGGTCCCAGCCAAAACCAGCACTTTCTGAAAAACTGCAAACAAATTAGTGTGAAAATAGCATGAGAACACTTCCAGCAGTGTTAGACTTTAAATGGGAAAAACAGACATAGCCTATGCTTTTAACAGCCTATGATTTTTTTTTTTAGTGCTTTCAGAATAAAAATTCTGAAGTCTGCCAAATCTTGACTTTCTTGACTTTCTTGTTAAAATAATCCATTGGAGTGGAATATTATTTTAAACGCAAATAGTGTGTTAGAAACATCCTTTTGTCTTTTTGTCATCCATTCCCATCTTTTGGACCCAATGACCTGAAAAAAAAGGATGAATCAAAGTGGTCTAACACGACGGCAGAAGAAAAGAAAACAAAAAAAAGCTTTTCCCCTCAGATTTAATTTTGTGATAATATAGGTACAGCTGTAAGAATCTACAGTTGTATCTCTGATTAGATAGAGATCTGAAAAGACCAGCATTGAGCAAAGTGCAGGGATACCTCCTCAATGAGCTGCTAAGCTTACAAATGTCTACTGATGTGCACCATCTTTTTTAAGGCCACTGGCCTACGCATGTGAAGATAATAACTCAAATATATGTGCAAGACAAAGCTGTGTGCTAACGACAAATATTTACACTTCTCTTGCTTTTAGTGAATTTCCATACCGATTCCACAAAGAAAGTAATGAATTCTTACCACAAAAATGTAATCACAGGGAGATATTCTTCCTGCTCATTTTTAATGATGAATACTCAATTATTTCTTCTTCATCAAGAGAAAAAAAAAAGTGTTTTACACTTCTACATTTTTGTTTGATGGCTAGTGCAAGAGACAGAGCACCAAAACATGAATAAGCTGTAATGACAGTAAAGTCATTGTACCGCTGAACTAAAAACTGTAACTTAAAATTGTCATTGACAGTATTTGCAACCAATTCAGAAAAGGTAACTCAAGACAAAGTAAATATGTAGTCATTGCTCCTCCAGTTGAACTTTTTTTCTTTTTTTTCTTTTTTTTTTTTTAAACGTAATGCCAAACACTTATAAAAATGCTTTCTGCCTATATTGGTTTTGAAAGTATATGCTGAGTCATTTGCACCATCTGTTATCTGTGCACATATCTACAAAGACAAATGTTAAGAAGATTCTGAAGACATCTGTTTATTCCACTGGGCTTACCAATCCAGTTTTGGGTTTTTTTTTCTTCTCTTTTTAAATCAATAGACATACAAACTTCCTAAAATATATTCTTTTTCCTGGCACTTCAGAGATTTGTAGAACAGCAGCAGGATATTTAGTCTTCCAACTCTGATCCCAACTAGACTTTATTTACGAGGTCTAAGAAACACGAGATTTTTAGCAGTAAAAGCTATGTTGGTATAAATTTCGTGTGATAGTACATTCTCTATGGCATGTACTTGAAAACAAAATAGGCATTGCACAGCTTTTCCACTGACTACCTTGGTTATTTGTTGTGGTACTAAAAGAACTCATTTGAAAGTTGAAATTACGTTATATTATTTTGCTGTAAATTACTGAGATTTTAACTGACTGTCAATCTAAGGTACTGTGGAAGCCAGAGAAAATTATGCAACTAACTGATGCACAACAATGTATCCTGTGTATCTGTATAGAAACATACTGGTGGATAAATTTTATGTAAGGGCCCCAATTCTAGTGTGATGTCTGTGTAACACGTGTATAACTTAGATAACATAAGCTAATTACTGCTAATGGACACAACTTGTTTTCTGAAATATGAGATCAGAACTGGAATTTGAAGATGTGTAGATGCCAAATTCAAAACATGGGAAACTTTTGAAATCAATAAAGCTTTTTGGCAAGTTCAGTCTATTTCTGCTACAGGATTTGATAAGAAACACATGTTGTTTTCTGCAGTTCTGTTTGAAGTACTAATTAAAAGTGTCCTAAATAAGAAAGCAGAGCCTTTTCTTAGCATACTTCTTTGATTAGTTAAATAATATTTTAAATAATTATTCAATTTAAAAAATCTTTAAGAAGCTGTTGGAAATAAGAACTTGTAAATATCTAGAAATAAGCATTGTTAGGGTTATATAAGATATAAATACAATTTAATCAAATTCCCTTTGGAAAAGATGCAGTTTTCCCAGTAATTTTGACCAGGGGTTTTATCTCCTCAAGATTTTAAGGGGCTTTTCTTGGAGGCAGTGCTGCAAGATACTATGTCCTGCCATATTAGCAAGGATGCTTCATGCTCTCTTTAACTTTTGAAGCTACTTCCTGCTTTGCATTCATTTCATGCAATTACTTTCTGTGACAATGCTAAAACCAGAGGTTTTATAGGCTGCATAGCTACTTCCACGCTAGTAAATAAAAGGAGCCAGGTGCTGAGCACTGGCATAGAACTAGGACAGGAGCTACTTACAGTGTCTATAGTATTAATCTTATTTGGGTTTCAGCACAGGCTGGCCTAGAAGTAGTAGTTCATTTCCCAAACTGCTCCCAAGTAGACCTGAAATAACTTGAGAGAGTGCTACATGGCTCCACTGCAGGAGTGTTTCTAACAGTGATCAAAGTTCCTGAGCTTCAAGATGATTTCTAATACACTGTAATTTACTAGTATAGACTCAGACCACTTATATCCCATCAATATTTACAACTGTCTTTACTAGTTTATATCTCAGTTGCTTTCAGGAGAATACAAATGCAATTATGGCTATGCATGGGTGTGTGCAATTCACTGCAAGACAAGCTCTAGAAGGGAGAGGCTGCTGCCCTACTGCTGCTACTCTGGAGGAGAACTAAGAGTCTGAGTCAAAGATCACTGTAGAAATCATTTCACTTTATTCCTAAGTCAATCTTTGTTTCACAGTTATAAAACAGGCCCTTGTAAACTGGGAGGACCATTTCTGTGACCCACACAGTGATTGTGATGTGACAGGAAAGAAGAACTGAGTCAAAAGTTTGGAAACAAGAATTATCTGTCCAATAGTCTGCTTGTTAAGATTGATTTCTAAATCAGTTTATAGTTTAGTTCAAGTGTATAGCTGAGGGAAGATAAGCTATGCCTAAGGGAATTACTACAGCAACGGAGTGAAATTGGTTTGTCTGATGACAACTAAATTTCCTCATGGAAACCTCTAGATATTCCAGTAAAATAGAAACTCTTTCTTAATACTGAGAAACAATAATTTGCTTTTATTTTTTTCCCCTTGAAGTCACAATGTAACTTTTTTGTGATTTATTTGTTATAAGATGAGAAGTCGATATTGCAAAAAAGATATTTGTAGCAGGCTTGTGTGAAATAATGAGACAAAGAAGAGTTCCCTGTAATGCAGGAAAAGGCATGGAAACAAACCTTTAAAAATCAGAAGTGCCACGTGATGAATGCATTCTTTAGGATAAAAAAGTGAATTAATGTATATTCACACAAAATTATTGCAAACAATCCATTATCACCGGCTTCATAAATCCAAAGATTTCTTAATGTCATCAAACTAGATTATGTAATCAATCCTGGGATAAACAGCTTTGGTATTTATCACAGTTACAGTTTTTAATAGTTTTTACAATTTAATGTCATTTCATTTTAAACATTTTAAACTGATTACTGCTAATCTGGAACCACTGATCAACTCATTGTCAACTAAGAAATTAAATGCCCTTTTCTACTGACTGGTTGCAGAGTGTTTTCAGTTCATATAGTGTGTGGTGTTTTTTAATCTATACGTTAAAACAAAAATATTACAATTTAAGGAAACGTTTGACATATATGTATAAATACATAAATATTTTATAGATGTATTAAAGAAAAGCTGAATTTGTAAACACTGGTCTACTTTATGGGATGGGCTTCATTAAGTCAGGGTTATTATCCCTGAATATCCTGGAATAGAACTCAAGGATCATCGAGTTCCAACCCCCCCTGCCACAGGTTGAGTTGCCAACTTCCAGATCAAGTAGTAGATCAGATTGCTCAGGGTCCCATCCCACCTGGCCTTGCACACCTTCAGGGACGGGGCATCTGCAACCTCTCTGGGCAACCTGTTCCAGAACCTCACCACCCTCTCAGTAAAAAAATTCCAGCTGATCTAAATCTCACCCACTTTAGTTTAAAAGCTTTCCCCCTTGTCCTATCACTATCTACCCTTGTAAAGAGTTGATTTCTGTCATGTCTATAGACTCCTTTTAAATATTGGAAGGCCTCAGATAGATTTCCTAGCAGCCTTCTCCTTACCAGGCTGAACAAGCCCAGCTCTGTCAGCTTGTCTTCATAGGAGAGGTGCTCCAGCTCTCTGATAATTTTCATGGCCCTCTTCTGGACCCACTCCAACAACTCCACATCTTTCTCATGGAGGGAGTCCCACGTGTAGATGCAGAGTACAATCACCTTCCTTGCCTTGCTGGCCACCCCTCTTTTGATGAAGCACAGAATATAGTTTACCTTCTGTGCTACAAGTGCGCGCTGTTACGTCATATCAACCTTACTTCCCAAGCAGTATTTTATGTACTTTTCACTGTACCTTTTACACATTTGGGAAAGAACTGCTTGCTGTTTGCTTCTCCTCACCTCCATTTTCTCATTCTATACAGTGGTATTTTACTTCAAATAGTAACTTAAAACTTGGAGTGAATGTCAGTCAAGAAGTGAAATTCCCCAGCCTAAGGATTAAATGATTTTAACATTAAAAGATTTTTATGTAAAAATATAATTTCAATAAAAGAACTGTAATTAAGATTTATCATATCAAAGATATGGTAGAAAAGAGTCAAAGACAACATTAAAATCAGCATTTTTTAAACTTAATGTTTGTAATAGCTAGAAAGTACATTTACAGGAGCAAGATCAGTTGCAGAATGGATCCCTGCAGGAACTGAAGTCCTGATCTTAATAACTCTTGAATAGTGTGGTTTTAGTAGTGTTACTTGTACTCTTAAGAACAGCTTATTGTTTTTCCCAACAAGTACTTTATTTTTCTCTATAACTGTCACTTTTAAGGAATTTGGTTTGATTATAAATTACTTCCACCCAAAGAAGATGTATACCAGCTTTACAATACATTGTACATTAATGGGTGTGAATTGTTTTCATGGAAGTCAGGGAGCTTGGATTGAAATACCAGCACTAACACTGATACTGTTTGAATCTCAAACTGAAAATGTTTGAGGAAAGGCATCTTTAGTTTTTTCATTTTCTGAGATTTATTTTTTTTTTCAACACACAAAAGAAAACAGTTTTCTGTATTATGCAGTGAAACCCAAAATTTATCATAAATGTTACTCTAAGTCTTTTTTGTTAGCACAGACACTGAAAAGTTATTCCTTAACAACACTTACAGCACAGAAGTTTCACCTACAAGTACAGACACAGATCACATTTATGAAAAACTTTAACTTAAAAAATAGAACAAATGTAAATGTGGAAGAACTATTAATTTCAAATTAATATATTAATAAATAAATATGAACTTTGTTATCTACAATCCAAGAATGATTAGCTTTGTTTGTTTGTTTGTTTTGTTTTGTTGTTGTTGTTTGCTTGTTTTTCAATAAGGGTATATGCAAGGCATTTGAATAGATGAAAAGCAAGGTCCATCAGTGATCTTGGAATTTAAGATGTCAAGAAAGCAAATGTAAGTTTTCTGAGAAAAAAAAAAAAAAAGAGCACTTGAGCAAAGCTTTGAAAGTGAGACACAAATGTTGGTATTTCACAAATAGCTTCTACATAGAAGTACTACTACTAATTTGGAGATTTTTTTAAGTTTGCAGAAATATTATTTTTGGTCTTTTACTTAATACAAAATACCAGAAAACAGGTTTATCTCCTTAATGTCATTCCAGTTCCTCTTCACTTTTTTTTTTTTTTTTCCCTTCTGAAATTATTTTCAGTTCCTTGTGGTAAACACTGTGTACTCTACATGCCTCTGAGCACAATTTGTTTCCCTGGGCAATGGATGATCAACAGCTCTAAAACTGTTCTCATTTCATTTATTTGGCAAAGGAAACAGAAAAATCTAACCAGGACTCCTCAGGCTTTTTGGAGCATTTTGAAGTGTCTGCTGTTCTCTTGGAATGGCCCCTTTAACTATACATATACAAAGCTGCAGATTTTCCAAGCCTCTGAGGGAACCGTCATGTTTTTCTCATCTCCAAGAAGGTCTTGGTAAAGATAGCTATGTATTAGAAGAGCAGGACCCATGCAAACATCATGAAGTATAACAAGACCTACTGACAGGTGCTGCACCTGGGTCAGGGCGAATCCAAACATGATGAATGCTGGTTGGGTGACTACTAGATTGTGAGCATTGCTAATGAGAAATACTTGGTAGTGTTGGTTGATGAAAAATTGAACATGATACTGCAATGTACGCTTGCTGCCCAGAAGGCCAAACACATTATGAAATCACAGAATCACACATCACAGATGTTGAAGGGGATCATTGGAGATCATCTAGTCCAGCCCCTCTGTTAGATCAGATTCCTAAATTATGTTACACGGGAAGGTGTCCAGACAGGTCTTGAATATGTCCATAGAAGAAGTCTCCACAACCTTTTTGGTCAGCTTGTTCCAGTGTTTTGTCACTCTCAAAGTGAAGAAGTTTGTTCTCGTGTTCACATGGAACTTCCTGTATTCCAGTTTGTGCCCCTTGTCCTGTTGCTCAGGACCACCAAAAAGAACCTGCACTTGACACCCACACTTGAGATACTTCATAGAATCAAAGAATCATGGAATGGCTTGGATTGGAAGGGATCTTAAAGATCATCTTGCTCCAACTCTTCTGCTGTGGACAGCATTGCCACCTGCTAGATCAAGCTGCCCAGTGCACCATTCAATCTCACCTTGAATAGCTCCAAGTATGGGGTACCTACAGCTTCTCTAAGCAATCCATTCTAGTACCTCACCATCTTCTGAGTAAGAACTTTCCTTCTAACATCTAAGCTATATCTCCCCTCTTTTATTTTAAAATCATAGAAATACCAAGCCATGTAAAAAATTGATCTCTCTGTTATTTTTAAGATCCCTTTGAGTACTGGAAGACTGCAGAGGTCTCTCTTGAGCCTTCTCTTCTCCATACTGAAAAAGCCCAGCTCCTTCAGCCTTTCCTTTTTGAAGAAGCGCACTATCCCTCTAATCGTCTCTGTTGCTGTCCTCTGATTTCACTCCTACATTCCATGTTTTTCTTGTGCTGGAGGCCTCCCACACCTGGACGCAGAGATCCAGATGGGGCCTCATGAGGGCAGAGCAGGGGGGGACAATCACCTTGCTCTCCCTGCTGGCCACTCCTCTTTCTGTGTAGCCCATGCTACAGTTCACCTTCCAGGCTTCAGGTGCACACTACTGGCTCACATCAAGCTTTTCATCCACCAGAACCCTCAAGTCTTTCTCCATATGACTGCTCTCAATGATTTTTTCTCCAGTTTGTAGCCATACTGCACAAGTTTAGGTATATTACATCTGTTTCTCTTCCTTTGTCCACTGATGCTGCCATTCCTTCATAGAAGGCTACCAGATAAGCAAGGCATTGTCTGCATTTGGTGAAGCCATGCTGGCTGTCTCAGATCACCTCCTTGTCTTCCATGTGTCTCCCAGGAGATCCGTACCTTGATCTTCCCAGGCAAAGACATAAGGCTCACTGGCCTTATAGTTTCCCAGAGTTCTTTTCTACAATTCTTAAAACTGGAAGCGGTAACTTTTTCCAGCTACCAGGGATTTCACATGAAAGCCATGACTTTTTGAATACGATGTAGAGTGGCTTGCCAGCTACATCAGCCATTTTCTTCAGGACACTGGGATGCATATCATCAGGTTCCATATAGCTGTACGCATTCAGCCTCATCAGGTGGTCTTGAATTTGCTCTTTGCTTATAGTGGGAGAAATTTTGCTTTCCCAGACTCCTCCAAAAGGTCAGTGGATGTGAGAAGCAATGGATGCAATGGATTGGTGGAGTACCTAAGCTTTCTCTGGGTCTTTCTTCCATCTCATTTCTCAGAGAGGATACACTTTCCTTGGCCTCTCTTTGACCAATGTACCTTAGAATTTTTTCTTGTTATTGACATCCCTTGCCAAGTTCATTTCCATCTGCAACTTGGCTTTCCCGATCCCATCTCTGCATGTCCAGACGGCATCCCTGTATTCTGCCCAGGCAACACATCCCTGCTTCCACATCCTGTCATTTTCTTACTTATCCCTCAGTTTAATTGGCAGGTTCTTTTCAGTCATCCTCGTTTCTGTCCTCCCCTGCTTGATTTCTCACCTATGGTGTTGTTCTTGAGCTCTCATAAAGACATCCTTATAGATCTGGTTTAGTTTCATTCCTTTGACCCCGAAGACAGCTTCTCAAAGGTTCTTGTCCAATAGTATTTTTAACAGCTGGTAGTCAGGTCTTCTAAAGTTCAAGGTTCTGACTCTGCTCTTTGCCAGGTCTGTATTCTTTGAGATCATAAACTCAACCAGAGCATCATCCTTACAGCCCAGACTGCTTCCAATTTTAACTTCTTTAGTGACATCAATGAGCTCTTCTTGATCAAGCAGGAACTAGCAGATCCTGACCACCAGATGTCCCTTATTAGTCCAGACCCTAATTTTAACCCACAAGCTCTCAACCTGTTCATGGCTGTTTTTTAGAGGCAGCTCTTTGCAATCCCTGCAGTTCTTTACACAGAAGGCAAATCCCCCACCCTCTTGCCCTACATATCTCTTCCAAATGTCTGAGACACTCAATCAGAGTATTCCAGTTGTGTAGTTCACCCCACGTTTCTGTGATAGCAATTAGGTCATAGATTTCTAATTGCACCATGGCTTCTATCTCCTAAAGTGACAGTGTGAGTCCCAGACTGCATCAAATGAAATGTAGAGATAGCGTTAATGGCGCACTGATGTTTTGTTTATGATGAATGATGGGAGCAGTACCCTGGCCAGCCTGGGCCACAGGGCAGGGAAATGCTGCCACTGTGATGGGAAATGAGGCAGTTAGGACACCTGGCCTGAATCGGGAAAGATTCAGGGAAAGAGCACACGACATCTTGCAAAAGGCCATAAAGATGTGGAGGTGACTGCCTGGGCATTTCTGGGCATCGGTCAACAGGTGTGAGATGTTGTGTTGCTGGCATAGCGTTGATTGGGAAGCAGTGGTACTGTTGCTCTGTGCTGGTCTGTAGGTGGCAAATAATTGCATTGTGGATATGTGTACGTAGTTATCATTCCATTTTTCTTTCTGTTTACCATTTCTTTCTTAGTAAACAGTTTTTTCTCAAACTAAGTGTTGACTTTTCTTTCCAGTTTTCTCCCGCATCTTGTTCTGGGAGTAAGCCAATGACTATGTAGTGCCTAGTTGCCTGACAGGGGAAATCACAAAAAGACATAACAACAAAGTTTTCTTTTCTGCTTGAGAAATCAAACAGCTGACAAGATGAAAAGTAGTTGTCTGTTAAAATGGAGAACTTAGAAAAGAGAGAAATGAGGCAATTAGAGTATGTTCCTGCATACTAAAACACCTTCTTGTTCTTCATAGGTCTGCATAGTCAGCTCTTTCTAATCTTTCTCCCATAGAACTATAAAATAAAATCGACCTTTAGTCTCCCTGTAATTAGGTTAACTCCCAGGTTTAAGAACACAATCATGTATTTGAAGTAGTCAGTATTTCATATCAGTGTGCTAAATACCAGCTGGCACAATCTCTAACACTTGATCTAACAATTAATTTAGAAGGAATATCTCCTCACATATAGGGGCTATATTACCAGACCACATTTTCAGAGCCAGTAATTATCCCAGTATATAGGTACAAATGTGTTTTTAACTTCAGCTACTTGCTGGCTCAGTCACCTGTCTTTTTTCTTGCAGAATGATTCCTGGGGGAAACAATACTCATATGCGCTCTTCAAAGCCATGAGCCATATGCTGTGCATTGGTTATGGAGCCCGTGCCCCTGTCAGCATGTCTGATCTCTGGATAACCATGTTGAGTATGATTGTGGGGGCTACTTGTTATGCCATGTTTGTTGGTCATGCCACTGCCCTCATTCAATCTCTGGATTCTTCACGGCGACAATATCAAGAAAAGGTAACACATTTTAATGTACCATCTTAAGTTTTTAAGCAGTTCAGTGATACTCTTTAAATGTGGAAAAGGTCTTATAAGTTTGCATGAAATAATCTAGTGACATTCACATGCTGTAGTGAATATTGATGTGCACAAAGGAATTCAGGACACACCCTGTGTTAACAATATTCCTGCACGAAATGCATTCTGAAAAGAGCACATGTCATATAAACTGATTGAAACCTTGGTTGTGTAACTTGCTTTAAACTCCATAAAACCACATTACACCCCCGTGCTGCACTCTGTAGGTACTCAATCTAAGCAGCTTGAAATATGACTTTGATGTTTGTAAATTAGGCATTTTTGTACAGTTCATTGTTTCTTCTTTGGACAGCAAGTTGAGAATAGATTTTAATGTAAGAAAATAATGGTCATTTGATAAGGACCATTCCCAATAAAAGTACTTTCAAACGCGGTTCCAAAAATTGAACTACCTCAGAGAAGTGCTATAAATAGGACCTTGCTTTATAATGTCATAGTTTATACTGTAATCCATGATGTCTCCAACAACAAGAGGAATGATAGCCAAAAGATAGCAAAGTAGATAGAATTTACTGAAAGAAAAAGAAAAGAAAGGTTCTTTATGTAACAGGAAGAAAAATTTCATTCAGTTCCTTGTTGAATTCCTCATAGGCATGATTAGAATTAAAAAGATGTAAATGGGTGGGTACAGGGTGGGAACTTTCAGGAGTGAACACAAATATGCACTAACTAGCACTATCAGTTGTTCAAAGAAAGGTAAATGCAAGTTTAAGTGCTCTGAAACCAGATGATGAGGCTAAGAGCAGTGGCATAAGGAAGAAAGGAGCAGAACAAACCTGAGCAAAAGACAGTAAAGATGTACAGTTATTGAGATGTTTAAGAGAGACCAAAATAGGATATTAAAATAAGAGAGGAACTGGAGAGGTCACACCAGGAGAGAAGTCTGCTATGTAAAGTAGTGAAATCAGTGAGTTCAAATCAGCAAGTAAGAATCATGTCCTGAGCAGTATTATTTGGCATATATCTGTAAGAAAGTCCAGAAAAGCAAACTAAGCAGAAATCCTGGTGTAAAGTAATACAAGCCAGGCTGAAAAACCTGGCAGTGAATGAGAAGATGAGAGGGTGACCCTGGTATGTGCTGAAGATGTAAAGGAATGGCCTGACTTTGCTGGGCAAGAATAAGGAAGAGTCCAAAACCAACATGTAAGTAGAAAGAAGTAGGAGTGTTTGTTTTACAGGAAGGCAAGCCAAAGTAACTGAATGTATGGAAGAAAAGTTTACACTCAGTTTTGTTAAGCTCTAATTGCAACAAGGCAACAGAATATATACATCAGAGATAGTCAGAAGTCGGAGATGTGGTTAACATTCCGGTAATAGAAAAATTAGCTAGTGGCTGACACATTAATATCAGAATTATTTATAACAGAAGTTTGCAAGCAAGAAAGCCAACACAATGTTGCCCTGAAACATCGGTGAGGACTAATGGTTTAGGTGAGGATGAGTTAAAACCTCTAAAGATGTCAGGTTTTACTGGCCACATGAAACTCCATAATCCATTCCAATTCAAAGCCATGGGGCTCATCCTGGTAGGTGGTTTAGCCAACACCAACTGTCTTGTTGGAGTTAGTCAACAATGTCTGTTCTGCCAGCTAACAGGGAAGGAATTTTATCAAAACAGGATATTTGAAGGGAGCTGTGGGACATGAATATCTTATTAGTAGCTATAAAAAAAAGGCATAAAAAGTAAACCCCATACTTGGTATAATTGTACTTTCATTACAGATTAGTCAAATTATGTACTCACATAAAGATAAGCATGATGTAGGAAAACAGCAAAAAAGTCTTAATTCACTAAAACCTCTCAATCATTATCCTCAGACTTTCCTGGTTGCTGCATGATATCACAATGTCTTGAGCTACGGAAATACAGAATATGTGCAAAAATGTTAATATATTTTAAGTGATGCTAAGGAAATCATAGGAATATTTTGTGTAAATTAATCATAGAATCATAAAATCATAGAATCATTAAAGTTGGAAAAAGTTGGATCATCTAGTCCAACCATCTACCATCCATCAATATTGCCCACAAATTAAAACCTATTTTGTAGTCTTTATTAAACTTTGCCACAGAAATGTATAGCAGTTTTCACTGTCTGAAATTCTCAACATTTTCATTCTTTTTTTTTTTTTTCTATTTTTTTGTTACTTGACATCAGAAGCAAGAGTTTTAACATGGCAATGACAATCAGGAATGAAAAAAATGAGCCAGAAAGTGCATGCTTTAGAAAATGTTTCTCTGTCTTTCTGGCAGCCATTTGTATGCCAGTTATTATAGTTTAAAAGATGTCTTAATTAAAGAATATTTCTGCTGATTTCTGAGGCCCTGAAATCATGTGTATATTATCAGCTATTACAACTGTGACGTGTCCTCATCTATTGTTTTATCATAGATTAATACTCTGTATTCTATACTATAGATATATATACATTATAGCCTAAGAATAATGGAAACATTACTGCTGCTGCTAAAGAATACTGTATGTTTTTTCTTTACTCTGTAAGCTAGATAAATGAGTATTTCAAAGATCAGTTTGGGCTATCTATTTTGGCAGCATTTTTTTCTAAAATAATATAGCTTATATTTCACTTATCGGGACCTGAGGAAAAGGTAAATTAAATCTTCAGCCACAAGTTTCAGACTTATATATTTATATATATATATATATATATATGTAAATACATATATATATACATAGCACTTTTTGTCTAATGCATTGCTTTTTCTTTCTCTCGGAATTCAAAAATTTGAAAAATCATGAGAGAGGGATTTGTTTAAATGCTAAAGTAATTTTTTTTTTAAGTTTAGTGTACGCAGGATTCTCTATTATGTGGTTCCATTGTTTCTTTTAAAAGACACAAAAAATAATGAAATTAATGAGAATTTCTAGGCAACACAAAATGATACCAGAGGTGAAGAAAAAGATCCTGGTTTGTTTGTTTGTTTGTTTTCATTTTGTTGACTGTTTTCTACTAAAATGACATTTGATCCAAATAATGGAAGGAGAATTCTGATCCTTCTTACCATACAAGGAGATGATTTGCCAAGACCAGCGTACCTTCCTCCTCCAAACCTTCCAAAGCTCAGGGCATTCAAAACTAGAACTGGTACAATTCAAGATGGAAGAAATAAACACAGAAAAATGAGAGAGAGATTTAATAAAGCCAAATATGTCAAACACCATCAAACAGCACCTGCTAAGAATCTGAGTGGTTGCCAAGCGCTGCATGCTGAGAGAAATCAAAGTAAGAAAGCAAACATTGCTCCCACATGTTTACTGTGATGAGCCAAAGACATAATTTTTCAGTGGAATTTAACAGCGATTATTAGCTGCTGATTAGAGAAGGTGGACAATAAAATCACATACCAAGATTCACTGCAAAAAAAGATAGGATTGAGGTACACTTCAGAGTGTTCTGCTGAAGAGAATGGAACTGTTATCAAAGAAAAAGCACCAAAAATACATAAATCAGAACTTGGCTTCCATGAGTGAAGATGCAAGGTCTGGCATAGGAGGAAGACATGTCAGAGCCAGGTAGACTCAACCTGACTTATCATTCTGCCTTATGAAGAGACAGCCTTATGTTAGCATGTACGCAGTAGTAAATAGAACTCATATTTGAAGTAGCAAAGTCCTTTCAGATTTTGTAAAATCTTGGAAACCACATCTCAGAGATGTTTGTCTTTGCTAAGACAAAATTTATATGAAACAAGTAAAATATATTAATATTTTTAACCAATATAGTAAAACAAAGTGGCCAATTAAGCAGTCACTAGTTTCTGTAAACAGTGGCAGTTTTTAATAGGAAAATGTTCACCTAGTGCTCTGGATATCATTGAATAACCTTGGTTGAAGTCTGGTTAATATTTCTTCAGTCTGTAGGCATAAATTACTCGTATACAAAGTCTCAACAAGCGAACAGAAGTAAGATTTATAGTAGCATACACTATGTCTCATATTCATAACAATTTTGAAATTGATAGAATGACAGCTACTATATCCTTTTTTATTATGTATTTTTCATATTTTCAACCATTTTCAATTCACACTATGTATATTCTGACTTTTATCTGTTTGTGAATCTAACACACTGGGTTTCAGAAATAATAAAAAGGCAGAACCAAACAGATAAAGTTATTTTACCAGTTGCAAGTAGTAAAGAGGCATAAAATTTATGGAATCCAACTATACAAATTAAATAGGAAATAAAAAAAAAAATGCAGCTTACTCCATGCAATTGCTACTGCCTTAATCTTGAGAAGAAATTTTAAATCATTATCACAGAGATCAAAGATTTCTAGGCTTGACAGTGATCTCAGATATCCCAAATGATATCTTTTTCTAACCCTTTTTTGTTAAATATGCTTTTATCTTCTCAATTTATGATATTTTAGCACATCTTCAGTTAAGTTAGCGTAGTCCAAAGAGAAAAAGTGTATTTCTACAGAGAAAATGCAGTAATTGCAAAATAATTTAAAAGCAACTTTATGATTGTTATTGGGTGTTCAAACATAGACAGCATCATAATTTAAAGCAGATTGCTCATTTTTACTTTTCCCTTCAAGCATTCAAATAAATGTTTACAAATGAATAACAGAGTTAGTACAGGAGGACAGCTTTAGATTGTGCTGCACAATGCTTTGCATCAGCCTCTCAAGTCTTCCTCTCACTGCGCCAGTTTGGATATCTAAATTTTCCTTGAAGTGTATGGGCAGAGAGACTCAATATGCACTTTCAAGAGCAAGCAAGCTCTTGGGCAGGTTGAAGCAGCAGTTGCTGAGCTGTATTTCCAATTTTCCCCTTCCTCCATGAACTGCAGCACATGCTCAAGCACCTTGTGCTGTGAGACATATGAGCTCCTTACTTCCACAGTAAGAAAGAGGGGCCACCTTTCTTGACTAAGGCAGCCAGAAGAGCAGATGGCACTGATTCCCCTCACTGTGCAGTGCCTGGGGCAGAAGACAGTCTTGGAAATGATGAAGTAGGTTCAGAGCTGACCCACACCCGAGCACTTCAAGCAGAAGTCCTCCAGGCTGCTTCTGCTGGGGCTAGGAGCAGCAGATGGAAAGAAATGGAGAAAGGAGACTCCTCACAGCTCAGACACAGAAAACATTGCTTTGCTGAGAGGAATAGAAAGTTTGCTGTTCCTGCAGGTTTACGGCAAATGACTATGGCTCCCTGGGAGTAACTGATTGATTCTTCAACCCTTCCATGCAGCTTTTAATAGCTGGTTGCCAGATAATCCAGAAGTGGTGCTGGTAGCAGGGACAAAACCTTTTATCAGAAAAATGTCTTAAATGCTAGGGCAGAGAGTTGTGCTTCTTTCTGCACAGTTACTGTAGTGTGTAGGGCTAAAGGCAATGAGCTGGCTCTGCCATGGAGTACGTCAGGATTTGGTCAGTATTCACTGCTTTTTGCATTTTCTTATGAAGAGAAGATTGCTTTGCCCTCTTTTCTTAAGTTTTAATCACTTTGTGGTTAAAACCATGGTGGAACAACGCCTCGACATACTCATTACTAAAGCTAGAATACTTTTCTGGAAAACCTTAGGTATCCATATCATACAGATTTCTGCAGGATCTTAGAAATATGATAAACTAGCAAACACATAGTAGAGGAAGAACTACAATAAGCAGGACCGCATTCCCATTTAACTAGGCTTGTACTAGCTTCTGGCATTAGGCAGATGTACAAAATACAAAGAGCCTAGCTTGAGTTTTAGATTCCCAGCTGAACTTGCAGTATGGGATGTAATTCCTCAATCTTAACCAAAGTTTCTCATGAAGTACTGGTTTGTTACTTCAGTAGCTGTTCACAGTGTGCATGTTTTTACAGGAAATGAAGCCCTGCTTTTCTGATGCTGTTGGTTGTTTTTACAAAGCCTGAAAATAGCATAGCTCTCTTTACTTAACAATAGCACATTTTCACTTATAAAGCATTATTTTAACATTAGGTCATATCATGTTCACAGTGTTGGAGCAGGTGAGCAATTTTGCAGATAAATCTTACATTTTCTGTGCAGTTGTGCTACAGTACACATGCAACACCAGAGGAACAATTTATTTTGGAGAATGAGGGATGATCTACTTCAAGCTGTGGTGGCATCAAATTTTATGAGTAAATAAAGTTGGAACCAAAGTGAAATCTTGTCACTGAAAGATCAGTGTAAACTTCCTGATGTTTAAAGGAGTATGTAAATGCAGCCACTGAACTCAAGTTTGTTTGTTGAATATAGCAGTGGTAGTTGTGTCAGGATAGGGCCTTTACTAGCCTTCTCATTCCACCAGTTCATGATATTGGTTTCCATTCGTAATCATTACCTTGAATTTTTGCTGTGTATAGTTGTGATATTTAACTTGACTTCAGTGTTCCTTGTCTTTCAAATATGAAAGAGCAATAGATAATTTTACACCAAGTAAGGACAAAACTGTTCCCTCTCCCTCCCTGAACAAGGATCAGAAGTAACTCACCTGCAATAACAAAATAAGTATCTTTGTGTCTTTTCAAATGCAACTGAACAGTATAAGGCATTAGGATATTATAAATCAGTTAGAATGCCCTCACCACACTGCTTTCTTGCTTTGTTCTGGTACATTGTTATTGTGATTCGGCTTCTTGTTGCAGTCAATCTTTCTGGGGTAATGGAGTTGGTTATTTGTGCCTTGTACCTTTAAAAAAGTGATGGATTCCTCCCTATAGCACTTCCTATGCAAGCCAAGTGCTATCCATCCGGCTGCATCATACCTGTGCCAAGCTGTAATAGACTCCCACTGCTTCTAAAATGACAGATGGGACTTCCTTTGATTTATTGCTATGTTGTGGGTGATTTACCTATAAAGTTCTGCTGTCTTGCATTATGGATTAGGTTTCTAACAGCTTTCCATTTGAAATTGCAGAGCAAGCTCATTACAATTTAAGCCATGTTCATGATGACTATGTAAAATCAGTGGGAAGACATGACATAATTCTAAAGACAGACTTTACAAACATGCTTTGTTTTTCTTCACAACAATTATCAGAGGGTAGGCTATTTATTTTTATTTTTTATTTTTTAAAGAAACAAATTGCACGAAACTTCTGTTTTCCAAAATTTCTGCTTGAAGGGAACTTTTTATAGAATGGGCCATTCTAACTCATTCTATGGTTCAGTGCTTGTTTCCTGCGTTTGCAGAAGGAAATAACATAATACTACTGAGAAAATAGTCCTTGTTATGTAGATTTGTCTGCTTCTTTGCCTTGCTAGAGAGGGAAGGAAAGAAAGAAACACTGATTTTATTTTGACTCCTAGATAATAATTTTCTTCCAACAACATTCTTTTTCCTGAAGTCTGAGAAATTAAAACATTTTCCTTGAAAACACAGTTACTTTGATAACTAAGATAATAAATACAAATTCTTGAAGTCTATGGGGTATATGGGGTAGCAGTAGGACTGAAAACTGTTCTCAGCAAAAGACTCTTATGAAGTCTTCTCCACTGTATTATTATATTCTCCACAGTATTATTATATTCTCCACTGTATTGTGCTAAGTTCTTTTTTTTTTTTTTTTTCCCCCAAGTGGTTAGTAACTTTGAAAAAATTAAAATGCAGTCTCAATAATAAATATAAAAATAAAATATTTTTATTTCAATATTTTCCTAAGACATACTAGGCTTACCCTGTCCAGCAAGCTAAACACTAGGAATTTATTAAAAGCAGAATAAAAGCAAATCTCTTCATAAAAATGCACAATGCTATAAGCTCACATTGTATTGTTTCTCGTTAGGAAAATGTCATTGCTAGGAAAACATCATTTTCACATGGGCACCTGTATGGTCTCCTAGAAAAGATATTACTTTACTGGCTTTCTTTACTATAGGCAAATCTAGCCAAACATATTTTCTCAATCCAGAATTTAATGAGAATGTGTAAATAATGTTACAATGTTTCAAGTACAACATTCAGCTATTTTTAAAATAAAAATGAAGACAACAGGCACTTTGAGCATTTCTTATGTACTTCTGGCTAGAGCTATCAATCAGAGTTTAAAGGAATTCATTCCCTTAAAGAAGACATCTCCTTATCATTTTTCAACTTTTTTTTTTGCTTAGATCTTTTTTCACTTCTGATCTGCAGAGATCATATGCTGGTAAGAGCCTAGCTGTCTATCCTGATGCAGAGCATCAAGAGTTTCTCAGCCCTCCTTTGGGCAATATCAAAAGGTGAACATGGGCCTCATCCCATCAAGGAGCCCCACCAGAGGCAGTCTAAAAAGCCAATGCAAATGCAAATTGAGCCAGACTGGAGAAAGAAAGGTTTGATCTGTGCAACAGAAGTAATAGGAGGGCAGGTGTGACTTTTACCTATGTCATGCCATCAAAATAAAAAGAAGCTGAAAGTAGCAGGAGCCCAAGGAGATGCAGCGTGGGGGAAGAATGGAGATGAAGAAGGGAAAGAACTAGGAGTGTTCTGTGGGACAGGCTTTTAGCATATTTTAAGGAGCTTACAGTGGAGGATTTATGGATGGGCATTGAATTGGATGGACATCTGCTGAGGAAAGCTTAAGATCAGAGAATATGTGACCTTATTTGGAATAAATTCAGAAACGATTTGTCATGGCCTCCATTTTGGGGGCAGAATGACAGATGAGAGACTTAATTTCTGCCTTTGCTTCTTCCACTTACTTTGAGAAAGAGCAGGTTCTCTAAGAGGACAGTGCCAATAAAATGAGACCTATGATCATAGAATCATAGAAGGCCCTGGGTGAAAAGGGCCTCAAAGATCATCTAGTTTCTAGTTGCATGTACAGAGATGTTACAGCAGTTGATAGTTCCTGGCTCATCAGGTGGGCCTATAAGACAAAGAACAGCATTTACAGACAGCTTTGCTAGAAGAAAAATATGAAAAGAATTAAAAGAACTATAAAAATGGACAAAAGACATTAAAATCTCTAATGGACCATATTGGATTTTAGAGTAAGGCTATAAAAATCTGTGAGTAACTGTGACTGAAAAGCAGTGGAGCAATAAAACCACAACTATATGTGACTCAATAAATGAAAATATAATTCTTTATTACTGAAAGGTCATGTTTTAAATCTCTGTTTCCAAAGTATTTAAGAACATGGCTTCTCCTCATAGAGTTGATTTGGGGAAGATAACAAATGTAAGCTGGCCAAACAGTTTTGAGCCCAGAAATTATTTAGGACAACAGGAAAACATAATCTTGTCCCTGCTTGAGACTTTGAAAAAAAATTCTAAATCTTCTTCTTCTTTCTTTTTTTTTTTTTTCTTTCTTTTTTTTTTAATAATTGAAGGTTTTTTTTTTAACTTCAGCTGTCTATTCTTATCTTTTGTAGTTTCTCAGTCCAACACTATCTCAGTCTACCCCCAATCCAGTTTCTGCATCTGGCAGAGAATATCTTTCCCCCTTTTCTTCAAAACTGTCTCTGGAAGCTATTATTGTTTTGTGGAGTTTAGAGAAATGCCCCGACGAATGTAAACCCTCCCCCAGTCTTGCCATGGAAGGAAAATAAACCTTTTCTTTTTCTGGGGAGTGCTGTGCCACTTATGCCAAAGAAATGAGAGCTTCCTACAGGAGCATACAGTGGTGTAATTAATAGAATGGTGTGACAAAGCAGGAATAAAGGAAAATAAAGTGAATTGTGAGAGCTTTGCTCTATGACATATCCATTAATATGAGGTGCATGCCCCATTGCATGTGACATTTAAATTTGTGATACAGTTATGAACAGAATAGGTAATAATCTTTAGGCAGACTGAAAATTAACTGTCTTTCTGTCTACAATGGCTGAAGGCAATTCCTCAGAGAAATGATTTGGTTTTGCACTTAGCACCATTGCTAAAGGTACCAATTTGCTTAAAACAGAATTTAACTTCATAACTTACATTATATGCATTAAAGATAATGGGTAATGTAAAGGATTTCTACGCTGGCCATCCATTTTAGAAAATGTCACTATCAAACATGGAATGTAGAAGGAAACACAAGTTTAGGTTTCATTTTGCTGCAGCTTTAGCCCCTGAAGTCCTTACATTACTACAGATGTTATATGCATTTATTATTTATAACAAGATTCTTATCTAACACCTGAATTTCAGCCTAAGCAACATTTTTTTTCTGCAGTTTTCAGGAATTAAAACTGTAGAGCCTATATTTAGACTCTTCTTCTCAAAAACATAGTTCACTATCTATGCAGATTTAAAACATATTGATTTGACAAGAAGATTGTAAAAACAAAAACTGGAAAACTTAAAACAGAATGATAACTTCAGAGTGGATAATTCTTGTATTTTCTTAATTTAGTATTTCCTGAAAAGAAATAGGAAATGAACTTTGTGGCACAAGTGAAATAATTAAAATAAGTTAAAATAAAAACAATTTTATTGAAATATGTATACATCTGTATACATATGTGCTTAAAAGTCTAGTTAAATTCCTTAAGATACTTATTTTCAGGTGATTACAGATTTCCTCATGATCACGACTTTTAGCACACTTTCTTTAAAACGCTCAAAATTCTTCCTCTTCTTCCTCCTGTTCAGTTAAGGAGAATAGAAATTAAAAACCTTTTCATGTCTCAATAGCTTGTTACCTGTGTTTTTCACACAGCCTGCATACTTTCTTTATAAAGGATGCACTACTATTCTCCTGGGAAAGTTTTCCTATGGTTTCATTGTTATTGCACAAAACTTCAAGGTCTAAACTACAGTGTCTGAAGACTCCATGTGATGGTAGCTCAATATAACACTGTACTGAAATTATCAATTCCATATGTGAAACAAACAGCCTCTGGAGGCTGTCCCACTGAGAGCCAGTGGTACAATCATGCAAATTCCTAGTTATAGAAAAAAAGCTATTTTATTCTAGTCTAAATCAAGGAAAACTTTGCTAAAATTTCTGATACTTAGCAGACTATTCCTAAAAATACATAAGGTGGTATGAAATTGATATGCATTTTCTAAATCAAATTTCTTTTTAAAAAAATACTTTTTTCTTTCAGTTTAGAGCTGCTTATGGATTTTTTCAGATCCATTTGCTAGCTTTTCACAGCTTTCACATTTTGTCATAGGCTCTTGAAGATGTTCTATGCCTTTGTCTAACATCTCCAATTCTTACCTTAATATTATAGAATAAAGGGAAGGAAAAAAAAGAACCATTATTTAAAATTTCATTTTCTGCTTTGTAGTTACAGCTTTTTGAATTTACCTGTGGTTAATCCCATCTATATTGAATAAAACACTTTCTCTGAGTATTTCTGCTAAAATCATCAGCACAAAAATATGTCATCATTTGTTTGAGAGTTAAATCTATGTAGACGTGTGGGAGGCAATCCCTATTATTAAGAACCTCACCTTTTCAAAATGTGACTTTGGTTAATGTATTGGATTATTCCTTCACAACCAGAAATGTCACATATGCTGTTAGTTTATTTGCTTGAAGAAAGCTATAATTTACATTAAAATAATAGAATCACAGAATGGTTTGGGGTGGAAGAAGTCTTGCACATCATGTAGTTCCAACCCCCTTGTCATGAGCAGCATCACTTCAGGATACATCAGGATCCCTAGGGCCTAGAACTCCTCCAGTAGTGGGACATTCAGAACTTCTCTGGGCAGCCTGTGCCTGTACCTCACCACCTCAACCACCTCATAGAGAATAATTGCTTCCTAATCTAATCTAAATCTACTTTTTTTTCCTCTTAAAGCTATTACCATTAATAAGAGTGCTCCCTTATAAAGAATCTCTCCCCATCTTTCGTCTGGGCCCTCATTAGGTACTGAAAGGCCACTGTAAGGTTTCCCCAGAACCTCAGAACCTTTTCTTCCCCAGACAGAACAAGCCCAGTTCCCTCATTCCCTCTTCACAGGAGAAGTGCTGCAGTCCTTCAATCATCTTCATAGCCCTCCTCTTGTCCTCTCCAACAGTTCCACATTTTTCTTGTGCTCAGGCTCCAGGTCTGTACACAGTAAACTCATGATATCACCAAGATTGGAAAAGATTTCTAAGATCATCTAGTCCAACCCTCCACTTACCACCAATATTTCCCTGCTAAACCATGTCCCTCAGTACAACATCCAAACATTTCATGAACACCTCCAGGGACATGACTCAATCACCTCCCAGGGTAGCCCCTTCTAGCACTTCTTTGGAGAAGAAATTTTTCCTAGTGTCTAACCTGAAGCACCAGGACTCCATCACACCAGGTGGAGCCTCAGAGGGCAGAGCAGAGTGCAAAAGTCACCTCCATCAACAGGCAAGATGTATTAGGATATGTTCTTCAGAGACTGAACCCCATGACTTTGCTGTCCCCAAAAGGTTTCTAAGCTCTCTTAGGTATCATTTTCATAGAATTTTTGATTTTTAATAGTAAATTGCTATTAAATCTTAATGAGCCTTAGTAAGTTTTTTGGTGTTTTTTTTTTTTCCCCATACCTAGCAAATAGGTTCCATAATTTTTTTGAATAGAAAGAGAAATATGTTATGGGTTCCTCTGCAGCCACCAGGGATATGTAGGTGTATACTCTGAAAGTAATGCCACCCATTCATTTCTTAGGAAAATGTAACAGATGCAAAGATCACATTAACAATGTTTCATAGCACAAATTTGCAGCTACAAAACACTATTTTTTTCAACATAGTCATCACCATTAGCTGTGCAGTTTAACCAGCATTGAACAAAAGCCTTTGTGCCACATCTGTAAAAACCAATGGAGGTGACCCTCTGTTCTTGTCACCACTGCTGAAGCACACCACCCACTGCCTCACTGTGTTTGCATCCACTGCTTGGTCTTCATCAATGTTCAACAAGCATCAGTGATATCAGTGGGTGCCGTTTGTTTCCACGTGAAGGAATTTAGTGACGTTCTTTTGCTTCATACACACTTTCATGTCAGACACCATGCTATCAGGCTGCCCCTCTGCTGCCATCTGTCACGTGGCAGCAAAATGCAATGGAATACTGGAACTGGGAAGGTAGCTCTACTGCCTTACGACTAACACCTCCACACCATGAGCTAAGATAATAAAATAGGAGGCATTACCTCCTATAGTGACTGCTTCTTACAGAAAATACAACAGTTTTCCTAGAAGATTACTATCCTACAGACTCAAGGGCGGACATTTGTCAAAGAAGCCTCCAGGAGATATACATTCATTAGCCTGAATATGTCTCTGAAACATTCATACTTCAAGAATAGATGAATACAAGTTAAGATGAAGCAAAATAAAGGTTACAGGTATTTTAAAGGAATGAATTAGACACAATACCAGGGAACAAGCAGAAGGGCAGTTTGTCAGGGTACTGGAGGCTTTTGCAGTTTGTGCAGGAATCTCAGAGGCACGAATGCCAGGAGATATTGTGTTAGCCATAGTGACTGAGGTTAAGCTGGAGGAGCCTGACAAATCATGGAAAATGATCTTAAGGAATGATTTTTATCCTCAGTTCATTTTTGTGTATGAAAAGACTCTTACATCATGCAGTGACAAGCTGTGCTCAAATAAGATATGCAGCAAGGTTATATGTTTTATCAGTAGATGAATAGATCATAAGGGAGTAACGTTATTATGGAGGCCATCTGCTTGGAATAGAAGTTTTCTGGCATTCTCTGTGTTTCTGTAGATTCTTAAAAATAATCAGTATTGAAGCTGTCTGTAATTATCTCAAGTATCTATGCATCAAATTCCAACATAGGCATGGATTACTTACAGCTGATGGCTGTATTCAGTCTTCTTACCTAAAGCAGAATCTGCATAGCATGAGTCTCTGGCAGTGTTTCCCACAACCTAGCTTCTGTCTAAATGATTACAATGTGATTATAATGTATTGGAAAATCAGGGTGAAATGTGACTGCCTACATCTCATTTCTCTCAACAGGAAGAAAAAGAGCACTCTCTTTCACGCACACAGGTGTCAAGCCTAGAAAAGCCATTTCTTAGTTTTGAATACTCTGCTGTAAGATGAAGGAAGGGGCTGCATCCTGTAACCGAGCAACTGGACTATCTTTGTTCACTGAAGTATCTCCTTTGTCTCTCACTAAGGCTTTGAACAGTCCTTCTTGTGCATGATAAACTTGCTATGCAAGTTTCTTTGAAATAGACCCTTTTAAAAAGCAAATTCTTGTTGATGAATTGGCATTTTCCTCTAATTAATACAAAAAGCCTGGCAAGCCAAAAGTCTTATCAAAGCCAGATTTTTCAGGATCAGCAGCTGCATCATGTCAGTGTTTCTATTTTACTCATGCCGGTGCTGCTACCCACATAGATGTTGGCACAACATCAAGCAGATGTAACAATTACGGTGCTAATAAAACATTATCCTTTTCTTTTCATTACAACTATTTAACAATAGATATAATGTAACATAATTTCAAGCTAATTAGTCCTTTTTCTTTTTTTTCTTTTTTTTTTTATTATTTTTCCTTTTCTTAATTACTACTTTAAATTACTTATTGAAATTAAAGGATTTCCTATGTGGAAGATGCTAATCAATTAAGCATGTAGATTTAGCTAAAAACATTGTAGCACATGCTGAATTGCATTATGCCATGCTTCATTATTGCAGGATCAGTTGGGTGAGGTGAAGCATTTGCCAGGGGGAAGCTCTGCTCCTGAAATGAGCATTAAAAAAAAAAAAATCACAGGAAATTAGATGGTTGGTCCTTGTCACCCTGTGGCCAAATTCAGCATCAAGGAGAGCTGCAGTGTTTGTTCAGTGCTTACGGACAGTTATCCCAGGGACAGGTACCTGGTCTGGCACAAAGCAGTGTTTGTGAACATCACTGAAATGAAGGAAGGACAGTGATTAATCCCACACTCCTTTCCTTGGAGCAGGAGTTCCATCTCCCTTCGCTCCAGGCATGGCTTATAATGTAGATATATTATTTTTATTTATTTATTTATTTTGTATTCTTCAGTACAGGAGAATTGAAAAGCTAAAAAATATCCAAACCATTCTAAAGATAGGGATATTGTATGAGTTGACTGTATAGGTACTAAATTTCTCTTCAGAACTGGCAGCTTTGGAGAAGAACATTGCAGCATATCTGATATTTTTAAATAAGCTGTCATGTGTACAATATTTTTCTCATTAAAATAAAATAATCTGCCTTAGACTTGATACAGTTTCACCTGTAACAGAAAGCAGAAGAGATGCTTTGCTTTTCGTTCCTCAGGGCTTTAGTAGTTGTTTCATTAAATCAAAGTACTGTTACTGCTTCTGTGAAGAGAGGAACTGAGCATGGTTGTCACGATCCTTCCCTCTGCTTTTTAAACCAGAAAAACACAAATTTGTGCAAGATAAGGAACAGAATAAGGAAACAAATCCTATTCAGAAAATTTACTATCAATTAATTTCTCAATTAAGCTAATTGAAAAGAACAATAATATGAGATTGAATATTTTGTGGGAATTGAAAGGAAATGTTTAATTACTGTGTGGAAGTAAAATGACAGCTTACAGCATTCTTGCAAGCAACAGTGCTCTTTATGGGGTAATTAGAGAAAAAAGAGATAATAAACAGATGATAGCTTTTCAAGCTAAACAAAATCACTTCAGCTCCTACCAATGATGAAGAACTATAAAAATGAACCTATTGCAGCATAACTTTTATTTTGATCTATTGGTCATCATAAACTATGATGTTGGGTGGTGGGTTTTTGTTGTTGTTGTTGTTTTTAGTCTAAAAATACCTTTAGGCTGGAGTGGCCTTGAAGAAAAGAGATGATGCCAGTATCCCTGAATTCAACCTTTCAGTACCCATGGTAGACAGGCAAGCTGATTGCTTTGCTACTATTAAAATATGAAAACTGATGTTTGATTTGCAGCCCTGGCATTTGATGTCTTTTGTGAATACAGCCAGATTTCAGGTCATTTGAGAATCATCTGTCTTTACTCTTTTTTTGGTTTGTTTTTCTTTTTTCTTTTTTGTGTACATAGTTACCACAGATAATCACCACAGGATCAAGTTTGACCAAGTATTTAGCTACAGTCTATTCTGTGCCTTGGCTCTGGCTTGAAGTTTACCTGCCTCATGAAATAAACTGCCATTGTAGTCCAAAGGTCTGCACAGAAACTGGTGGCTTTATGATACGCGTCATTACTTCTACATGTGCTAGGGAGAACAAGAGATGAACAGGAATCTAAGCCTTGAATGTTTCAACATTCAAAAGCTTTCATGCTTTTCCCCACCACAGATTTTATTATTCACCTAATCCCAGTCAAGGCTTGGATGAAATGATATTTTAGAAGATATTTTAGAAATATGCAAAGAACAGCAGCCCTCAAAAGTGTCAGTGTTTATTGATTCCTGGTAGAATTTTCAGTTCAGGAGGTAAGATTTCTCTGGCCAAGGACATGGAAACTGTCTTCAAATAATGTTCAGTGTTCAACCAATTGCAGCAGGTAAAAGTTTAGACATAATGTTGTATAACATGAGGATCACTCAATGACGAGGTAGTGAGGTAGGATTTCTGTCCTACAGTTGTGATCTGATCAGTGATTATCATATTCTCCACTCTATTCTACTTGCTGGTAGTTGAACCTCCAGGCAGCGGCTTCAATACAGCTTACTTGATGCAACAGACCCACAATATTGTTGCTTGATTCTCTATCTGTGGATTAAGTCGTACATACAGGTGGCAAATGACTGATGACTAAAGAGTGTAATTCTGGAGACCTTGTATCACCCAGGTGACAGGTTCACTAATCTCAGAATCATAGAATATCCTGAGTTGGAAGGGACCTGTGGGGGTCAAACGGCTTCCTTCACAGTGGGACTTGGAAAAAATGCATGTACCAGCATCCCACAGTAAGGACAGCCTCTGGCCAGACTGTCAGACTGCCACAGACTGCCACAAACAATGTATGAGCCAAAATTAGGGTTCCCAGTCTTTTCTAAGCAGAAATACTAGTTTTGCCTCCACTGCACTGCTGTGTGTCAGGAATAATGCTGGCAGTTGGTGGCACAATGAGGAGTCAAAGGAGAGAAAAATACCAGGTTTTCAGAACACATATGAGAAAACCGAACTGAAAATCTGTTAAATACCCATTAGTAAAAATAATCTATACAATTCTTCTAATTCCCTTCCCATTACTCCATTGCTTAATGTCTTTTATTATTTTAACGTAGAAACCACTTATGAAGTTAGACTGAAAGTTCTTTCAAAAGGAAAAAAGTGTAGCCTGCTGTCTGTGACCATCTCGTGTTACACAAGTGCATTCTAGCCTTAGCAGTTTTTTCAGACATTATTTTTATTTGTACAGATTAAGATCATTCAGGAAACAGAATATTGAGACACACAGCAATGTGGCTCAGCTCTAGTGAGTTGGTACAATTTGAGTTAAGAAATCAGTTTAGAAGTTTGATAACTTCTTTGTTTTGTAAGCAGTTTGTTACCTAATTTTTCAAATGAAGTAATTGAATGAAACTAGCAAATGAATATATTATTTCCTGTGACAGGGAGAAAATCTCATTTAATAGCAAGGGGGAGATGTGCCACATTGCGCATCAAATTACACATTTTTTTCTGAGGTTCCTTGTACATACTATCTTAAATGCAATGTATAACTGGGTATATCAAATTTAATTCAAAGTCTTTATGAAAAGCTACAAGTGAAGTGACTGCTTTTATACAGAGTATACATTAACAACACCGTATTTTAGTGAAAGTTACACATTTTCATTGTGTAGTTTTTGCACCAATTTTTGGCAACATCATATTTTTAATCATAAAAATATACTTTGCTGAAAGATTCTTTTTAAGTAATGCTGCTCCTATTATATTCATTATATTTGTTCAGTGCTCATTCTTGAATTTGCAGTTATTCTTCTGCTACAGAAGATCTCAGCTTTGTCATTGCTTGGTAAATTTCACAAAAATTTACTGCCTGTAAATATTCAGTCAGACGAAACTTCAGTTTGCATTTCTTTTAAATTCCTTTGCCAATGTCATTTGAATCAAGGTTCAACTTAATATCAAATTTAAGCATAGTAAGAATTACATATATTTCAGTGAATTGTAAACCAAAATTGATTTTTTTGTTTGTTTGTTTTCAATTGGGAATTGAATATTCCTGAATATTTCATCGTTTCTGTAATTCCATGATTGTTTACTTTGATTATTAATTTTGAGAGTCTACCAACACTCTTCCCTCAGAGTAATATTTTCCATGAAAAAGACTAACTTCTCCACACTATGAGGGAATTACATCCATTTTCTATCTTAGAATAGGAAACAAACACAAAAGCAAAAAATAATTTCTTGTTGGCTTCAAGCAGTTTACGTTTTAATTTGGTTAGCTGCAATGTTAAACAGTATTTTTCTAAAACCCACTGCACATACTGTACTTCGTGGTCTGTATCTGAGGATCCTTGTTGAATCTCCCCATGTTTCCTTAAAAGTTATATATCTGGTATGCTTTGCAGGAATTATATTTGAACTGTTTAAGTGCAAAACTCTCTCAGGCATTAAAAAATATTGAAAAATTGTTTCTTAAAATTTTAAACTCTGTGTTTGTAGAAATAGTCAACCATGAAAAGGCTGTCTTTTTGTTTGAAAACATCTGCCTGCATGAGGCCACACCTGCATTACCGTGTTCTGCTCTGAGGCTCCCACCATAAGAAAGATTTGGAGCTGCTGTTTGAGTCCAGATAGTCATAGTGATAATCAGAGGGCTGGAGCACCTCTCCTGTGAAGAAAAGCTGAGGGAGCTGGGCTTGTTCAACCTGGAGAAAAGAAAGCTTTAGGGAGACCTCATTGTTGCCTTCCAATACTTAAAAGTAGCTTGGAATCTGGAGGCAGACCAACTTTTTACACAATCTGATTTTTATATGGCAAGGGGGAATGGTTTTAAAGAGGAGAGATTTAAGTTAGATATTAGGGGGAAAGTTTTTACTCAGAAGGTGATGAGGCATTGGCATAGGCTGCCCAGGGAAGCAGTGGATGCCCCATCCCTGGAGGTGCTCAAGGTCAGGTTGGATGGGACCCTGGGCAGCCTGATCTACTGAAAAGTGTTGTTCCTGTACATAACTGGGAGTCTGGAACGAAGTGCTCTTTAAAGGTCACTTCCAACCCAAACTATTCTATCATTCTCCGGTTCTAAGATGAGCTGGTTGTGAAGAAATGTTATACTCTCTGCCAAGAAAAATAACTGACATCCATTTGAGTCACAGTTCCAGTCTATACTCAAAGGTTTCACAGACAAGAATTTTTTAATTTATATTGCTTTGATAAAATTACTTCAAATAGTTTAATAGTTGATTTTATTTTGACAGTTCTTATGCAGGGAAGTTTTGACTTACAAGTTTAATTAGCTTTGCCTTATGTTGATTCAGAGAGAATCTCATTTATTGCCCTTCCAATGTACTGTACATGTCTGCTTATTCCATTTAGAATTTGAAGCACAAATATAAAATCCTCTCACGATATTTGTTAACAGAAGGCTCATCGGTGCCTTGCTTTAGCATTAACTTTTGTCATCTGATAACCATATTTATTTTCTTTTTTAAGACTAAAATTTTAAAAGCACAGTTGTAAGGGAAAATCCCTTAGTATTTTCCTGCTGGATCAGATGCTATGTATCACAAAATAAAGCCTTATACTTTAAGAGAATAGTTACAGTTGATGACATGAAAATGTTTTGAGTTAGAAACCATTTCACCTAATTTAGCTAACTGATCGGTGCTAGTCATTAGGAGCTCCCCTAGAGTCAATAAGGAGGGAGAGAGAAGCATGGTAAAGGTGAATGTATTCCATCCATGCAAGACAATAATTTTAGAGTGAGATGAATTACCCCATCATATCTCTTCCTCCTTGCAATAGAGGGAATCAGACGCTGCTTTGAATCAGAGTCTTGACTTTTAGAAAGCTAAATGCAGATGTCGCACTACTAACCTCACATTCACAGAAGGAGAGCAGTCTAAGTTTTGGAATTCTAAGTTTCTGTTAAATGTACAGTTTTGGTTATAAGCAGATCTGCTGCCCTTTGACATGCTTGATGTTTTGAAACTACTAGAGGAAAAATTACAAAGAAACTTATTTAAGTATTAGTATGTGTAAGAAGTCTCTGGGTTATCTTCTGTGTGGCATTTGTTAAGTAGAGCATAACCTGTCATCCTCACAAAACTGATTTGCTTTAGGGTATGCAGACCTCATTCTGCTCTCACAAACAAAGCTGTTTTAAGACAAAAAATTCCTCTGCTTTCTCTTATTCCACTACAAGTTCTTCAGACTGGAGCAAGTCTACTTAAAAATACCTTAAGGAATGGTGTTGTCGTGAAGTTTGCATAATACCTTGAGGAATAATCCTCAATGTGAGTTTAATAGTTCTATAAAGCTTAAGATGATATAAAACTTTAAATACTTATAGCACATAGAGATCAACATACTTTAAAGAAATAATCAGTTCAGTTTTGGGGGGTGAATTATTAGGAGCAGGATGAAATTTGGTGCTTCAAAATCCAAGGTCTCATGTACTAGTACAAACTCTAGCTGTAAATTGGGAGATGATGTGGACAGGACAGGAACTTTCAGAGCTGTTGGATAAATTTCTCTTAGGCATTATTTGTTTTAAACTGTCTGCATACATTTAGACTGAAATTCAAAATAAAATTCAGAGCTATCTAAATGAACTTTTTGGAAAAGCATATTTAGAGAATTCATGGAGAAAGTCTACTTTGATATTGCCTGATATATTTTTAGAAGAAGACAGCTGAGGTGAAGTTTAGTAATGATAAGGGAACAAATTCATTGACTTATGGGATTTCAGTAAAGCATTCTTTCCTTGTTTTGTTTTTTGCCATTGTTTGGTGTTTGTATTCTAGCCTGTCTGCATGTCATTCATTTTATTTTGTCATCTGCAAAATATGTCATCTGTAAGTGTGTCATATGTAAAAACTGGAGAAGCGTTCCAAAGAGAAGAGTAGAAATTGCTGAGGACAAGTGCGAAAGGGTTATCATATTGTCAATAGAAGTTACAGGGAACTAGTCCCTTGAAAAACTAGTCAGAAATCAGAGTTGTTGAGTGCTGACATTTTGGAAAAAAATCTTATTCCTTAAAGAATTGAAGTAGCTTAAGAGTGACTGGGTACATGTAAAGTCCAGGTACCTCTAGGTACCTACATACTTAATATCTAAATGTACAAGAATATGTACACTAATAATATCATTAGTTCCATAGTTTTTAACTGATACTATTTATGTATTTTATATCTTTTTATGGTTCAGTGTATGGAAGGATGAATTGTGAGCTGTAGAGATTTCTAGGACTGTTTTTCTTTCAGCTAGAAAAGGCAATAGTAGTTATGAAATAGAAAGAAAAGGCACTGACAGGTACAACTTACATGTTAAAATACCTTATGAGAGATGACTTCAAGTTTCTGTTACACTGGTTTTATTTGCATATTTGCTTTATTGGGATACTGTCTTCATTTTGAAATATTGGTTCTGCTTCACTTGCAGATCTTTATTAAAAAGATCTCATTTTGCTCATTTGCCTTTAGCAGGAAGGGAAGGAGCATAAATTTTAACACATAAATTGAGTCCACTTAGAACTGTGATCGGTGCCATACTACTCACCATGGGCTGAAGGAACATAGAAGGAAAATTTTTCTGTGTACAAGGAGCCCATGGATATTTTGATAGCTGAAACAGCAAGAAGCAGTTAGTAGTGGATGATGTTCTTCAGTGAAAACAAGCACTTAACTTTGAAATCCACTTGACTCTTGCCTGTTTCAACAAGAACCTTTCTCCAACACCCAAAACTGTGCCCAGTGCTGCAGGTGAGGCTGCACAGCACAGAGGAGACAAGCCCTTCCCTCACCTATGGCAGTGCTGAGCATGGTGCATCCCAGAGTATGGTTGGCCCTTTGAGCTGCCAGGGCACACTGCTGACTCAGATTCAACTTGCTGTCAACCAGAAACCACAGATCCCTTTCTATGAGGCTGCTCTCATCTCACAGTCTGAACATATAAACGGAGTTGCCCCATTCCAGGTGCAGAATCTGGTACTTGTTAAAATTTATGTTGTTGGTGGTTGCCTAGTCCTGTAGTTTGTCTAGATAGAATCTGTAAGACTTCCTGACCTCCTGGACCCCTGATGAACTCAACAGCTCCTCCTAATTTAGTGTTATCAGCAAACTTACGTGTTTGTGTTCTGCTACCAGATCATTTATATTAAAGAGAACTGGCCTTAACACGGAGCTTTGTGGAACCCACCATGACTGACCACCCTGATGTAACCCCATTTACTGTAATCCTTTGAGCCCTACCTGTAAGCCAGTTGTTCGCCCAATGTACTATGTATTTGTCTAGCTGTATGCTGGACAATTTGTCCAGAAGGGTGCTGAAGCATTGATTAAATTCAAAGTCACTACATTAGCTGGCTTCCCTTGGTCAACTGAGTGGACGACCTTATCATAAAAACAAATCTAGTTCATTAAACAGGACTTTCCCTTTGTGAACCTATGTAGGCTATGATCAATGTTTTGTGTTTTCTTTCGCATGGTTTTCAGTAACTTGTAGAATAATCTTCTCAGTGATTTTACCAGGCATCAATGTGAGACTGACAGGTCTGTAATTGCCAGTATCTACTTTCTTTGCTCTTCTTGAAAACTAGGTCAGGCAGTTGCCAGCTTCCAGCCAATAGGGATCTCTCCAGATTCCCGAGACCATTGAAAACATTGAGAGAAGTCTCAGAATAATATAATCTAGCTCTTTTAATAATAGGGATTAATTCAGTCAGGCCCCGTAGATTTACATGCGTCCAACTGGAGAATCAAATGCTGCACAAGTTAGGGTTGACTAGGTGCTTACCATTACCTCAATCACAGTCCTCCAGTTCAGGGTGCCAGCAGTCTCAGCACTCATAATTAGCGATGAAGACAAAGGCAAAGAAAACATTAAGTATTTCTACTGTGTCAGTGTCCCTATTTGTAAGGTGCCCACCCTCATCAAATAACAAATCATTATTATCTCTTAGCCTCCTTTTGCCATTATAGTATTTTTTACAAGCTGTTATTTACTGTGCCCCACAGTACTGACCAGCTTCAACTCTAATTGTATTTTGGCCACACTAATTATATCCTTATAATGGCAAACATCATCTTTTGTGTTCCTGACATGTTGCCTAATTTTTCTTCCAGTTTCCATACATACTTTTCCTGACAGAACTCTAGAAGACCCCTGTGCAAGTCAAGGGTTCAGCCTTCTTCCCTACCTGCTTAACTTTCAACATTTTGGAATTATTAAAGAGGTGGTACTTAGAAAGTATTGGTATAGGTGTTAAAGGCATTTTAAAATTGCACCAAGTAGGGCGTGTAAAGCTTTCTGTAGTTCAGATAAACCAACTGATAGGGAAAAGACAGAAAGATTGCAATGTTTTCATTTATAGAGATAGCTGAATTACTATTCATTAACAGGTTTTCTAAAGAAGTTTGAAAGCATTTGATTTCTAAAAAACATAGAAGTCAGCTGTCCAGAGTTTTTGAAATAAGCTCATACTTGGGTGTAATACCATGACACAAGGTAATGATGTTCTCATTTTAAAAGCTTTACCATAGGTTTCCTTCGTCTTATCAGGCTTTACTGTAGAGCAGGGATGTGTTATTTCTCTCCCACTGGAGTCGGAAGTAGTTTGTCACTGTCTTTTGAGACGTTTGTCATATCCATAGAAAGCAGTCTACTGGGGAGATGTGCACATGGAGAATCCTTTACTAAATCATCTTCCGTGTAAAATGTAGTGCTCTTCCACATCTGGCAATTCGAATTTTAAAGAGTATGTTTTCACATAATTTTCTATGTTTTTACTACAGACTGTGGCTGTCACATGGTATAAGTAAGGCCAAAAAACCCACAATTAGGTTTGAAGGAAATTCTGTGCCTCTGAAACACAGATTTTTTTCCACAGATAAAGATAAGAAAAGCTAGAGGTACCATTTTTTTTCCACTGATACTCTGAATAAATCAAATTAAAACAAACTAATGAGCCAACCAAAATTTTCTGTGTTGAAAGAAAAATGTACAGTATGATGCAAAGAGTCATTAAAAATTATTCCATTCACATATGAAGAGAGTAAGTCAAGTGTCAACTCTGATGGATGATTCAGGATCAGCTACAACTCTTTTAAATACAAACCAAATACAAATTTTTGACAAAATGTAACTTACTGACAATTCTCTATTTTAGATCTGTTTTAGATGTAAAATCTCACTTAGACATACCAGGTAATCTTATGAATTGACATACTTATTAAGAGTATTCATAGTCCTGTGAGAATTTTAATTTTTTTTTTTAACGTTTAATTTTTCCAGAAAATAATTTAGGTCTCTTTATATGATTTACATCATTCTTGTGAGGATAATTAAACAAATAAATGTTGAATGGTAAAAATACATATATTTCTGACCATTTTGGATGAATGTGGTACCCAAATAAAAAGTGTCATTGCGTCATTCAAAATTAACTTGGAACACATTAGTGTTCTACTACATAAAATAAATATACTAACTTCGCTTTCTTTTTATATCTTCATTTTAGCAGATTTTTTTTGCAATTGAATTGTGACAAACTACAATTGTTCTCCTGAACACTCAGTACTACCAGTGACATATAGCAGACTGAAATAAATAATTTTTCTTTTCTGGACTGAAAGAATATTCTAGAAAGAAAAAAATAATCGTGACTTGGGCTATGTTAGTGAAAGAAAAGAATAAGTTAAAAGTTTTGACAGATCATGTCACATGAGTACTATGTCACAATGTCAAGAAGGGAATAGTAGTAACATGAAAAATGCAGAATGTGAGTTAAAATCACACTGAAAAAGGTTAGAAAAAGCTCTTTTGCTGAATAATAATATATTGTGTACTCAGGCTCAGATATTTTGACATTGAGAACTTTTAGATAGTTAAATATTTCTGGGAGGCTTTAGCTTCATAAAGACTCATATACGTTCAAAATGTAAAAGTTGCTAATATGCAGATGTTCCTATTATGCTGCGAGTTATTAACATGGAAATATTTTATGGCACACAAGTGATTAGCACTACATTCCTACTAGTACTATTTTTACTGTTGCCCTAAAATTCTCTTGTATAAGCATAATCCGTGGTAGAGAAAAGTACTAGCCCGTCTGGGAGAAAGCACCTATTCAAATAACAGATCTAATGAAAGGGAGAAGTGTAAACTGCTGGCAAAGCAAATTGCTTTCAGCATAAATGTTCTCTTCCTCAAGGTTATTCTGATAAAAATGTCCTTTGCAATTCTTTTGCATTATATCCTGACTATCTCAATTTAAGGTACATTAGCAAAGAATATTGTTTATTATCATTGCTCAAGCATACTAGTTTACAAATAAGATTGGGTAGAGGGGTGCAGCCCCATGCTGCAGTGCATGGTGACATCTGTTCCCTACCTGTGTGTTATGACAAAAGTTACATATCATTCTTGCATGAGGCTACAGCAAGGGTTGGACAGCACAGCATCTTCTCTTTAGCCATGGAGAAACTGCAGAAGAATGAGAGCAGCAGCAGGACAGTCAGATACATAGAACACACGTGGATCTGAGCTCCACTCTCTCCCACTAAATCCATACCTAGATGAGCTGAAGTGATTATTAGAATAATTTTACTACCAATACCTTGTCTATGTGAGACTATGACTGTCCCAGAAGTCTGATTCGCACCCAAAATGGATGGATAATTTTTTCCTTATCAGAGAAGAAACCACTGATGGGCTAGCAAATTTAAATCTCACTTAACACATAGGGGGAAGAATTCTTGCTTCAGAGGTGCAAAAAAGCTGTACAGACCTTAACTCAGACTTACATACTCATCATATATTGTTAAATAGCCCCATGCAAAGTTACTTTCTCCTTATTTAGGGAATGCTTGTTATACATGTGGTCCCTTCTAATTTTTTTCCACATTGCAAAACAAAAATTAAATTGAATTGCAGCAGAATTAATTTATGCAGGTTAAAGAATATATGCAGCAGCTCATAAGGATTGCATGTACAGTATAAATTCATTTAATTGGTCTACAGGGATGCTGGTCTTAATTAAGCCCTCATTGACTTTTTCATTTAAAACAGTTAAAAATGCCAAATACATGGGATTAAAAAAAAAAAAACAAAAAACTATGCATAAGAAACAGTATTTGACCATTTGTGGCATACAGAGCTTCTCCATTTTTTGAAAACTGTACTATTCAAAACAGCCTCTGAAAAAAAGTAAGCAAACAAAGCAGGAGAGAGTTCAAAGACCCAGTAGAAGCCAGGAAACCTAGCACACAAAGTGAATCAGGTGAGGTCCTGGCATCTCTCTCTTTTCCCTACTTTCTGTTTCCTGATTCCATAGCTATTTTACTAGTTCGCCTCTCTTCTCTTTGTTCCTTCTAAGGAATACCTTCTGCTTTATCATCTCCATATATTGTAGCTTTTTTTTCTTCAATCATCTTATTAACATACACAGCACTAACAGGTCCTAGATTAATTCAGCATATCCAGTTTCTGAAATTTCATGATTGAAGCTGTCCCCTGAATGAAGCACTAGAGAATTAGATGGGCAGTATGTATGGTTTTCCTGACTGCAGCATGGACTGAGCTAAAAATGGTGGTAGTGTAGTTTCACAACTAGAAATTTAGGGAAGACAAGGTGTGAGGGGTTGTCTTCAAAAAATCATGTGTTAATATGAATATTAACATCATCACTAGAGGCAGTTTCCATAATTTTCAACAGTTTTGTTGTCACTTCAATAACAGTTACACTAAATTAACTCGTTTTTGTTTTAGGGTCCTCTGATATCTTCATAAACATATATAAGGCATAAGTGGACACATGAATAAATTTTCATTTAATAAGTGCCTTGAAATTATTAAAAATTTGGAGAGATTAATGATTCTTCCTTTTCTCCTCCTGACAGTACAAACAAGTGGAACAGTACATGTCATTCCACAAATTACCTGCTGAAATGCGCCAGAAGATCCATGACTACTATGAGCACCGCTATCAAGGCAAGATCTTCGATGAGGAAAACATTCTCAATGAGCTCAATGACCCTCTTCGGGAGGTAAGATTAGAGCATTCAAGCTTTGTAGGATGGGAACATTCCACATCTTTGCGGTTTTTCTGATTCTGTTCTACAACACTTAACCTGATTTGACCATCTATCTTGCATGAGGCCACAGCAAGGGATGGACAGTACAGCATCTTTACATTAGAAAATAAATGAACTTTATGTTAGAAAATTAAAAAGAGTAACATGCCATCCTTAATTGTTGAGATAAATCGTGGTCTTCTGCCATTCTATAAGAGACCGAACTGGAATGGTTTGGAGTGAAAGACATTACCTGCTCCCTACTTAGAGACAGGCAATCTATGTTGGTGAAACCTCTGAAAGCCATCAGTAAAGCTGTAAAGTACAAGTAGTATCCTTGGTTAAGATGGTTTTTACTTCCTGTCTTTACTGCCAGATAAGACAGTTCAAATCTGAAGTACAAGCCATGAAAAAGTTCTCATATTTTTAAACCCAAGTTTCTAGTATGGTTTTGTTTTTTTAAAAAATTGTGTTGTATATTACATGTGTAAGCACTTGAAATTTTCTTTGGTGACATGCCTGGGATGCTTCTTAATCAGAACATGCTTCTTACATGCTTCTTACTCAGAACATACAAGTGACTATCTTCAATTGGATGGTGTTCATGGATGACCTATGCAAGGATGTTTGTATTATCAATCTGCTGAAATCTTCTACTAAAAAGAGGAGGAAAAAAATAATTGAAATATTCAGAGAGAAAAAAACAGAGACGGAAAAAAGAAGAGAAAAAAAAAATATGAGGAGAATAAAGGATAAGTAGTCTGTGGGGAAACCTGTAATACCAAATTGTGCATTTTACTATTCTCTGCCAAGGTAGAAATGCTGCTGGTAATGGGCATATAACTCCATACAGAGCAGAGGACAACGTATGTAATTTTAACTCCTGTCAGAGCACAGTAAGATATCCATAATCTTTGAAAGATATGTGTTTATTCCTTTCTAACGTCTTTAGTGGATTAAGAAGAACGTAGGTCTGTGATGGTTTGTCTATTCCATCGAGTCCAACTGTTTGCAGTGAGAACATGTCAAAACATGCTATGCAATTCCTATTAAACATTACTCAACTTCCATATTTAAAATAGGTGGGGTATTCAAATTGTAAGAAACAATACCATCCATTCCTGCTCTTGGGCTTCTAAAGCCTGTTGGCACAGTTTGGCCGTGCCAGTGTTACTAAAGCCTGATAGCAATCTCCATCTTTAGAAACTACCTGCTGAGAATGGTAGACTGTGCTCAAGACTGCTGGATAAATGCTAGATGATTCAAGTCAGTACCAGAACAAACAACAATTTTTCTAACAGTTAGGCAGTATAGATTACTGAATTCCAGTGCTCAGCTAATTCCCTAACATACGTGTAGCCTCTCTTGCTGTGGATTTGTAAGCAGTTTGGAGGGCAGGTGGAGGTCTCTGGTTTCTAAACCTCCTCTGCCAATCTACCCTGAGGCTACCCTTGGTATATTTGGAAATGTCAACAGGAAAATGCACTATAAAAATCTACCATGTAGGACAGGAGAAGTCTGTAAATTATCTCTACACTACAGTGATGGGCAAAATAAAAATTTTAGCTAGTATGGAGTTTACGTTCTTTTGAAAAATTGAGTGCATATACAAACTCATCAGTCATTGACATCAGAAACATTGTATGTTTTAAAGGAAAAAAATTATCCATAAATGAAGTATAATACCTTTCTAGTTCCAAGTCTTCTGGTACTAAGAACAATTTTGTATTGCAGCACCCTAATTAGCTTTCTCATTTCCTCCTTACATCAATCCCATTTTTATTTCCTTATTTCCCACTTCCCTGTCTCCTGTTTCCTCATTCCTTCCTTTTTAAAAATTTTCTTTCCGCTCAAGAGAAGCATGACAAATTTATTCAATCATAAACAAAACTAAAAAGCACTTCTAGGGAGAGATCAGGCATAAAAATGTTCAAAAATTAATGAGTGACTAAAAACGTTAAGAGTGGAATTTCACTGAAGGCGTGGTTTCTGGTTTTGCTGTACAGTCATGCAGTACTTAGGATGATTTCTTTGTTCTATTTATTATCTCAGAAAAATGTATTTATTAGTATAGTGCATTCGTTGAGGATTACAATCAAGTTGCACACTGTACTAATGGCAACATAGTGATTTCCAGAAAAATATGTCACCAGAAATAAAAAAAAAACAAAGCAAAACAAACCAAAAACATAAGAATTTGATGGTGGCAGTGAGAGAGCAGGTTTTCCAATGCATCTCTCTCAATTCTAGCAGTAACTCTAGCACTGCGCCCTGAAAATGCCACTTGGATGCGTGCTTATTTTAGCTGTTTTAAATTCAGTGTTAGCTACCACTTCAGTATGCACAGTTTTATAAAGCAAATAGTGAATTTTCAGTGTTACCAATGGATAATAAATTAGACCCTTTTAAGAGTATACCATCTGCCAGTAACTGTACAAGGCTATAATGTGCAGGCAGTAGTACGGTTGCATAATTGAAAGAATTTTTTAATGACTTCTGTATTTTACTGTACCCTATATTTAGTGTAGGGCAAGAATTAAGCATTTAGTCTCCACTGTGCATATGCAGCATGATGAAAGTAACTTAGGACACTATACTGAAACCATGTTTTGTTCTTAGAGTTTGCAGAAAAGAAGCCACACAAAATAGTGCATAAAAAAAGTTTTTAAAAGGCTTGCTTCATATTTGTGTATGGTGAACTTTGTTGGGTAGCAGAAAAGAAAGAAAGAAAAAAAGAATCCTGAACATTTCTGTTTTTTTTTTTTTTTTTCCAGTGCTCCCTAAGTGCATCATATCTGAGTAAAGTGCCTGGTAAAAACCAAGTGGCAGCTGACCTTTATCATTTAACGACACGCTTGTTTTAACAAAGATATCAAGTTCAATGGATTAAAAGTTAGATATGTATCAGAATGTGGGACTAACAAACCTTAACTTCTCCTTGGTTGAGTTACGTGATTTGGGCATACTAACTGGATATCCTTAACTCCACATATTCCAACTGTATTAACCATACATAGCCATGTGTAGTGTGCTGCTGTGTGTGCTCATATAAGGAAAAGCGTTCTTCAAAGAAAAGTGAGGAATTTCACTCCTACTGAAAAGCTTATCTCCTTTTTCACAGAGAGAGTTATCTGATAGTAACTGTCCAGCCTTCCTGGGAATCAAATAGTAAGGAAACTCTCAGCAGTTACATTTTTTATAGAGGTGGAAAGGCTCTTCCAGATCATGCGGGTTCATTGAACCTATTGCAGCTGTGTAGAAGTTCTGTATTACATCTAAGCTGATCATCGAGCTCCCCCTTTATATGCAACCCCCCACACACATCCTAGTTTCATTGCAGAGAAAATATAGTCAATCAGTTTAAAAAAAAGCTTTGTCTTCAGACAGTTGTTGTCTTACAAGATACCTTCCATCTTTGAAAACATTTGCAGTTAACTGTCTCCTTCCCTTATTTTTCAAGGCAGTAATTAGCAAGAGGCTGCAATTAGCATGTTTTCCTTTTACACGTATTGGCTCTGGTCCTTCAGCATGTAGAGATGTGAAGTTTTCTGTAGTTCACGTTCTTTTAATTCAGATACATGTTTGAAAATCATCTGGTATGGTGAGGTATTTCATTTAAATGGAGTGTTTCTAAGTGTCACAACATAAAAAAGAGATGGTACAGTCAAGCAAAAAATAACAACCAAACAACCAAACAACAACAATAAAAACAGGAAAAAAAAAAATCCAGCAACACAGAGCTAAGAGAAATCTCTTCAAAAATGACAGCTGAATTACAAAAATTAAAAGACAAACATAAGAAGTTTCATCAAAGAAAAAAATTTAAGAATAGCCGAAGTGGCTCAGCTGTGGGTTCTGCCTAAGCCTCCAGCCTCTCCAGCAGTGCCTGTAAGAGGATAGATACCCAGAGAACAGCAAAGGACAGGGTGACTATGGTATTTCCCTTGAAGGCTCTCCTAGACTCCAGCTTTTTCAAATTCAGAGGATACTCTGCAAGTGATGTGATTTGTCTATTGAGTAATCCTGAATTGATATATCTTCCAATTATTTACTTACATTCCTCTTGAACCTGTGTAATCTTTCTGGAAACGCAACATCTTTTGACAAGGAACACAGACCTGTGCCCTTCTTTTTCTTGGGTTTGAATACAGCTCCCACTGTTTATTAGATTTAGATGGCCTCAAAAAAAGAAAGTGAGGATATAGACAATTCCTATTCAGTCTTTGTATGCTAGTCATGATTGCATAAATTTTTATGGTAACATTATTGAATGGTATTTTTTTGAGGATATAGTGCTCTATTCTTAATTATTTTTGCATAAAAGCCAGCTCACCTCCATGATCATCTTTGTTGCCATTCCCTGATATTTTTTTCCCAGCTCTACTGTACCAGATCTGCACCCAGCATGCTGATATTTTAATAATATTAATGATTCTTTTCCTAAAATTCCAAACATTAATGTTCTTTTTAAATCACTGCCAACTACTGGGTTTACATTTTTCTATTATAATTGCTAGAGGCAAGAGGTAATGGATACATTATGTATTTGCTGACTTATTTCACTTAATTTTGCACTCCATTAGTAATCTCCTACCAGCCCTTATGAAGCTCTTTTTAGTTTTCTTTTTACAAGCTTTTTCATTTTTAGACAGTGCCCTTTCTGAACATGAGCAGAACTGGATGAAGCTCTTGGCTCTTGTTTTCCCATAAGGATAGTGAGTATAAGTAAGTTAATGGCACCTAATGGATCTGGTAGAATGGTAGAGTTGCAGCATTTAGTAACATTTCTTGTAAGGGAGGTGCATTCATAACAGAATAAGGGAAAGCTTCTGTTGCTGGATTTATACTTTTGTAACAGTAACTAAAATGAAAGCTTACTAAAAAGAGATTTGTTTTTTACATCTTGGCAAATTAAATATATTTGTAGGGAAAATATTTGGACTTTCAAAATGAATTCAAAAAATTATCAATTCAGTAAGTTCACTGTTCTTTTCAGCTAACTTTCTCCTTTTCCCCATTAGAACTTCCTCTTGTAGTATTTTTTGTTCTATTTCATACTGGTCTTTAGAAATCACAAAATATTATATTCCTGTTTGGACTGTGCTATGCTTCTATGAACAATGAAGAAACAACTCCAAAGTTAATATGAGGCTGAAATGTGATGTAATTTGGGCATGGTAAGCTTTAATCCTTTTTAATAATGTAGTCATCATGATTTTCGGATACATGCCATTGAAAATTAACATAATAGTAAAAAATAAAATGAGTTTATTAAAAAACATTAAAGTAACAAAATCAATATTAAATATCAGTATTAAGTTATTGCAAATTACAGATATTTTACTTCAGTAACAACTTATGTCCATGCTTTTAGGGTCATAAAAGAAGTAATAATTTCATTGTAATGGATTGCATTTTATGTATTTTTATATACACTAGACCTTGGTAGAAGCTTAGGAGGGGAAGTAGAGAAAATGCATCAGAATTATAGATGTAGTCATACAGGAAGTCATTTAAGTATCTCTTTAAATAGTTTCGTGGAAAGAGTGAATACCTCTTTATCTAGTGCATTAAAGAGCTTTTCCACATAGTCATGGATAAAACATAACCTCAGTTCAACATAACCTCTGGTGTACTGAAATCATGAATGAATTATGCAGCACATCAGTCTTCTAGAATAAATGCTAGTATACTGGTATACTGGAGCAATACTTATTTGACAAATTCTGAAGAAAAAAAAAAAAGAAAAGCATTGCTATTTTTCGTATCTGTTTAACATATTCCCAGATGATGACCAGTTCTGCAGAGCAGGCTTAATCAAAGCTCTAAGTCTCTTTGAAAGGAATGTTACTAAGATATAAATTTGAGAACAGTAATAAATAGGCAGGGTTTATGTTGGAAATTGGCCCACGGTCACCAGGTGACTGGATTTTACTGTGCTTTAGGATACTCTGCACTACCAGGTATGACACAGAAACACTCTGTTTGCAGTCTCAAATTTGATTCCTAGGAATCTGAGAAAATGAAGCTAAAATTATTTCCTGCATTGTGGGGAGTGTGTTTGCTCCTTGGCACATGCTCATACACGTGTCCAGGCTGTAGGTGGGACACAGCTTTCGAATTACCAACCACTTTCATCACTGCAGCACGTATTCCAAAAACTTTTATCAGAGTCCCTTCTGTGTTTAATGTCTTTGTTAGCAAATCCATCTTGAGCTGCGACATGCTTTGGCAAGTTCAAAATATAACTGCTTGCAATAATACAGATAATAATACACTGACAGCTCTCAGTAATTACGATTTTCAACAGACTTGTTACTGCATCTACGATATTCTTTTGTAATAACTGTTCAATAAATATTTCAGACATGACAGTTCTTTCATGAGCTCTTCTAAAATACTAAGTTAAATCAAATACGAAATCTTAGTGCCGTTGTTTTCTTGTTAAAAGTGTTAAAAGATGTCTTTTGAGAAAAGTACCAGACTATTTGGATGCAAACTGAATACTCTCAAAGCCAGCTACAGAAGTGTAAGTCCAGTCTGTACTTGCTCTTGCCTGGACTGCTTTTCAAGGATCTGAAGAGCAGAAGCAGGAGGGCTTTCCCCGGAACTCTGTCCAGTTCACTGAGAGAACAGCAGCTAATGCAATAGCAGTGCTGTCCCACAGAGGAGAATTCTGCACCACTGCCTGACTTGAGTCCAAGATCACACTTCCAAGTGTCTGTTCTGTCTCAGTTTTTAGTGGACTGAAGGATTGTTTTGTTGATACTTGAGTGGTACTAAGGGGAGGATTGAAAGAAATAGGCTTTTTTATTTTCTTTTTCCTCATGTGGCTTCTGCTAAAAGGCAGTTAAAGTTAAGGCACATTAGACAGTGCTTACCACAGTATGTTCATTCCTATTAGATCTGACTATGCTCTTGCAATTGTAAATGGAGCTGCTAATTTTTAGGATGGTAAAAATAGTAGCAAAGTACTTCTGACAACTTCTGAGTTAGTTTTCTGTACGTAAGTTTTTTAACACTGTGATTGCTTGGGTTTGGCTGGTGCTCTCTCTAATAGGTTTTGTTAAGTTTCAGATCGGTTAGCTAAAGCAAATGATCTTTTTCTCCAATCCTTTAATAATGTCCAGAAGTCCTTTTATGTTAAATCAGTAGAAGTTAAGAAAGTTCCTCCAAGTCATCTAGAGAATAAATGAAAAAAAAAAAGAAAAAAAAATAATTTTATCCAGGGTTATAAACATTGTGGTCTGTTGTAATTCAAGATTAGGATATGGGAGATCTAGCTTCAGGGATGCCATCTGGTACAATGTGCTACTGCTACCTGACAGGTTCTCCATTTTTCTTCTCGTGGAGTTCTGAAGTGAAATTTCTTAGTCCTTATATAGGGAGAGCATGGGCAAAGGAAGCAGAGGGCAGGATGCAGTTCTGATCCATGTCAGAACTGCAGCGCAGACAAGGAGGCACAACATGGATGTCCCCTCCTCCCTTTCCCATAATTCTCTCTCTTGGTAATGGTGAAAAAGAACATTTTTTCTTCATTTTTCCCTGTGAATTTAAATTATGGATCCAGAAGCAGGCTAAAGTCTTTTGAAGCATTTATATTTTTTTGAATTGGTTAAATTGTTCTGAGGGCCACACAAATGTTTCTGTGTTGAATCAACATGTTCAAATGTACCAGTGTACACTGAAGTTGTACAAATACCAATTAGTGTTGTATCTCACCAGCAAGAGATGATGAATGTGTCGTGAGCTGCCAGATGCTAAAGCAGATGCACATGCCTATTTTTATGCACTCTGTCATTCAGTTGCACACTTGGAATAGTAGTAACAGCATGCAGAAGGGTACATGGCATTTCCCTTTTGTACACTTGGAGATGTCTTTTAAAAGCATGGTATCTCAAAGGCAAGACAGTGAAAACAAAAAACTACAGAGCTTAAAATCTGTAGTTTTCCTACCTGAAGGAGTAGGTTTTCCTCATCTGCAAACTTCTCCATGTAAGTGTAATACAGCCCTAGTTGATGAAGAGCCTTTAAGGGATGTTGCATGGAAATAGAGTTTTCAAAAAAAAGTTTTGTTTACTGATAACCTGCACCTCTGATAGTACATAGTGTGGCCAGCAGGAGCAGGGAGGTGATCATCCCCCTGTGCTCAACACTGGTGAGGCCGCACCTCGAGTACTGCGTTCAGTTTTGGGCCCCTCACTACAAGAAAGACTTTGAGGCCCTGGAACGTCTCCAGAGAAGGGCAACGAAACTGGTGAGGAGTCTGGAACACAAGTCTTATGAGGAGAAGCTGAGGGAGCTGGGATTGTTCAGTCTGGAGAAGAGGAGACTCAGGGGAGACCTCATTGCACTCTGCAACTTCCTGAAGGGAGGCTGTGATGAGGAGGGGTTTGGCCTCTTCTCCCAGGCAACGAGCAGGACACGGGGAAATGGCCGCAAGTTGTACCAGAGGAGGTTTAGATTAGACATAAGTAAAAACTTTTTCTCTCAGAGAGTGGTCAGGCACTGCAATGGCTGCCCAGGGACGTGGTGGAGTCACTGTCCCTGGCAGTGTTCAAGTGGTGTCTGAATGAGGAGCTGCGAGATGTGGTTCAGTTTGTGGTAGCATTGGTCATGAGAAGATGGTTGGACTAGATGATCTTGCAGGTCCTTTCCAACCTTGTGATTCTATGATTCTGTGATACATCTTTGCTTTTCAACAGGGTGGTCTGTGTCCTGTACTAGTGCTTGAAATGGCACATAAGTAGACAGATAATGAGACAAAGTGTAGATATGTATGCAGAAGGTTTTGAATTTAATTTGAAGTGTCAAATACTGAAGGAACTTAGGTGTTTTTAGTGATCAACAAGAATCTTCCTCACTTAAATTACTGAGATATAAGATTGTTGGAAGTGAGTGGAGTTAAAAGCTGCTGCAGAGACTCCAGTTCATGTACTCTGAGTACCAATGCATACTTCCCAGTAGTTCCTTGGCTGAGTTCAAGGTAAAGATTTTTAGATGCTGTTTTCATCTTTTGGGATGAAAGCTTAGAGGCTGGATCCAAAACCAGCCTTAGCAGCACTTACTTACAAGGATTTTCCCTAACATTTTCATCTCCTAGTTCTGTTAATTTTCTCAAGAATAAATCCATATTTCATTTCTCCCATTTGTGAAAAATGAAAACTCAGAAGTTGGTTGAGAAGATATTAATAAAGTGCCTAAAGCTCATACAGTTGCATGTCTCAGAGCTGATCACTGTGTGTTTGCGCACTCTGATCATTGCAGTATACTAGAAACAATACGCTGCACCTTGATAGAAGGCTAAATAATTCTGTAGAAAAAGTACCTATGTGCTTATGTATATAAAAACAAGACACATTCTTTGTAATGAACAGTTTTCATTTCATTTCTGTGATTTTGTGAATGTCATTTATATGTACTTAAAATAAATTTAACTCATAGTAGGGAATTTGAAATAGTGAAGAATTGAAAATCAGGAAGCAAAGAGGAATCTGTATTAAAAAAAGAGAGAGCTCGTTTTCAACTCTTTGAAAGGAATGATAACTGCAGGACAAGAAATGGTTTTAAGTTGAGGGAGGGAAGATTTAGGTTGAATGTCAGGGGGAAATTCTTTACAGAAAGAGTGGTGAGGTGCTAAGGCTGCCAGAAGAGAGGTTGTGGATGCCCCATCCTAGAGGTGTTCAAGGCCAGGTTGGATGGGATCCTGGGCAGCCTGGTCTAGAATTAAATGGGGAGTCTGGTGGCCCTACCTGTGGAAGGGGGGTTGGAGATTCATGATCCTTGAGGTCCCTTCCAACCTGGGCTATTCTGTCTGATTCTGTGTGTGTGTGAGAGAGGGAGAGAGAGAGGAAGAATGCAACTGTTTAGAATTATTTGAAAAGTGTTCCTGATGCTGTGGTAGTTGGACAGCAGGTTGTTTGGAAAATACACTGGCTTGTACATGCATCCAGCGTCTGCAAAAGAAAAGTGGAGCTACTTACTGTACCTCTCATTGCTACACATTTTATACTCACTCATTTATGAAAACACTACTTTTCATGATCATCCATATTTCACCAAAAATAGAATGAGTCCCAGCAGTAAGAGCTAGATATAAACTATCTCATCATTTTTAGCAGCTGGCACAAAATAAATGCCCTACAGAGAGGAAGAGAATTGCTGTTGATATTATGTGTAGATAGCTTAATATATAACAGACCTTGAAAAGAATTAAGAGGCTATGACATCTCTAATGCTGCTGAACAGAGCTGGCATGTATGTAGTTTGCTTCGTCATTCTCCAACACAAGAAACCTTCTTCAAAATATTGATACTTATAGCAATGTGACAAACTTAGAATGTGAGAAAGAGGTTAATACCCTTCCTGAGCCATTATTTAAAGCTCATAGCTGGCCTATTTTTAGGCCACCATGTGAGAAGATGTTAGCTGAAAATAGATACAGATCATGTGCCCTTGCAGAATATAGAACATAAGGACATTTCATTTCCAAAGAACATAATTGGAACTGGGAGCAGAATCTTCTTTCACCTTTTGCTTGTAGATTATAACTCAATTTTACAAGCACACGAATTATGTTAACCACTGAATACTTGACTGAAATTAATTTCAAACATATTTCTAATAAGACACATTACTGAGTTAAAATTTGGCTGTTTTTACACTGAAGACACACATATGCATGTATGTGCACACATAAATAAGCCTGTGTAGACATGTATGTGGAATATATAATGCATACATACACTTTCAGGCATATATGTGCAACCCAGTGTCCGAAATGCATGTAAGAGAGAAGTACTATATAAAAATCTGATTATGTTTCTCACTGTTACAGTATGTCTCAGCACATCTATCCTACACCTTCAGTCTATGCTTATGTTACTTTACCATGAACTGTAATGACAAGGCTTTTAAAGACTCTCCTATGATATAAAGTCAGTATAGATTAATTTATTTGTAAAAGATTAATATATAGTTTTAAGATAATTTGAAAATTTTTCTGAATAAATTATAGGAACATATTTCTCATGGAAATAATCCTGAGTCTGTATTTAATTCATAAAGTGAGTAATGCCTGAAATACCTTTAATGGTTAAACAGCTAAACAAATGTAACGTTTTCAGCAAGCAGATAAACTGTAATTGGGTTGTGTTATTTTTTGTTTTGTTTTGTTTTTTAAAGAATATTTAACTGATGTAAACGGTGCACCATGGTATGCCCCCCTGCTTCCTGTGCCTGCCAAGTCTCATGCACAGATGCTGATGGCAGCTCCTGGAAACCCCGCTGTCATCAGGCTTCCTCATTTCTGTTGCATGCCTAATCCTAGAGAGAAAGCACAGGCAGAAATATTCAAGGCCTTACTGACTGCATGCAGAGAGCAAATACAGCACACTTAGTAAACGTAGAAGGTGGAAGGCTAAACAGGTATCTCCCTTCACTTTTTGGATGCCTTATTTACACAGGTACTTCTTTTATATGCTCCTCAGAGTAAATATTTTCAGGATTTGCAAATGCAGAGGATGTCCCATGTGCCCTTGATCTGTCAAGTCTAGATTGTGATTTGGCTCCTAGCTCTAATGTGATTCTTTCTTTGCTTCTCTGATACCATGCACTCTCTTTTATCTTGCTTATGTTATGTAACTGGAGTGAATGGCTCAAATATTGGCCTGTGTTTATAGACACTGATGAATGACTTTTACTATAGCTGTAATTACTAATGCATATGAACTAGTCCACTCCTGCCAATTTGCCTTCTCTTTCCCCAGCGTGATCTGCTGTTGAGGTTGTTCTTGCTTCCTATTTGCACTCCTCAGAATTTCTTGCATTCTTTACACCTCCTATGCCATTTATGCATCTCTTTTCCCTGCAGCTAACATTGTTAGCTAAAGTGGTACTCTCACGAAAATTCTATCGTCAGGGCTGTCTGGCTGTCACTCTACTGAGTTACTCCCAGAGATTTCATTTTCATTTTTTGCCATCTGATGCTATTGCTTCTGTAGCCATTTCTCCATGTCTCACTTTTTTCATTTGTAACTGAGCAGCATCCTCATGATTCACCGCAAAACTGAGCTCCAGAGTCTCTGCTCTCAGTATCTTTCTATATGGCTTGCACTGCAGCCCAGTGGCCTGAATATGGGTCATGAGCTCCTTACACTTTTGTCACATGCTTCTCATAGCGTAACAACACTGAGCTGCTGTGCTTGATCCTGCTACAGCACCCTTTGCAGTGGTTTCATTTAGAAGGCAAATTTAAATGGCCTTATAATTAGCTCGTCTCTCTTAAAATAATAGAGCAGTGACGATGGCTGATTCAAAAATAGAAAGGGATTGGGCATCCTCCTTATCTGTCTCTTTATATCTTTCTGTTAAATATATATGTGTGCGTACACAGTTGACAATGTTAATATTCTAGCATTACACACAGGCATTCAGGGTTCTATCACACATTTGTCTAAGAAATCAGAATAAATCTCACTGTTTGCAAATGCTCTTCTTCCCCACTTCAAGATGCTAACGTAGATAGCATAGCAATGCTTTATGAGTCAAAGACAGGAGTTCGTTTATACTGTATATACAACAAGTCACTACTGAGTAGTTACCAATGAAATGCAAAGAGAAATGTGCATAAAAACTCCAAACAGTATTTCAAGCTCAGCTAACTAGTATTTATCCAGTATAAACAGTAAATTTAATTTAAGCAACTTAATAATTTTACAGAATGGTTCTTTTAATTCATAATAAGGAGTAACTGCTAGCCTAGCAATTAACAAGATAACAGTATTTCCGATCCAGAGCTCCTGGAGAGGTTCAAAATAACATGGCCTACAAACGACTGCTGCTGATAGTTAAATAACCGTTTTCCTGGCTTTTGTTGTTAACTGTGTCAGCTAGATGATACAAAGAGAGTGTGGGTAAAGCACACTTGAGAAGCAGCTAGTGGATGAGTCAGTTGTCTTGGGCGTTTGGGCTGTGAGATACAGGAGACAAGAGGAGAAATGAAAGGATAAGGAGGGAGGGATAGAATGGCAGAAGGAATTTCTTGCCTGATGCAGCACTTAGAATAAATTCTCAGGGGAGCTATTCTTAGCATTGAATTCTGCTCTTCACTAAACAAGTACAAATCAGAAATAGTCAACGCACAAATTTATCTCCAGGATGTAGCTTTCTGTTTCTCCTAAGGCGTGTTGAGTTTTTTCTCCCACCAAGTTCTTTGTTTCAGTAGTTTGTGCTAGTCCTCAGGCAGTTCTCTGCTAGCTTCACAGTTTTTCCTCTGTTTTCATCCATAAGTTATTTTCTGCATGGGCCTTCTTGCTTCAGTGAGATAAGTCATCTTGTTCAGCCACATCACATGTTCTGCATTCAACAAATATTTTATACAACAAAGCACCCACATCAACACATTCTACGTAGTAAGTGATGCAAATACAAGTGTAGCTCTGGATGACTTTGTGAAATTCCACTCTCTTCCTCTCTCCCTGTTTGTTTGTTTTTTTTTTTTTTTTTACGTTTTTCTGTTGTACACAACTACTCTGCTTTCAATCACATGGATCAAGCACTGTTGTGAGAATAGCAACACCCTTTCCAGAACTTTTCAAAAACAAAATAATTTCTTTCTGGCTGTCAGGTAATATTTCATTTGGTGCATATAAGAAGTACACTTTATTCTAAAGAACTCTAAGTAAGATCTGAGGTTGTTTCTGGAAGGATGTAGTAGGAAAAAATAGTAGCTGCCACACAGATCATGTACAAGGTCAATCACAGATTGATTGGTGTTAGCAAGTGGTACCACAGTAGTTCAGAACAAATGCAGAAGGATGAATATGGTTTTCAGAATCATCACATTACCACAAGAAGGACTGGAAGCTAGGGAGAAGGTGGAAAAACAATGCTATTTGTTAACCTGTGAGCAAGCAGACCAGGAAGAGAAATGTGATTATTAACAAAACCAACATTACTGTTCCTTAATTGTTGTTTTAGAAAAATATGAGGTTTGCTTCATAATGACTAATTTACACCATTTTTCAATGGACTAACACAAGTTTCTGATACAGGCAGATACCGATAGGATTTTACAAATCTTACATTTCTTGCAGTTCTCCTTCCTGCCACAAATTGACAATGCATACGTTAAAAGTCTGTAGACTCATAATTGAACAACTTCAAATTTAAAACGCTTTACTAAACCTAGACATCAGTCTTACGTGCCTCCTACCCAAGATATTATTTGGTAAATACTACATTATTAGTACAACACCCAGACACAAAAGAAAGTTAAGATATTTTGCTGCTCTTGAATACAACCTGAAATACTGGTTGTTAAATAAATTTTGTAAATTGCAGTTTATTTATACAATTAATAAAAGGAAACAGAATCTATAGCAACTGCTGCTGTCATACATAAATTCTATATTACCTTCTGGAACAAACTAGCAGTGATATTCTTCAGGATTTTTTTCTGTAGTAGTCACTTCCAGCACTACATATGGAGAGGGAAGGCCTTCAATAACTAGAGGCTGGTTAACTGGCTCACACTTATCTGAGTTACCAGCACTTCCCAAGCTTTTGAAACTAGACAGGCTATCTCACGATTACAGTTTGTCTTAAAACATCGTGTCTGTGCTCATTTTGATAGTTCTTATCCTTTTCCCAACAAAATTATGAGACATAGAAAATTTCAGAACATTGAAGAAGATTACAGCTAAATTAACTTTAAAATTTGCACAGTTTTGGAATGGGTACACTGTTCAGTGAATGAAAAGATGGATAGTGTCTTTTTTTCTCTCTTTTTTTCCTTCTTTTTTTTCCCTCTTCTAAAATATTCTAAATATAATAGAAGATCTAGAGAAAAGAAGCATGACATGCATGGAATTGCTCTCTCCCTTAACCTCAGTTAAATCAATTAACAAGCTGGGAAAATGATGGATGTCTTTCACCAGACAGACCTTATTGGAGGTTTGTTGAGCCATCATATCTGCATTTTAAGTTAATGCAATAATAAGTCTGAAGTACAAAAAATACATGTAGGGAATTGAATTAAAAAATCAGATCAGAGTGATATAAAAGTACACAGAAAGCCAGCATTCAACCACAGAAGCCAAGAAAACATAATTGATCCAACCCATATCTCTGCTGCTTGAAAATACATAAAAAAGATTGGTTTCTCTTAGGAGACAGCAATACTAGCTACCATATGCACTTTTTAAGGACGACTTGTCATAAAATGAGGTGGAGGGAGCCAGGGAGAAAAAAAAAACACAACTGTGCACCTGCTTCAACTCAGTCCTGGCAGAAACCAAGCAGGGCTTTCATTCAAAGATGGGCTGTAAAGCAAGTTTATTACTCCCTGCCTTAGCTCATCTCACAGCTGGTTGGAAAATTTTCTGCAGCTGGGCAACCAGTGTGCAGGTATGGTGGAGGTCCTGGAGACCTGAGGGTTTTGAAAATGTAAATACACAGACTGTCTACTGATTTTCAAGACAGAATGTCTTTCCCCTTTAGTTTTTGTCAGGCTTTGTGCATTGTCTGTGGTCAAACACGTAGGTTACCTCAAATCAGAGCATTCTTGTGCTTCTAAAGTGTAAAGCTGCGGCAGCTAGAGAGAGAGGTTTTCCAAAGCCTACATACCCCCCGTATGCAGCTGTATTTAGAGAGTGGCAAAACACCAAAGTCTTGAAGAAAAGAGAATTACATCTCTCGGTGCAGTTCTAGACATAAACGATGATATCCAAAGGTTAAACATGAAATTTAAGCAGTCTCTGTGTTAAAAATGCCCATTGTTCTGGTACAGAGAGAAATCTGGCATAGTGTACAAAGAGAAAATTTGTGCCAGACATCAAATGGGCTACAAATGAAGCCCTAGATCTGTGTTTTCCCTATAGAGAATGCTAGATTTAAATGTAAGTGAAAAATGGAAAGATTGTGGTAAAACCACTCAAAGGTAAAGCTCTGCATACTCATTCAAACATGTCTAAAAGCTTTGGAGTAAAATTTGTTTTTCAGAGAAGCACTCTGTTTAGTTGATTAACCACAGTGTATCAAAGCAATTTGAATCATTTCAGGTGTACCAGAAATAAAGAATATTGCATCCTGTTGCCACATGTATATTTTCTGGCACTAAACAAGTTTTGATCTGTGTGACTAACAATGTAGTCACTCCCCCAGTGGGATGCTAACCCTAGTCCTCCTGATTGCCTGCTGTCATAAAGCCTGTGAGTACTTAATATCTGTGAGATGCCTTCTTTCTGCCAAGGCTGAGTGCAATTGAACAACAGGTTAAAATTAACTGCAATCACGAACACATACAGAATATGACTACTTAAAACCCAAATGAACCGCATATGTTGCTCAAAAATTAATGGCTTCTATTTATTTCCATGGAAACTTCAACAGATATGGAGAGCACAGTAACACTACTTGATAGAGCAAACTCTCCACTACAAAACACTATTTTTTCAACACAGTCATCATCTGTAGCAATGCATTTTCTCCAGCTGTGAACAAGACCCTGTATACTGTGCTTGCCAAAATCAGCAGTACATGAGGTGAACCACTGTTGTTGTTGCAACTGCGGAAACATACCACCCACCTCCTCACTGTGCTCATATCCTCCGTTTGGTAACCATAAAAACACAGCAAGCATCAATGAATGCTAATGGATGAAATTTTTTCCATATGGAGAAATTCAGTGATGCACTTTTGCGTCATAAACACTTCTGTGTCAAATGTGTTTGTCAGACTGCCCTTCTGCCATCTGTTGACAGCAACAACATGTAATGCAATACTGGTGGTAAGGTTCAGCCTCTACTGCCATACCACTGACACCACCTCTGGTGTTGTGTGCTAATAAAATAGAATAGGAAGCATTACTTTCAGGGAGGCCCTCATATATTCCACATGTTGATATACCCCAAATCCTTTTAAAGCAGAGCATTAAGACATAGGGAAAACAAACAAACAAATAAACAAACATGCATTGTTAAAATTAAGTTTTGTTTGTTCGTTTGTTTGTTTGTTTTAATAGAACTGACCAAATGAAACTAAGTGTAGCCATAAACACACTTTGTTGGCCTCTACATAGGAAGAACACAGCTTGTGGACAGAAGTAGTGTCATCTATTAGCTGAATTGGATGTGTGGGGAAAAAACAACCCATCAGTCATACACATTTTTCTAGGACTTCCTCTTTTTTCTACTAACAGCTTTTTCCAGTCAGTCTAACTAAAAGCACTTCCTCTATCCAAAAGTTTCTCACTGAGAGAAAAAGCCTAATGCCATCAGAGAAGTGGATGACCGCTGTGCCCATTGGCATTATTCACAGCTGCTTCTTTAGGTGTGACATGACAAGATGTGTTGGAGCAATTGCCCAGAAATACTGAACTCATGAAAATGATAATGTCTAAGGATTTAATGACAGTTTGAAAAAAAAATGGCCAGAAGAGCCAATATGAGTAATAAGGCCAATACAACATCAAGCAGCAGGAGCCAGTGGAGACAGCTAGCTAATCCCTAATATAAAGCAGATCACTACACCTCTGATTTAGTCCTTGCATACTAGTCAGGTACTTGACCTTGATAAACACTTATTCCATGTGAGTCTGAATCACTCCTTCCTTTAGCCACTTCAGACACATAAAATGTTATTAATTCTCTCTCAAGGCTTCCATTTGTTATTGGTGTACAGGTGAGAAAAAAAAAAACAAACATTATTTCTTCTAATAAAGATACATGGGGGATCATAATTTGGTTCCAGTAATACTCCAAAGAAATAACTCAAAAAATAAGAGTTAAAAAAAAAGAAAGATGTTTATCTGCACATAAAATGACAACTTTTAATTAGGCTTTAAAAAAAAATAAAATTAAAAGACATTACTTTTTCTCCCAGAGCTTTCTGAATTACATAAGGTACTTTCATAATCATTACTGTTTCTTTACCCCTAAGATGATATTTGAAGTGATATACAAGAATCTGAAATTACAGCACTGCTTATGATTAAGACTCACAGAAATGTATTTTACTTGTTCTGAACGATCTCATATTTAAATAAAAGAACACTTTAAAGAAAAACAAAGCACTTAAAAATGACACATTTCTTTCTCCCTCAGTAATTTTCCACCTTCTAACATCTTAAACATGGAAAGTTGGTGCTTTAACATAAACTTTCTTAGAGAACTAATCAACAAAACGAGTGCATTACTAGAACGTAACAGCTGAAATTACCACAGCGGGGAGGTTTTGTAGCTTTGTTCATGCCTTCATTATGCAACTCAAACGGAACAGATAAACTGTATGTATAGATGGGTATATATAGGTATAGACTATATAGCAAGAGAGAAAGGTGTGCAGGAGATGGAGCCATAAAAAGAAATGAGGTTCCAAAAGTGAATATCCTGCAACAAGATGTTTTGTTTTATTTGCCGAGAAGAAATGAAATCTTTTTCTGTTGGACTCTGCTGGCTCTGCACAGAGGGCCCATGTAGTTGTGAGTTCTCTCCTGTGTTTGTATCATAAAGTTATGAAAATACATTATTTATCACCTCCTTTTTTTCTATATGTCACTGAGTCACAGAATGATTAACGTTGGAAGTAACTTCTTGAGGTCATCTGATCCAACACCCACACTTAAGCCGGGACAGCTACAGCACGTTGCCCAGGTCCACATCTCTCTTATGCTGGGAAACTAAGAAACAGATTATTCAATATGCTGAATAGGGCAGAAGGATCACCACAGTTGATCTAATGGCAGTACTGTGCTTAATGCCAGCAAGAATATCATTAGCTTTCTTAGGAGCAAGGGCACGTTGCTGACTCACGTTCAACTTGGTGTCTGCCCAGACTCTTAAGTCTTTTTCTGACAGTGTACTTTCCAGCTGGGTGACAACCAGCCCTACTGGTTCCTCAGGGTTCCACCCCATAAGCGGGACTATTTACTTCTCCTTGTTGAACTTAGTGAGATTTTTGTCAGCCCATCTCTGCAGTCAGACTGGTTTCATCCAGACAGCTGCATGGCCCTCTGGTGAGTCAGTCAGTCACTATTTCCACTCTTAGGTCATGCACAAATTTAGCGTGGGTGATGTCCCTTCCTTCGTCTAGGTCGTTAATGAAGATGTTAAACAGACCTGAAAGTGTTACTGACCACTGCAGTATGCTGGTTGTTACTGGCCTCCAACTAGACTTTGCACCATTGAATACATTCCTCTGGATCCACCCATTCAGTGAGTTTTCAGTCTACCTCACTGTCTGCTCATCTAACCTATGTTTCAGTAGTTTCTTTGTGAAGATCTTATGAGAGGCAGTGTCAAGGCCAATGTATCTCCTGATCTGTTTCTTTTCCACTCAAGATGGGAGTCACTTGTCTTGATGTCTGGAACTTGCAGTTCCATAAAGTTGCTGGTAAAGATTGAGACAAAGAAGCATTTGGTACCTCAGCTTTTCCACTGTCTTGGATAATCAGATCTCCTGCTTGTTTGTTTAAGGAGAGGGCCCACATTTTCTTTGCCTTCATTTTTGTCACTGAGGTATTTGAGGTATTGTTGCTCTTAATGTCTTGGCCAGATTGAATTCTATGCTTTCCTGTTTCCATCTTCTTGGCAGTGTCTCTGAATTCCTTCCAGGTTACCTGTCCTTGCTTCCACCTTTTCTAGGTATCCTATTTGTATCTGAGTTTGGTCAGGACCTCCTTGTTCATTCATGCATGCCTCCTGGAACTGTTGTGTCTGACTTCTGCTTTGTTGGGATGCATGACTCATGAACTTGGAGAAGGTGATCCTTGAATATTAGTCAGCTTCTTAGGGTCCCTCTTCCTTCTAGGTCCTTATCCCACAGAACTCTACTACACAAATCGTGGAAAATGACAAAGACTAAGGTTGTGATCTGTGCACTCCTTGCTGTGTGAAGGACTTTATTTACTTTATCTGCCCCACTTCTCAGTCATTTGTGCTTGACAGCTTTTTCCCTAGGCTCTCTGTTCCCAAGCTCTCATTTTTTCACTTCCTTGATCTCTTTTTCAAAGTCAACCTTCCTGACTCCTTTTTTTCTATTTCTTCTCTGTCCTTTGTGTTTCTTCCTGTTCCTCTCATTCTCTTTCTTAATACTGCTCCCCTCATACTGTTTTTCTTTCTGCTGATGACTGTTGAACTTTTCACTTTCCAAACCCCTTCTGTGCTAACTGATCAGCCTCAATATTATTTCAAGACAATTTTTGCATCATTTAGTAATTTCCTTTCTCTGCCTCCCAGACATGCAAGACAGTTATTCACTTTCAGAAATAGAAAACAAGCGGCATATCTACAGAAAAGTCCCTGAGAAGAGCAAGAAAAGTAACGGTTATTTCCAGCTTTCTGACATCAGCCAAGACGATAGCAAGGCAGTCTCAGGGAGAGCAGAGAAAGTAGTCTGGGACTCCACACATGATGCCACCAGACTGCGAGCAATGGGAGAAGAGAATAACCTGTCCTCTCCAGGGAAACAGTGGCTGAAGTTTTTCTGAGAAATAAGGTTCCTTGTTACCTGTTTAGATGAAGAGAACAGGCTTTTCTTCTTTCCTTGGAAAGACAGTCAACTGGAATCTCTTTTTAGTATTTATTATGTTACCCAGAGTATACTTTAAGGGGTATATATAAAAGGCATATTTAGAATATATCTAAGCGTAGAGATGTGATGCTGTTGAGACAGAGGCTAAAGAAAACTGCTGTACTGCTCTTTGTTAAGAGTCAGTGTTCATTCATGCTCAGAAACGCTTCTATTTCCAACTTGCCATTAACATTACTACTGACAGTAAGGAAAAGGCTGAGATTCTCAATGCCTTCTTTATTCTGTTTTTAATGATCAGATAACTGTCAGGTTCTCCTCAGGGAACTCTGCCCCCTGACCTGGAAGTCAGAGATGGGGAGCAAAATAAATTCCCCACAATTCAGAAGGAAGCTAGTGAAGGAAGTTAGTGACCTGCTACTCCACTTGGACTGTCATGAGTGCACGGGGCCAGATGGGATCCACCTGAGAGTTCTAACGGAGCTGGCAGAAGCGACTGACGCATTAACTTCCATTATTATCAGAAGTCCCAGTCAACCAGTGAGGTCTCAGAGAAATGGAGGCTTGGTAATATGATGCCCATCTACAAGAAGGATTGGAAGGAGGATCTGAGAATCTACAGGCCTGTCATCCTGCCCTTGATATCTGGGGAGATCACTGAAGCAGATCTTCTTGAGTGTGATCACACAGCACGTGTAGAACAACACAGGGTCAGGCTCAGCCAGAGTGGATTCGTGACGGGCACATCCTGCCTGATAAACCTCATCTCCTTCTATGACCATGTCACCCACCTAGTGGGATGAGGGAAAGGCTGTGGATGTAGACTACCCAGGCTTTAGCAAAGGCTTTGACACTGCCTGGCTCTGGAAAGGTAAATATTCTTGGTGAGAAACAGCCTTAAGACCTGTAGCAGTTTTAGGAAAACAGTACTGCTTTCTGAATTTAAGGATCTGTTTGAAGTGCACAATTCTGTGTTTATAAGATGAATTAAATTCTGAGAAATAAATTTTTCTACTGATTTCAGCTAGCCCTGCAGCTAATTACAGTGGTCATTTATATTTTCAATAGAGTTGTTAAAATCAGAATGACGTTACTGGTACAACATTGGAAAACACAGGGCTAAACTTTGCACTTGCATAACTTTATCACTTAGTACAGTTATTGCAGCAGCTAATCTTCTTGTTAGCTTTTCTGTGTAATTCTTATCTAATCTTTATCTTTCTGCCATTTTTCCCTGTTAAAATTGAAAGGAAATAAGATGTGAAACCCACCGGAAGAAGACAACTTTTTTAGTACAAATCAGAACTGCTTTATTGTTCCCATCACTTCGCTGGAAAGAGATGAAAAGCTAATGAAAAGATTAAAAATGAGGCACAGTAGGAGAAATAGAAAAATCCAATAACTGCATAATTTATGTTTGTGTGTGTGATCAAAATATTCTTTTTTCAGTGCCATTTATAATGTATATATTTGCTGACCGTCATTACCATAATGTTTCTTGTCTATTTAGGAGATCGTCAACTTCAATTGTCGGAAGCTGGTTGCTACAATGCCTCTTTTTGCTAATGCAGACCCAAACTTTGTGACTGCCATGCTAAGCAAACTGCGTTTTGAGGTGTTCCAACCTGGTGATTATATTATCCGAGAAGGTGCTGTGGGTAAAAAGATGTATTTCATTCAGCATGGCGTTGCTGGTGTTATCACCAAATCCAACAAAGAGCTGAAGCTGACAGATGGCTCTTACTTTGGAGGTGAGTAGGAAAAAATGAACTGTACCTTTGAAATGAATGCACTAGCATAAAACATATTAAGATATGAGACATATAGAGATGTATGAATGTCTTTTGCCTGGACAATTCCAATTGCTGGGAAGTGTATGCAAAATATTTTTGAATAATACATTCACACTCTGCTTACGCTTCTGATGTAGCTGCTGAAGATAGGGAATAACCTTTCTAAGTGATTTTAAATGAAGAGCATCTCTTTAAAAAGGGATAGAAATTTGTAGTCATAAATGCACTTCTGAAAGTTAAAAATAACTGCAAGAGGTCAAAATTTGATGGGATTAAAGACGATTATTATTATGAGATATTTGGCATCCTTCAAGAATATTTCATGCTGTTATTAGGGCTTTTTCACTAAATTTTTTTGTATGCAGTATTGATTAGCCTTCCAGTAAAAAAAAACTGAGAAACTGAACTCTGAGTAGACAACCATTCAACAGCTGTATGTTAATGAAAATAAATTTAAAAAAAAAAAAAAACAGACAGAAATTTTAATGCAACTTAAATTCATTTGGTAATCCTAATGAAAAATAGATAATCATTTAGATGAAGTCATCTGAATATTTGTATTGGAATGAAAGCAGTCTTTTTTTCACATGTAATAATCAGTATGATTTTGTTTTTCTGGTGGCTTTTAGTTGTCTCTGTGCAATGAAATAGGTATCTGCTTCTTAAGGTAGAGAAAAGGCTGGCTTCTAGATGTTGATTGAACATTTGTATGTAGTACTGCTGCTTAAGACCATTAGTTAGTTTGTTATTGTATTAATTTTCTGTTCAATCCCTTGAATCATCCCAGAGCTGAGCTGAGTCAAAAGCCTTTCAGAAAATGTTGGATTGAGAACCTAAACAGTAGCATTTAGCTGATGTACAGAAGTGGAATGCTTAAAAATGTAATGTGGGCCTCAGAGTTTGAATTGGGCTACAGAGTTACTTAACTAATCCCGTTTTAGAGTAATATCCTAAAGCAACTCCTACTGATCTGGCCAGCAGGTCATGTCATTCTGCAGTAGCCTTTGCAAGGTGATTTGTACCAGTATTTGTACAAGCACTTCAGAAAAGCAGTCTTGTGCTTATCCCATGGGCTTAAACCATAAATACTGAAGACAGGAGATTAAGAAGAAAAGGTAAATGCTGAGGATGAAGAAACAGAGCAACCTTGGTCGTGGTTTTCTCTGTGCTTAGCAGTGCCCCAGTTTATGAAAATGAGTTTGCAAGAACCTGCATGCTGAATCTGGCCATAATACTCCTCTGAACCAGCAGAGGATCAGAGGAGATTGCAAATGGAAGTATTTTATGTAACTGTCAGCCTGTTCTTGCAGTGCAAATGACTCCTTAGCTCATCCTGTTCATCCGCTACCTTAGCAGGACTGCAGTCAAAAAATAAGCTATTTGCACTGTCTGGATACCTGAAGAACTTAATATAGTGCATACCAAAACATTTTGTTCATACAGACACTCCTGGGATGAGACAAGGAGCACAAAGATCTGGACAAATATCTCTGAATCCTAACAGCTGCTGGGGCAAATGGGAAAAAAATATTGGCTGCTGTTTGTAGCCGAAAGGGAAGATACGAGAAAAGGAAGAGTGAGCACACAGGGAGAAAGAATCTGGGAAAGGATGTACTCTGGGATACAATACATCATGATTCAGATCTGTTTTAACAAAATATCATACAGCATTGTGAATTCCCAGAAAGAAAGACCTATTTGACTGTAGCTGAAAAGAGAGGAAACAAGATGCCCATCAGAAAACTGTGAAAATCTTGGTTTGTCAAAGCAGAAAAAAAACCTCTAATACACTCTTCTATCTGAAGGAAATACATTTTCTCTGAAAAATGCACCACAGTCTGAGCAGAGCCTCCTGACCAATACAAAGATTAAAAATATTTCACCCGGGAATAGTAACAAATGTCTGTCCAAATCCCAAGACTAATCACTTTCTTTTTCTCCAATGGAGACATGCAAAATCTGAGACCAAGATACTGCTTAACAAGCTGCAACTTACAACTTTAATTCTATAGCCCCAGATCTGACCTAATAAATCAGTTTAAATATTTATGCTTTCCACTGAATAAAAAATACAGAGGTGCTATGGGGTCATGAGAGCTTGGGTTTCCCAAGAACTCTGGCTCTGGGGATTTTGGGAGGCGTCCTTGGAGAGGCAAGCTGTCCTACAAAACTCATGGAGTGTGTCCCACCTTAAATTTGGAAAACATTTATCAGAGTATCAATCTTTAAAATACTTTGGTATTGACAAAATTTTATCAGCAGAAAGTTACACCCTGGAGTTGTAGGACAACTAGTAGTTAGTGTGAAAGCCAAGACTTAAAATGAAACAAAGCAGTATCACCAGTATTTGTTTGGAAATTCTTGTCAAAAAGAATGTGTCTGAATATCCACAGCCCCAGTAACAAGTAGAAAATTCTGTGGTTTTAGTATTGATTAATGAGACTGTATTTCACCTCAGCCTTACATTGATTTTTGATGGAAGTGCAGAGTGATGACTCCAGAGAGCCCATCATAGATCTGGGCTTTATTAGTGTATGCCTTTTATCTCATATGTGCTCATTGGTTTCTCCTCTCTGATGTAAGTAAGTCAAATATACTAGCCACTAAGATATTTTGGCTTGTTTGGTGACACAGCTGTCAGGAGAGTATTCTACCTCTTAACTTCCACGTGTGTTCTTAAAGAAAATCTTGAATTTTGGATGTAGGAGCATTATTTAGCCTTGCAGACTGTAGGATGCTAGTTTTTGTCCTTTGCATCTACTTCAAGTGCTAGTATGCATTTGCAAATGATGTCTGGTACTATCCTTTTCTGTAGCCAACATCTGCCTCAGCCCTTCCCACCACTCCAGCTTTAATGGAAAACAAAAAGCATGCATAAGGGAATGAGTGAGAATACATCTGGCCTTCTAGTCTGCAAGCACATATTGATGGCTTATGTCCAGCTCTTTATCTAACAGAACCTCAAGTCCTTCTCCACGAGGCTGCTGTCAATGATTTCTTTTCCCAGCCTGTAAACATATCTGGGATTGCCCTGACCCTAGTGAAGCACCATGTACTTGTCCCTGCAGGACCTCTTTAGGTTCACGTGGGCCCACTTTTAAAGCCTGTTCAGGTCCCTCTGGATTTTGAAGGTGTTGCAATTGTTAAATAATTGTTTTTTTTTCATTTGGCCCATGATTTTATTTATCTACAGTTCGCAATAATGAAATTATAAAATATTAGTGAATACAGCAGTGGTTTATGAGACATCCTGGAATTTTTTTTTCTGTCTCAGTACATATTTGTGTTTCTGTTTATTAACACCCGGTATTTCAAACACAATAGTGCATTGTGCTATAATCCTGATAGTAAATAGTAGGGAGAAAATTGCCAGGTTTCAGTCCTGCTGAACTTTTCCGTCTTGGTAGCAGTTGACTGTATTAGAAATTGCTCAAAGATCTTTTTGTGTTGGAAAGAGTTACAGGACAGATTGTTTATTTCTTCCTCACTACACACATAAAAAATAAAGGTTTTTACATCTTACAAACCAGGCACAAAAATAAGAGTAATTCATTTATACAGAAACATAGATTATCATTTTACTGAGGCTTTATAGAGCAGAAATAATACTTTAATGTATCTAATTACCCTAATGCAAATTTAATTTACATTTTAACAGTGTCTGTTGGTATAAGATGCTGTAATACCCCTAATACAAGTGAATTCTGATTTTTGGTGGAGTAAATCATATTACAGGTCACTCCATAATGATCATATTTACACGATTTACAAAGGTGCCATGATTAATAACAACAAACATGAGTGTAATAGATTAAAGAGAAGTCTGTTGTAATAAAAGAGCTCATTTCGCACAGTTCCCTTCCTTTTGCTCAGTCAGTTGTGGATGTGGCTGTTTTTACTGCCACAATGAGATCTGGCTATGTGAAGTGTCCTTACCTCCTGGCAATAAAGCCTTTTCTCCCCTGATATGTAATGATCCTCCACTTCTCTGTGCATCCCTTGCTCCAGTCTGCTGGTGTTCACTAGCAGTCTGGTATGGAATGCAAGCTCCTGCCTGGGTAGAAAAGGCAAAAAGGAACATTCTGCTATTTTTCAACTCATACTGTTGCCCCTGCAAACATGCTGATGAGTGGGAGTGGTTTCATGATGTCCCCTCCAGTTGCCAGTTCCATGCAGTCTGAGGAGATACTCTGGGCATGCAGTCCTGATCTATCTAAGCACATACTGAGCCTCGTTTGTGTTTCAGTGCTGTGTCAGACTGGGGCTGACATGCCTGCAAAGAGTAAAAACTGTGAATAAATCCACCACTACCCAAACAATGGTCCTCAGCAGAATGAAAGAGGCTTGTTTGGAGCATATTCCAAATGCTGCTGTTACTTCTTTTGCTTGCTTGCTAGTGGGTAGAGCACTGTCTCCTCACTGTGGTCCCATTCTCCTTGCTGAAGTTATTGGCAAAGGGGCTGGCAACCTCAAAGGACAAAAGATAAGCCTTGCGTCCCTGCTATGTTTTTCCTCTTCCATCTGTTTTCCCACCTGTGTTTATACAGGCTTTCCTTCATTCAACCACCCAGACGTATGTTCCAGGAAATTATAACTCCATTTTTCTGTTTTTAACAGATATTGTGTTAAAGCTGAAGGAATGCCAGTCTTGCTAGGGGAATCCAAACTGAGTGTGTAGGATGTGTAGGATATATTTTTATCATTTACATTAGCCTGGGGCCCCCATGGAGTTTGTAGTTGGATGGAGTTTCCTAATTCCAATAGACTAGTGTGCAATAATTCATGTACCCAGTTGGTGATGTGTCTCTTGTGCTTCCCTCTCCCTGCTGTTTTTATTTTATTATCCCCATTGAGGATCTCAGTGGTATCATGCCACTTAGAGTCATCAATAAGACATTTTGTAGACTAACGAAAAGTCATATTGCTTTAAAAGTTTTTTGGTTTTTTTTTTTTTTGTTTGTTTTTCTATGAGTTTCCAGATATATGAAGGATGAGGAAGTATACATGATTCTCTAAAACTGTATTTTTGATACGTGCTGGTTTATGGTATATTTATGAGAGTTGCCCTGTGTAGTTTCATACGTAATGTAGATACTGCTTGCATTGTAATCAGAGACAAATGAATGTCTTTTTTTAATTTAGTCAAGGACACCTATATGAAACTTCCAAATACCACTGTTCCTCTAGCAAAATCACATATAATCCCCATCTTCCCAGAATTTGGAGACAACTTATGGGATTGCTTTTTTTTTTTTTTTTTTTTTTCCTGTTTTTATTCTTAGCACTGGTTTGTCAGTGTCACTTACGGAATATTTCATATTTTTAAATGTTTTACTTTGCCGCGGTTATTTAGTGCCATGTTAGTAGTTACCCTTTCAAGCTTTAGATTCTAATAAATTGTATTTTGTATTTCCTTCAGCTTCTAGAAGTCCAATTAGACAGAACTATTTCAACCTACCTAATATTTTTGGATCTTTTCCCCATTTCAGAACAGCAATTGTCAGTATATTTTAGACCAGTGCAGTGGAAAATAATACCATGGGAAATGTTGGGTCACTTTAGATTATGTTTTGCCACTTCTTTCTTTCTGGGTACACTGTAGGTACTTCCTTTCGATGGACAACTTTTAAGGATTTGCAGTATTATATTTTTTTATATATAGAGAAAATGCTGTTCAACTGCCTGACTGCTCACTGCTTTACTCCTTGTGATTTATACCTGAACAATATGATATGATACAATTCTGCATTTTGTAAAAATGCTACATAAAAATAATATGATGGCTACTTGTTATTCAAAGTAATGGTGAATTACAGCTTTTAGGATTTATATGCCAATCCAGTATCTCATTGAAAATACATAATTAATCATAAGTAGCCTCCCTGATGTACTTGCCATGTTCTTAATGGAAAGTACACAATCAAATGGTTAAAGATCTCCATACCAACTCACTTGTAAAACAATTTTTAGGTGAACAATATAGACCATTTTTCTAAGCCTATTACTTGAAAGAGGTCATAAAAATGGAATGTCCTTAGCACAAACTAGTTTGCCATTTTGAGGATACAATTTTCTCACAGTACAGCATAAACTCCTTCTACTAAAGATCATGTTGTTCTTTTGACACCGTATTTTATATGGAAAAATACCATGCAGATGGGAGAATTGCTCACAATTTAGACGTAGTACTATTTTAAAAAGTCTAAGGAAGTTTTTAAAAATGTTAGAGACTTTTTAAATATGTTAGAAAAAAATGACTTGCTCTGAAATCCTATTAGAAAGTAGATTTGATTTTAGTTTTGTTATTTAGAAATAAATAAGATGTAAATTTAATAACATTATTGAAAGAAATGATTATATAATCTTTACTATTTAAATAGCATAGGCTTGAACTCAAATGATAGTTCTTATCCTGCACATTCATGAATAGTTTAACTAATTCCTAATTTAGTATTTATAAGCAAGAAAACCAGCACACCCAAAATGTCACATCAGCATACACTGAAAATTTGAAGTGACAAACACAGATAAAGCAAATGATAATTTTGCAAGTACCTTCACTTTTGGACAGTATAATTTAACCTAAATATATGAGTTTAGGTTAAATATTTCATCTAAATATTTAATTTGAAACTGACTGTGATTGTTTGTTTAATAATTTAAACAGATAAAAATAAGAAGTGCAACATTTTTATAGTCCACTAAAATTCAGCTAAAATAATAGTTTAATTAGCAACTGTAATAGTTTGTCAAAGCCAATATGTCAAGAACCATGCACTGAATATATAAGGAATTAACTGAGTTTTTTCAAGATCGGACTCCAAACAAAAGGCATAAAATGAGTAGAACAAAGCCACGTTTATACTTTGACTCCAGCAGTATAAAACCTAAATCTATATTTAGGCACATTATCTTGAAATCTGAATTTATTGCTGTTTGCTTGATTTTAAATTAAAAATAAAATGAATATCATAAAAATTAGGAGGTTTTGCAAGATAATAACTAGCGTATCTTAGTCTCTTGCTAGAAAGAGCACTTTTCTAAAATAGAATAGGACTCGGTGGATACTCTGTTATAAATAATATTGAAAACAAAGTAGAGGCTTGCATTTCTATTTTACATAATGATCCCAAGTTTTTTTTATCATACTGAGCTTTCTCGAAAGACTGAGCTGAGAAAATAGGCAAGATGTAAGATGCCTCTATTTGCTCTAATCATGAACCTTAACCACAGCTATTTGCTGCAAGTACAGAGAGAAAAAAAAAAGACAGGTCAGGATATGACATAAAATGGCTGTCTGGGGAGATGACATGCCACTTTTTATAGAGGTAATTGTATTCCAACCTTGTATGTTTGGCTGTCTTTCTTGATGTAAAAGTGATAATGACTTAAAACGTTACTGGAAAGATTTAAATTTTACTTCCAATCTATATTAAGCAAATTATGTTGAAATAAACTTATTGGTGTATCAGTTTTTATCTTACAGTAAATACAAGGACTTAAAAAATCAAGTTTTTTAAAAAAAAAATCAATCATTTTTTTAAAAATTACAAGTCATTAGAGACTGCCTAAGATGGGTTGACTTACAGCACTCAAGCCCGCCTTCTAAATGAATATATTCCCAGAATGTGTTTTCTATATCAACATTTACTTTTACCACAGTAGTTAGCAATTTAAAGATTCTGCCAGTTTGCTTAAATTATTATCAATCTGGTTTTCTCAGACCTACTATAAAGTAGTGTATTAAGCCTTATTCAAGGAAGTGGACTGATACAGAACAAGAGTTGTTGGAAGAAATAACATTCTTGTAGATCGACAACAGAAAGGACAAAATTAGATCCAGAAAAAAAGGAAGGGGCATACTTTCAGGATTGTTGCAGACCTTAAATAAATTTAAAAATTGCTCATACATTTTAAGACTTTCTTTTTAAAGCTTGCCTACAAACCCTATCAAAGTTTGGGTCAACAAAAGTTAGGCAATTCTTTTTGAAAGAATAATTTCTCCCCAGTGCTCCCTGTGCTGTCTCCAAAGAACTAAATGCACCTTTTTGCCAATTAGAAATTATACTGGAGAAAATAAGAATCAAATTTCTCTAGTTCAACCACTTACCAAACCAAAAATTAGACGTATGAACACAAAGATTAAGCAAATGAGAACTTGGATGGGACACTGGTATGGAAAGGAGTAATGGGAAGAAGTGCAGAAACAGAATTAATCATTCATCTCTATCTTAGATGAGGAAAATAATTACAAAAATTCTGCCATGGATGCTCATCTCCAGCTGCTTCTAACTCATTTGCTTTGAAGGCTGCTTCTTATCTCAAGGAAGCTTTGAAGACAAAAATGACTGAGTCTGAAGGATTCCTTCTGGTTGGGAGGGATAAATATAAGACCACTTGTGTTGTGAGTGCTGATATCCCTCATTTTTTCCCTACTGCAGATTTCTCTCAGGAAGACTGAAATCCTTATTTTTCCTTGATATAACTCCTTAGTATTATGTCATCTTCAAACATAGAAACAAATATTCTCTTCAGTACCTATTTCATTCTCTTTTTCTCACATGACGTTACATTTAGGACATCTTCGTGATAGAGGATTATTGGAAGGTGCTGTCAAGGAGGAACAAATATTTGCAAGCAAGAATTGCATTCCTAACTTGTCATGAGGGTATGGATAATGAATCTAGCTAAAATTCTGTTTTTTTATTTATTATATTAATAATAATGCACTCTTTTTTCCCATCTTTTTCTGTTTAATAAGTGGACAATTTCAACCTTACTAGTCAGTGCACATCTTCAATTTATTTTATTTGCCTTGTTAAATAAAATTAACAAATAAATTAGATGATGAACATTCTGAGAGCTTGTAGCAAAATTTACAGTCAGGCATTTGAAATGACTAGAAACAGGCAATAAAAATGTGAAAGAAATTTGCCTGTTATCTTTTTATTTAGTAAAATGACCCTGTAAAAGGTAACATCTATCATAAATAGTTAAATTAGATTTAGGTAAAGCACTCAGAAAACGATGAAAGACTGGAACTGAGTCTTTAAGGAAGTTGCTTAGCTGCAATTGGCTAGTCTTGCTTCAAAATAGCAACTTCTCATGAATTCTCTGTGGTTAATCATTCTGCCTGTCTGAAGAAAAATGTTTTTTGACAACTTTATGGACAACTGCACACTGAAAGCTCAAACTAACCAGTCCGTAACTCTGTATTTACTGTACTAAAGTGGGAATAGATTAATGGGATAGTTTTTGCACACTTTTCTTTTGACTGTCCTTACATATTTAGCTTACATATTTGACTGTAAAAGGCAGTAAATGTCTCAGATTTCTTCCTCCATTAAGTTCTGCTTTTTGCTTCAGGAATGTTCCTGTTTAGCACTGCCTATATTTCAAGATTTCTCGCATATTGGAGAGAATGGAAGAATGTACTCATCCAAGCATGACCTGAACCTTTTCAGTTCCATCTACTCTTGGGTTTAGGGGATATCACTCATAACTCCCCAAGCAGTCTCAATTATGTGAAACCTATTTTGCAAAATCATTGTGAAATAAAATCTGCCATTTATTCACTATTTTGAAGAAAATGATCTAGGAAAACGCTCTACTTCTGAAGGATGTGATTTCTCAAGAGTCTCTTTTAATTGTTTGGAATTCAGATAACTGATTGCTAAAGAAAAGGTGTCACTCGTGCTACCTGTTATACAGAATGTCCCAGGCTGAAGGTTGCATTACCTAGCTGACTGACATGCCAAGAATGGTGCATATTGGCTAATTCCTGGACAACGTCAAGAACTGTTGGTTTAGTGTTTTGCTAAAGAGTTACTTCTTTGAAGAGTTAGATTAGAGAGGGAGAATAACTGCTCTGGGAAACTTGCTTTGAAGTCTGTGTAAACTCCAAGCAATTAAAAAGAATTAAAAGACATACTATAAAAAGGTATGAAAGCATGGATGGATGGAAAGAGTTGTCATTTATCTAATGTCTTTCCTTAATAGTTTAGAAACACATTGGTCTCTATAAAGTAAGTAATATTCTAATCCTCTGTCCTGTTCTCCTAGAATTTTTCTGTAGTAAACTAGAATGACTGACCGAAGCTTTTGAATGGCTTTGATTTTCTGTCTTTCTTCTGCTGCTGAAAGTTGCCAGATGGTCTGAATAGCTGCTTACCTTTTCCACAGCAACATATCTGCCTGCTACATGATGAAACAAGCTTCCTGCTGAGGAAAGTGAAGCGAGAGTCAGCTGTCCTCAGCTGGAAGGACACTTCATTAGATCCTGTAATGCTGAATCTCACAGATAATAGGAAATCTTTTATGGCTTTAGAAATGGGGAAAGCTCTTAATAAACTGATATAATTTCAACATACATTGAAATTGCTAATTATTTTTAATTTATTTTTATATGGAAAGGACTATACAACTAGTTAACTAGCCTCTTTGTTTCCACAAGAAAAATTGATTTCTGTACATAGTAAAGTGAACTTTTGCTCTAATTCTGCTATTTCTGTTCTTGTAAAAACTGTGCATATTATAGTAATTCATTGTAATATTTCATTTTCTACATATTACAGTATACCATTCTCAAGTCAGAAATGTATTCCTTGGGGTAGGACTAGCTTAGTATCCTGTAATGAGCCAGCTGACTACTTGATTCATAACTGTTTCCTTTTTCAGCACGGCTTTTCTATTTGTGGTCACATTTTGTCGGCAAGGCAACTTTATCTTGTTATTTGGATTTCTGGAGTTTACTTCCAGTCTCTAATCAAATCAAATCATAAGGAGGCATAGAAAGCTCAGTAGTTAACTGAACTTTTGAACTAATTCAGGAGTAAATTTTTACAGAAAATGAAATGACTGTTAATGGATAAGTGCCACACTGTCAGATGAGCTGTACTGCGTGCCATGGAGGGAGTGGGAACAAAACAAACAAAAAAAACATTTCTGACATCTGCCTACAGAAATAGGAAATCATTATTAGAATAACTAGTCCATGTAGTTATCCAGCAAAGACTAAGAGTTGCAACATCACAAAAAATGCTTGAGGTGATTTGCTCCTACAAAGAATAAAAGAAAAAGTTTAGGAGTCTCACAGCAACAGGAGAATTTAAAAAGTGAACACAGTGTTCTTACTGAGATAGTGGCATACATGTGTGTAACAAATGTTGGTGAGTTTTTATTATTGCTGTTATAATCTTCAGAATTGGCTTAGCTTCAAAATTTGATCATTGTAGTTTTTTTCTGTTGGTGTCTTGACAGCAGAAAATGCATGCTTATTGAGTCCTTACCTATCTTATTTTCAGAGCAGTATTGGTCTGTGGGACAGATCTGATGTAAACAGCACACAAATCTAGATGATTTTTATTCAATATGTTCCATAAAACCAAATGAATGTTTTTAGCATTGTTTGGTGTTTTCAAATAGTAATTTTCCATTAGTACAATGATTGACATTTGTTTTAAACTGTTCTAGGGAGCAACTGTCAAAAAAGATTAAGTAATTAAAGTAAATCTTGCATTAAAAGTTTAATTATAGGTTCATTGTAGCCTAATATATAACTGTTAATGGGAATTAAAGACATTTGTACATTTGGAAAGTTAGAAGTATTTGACACTTTTAAAATGTCAGCATGAAGGCAATGCACCATGCTAACCACAGGTAGGAAAATTAGTCACTAATATTCTGCAGGCACTTTCTTTTTATGTTAATAAAAAACCTTGTTTGTCCAAACTGAAAATAGCCTGTGCCCTTTGTGTTTTCCTGCACACTCCTGTGCTATTGTTTGTTGTTCATAGTCCATTTAAATCAATTGAATGTCAAGGAGAGCAAAATTGGTGAGGGCACATGGTGTTCTTAATGCCACGAAGACAAACTATAAGTATACCCTGAATATTTTCATCACTTTTTCCTCTTGAAGTCTACAGTTCGTTCATTTATATGTATATATATGGGATATATATATATCTGGGATATACTTATATACATATATATGTGTATGTGTGGGGGTATGTATGTATGTATGTGTATATCCTGGATGTATTCATTACTTTTTTCCTCTCTCCAAGTCTACATTTAATTTTCTGTATATTTACATATATATAAAGATTTTTATTTATCTAAAAGAACACAAGTATTTGACAGGAATATCCTTTTCAGACTCCATGATATTCCTCATATTTTTTCTGTCCCATCCTTTCATATAATGTCTAACTAGAAGATTTATTACTGATATCAAGAGCATTCCAAAGAGATGTTCTTAAACCAGAAGTTGTGGCTTGACACAGGATTTTCAGACTGAAATGTATAATTTACATAATGATTCCTTCCAGTCTTCTTACTTGATAAGAGAAATGATGAAGGAAAGTTGGACAATAAATAAATAAAAATTATTGCAATAACTTCTATGATCTTCTGTATGAGACCTAAAAAGTATCTTAGGAAACAGGGTGGGTATTCACTGCATGAATCTATCTCCCGTTGGGCAAAATGTCCTTCTCATTCTTGTAACTAAAAGGCAATGGGTACAATCAAAGGAGAAGGGGTCAGGATAAGCTGGGGGATGAAAGAAGGAACAACTGACTTCTGTGTGACCTGGCTGGCTCTTAACAGTAAACAATCATTTTTCATGGGTAACAGGTCTTTTGAGGGACATTGGGTTGAAACTCTAACAGTACTCATTAGTCTGTACATTCTCCCCAGAGCCATAGCGATTCAACTACAATTTATTCTAGTACTGAATGCAATTTAATGTACTTTGATTTATCCGTTACTATTAAAGCATTTTAGCTCCTAAGCCTTCAGGGTTAGGTGCCATGTGAAAATTCTTCAGCAAAAAGTATCAAAAACCATTGAACAAGAACCATCAGGGTTCTTTATATCCTATAGTAATAAAAAATGTATTCTGTTAAAGCCATGCATCAAAAGAAGGGATTGTACTGGCACCTTACACATTTGAATTAAACACTGCAGAACTGGTGTTGCTAAGGAAAAAATATTTGTATTCCCACATTTCACTGAGTATGATCAATTGTGTTAGATACAAGAGTGTGTTAGGAGACTGGTTCCCAGTCCATTCCCAGTATTTAAATATGAACTCTGTGCTATTATGTGCCAGAACTGAGTAGGAAAACCTACTTCCCCCTGGAAACCTAGATAGAATACAGAATTTTTCAGTATTTTCTCATTCCCAAGCATGAAAATTGGATCAACTAAAACATTTCTTTTTGCAAATGACTTTTAAATTTTGTTTTGTACTTTAAAAAAAAATACCAAATAGTTTTCCAGTAGTTTCCAAACTCTCTTTAATTTTGAAGTCTTCTGAGAACAGCTTCAGTTTTAGCTGAATATAAAAAAACATTTATACCTGAATCATGTTTTACCCTGTGTTAAAGATTCTGTAGGTAATGGTGAACCCCCTGTAAACTTGTCTAATGTAATATTTAACTGAGAAGAGGGCTGAAGACAAAGAAAAGAATGAGTGTATGCATTTTAAAAGAGAGATATCTTTAATACCTTCAATTTGACAACTTTATAAACATATAAGAACTAATATCTGAATATTGAGCTCTTCTGTTGGGAACATTCTCATTCCATGAGATCGATTTATACATCTCTCTCATTCTTCCCCCTATGTTTTTCTGTTGCAATCCTTCCACATTGCCTTTATCCAGTAAGTCTTTTCCTGTGGATTCAAGAATCAACTTTTTTAAGACTCTGCATATGGTTTTGGTCGCACCTGTTCCAGAATAGTGAATTCCTGTTGGAGAAACTCTTAAGAGAAAGCCCACTAGACTAATCAAATGATGTAATCATAAAGGGGTTCAACTGTTAGCAAAATGAGGAGGGAAAAAAAACTAGTTATTGTGTTCAAAAATCACATATTAAAATAGTAGAGAAAATCTGTTGAATGTTTAAAAGAATCAGTAGTGTTTAGCTGAATATATGTGTTTTATAAATCAATAAAATCATTTAGGTTGAGTCTGCAAAGTGTTTGACAACTGATGAATCATTTCTTACAACTAGAAGCTTTTCTGTTTGTTTGTTTGTTTTTTTTAAAAAAAAGCCTGATAAAATCTAAGCTGAGAAACACAGCTCTTAAAGGAAATCAGTTATTTCTACACAGTAGCAGAGACAAAATCAAGTACTTTTAAAATTGCCTATGCAACCTTGCATAAACAGCAATAGAAAAATTGCCTCTGAGTACTTGTTTGCACTGAGTCACTTCCTAGCTGTTAAGTAACACGATTCACTGACTTGTTTCCTGTGTGTAATGAATTTTTCTCTCTCCAGAGATTTGCCTCTTGACCAAGGGCCGTCGGACTGCCAGTGTTCGAGCAGACACATACTGTCGCCTCTATTCCCTCTCAGTGGACAACTTCAACGAGGTTCTGGAAGAGTATCCCATGATGAGAAGGGCCTTTGAAACAGTGGCAATTGATAGACTTGACAGGATAGGTATCACAGTTTTTTCCATCTTTCATATTCTTAAAATCTATCTAGCATTTCTACCTTAAATTGAAGGATAAAGTATCCAGATTAAACCTTTGTTACAGATGTCATTTCTGTTACACAGTAATAAATGTTCTGATGTTCTATGTATAAATAAGACATGTCCAGGAAAGTAGTTCTGCAAGCTCTCTTTCAAATAACAATATACTATGAATTTTAGAGAGCCCTGGTGCTTCTGTGAGAATTATTTTGAATAGTTTAATTATCATTAGTATGACTTCTTAAGCCTATATATTTCTTTTGCTACCCTCAGCAATTCAAGGTGTTTATCCAGTTTAGTGAGACATAAATGACATTTTCCTACATAAATAGTTTAGAGATAGCACCTATAATGATGAGAAGAGCTGAAGTCTCTCTCTGCTCTCAAAACCTGTGTCTATTGAAGTGAGCTAATCCTTTGCAGCAGGGCTCTCATTTTCCTCACAACATGGGCACTGTTAGCATTGATGACTGCACACTGACATTGCTCAGATCTGCTTGCAATCACAAAAGCAGGCCAAGGATATCCAAATGGAAAGCAGAATGATATGGCAGATTATCAAAATAAGTGTGTTGCTGTTGTGCAACTAGCCGTTCTGGACCTCTCTAGTAGGATATGTTAGATAAAATGTATGGCTTTAGGTAGAGAGAAATGCACTCTGATCGTCTTTACTGACACTGATTTTAAAATGCAACTATTCATAAAATATCTTTTTCCTATTTTTGATGTTGTTTCCTTCACTTGACAAGAAAATTCCAGTGTAAGAATTTCCCCATATACATATAAGTCTTCAGTTTCTTCAAAGGGAATACAGAAAGACTTGGAGAGCATTGCCATCATGCTGTCTATTCTAAGCTGAAATGTGATTTGGATGAAAACATATTTGTGTTATCTGTGTTACAGCAGGAATAAAGAAATGAAATGCACATATATGTTTATAATATTGAAGATGTCTATTTTATTATTTTGGATTATGATTACTTAGTATATTAATTTATCTTACTGAGAATTTTCAAACTTAACAATTTGTCTTCCAAAGAGATCTTTGGAAGTGCAGTCCAACTCCTAAGTAATACGTGCCTAAGTAATGCTGGTATTAAAGGGCAGTCTGCTCTTGTAGCAGTAATCCAGTCTGAAGTGCTATGTTTACAATACAAAATCTACACAGCACAAAAGATAAAATGCAGACTGCCTTCTCTAAAACAGAGACAACTCAGTGCAGTTGTATGCCTCTGAATCTGATGACAGAAAATTGAGAGAGCATCAAACAAACATCAGGATAATAGAGGAGATCAGTGTGCTCTTTGAGTAAGCAGGTATTGCATTAGCAGTGAACTCGTATTAGTTCATACATGTAAGAAAAGATGATTTCATACATGCTAATGGTCAATGATTACTAATGTCTAATAATTAGTTCCAGGGAATGTACTAAAAGGCAGATGTATTTATAACTTATGTAACAATTAAGTGGAAATTGGGACAGTTTTGCAATCAGAAAGGTATGCAGAGCTCAGTGACTTTTTCCATCCCAACGTTCAGTAGATTACTGTGGTTACATTTTCACAGTAATTGTAATAATGGCAATGCACTGCAAGTGAAGGGGTAAGGATAGTTCAGGTGTCTGAACATGGTGTGTTATTATAGCATGCAGTTCTGGAACAGAATGAGGGAGAGCAGACTGTGAGTGAAGGCCACAGGCAATTACAGTGCTTTGGTTCCATCAGTGATGGAACCAAAGTGTAAAGTCATCGTGTCAAGCTGGCTAAGTATTTTGTTTGTCTGTGCAGGGAAGAAGAACTCCATCCTCCTGCAGAAGTTCCAGAAGGACCTCAACACAGGGGTGTTCAACAACCAGGAGAATGAGATCCTGAAGCAAATTGTCAAGCATGACAGGGAGATGGTACAGACCATCGCCCCGGTGAGCTTGCAGCAGATGCCTGCGCTGAACTCCAGCAGCTCCACCACCTCCTCGTCGCGCGTCAGGACGCAGTCCCCTCCTGTTTACACCGCTGGCAGCCTGCATTCCCCCTCACCCAGCACGCAGACACCCCAGCAAGCCGTTATCCTCTCTCCCTGCTCCTACACCACTGCCGTCTGCAGCCCACCAGTACAGAGCCCCCTGGCCGGCCGAACTTTCCAGTATGCCTCACCCACAGCCTCGCAGCTCTCTCTCATGCAGCAGCAGCCTCAGGCGCCCCAGCTGCCACCAGGCACTGCACCCAAGAATGAGGTCCACAAGAGCACCCAGGCCCTCCACAACACCAACCTGAGCCGAGAGGTGCGGCCCCTCTCTGCCTCGCAGCCCTCCCTGCCTCACGAGATCTCCACCCTGATCGCCAGGCCTCACCCCACCGTGGGGGAGTCCCTGGCCTCCCTTCCACAGCCGGCCCCCGGTGCCAGTGCACCTCCAGCCAGCCGGGCCACCGTCCCGCAGCGGGTCTCTCTCTTTCGACAGATGTCCTCGGGAGCCATCCCCCCAAACCGGGGGGCCGCGCCACCCGCAGCCTCCCTGCCAAGGGATTCTTCTGCAGTCTTAAGCACAGAGCCCGAGGGAGACAAGCCACGGTTCGCGTCAAACTTATGATCCCTGGTGACTGCGAGAAGCAGACTTGCGACAAACTGAGAGCGGTCCCAGGAACTGTTTTAGCCTGTTTCCTCATGTACCCCAGCAGTCTACTATGAGAAAAATACTTTAGACAGCTTTGCCCTACATAACGAATGTAACATTTATATATATATATATATATTATATATATATATATCCAAAAAAAGAGATTAAGAAAACTTGTTTGAATTCATGCCTTCCTTTCTTGCAACCATTAAAGAAATCTAAATTCACCTGTAAAATTATTTATTTTTAATGTGTAAACTTCAAAACCAATCTAACATATTTCTCTGTTCATGAAATTTCTTGTTTCCATGGGAAAAATGTCAACATAGTAACAAACTTCAAACAAGTATAAAACAAATAACCTAACTATTAGGTAGCACTGGCTGAGTGGTATTCTGAAACTATCATTATTCCATTTGTTCACACTTACTGTTAATAATTTCCCGTGTAGAGTTCAGTTGTTGTTTCCCATCGCGTCTCCCATTTTAGCGCTTTCCATTCAGAATTAGATTGACAAACTAAGGCAGACACTAGCGCTCCTCTGGATAGGTTGTAGCCTCACACCATGTCAACCCTTCTGTTGTTTCAGAAAACTGGGTGGATTTCCTTCTTCACATTGCAAAAGACTTTTACAAAGACTATTGCCATTGTAAATACCTTTTTAGACCCAAACAACAATAGCTGCTGTGTGGTGTACCATTGCAAGGTCTTTGTTTAGGAATTTAGGTTCAACTCTTCACTTCAAAATTTACTGTTTTAAAATTTGTTAAAGCTAAGTGCAACACAACTGTTGAATTGTAATGCAATGGCTTAAAACCTACAATGTTACTTTTACATGCAATGTTTTATGCAAAATTGTACGCTTGATCCTGCAAATCGCTTGTACTTCACCAGTACCATCACTTTTCTTCTCCTTGCCCTAAATAGCATCCCAAAATATTCCATGCATGCTTTGGAAAAAAAAAAAAAAAAAAAAAAAAAGACAATAAAAATAGGTTCAGTCAGCTATTGTAGGAAAAGGCTTTATGGTATCTTAGAAAATAATAACCATTCGTTGATTGTGTCTACCTTAAAATTCCTATAATGCTGACTTTGAATCTCTGGTTTAAGTCTAGAAGTGAGATTTTTCATTTAAATAATTATTTGTAAACCACAGCTTGATTTAGGCTTTCAGGTGCTTTTTGTGTCTTCACTGTAGTTTTGTAGTTGACTGTGGTGTTAATTTTAAAAAAATAAATATAATATAGCATCAGGTCTGTCTGGAAATGCACGATTTGCTCTTTGTATATTGTAATTAAATGGATAGTATATCCTAAGGCATGTAGTGTCAAACATAGCCCATAGGTACAAGGTTTATTATTTTTTATGTCTTCAAAACAGAAAGGAGATGGTAACAGAAAGCAGGGTTAAAGCATACTGTTTTGTGAATGTTTTGTTTTGTTTGCTCAAATCTTCATGTTATCTTATCCACAAAAAAAAGTTATTTCATAATCATTTGTGCCTGATTTACACACATTAAATAGAGATTTAAATTACGTGTCATATTTTAACTCATTGAATAACAGCATTATGGATATGATGCAAGCATACGTTTTGATCCTTAAAACTCAGCTGACCCATGTTAAGGATGTGAATGGAAAGGAATTCTTCTTTTCCCATTAATGCTGAGTTTAACAGTGCATGGAAAAATTAAATAACATCACAAACTACGTAATGCAGTGAATCCAGATGTACTTGAGAGCCAAGTAAATACTCTAAAGCTAACAGAGCTTGAACCCATGCTGCCTGTTAAGCCTTTTACAAAAATGGTACATCAAATAAAATTTAAAACATATGTATTTTTCCAGTTTCTGCTGACTCCCACTCACCAGTAAAAACAATGTAACTAACCCATTAACATGCTGCTGCCATTAATCAAGTGGCCCAGAGTAGTCTATGAGGAAGCGATCGTTTAAACGTGTTTGGAACAGTATGGATACGCTGCAAGACCATTTATTTCTCAGTACAATACCCCCGATATTATTTTAATGCTAACAAATTCTGTCAAGTAAGATCATATCCTGATCTTTCAAACTCTTTAAGGTTTACATTTAATAGGAGAAATGGGGTTATTAGCAAAATATTTTTATATATATTTTTATTTTATTTTAAGCACTATGAAGAAATATTAATTCACATGGTCTTTCAGTGAAACCATAAATAATTTTTAATGACTTTGTAATAGAGTGGACAATATCTAGGCTTTGTATGTTAATTCAAAAATAAATGGTACAGGGTATAAAATTATATACGTATATATATAATGTATGTATGAATGTATATATATTTAGATTAAGAACCAAATGACTCACATTCCTGTAATATAAAGGTCCATTGCTAGTTTCCAAACTGACCTATTTTGTCTGTACATAAGTAAGCCCATAAGTATGAAATCTTACATCTGTACAGGATGAAATGTATTAATGAAAAAGGTTGGATCTTACTGCTGCTGAGAAGACTATAGATCTGATTCTTACAATAACTATCATTGGGGATGAATTAGATATTTTTTCTTTTGTCTTTGCTCAAAGCCATAAATAAATATATAAAAAAGATTATTAATAAATTGAAGAAAATTTAAAAAATAAAACCATGAATATTTCCTTTTGTCCTGATATGTTTATAACTTGGCAAGTTTTGCTTTATCATGGAAGAATTTATAACTTAGCAGGTTTTTCTTTACCATGAAGGAATTACTTGCTTTTCCCATTTCTCTGTTCTTAGCCTCAGAATTGATGTGCACCAAGTACGTGAAGGTGGGGAAAAAATGAGTAATTTTTTATGTAGATTAATACTAGAAATGTGAAGACATACATGATGTACTCAGTCAATTCCTAAGCAGTATTGCCTTCGTAGATTAGAGGAAATAATTGTGCTAAAAAGCATTATCTGCACAGTAGTATTGTTTGAGCAATGACCAATAAACTGTAACATTTCTTCACTTATAATTAATAAACTGAGTAAACTCAAGCTTACTTGTATATAAAATTGAAACTACATCAGTGGAGAATCCCAAGTTATTAGCATAACTTACAAAAACTGTACTCTATCATACTTTCACTTTTCACTTTTATCTTACTATCTATGCCAGTGCTAAATAATACAGCTTTGCTTTTTTGTATAAAACTTAGGATTTCGACGGGTGATTTGTGTAGAAGTATTGTTCATTAATTACACTGTAGATGATTGTAGATGAACAAAAAAAAACCATTTAAGACAGTAGATTTTTGTGTAGTAACTTCAGTAGGATGAGTCTAATGTTGAGTTGAATTACTGTGCTTTTTTAAGCAAGTATGAATAGTTGCATTTTCAAATTGCACCCTAAAGACAATGATTATAATAGCATTTAGTTAATTTTTGTTTTGCTTTACAAAGATTTAATTTTTGTCGAATTGTAGTCAATGAAAAAAGACCGGCATTTCCACAAATACTAGCGTTAGAGTAGAAGCTTGTTGGCTGGCAGCAAAATTCTGTTTGGAAATTATAGTTCTGACCTTCAGAAAGCAATGTAGTACATTCTGAGATGTTATAAGAACTGGGTGCATGCAGTTTATTTATGTATTAAATTTGGCCTTCTCTTTTTTTTTTTTTTTAATTGGGAGTATTAATACAGTATTACTGCCTTAGAACATATCCTCTGACACATACATGTGAAATTTTAATCCGCACATTTCTACTGGCAATGGGTACCCTGTACTCCTTTGCATACCTAACGATTTGAATCACTCATTTGATTGGTGTGGTGTGTCATATAGATGATCAGGTGGCATAACTTCTGGTCCATGGTAATATTTCCATCACCTCTGTAATCACAGACAATATGTTAAGAACTTATGGTAATACTGAATTTTCAGGTCAAGGTATTGGAACATCGGAAAGTGAAACACGGTGGTAAGGGACAAGCACGTTGTCCACCTAAATGAAGTAAATTTAAATCTTCCCCTGTGCGTTGTGTGTGTATTTGCAAAACTTCCACATGTACATATATCTCCTTTAAAACGCATAGTTTGTCTTTTTTTGTTGTAGGATGTATGCAGTCACTTAGATGGCCCCTGACTTACAAATGCAAAGACTCAAGAACACATTTGCACTGAGATTAAACTTCCCTCCACGCTTGGAACTGTTACACATTTATGTTACACATACATGTTCTTTGGTCAGCTTTCAGAAGCCACATTTCTTACTGTCTTTCAATTATATGTCAGATTTGGATTTGCTTGTGCTCTGCCTTGAGGATTTTTCTGAAAGGCTGTCAGCAAAGATGCCAAATTCCAGCTTATTTCTATAACCAGTTCAAATTTGCTGTGCATGACAGGGAAGCAGACTCCTACAGGGATGCTGATACTGAACCTCAATCAAATCAGGGTCCAAACTGACAGTGTGTATCCAATGCTAGTTGCTTCTCCACAGTTACTGAAGAGTTTACATGGACACAGGCAATAATAGCATTAACAGAATATCTTACCTGTCTTCTATTTAATGTCTAGTCTTTATAGGTTCTGCACTGGTATTACAAACTGCAAGATCTTGTGTGAACATTGTAGCAGAGCTTGACCATTGCAAATGGATTTACTTGCACCTTTTATTTAGGGTGCAACATGTGTGCAGTCAGTGTTGAGTTTTCTTGCTGTATTGTAGGGGTTCCAGAAAGAGACACCTGGCTTTGAAACAAGAATTAAAGTATAGGAGAGGGCAATAGATGTAGACTTATATCTCTGTTGATGACAGTCAGGAATTTGGGAGCTCTGGACCAGGCTATGTTTGAGTCAGATTTTTTATGGTTTTTTTTTGCAAAGTCAACGCAAACAATGGTTTTTTTTCTTGTACTTCAGATGTAGTATGCACTGCTGAGGAAATGCCTGAATTCATCAGTTTTTCTCATACTGGAAGACTTACTCCAACTCTAGTTTCTCTAGTCCAGCCAAGAAATAGTGAGAGCAGTAACTGATGTCAGGTCATGGTCCACTAAAACACGCAGTCCTCTAGGTAAGGAGACAAGATGGAATATTACAGTAACTCCTACAAAGAACTGTCAGTATTCCTAAATATAAGCTTTTGATTCACATCTGGATCTTCCATGAAAGTAGATTATATTGTCATTGCTAACATTATTTTGTATGTTTGTTTTAACCTATATGTTTGTTTTAACCTATCAGTCAGTACCCTTCCTGTCTATGATTTGTCTTCATTGTTCATCCTTTTGGCAACAGAAATTTGTGCTGGTATTTGGAGGCAGTGCAGTATCAGCTATATTTCACTTTAGCTCATGCCTGCATGTTGATCGAGAGGTTAAGATTTTGTTATTCTTGTTGCTTAAACCCTATAAAAGAAATGTACTCTATGTGTTTTACCAACTAGTATTATATTAATGCATGAGAAAGGCTCAAGAAATTTTAATGATTCATTTGGACCTTTGTTTATAGGTCATAGTGGCCCCTAATAGTGGTTCTGTGTGAAAATCCTAGAGAACAAATAGAATATCTCCTTTCTTTTCTGCAGTAGTAAGATCATTCGTCACTTAGTGGACTATCCATTAGACTAATCAGATTCTAGATTGACAGCCCAAAGCTCTGGCTTTTTGTGTTTCCTCTGCGCAACCAACAGATGTGGACAAAATTCAAAATTGTCAAAATCTTGATTGAATGATTGATAATCATATAGAGAAATAAATTAGAGCATATGATAACATAATGTCATCAGGCAGATAGCATCAGAAAGCAAGCAAGAAAGTAGAAAGAAATGTTCTGACACCCCTGTATGACAGAAGACAGTATGGGTCCCTAAGCATTATGTGAACTGCTATGTGAGTTGGATCAAAGACAACATCTGAGCCATCAAGTGAGAGAGAGACTGTCTTTGGACTTTTAATCTTCTTTTTTATCTGTACACATTTAAATCTCCCAGAATAATAAATTGAAATGCAAAAAGAAAAAGAAAAAAAAAAGTATTTGCAACTTTACAAATCCCATAAGTCTTGATCCTCTACAAGTAAACCTTACAATTGTGTTGTTGTTTCTCTGAGAGCAGAATTAATCTGAATGAAGATGTCTCAACTAAGACACACAAATTTTAGAGTTTGAGAATATAATTACTTTATAGCCAATGTTTTCTTATTCAGATCTTTGACAATATTCTGTGAAAGAGGAGCTTTTTTTCGCAGTCTTTTGCCATTTTTTTTTACAGTTTGCAAAGCAACCAAGGCCTGGAATTGTTAATAACTGGTGAAAAATGACATATCTGGGGTGAAAGTACACAGTGTAGGCTGTGGTATTACAGAAGGTAGCACTGAGCACAGAGCACCATGTGTCATGGTCCTGGTTATGCTGGCTATTTCAGGCTATGCACTGTTTATTTCTGCGGTCTTCTGTCACACATCTTGCTCTCTTATTCTGGCCTAATAATCGTTTGCAAGAGAGATACTCGATGTCAGGAACACAGAGAAATTCTTCTGGTTTTTTTGGGTTACTTATGAATGAGTTTTTTAAAATTTCAGCTCTGATAAGTGACAAACTGCATTGTGCAAATTGGAATTATTTTTCTCTTTTTTTCTTAGATTTTTTTTCAGAGGAATTCTCAATCTTGAGATAACTGATGCTATTGCCAAAGAACAGTAAAAAGGGCAAAAGTGACAACAGAATGAATAGAAGAAAGGCAGAGAGATGTGCCATAAGCAGAAAGAAATTATTTTCTTGAAATAAGTCATTTCTGTTGAGATTCCCTGAAGGCCATGAAAAGGATAGGGGAGGAAAGATGACAACATGTCATGTCCTATTTCAGGATGGCAAGTAGCTCTGTCATGAGGGGAGTGATAAAGCAGGAGAAGCAGAAGAAATCAGTCTCTTGTTTTTCACAAATTAATTACTTCTTTTGGGTCATTTATTTCATTTCCTTTTGAGAAGTGAAAGCATATTACTGGTTGCTTCTGTTGATATCAGACCTAGACCTGCTAGAATAGTGTGAAAGAACATCTGAAATATTAGAAAATTGGTGGCTCTCTGATCCAATTTTGTTCCAGATCCCATGTAGGTTCTCTTTTAATATTCCCAGATCCCTTTTAGTATACATATGTTGAAAACTGCTGTAGAAATTTTTAATCTGATTATAGCAGTATTGAGCTCTGTCTCACAATTTATGAATACGAAAACGCACAGACTTTGTCAACAGACTTAATCAAACATCATGTTAGGCTGGAATTAACAGTCTAGTAGTAGGTCTAGGATGAAAAAAGCAAAAAAATCTTCTCTTCATAATATGATGGAGGCTGTGACAGCACAGCCGGCATGTAAGATATTCAGGGATGTTTCTCCTACAGGAATGTTCAAACTCAGGTCAAATCTTGGCTCCCACACTTTCCTTACCTTCCTCATTTGCTGTGGCCAGCTCTCTTTTATTCCCTTTTGCACATCTTTTTGTCTTTTGCAAGTGAAGTCAGAACACCGTTATAGTGGTAGTAAAAGGCAACAAATCATGACTGTTACATCACAAAACTTCAGTCTTTTGCAGCCTGAGGGTATAATCAGAGAAAGTTACTTCTTTGCTTTTGTATGTCCTGCAAACAATAAGGGTAAACAGAAGCATGCAACACTTTAAAATCCACCGAGAAGAAAGTATCTAGAATATTATCAAATTCTACATATTTTTACCTTTTTTTTAGCACTACAATTGGGGAAAGGGGAAATAATTATGGATAATAGAAAATCTATGATAAATATAACTTCTAGTGACTCTGTCTGACCATGCAAGAAGATCTGTATACTAGAAGGGCAGCAGGTGTAAATCATTTAATGATTACAGAATCACAGAATCACCAAAGTTGGAAAAGACCTTCAAGATCACCCAGTCCAACCATCCACACATCACCAATAGTTCTCACTAAGCCACATCTCTTAACACAACATCCAAACGTTCCTCAAACACCTCCAGGGTCGGTGACTCCACTACCTCTCTGGGCAGCCCATTCCACTGCCTTACCACTCTTTCAGACAAGTAGTATTTCCTAACGTCCAGCCTGAATCTCCCCTGGTGCAGCTTGAAACCATTCCCTCCAGTCCTATCACCAGTTACACAAAAGAAGAGGCCGACCCCCAGCTCACTACAGCCTCCTTCAGGTAGTTATGGAGAGCAGTAAGGTCTCCCCTGAGCCTCCTCTTCTCCACACTGAACAATCTCAGCTCCTTCAGCCTCTCCTCATTAGCCCTGTGCTCCAGACCCCTCCCAGCTGTGTTGCCCTTCTTTGAACCCGCTCCAGGGCCTCAATGTCTTTCTTGCAGTGAGGGGCCCATAACTGGACACAGTACTCAAGGTGCAGCCTGACCAGAACTGAGTACAGGGGGACAATCACTGCTCTGCTCCTGCTGGAAATACTGTTCATGATGCAAGCCAGGATGCCATTGGCCTTCTTGGCCACCCAGGCACACTGCTGGCTCCTGTTCAGCCGAGCATCAATCAATACCCCCAGGTCCATTTCCTCTGCCCAGTCTTCCAGCCATTCTGCCCCAAGCCTATAGAGTTGCCTGGGGTTGTTGTGGCCAAAGTGTAGGACCCGGCATTTGGCCCTATTGAACCTCATCCCATTGGCTTCAGCCCAGCTCTCCAGCCTGTCCAGATCCCTCTGCAGGGCCTCACTACCCCCTGGCAGATCCACACTTCCAGCCAACTTGGTGTCATCCACAGATTTACTGAGGGTGCACTCAAGGCCCATATCCAGTTCATCAATAAAGATATTGAAAAGCACTGACCAGCACCGACCCCTGGGGAACATCACTTGTGACCGGTCTCCAGCTGGATTCAGCTCCATTCACCACCACTCTCTGGGCCCAGCCCTCCAGCCAGTTCCTTATCCAGCCAGTAGTGTACTTGGCAAAGCCACGGGCTGCCAGCTTCTGCAGGAGAATATTGTGGGAGACAGTGTCAAAGGCCTTGCTGAAGTCTAGATAGACTACAGCAACAGTCTTGCCCTCGTCTACCAGGCAGGTCACTAGCTCATAGAGGGAGATCAGGTTGGTCAAGCAGGACCTGCTTCATGAACCCATGCTGGCTAGGCCTGATCCCCTGGTTGTCCCGCACATGCCGCAGACTCTCCCTCAAGATAATCCACTCCATAACCTTCCTAGCACCAAGGTCAGGCTAACAGGGCTGTATTTCCCTGGATCATCTGTACAACCCTTCCTATAGATGGGAGTCAGATTGGCAAGCATCCAGTCTTCTGGGACCTCACCAGTCAACAAAGAGCACTGATACATAATGGTGAGCAGCAAGGCTGTCACCTCCACCATTTCCCTCAGCATTCTTGGGTGAGTCCCATCCGATCCCATGGACCTGTGACAGTCCAGCTGGAGTAGTAGGTCTCTGACTGCGCCCTCCTGAATCACGAGGAGATTAGTCTAAGAACAGTTACACAACCTTTATTTCATTATGAAACATCTTATCTCATTAAACATAAGTGCAGTTATCACAATTTTATTGGCAGTGGCACTTTAAAACTATGTCCTTACTGCAAAATGATGAAAAGATATTCAATTATGCAAAAAGAAGAAATTGATTTAAAAAATGATCTGTAACAAAACTGAAATATACTGTTATCTACACATATATAAAACTCCTGCAATGTATTTTTTTGAAAGCTGCAGCACAACTCAGTCTTTTATACTCTGAATGCAAAGAACAGGCTCTGGACATAAAGTTTGTTACAGCCATATGTGATCTCTTGCCTTGGCTAAATGAAATGCCACCATTCTCAGCAGCTGATAGTCTTTCATCAAGCAGGATAATACTGGAAATTGAAACAACTCCTTCTGAAACTTTGACACAGTAAAATGTTTTAGCCAAGCACATTTGCTAATCTTAAAGTGGTACCAGGTATTAAAATGCCAAATAGTGCATACAGTACAATACAATACTTTAGGCACTTTATTTTACATTATTTCATCAAGTACCTGGAAGCCTAATTAATCCAAGATTAAAGTTCCATTGATATGGATGAGTTTTAATTATTATCTTTATTTCTTGTATTTCATATTTGCACTAGAGACTAGGAAAAATGCAACAAAAAGCTCTAACTCAATAGAACTGAATAGAGGAACTTCTTCGAGGGCCAGAACAAATTCCTATGAATTACAAGGTGAATATGAGCCAGTGGTGTGCCATCACAGCAAAGACAACAGACAGCATGTAGTTTGTAGCAGTAAGGCAGCAGCCAGTAGACCATGGGGAGGGATCTCTCTGGCTCTCATGGTACTCTACTGGGAGTGCTGTGTCCATTTTTCAGTGCTCTGATATAAGAGAGACATTGAGCAACTGGAGCAGTTTCAGTGAAGAAGTAAGAAAATATCAAGAGAGGCATAAGGAGAGGCTGAGGATACAAAAGGAGCAAGTCTGTTCTTGATGATTCACAGTAATAGGATAAGAGATGATTAGCTGGAACATCAGAAATTGCAGTTAGATATAAAGGAAAAATCTTCAATTATATATGTATATATATGTATACAAACATGTATATAAAAAGAAAGAGAGAGAGAGAGAGAAAGACAGATTTTTTCATTATGTTTCCATTTTCCTAACAGGATAGACAAATGAAGTTCCGCACAAACATGCGCAAGAACTTCTTTACAGTGAGGGTGACGGAGCACTGGAACAGGCTGCCCAGGGAGGTGGTGGAATCTCCTTCTCTGGAGATGTTCCAGACCTGCCTGGATGCCTACCTGCGAGACCTGCTGTAAGGAACCTGCTTTGGCAGGGGGGTTGGACTCGATGATCTCTGGAGGTCCCTTCCAACCCCTACAATTCTGTGATTCTGTGAAATGCTGTAATACAAGCCCAGAGAGGCTACAAGATCTCTTTTGGAGGTGTTCAAGACTCACTTGACATGACCCTGTGCAAACTGTCCTAAGTAGACTTGCACCCTGCACTGAATGGCCCAGAGGTCTCTTCCAGGCTGCACTTTTCTATGGCTATATAATTGACGTGTCACTACCTCTGCCCCTCCACTCCACCTCCTCAGCACCAGCCTCTCTGATCAAGCTTGTATCTAGCAGCCTGTATCACAAGTTAATGGCCACCGCTTCTGTGTTGTCCACGCAGAGACTTTCCTGAGTTGGAGGTTGTGGCAGCAGCCTTTGTGCAAGGAGATGTACTGGAGTTCCACATATTCAGTCCTCTAAATAAAAGAGAGGGATAAAGAGAAGGGAAGAAAGGAGTAGAGAAAAGGCAATAACAAGTCACAGGTGACGGAGCATCTGTCCTGATGGAAAACGCTGAAGTGAAACTGTTTCCTCAGGCACTGTGATTTCTGCGTATACTTGTATGGGAACTGCTGGGTCACGGCCTGAACCTCTGATTAATCACCTGAGGTGAGCCTTGAGTCAGCCAGAGGAGCACAGGTAAAGGCAATTCACCTGTGCTGCCGGAAGGGGTGGAGCCAGGCTCCACCCCTCCTGGACCCATTGAAGAGCTGGCTACCAGAGGGGAAGGATCTCTTCTGGAGATCCCCTCTTTTGGTATCTTCTGGTCAGCTCAACCCAAGGGTAAGCTCTTCCACTTATTCTTTTTTGTGATCGTTGTCTGCTTTGCCTTACTCTCTTGATTATATTGCAATTATAACATCTTGATATCTATTGATTATACACAATTATATTGTGACTATAACATCTTGGTTATACAATACTCAAGTCTCCTGTTCATGCTACTGACAAGTAGCTTTACTATCTCTCTCACTTTACACTACAGAGCAAGCAGGCTGGGCTGCATTTCATTCTGTCTTCCGTTACAAACACTGCCAGCAAACTTGTGAATACAAAGCCAAAACTCAGTCTCCTTTTATGGTAGCTGTACAATAGAAAATATTAAAGCTGTTGAAAGAATCTTCCTTACAACCTACATGGATCACAGCCCAACATCCTCATCCAAAACATAAACTAGCGCAAACTTATTGTGTATGCACTGTCACTATTTGCACACAAGCTGAATGTAGCTCTGGGCTTTCACCCCATTCTGAAGGAAATTAACCGTTTGTGTTTGCAGTTGTCATTTGTAGCCCAGTAATAAGGCACAATTAAAGGTAGGAAGATAAGGAAAACTGATAGCTCTGAAAACTTATATGATGAGACACACGCTCCTTCCAGACATGTCTGGATTTAATTACAAACATTGCTCTTCATTTAAGCAATGACTTCAATTCAGCTTCCAAAAAGCTAGTTATCAACTTGGTTTCACCTCTGAAAATAAAAGCTGCCTTCTTATTGAAATCTGATGAGTACACATTTGTTTCAGGCTTTGCTGGCCAAGTAGGATCCCAGAGGTTTCCAGAGGCTGAAGTCTTGGTTACCTTAGTCTTCTCCTTTCCAAGGATGGACTTGTGGTATTTTGAAACATTTCCTTCCAGTCTTTAGACCTTGCAGCCAGAAGCATGTGGTAGCTAAGAACATCTGTGCTGGCTAAGAAGACCAGAGAGGAACTGCTACTTGATGCAACTGCAGATCACACTTGGTAGTGCTTCATTTGTTTAAGAGATTAAATATTCATTGTTTATTAACATCATGCACCAGTTTATTTCATACAGTTGAAAGTTTATTATGTGACTGAAACTTGGTGATTAATTTTCTATGTCAAAGGAGGCTCCAGTCATTTTTAGGTAGATGCAGAATGATTCAATGCTGTATGCTCAGTCAGTTACTGATTATATAGCCTTGATAACTACATAACAATTTAGCACTTGCCTTCAGCAAAACTATTTCTCCAGGTGAGAAGCTGCAGTACCATTCAGAGTCCGCTCTGAGTCACTGCTCCATACCTAGAGTACCTAGTAGTATACCCACACTGAGTACCACCCACAAAGGTCAATCTTTCAGTTTTGCTCATTACCATCAGGTTTACAGATTCTGCTTAGCCAGAAGTACACTGCCAGAGCACTGAAGCTGAAACAGAGACATCTTAATACCTTTGTTGGCTCCTGTGTGGACAACTGGAGTCAAGAGAAAAGACAATCAAACTGATGATGTGAAGGAAGCAATTTGAGAGAGCTGCCTTGTGACTTTTATTTCTCTGATTTCTATGAATGCCATATACTGAAAGCAAGTCCTGTGGATTATGGAGGTATAGACAGAGGGATGCAGGCTTTCTGGGTTTCCTATGGTGAGTTTATGGGATTAAGATCAGTTCCTAAAAAGAAAGAGGCCATATGAAATATTACCTTCTAACACAAATATGAGCAAATGCTGTCTGGCATGTATATGGTTTCATAGATAATGTTGTAAGGAGGAAAGATACTGGTTCTGTCTATACAGTCTGTGAAGTTTTCATCCTATGAATGACATGACATGACAGTATAGCTTTGCTGATCAATTTTCTATAGGAAAAATCCCACAGCTTAGGGACTCTATATATCTCTGTTACAGCTGTGTCAACATAAGCTTGTAGTGCAAGCTCAGGAAACAAATGGCATGTGCAATTTTAGTAACTGCATTTGAATTTGCAGAGTCAACTACTTGAACAAACTTCCTTGCAAGAAATATCTCCTGAGTTAGTGTCTGCTCTGAAGGAGCACATAGTCAGTTTCCAAAAAAGTTCATTTTCTGTTGCCTTAAGATCTTTGTTGTAAGAATCACATATCATGTCTTCATTTGTGGAGAAAATTGTGACTGAAAACAAATTTACACTGTTTGTGCTAAAGATTGTGATCATTCTAGGTGAAATAGAAGTCAAGCAGTGAATTAATTACATTATCAGGAAGAGTTTGTATCGGTGACAGAGCAGCTCAGTGCTGAAAATACAGCATCAGCAAGACCCTGTTCATGTTGTGGAAATTGAGAAGTTGGGTGTGATTAGCTCAGAAGAGATTGCTGTGCATTCTGTTAATTGCTCTCTCTGTGAACTGCAGGTAGATTGTATCTGCAGTGTTTTTTGTAACATCATTAAAGCTGCATTCACACAGGGGCAACTATGGCCTCTGGCTCAAGAGATGTGACGAATAATATTTAGATTTGAGGTTTCTTGAAAGGAGCTGAGTTGAAGGGAGAAGCACTTAGTTCTAGTACTTATTAAAAATATTTTCACTGAAAAATACCAACAGAAAAAAAGTTGATTGGGAACTCTAGTACCAGAACTTAAATATTTTATTGTAACTTCTGGTTTGTTTAATTCAATAAAACTACAGGAAGTGATATAAATTCTCTCTTTCTCTCTCACTCTTTTTTTTTTTTTTTTTTTTTTAAATAATCAAATAATGATGTACTGCATTAGGGAGCTTGCAGCAGTGCTAACATCACGTGACATGGTCCCTATAAGAGGTTTTTGGAGATTGAGAAAGTATTTTATTAGGTAATTAGTTTAAATTTAATCAGCGCTCTTTTCAGGGATATATAACTAAGTGTTTTGAAATGTGTATATATATATATATATATATATATATATAAGTATAATGCTTTTTAGCATCTATATCAGTGACGTAGACAGGGGAACTGAGTGCACCCGCAGCAAGTTTGATGATGACATCAAGCTGCATGATTCCGTTCACATAATAGAAAGAAGGACACCATCCAAAGGGGACCTGGATGGGATTGAAAAGTGGGCCCACATGAACCTAATGAGATTTAAAAATAAGAAAATGCAAGGTGTTGCATTAGGTTGGGGTAATCGAGTACAGAGAAGAAGTCCTTGAGAGCAGCTCTGTGAAGAAGGACTTGGGTGTTCTGGTGGATGAAAAGCTGGACACGAGCCAGCAGCATGTGCTAACAGCTGGAAGGCCAACAGTATTTTGGGGTGAATCAATAGAGGACTAGCCAGTAGGACAGGTAGATGATTGTCCCACTCTGCAATCATGAGGCCCCATGTGAAGTACTGCATCCAGGCCTGAAGCCCCCAGTACAGGAAAAATGTGAAACTGTTGGAGCAAGTTCAGAGGACGGCCACAAAGATGACTAGAGGTCTGGAGCTTTGCACCTATCAGGTAATGCTAAGGGAGCTAGGCATGTTCAACCAAGAAAAGAGAAAGCTCTGGGGAGACCTCTTCCAGTACTTGGAGAGAGCTTATTATCAGAAGGGAGGACAACATTTTACAAAGTCTGATACTGGTATGACAAGGGGGAATGGTTTTAAACTAAAATAGGGAAAATTTAGATTAGATACCAGAAAATTTTTTACTCAGAAGGTGGTGAGGCAGTTGCACAGGCTTCCCAGAGAAGCTGTGGATGTCCCCACAGAGATGTTCAAGGCCTGTTTGCCTGTTTTGCATGCACAAAAGCCTGTGCTGGTGTGCAGCAGCCCTGCTTTGTGGCATGGGACTGGAGCTGGGTGATCCCTGAGGTCCCTTGAAACCTATGCCAATTTAGGATTCTATGATTTTAAAAGCATGAGTATAAAATCTGCTTTACAAAACCCAATAAAACAGAGCTGAGTAGGTTCTTTCTGAAGGATAATTTAAGTATTCAGTCCACTAACTAGCAAAAGGACCCAGAAGGAAAGAAGGCTGGTAGAAAAGGAAGATCCCATTTAACTCCTTCTCAGTATATTGAAACAACGCAAGTAAAGAGCATCTTACAACAATTTAAAGCAAGCAAAGAAAACATATTGCCTTAATATTTATTCTACAATTCTCTCTAGAATTTTGTATTTATTTCCTTTTTTATTTTGTAAAGGCCCTCTCTCCTTTACAGGTAAAGTTTAGCGATAGTCAATAACTAACAAAGATATAAATAATATATATCCACTTCTTGGAATAATCTAGCAGATAAGGAAGCAGAATCCTCCTCAATCTATGGAGGAGGAACAGAGAGTAGCATGGGTGGAAATTGTTGCCAGAGCCAGGAGTCAAACTATATCTTTGCTTTTAAGAGAGTCCCAAGTTCATGCTGTTGCAGACATTTCAAGCAGCTTCTACTGTAAACTTTCCTAACCATTTATATGCACCTTTCTTGACATCAGGCTGTTGTCTGAAACATTGCAAGCTCTAGTGATGTAAATCCTGGAGATTGTTTTGCCTACTGTAGTGTGATATATGAAGTCCCGGAGATACAAGGTAGTAATAAATTTGGACTTTCTCAAAAGGAGTTAACTGATTTGAGTATTTGTGAACCACTCAAATGTGCATGCACTGTGAGCAGTGATACAGTTAGGAGAGCATCTGCCTAAATGCGGCCAGAATTATCTATATGTATGTAGCAGTTTACCTCTGATTAAATGAGTTCTCCTGTGAATAGATGGTTTATGTTAGAAAAAATCAGTCAGAAATCAGTTGTGTACCACATGTGCACTGGTTTCATGAAACTGTGCTAAGGGGAAGGGATAGCTTTTCATAATTCTCCTAAAATACATGTGCCTGCTTGAAACAATAAAGCAAACTCCTCAGTTCATGTGCCCCTCAAGATTTTTATATTCATTCAAAATCAGCCACAGAGGCAACAGGTGAAGAAGACAAGAATTAGGAAGGAAGATTTCTGCTTGAAATTAACTTGGGTCTTTAAAGACCATTCTTTACAGACATTTCTTGTTAACCAGAGAATACATCAAACACAGTTCAGATCTAGCATCATGAAAAGCACTGGGAAAGCTTCTTGCCTTTTAGCTGCTGATGGAAGTTGCCACCTGTCCTTCAGCTGTTCTATGTCCCTGTCCTAGGGTTAGGCTGCCCAAAAGGAACAAGAAGACAAAGCAATTGCTCATAGGCTTAAACTAAAATGTCAAAAACCATCAGAAGCATCTAGGTATTTTACTTCCTTTCTGCGAATTGTTTGCATTTCAGGTAGCACTGCAGTAATTTTAGTGTTGAGGAAGGTGAAAAGTATAACAATGGATAATAATTGATGATTCAGGAAAAAAAAAAAAAAAAGCTTTGAACAAAACTTATGTTTAGTCAAAACCTCTTCTCATCTTGAGTCTTCCCAGAGAATTAATTCCAAATGATTGTGCCTTTAAAAAAAAAAAACAACAACAAAACAACTTAAGTGAATTCATAGAATCATGGAATCATAGAATGGCTCCTGTTGGAAGAGTCCTCAGGGATCATTAAATTCCATCCCAAGGGATGGGACATCCAGAACTTCTCTTGGCAACCTCACAACCCTTTCAGTGAAAAACTTGCCCATGATATCTAATCTAAATCTTCCCTCCTTTAATTTAAAACCATTCTCCCATGTCCTGTCATTATGTACCTGTGTGAAAAGTTGATTTCCCTCTTGTTACTCCCCTTAAATACTGGAAGACAGTGAGATCTTCCTGCAGCCTCCTCTTTTCCAGACTGAAAAGCCCAGCTCCTTCAGCCTGTCTTCACAGGAGAAGTGCTAAGCCCTCTGACCGTCTTCACATCCCCCTTCTGGACTCCCTCCAAATCCACATCTTTCCTCTGCTGGGGGTCCCAGATCTGGACACAGTAGAATGAGATGGGGCCTCACAAGTGCAGAACAGTGGGGAACAATCACCTCCCTTGCCCTGCTGGCCATCCCTTTTTGGATTCAGCCCAGAATTCTATTGACCATCCAGGCTGCAAACACACACTGCTGGCTCATGTTAAGTTTTTCATCTGCCAGGACCTATAAGTTCTTCTCAGCAAGATTATTCTCACGGGGTTTTTCTCCTGGGCTGTATACTATCCCTATGACCCAAGTGCAAAACCTTGCACTTTGCTTTATTGTTTATCATTAGTTTCATATGGGCTCACTTTCCAAGCTTACCAAGGTCCCTCTGAACAGCATCCTTTCCTTCTGCTGTATCAACTGCACCACTCAGATCGGTGTCATCAGCAAACTTGCTGAGAGTGCACTTGATTCTACTCTCTCTATTTTTGATACAGATGTTAAAGAGTACTGGTCCCAAGACAGAATCCTGGGGGATGCAACTTGTCACTGGCCTCGACCTGGACATAGGGCCATTGACCACAGCACTCTGGCTGTGACCTTCCAACCAATTCCTTATGCACCATATAGTCCATCCTTCAAATCCATATCTTTCCAATTTAGAGATAAGGACGTGGTGGGGGACCATGCCAAGCGCCTTGCACAAGTCTCGGTAGGTGACATCAGTTGCCTTACCATTGTCCACCAATGCCAATTCCTTTTTTAATTCAAACAGAATTAAAATGGGTACAAAGCACAGATTTAAAGGAGGTTCTTATAAAACTTTTATACAAACAGCACTGGCCAGTAGTGTTCTGCAGCATCTGATGCACAGATTCAGACGTGAATGATCCAAATCGTTTATCACATCACTTGTATACCTTCACAAGTTTCTTTTTCTAGCTTTCCCATCCACCCCTACAACTTTCTCATCCACCTTTACATGTCAACAGAGCATTCTACAAAACACTCTTCTACTGTTCATGCAGGCACTTATCCAATCAGAGTCATGAGACGTTCTTTCTTCTTCTAGAGGTGTCTTTGGTTCTCATGCTGTTTATCTTGCTCCACAGCTGCTGCTCTGAACAGTTTTTGTATTCCCACCGTGTTTGTTGTAGTCTTGTTATTCTGATTCAATGTTAGCAGTCTTCAGTGGTTCACTGTGAGTCTTCTGGTATTTCATACTTTTTTAATAAGCCCTGAAACAAGTCACAATCGCAGCAGTCTGTCATCTGGACTGAAAGAAAAACAACTCTTACTGCTCTAAAGCTAAGCTGGGTGTATGTGCAGATTGATTGGTAAACAGAAAAAATAAATAAAAATAAAAATCCGAATATGCTACAGGTATACTCCCACTATTTAGATTCTAATACACAATTTTTTGAAACCAAAGTTTGGTGTTGTTACTCTCCTTCGACTGCCAGAAATACAAAGCCTTAAAGCAACCTCAGAGTCCAGTCATTCTCTGGCTGCACTGACTTCTGTGCAATCATGGATGGAAGGCCAGCAGCCACTTTGGCTCCCACCTCGCCACTTTACTGCTTCTTTTTAAGCACTGGCCTATACTTAACATGGTGCATCTTGAGAATTACTGCCAGTGGTCTATTCTGGAGTACTCGGAATTGCTAGCTGATTCATTATACTCTCACTATGATTAGATGAAAATTCTATGATTAGATGAAAGTTTGGTTATATTTTTATATTTTCTTGGGCTTCATATTCAACCATTTACTGCCATTGCACTGACTTGATTAAATGTGCATCACTGCAGTAAGAAAAAAATTGGCAATATTAATGGATGACAGAGAAATTTCTTAATTGCTTACTACAGCAAATTTACAGCTGATAAGGATGTAAATACCTAATACATTTTAGATTCAAATTGTTTTATTAGTCTAAAGAGACAATGTAGGTACAAAGTAAAGATGTCCTTTAATGATGCTCAATGCAGTAACTTGATCTGTATTTACTTTTCAATTACACATTTTGTTTTATTACTGAATAAGTACATAATAAGGAATTATAACTGAAACATAGTCTACTGATCTGTTATATATACATTGTACATACTGTTACACAAAGAAAGTTTTTAAACCATGACTTGTTGTTTTGACATTGTCTCCTTGTTTTATTTTAAATCAGTGACATACAAAGCAATATTAGTCTTTATTGATAGCTGTGTTCTAGGTCATTCATGCAAGTTAGACCAGACCTACAAATGTTCTTTGGTACAAGTGCATGCCATCACGTTGACTGAGTTGACCATTCAAACTCTCAATTAAATCAGTGAAAACTGAACTGATTCTGGAAAAAAAAATAATGACATGTGTTCCTTTAAAATAGAATAGGAAAAGAATTTTGCTTGATCTGCATTTCATGAACTTCTGGAAAAGACAAAAATGGTGCACATATACACATACACACACACACACGAATGCACACATTGCCATTCCTTAGCTATTTTTTTATAACCCTACTCCTCTGGCCCTTCTCAGACTTATTCCTAGAAAGAAATGAGGTAAAAGTATACTGAGGACAAACAGATTTCTTCCCTCAGAGGTTTCAGGCAATACTTTTAATGCATGTTCTGAAAGTATAAACCATTCCTCTCTCTACAGTCTGCAGTTTAGTGTCGATGTTAATGTTTTGGTTCAGACAGTTGTGGTTTTCAAGTGAATCTTCCTCTTCAGTGGTTTTGCAGCTGCCCTCAAAGACAGGGATGTTGAGGAGAGCTGGCGGCTCTTCAAGGATGCCCTCCTGGAAGCACAAGAGGTCTCCATTCCTCTGAATAAGAAAGTGGGCAGGCGAGGTAGGAAACCGGCATGGCTCAGCAAGGACCTGCTGAGAGAACTGAGGGCGAAGAAAGGGGTGTACAAGCTCTGGAAACAAGGCTGTGTCACCTGGGAAGAGTACAGGGATGCCGTCCGGACTTGCAGACGTGGGATCAGGGAAGCCAAGGCGCAGGCAGAACTGAACTTGGCAAGGGACGTGAAAAACAATAAGAAAACCTTCTACAGGTACATTGGCCAGAAGAGACAGGCCAAAACGGGCGTACCTACTTTGGTAAATTTAAAAGGAGAACTGGCTTCAACAGATGAAGAGAAAGCTGAGGTGCTGAATGAGTTCTTCACCTCGGTCTTCACTGGTGGCCAGGATTCTAGTCTTCTTCACGTCCATGAACCCTGCATCCCCAAACCTCTATGTGGGGACCAAGGAGGTAAATCCCTCCCCACTGTAAGGGCAGAGCAAGTCCGAGAGTACCTCCTTAGACTGAATGAATACAAGTCTATGGGGCCAGATGGCGTGCATCCCAGGGTCCTGAAGGAGCTGGCTGAGGTGGTCGCCGAGCCGCTCTCCATCATATTTGAGAAGTCGTGGCTGTCAGGTGAGGTCCCGGATGACTGGAGGAAGGGTCACGTCACTCCCATATACAAGAAGGGGAGCAGGGAGGACCCGGGGAACTACAGGCCGGTGAGTCTCACCTCCGTGCCTGGGAAGATCATGGAACAGATCCTCCTGGACAACATGCTCGATCACATAAAGAATGAGCATGTGATCCGAGACAGCCAGCACGGCTTCACCAAGGGAAGGTCATGCCTGACTAATCTTGTGGCCTTCTATGATGGAGTGACGGCATTGGTGGACGAAGGGAAGGCGACCGATGTCATTTACCTGGACCTGAGCAAGGCCTTTGACATGGTCCCCCACCACATCCTCATCTCCAAATTGGAGGGAAGTGGATTTGATGGGTGGACGACCCGATGGATAAGCAATTGGTTGAAAGGCCGCAGACAGAGGGTGGTGGTCAATGGCTCTATGTCCAGGTGGAGGCCGGTAACAAGTGGTGTCCCCCAAGGGTCTGTCTTGGGACCGGTGCTCTTTAACATCTTTATTAATGACATCGATGATGGAATTGAGTGCACCCTCAGCAAGTTTGCTGACGACACCAAGCTGAGTGGTGCGGTTGATACGGTGGAAGGAAGGGATGCCATTCAGAGGGACCTCGACAGGCTTGAGGGCTGGGCTCGGGTGAACCTAATGAGGTTCAACACGGCAAAGTGCAAGGTTTTGCATTTGGGCCGGAAGAACCCCAGGCACCCGTACAGGCTGGGAGGAGTGGGCCTTGAGAGCAGCTCGGCAGAGAAGGACCTCGGGGTCCTGATGGACGAGAGACTTAACATGAGCCAGCAGTGCGCTCTGGCAGCTCGAAAGGCAAATGGGATCCTGGGCTCCATCAGGAGAGGGGTGGTCAGCAGGGAGAGGGAGGTGATCGTCCCTCTCTACTCGGCTCTTGTGAGGCCCCACCTGGAGTACTGTGTCCAGGTGTGGAGCCCTCAGTACAAGAAAGACATAGAGATCTTGGAAAGGGTCCAGAGGAGGGCGACTAAGATGATCAGGGGGCTGGAGCACCTCCCCTATGAGGACAGGCTGAGGGAGTTGGGCTTGTTCAGCCTGGAGAAGAGAAGGCTGCGGGGCGACCTCATTGCAGCCTATCAATACCTGAAGGGAACCTACACCCAGGAGGGGAGTAAACTCTTCAGAAGGGCTGACAACAGCAGGACTAGGGGAAATGGATCAAAGTTGAAGGAGGAAAGATTTAGGTTGGATGTTAGGGGGAAGTTCTTCACAAGGAGAGTGGTTAGGCCCTGGAACAGGCTGCCCAGGGAGGTTGTGGATGCCCCGTCCTTGGACGTGTTCAAGGCCAGGTTGGACGGGGTCCTGGGCAACCTGATCTGAATGTGTGTGTTTGGTGGCCCTGCTAGGCAGGGGGGTTGGAACTACATGATCCTTGAGGTCCCTTCCAACCCAGGTGATTCTGTGATTCTGTGATTCTGTGATTCTGTGCAGAATAGTTTAATTGCCTTTGCAAAATGAATTCTGGGCTTCAGCATCAGCTGTTTCAGTCTACTAATCTATAACCTAGTAACCTAGTTACTTCTTGCATTAGATATAATTTTGGGGTGAAATATGTGAGGTGCTTTCTTTTTAATTCTTTAAGCCTATGCACATTACATTTGGTTATACTGGGAGGAGTGTTCCTGTTCTTTCATCTTGAAAGCTAAGAATTTCAGCATTGTCTGTCCATATACAGGATATCGGTATTATATCTGGATATAATATCCAGAGCAACAGAAATACCAGGAGAGAGGGAAAGCTAAGATTGTTTATCTTGGAGAACAGAACTCAGGGAAAATTGTATTGATACACAAATATCAGATAATGGGAAGGTATTAAGATGGAGCCAAATCCTTCTCAGTAATTTCCAGGGATAGGACAAGAAGTAGTAGGCATAAGTTGAAATTTCAGTTAAACTTAAGAAGAAATGTACTCACTGTGATAGTGATCAAACACTGGATCATATTGCCCCCAAAAGTGTGTGAGCTTTATGTCCTTGGAGGAAAAATCCAGAACATGGCCCTGAGTAATGTGCTCCAAGCAGGAGTGTGGGACAAAGCAATCTCCAGAGGTACTGTCCAACCTCAGCTGTTCCAGGAGTCTGGTCTTGGCATAGAAAAGGTACTTCAGAATTCTTCTGATTCTGGAGGGTTTATATCATGTTGTCAAATTCAAGGGCTCTGGTGGCTTAGTGATGTTTTCATCATGAGCACATATATCAAATCTATCTTCACTTTCTGATACTATTCTGCTGTTCATTATTTCACCTTGGGGGAGGGGGTGGAATATCTCTGCCCATACATCAGAATAAACTGAAATTAATCATCAGCTTCAAATCCAGAAGCCCCAGTAACAGACATTTTGTCTAGGAACCTTTCTGGCTTTGGATTACATCTCCATGTATTTACATTTTCCCTGTTATCTGCTGAGACACACAAATGCTTTCCCTTTGCTCAAGCTCTGATGAGCTGATGCTGACTGCCGGGAGAGCTGTCTTTGGTTTGGGCAGCTGCCGATGGGGAGGGACACCTGAGAGATGCTGTTGCTGCAAAGACAATAGGTTGCAGCCACTTGAACAGCAGTTGGTTTCTGTGGGGGAAAGGCCTTAATTTGGAGCACAGGCTGCTGGAGAGTTCTCATACTTTTGTGGCCTTTTTGTAAAGTGTAATTGATCTTTCTTGATGGATTTAAAGATGCCATGTAGCAAAGAAGATTCTAGGACTATGCTGACAAGCCAGGAAATGACAGGGTGTCTTGCTGCTCTTTGAAAGATAGACCTCTGAGACTCAAATCCTAACAGTGCTTCCAGAAACCACTTAACCTAGCATTTGGAGATGTTGAGTTCCTGTGGCTTGGTAAAGGACTCCTAAAATGCATTTACATTAAATTCAGTAATTCCAAGATTACAGACCAATAACATGATGTTTTTTTCCCAGAACTACACACATTTTAGATAATGTGCTATCCTAAGGCCAGACTTGCTCTCTTAAATCAAATACTCACGCATCAGGTGGTGCTATACTCTCCATTTTCCTAGTGCTCAGGGCACATTCAAACATCAGAACACCATTCCCAGTGGTGCAGCTGATGGAAATCCATAAAGATTTTCTGCCTTTTTGGCTCTGTCCCATGCATAGTGCAAAAGCTCATAGTGAAGGACCAGTTCAACAAAATTGGAAGGAGTGACTATGGCCACAGCTACACTGGATAGAATTAATAATGAGGAAAAACAAAACTGTTGAAGCCCACATTTACAGATAGTTATGGAACTTTTATTTATTGCACACTTAGCAGCACTTCTAAAAAGTTCGACATGCTGAGCTCTGAATTATTGGAAAAGAAAACGTAGCCAAGAAAATTAAAAAACAGCAAAAAAGTTTCAAGGTATTTCAGTAAGTTTATTTGAAAAATCACACGTACACAATTGAAAATCTGGCTGGTACTACGAAGATGGCTGAGTGATCTTATTCTACTAGTGTGAATTTATGTATTTAAGTTAGAACAATAAAGGATATGTGTCTATGCTGGGATCCTAAGTGACAGTCTGGTGGCATTGACAAATATTAGTTAGTATAATATATCACTCAGATCTCTGTTACAACTTTGTCTCATTTTTCATTGTAGTAACAATGGCTGTTTCATATCACTTGTTTTCAACATCAGTGTGCCTTATGAGAAAAATATATGCTGTTGGGAGCAGTATTGATTTAATGGAGAAAAGTTGTTTAAAGGGCAAGCAATGATTCAAAGTGTTGACAGTAGGTAGAGCAGTGGGATCCAGTGAGGAGCTCTCTGAGCAAAAACGAATTGTGAAGGAACAATCTTAAAGAATAATGTAGTTGCTTTAAGGTTGGTCACAAACAAACAGAATAGAATGTCCTTTAATTCAAAAGTTGTAAAACTGTATCAGGCAACAGGCATGACTCAAAGGGCAGTACTCAGAGGAGGCAACTGGAAGGGGGTGAGTTAGCATCGTTCTCGAGGATGCTTTACTTGGGCTTGATCCATAGTCAAAAGGAAATTTCCATTGACTTCAATAGACTGCACATCCAATCCTCTTTTAACAAGCTATTGGGCTTTTTCATTCACCAGATGGCACTTTTTAACCATATCGCTACTAATAAAGCTCCAAAATGTTATTAAAATTTAACTGCAAAATTAGATGCAACCAGCTAAGTCTTAAGTAGAATGACAATTAACTAAATATTGGTAAATATAAATCATGAAGAATCTTGCCTTTATATGCTGGCAGGAGCAAAAACAAAATTATTTGTTTTTATTGAATGCTGCTTATTGTAAACAATTGAAATAGCACCAGCCATTCCTTTTCTCCAGCTGTCATTCTGACGATATGAAAGCCTGGGCAAACAACATCTAATTTCAGTGCCATCCAACTGTAAATAAATTGTGAAGTCTTTATGTCTGTGTAGCAATATATACTTATTCCAATGTAGTCCCATATGCAGAGTGTCTGTGTCTTGCCCCTTTAAAACTAATATTTTTTCAGTCAGACAAAGAAGGGTGTGGGAAAAAATAGCTTGCCAGAAATTTGAAATAATTTTTCAGTGTTTCTTTTTGGGGCAGTAATAACAGCTTAGAGTTCTGAGTGTCAGAGTGAGAATAATAAAGCTGATTATCAGCATTTAGGCTTTTTGTTTCCTGCCTTTTTTACCCCCCACACTTCACTCTGCTTGAATAAGAAAAAAAGATTGGCCACTTTTGTCTCGTATGAATGTAAGACTACAGGTAGAAGCAAAAAAATTTATTATATTAATTTATAACCTCTATTCAAGGTTGCCTATTTTATGTGATGAATTGTTGAAACTTCCTTGCCTATTTTTCTTGTTACTAAGCATTGAATGGTCTGTGTCAATTAGAATCAAACTAATGTTTGACTTCTATCATTAACAGTTGTTACAGCTTCACAGCTTTATATTCTCATCTTCAGTTTTCAAATAATTGCCTACTTAAGCAATCTTAGCATTTTAGGGATTGACTTCTTCCAGTAGCATAAAACTCATATTTCAACAAACAAACAAAAAAACATCTATAATGTAATGAAAGTCTGTTTACATGAGGTGATTTGTTCAAATTCAGATTTTGTCCCTATCAGAAATATTTCACGAACATTTTTAATATCAGCTATCCTTAAATACACTTGGAAACCATCTGTTGGATAGGCTGAGAAAGTGTGATACTCATTGGCATTCATTTCATTAGCAATGTAAATCACTTCAGATGACATATTTTGGCAGTCTGTCTTGAAAAATGCTTTGGATAAACTCCCTGAGAAGGCAGCAAGCATTGCAGACTCTCTGTGTGCTCCTCAATTTTCAGGCTGTCCTTCACAAAGTTCACCTTGGCAGGGCTCCCTGATGTAATGCCTGAGTGGAGCTGGGTGCTACAGATAGGGTTTTTTTTGGCCCTCAGCTAAGCAGGGAGAGGCCTAACCCAGATAAAAAAATTCAGAAGAAAAGAGAGATGGAGCTCTCCCTGGAGGAAGTGATTCTGAGCCACATATTTCTTTCTGGGCCAAAGAGAAGTGTTTTTCTCCATTCAGGATTCAGAGCTGAGAACTATCATCTGGCACTTCAGCAAAGCCAGGCCTTCATTTCTGGATGAAAGCTAGGACTTTTTTTGCCTTTTTATTCATTAAAAAATGAATAAAAAGACATCTGGGATATAAAAGACTGCAGCTCAAATACCTACGCTTGAATTGGGCAGGGGAAGGCAGAGATGTCCTGAATGTCACCAGGATTTTATGGGGTGATATTCTTAATACTTTCAGTTAAAACTGGCTCAGGGTGTTCATCTCACAGCCTGCTGGATAAGGATAAGTACGCGGTCATGCACCTGGGTCTGGGCAATTCCAAACATGAAAACAGACTGGGCAGTAAGTGAACAGCAAGCATCCCTAAGGAGAAGAACTTGGGGCTGCTGGTGGATGAAAAAATAAACCTGAGCCAGAAATGCATGCTTGTGGCCCAGAAAATAAAGTGTATCCTGGGCTGCATCAAAAGAAGGATGACCAGCAGAGCGAGGCAGGGGATCTCCCACTCTACTCTGCCTTTGTGAGGACACACCTCAAGTACTGTGTTGACTTCTGGGACCCTCAGCACATCAATGAAAGCTGTTGTGTTGGTTCAGAGGAGGCCATGAGGATGACCAGAGGGCTGGGATACCTATCCTATGAAGAGAGGCTGAGGGAAATGGACTCTGGGGAGAGTTTAAAGTGTCCTTCCAGTGCCTAAGATTGACCCTACAGAAAAGATGGGAATGGACTCTTTCTCAGGAGGTGTAGTGACCACAGAAAGGGTAATGGTTTTAAAGTGAAAGAGGATAGATTTGAAATTTTAATAGAAATTCTTCACTGTAAGGATGGTGAGGTGAAGCTTTGGATACCCATCCCTTTCCAGATTTTGCAGATTTTTTTTTAATTCACTGTCAGAATAACTAATGTTATCAAAGGTAGTTCATATTGCTTTAAGAGCTGATGTCTAAGTTCATACGGACTTAATAAGCAAACCTCTGCAGATCAACAATTTTTAACTTGATTGTATTCATAAATACACTTACATATTTTATTTCATCTGATATATTCTTAGAAACAGATGTCTTTGGTTTACACAGTTTTGAATCAAGTGAGAACTGTGTTTACCTGGAGCGAGAGATTCCAAATACTTCTAAGAAAGGGAACTGAGGTAGGAATATTTGGAAAAAAAAAAAAGGAGAATCATTATCCTTTTTCTCCTTCAGTAACGCTCTAAGTCACTGAACAGTTAACAGATTGCCAGTGTATTGAGTTGGAATAGTGGAGCACAGCAAATGTCACTTTTTAAAAAAAAAAACACGCAGGAAAGAGAATGTATGGAACTACAGGTGAGGCCCCTTCAGCTTTACCCCTGGGAAGTGGTGGGAAGGACCTGAAGAAATGAAAGAGATTCATAGTTTTTGGAAAAGCTAAAAGTCATGAAAACCTTGTAATTTATTTTGGAACTTTTTTTTTTTTTTTTTTTTTTTTTTTTTTTTTTTTTTTCCCGTGTAATCACTAGGATTTTAATTATCCAGAATTTGTTATCTCACCAAGAATTGTACCCCTGTCATAGGAGAGAAAAAGCCCAAGATAAAACAGCACCATAAAGTAGTGTCTCAGTGAAGTTAGAACTTAGTTTTCATGTTAAAATGTAAAGTCTGGGAAGGTCTGAAAATGTTTTATTTCATTTTCTGAAGTGATGAAGAATTACATTAGGGATAACATTTTATTAAATGTAGTCAAGTCACTGTTCTTCAAAGAGTAATGAGAAAAACCAGGAAATGGAGAAACTGTGCCTCTCCTCTAGGATTATAAACGTGAACTGTGTCCTTCACAGGTTCTGCATTCTCTGTGCATTCTTTGTATACCTCATATTTAGGCTGCTGCCATCCATCACACTCACAAAAAAAATAAGAGTAATGTGTTTTACTTCAGCGTACTAAGTAGCTTTTGTTCTCTTCACGAGTAAACTACTTGTCTATCAACCAAGCTACGGTAAGATTGTATATGGAAGAGTTAAAAAATAGAAACGTTCTACAGCTTCTTCAATAATCTTTTTCTGTTGAAATGTCTGCACCTGTATGGAAATATACATAATAACATAAGCTCTTGTGTTAGTACAATCTGAAAACCAAATTTTTTTAGTGCTAAATGCTTTTATTTCATCTACATCTTTTGCCTAGTTTTGAATCAGGCAAGCTGGTTAACAGATTCCAAATCTTACAAGCATTTGGAAAAGCATATTTTTAGACTTTAATGATGCAACATTTCATTTCTCATACATGATCCAATATTTCTAGTTATTTCTAAGTTCTCTGATTCCATAGGTAAAGATAGTGATCTTGATATACTTGGCTTCCAGTTGCACCTTTTTTTTTAATTTCTTTGGGTGTTAATTCAGCCCTGTACTATTTAAGGTAAGTTAAGTTGGATGTAATAGCACGGAACAAAACAAACTACTTGATACAGTAGAATTTGTACTTTCTGTATTGCTTACTGTGCTCTCACTGCAGAGAACAGGAAAACTGAAACCAGTGTCTAGAGAGCTGAATACTTGGTAAGGAATTCCTGTGCACAGAACTTGAAGTCTCTATCACACAAAAAGCTAAAAGAAAACACAATATAAGGCAAACTGTAAGGTGATGGTCAGAGGAATCAGTATGCAAGCATATCAGTACAGGAGGGACATTAACACATGGGTTTGACTGATTTATGCATATCCTGCTAACTTGTTCACCAGGATAGAGACTGATCCACTGGATCATGAGTTTTTCCCTGTTTCTTTAGAAACTGCAAATTACTAAATTTGTGTTTCTCCTCATTTTCTATATAGATCTGCTTTTTACTGTTAAAAAACTCTACTTACAATCAGTGGAGAATGGTAAGCGGCTTGGTGGACCCCTTCTCATGAATATGTTATCAACTGCTTGGCAGTGGATGAAGACATTTGGTGACACTGGTTCTCTAAGTCCTAGTGAACCCCACTTCCCTCTATTGTTTTAACTACATCTCTCCTCTCCAGTGGCCTTGAGAAGTTTTAGGAATTGATGATATAAGAGAACTAGGATGAGCCTGAGCCAAGCACAGGACTATAGGAAAAAGACAGGTAGGCAGGCAAAGGAAAGTTACTCCAAAGGCAGGCTATCGCCAGTAAAGATCCCTTCAATTTATTTTCTTTCTTACAAAGGTGATCAAGGAATACGTAGGAGAATGATGCCTAAAAGGCTTCATCAAGAACATGTTTTGTCCCATAGGTTTGGTTCTGCCACATAGACAAACTTAAGTATTGTCTATGGTGATAGATCTGAACATCTCAGCTAGTCTTTAGTGAATCTAATGAACTAGTGATCTAATGAAATGAATGAACACATTAGTTGATGTCTGATTTATTGATTTATCTGGGAAACACTTTGAGATATTAACAATTTCAGGGCAAGAGCTTGAAGAGATTGAAGCTAAGGCCACAATTTATACATATCATGTGATCTGGTTCAAGAAAAAAATGTGTGAAATAGTAACAGTACTGAGATCTAAGTGTGCCCTAGTAATTTCCTCTCTCCATATGAATGTACAAGGGATGAATCCTTCCATGTCTCCTACAAAAATACTCTAGAGATCATTCAGCAGCTTTTACATTACAATCCAACTCTCAAATTGTCCACCCAGATGATAGTCTTCTCCTGAACGTCTGTCTTATCCATGGAAGGAACAAAATAGATATATTTCTTTGAACAAATAATTCCATGGAATTTTATTAAAACAACACTAGTTACATATATCTCAAATATTTTGAGCTTTTGCAATTTTTCAGCCCTCCAGCCTAGGAAGTACTGAAAATGTTTGTGTGCTTACAAAAATTATTAATGATTAAAAAAAATTTATAGGGCAATTAACATTTTTTCTCCAACTTTTGCATGCACCTGCCTTTGATACTGTACAAAGAGTCAGCAGAAAAAAATGCAACGCTGCAAATATATTTTAGCACTTGAAACGACACAACTGGGACAGCACACGCCAGTGTAAAGTATCAAATGCTGTGAGACTCCCAAACAGCAATACTTGCAAAATTAGAAATAGAAGTAGGCTAAGATCATTAACCAGCAAAATTCTACTAAAGTAGTTACACAGGTATGGAAACATTATTTTTTGCTCGCTGGGCACTTAATCATTCATTTATCATGTTTTTTCTAAGTGCATTCATTAGCTTTTCACTAGCATATCAGAGAATTAGTTGAAGTGTATTTTTTTTTGTTTGTCTTTAAACTGTGGATTACACTAATTAGGATGTAATTAATCAAAAATTAATCAAAATATGATTGTTTTTGAAATTTGCATATCTAGATTATTCCTCTTGAATCTTCCTGACTGCTTTGGACTTGTATATATGACCTTGCACAGGTCTCACATGCATCATATAACATTCAGTTATTAGATGGTGCAGCATGGCACTGAAAAAAACATCAAGACTTCCTCCTAGAGATTGTACTATGTTTTTAATCCATGCATAATCCAGCGAGCATTAGCACTATTTCTAATTAATTTAAATCAAATGCACAGATGTAAGTAAAGATTCATGCTGCTTAAACACATGGTAGCACAAATACATTCATAGTCTGGGAAAAGAGTTCAGATTAATGAATGCTTTAACTTTCAAAAGGTCATGGTACTGTGCCACTCTCCATTGTGAGTGTCCACACTAACAAAGAGTCATAGTGAATTTTCACTACCCTGAATTTGCAGTGCCATGCTTCTGAATGGTGCAAAATTTTGCTTGAAGTAAATCCATGTTAAATACATAGACAAGAAAAGACCAGCTGTAAAATCCCTCCTTTCAGAGAATGCTCAGTGTAACCTTTGTACTGACTACAGCAGCAGTAGCTGCAGCAGTATAGTTCATCCTGCAGTCAGTGTGGTGGACTAAATAAGACATTTGTATTAGTATATTTTCTGGGTTATTTTACCTCCCCTTGGGCTATTCTGCCCTCTGAATGGAGAATCTGCTCATTTGACAGTCATCCAACTTCAAGAAATCTTTTTGGTAGGCTATTAATACCATATCATCATATACCAATGCTCAGAATGTGTAAGTCAAAGGTGCCTGACTTAGAAAAAAAGACAGTGTAATTATGAGGTTTACATAAGTAAATGAATCTACAAGCAGTTCTACAGATTCTCATGAAAGATTAGTTCTGTTGCAAAGCACTTGGAGTTGGCATTTCAACAGTCATGTAAGAATTACTAACCTACCTCCTTGTGAAGGATATTTCCTTGAGCTGCACTAGATGGATTAATCAATGTATCTGGTTAACTTAACCAGAGTGCCATAAGAAATCCTGTGTAGAGGACTTCAGCTAATACCCTGTCCTTGAGAAGAGACATAAGTATTGAAGCAGAGAGCTGAATCAAATGAACTGACTTTGTCTACAAGTAGTACATACAATGTACAATCTTGTCTCATCCCCACACTATGTCAAGATGAGAAAACAGATTATCCATTGAAGTAGTTTAGCTGACACATTTCTTAAAAAGCATTTCAAAGGGATTTTATGCTGACTGTGTTTAGAACAACCTATATATTTATCAGTGTTAGCTTTAATGTACAGCTTTTATAGTAAGCAATATTCAGTTGTATAGTGTCTTGCCTTGTTCCTATTTGCACTTTTATTTGGCTATATATTAATTGATACAGTTCGACCAAGGTTCTGCCTTGAGGCAAACCTACTGGCAAATTTATAAAATGATAAATGGAGCAGATGCAATAAGGATTAGCAATGGAGCAGCCATTGGCTCTAGGCAATTAAAGCAGTGAAGAAAACTCTGTGTTTCATTTGCCTTTGCTGACAAATTATAAGCTGTGTCAATTATAATAGAGCAAACAAATGTTTTGGACTTTTAAAAATCTGTTGTGTGTAACAATATCTGGTTTAAGGTTATGCTACTGGCATCCTTACAATTATATTTGTAGCAACTGAAGTCAGGAAAGCCAAATTTATTACATTTCATTTGAGCAGAGGTCATTGCAATACTGGTCTCACATTCTGGAAGCCTCTTAAGCTCTCTGAATGCTAAATGAAATTTCAGTGAGCTGGAACTTCATGCTGAATCTTATTGCAATTCAGAGTTGCTGCTAGCTTTTATATATCCGGCAGGTTCGAAAGTACATACTGAATGTGAACATTATTCTGTTTCAAATTATTTTCCAAATCAGACTTTCAATTTTTCACGCCTAAGGCAGGAGTATTCTTTTCATCAGTTTGCAGCGTTTGCACTGAGCACAGACAATACTGTAGCATGTTTGTTGCACTTTATGCAAAGTTCTCTTCCAAAAGAAATTGCAGCCCAAGCTTCTTACAGGGAATACAGGCTAGACTGCAGCTTTTTAACTGTCCAGAAAGTGGGTTCAGTCATAGAAGAAAGAGAACATGATATAAATTGCCTCTTCCTCTGGAATCAAGGAATCTCTAAGCTGCTACCTCATCTTGATCTGCGGATGATACTGAATTACAACAGCACTGACTGTTACAATATTGTATACTTCTAATGATATCAGCTCATACTTGTACACCAGTATCTTGCACTGTTTCATGAGAACTTATGGTAGGGTAATGCCTCTTTGACTTCACTTCTGGAAATAGTAACACAAAATCCTTTTTTGAGCAAGTGTCCTGAAATTTGTAATGCTATAGATCCAAAATTTTACCTTTGTCATTTTAATGATTTCATTTTTGGATTTACTGAGAGATACTTATCCATGATTAATACTTGAGTTAAACTGAGGAGCTTAGCATCAAATGCAGCTTATTTCACAGAACCATATTAATTCATTCATTTATTTTACCACTCTTCTCTCCCTTATTCTAACATCTCTGAAACATAACTTGAGTTTTCTCTACTCAGTGCTCATTCTTTTTAAGGCAGCTAGAAATGAAAACTGTACATGAAAGAAAAAGTTTGGAGTTAGATTGATTTAAAGAGAAATATCACTCTTGCTTAGTTTCTAGCACTTTCTCCAGTTTTTTAGTGTGCCCAGGTAGTCAGAAAAGTGTGTGCAAAATGCTGCCATCATGTGGTCTGCTAAGAATTTTAGTTTTTTCATTAGTTTCAGCATATTTTATGTATATTTCCCCTCTCTCCTTTAATTCATTTTTTGGAGCAACAGCTCCCAGTGTGAGTAAGCCTTGCTACTAGTTAGGTCAGCAACCTCATAACCTTCTTCGAAAGATGTGACAGTCACTGCACACCAAATGAGAAAATAAATTGTCCTATATCTAGCCACTTAAAAAACTATGAATATGCAGACATCAAAGAACAGATCCTGCAAACATGGGTGGCTCACATGCCTACTTTCTAAGCCAAATAAATATGACAGAAGAAAAAGCAAAACCAAAAGTCAGAGATAGGGATTGATTTGCTCACAGTATGTGCGGTTGCCTGGAGAGAGAAGTGGCAAACAGCAGTAACAATAAGAACAACAACAACAAAAAAAAAGCAGCCAAGAAAATAAGAAGGCAAGGATTAGAAATGTGGCTCTGAAAGAAAGCAGAGAGGTAGAACATTCGTCTGAGCACTTGCTGGAAGGCCTTTTTGCTGGATCATTTAACAAAGAAGTGGCTTCCCACTGCTTGATTCCTTCCACTTTCTAAGAGCCATGGGGCTGTGAAAACAGCACAAGAAAGAGCTGCATATGTCTTGGTCCAGTCCCCAGATCTGAGTCAGGATCACCTATTCTGAAAGCAATTCACACAGATGTTTATTTTAGCTTGATCTTGGAAACGTCCAGAGATAATGTTTCCCCAGCCTCTCTTGATAAAGTAGTCTCTATCCCCTGCTGAAGAGCCTAACTCTGCCTGCTCTTTTGTAATTACCAAACTTGGCTTTCCTAGGTGTAATTTAAAACTGTTTTTTCTTTTACTGTTCCCGCACATGCAGAATATATTCCCATCTTTTTCAACATTGACCTTTTTTTGATTGCCTCTTCCCAAACTTTTTCAGTGTTTACTCTCATGTCATTTATAAGACCTTTAACTCACCTTTTGCAAAATCACAGTCCCTTTGCAGAAAGAACATTCTGAACAAGCAATGTAAATAGACACTTTGTGGTAATAGCTGATGTCCATGCCAATATTTACTTCTCATATACCTAAAAGACCAAATACAGCTACTCTCTTTTCCACTGAGCCAAGAACTCTCCTTAGCCAACATTTTCTATAGGGTGTAGTTTGTGGCTAATTTAGTTCACCACAGATGCAGAAATGTATGGAGTAGAAGACTGAGTACACATTTATGGCTCAAAGGATCTTCTAATCTCCAGTGCAAGTCACTTTTACACTGTGAGAAGCTGAAAAACTGAAAAAGAATATCTTCACTTCCCGATTTTCAGTTCCTCACTATTTCAAATTCCCTCCTATGATTTAAACTTATTTTTAACTACATGTAAATGTCATTCACAAGACCACAGAAATAAGTATTAAATAGCTTTCAGCTGAACAGTTAGATAGCAATCAAATGGAACAATCCAGGCAAAAATGAAAACTCTTAATTACAAAAATGTGTATTTTTTTCAATAATGTATATTATCACACATGTATGTATTTTATTTACAAAATAGTTTAGCCTTCAATCAAGGCAAAATCTGTTCCTTCAACGCTACTGGAGACTGGAGCAATGCTCTTATGAGGAAAGGCTGAGGGAGTTGGGCTTGTTTAGTCTGGTGTTTTTCAGCATCTAAAAGAAGCCTGCAATCAGGAGAGAGACTATTTACATGGTCTGGTAGTGATAGGACAAAATGAAAGGGCTTTAAAATAAAAAATGGAGTTGTATATTAGGATAAAATGTTCACCAGAGAGTGGCAAGGCACTGGCACAGGCTGCCTAGAGAAGCTGCGGATGTCCCATCTCTGGAGGCATTCCAGAGCCTGGTTGGATGGGACACTGTGCAGCCTGATCTAGTGAGTGGCAACCCTGCTCATGGCAGAAGCCATTCTATGATTCTATCATTCTATGACTTTATTATTCTATGAATTTCCCTTCCAGCTATAAAAATAGCCAATCTACCATCTAGTTCAGAAAAATTGTGATATCACTCTGCTTTTGATATCCTTTAGCTGTTTCTTTTCTTTCAAAATCATTTTTATAAAACCTCAATCTTTGGTCTTTCCATCTGACTCTTACTATAAGACTCCGCTGTCATTGCTGGCAGGTTGATGCAAGGTAAACATTTATTAATTAAAAACAAAGCAAAAACAAATTAAAAAAACCTACATTTTTTCCAGAAAACAGTAATCAAAAATATATTACGTTTCTTTTTCTGATCCATTCTGAGGGTATAGATGCATGAAAATATTACTGCAATATATATTTCATAGTACTGGGCTATATTCAGACTCTTTTTTCTTTCCAAATGTGAGGTCTCCTCCTACTCAATGGATGAGAACTAGGGTATTTATGATACTTGGTGAAGTTTCATATGCTTGTGTGCTTACCAGGTGTTGAAAGGATTCAATGCTTTATCTTTGCCAGTAATTTGTACTTTTGTATTGAATTTGCATTCAGCATCTCATTTGCTAAGTAAATGGATGGCCAATTTGGTACCTGTCATGACCTTGAGTGCACTGTAGATACATTCTTTCATCCTGTCACTCTCTCAAGCCATCCTGAATGATAGCTTAATTTTTAAAAACCAAATACATGTTTTCCTTTTGAGCCTTAAATGTAATCTCTGATAAAACCTTTTTGTTTTTCGTCTAGATTCTATCAAAATAAATTGTTATGTGCAAGACTAAATTGAGAGGCTATAGAATTTCCATCACTGAAGGATTCTGAGGACAAGTTAGAGGAACATCTGTCAGGACTGGTTAGGTATAGCTGATGCACCCTGGAGGTAAAATAGGTGACCTTCATAGTCCATTTTTCCCCTTTTTTCTTTGATTTTATAATTGGCTGCTGAGTATACAGTCGGAAAGTCAGTGACTTTATTCTTCACTATGCACTCTTTTTCCTGAACTAAACTAAAATGCCATTGTTCATTTGTTTGTATTTCCCTATGGGTAATTTGGAGTGTCAGGAGATTTTGTTCCAGCATTTCTGCAACAAAAATCTCCACCTGTTTTTGGTTTTTATTTTTTGGCATGGGCAACCTTTTCCAAGGTGGTTTCCTACCCTTATGTAATAACCGCAGAGCCACTTTCCACTTTTAATTGATTTGCAAAACTCCACACACAAAAAAGGAGACATCTCCTTTGCTTCTGCCTTACTTTCCTGGACCTTGTTTACCTTACAAATCTGGAAACTGGAAGAATAAAACATTTGAAACAAACTGAAATCTATTTCAGTACAGTTTCAGTACAAAAGCTGTATATGCACACTTTAGATCTCAACGCTCCAAAGAAAGTTTATTTTTATGTATGAAACCTTGAGTTGCTCTGTACACAAGATTTAGGGTTATGCAAGATTAAAGTAACATATAATTTTAAAATACTTTGCCTCAAACTTAGGCTTTTATAAAATAACACACATAAAAAGGAAGATGACTTTCATTCATAAGGATTTCAGAACTAGGAGATGTGCATTAAGAATTTCTTTGGGAAATAAAGAAGGACCTTTTAAATTAAGAACAGGCTGTTCATCATTTTACTGATACAGTGACGCTATTCATGGACATCCCATGAATCTCATTGCAAATAATGCACAAATGCTCTCATCCTCCAAATGGTATTTTGAAAATATCTTGAGCTCTCATTTATAAAGCAGGTTTTACACAAAATGGAGAATTAAATGAAAAAACTTGCTCTTTTTGATGAGTCCCTGATTTAAGAGCACTGAAGTAGGCTCTCCTCAGAGTGCAGAAAACCACCAGTTGCTTACAGTCTCTTGAATTCAGACATTCTTTAGAAAAAGGTTACTTTTTAATAGGAAGAAAGCTGAATCTTGACAATGATAAAGTTTAAAATGAAAAGACTCTAAACAGACCTCCTCTGCCTCCTGTCTGTATCTTTACCCTTGGTCTCAGCCTAGAAATTTGTTGTGGCTTTCTCAATTGTCTGAAACTTGGCATGGTTCCCTCTGGAGTGGGAAGGAACTGTAGATTTGGGGTGGTTTGGGGTGTTTCTTCACCCTTTTCTCCTGGACTTGCAGATATACCTATTCCTGAGGCTCTGGAAGGCTCAAGGTGGGCTTGGTTCTTACCATGACCAAACCCCTTCCTACTGTTTTCTGTGTTCCTGCCTGATGTTTAGAGCAGTGGAAAAGAAAGCCTTCTGCCCTCCCTCCTACCAGATACACATCTCAGAAATTCAACACTTTTCTAGCATAAACTAGAAAGTCTTTCTGAATAGTTATCTTGTCATGGAAAGAGATAAAATAAAGATTTTTTTAATTAAAGCGCACATAAAGCATCAAGTATGGAAACAGAAATCTGAAAACAGTCTCAACACTCACACTGTTTATATCCTGTTCTCACTACAAAAGGTAATTATTCATTCCGGTGTTACGGTGCAAATTTATACTATTACTTCATGCTTGTACAGCCCCATCTTGAGCACTGTAACCAGCTTTGGGTGCCACAATAAAAGAGAGATATAAAATGATTTAGAAAGTGCGCAAAGAGGGGTGCAAAGATGGTGAAGGGTCTGGAGGACAAGGTGTGTGAGGAGCAGCTGAGGGCCCTCGGTTGGTTCAGCCCAGAGCAGAGGAGCCAAGGGGAGGCCTCATGGGGGCTGTAGCTCCTCACAACGAGCTCTGCTCTCTGTGACAGTTGCAAGGCACAAGGGAACGGCATGGGGCTGTGTCAGGAGAGGGTTGGGGGTGTCAGCAAAGGGTTCTTCACCAGAGGGTGGTCGAGCCCTGGAACAGGCTCACCAGAGCAGTTGTTACGGCCTTCAGCTGCTGGAGTTTAATGGGGGCTTGGACACCACTCTCAGACAAATTGTCTGATTTTTGTGTGGAGCCAAGAGTTGGACTCTATGATCTTTGTGGGTTCCTTCCAACTCAGGATATTCTGTTCTGTAATTTAATGTTATGCAAGAATTTAGTAGTAGTTCATCTTACTTTATATATTTGACTTTGCATCAATTAAAAGGATAACTCCTGGTGCCTTGGTTCCCTTTAATTCAACAGAACCAAAGAATGTGTCTTAATGAAGAAAATAAGCACCTCACCAAAATAAATGCCTAAAAAAGGAAGTCATTGCTTAGATGTGGTGCTTTTTCTCCGTTTTTGTGGAAAGGAACATAGGCTTAGTTATCTTCAGATATTTCATGTTAGTTAAGGTGAGTAGTGTTCTAGATGTTCCCATCAAAAAAGGAAGCAGTTTCAGGTTTGATTTTCCTGGGTGGAATGTTACTGTCACTCTTAATGTAAAGATGTAGAGGCAGAAGCCTGAAAATGCATACCAAAACTAACATTAATACAATATAAACACAAAGAAAACTACAGTTTTTAATTTGCAGAACCTTATTTTCTTTTCTGATATAAAAAAGTCAGTCTCAGAGTGAACAGTGTGAAAGGAGAGAAATCACAAGCAGACACTCTGATTAATGCATTCCCTCTCTACCATGCCCTGATAAATTTTATGTATGAGGCTTCCACGGAGCTGAGGGAGACATGAGAAAAAGCAAAACATATGAAACCACCTTTGAACAAGGAATAAGACAATCAAACAAGAGATTCCTGGAGGTAACAATATGGTGCCACTGGATACAGTACCACAGAGAAGCTTGTGCCTTCAACTTTTGAGCATGAAAACTTAGCAATTGCTAAAAATATCCCAGGATTCTGGGGTTACATCTTCAATAACTTATCTTGCCTACTTTGTTGCTGAGGTATTTTTCATCACTCATAGGTCAAAAACTTAGTTCAGCTCAGTGTGCTTGATATTGATCTTAGAAAAATCTTGCCAATTAGCCTGAATCTTTGTGGAAGCATATTTTAATAAATGTTCAACATTAGCATCCATGCCGCTGTGCGGGAAGGCAGATGTGAGAACCACAAGAGGCAAGGGTAGATCAAGGTCAGTTTATAACTTCGGTAATGCATTCTAGAACTTATAGCCAGAAATCTTTAATCAAGGACCAATCATAAATTAAGGAACTTAAAACTTTAAAATAACTCTTGATAACTTGATTCATCTTTAGGGAACAAAGACTGTTATATAACAGCAGATTAAGATGTTAAAATAAAGTTTTCTAAAACTGATTTTCCTTTAGCTTAACAATCTGATAACTGTGATTCCGGTCATCACTCTAACACTGCCCTTAAACTGGATCATTTATAGGCCTTTGAGCTGTTATGCAAGCATAGAAGCCGGACAAAACTATTCAAATCAATTGCTATATTTCCCTTTTACTCCAGGAATAAAATTATTATTAATTAATATCAATAACGATAATGAAAAGAATAACAATAAGAACAAAAAAAAGTACCATGTTTGAGAGAATAAAAAAAGATGTAAAAACTGTGGAGAGTTTCTGACCACCAAAGCAAGACATTACTTCAAGGTTTGAGGCAGAACGTACAGAAAGATCCAGAATTTGCCTCTGACAAAGTAATTAAGTTTATCAAGCAAGGGAATTTGCTTTGTCTGGTCTGATGTTTATAGGGATGGATAGTGGCTTTGCAGTTTGGACATGAGAGAGAATACAAAATGAGAATAAAAAGAGACCTGCGGGAGAAAGTTATTTACTGTTCAAACTCGGAATCAACAAAACAAGTACAAGGAGTAGTTCGTGATACAGCATAAAATGCAAGATAAAATTATGCCCAGAAGCACTACTGTATGATGGTTTGTCTACCACAATACTTGCAAAATAGTTGCAATATATTCATACAGAGAATTAGGCTTTGGTCATTGGGCACTGGCAGAAACAATTTTCATGTCTTTGCATATAAGAGGCCAATATTAGCTGAACAAAGAGTTTATCCCCATAGCTTAACAGAAGCTTAACCAAGAAATAACCCCTCACAAGGAACTTAATGTTTGTTTGTTTGAAAATCTATTTGGGTCATTTGCAGATGGTGTGCAAATCTGAGAAAGGTCCATTTGGTCCTGATGCATACTCTGGACTCAGCAGGACATTCAACTGCGAACCGTGAGGGCACAGGGCCCAAGGAGGGCATCCGGCAGGATGCCATAGACCTAATTGCTGGTGGACTAATTCTGTTAAACTGAGATGTTTAATGAACTCATACAGAGGTCACATGGGGGCAGAAAATTATGCAAGCAGGATTAGTTTTCCTGAGGATTCCTCAAAATGCCTACATGTCTGAAGCCTGCATAGTCTATATTCACCATCTAATGAGCTGGTGACTTGTTAACACAAGACCAGATCCACTGGAGGCAAATGTAGCGGCATTAAAATTCTTTATTTTCCCTGATTTACATTGTCTGAGTTGTACTCTTCTGAACAGGTCACTGTGGCTATTATCTTAGTTTCATAAATAAGCCATTTGTTTTTATGTTTGGTAAACTACGGACACAAATTTAAGCTGCACACAGTAAGACTGGTTGTACATCCACATTCCACATACCAGCTGTCCCAAGTAGTCCAAGAGGTTTGTTGGAGAGCAGTAACACAGTCCCTGCTTACAAGGCCTCTAAGTCAGTGTGTGGTCCTGTCACGTTGTGCATGGACAGACCACGAAGGATGGGATGTGAAACAGTTTTCCTGATTCTGTTCTGTCAGAATCTGTTTATGATTAAAATTATAAAACTTGCTAGTACTGCTGCTGCTAGGTAGGGAGTCCACTGTGGCCTTGTAGATATTAAAGAAATCAGAGAAAATACTTCCAGCTTATTGCCTGAAGCTGACTCAACTTCCTAGAAGAAGACAGTGTAGGTGTTTCTGGAACAGAAAATAATGGCCCATCTCCTGCAATATCAAAAGCAAGTCTTTCATTCCACATGAATGTAAAATAGGGCAAAACCTTTTCCCAGCATGTTAATGGCAAGATCACAGGCGTATGAGTTGTTTGTTTTGCCTATAAAGGCTCAAGCCACAAGCAGCTTAAAATAGCTGGGCCCTAAGGGATGCAATCACCAGTCAGTGACCAACTTTTCCCACAAAGCTGCAATGCTGACAACTCTGGACAACTTCTCTGCACCATGGGATAGCGTGGGGTAAAGGAAATGGCATATCTGAGAACTTCAGGAATGAAATATTTGGCACTGAGAGCATTAATAATGGTCAGTAGTTTTTCAGGAATATCTTAAAGGCATCCTTCTGTTTTTATACGAGACGTATCAACTAACTTTTAAAAATTATACTGTAGAAATGTAGCCTCCATCCAGAGCTGATTAATGCATGGAGACCCAACTTTTATCAGCACAGCCACACATGTGAGATAATTAGGCAGGATGTTGTATGCTGCAAACAGAAAAGAGTCAGGGTAAGGGCACAAGCTCTAGCAAATTATCCATTTTGCTTAATAGTCATAGTGAGGTGAACAGGTCAGAGATGGTCCTCATTAGTCAGTACAGATGAGGTTGCTTTGTGCAGGGGCGCTCAAGATTTACCGGGACATTCATTCACCTTCCCTGACAAGGTTATTTACCCAAGCATCCCTTCTGTCTAATATCCTCATGGGTTCTGCATGTCTTTTTAAGGCAGGCAGCTAGTAGAAGTTACAAAGCACTATTAGTAAAAGGTGTAAAAGATCTGTAACTCTACAGGATAACATTGGTGCCATTCGCTGAGCAGTTCCAAAACTTACTACCTAGGATCTTCCTTCTTCCCACAGATGCCCAGTGCTTAAAGAATTTAGACTCTGCCCTCTTTTATCCACATGTACTGACCCTATAAATCTCACTGTCTCATCAGATTTATGCTCATATTTGTTACTGTAATGACTCAATGATGACCACTCTTATATTGCATATATTAACAGCCAGATAAAGCATTTAAGCGATTTCCTTAATGAGTCTCTTGCTTTGATGCCAGGTTAACAATGGATTGGAAGTACAAGCTTTGCCAAAGCACACTCTAAAGCTACATTACTACACAATAGTGATAAAGCATTTATGGGATGATTTTAAATGATGATGATCATCATCTACTTTGTTCAACATATTAGAATTGCTAATCAACCATTAACTAGCTGGTTCTCTGGGACAGAAAGATAGACTTATTTAAACATTAAAATGTTGGAATGAGGCCATAATGACCAAGAGAAAGCAAAATCCTATACCTGTCCAAACCGTAGTGATGAGAAACACCTGAACTAATTTCATTATTAAGATGTCCAGTAGGTGATTGTATTTCCACTGTATTTTCTTTATTGTATATTGTTGAGAATTCTTAATATTTATCTTTATTCATGAAGCTCCAGGGCAATCATCTGGAAATAGCCTTTTTTTTCTTGAAAAGTTTACCAAATTTTAAAGAATTAGAATCTGACGTAAGGTTATCTGTTTCCTCCAATTTCCTACTGCTCAGTGACAACTACAAGGTAGTGGAGGATATAATTATTACTAGGGAGTGCTTGAATGGCTTTTGGTAATTGGAATTTCAGTAAACCTTGCCAGATCATCTAGCAATATTAGGGAGACATCTGAGTCATTGCTCTCTTGACAATCTACTGACTTTTTTCAGATGGCAAAGTCACTAGATGAGTTCACATGTGGGTTTTTTTTTTAAAAAAAAAAAAAGAAAGAAAAAAAGAAATATAATTGAAAAGTGAAAGCTGTCAGCGTTTATCTGAATCTCTAGTTTGTGCTGCTGTGGTCTGAGAGTGCGTTTCTACACTCTTCTTTCCACTTGCTTCAGCTAACTTTCTTATGGATGGGAGCTGAGAAAACTCACACTGGTAAATGTGTAAAGCAATATAGGAGTTTCATTATTCCTGAAGTGACTTCAGGTTTAACTTCCTAATCATTTTCTTTGTATATATCTTATATATGCATTAAGTATGTCAAACTAAATAAAAAATAATTATTAATGAGTGTTAACAGAAATTTATGATACTTTCTTGTATGATAGAGACATGACATATAAATAAGATTTTCATAACAAACACAGTCAAGATGGATAATTAAATTTTGTATTTTTTATGCCAATGAAAACATCTTGCTAAACATACTGTGATCTAAGAATGACTACAAATGATGTAGCTCTATATTTTTTTAATTAAGTCAATTATATTTAAAAGTAATTGACTAACTGAACCTAAATTTTGTTTTAATGTTATTCCATAGCCTATTTCAGATGGTTAGGATAATCAAAGTTTCTTGGTCAGCATGATATGTAGGCGTGTAACAGCTGACAAGCAAAATCAGCTCTCCTTTGGAAGCCTACTTTTTCTCATTACAGTGCATTTATGCTGAGAGGTCACTTATGACAGCATTTGGCATCATGAAGGAGAAAAAGATCTAAGGATCTCACCTCTATTTTCTGAGATGTTTGCTTTCTTCTTCCCCTGTGGTCAGCCATTTATTCTCTAAGGACAGCTAGAACAGCCCCAGAAGGTGCAATACTGTTAGTACAGAAAAAAAGCTGATAAATTGAATTTAGAGTAAAAACAAACTCCTCTGTTTGATTTTGCTTAGAAAATGTAATTGCCTGAAGTGTCTGGCCTATACAGGATACAGCTAAGTGGTGTTAAGGCAGCTCTTTCCAGTTCCTTAATACTAATCATCTACATTTGCCTCAGTGAATAATACTGTAACCTGGGGCTCCTGTGAAGCAATGGATGCCTTGCTGGCCCAAATAGGAGCCATCAGGACGGACCTAAATTGCACTCTGTTCTGGCAGACAGGAGCCTGTGAGGGAAAGAACATGAAGGACAGTGGTTTAAGGCACAGTGACCTGCTGGAATTTAGGGGATTTCATACCAAGGGATTTCTGGTTAATGAGGGCTCTATGGAAACTATGGTAGTGTGTAAAGACCCCATTGGTCCACATGGATTACTTGCCTGTACAAAAAATCTGACCACACTCTTTTGTGCATTTCCTAATTTTTCAGTGAACTGGACATACTTTTTTCAATCATGTAATTTCTCTTTTGTTCACAACAGGTGAACATATATAGATGTATTAAAAATATTCTGCAGCAATGCCAGTAGCAAATTCAAAAGGAAGAAAGAAAGAAGAGATGAGCCTTTAAGGAACAAAAAGCCATTAGGCTTTTATGCATCTTAAACTGATCCCAGAACAACAGAGTCATCTTGAAAAGCCCTGATACATTTTACATGTTTCATTTCACATTGTTTGGCTTCATTTTATTTGTAATGTCTACTTTTCTAACTCATGTAGGTAACATAGCACTTCAGGAAGCTCAGTAGTAATCTCAGTATCTAACTTTGCTGCTCATTATATATGTTAATGTTTGAAGCTTTCATGACACCGAGGTTAGAAAAATCACAGTAATGCTAAATTCATGACATTAAATAAGTTTTATAAGGCTAGAAGCAGCTGTCTCCTGTCTCCCTTCTCCTAGTTGTCAACCAGCACAATCTTGCTTAGGGTGCAGCATTGTTCCCAGCATATTTTCACTGGCTTATCCAAATTCTGCAGTTTTGACCCCAGTTTTGAGGCAGATAAAGAAAATATAATGAGGCAGGAACTCTTCCCATCATCCAGAAATCTTTCTTTGGGCTGGGTATTGGTGGAATTTTCCCAGAGGTTATATTTAGGTATAATAGAAGCAGGCTGTCAGATGGCAATGATTCCTGATGCAGTGATTATATGACTGTCTTATACTCTGAAGATAACCCAAAGACTTGTGGGGTGGCTGAAGAGAGCCAGCATTGGTGTTTTACTCTTTGTGAACAATCTAACAAAGCAACATGAGAGCAGTCTCACAGGGTGACTTACTTGTGAACTAGAACTGCTCAGGACCATCAACTTCCTTATCCTTTTTACAAAGAGTTTAGTGAAAGGTAGATCATGCTGTTATTCTTCACAAGCATTTCTGTCACTGTGTCGCTGTGACCAGAAGTTTTTATATCCTTGGATCAAGTCTTTTACCAACTGATTAAATCCAGATGCTGCAAATGTATGGAAATATTCTTAGTCCCAGTTGTTATGACAGGGTTTACTGAGAAGGAAACGAAAATCTTAATTTTTCCTGAATTACTTTTTCAAACCTCTTAGTGGGTTTGGTAGTGATAGGTTTATAACTGGACATGATGATCTTAGAGACTTTTCCGACCTTAATGATTCTGCTATTCTTTCCTTAAGGTACTGAAGTCCAGACCATTAGTACTGAGCTGTCATCAAGGCTTAGCCTTTGAGTTTCTTATATATTTAATATGCTGAACTGAAAATGAATCAAACCCTTGAAAGCACTGGCTAAAGTTGAGACTCCCTATTCATTCAGAAGATTAATTTATCAAAAAGTAAAAGCTAGAGGAAAAAGTAAAGGGAATCACAGAATCACAGATTCACCAGGGTTGGAAGGGACCTCAAGGATCATGTAGTTCCAACCCCCCTGCCTAGCAGGGCCACCAAACGTACACATTCAGATCAGGTTGCCCAGGACCCCGTCCAACCTAGCCTTGAACACGTCCAAGGACGGGGCATCCACAACCTTCCTGGGCAGCCCGTTCCAGGGCCTAACTACTCTCCTTGTGAAGAACTTCCCCCTAACATCCAACCTAAATCTTCCCTCCTTCAACTTGGATCCATTTCCCCTAGTCCTGCTGTTATCAGCCCTTTCGAAGAGTTTACTCCCCTCCTGGGTGTAGGTTCCCTTCAGGTATTGATAGGCTGCAATGAGGTCACCCCACAGCCTTCTCTTCTCCAGGCTGAACAAGCCCAACTCCCTCAGCCTGTCCTCATAGGGGAGGTGCTCCAGCCCCCTGATCATCTTAGTTGCCCTCCTCTGAATCCTTTCCAAGATCTCAATGTCTTTCTTGTACTGAGGGCTCCACACCTGGACACAGTACTCCAGGTGGGGCCTCACAAGAGCCGAGTAGAGAGGGACAATCACCTCCCTCTCCCTGCTGACCACCCCTCTCCTGATGGAGCCCAGGATCCCATTTGCCTTTCGAGCTGCCAGAGCGCACTGCTGGCTCATGTTCAGTCTCTCATCCATCAGGACCCCAAGGTCCTTCTCTGCCGAGCTGCTCTCAAGGACCACTCCTCCCAGCCTGTACGGGTGCCTGGGGTTCTTCCGGCCCAAATGCAAAACCTTGCACTTTGCCGTGTTGAACCTCATTAGGTTCACCCGAGCCCAGCCCTCTAGCCTGTTGAGGTCCCTCTGAATGGCATCCCTTCCTTCCACTGTGTCAACCGCACCACTCAGCTTGGTGTCATCAGCAAACTTGCTGAGGGTGCACTCAATTCCATCATCGATGTCATTAATAAAGAGGTTAAAGAGCACCGGTCCCAAGACAGACCCTTGGGGGACACCACTTGTTACTGGCCTCCACCTGGACATAGAGCCATTGATGACCACCCTCTGTCTGCGGCCTTTCAACCAATTGCTTATCCATTGGGTTGTCCACCCATCAAATCCACTTCCCTCCAATTTGGAGATGAGCATGTGGTTGGGGACCATGTCAAAGGCCTTGCTCAGGTCCAGGTAAATGACATCGGTCACTCCATAATGGAAGGCCACAAGATTAGTTAGGCATGACCTTCCTTTGGTGAAGAATAGCTGTGTCTCTGAGCCAGATTAATACCCCTGCCTCTTGAGCTTTGCCAGAGTAAACTTTCATTGGTCTTTCAGGCACTGTTAAACAGGACGTGAAATCAAAGAATGATAGAATGCTTTGGGTTGGAAGGAACCCTTAAGATCACATAGTTCCAACCTCCCTGCTATAGGCAGGAACACCTCCTTCTAGATCAGGATTCTCACAGTCCTATCCAGCCTGGCTTTGAATGCTTCCAGGGAGGGGGCATCCACAACTTTACTGGGTAACCTGTTCCACTGTCTCACCACCCTCACAGTAAAGAGTTTCTTGCTAACATCTCATCTAAATATACCCTCTTCCAGTTGAAAACCATTTTCCCTTGTCCTGTCGCTACATGCCCTTATAAAAAGTCCCTCCCCAGCTTTCCTGTAGGCCCCCTTCAGGTACTGGAAGGCTGATATAAGGTCTCTTCAGAGCCTTCTCTTCTCCAGACCTCAGCCTGCCCTCATAGAGAGATGCTCCAAACCTCTGATCATCCTCATACCCTCCTCTAGATCTGCTCCAACAACTCCATGTACTTCTTGTGTTTGGGGCCCCAGAACTGGATGCAGTACTCCAAATGGAGTCTCATGAGAGCAGAGCAGAAGGGCTCCCTCAACCTGCTGGTCACACTTCTCTTGGTGCCTAGAATACAGATGGCCTTGTAGGTTGCAAGCACATGTTGCCAGCTCAAGTTTTTTCCATCAACTGACAGTCTCAAATCCTTCTCCTCAGAGCTGTTCTCAAGCCATTCTGTCCAACCTGTGCCTGTGCTTGGGATTGCTCCAATCCAGGTGCAGGACCTTGCACTTGTCTTGTTGACTTTCGTGAGGTTGGCATGGGCCCACCTCTGAAGTCTGTCCAGGTCCGTCTGGAAAGCACCCCTTTCCACTAGCATGTCAACTTGCAGCACTCATCTTGTCGTCTGCAAACCTGCTGAGGGTGCACTTGATCCCACTGTCCATGTTGCTTGCAAAGATGTTAAATAACACCAGGTTCAATACCAATCTATGAGGAATGCCACTTGTCATCAGTCTCCACTCAAACACTGAGCTGTTGACCACAACTCTCTGAGTGTGACCATTCAGCCATTTCCTTATCCAATGAGTTGTTCATCCATCAAATCCATTTGTCTCTAATTTGGCAACCAGGATGTCTGGCAGAACAGTGTCAAATGCTTTGCAAAAGCCCACATGCATGATGTCAGGCCTCATCCACTTGGTAGTACTGGAAAATTAGACAGGCAAAGGATGCACGTTTGTTCTTCTGCTGGAATTTCAGTGTGACATAACATGTTCTGATCATAACCTCACGATTTCTGACTTATGCAAGAAAAACATTTTGAATATGATTCACTGTTTAATAACAGAGCTGCATAAGCTAAGTAATGAATATTCATGGGTGCACTGCACCTGGATCAATTTCTCAGTCCATTTCACCCCACAACTGCACAAATGCCCATGCGAGCATCACACTTATGTATAAAAGAGGTCAGAGAAGCAGAAGGAAGGTGCACTGATTCAAACCTATATTGCTACAAGGAACTGAGATATTTGCTTTGGGCTTTTGACAAGAGCCACTTCTTATCTGTGCTTGCTCTGTCTTCCAGTGCTTGCTGATAGCAATGTAAGTTGTAGTTATACTCTCTACAGGAATCCAACCGGACAGGTAAGGTGGCAGAGGCATTTAATTTCCAAAGTCACATTCATAGTTCGAGTTGTCTGAATTCAAATAGCAAAAGAAATGTAAATGGCCAGCCATATCCTTAGACACCTGATATATGTCACTGCACTCTCTTCTCTTATCAGCAAAATATTAATTGCCATTATCTTTTTTATCACTATGAGTAATCAATCACCTCACTGATGCTTTTCATATGCCTATTTACATTTAAATCAAATCCCAAAGCATTGAAGTTATGCAGTGAGGGATACCTTAAGTTGAATCAGTAACTGAGTCATAAAAACAGACAATTTTCCTAGTCTTTGGATCTTCTTCAGAAACAGAAGCAGTAAGACTGAATGTAAGATCAGAGTGAGAACAATCTTGCTTAGAATTTGATTTAATTATGTTGATTTATTATTTTGGAATTTAAGCACTACTTTGCTTGTTAAGCTGCAGGTGAGTGAGTTCTAGCAGGCAAAAGAATAAGATGGCTTTCTGGCCATGGATAGTGAGTAGCTGTGCCTGGCAGGGATGCAAGGCAGTTACACAGCAAAAGCTATCTGTGGTGCCATTAAAAACTACAGCATTTGACTATATAACAATATATTCTTCTGCCTATATGAAGATTTCATTAACATTTGAGGTAGAAACCTGGAAGGACAGGCAAACTCCAAAGGCCCGTGTTAGTGGCACTCCAATCTACTTTTAGGATTTTAATCTTAATTAAACAAGAGGCAGATAAAGGTTTCAAGCAAAAGCATTTAAAACACCTTGTTGTATTAAAACACCTTTTATGTTCATAAAAATACCTTATGAGCATCTCATAAAGCATTTCAACAAATGCCATATCTGAAACTTCATCTAATAAGAAAACATCTGAATTTGAATGGCTGATAACTTGTTTGTAACTAATGATGCCAGAATGTTTAATGTCTTTAACAGATACCATAAAAAATGTCTTTCCATGAGCATCATAGATCACTATGCAAAAACTGTACCAATGAAATATTCATCCCATCAGACATATGCACAATGAAGCATTGAGATCTTATTAATCTTTTTAATTAGATGAAATGTCTACAAAGTGTGGTGTAAAAGTCCAGTACAGTCTAGTAACATATGGTACTTAAATCCAGTAGTGAAGCAATTTTACTACACCTGAGTAGATGTACTAATCTGCAGCCACCATATAGTTGAACAGTTATTTCAGACTAGTTAGCTTTCAAAGCCTATTTTAGCTTGCTTTTGTTCCCTGTCTTGACTATCCATTTCTGCCTGACTCTACTCTGTGAGCTCAGACAAGGAACATGAATGTTAACACTCAAGAGTTCATCGTCTCCCAAGGTGATAGGATTATGAATATGCAGTTACAACCTTTTAGCGCTAATCAGCCATGTTTAGTCAGCCTTTCTAGAAGATAAATGAGATTCATTATATGATTGTTCTCTGAAATATATAGAGAGATAGGCATAATTCTTTCTTTTCCAACATATATCCTCCTCTACTCTGCTCTTGTCCCCCTCTACTCTGCTCTTGTGAGGCCCCATCTGGAATACTGCATCCAAGTATGGAGCCCACAGTACAAAAAAGATAGGGAGCTGTTGGAGAGGGTCCAGAGGAGGGCCATGAAGATGATCAGGGGACTGGAGCACCTCCCTTATGAGGACAAGCTGAGGGAGCTGGGCTTGTTCAGCCTGGAGAAAAGAAGGCTGCGGGTGACTTCATTGCCACTTTCAATATCTAAAGGGAGCCTACAGAGGGGAGGGGAATCAACTCTTTGAAAGGGTTGATATGTGTAGGACAAGGGGAAATGGTTTTAAGTTGAGGGAGGGGAGATTGAGGTCAGACATCAGGGGGAAATTCTTTACCCAGAGAGTGGTGAGGTACTGGAACAGACTGCCCAGAGAGGCTGTGGATGCCCCGTCCTTGGAGGTGTTCAAGGCCAGGTTGGATGGGGCCCTGGGCCTGGTTTAGCATTAAATGTGAAGGTTTGTGGCTCTGCATGTGGTAGGGGGGTTAGAGATTCATGATCCTTGAGGTCTGTTCCAACCCTGGCCATTCTGTGATTCTGTGATTCTGTGTGATATATTAGAAAACTGAAAATGCTCTACAGGGCACTTCTTAAGTGTACAGGAAATCTACAGAATTTGGGGGGAAAATTACCTTTTTTTTTTTTTTTTTTTTTCCCCTGCAGCTTTTGAGAGAAAAGGCAGAAAGCTTTCAGAAAGTCCTGACAGCTTTTGAAAGGAAAACTCCTTTCGAATCTGGTATGATGAATATACGCAAAAGTATATGACAGGAATGGAAGATCCTTGGTTTCAATGCAAGTGAGAAAGTTCTGGGTCTTAGAGTCAGTGCACATCAGCCAAAGTCCATTGGTCCATTGGCTACAGCACAGGTGTGGTGGTCAAGGCCAGCCTGTTGTCAGCAATAAGAGTAAATATTATCTGACAAACACAAACCGTGATGGATTAAAATGAAGTAGACAAGCAAAAAACCACAAAACATCCTCCTACCCATCAGATTCTAATATGGGTCCAGGATCATGTTTTTTAATAGCTTAGTTGTGACTTTTTGCAATAAAATACAACATATTTATGACTTAGACCAGTTTTCATTACTCTACAGGAATTTAACATTTTTTTCCAATGTTCTGTGGTTTTGTTTTACTCAGAACTGAATTAGTAGCAGAGATGCTAATCTGTTTCTTAAATTGCAATTAACTGAATCAATAACTAAGAATTTTCTTCTGTAATAGAAAAAAAAAACCACCAACCATCAAGTACATAGGATGCAATTAATCTCATGATTGGTTTGAGCAACAAAATGAAGGAAAATATTATTCTAACAGATTATTCTGTTGGCATATGGCACATATACAGAAATGAAAGGAAAACTTCAACTCTGTTTGAAGCCAGAAATCTGGGTAAGAGCAGATTAAGTCCAAGAGCAAAAGGTGTTAGACAATTATCTTTTGGGCTGTAAGGAAAAACATACATTACTGACTCTCAGTTCACTCTCCTTCTCAGACAGAAGATCAAGTTTTATGAAGTTCAAGAGAGACCTGAATTTAACTTGTTATTTCAAGGTAGTAGTGAAGACTGACTATACACTTCAGAAATGACCCCCTTGGCCTACACTAAATTTCTGAAAGCTTTGTATCAAGCTCTCAGGCAGATTCTTTTATTGTACTTCCTCCTTTAAAGCAGTCTGTAAGTATTTTCTGAAATACAAATAGATAGGTGGCATTTCTCCATGTAACTAAAATGAGTATCTCAGCTAGTCGCTTCTTTTCTTTTTACCCTTCTCCTAATCTAAGTAAAAATATGTCTGTTTGGAGACATGGAATTGACATTTTCCTGGGTTGAATTTCATATCAGGGCCTTTAAGTTTTTGGATAACCCAGGTAGACAGAGCACTACAAGAGATGAAGCCTTGCCTGTCCATTCTGTCCACCTGATTTAGTTTAAAATAAGCCCACTGCCAGGAGCCAAAACAATATTTCCAGAAAGCTGAATACATGCCAACATTTTCTGAGGTTTCTTGCCCACAGACAGACATTATTTAACATAAGAATCTCCACTTCTGCACTCAAAACAAGCTTTGCACCTACTACAATAGATGATCTTTACAGTTATGAACAAGTTGTCTCCATGGAGAACCCAGAGGAAGAAGGAGCCCTGGAAATCCTCCAAAGGTCAAAATAGATATGGGCCGCAGGTCTTTCTCTCTTATTAACAAGAAACTCCTTGCTATGTTGCCTGGTGAGTAAAGTCAAACTACATTCAGATCTAAAAGATGCCTTTAGCTGGTTGGCTATATTCCCAGGTACCACATACTAATCAAAATGTGCCTTTCACGCACATGAAAAAATGGATATAAATAATTTTAACTCTTGGTGAATTGCCTCCTCTTGGTTACAGTCTTCTGGTAAACATGTTCAACAAGACCTTAAAATGCTTAAATAGAAGTTCTGCTTGAAGTTTCTTGAAATTTAGTTCTGAAAAGTCTGCAGGAATTAATTGCCTATCAACTAGCCAAAGGAAAACTAAGAAACAAAATAGAGAAGAATTGGAATTTGTGTATTGCTTTTCTCCTGTCAGACAAAAAATGAAAACTCTTTTTTCCTTGAAATGCTTATCTTCAATTTAAGATATGTACAAGTCACGTAATGTGAAATTAAAACAAAGAGAAATTTCACTTAAGCAATGAAACTGATGAATTTACCAAACCAAGAATAACAAAGAATTAAATTTATAGCATTGCAGGCAGAATAGAAAATCATATCTCCAAAATACTGTCTTTCAGTCCATCAGTTAATAAAGAGTAAGATGACAAGAGATATGCTGAGGTAGAAATGTTTGGTTTCTTTACCTATAAGCTCCTTAAAAATGTAGCTAGAAACATTAAGTGTTACAATTTGCTACTTTTTTTATTCTGCTTTATCTTCTAATAGGTAATCCATGCAGATATGAGTTTTGTTATACATAAGACCTGGCTAACATATAAACATACACAATGATTTGCAATGGAAAGAAAGAGTAGCATGAAAATTCACTTCAAGAGACCTTACACACAGCATCAGAATACTTAAAAAAATAGATGCATCTAGGTATACCAATTTGATTGGAGCACAAGTTAGGATACTATCAGCAAGATGGAACATTTTCCCTCATCAGCTCCTGTAAAAATCTAGGATTCTTGAGAGTTTTGCTTTGCAAACTCACCTCCATTGGGCATCATCATCCTGGCATTGTCCATAAAGCCACAAAATTCAAGACTGGATTTTCAAATTAAAGATAATAACTTTGTACCAGCAATTCACAGTGGACAAATCCTGTTTTTATACCAGACACAGTGCATTTTGAAACTGATATGTGTCTCACTCAAAATCTTTGAACTTGTTATTGTTTGATTTGTATTTTTTTCTTTCCCATGATGTGAACAAATTTTCTTTTGCTTGACTAAAGACCTGACCTTGTCATCTATACAACACAGTCAGAAGACTCAGCCCTGTGTATTTTGTGATCCTTTTGCCATTTCAAGTTATTGTTCATAGTATCTCTTTATGGGCTGAGTCCTTTTAGGGCTATTCTCCCTGCCCTTGCAGTGGGAAAAGAGAATTGCTCATCAAAGCTAAGGAGTTGGAAACTGTGTTAAAGGCACTCTACGCTCTGTCCAGAGTATAGTAAGGTAACTTTACAGAGAACTTTACAGAGCTTCCTCATGATGAAGGTCTGTGCTGTAATGGATCAGAGGTTCAGAGCCTGTAGTTCTGCTAAGTTGAACTTGGGTAACCTTCTGGAGACTACCACATTTTATCAGAGTTAGGAAATATACAAGAAAGAGAAGCATGAGTAATTTCCTGAGAATGTTCTACAGGGGAAATAGCAAAGATCCCCATTAGATTCAGATTGATTGGCAGGTTAGAACTTATTACTTTCAAGAGAGAAGCTGGAGAAATATTGTGAAAAGAATGGTCATGTTTATCTATAAATTGGTCCCAGGAAAGATCACCAAGGTAATCTGGAGACTGTCTTGATACTGAGATTGTCAAGCAGACCAGTGAATCTAGATCTTGGTCAGTAAACTGTGGAATGTGTTATCTGTCAATTATTTCCAGGATATATTTTTTTCTTTTTCTTCTCTCATTTTTCTTCTCTCATGTCAAGAGATCTGTGGTAAAAGTCTGTCTGTATTCCTGTACACAGCCTTGCTTGTCTCTGCCTCATAACTTCATATAACCACAAATTATGTGCAAATGAATGGATCTGCACACATCAAGAAATGCAAGATGCTGAAAATGTGTAAGCAAGCATACTGCTTATGTTCAGGAGCAATGCTGAAAAAGGTGTTTCTAAAACTCTCAATACATTCATGTAGAATACATGAAGGTCATGTTGTTCCGAAACGGTGCAGTCAGGTAGTAAATAGTGATGTCTTTGAAACACCAGAGTGCCAGTGGTGCTATGGGTGTGAAATTAGAAAATTCGCTTGAGTAGTTGCACAGAAACTCAGCACAGGATGCTTTACTATACTGAATTAGACCTAAAATAATTTCTCTCTTAGCACATGTTCATGAAAAACTTAACTCTTCAGATCTCAGTCTCAGAAACTCTATGCTTCTTCCACCATCTTTAACCACAGTCTCCTGAGTCTTCACAAGTAGACACCTCAATAGCCTAGTAGTCATTCTCAGTCTGACACCAAAGGACAGTACAGCCCAATTCTTGAATTGAATAGTAACAGTCTTTGTCTCAAACTCCATTAATACCTTGATTATACTTTAGACAGCCAGTAAAAATGGAAAGGCATTTAAATCTGTTAATTAAAAAACTGCAACAATCTTACTTATCTGCAGTATACAGATATTTGTGTGCAAATGTTCGTGTGTGTATTATAGAATCATAGAATCATTTGAGTTGGAGAGGGCATTTACAGGTCGAGTCCAACTCCCCTGCAATGAACAGGGACATCCACAGCTAGATCACGTTGGTTGGATCCTCATCCAGCCTAACTTGGAGTGTTTCCAAGGATGGAGCATCCATCACCTCTATAAACAACATGTCTCTGTGCTTCATCACCAGTATTATAAAAAACTTTTTCCTTACATCCAGTTTAAATCTCTCCTCTTTTTGTTTAAAACCATTTTCCCTTGTCCTGTCACAACAGATCTTGCTAAAGAGTCTGTTCCCTTCTTTCTTATAGTTTCTCTTTAGATACTGAAAGGCTGCTATCAGGTCTCCCAGGACCTTCCCTTCTGCAGGCTGAACAGCCCTAGTTCTGTCAGCCTCATAAGGGAGATGTTGCATGCACTGGATCATTTTGGTGTCCCTCCTCCGAATACACTTCAGCTGGTCCATGTCTCTCCTGTACTGAGGACTCCAGATTTGGATGCGGTAGTTGAGATGAAGTCTCACCAGCACAGAACAGAGAGGCAACATAGCTTCCCTCAACTTGCTGACCATGTTTGTTTTGATGCAGCACAGGGTACAGTTGTCTTTCTGGGCTGTGGGGACACACTGCTGGCTCACATCCAGCTTGCCATTCACCAGCACCCTCAAGTCCATTTTGGTAAAGCTGTTCTCTGTCATAAAGACAGAGATATAAAATATCTATAAAATCCCCCAGCTTGTATCGGTATTGAGAGTTACCACTACTCAGGTGTAAGACTTTTCACTTGGATTTGTTGAACCTCATGAGGTTCTCCAAGCCCCACTGCTGAAGACTGTCTATATGTCTCTGTATGGCATCCTGACATCCTGTCCCTCTGGTGTGTCATCTGCACCACTCAGTTTAGTGTCATCCACAAATTTGCTGAGAGTGAACTCAATCACACTGTTAGTATCACTGATAAAAATATTAAAAAGTGACACAACTTGTTGCAGATCTCAATCTAGACAGTGAGCCACTGATCACTACTCTCTGGGTATAAAATCCAGACAGATGATATCATTGGCTCTTCCCTTGTTCATTGATGCAGTTATGCCATCATAGAAGGCTGCTGGGTATTCATTCAAACAGAGCACAGATCATTCAGTAACTATAAGAGGTAGCTATAATAAGTGGCATATACAAATTCAGTGTTTAGAAAAATTATTTAAAAAAAAATCAGAAAGTGTATGAAAGTATGTGGTTTGTACGAACTTGCATACTGATGGGATGCTAAGAGAAGCATAATGAAGGAAGAACTTGTATTTTAGCTATAATGTTCCCAGTGGAGAATACTTACAAAATTACATTTCTGTGTTTGTATGTGCAATGATAGCAATGTATGTACATGACAAATAAAATTCAAATTCTTCTTTCAGAATGTTTGTGTTTTTTGTTTTTTTTTTTCTGAGCTAGTTTATGTGGACCTGTAAGTAGATAGATAAATAGATCTCAAATTATGTAAATGGTCGGTGCCACATTATAGAACAAAATCTTACAAGAGCAAGTTCCTGCCCTGATTGATCAGAGCAGTGCCCCACATTCTTCACAACCTATGTCTCCTTTTTTTTTTTTCTTTGTTAATCTTTCTGCATGGTTTCAGTTTTTAATAATGTCTCTTAATATTCACCCATATCTCCAAAGGCAATTTCAGCACATCTGTAAGATTAAACAAAAAATGTCAACTACCATCTGTTCCTTTGTGAATTCATAAATACAGGAATAGTCAATAGCCAACTACATGGACTTATAAATGTCACCACTGCACACTTGCAGTGCTCAGACTCCTAATGGAGGTGCCTATAAAGATCCAGTCTTTTCACACTTATACAGCAAGGATTACACTGCATGTGTTGCAAAGAATATTGAACAGACATTTGCAATATTGCAATTGATTTGTGAAGCCATTATTTGTGTTAGTCAGGTAAGAAATGAGTGAATGCTTCCAGATCCTTTTTGTTGAAAGTACTATTCAGATTGAAGTAGTTCTCTGAAGAAGTACTTTCCAGCCCTCCTGTGATTTGGCAGTGTGCTAAAACTCATTAATAGGGATTAAAGTTTTAAAATGACTAGGTCCAGATGACTTTAAGTTAGGAAATCTAGGAGCAATGAAGGCAGTCCTGACTTCCTCATAAATATGTATGTGTAGACTTGTAGATTTCTTTTTATTCTTCTCCAAATTGAGGAAAGAGAAGACATCTTATTTTGCAGACTCAAGGTCACTCATTGAAAAAAAAAAAAAAAAAGGTAAAGAAATAAAATATAATTGAATCAATATATTTCAGTGGCCAGAGGGCCTACGCTACGGTGATATGGCCATTCTTCTCATTCAGAAGGCAAGAATATTCACAGGTTCTTCTAATCTCAGCTCAAAATTGCTGTTTATTGCAATTCATATAATTTCTTTGTTTTGAGAAAAAAATCAAAAACTCTAACAACCAAAGAGAAAAAATCACATCAATTGGAACAGCTGCTCTTTAACTCTAGAAAAAGAAAACATAAAGCTATGATAAATTGTATTTTAGGCTAAGATGCTGTAATCTTTTATGATCATGGGTATGACAATGAACGTCTACTGAACCTTTGGTGGTCATAGAAATTGCAAGAAAGTGTCAAGAAACTTGAGAAGTGAACTAGAACATATTCAGCCCTAGACTGGTTTTAGAGACCTCCACTGTGACAGTTTGGTGTCTGTAATAATAGTTACGTTGGTGCAGAGCAATACAGGATCAAAGCCCTTGAACAGCTTATGCATATTACCACTGCAAAATCATTACAATCCTTTGTAAAAATATTTTCTCAAAGCTTGCCAAGAAAACACGCATGTATTAGAACTTACTTCAACACTCTTTCTCCTCTTTCTGTCTTCTCAGTTCTATTAGTAATTAATAAACTCTATAACAGTAGCAGGATTCATGTCCTCTATTAAGAGATGCACTTACCTATGTATATTTAGTAGATTTTAATTCAGTATAGTTTGCTGATGAACAACATATGCATTGGCCTAAAAATTGCCAACTAAAGCAATATTGACCTCTACTCAGTATTATGAAGCATTCTGAATTCATTTTATGCACACTGAATAAGGAAGGTGGAAGGATTAACACCAGCCCTTTTGCACCTCTGCAAAGCCACCACACAGGAAGCAGGAACTTAATGGTTAGTTATGCTCTTACACAGTGCTGCTTCTGCCATAAACATAGGAGTGGGAACTCCTTTCTTTCCCTAAGAATCATCAAAATTATTACTCACAAAAAGATTGGCATTATTTACTTTTCAAAAGAAAAAATAATAAGAATTTCTTCTCATTTTTTTCTACAGATTTTGTACAGTTAGGAAAGGCATTTGGGAGATGGCTTTTCTGATATTTTAAGAATTTCCATTTCCTTAGTTACTGTTTACATACCTCTCATTTCATATGCATGCTATCATGGGTTTTTTGTTTTTGTTGGTTTTGTTGTTGTTGTTGTTGTAGTTTTTTCATTAAATATATACAGGAGTGGTAGGAAATAGAAAGCAGTCAGATTAGAGGTTCTTTGGACTGGGAGTCATTTCTTCCCCTCTGCATGTGCTGTTTGCAGACTAGATTGGGACTGAAGGGCCCCAGAGCATCTTTTTTTCAGTTGACTGAACATAGAAAGCTGAAAATTTGAAATAATTTCAACTTGGGAAGACCACAGTGAGCCACAAATGCAAAATATTCTTTTTCATGTTCAACCTTTATGATCAAAACATTTTCACTGGACTAGCACAAGATGGTAGGAAGTAGTCAACAACTGAGAAAACAGAAGACTGATGCTTTATCAATTTACAGATGATCCTTGTCTTCCCAGTGTCCATACTTCTTATTCTGAAAGTACTCATTTTTAGCTATTGAAAATATACAATGAGTAAGGAAGAAAATAATGTATTCTAGCCTGATCCTCAGTATGCCACGGTTGACTTGGGACCTTGCCTCTTTTACTCCCACACACCAATTATATTTCATGGGCTATCAACCCTGAGAACAGTGCTCAGAGAGCACTCAGAGAGGAATCAAAGTAGAGAAACCAAAATAATATGTCCAACATAGAATCACACAGAATCACAGAATGGCCAGGGTTGGAACAGACCTCAAGGATCATGAATCTCCAACCCCCCTGCCACATGCAGGGCAACCAACCTCCCCATTTAAGTCTACACCAGGCTGCCCAGGGCCCCATCCAACCTGGCCTTGAAGACCTCCAGGGACAGGGCATCCACAGCCTCTCTGGGCAGCCTGTTCCAGCACCTCACCACTCTCTGTAAAGAACTTCCGCCTGACATCCTACCTAAATCTCCCCTCCCTCAACTTAAAGCCATTTCCTCTTGTCCTGCTGTTATCAACCCTTCCAAAGAGCTGATTCCCCTCCTATTTGTAGGCTGCCCTTAGGTATTGAAAGGCTGCAATGAGGTCACCCTGTAGCCTTCTTTTCTCCAGGCTGAACAAGCCCAGCTCCCTCAGCCTGTCTTCATAGGGGAGGTGCTCCAGCCCCTGATCATCTTTGCGGCTCTCCTCTGAACCCTCTCCAACAGCTCCCTGTCTTTCTTGTACTGGGGGCTTTAGACCTGGACGCAGTATTCCAGATGGGGCCTCACAAGAGCAGAGTAGAGGGGGACAATCACCTCCCTGTCCCTGCTGGTCACCCCTCTTCTGATGGAGCCCAGGATACCATTTACCTTCCGAGCCACAAGGACACACTGCTGGCTCATGTTAAGCTTTTCATGTATCAAGACCCCAGGTCCTTCTCCGCAGTGCTGCTCTCAAGGACTGCTCCTTCCAGTCTGTATGGATGCCTGGGATTCCTCCGGCCCAAGTGCAAAACTGCACTTTGCCGTTTTGAACCTCAACAGGTTCACCCGGGCCCAGCCCTCTAGCCTGTTGAGGTCCCTCTGAATGGCATCCCTTCCTTCCACTGTGTCAACTGCACCACTCAGCTTGGTGTCATCAGCAAACTTGCTGAGGGTGCACTCGATTCCGTCATCGATGTCATTGATGAAGATGGAAAAGAGCACCGGTCCCAAGACAGACCCCTGGGGAATGCCACTCCTTACCAGCTTCCACCTGGACATGGAGCCATTGATGACCACCCTCTGTCTGCGGCCTTTCAAGCAGTTTCTTATCTATGAAGTGGCCCACCCATCAAATCCACATCCCTCCAATTTGGAGATAAGGATGTGATGGGAGACCATGTCAAAGGCCTTGCTCAAGTCCAGGTAAATGACATCAGTCGTCTTCCCCTTGTCCACCGATGCCATCACTCCATCATGGAAGGCCACCAGATTGGTTAAGCATGACCTTCCCCTGGGGAAGCCGTGCTGGCTGTCTCAGATCACACATGCTCATTCCTCATGTGATCAAGCGTGTCCTCCAGGAGGATCTGTTCCGTGATCTTCCCAGGCATAGAGGTGAGATTCACTGGCCAGTAGTTCCTGGGGTCTTCCTTGCTCCCTTTCTCGTAAATGGGAGTGACGTGACCCTTCCTCCAGTCATCCAGGACTCACCTGGCAGCCATGACTTTTCAGATATGATGGAGAGTGGCTCAGCAACCACCTCAGCCAGCTCCTTCAGAACCCTATGATGCACACCATCCAGCCCTATAGATTTGAACACATTCAGTCTTATGAGGCGGTTTTGGACCTTCTCTGTCCTCATACTGGGGGGGATTTACCAGCCCAGTCTCCACCCAGAGCTTTAGGGATGCAGGGCTCAGGGACATGAGAAATATTAGAATCCTGGCCGCCAGTGAAGAGAGAGGAAAAGAACTCATTCAGTTCCTCAGCCTTCTCTTCATCCATTGAAGCCAGTTCTCCTTTTACATTTACCAAAGGAGGCACACTCACTTTGGCCTGTCTCTTCTGGCCAGTGTACCTGTAGAAAGTCTTCCTATTGTTTTTCATGTCCCTCACCAAGTTCAGATCCACCTGTGCCTTGACTTTCCTGATCCCTTGTCTGCAAGTCCAGATGCATCCCTGTATTCTTACCAGGTGACACGGCCTTGTTTCCAGAGCTTGTACATACCTTTCTTTACCCTCAGTGTGCCCAGCAGGCCCTTATCGAGCCACACCAGCTTCCTACCTCCTCAGCCCGCTTTCTTATTCATAGGGACAGAGAGTTCTTATGCTCTCAGGAAGGCATCCTTGAAGAGTAGCCAGCTCTCCTCAACATCCTTGTTTTTAAAGACAGCATCCCAGGGGATCTCTGCCAACAGTTCACTGAAGAGCTTAAAATTCGCTCTTCCAAATTTCAGGGTCCTGACCCCACTCTTTACCAGGTCCACATCCCTCGAGATCATGAATTCGACCAGGATGTGGTCAGTGCAGCCCAGGCTGCCTCCAACCTTGACACCTTGAATGATCTCATCTGCATTGGTGAACAGTAGGCCCAGCAATGCTTCTCCTCAGGTCAGTCTGCCAATACCTGGACCAGAAAGTTATCATCAGTGGATTCCTGGAGCCTCCTGGATCTCTTGCAGCTCGCCATGTGGTCTTTCCAAGAGATATCCGGATGGATGAAATCCCCCATCAGGAGAAGAGCCTGTGAGCATGAATCCTCCCGCATCTGAAGAAAGAAAGCCTCATCAACAGTCTCCCTTGATCAGGTGGCCTGCAGTATACTCCTATCACCAGCTGGCCTTTGTTAGACCCGTTCCCAGTTTTAACCCACAGGGTCTCAACCTGTTCCTGACTGTTTCTCAGAAGGAGCTCCTCACAGTTTATCCACTCTTTGAAGTAGAGGGCAACTTCCCCACCTTTCATACCTCACCTATCCCTTCTAAAGAGCCAATACCCCTCAATGGTGGTATTCCACTTACGGGAGTCATCCCACCATGTTTCCATGATAGCAATAAGGTCATAACTTTCCAAGTGCATCACGGTTTCCAAGTTGTCCTGCTTATTTTCCAGGCTGTGCGCATTGACACCAAAGGTACTTCAGCTGGGCTTTCTGTCTCACTGTCTTTATAGAGGATCCAGGAACCCCTAGAACAGCAGCACCCCCCTGCCCCAGTCCATCCCTTTGCACTCCACCATCATCATCTATCAAGTTTGGTACGAACTCTTGAATGACCCGCTTAACCCCAGAGGCCCTGATTTTGTCTCCTTCCCCCTTCATACCTAGTTTAAAGACCTTTCAATGAGTCCTGCCAGTTCCTCAGCTAAGATCCTCTTACCTCTCAGAGACAGGCTACTTCCATTTGCAGCCATCATGCCAGGTGCCAAAGTATGTTGCCTTGTGATCAAAAACCCAAAATTCCTGTGTTTGCACCAACTTTTAAGCCATTTATTTATGAGGTAGATTTTTTGGTACCTCTCAGTATCCTGCCCTGCCACTGAAGATATAGAAGAAAATATCAAAAGCATGCCCACTCCATCAACTACCCACTCCAGTCCCCTAAGCCTTTCTTAGCAGCCTGAGACTTTTTTCTCAGCGATTTCACAGAATCACAGAATCACAGAATTGTAGGGGTTGGAAGGGACCTCCAGAGATCATCAAGTCCAACCCCCCTGCCAAAGCAGGTTCCCTACACCAGGTCGCACAGGTCGGCATCCAGGCAGGTCTTGAACATCTCCAGAGAAGGAGACTCCACCACCTCCCTGGGCAGCCTGTTCCAGTGCTCCGTCACCTCACTGTAAAGAAGTTCTTGTGCACATTTGTGCAGAACTTCCTATGCTGCAGTTTCCAGCCGTTTCCCCTTGTCCTGTCTCCACTCACCACTGAAAACAGTCTGGCCTCGCCATTCTGCCCCCCACACCTTAGATATTTATAGACCTGGATCAGGTCCCCTCTCAGTCTTCTTTTCTCAAGGCTGAACAGACCCAGTTCACTCAGCCTTTCCTCATAGGAGAGATGCTCCAGGCCCTTCACCATCTTTGTGGCCCTCCGCTGGACTCTTTCCAAGAGATCCTTGTCTTTTTTGTACTGGGGAGCCCAGAACTGGATGCAGTACTCCAGATGAGGCCTTACCAGGGCAGAGTAGAGGGGGAGGATCACCTCCCTCGACCTGCTGGCCACGCTCTTTTTAATGCATCCCAGTAAGCCATTGGCCCTTTTGGCCACAAAGGCACACTGCTGGCTCATGGCCAACCTGTTGTCCACCAGGACACCCAGGTCCCTCTCTGCACAGCTCCCCTCCAGCAGCTCATCCCCCAACCTGTACTGGTGCATGCAATTATTCCTCCCCAGATGCAAGACTCTACACTTGCTTTTGTTAAACCTCATCTGTTTTTTTCTGCCCAGCTCTCCAGTCTGTCCAGGTCTTGCTGAATGGCAGCACGGCCTTCAGGCGTGTCAGCCAATCCTCCCAACTTTGTATCATCAGCAAACTTGCTGAGGGTGGCCACTATCCCCTCATCAAGATCATTGATGAAGATGTTGAACAAGACCGGACCCAGCACAGACCCCTGAGGAACACCGCAGCTACAGGCCTCCAACAGGACTCTGCACCACCAACAACAACCCTCTGCGCTCTGCCAGTCAGCCTGTTCTCAACCCACCTCACTGTCCACTCGTCTATCCCACACTTCCTCAGCTTTGTTATAAGGATGTTGTGGGGGACAGTATCAAATGCCTTGCTGAAATCAAGGTAGACTGCATCCACTGCTCTCCCCCCATCCACCCAGCCAGAGACAACATCATAGAAGGCTACCAGGTTGGTCAAGCACGACCTCCCCCTGCTGAAACCATGCTGACTACTCCCGATAACCTCCTTTTCTTCCAGTTGTCTGGAGATGACATCCAGCACAAGCTGTTCCATCACCTTTCCAGGGACAGAGGTGAGGCTGACCGGCCTATAATTGCCTGGATCTTCCTTCTTGCCCTTTTTGAAGACCAGAGTGACATTGGCTATCCTCCAGTCTTCAGGCACCTCCCCCGTCCTCCAAGACCTCTCAAAGATGACCGAAAGCGGTTCAGCAATCACCTCTGCCAGCTCCCTCAGCTCCCATGATGCATCCCATCGGTCCCATGGATTTGTGAACATTGGTGTTGCCTAGGCACTCCCGGACCACCTCTTCCCTGACTGAAGGGAGGTCTTCCATTCCCCAGATCCTCTCACTAACCTCCAGGGTCTTGGATTCCCAAGGAGGAGCTTTTTCACTGAAGACAGAAGCAAAGAAGGCATTCAGTATCTCCGCCTTCTCAGCATCCCCCGTTACCAGAACACCCCTGTCACTTAGCAGGGGAGCCACATTCTCCCTAGTCTTCCTTTTACTGTTAACATACTTAAAAAAGCCTTTTTTATTATCCTTTATCCTTTATCCTTTATTTTATCACTGCCAGCCTGGACTGTCAATAAGGGGTAATAATCAGAAGGGCAAATGAGTGCAGGAAGTTTCCTAGCTTTATCCAAGGCAACCTCATGGGTGGACCTCCCTCCACACCCCCTCTCACCTTTCCTTTGTGTTCCAGAGCTTCAAACCTATTGCACAGAGGCAGATGGGGAGCCAAAGATAGTCGGAATGGGGGATGCCCACTTTGCCGAGCCGGTACCCATTTCTACTTCTCTTCCTTTTTCAAATTGTTGCTAGGGAGAGGAGAGGGGGCTCACAGCAGCACTGTCAGACTGCTGGTTCCCTTCTCCCACCTGCTGGTTCTCCTCTCCCACCTGTTCACGAGACAGCAGGGGGTGACATGCTCCATGTGGTGCCTACACCAAATGCAGGAATAATTTTGGTCAGACTTCAGCATGCAGTAAAGATGAACACAATCTGTAGAAACCATCTCTGTGAAAAGTTTTTCTTATCTGTCCCTGTTTAGAGAAAAATGCTTTTATTTACTGGCTAAAATAGGCTTTTTGTTCTTGGCAATCTGTGATGGATTTCAATCTCGTTTTCACCAGACACACATGGAAAAATAGAGAATAACAGTGTCCTTTTTAAAATGTGTCTTCAGAAATACTTCATAAACTATGAGCATATTTGCATCTGAAGTGTTTGATAAATTTATTCCCAGGTATCTCCCAGGACTCTTGTTAAGTATCTTATGTAAGGTAATAGCATAATTGATTTATGATGTTGTTCCATGAACGACCAAAAACATTTTTTGAAAAGTGAAATAATGATATTAGAATGAAATATATCACAAATATTTGCTAAAGTCAATATGAATTTTTGTTGCTGACCTAAGATCTGATATGTAAATTAGAATTGGAAAGAGAAATGCTGAAACTGCATAAAAATACTGAAAAAATCTTGAAGTACAACACAGAACTGGTCTGCATAATCCAGTTTTTACCTTTTTTACTTAAGTTTGCAATGAATGTACTCATCAAAAGAAACATGAATAAAATATTTTCCATCCTCATTACCATTACCTCTCTACCATCATGCTCATCACAGAGGTGATCACAGAGATTTTGGCACATGCACAATCACATCTACCGGTAACAGATTGCTGCTATAACTTAAAGACAGAAACTGAAAATAAAGCCTGACTTTAATTTCTTCGTTATTTCACCCTTCGTTTGTTTCCTCAACTCAGAAAAGTTATGTACTTCAGCAGAGAAGCTATGGAGCTCTGTAATGACTAACAAGAAACAGAGTATATTTTGAAATCCCACATCTCAGTGGAGCTTGAGTACTTAATCCAGTGCCTCTGTCTGTGTGGGCCTGTCACTCTATGACCGTGTTCTAAAGATGTACTCGTGAACCATTCCTTTGAAGAATAGAGAAAATCTGCCTTATTTGAAAATCCTAATAAAAGAGGCTGCAACCTTTTAACAGCACAGTTTCCTGGATAGGCAAATTACTTGGTGAGGAAAAGGCCTCTATCAGCCAGTGGAAGGCTTAGCCCACAGCACCCTTGTCAAAAGGTGCCCTACAACTATGCAACTAGCTGCTCTGGACAGGATGCTTATCCTCTTTAAGTCATGCCATCCTTAAAAGTAGGATATTTCAAACTTCACCGAAAGAGAGAGGAAGAAACAAAGAGAGAGAAAGAGTGCAAAAGAAATCATGATGTTTCTACAGCCCAATGGTTAATGCATTTATCTATAAGACAAGTTTTATGCATGACAATAATACTTATTATTATAAAAAGGGTCTAAAAACAAATTATTGAAAAAAATGGATAATATTTTTTGAAAGTAATAATTATATTTTTACAATGTTAAAAATTCTGCATGTCACACTGGTCTTAATACTGGGGTGAGGCTGGCTTGTGTTCTGTTATATTTCAGAAAGAAAATAAAGTGGTATGACACGTAAGGAGATACAATGAGAATACAATGAATTCCTCCACACAGAAAAAAAAAATGTCCATTGATATTCACTGATGCTTGCTGAATGGAGACCAAACAGTGGCTGTGAGCACAGTGAGGTGACATTAATGTGAAACACAAGACATGTTCCAGATGGCCATGCAAAATTTTTATGATTGTGGCATGTCAGCTCTGTCTTTATCATTGGCAAAAAACACAGCTAATGGTTGTTACTATGTTGAAAAGGACTGTTTTGTAGCTGGGAATTTGTTTTATCAAATAGTGTTAATGTACTCTTTGTATCTGTTTTAGTTTCCATGGAAATAAATACGAAGCATTACTTTCAGAGCAATCTACATAGAAAGCAATTGTTGCACAAGCAACTGCTCACCCCATACCAACCGATGTCCATCCAGTTCCCGCTACTGCATGGACAACTCTTCAACATTTTTCAAGTTTTTCTTCACATGACGCCATATAGTATGGAATACCTCTTTGGCCACTTGAGGTCCCAGTTCTGTCTTCTCGTTGCCCTTCATGCCCCCTCAAGCCTCCCTCAGTGTCAGGACAGTACAAGAAACTGAGTAACTGAAATGTACAGCACCATTCAGCAACAACATCTGTGTGTTACCCACACTGTTTTTCTCCTAAAGCCAAAACATAGCAGTATACTAGACATGATAAAGAAAAAAGAACTCTGTCCCAAGTGAAATCAGCACACTGATGAACAGTATTTTCTGGCTACAAGCAGGCATGATTCAATAGAAGGAAGGAAATTCCAAGTAAGCACAGAGGAAAAGATAAATGTGTTTTTCCTACAATATGAAATTTACCAGTATTTTATATTTGGAACCTAGTTTTGGAAACAGGCAAGCTAGCTCATTGGAGAAGACACTGGAGAAGGCTGGTGTGGCATTTTTGTTGTGTTTTGTAAAAGAACCAAAACCCTAGTACTACCTCTACTTACACTGATGTCATGACTTTTTTGGTGCAGAAGGTACATGATGGATCACAAAAGCAGAGAAGTGATGAATATCTTTAACAAGTATTGAGACTTACTTGCTAAAAAACCTTCAAATACAGCCCAAGAAATATTTTTTCATTTTTGAAATTGTGCATAGCATGAGCTTTGGAACTGTAATTTTCCATGTCTTGTGTATAACATATTCGTTGTGTGGTAAGGCCTCACCTCAAGTACTGTGTTCAGTTCGGGGCACCTCAGTACAGAAAGGACACTGAGGTGCTGGAGCAGGTCCAAAGAAGGGCAACAAGGCTTGTGAAGGGCTTGGAGAATATGGTCTATGAGGAGAGACTGAAGGAACTGGGGCTGTTCAGTCTGGGGAAAAGGAGGCTGAGGGGAGACATTATTGCTCTCTTCCAATACCTGAAATATGCTTACAGTGAGAGCGGGGTTGGTCTCTTCTCACTGGTGACAGGTGACAGGATGAGGGGAAATGGCCACAAGTTGCACCAGGGTAAGTTTAGGTTGGATATCAGGAAACACTTCTTTACAGAAAGGGTTGTTAAGCACTGGTATAGGTTCCCAGGGAGGTGGTTGAGTCACCATCCCTGGATGTGTTTAAAAACCATTTGGATGTGGTGCTCAGGACAGGGTTTAGCACAGGGTTGTTAGTTAGGGTAGTATGGCTAGGTTGTGGTTGGACTCGATGATTTTGAAGGTCTTTTCCAAACTGAGTGATTTTATGATTCTAGGATTCTATGACACAATCCTAAAGGCTACTTATTTTAGTATCTAGTCTGTTATCAGCCTGAGTGGTGATGATCTCATCCAGAAGTAGGAGATTACTATAAACACGTAGCAACAGCCACTGTTCTTATTGGAGGGTTTGAAGATTTATCAGTAGAACTCTGTGTGGGGTTTTCAAAGTGAAATCGTGTTTAAACGTCTAATGCTTTCACTGGTTAAAGCAGTTATGGCCTTCTTTTCAACCAAAATTTTGCTCATTTTCTTCACAACTGAACGTCACTGTTCAGCTGCAAATCCATAAAGTTGAATAGGATGCAATAAAAATATAGGCAAAGATTATTTAGACTTGTGTCTAGATGTGTCAGGTCACTGTTTGGATGTATTTGTTTTTTATCAAGCTTAACTTTGTCAGAAGGACTCCTCATCCTTTCTATTATTTCATATACTCTTAAGCATTTTGTCTGAATGAAATGTTAATTTACAAACTAAATTTAGAGGGCTCATGGGACTCGCCTGCAAGAGAAGAAAAAGAAAACCCTTTATTTTCTCAGTAACAAGCACTAGTAGATACTCTAAAATGATATTAACTAAATGTCTTCAAATTACCTGGTAATGCTTTAAAAGAACAAATCTACTCTTTGTCTTTACAACAGTTATTAAGTCTAGACTTAATACCAAAATTTCTTCAGATGCTTTTTGGTATTAAAGCAGAAGTTTGTCAGCAATTTAAAAAAATATTTCTTGGTTTAAATGCCTAAGTCTGATATCAGAGAAAATAAATTATATATTGAAGTTAAAAAACAATTATAACACTTGAAATACCTTAATATTACTAAGATTTTTTTATGTATTAATGCTAGCATTTTATAATTAAGCTTCATACTTTCATAGCCATATTTACACACATTTTTTTTAATGTTTTGAAGAATGGAGAAAATACATATTTTTTCAGCACTGCAAAAGAAAAGCAGAAAATAATATAAAAATGGTATCTTCTGAATCCTAATGTGTATTGTTTTCCTAGAGTTTTGTACAAGTCAGTTTTTAAACGGATGTTTTAAAAATAGAAATAATTGATAATTATTAAAAATATATTAGTCCTTTGTCAATGTTCTCTTCCTCTCCGTAGCTTGTGAAGGTTGCATTTCTGCAGCCATCAGAATTTGCAGACATATCATTAGCTTCCTGTGACACACAAGCAATCTTTACAAGTTGTGAAATTTCTGATGAATGATGTTCCATCTCTCACATATCTAGAAATCGCTTCTCCATCTCAACTTATTTGCAGTAGAAGACAGTTCCTGAGAATTTCGTTCAAAAACTGTGTGTGACAGCTCTGTAAAGAAGATTCCCAGCAATCACCTCAGTCTGAGGAACAATAGAAACACAGTTATACCTTCTTGCTTTTGTTCTGTTCTCATCTATGTAATCTCCTCTATTTGCATCTGATAACTACAAAGGAGAAAAAAAAAAAAAAAGAGAGAGAGAGAAATGGAGTGTGAAGTGAAATTTATTATAGAATAGTAGTCCAATTGTTACAGTTCTCATTCAGAACATATGTGAAACAAAAACAAATCTCTTGGTGTTGAAAATACACAGGGAGAAAGGTCAGATTTATAATGAATGAAGGGGAATTAATCATTAACCATTAAGTGTTGCAGTCATGAATTGGGTTAATATGTTTCTAGACCATTTTAGAAAAAATTCTTTGCTCTGCTCCACTCTGCTCTGCTCTGGGAATTTCACTTTTCAAATCCAGGAAAACAAAATCTAAGAAAGCCTATAAATAAATCAGCACTATTATTACTGGGAGGATAAAGTGCTATTAAAGTTAAAAGGCAATGATGGCGCAATTACAAATGGTTATAAACTTGAACAGAACATTTCTACTTTGAGGACTAGAATAGTTTTTCTAATCATCAGTGTAGTGGAACCATTTTTCAGTGCAGGCTCTGGAATCACAAGCCCTAGATAGTTTTTACAATCAACTCTAATAAATGCGTTCCTGGAGTTACACAGCTCTCTATCATAAGGGAAGATGGTACTTGAGGTGCTGGGGGAGATGGAGGGAGAACCTCTTTGCAGTCTTATTGGAGTGAAATAATAGAGAAAACAGAGACAGGTTTTTTTCTCAGGGAAACAGAGCAAAAGCAGTGGTTACAGGCTGCTAGAGTTGATGGTTCGTGAAATCCAGAAAGATTACACCTTTCCTACCCCAAAAGACAGCACATATCACTTTACCTGCTGACAGTTGTATCTTGAACCTTTTCACCAATGGGGAGTTCCCACGTCGCCACTCCATGGGCTGCTGTTTTGACTCCAACCCACAGGTAATAACATGTCTTATTACCAGTAATAATAGAATCCAGAAAACTGTCACCTTCAGCCTCATATTGGTTCAATAGGCCTTCACACAAACTTGCGTATGTGTTCTTTTTGTTTCTGTGTAAGCATTTGTGAGACCTACTTTTGTGGTATTCTAACACTGCCGCCATCATTTCCAATACAGTGAAGCTGATACTGAGCTATATACACAGTTAGCTGTTCGTATCTACCAAGTTGCATGGATGAGCTGATAGAGACGCTATTCATTTCATAATATGATAGCTATGCATGGCCATTGTGGCTTGTATTTCATATCACTGTCACCATAGCTGAAATGCACCACCTACAACCCCGCTGTGCTCACATTCACTGTTTGGTTTCGATAAACATTCAGCAAGCATTGGCAAATGTCAATTGGTGGAATTTTTTTCTCATGCAGGAATTCAGTGATACACCTTTGCTCCATACATAGTTTCATGTCAGACACCATTTTGCCACACTGCCCCTCTGTTGCCATCTCTCAGATGGCAAAAAAAATGTAGTGGGACATTGGTAGGAAGGTTCAACTTCTACTGCTGTATCAGCAGCTCCTACCTGTGACATAGTAGGCCAACATAATCAAAGAATCATAGAACAATTAAGGTTGGAAAGACAACTAAGATCATGGAATCATAGAATCATAGAATCATCATGGAATCATAGAATCATAGAATCTTAGAATCTTAGAATCATAGAATGGCCTGGGTTGAAAAAAACCATAAGGATCATCCAGTTTCAACCCCACTGCTATGTGCAGGGTCACCAACCACCAGACCAAGCTGCCCAGAGCCACATCCAGCCTGGCCTTGAATGCCTCCAGTGATGGGGCATCCACAGCCTCCTTGGGCAACCTGTTCCAGTGTGTCACTACCCTCTGTGTGAAAAGATCATTTAGTCCAACCATCACTCCATCACCACCGTGCTCACTAAAATGTGTCCGTCAGTGCCACATCTATCCTTTTCTTAAACGCTCCACGACAGTGACTCAATCAGCTCCCTGAGCAGCATGTTACAATTCCTCATCACATTCTTTCTGAGAAATTTTTCCTAATATCCTACCTCTTCTGGTGCAACTTAAAACCATTACCTCTTAACCTCTCTGTAGTTACCTGAGAGAAGAAGCCAACTGCCACCATGCTACAAGTTTCTTTCAGGTAGAGAGCAATATGGTCTCCCCTAGCCTCCCCAGGCCTAGACTAAACGATCCCAGTTCCCCCAGCTGTTCCTCATAAGATTTGTGTTCCATACCCTTCACCATCTTCTCTGGACAAGCATTACTTTCAGAGCAGGCCTCATACATTTCTCTTATTTACACTGAATATGTTTCCCAAACTAATTTTTTATTACAAATGTTACATGCATAGGTGTGCTTCAGTTTTCAGATGTCTGACTTAAAGCGCTTCCAGATACAAATTTAAAATGCCATTTTTGCAAATCATGCCATCTGCCCATTAGGTATAGCAATTTTGTACCTGCTGAGTAAAGATTTTCTTACCTATAATTCAGCTGACAGGCATGACTTAGAATAAATTTGTGGTTGAGTTTGATAAAATTGCACAAAGTAAGTGTTCTAGTGATTTCAAAATGCACCTTCTTTCAGTACTCTTAAAGATTACCAAAAAAACCTCATTTTCCACATTCCACTAGTTTAATACAAGGCAATCAATGAAATTTTGAAAGCTATTTATATATTACAAGTTTCTCTCTTGTGGTCCATTTCAGTGTTACATGTGATGGTATATGAGATAGAGAAGAATATTATATTCTAGCAATAAAGAATCAACTTGGTTCCTTTTTGAAGGGAAGCAAACTGCTGTCACTAACTGCTGTATTATTATTTCTTTTTTCTCGTGGAGTCAATTGTTAAAAATCTGCCATCAAGCCTAAAAGAGAATCAGAACATTGCTCTCATATTATGGAAAATACATTCTTAAGATGCTGATATCTCATAATGATACTATGAAAACATTTTTTTTTCTTTTGAGGTTGAAGATCACGCAAAATGCTAGATTTTAATAGTAAAGTATTAAAAGAGCACTTTCTAACTATCTCCCATTACTGAATTATAAGTACATGTTACAATATCTCGGCTTTTTCTTAACATGATTGCATTTGTATAACCTTGAACACACTCTAACCGAACTTGAAATCGCCTGAAAATATTTTATCAGTTGTTTTTTTTTTTTATCTAATTACTCAAAACATTCCAAACTTAACAAATGGACAAATCATGAGTTTTTTTCTCTTCTAATCAATTCACAAAATCAACTATTTCATGTAAAAGTTAAATCACACTACTTTATTTGCCATTAATGTTTCCAGGGCATCAAACTCATCACATTTTCAAAAATGACTTCTGAATTCCAATAGTTAAGAGTTAAAAAAAACCTTAAAAGGTGACCAACATCCTTTGGAGGATAAAACAGCTCCTTCCCTAGATGAAGTGAACTTTAATCAAAAGAAATTGTTTCAAGCAAAAGTTTCCTTGCCACCTACTCACATTTATTATCCATACCATTGAGCTTGACATTGTCCAAAGTCTGACTTTGTTGCTACTTTTATAATTATAGGAATTTTGATATATTTTTAAAAAATGAAATTAAGGAGGGTATTATTAAATCAAGCTGAATGCTACAGAAAGTATTTCAATTCAATCAAAGAAGATTGAAAGTAGGTTTGATCTCCACTCTCAGTGTGACAGAACTGGTAATGGAAGCTAAAGGAGTTAATGGATTAAAGTACTGGAAATGGGATGATACAATTTTCTAGATCTAGTAGCTTGATCCAAGTTTCACTAGCAAAGTGAATGTCTTCTGAGTCTTCATTCAGCTCCTTCTGGAGTGTTTAGGATTTGGTTCCCACCTTATTGAACTTCAGCTATCTTGGAGGCTTAAAGGTTTTTAATGAAAAATGATATTTCAGGCAATCTGCAAAATAGCAAAAATACAACTGACAACTGTAACAGTGGAATAAATGCTGCTTTAGATGATTCAGAATCAAATGACCTAAATGTAGACAAAACTGTATCTTAAGTTTTCTATGTTTTTTTTTTTTCTAGGTCAAAAAATAAAATCTAATAGCATGGTGTTGATACTACAACTATAAAGAGCTTTGAGGAACATCAGGCCGATAGGTCTCAGCTAACCTCTATTGTACAAATGAAGATACAAAAAATGCAAAGAATTAAATTTCTCTTTGATGTACTTTGATCATATTGATATAAATTTTCTTGTTTACTGAAAAAGATACAATTAAAAAACCCAACCCTCTAAAATCTACAACAGAAAATAGTCAGCACACATGTTCAAATTATATTTGAACTGTTGAACTGCTCCAAAGTTAGTTCCAACCACCTTACCTTCAGGTTAGCCTGGCAGGATTTCTCCTGGAATTTCTGCACATAATGCTTATTAGTACATAATTCTGCACATTCCTGGTTTCCTGCACATAATGATTAGCTAGTCCACCAGACATTCCAGACATTCTTTGCAGCAAACAGTGGCCACCTCTTAGAGAAGTGTGTTATTTCAAGAATACATCCTCATTCCTCTCTTTGGTCAAATAGACATGTAATCATTTCTGGCTGAGGACTTAGGCACACGTTAATCTAATGAAAGGATTCAGACTTAAAACCTTACATGTTGTGTAATGGCTGGAAAACAGCAAGTAGCAGTGCTGTCTGAGTTACAGACTTTAATCCCAATTTAGTAGTGCGTTGTGAAAGTCCTTTTTGTTATTCAAATCTAGGAGACCAAGCTACCTTTGAAATATCTCACTACCTAATTTCTTCTTAGGCATTTCAATGAGTACATAAATCAGACCCTTAATCTCTCATCACAAGCAAAAATCCATCAGGATGTGGGCAAATAACTGCAATATTTTTTAGCTATTTTGATACTGGAATTCTTCTGGTATGTACTTAAAACCGAGATTTTCATGGATACCTTATGAAATTTGGAAAATTCTGCTCTTCTTAATCACTGCTTTAGACAGGCATGTATTTGAAGTTTCAGAAAGATCTTATTTAATATATGAATTAAAAGAGTAGGTTCATTTAAAACTGACTTTCTTCTAAAGTTACTAATAGATTACTGTGATAAGGAAAGTGAGTTCACTGTTGAATATTTCAACACTTTTAATAATACTGAATAAAGAACACACTACTTTATGCAAAAAAGTGTGAAATAGAAGCTAGTCTAAAATAAAAAAGGAATTGAATCATGCAGTTAAAACAACTAAATGGGTAAAGAGTTGAAAGAATTTAGTAATAATACATTTTTAATCAACTTATTAAAATGAAAAATAGATGCTACCCTCTTACAAGTAAAAATTTCACTTAGAATTTCACCTTCCTTGGTTAATTTCTTAAGTGCTGAAAAAACTGGTGGAAATTTACATTGCAAAATAGAAAATAAAGCAAATAATTTGATGAAACATCTCCTATATAACAAATTAAAAAAACAACAACAACAACAAAAAATAACGGCATAAGTATAAAATAATTCATGCAATGCTCTGAATCATTCTCATAAAATTAGTGCATTTCAAAGTGTTTCCCAAGCATGTTTAAACATCTTGAGTCTGTATCAGCCAGAGGTGGTTTGTGCAGTTCCAAGTCATTGCCTCTGTAAACTCTTAACCTTTTCCAAGGAAGGATGTTCTAATCTGAGAAACATGAGCTCACATCTGGGGTATGACCACGTTCATGAGCCCATGTTGTAGCCACAGGGGTATAAAATCTTTTCTGCTTTGAATTCCTAATATGATTTTATATGTTAACAGTTACTGTGGTGCAGCCAAGATGCGAAAGTCCTCCACTCCTGCACTGGATTTATGTTCCCAGAATTAAAGATTATGGTGTTATCATTTGAAAGACCCCAATTTCTTGTGCTCAGTCAATTTTGTATCACAGTCTTCTTTTCCATAATTAGCTTTTCTGACTTTAGATTCAAAGTTCTCAAATTTCACACACATCACAGAATCATAGGAGTTGGAGGGAACCTGAAGAGTTTACCAATTCCAACCCCCTCTCCTACAGCAAGTTCTGTACAATGTGTCACAGAGGTAGATGTCCAGACACATCTTGAATAGATCCATAGAAGGAGACTCCACATCCTCTCTGGGAAATCTGTTCCAGGTGCTCTGTCACCCTTATTGTAAAGAAGTTATTCCGCATGTCTGTGTAGAACATCCTGTGCTCAAGTTTTAGGCTATTGCTCCTTGTTACTATGCACTGCTGAGAAGAGCTTGGCCTCATCCATTTGCACCTCACCTCCACTTAGATATTTTAAAAACATTGATCAGATTAGGAATTAGGAAGCCTATTATGAGTCCTGGCAAAAATCTTGACTAAACCATCAAAAAGATAGTGATTTTAAAAAGATGACATTTTTTGTGTCACTCACACAACACCTTGGTATGGCACACCATGGCACTCCAATTTGCTGACCATGAAAATCAAATCTGTTGAAACACACTCAAGTTTTAATTCACAAGTGAAATATGAATGAACTGCTTTGTAAAGATCAGATCATGTCCCTGGTAGCCAATCACAATTTGATATAGGATAAATCCTAATTTTCCATTTGACTGCTTCAAAACATCCAAGTTAACCTGCTTAGATTCTGACAGTTGAGTATGCAATGTCACATCGAATTTCACATCAGTTCTTGCAGCTCCAATATAGATATTGGTGAATAGGCGAAGTTAGGAATTTATTGTTTGCATGCAGGAAATCACAATAAAATAACCAACAAGATATTACAAATGCAATACCTAAAATATAGAGCTACTTTCTACTATCCATGCCCTTCTCTGGTATTATGCAGCTACATCATTTCTTCTTCGAATTCTAATTTTTGTAGAATCTATTTGGTGCTGACAGTGCACACACAGTCCACCTGGTCTTCACAGCTGATATTCATGTCTTCCTCAGACTGTAATCTAGCTGGAGTAATTCATATTTTTCCTAACATATTTTTTTACCTTCTATTTTCTTCATTAGTCTGTGAATCCATATTGCTTCCAATTTGCTATGTGTAATGCTTTTTACATACGTTAACTTCTCATACTCATTCTTTGTTCTCTGTTTCTACTAACCCTGTTTTGCCCAGCTCCAGGGTTTCATTTATTTAATCAAATACTAGTGAGACCTCACAGCCTGGAGCTCTCCAGTGCCAGTTTGTGCCCCATGCCTGTACACTGAGTCCTCTGACCCACCTTTCTCATGGCCTATTATATCATACCATGTCCATCCTTCTCCATTGCATATCATTACGTCATACGTACAGTTATCTTATTCTACACAGAATGCACCAGTTTCTATAATCTTTATAAAGTTACATCCTTTGAAGAGAAATGAAATAAATTTGTCATAGCAAATGGTTCATAATACAAATTGTTGTTACAGTTAACTTAAGTGCAAACATTAAGTTCCAATGAAGACAAGCTCATTTGAGGTAACCCTGCCAGGCCTCAGTACTGAGGTCTTGCTGATTCACTACAGCACTTGTGTTCCATTACCAGCAGGGGCACTATGGTATGGTATGGTACAGGGGTACTATGCTATATAGCACTACAGGATCAGCGAACAATCACAGTCAAAAGCCTAGCACTGTACAGACACATGTATACATATATATGTATGTGTGTGATGTATATATATATTTAAATATATTTTAAATACATATTTTAAAATATATATTAATTATATATTTTTATTTTTATTTAAAATATATACATATATGTGAGCACATATATATGTGATTACAGACCTATTATCTCTGCTGCAGACCCTTGTAGAATATGGTACTGTAGTTTATTTTCTACGTGACAGAAATGTCTGCTATAAACACAATTCCTCCAGCATGATCCTTACAGCTTGACTCTAACTTCTGTTCTTCGCACAATGCCAGTAAAGCTGTAACAGAGATCATGATGAAGTTTCTGATCCTGCTGCTGAGTAGGATAACACTTGCTTATCTGACCTGAAAAGGATAGGATGCCATTTGTGGAATATTTATTAGAGGAGACCATGCAGAGTAAAACCAAAATGATTTCTGATAATGAGTCCCAGTAGGATATCTTAGCCAATGTCAAAGCTCATTCATATTTAGTAGGGACAATTACACAACCAACATTTGGCAATAGGTCAGTCCGTTATAGCTCTTTATGCAAGGACACTTAGGATGTGTATATTGGTTCATCATCACTACATTTGTCTGTACTTTTTTTTTTACAAAAAATCGGGCTGTAAAAGTGTTCCACTGAATTTACTCTGGAAAGAACATAAAGCCGCTTCTGATCTGGGCAATGATGTTGCACAGGAGATGGTGCTTTATCTCTTTTTTTTTTTTTCACATTTTGTAAAAAGCTTTCTCTCATATTTCAGTGTTGAAGACCACTTACTATTTCAGATTTGAGTGGATATCATCAAAACATTACAGTATTTCGGTCACTGAACTCAGAAAATGTAAAAACTATCCTAGTGACTCAGCAAGAATTTCATTATTTCTACCTTCATAGGTCACTGCAAGTCATTTACACGACAAAAAAAGGGTAATGCAAGGCATAAATATTAGTAATCCACTGACTAATAGTTACTCTTACTTAGCTAAGTTATTGTATGTGATAAGTCAGTTAGATAGTTAAATGTTTTAATAAATGAAGCAGTTTTACACAGCTAACAGGTAGTGACTTGGAGTTGTAGATTCCAGATGAATTTTAGGACTAAGGGCCTGATAACACATTTCCCTTCATTTTTGTCACATTAAAATACTTTCCCCCCTACCCTCAGGCCCCAACTGTACAGCCCATTGTAGTAACAAATGACAAAATAATTTCTTGATGCTATTAGCAGAAACTGCATACATGTAATTGTGAATCAAATACTATGTAGGTAATCTCATTCACATTCACACCTGAATTTATTTAGACAGACTAGCTCTTTGAGAATGGATACTAACCCCATTGACAGGGTACTAACACCATTAAGCTACACTGATAAGGATAGCAACAAACATCAATCTAAAGTGCAGCAAAAATAGACAGTTAAGACATTAAACTAGTATTAGTGACTAGACAGATCTGACATAGCCATAAGTGCTCAGATTGAAAAAGAATTTGAGTTAAATACTATCCTGCCATAAATAGTAGCTATTAAGTGGCCATTTATCTTGGACAATTAAAGGAATCACTGGGGACCTTTGAGGCACTAATAAACAAGACATCCATACAGGGATACAGTAGAACTCAGCAAATTTATGCTTACCTATATTTTCTGTCATATTTCCACAAAAGGCACCTTAAACTTCAGTGCTATACAATAATAGGATTTTTACTGTATTAGTGCAGATTGTGTTATAAAATCCAGAAACATGTTTTAATGCACATGGGATTTGATTTAAATCATGAATGTTCTTTTAAGCGACTTCAGCAATTATAGTTATTTCTACACCACTGGTTTAGATTAAACATGAAAAGAACAGGTTATGAATACTTTACCCAAGCAAAAAAAAAAAAAAAAAAAAAAAAAAAAGATTATTGGATTTAATGTCTTTTGCAGTCTTCACAGAAATATCTTACTGCTCATGGACATGCTGTACTTTCCTCTACTTAAAATTCAATGTCAGTAAGAGCTATCTGAGAGCCAGCATTTGCACTTAGAGCAGCAGTAATCAACTCAGGAGACTAGCTGTGAGTCTCAGGCACACAAGCAAGATATTAGTGTAAACAGACAGAATCTCCCTGTGAACAAGGTTTCTTTTTTGTAAGGAACTTCATAAGAGCAACTTCACTTTTCAAGCACCAAAAAATATAGAGGGTGAATTCCCACAACCTTGCAGAGGATCTCTATTCTCCACTCTAATTCGGTGTGTCTCTTCTCATTCATGCAGAATTTCACATCTGTGAAGAACTCAAACTTTCCATAGCCTGTACAGCAAGTGTGAAGCTTTGCAGTGTATCCAGTATAATTTTCAGGAAGTGCCTTATTTTGCTTAGCAACTCTCCTCATAGCAAAAAAAAAAAAAAAAAAAAAAAAAAAATCCAGAATCTTCTGGTCAGCCAAGAATGTCACTTGAGTGAAGACAAGAATTCATTTCAGAGAGCTGGGGTGATCAACAAAATAGAAGCAGATGGAAAACACACTGCATTAGTCTAATGAAGTCACAATAACCAGATCAAGTCAGCGCAAGCAAATCTGCCTTCCTAAGGTCATATGAAAACATTTTATAGCAGAACAGCAGAGACTAAACCCCTGGTGAGCTGTAATGATCCAGGTCTGAGCCAAATTGTATCTTTTCTTCCTGACTGACATTAAAAAAAAAAAAAAAAATAGTGTTGAAAGAGAAAGAACTGGAAACTGTTGACTCAACTGTGCAGACTGCAGACAGCTTGTGAGGATATTGCAAAAAAATGCTCACATGCACTAATTTGAATGTTTAGGAAAAACAGACCCAATACACATTTTTGTAACCATAGTTTAATGCTACTGTACTAGTAATTCTTTTAAATAACTCAAACAGAAACACCTGCTAATTTTCCCTAAGATTTTTCAGTGTAATAGATATAAACTGCAGGGAGAAAAAGGTAGATAAAAACACAACTATTTTTTCAGTAGTACTGGGGCTTAAACTGAAGAAGAAAGTTCTGGAAAGTATTTGTTTGCAGCAGTAAAAAAACAGCAAATGACCCTCTGGTATCATGGTGTTTATTTTCCTTATGATTGCCACTTCATTCTAGTCCACATTTATAAAAATATTTGGCCATATTTCTCACAGTGACCATTTGTTAAAAAAATAAAATAAAATAAAATAAAATAAAATTAAAAAAAAAAAGAAAAAAAAATGGACTCAGTTCTTCATTGTGATGCTGCTAGGTACAAGATTTATTTGAGGAAAAGAAACTTTCGAGTGGTGATACAAGTAACCTCTTCTCCATCCCTTAATGTGCCAAATTGCAAGAAGCATCTCACAGACATGTGAAACAGAAATGCAGGCTTCTTCACAGATCTGAAAGGGATCTGAAAATCAAGGGATGGAGATTTCAGCAGTGGTTCTGGGGTGAGGAAACCCAGCTGAGCTCCTCTGGTGTGGGCTGAACATCAGACGTTTCTGTTCATTTCTGCTCTTTCCCTGCCTTGGAGTAGCAGTACCAGGTTGTTGGAAAATGGAAAGCCAGGGAAAGGAAAGGGGAAAGGGTATCAGATGTGTTGCAAAGAAGGATGAAGATAAATATTTGGAGAAGACAGTGTAGATAGGAGAGGAATCAGTTCAAGGCATGTTCAGTGTTATTTTCTGTTTTCCAGAATTTTAACAGAAAATATAGAATTTTCAGAGTTCTATGTTGAAGTTCAATATTTTAGCTCATTTCATTAGAAGTTTTCTCTCTTTAGCATGCTCTGTGCCCTATAAGCATATATTTTCTTTGTGTAAGATTCACAAATACTCCAATTTTTACAGCTCACCATTGTTGCAAAGTGGAACTTTGGTTGCTGCTGCTACATTTGACTGCCTTATTTCCCCTCAATGATTAAGAACTTTACAAAGGAGAATATTAAAGAGAGGGATACACACCAAGTGCCACAAACACCATCTGGACACTTTACAAGACCAGCAAGGCAGATCCCCCAGATCAGTTTCAGACAAAAAGCCATCTTCAGATTTTTCTTCTCTAAAGAGACAATCTCATCACAGATCCAGAAGCAGCTCCCTGAGCACTCTTTTCTCTTATTGGTTTTCTTATTTTTCTTTCAGTAATCCTGAGTACCTTCTATTTTTCCGTTCAAATCTTTTTTTTTCTTTCCCTGATTATGTTTGTGCACAGAAGGCTTGGAGAATAGATGCTTTCTTTAAGAGATATTATGCTGTAAATTAGAAGATTGTTTAATGATGATTAATCTGCAGCTTTTAAAAAAACATCTATTCAGCAAAAGCACAGAACTTCACCTTTTAGTTGATTAAAGAGTCTCCAACTTTTCCAGGCATGTTCTAAAATCCCTTTGATTTTTATTGCTGAAACATAAATTATTGGAACAGAATGCTGTTCTATTATACAAAAGATCTGCAGAATATTAAAAATATAAAGTTCTATGAAGCATACATTTAAAATTTTAACTTCGTATAAATGTTACCAGTTGTGATTCCCATAAAAAGAGGTTTAAAGGTAGCAAAATGTGTCAGATTGATTTTTTAAAAGCAGTTCAAATATGAGACATATCTCCATCTCTAGGAAGTAGAATTAAAATGGAGGGATTACAGAACTTTATTTAGCAATATACTAAATCATCTATAGTGTGAAATTGAAGTAAAATTACCGATAGGTATTCAAATTAACATTTATTAAGTAAACAGAATTCTAAAGAAAAATAAGGGAAGGAAAATGTCTTTATTCAATTTTAATTCACATGGAGCCAGAATTCATTGCAAATCACAATGCTCAGCATTCAGCATTTGATTCTATTACAACATTTGTTTTTAAGACATTGAGCTTACACAGTTTTCATGTGTGATTTGCACTCCTAAAGCAAAGCCATTTTATTTTTACAGTCAGATTTAAGTTGTACATTGAACTTTATTTAAATGCAATGAAATGGAAAACATAGAAATGCATCTTCAGTCATATAAACCAACAGGCAAATGCACATCAGTAAGAGTAGCTCTTTTGAAAATACAAACCACCAGTGATACAAAAGGTCAGAGACTGGAAAGATTTAAGCGGGAAGGTAGTAAAACCAGCACCTCACAGCTTCAGCCTAAGAAATTCAAACCAATCAGTCAGCTTTTCCAGATTATTTTATTCTTCAGACCTTCTGAACTGGCTAAAAATGTTCAGGATTACACTAGCTAAGAATTGGTGTCTTACATATATGTAACATCTCTAATAGGTTTACATTCACAGCAGCTTCCTGTTTAAGGAGCACAGATGCAGGGGAAAAAATAAACACAGGCACACAGAAAATGCCATAACAAACTTCGATTCCTGTATGTAATACGAGAGCAGAGCCCTGGATGGGAATTGTACATAGCTGTTGGCAAGACTATTAGTGGTACCGTCAGCATCTTTAATATAATTGGACTCACACCTGCAAATTAAATTCTCTCTGGGATTTATGTGAGTCAACACGAAAGCCAAAATGAATCAAGCATTTAAATCTTATTTCTCAATCGGCTTCATTACACCATCTGGGATGGGAACATGCTGATCTATGTGGGTCTGCATGCAACCCTGCATCGGTTGCTGTCTGTACACCTGAGAGCACAGTTCTGACTGTGTACACTGGTGCTGTTGCTCATACAGGAGCTCTGCATGGGCTCTGGGATGCTCCTCATTATTATCATACCTGCTGGTGGTAGCATATGGCACTAACCTGCTCCTAAGCACATCTGCAATGCTAACACCCACCCTGACCCTACTGGCATTTACGCTGAACTAAACTTCTAAAGCTCAGGGAGGGGAGAGGTCTCCTCAGATCTCACTGGAATTGTTACTTAAAAACTTTGCTAGTTTTCATCACTACATTTACCAAAACTCACACTTCCATTGCACAGATTCTGGCTCACAGTTGAACTAGAATCTAAAAATGAGCTACAATTATTTGCAATAATTTCAATTTTTTTAACTAAAAAAGAGAAGTGGTTTTCTCTGTTCCGGACGGTACCCTGATGCATCAGCAAAACTCGATCCCAAAGGAAGGCAAGACTGCATTAGACTCATTTTGCAGAGGTTTCATGTCTCATAATTGTTCTTATCCTTTGGAAAGACTGACTGAAGCCATTGCAGAGATCTATGAACTTATGTTGTGGTGTAACATGACAGGCAGCCAAGCACCTCACAGCTGTTTGCTCACTCTTCTCCTGAGTGGGATAGGGAAGAGAATTGGGAAAAAAATAAAATTCATGGGCCGCGATAAAGATAGTTTAGTGGGACAGAAAAGGAAGAGATGATGATGATGATGATAATGATGATGATGATGATGATGATGATGATAAATACTAGCAGATTACATAAAACAAGTTATGGACATTTGTTCATCATCCACTGAATGATGCTCACCTAGCCCCCAGGTAGCAACAACCACCCCAGTTTTATTGTTCATCATAGCACCAAAAGTATTCCCAGCCTCTCAATAGCAGGTCAGTGCAAGGAGCTGAAACGTCCTTGGATCTATGTAAACTGCTCAGCAACGGAACATCTGTCTCGCTCCAATTTATAGGAGGGAGAGGAAGTTCTTTGTTATATGTATACCTGATGTGAGATTAAGAAACAATGGTTCAAATGTTGGTCCAATCAGTTCGTTACAAATCCTAGTCACTAAGAGATATGAGGAAGGAAAGGTGGAGACTATCTGTCTCCACAGGTGATGGGGAAAGTAAAGCAGGTCACCAAGATTTAGCACACTATTCCGATGGATCAAAGCCAATATAGGAGCAAAACTGCAGGAGAGAGCAGCCCAAAGTGACTGGTTATAGGCAGCAAGCAGGTACAGACAGTGTCCATCAGCAAGCAGGCATCACATTGTGAGGTATCTGATATCAGACACGTCCCCTCAGGGTTGTCGATTGCCTTTTTATCCTTCTTCTCCTGTCAACTTGGTATTCCTGGGCACGTTGGTAAGAGTCACATGTAGCATCCCTGAGGTAGCCATATCCCTTGAGATGAGCCCACAGAAAAGATTTTTCCAATTCTGACCAAGACTTGCCTGGACTTCTCCTAAATCCAAGACACCACACCACTCTAGGTAGTAGGAAGAAAGTTTAAGTCTATTCCAGCTAAAACTGGAGTACAGTTCCATCAGAAGAGGGGTGGCCAGTGGGAACAGGAAGGTGATTGTCCCCCTCTACTCTGCTCTTGTGAGGCACCATCTGCAGTACTGTGTACAGGTCTGGAGCCCCCAATACAAGAAACACAGAGAGCTGTTGGAGAGGGTCCAGAGGTGGGCCATTAAAATGATCAGGGGACTGGAGCACCTCCCCTACAAACCCTTTCAGGCTGAGGGAGCTGGGCTTGTTCAGCCTGGAGAAAAGAAGGCTCTGGGGTGACCTCATTGAGGCCTTTCAGAACCTAAAGGGAGCCTACAAACAGGAGGGGAGTCAACTCTTTACAAAGGTAGATAATAGCAGGACAAGGGGAAATGGTTTTAAGTTGAAAGAGTTGAGGGATTTAGGTTGGATGTCAGGTGGAAGTTCTTTACAGAGAGGTGCTGGAACAGGCTGCCCAGAGAGAGGCTGTGGATGCCTCGTCTCTGGAGGTGTTCAAGGCCAGATTGGATGGCACCCTGGGCAGCCTGGTCTAGTATTAAACATGGAGGTTGGTGACCCTGCCTCCGGTGGGAGAGTAGGAGCTTGATGATCCTTGATGTCCCTTCCAGCCCGGGCTGTTCTGTGATTCTGTGACAGGACAACATGACAGTGCAATGACTTCAGTAGGATGTGCCCATAGCACTCCCAAAAGCCGGAAAGGAATGAAGAAAAATTATAATTATGATCCATCATTCTGGCAATGTATTAATTATGAACACTTCCTAAGCAATTCTGCAAACTGACCCAGTACTGTCTGAGATATCCTCTGAAAGCTTTTGCTATGTGACTCTAATCCTGGATCTGAGATTCTGGCTCTGTCTAGATAGTGCCTGGTGGCATTGCCCACAGCCACTCACAAGAATTTTATCCTGATGCAAGGTAATCTCTGACAGCCTCATCAGACTCTTGATCTTCTCTGTGATCTCACAGAACTCAACTACAAGGTGATATTCTGACTCTCAGGAGAAATACAGAAGGAAATTAAGGAATTAAATTTAGAAAATTCTCTAAAGGAAAAAAAAAAATTACAAAAATTTACAGGCATTCTGCAATGCTCTCACCCTTCATCTAGTTCAGTAGTGGGAGACTATCCAGCATGTCAATCTAGATAGACTCTCATTGACACCTTCTTCCCAGCCTGCCATTGTGCCTTTTTTTGAAACAGTGTCAGCAAAACAATGGCCGTATCAATCCAAAACTCTTTCTGATAGATAATTGGCATTTTTTTTCATAGAAGCTTCTAACCTTCCCCCAGATTCCTTCATTCATCTTTTTACCAAGCTTTTACAGGAAAAACAGTAGCTGTGTTAATATGTCCTCCCCTTCAACTTGATGTCCTTACCCGTTCACTCTTTGCTGATTGCTCATACTGACAGAGTGCCTGTTTTCCGCCATGCCCTTCCCTAACAGACCTAATGACATCCACAAAAGGAAATATTGCATGTCCTGAGTCACTGACCTCTCTCTGAGAAGGAATGCTATCATGTGTCCCATATCTTGGACGTATATATTAAGACCTTTTTTCTGAATTTTTTTAAATTGCTTTTTAACTGCTTTTTCAAGCGGTTCATAAATGAAGTAAGCTGAAATAAGCTGAGTTCTATGAGTTGTTCTCATATTTCAATAGTAACTTCTCTCCTTTCAACACAAGCAGTTCTGTCTCTGCTCTAACCTATCTCTTATCTTCCTTACAATCCATGCACTAATCACTATCTTCTCTCTTTCAGATGGTGATTGCCACATCAACTGCTTTATTGAAATCCAGACAGATTACATCTACTTCATTTCTCCTGTCTAACATGGTCTTATTTTATCAAAGAAAATTATCAGATTTGTCTAGTGTTATCTCACTTTGATAGGTACAACATGGAGTTCACAGACTGATTCAGACATATTCAGCTTATAAGCACTGTTTACATCTCTTTCTCAACTGGACCCCACATCTACAAGATCATTTCACTCCTGCAGAAGTCATATGAACATACGGCAACCCACATCTATGGGATATTATTTAAGTAGACAGAATTCCAAGTGAATTATGATTTTATTCTCAGACTCTAGTGATCCAAAGTACTTTGAAGACTCTGGGTAAAGCCAAATTTTGGACCCAGCAGTGGAGTATGCCAGTGGTATATCCTCTGAGGAAACAGAATTAAAAGGATATATACTTATGATCATCATGCCAGATATACTTTATTCACAGTAGTTAATCTGGAGAAGCATCTCTCTGCTAAATAGTCTTTACCCTTCTCCTAGCTTTTACAGTTCCTGCAGGAAAAACAAATATGCAAATATACTGGCAGTACCTTCTTTAATCCCACTGTCATACAACTCAGCACCAGAAACAGAAGAGAAATGCTCCAATAAGGAGAGAAATGAAATGTCACTTTTGAAGAGATAAATGGCTTTTCATGCCAAATCAGTACATTCCTTCTCTCTGCTAAATGCATGATCCTATTTTCAGGTAACACAGAATTCCTGATGCTTGATAGTATGGATAGAAATAAAAAGAGTAAAAGAAATAATGCCTGGCAATTTTTTCCCCCTACACTTACAGTGAGCATTGTGAAGCATCCATAAAATATATTCACATGAGGTTTAATGGAACTAGTGCCAAAGTGCATGCAGTTACACTGAATGTAACTGCACTAAGAATCTCATCTCTAGGAAACAGCGCAGTCATACTGCAGAAGTTAAAATCAGTAAGATTCATGGCTCAAAGATGAGAGAAAAGTATTAAAACCACTTTTCAAGTTTTCATAAGTTCATATACCTGGGATTGGAGATTTAGTCATTGTTCCATAGATGTCCACTGTGAATAATTAAGACAATTCTAAAAAGCTACTGTTTCATTGAACTCTCCATCCATCTGCAGATATCCTCTCTCTCTTCATTTTCTCTTTATTATTTTCTCCTCTCATATCACACCTGATTTCATAAACACAGGTAGTGTTTTCTTCATCCATCAGAACAATTCATAAGGGTCTGGATGATGTCTTTATGTTTCCTTTCCCTTCCAATAACAAGACTGGGAAAGACGTTTGAATCTACAAATATAAATGAGAAAGAAATTGGAAAAAAAATATGATCTCTAGTGCAGCAACTATGTATATGATGTCATTAAAATGACCTCTGTGATGGAGATGACAACCATAATGCTGATAATATAAGATTCTAATATTGTAATTTTTTTCTTTTCCATTTTAGCTGGTTAAAATTATTTTCTTTTTTATTACCTGATAGAAAGAAAGAATTACTAGCAAGCAAAAATAAGTAAGTGTGGAAACTCTAAGCGGTTTGTTTAAATCTGTACAAAAAGTGTAAAATGTTGATCAAGAATCTTTCATTATCCTGTCCCGAGTAACATCTAAGTCTCTCAATGATTTGAGCTTATCTGAATTTGTGACCATGTATGTATTTTGGATGATTAATTTTTGAACAATAGAGTGGTTTCGGTCAGAAGGGACCTTAAAGATCATCTTCACAGAATCACACACAGAATGGCCTAGGTTGGAAGGGATCAATGATCATGAATCTCCAACCCCCTTGACACGTGCAGGGCCACCAACCTCCCTTTATTACTAGATTTAATACTAGACCAGGTTGCTCAGGGCCTCATCCAATCTGGCCTTGAACACCTCCAGGGACGGGGCATCCACAGCCTCTCTGGGCAGTACTCTCTCTGTAAAGAACTTCCCCCTGACATCCAACCTAAATCCCTCAACTCTTTCAACTTAAAACCATTTCCCCTTGTCCTGCCATTAGCTACCTTTGTAAAGAGATGGCTCCCCTCCTGTTTGTAGGCTCCCTTTAAGTTCTGAAAGGCTGCAATCTTGTCACCCCATCACCCCACAGCCTTCTTTTCTCCAGGCTGAACAAGCCCAGCTCCCTCAGCCTGAAAGGGTTTGTAGGGGAGGTGCTCCAGTCCCCTGATCATTTTAATGGCCCACCTCTGGACCCTCTCCAACAGCTCTCTGTGTTTCTTGTACTGGGGGCTTTAGACCTGGACGCAGTACTGCAGATGGTGCCTCACAAGAGCAGAGTAGAGGGGGACAATCACCTCCCTGTCCCTGCTGGCCACCCCTCTTCTGATGGAGCCTAGGATACCATTTGCCTTCCGAGCTACAAGAGCACACTGCTGGCTCATGTTAAGTTTTCATCCATCAGGACCCCCAGGTCCTTCTCCACAGGGCTGCTCTCAAGGACTGCTCCTTCCAGTCTGTATGGATGCCTGGGATTCCTCTGGCCCAAGTGCAAAACCTTGCACTCTGCTGTGCTGAACTTCATCAGGTTCACCCGGGCCCACCTTTCCAGCCTGTTGAGGTCCCTCTGATTGGCATCCCTTCCTTCCAACGTGTCAACTGCACCACTCAGCTTGGTGTCATCAGCGAACTTGCTGAGGGTGCACTTGATTTCATCATCAATGTCATTGATGAAGATGCTAAGGAGAATTGGTCCCCAGACAGCCCCCTGGGGGACATTGCTCATTACTAGCCTCCAACTGGACATAGAACTATTCATCATCATCTTGAACCAACCCTCCCACAGTGGGCAGGATTGCCACCCACCAGGTAGCTTCCCAGGGCTCTTTCTGACCATGAAGACCTCTGAGGATAAGGCATTTACATATTCTCTGGGAAGTCTATGCTAGCACCTCACCACCCTCTGAGTAACGATTTTCTTCCTAACATCTAACCTAGATATCCTGTCTTCTAGTTTAAAGCCATTCTCCTTTGTCCTATTACTGTGAGGCCATTCAAAAAGTTGGTCTCTCTCCTGCTTATAAGCTCCCCTTTAGATACTAGAAGGCCACAATGAGGTCTCCCTGGAGCCATCTCTTTTCCAAGATAAACAAATCTGTTTCCTGATGAAAAGTATGAAACCCTTCAATGTGCTTTAATTTATTCTCTTGTGTGCAAATTCATTCTATATGCAGAAAATGGCTTTGTAGTAATTAGATTTAATAGCATTAGGACTCTCTGATGCCTTGCTTGGACAGTTGTTCAAATACTTATAGAAAGTACTTCAATTTCATTTCATTTTAAAACTCAAACTTCATTACCTCTTCAGTTCATTTCTAATTTAATTCATTACACGTTTTTATTTTCTTTTCTAGTAATTACACTTCTATTTCACCTTCCTAATGTATGATCTCTGTAATATTCTTTGTAACAGGACTTGTTATTCTCTGATATAGGCTTAGTATTATTTGTGAGTTGCTGATTTTGTGATTCCAGTTTTTGATTCAGTCTTAGTCAAGGCCATTTTCCTTGCAACACAAATACACCTGGGTAACCAGATAGTTTCTTTTCTGAATTCATTCCCTGCAGTAAAAATTCAAGGTCTTCTCTTGTTCAAGCATAACTTCATGAGAAAGAATAAACAGACTAAAGGAAACAACTGTCAGAGATCAAAGATACATTTTCCTCTACATATCCCCATTGCTCATATTTTGCCCAAGAAATGGTTCACCATCTATTCTGTACACATGAGAGCCTGACCAAGCAGAAGTATGTGAAATAGTTTAGTGGAATGCAGATATTTCTGGCATATGCTGTCACACTGCTGTGATCTATATGCTTTTGTTTTCTTGATTAGTCAACAAAACAACTGAACAAAATAAGTATCAACATGCTGGAGCCATTCGAGCTGCTGGTGTTGCTATTGTTAGAGGTTTTGCTCAGAAAGAGCTTTATATCCACAGAGAATAATTAGAAGGAGACTGTAGAGGGCAGGGAGACATTTGGGAGAAGGTCTGGGAGCCAGTGGTCCCCGTCTCACTGACTGCAGACATATGAATACAATTCACCTAATGTGATTTGCATTCGCAAGTCATTACAATTTATGAACGTATAATTGCTGGCAAGAAGACTGCACACTTTTCAGAGCAGAGCACCTTCTTCTTTCATGTCCTTTGCAAGTGCTATTGGCCTTGAATAAATAAGGCATAATGCATGGTAAAAAAGGATCACATGCATCACAGCATACACTGTTTTAAAGTTTTTAATGCCTAGTGCTTTGAAATTGTTCTCATGCTGATGACACTATAGCAAAGCCTCTTAATAATCTGTTGTATGACTGCTACTCTATCCCACTTCTAATAGGAAGTGTAAGATGTTATTTGTATTTGCATCTCATAAAATGCAGCACACATAACTATTTTTCAATATCCAGAGCTCCTTCTTACCCTAATAAATATACACGTAGCTCTCATATACATGATTGATAAGAAAAGCAAGGCAAAATTTACTTCTTCCAGTCTAAAAAGAATAAAATTAGCTCAGTGTGCTCTAATAACGAATCAAAGCTCAACTGATTTTAACCACTAGTCTAGCCACTCTGGAATGGATTGTGAGAAAGATCTAAATTAAGCCACGTTTAAAAGACAATTGTTATGTTGTTGTTGTTGTTTTTAAATTTACACTGTGCATGAGCCCGGGTGGTAAATACCATCAGCTGATTCATAGAGTAATACAGTCACAACAGTATTTTCTTCTTAAAAGTTCCCTATGATTAATTTTTTGTTTAACATAATTTTTATTTTTTTTAATTTTTATTTTTTCACAGAATTATAGAATGGCTTGCATTGGAAAGAACCATAAAGGTGACCCAGTTCTGGCTCCCTGCTGTGGACAGGGTTGCCAACCACCAGATCAGGCTGTCCAGGGCCCTATCCAATCTGGCCTTGAACATTTCCAGGGATGGAGGACCTTCAGCTTCTCTGAGCAGTTTCTGCCAGTGCCTCACTCTGAGTAAAGAATTTCTGCCTAACATCAAAATCTAGTCTTCTTTGTTTAAAGCCATTGTCCCTTGTTCTATCATCATTAGATAGTGTAAATAGTCAGTCTCACTCCTTTTTATAAGCTGCTTTCAAGTATATGAAGGCCACAGTAAGGTCTCCCTGGAGCCCTCTCTGAGATAAACAAGCCCAACTCCTCAACCTTTCTCCACAGAAGAGGTGTGCCAGCCCTTTGATCATCTTCATGGCCCTCCCCTGGACCTGCTTCAGCAGCTCAGCATTCTTCCTGTACTGGAGGCTCCAGGATTGGACGCAGTACTTCAGATGGGGCTGCACAAAGGCAGAGCAGAGGGGGACAATCCCCTCCCTCTCCCTGCTGCCCACTCCCCTTTGGATGCAGCCTAGAATACTGTTGGCCTTCCAGCTCAAAGCGCACACTGCTTGCTCGTGTCCAGCTTTTCAGCTGGATATCAGTTTACAGAATGTATCAGTTTACATTTTAGAAATAATATAGTGTTCCAACTTGTGTAGAATGTTGGTGCATTTTAATAGTTGTGTTGTGGTTTTTCTGTTTGTTTGTTTTTTATGTTGCATACAATAATACATAAACTATCAGTTACAGTGTAAAAACACATTTTACGTTTTACATTGCTTCACATAGCATCCGTGCTCATTTTTCACATACTTCAAACTATAGTCGCTTTAGTTATAGCTTTCTGAGGGCTGAAATCATAGGAGTTACGCTTATCAGCTTTACAACATCTCAGAGCAAGTATTATTGCTGCATTTCCTGCTCAGAATTATGTACATTAAAAGTCTTATGAAACTATTATAGGATTTATATAGGCTTAAGTTTTATAAAGCACACCTTGGTTCTTTGAAGTTTACTATGCTACTAATGACAAAAGTGTTTGAGGATAGATTGCACTGCTGGAGTGATAAGCAGATATAAATTACCTGCAATTTCCTGTAAGTGAATATTCTGACTATAGTTTTGAATCCCTAGTTGCTATGGCATTGGGCACTCTTACTGGATTATATCTATTGCTTTTTATTTTTTGTGCTGTTTGTTTCATAAAATGCAACCATTGTGCTGAAAAGAAGTTTAAGAAACAAGTTTCTTGGATTCTTGGTCAATATGGAATTATGTACATTTTATAATTAATGGCTACTGGCAATATTATAAAATGAAATAAAATGATATTTTCTAGATTTACAGATTTTTTAAGCTGAAGTAAGATAAAAGGACTATGGGTGAGGAAGAGTCAGTGATCCAGTAGTACAGGACACATAATGTAGGCGAAAGTGATTTTTACATTGTGGATTGAAATGACAAATTATGCATTTTGTTTGGAATACACTTGCAGCATCCTGCCAAGTAATTTGTTAGTTCTCTGCTTGTTAATTCACCTCATCTTCTCCTTCTTTTGCACCTTCGCTATTCAATGCTAATATTCTGGTCAGCCAAAAAAACAGACACCTCTTTCTCCAAATCATTTTATGATGAAGACTGCTGAGAATAAATAGATCAGATTAACAGAAAATAGGAGAAACTAAACCTGCAGAGAATTCTTTACAGAAGTGCGAGGGATTGTAAAGTATGTTGTGCTGTAATTTTTTGTGAAATCTATAACTACCATGGGAGTAATCATATACTTAGAAGGAAAATTATCCAATCTTGATTTAAAGATTTCAAATGGCTGAAAATCCAGTACTCTTTGAGATGTTATTTTAATTATTCACTATCCTCATTGTTAAGGAAAAAAGAAAAAAAGATTATACCTTATTTCTACTATGAATACATCCAACTTCATTGTCCATGAAGTCTTTTCTTCTGATAAAACACAAATCTGTCTACTACCAGGAAGTTCTTTTCAATATAGGAATGATAAAATGATCTGACTAGATTCCATTTGATGACTAGGCTAAATTTCTTTAGTGTGTTATTCAAAGACAAATTTCATCACCTGAGATCATTTTTGTTGCTGTTCCTGAAAGTTTGCACTTAGTGAGTATTCTTTTGGCAGTCTGATGATTTCAAGTAGACACCTAACAAAACACAATATGCAGCTTTATATCCATTGGCAATAGTAACTTCAGATATTCTAGGTCTGCCTGTTATCTTTTACTCACTGTCTAAAAGAGAAATTTCACATATTTCTTGCTGGATTGAGAACAGCTAATGAGCTGCTGCTATTTGAGTGACATACAGTCATCTTTTCATAGAGACCCCAGTTCTTGTTCAGGATAGATGCAAAACAAAACTTCCTATAAAAATCATGTTTGTTTTATCACTGTTCAGCAGGAGGAACTAGCTCCCCTCTATACCTTGCAGGAAGGCATACACTAAGCATATATTCAGTTGTGGCTTCTGCAGAACCTATTTGGTGGTCTTAGATCACGTCTGGCTGAGCTCAGCCAGATAGAAGGTATTATCTTCTTTTCTGTAAAGAACCTTTTACTCAAGTAAAGTACCTTTTACTCAAGTTCAGCAGTAAAAGTAGCAGAGTCAAGTTCCACCTTTGCTAGTTTAAACTGAAACCTACTTCTCCTATCACTTACAGTTGCTCTTTCAGCCATTTCTTCAAGAGCTGATCCAAGTTTTCTTGAAATAAATGTCCACTAAGAACTTACACTGTGAGCACAGGTAGGCATCCTGCCAGGTCTTTGAATATCTCCAAAGAAGGAGATTCCACAACGTCTCCGGGCAAACTGTTCCAGTACTCTGACTCCCTTACTGTAAAGAAGTTCTTATGCATGTTAATACAGAACTTCCTATGTCCAAGTTTTATGTCATTACTCCTTGTCCTATTGCTACATACCACCAAGAAGAGACTGACATCATCCATTTGCCTCCCATCTCCATTTAGATATTTCAAGACATTTATCAGATCCTCCTTCAGTCGTATTCTCGCCAGGCTGAACAGACTGTCTTTCCTCATATAGGGGATGCTCCAGATCCTCGATCATCACTGTGGTCCTCTGCTGAACTCCTCCTAAGACATCCCTGTATTTTTTACTGGAGAGCCCAGAAATGGACATAGTTTTACAAATGTGGCCTCACCAGGGCAGAGTAAAGGGGGAGGATTACCCCACAAATATATACTAGTCATAATTATTATTCTTATCCTTTTCTCTATCTTAGTAAGTAAAATTACCTCAACCCAGGAGTTCTGTTTGTTTGTTTGTTTGTTTTTTTAATTCTCTTCTCCATCTCAGTGGGAGGGGATGGGGAGTGAGCAAACAGCTGTGTGGTGTCTAGCCACCTGCCAAGTTGGACCACAACATTATACTGCCCTTATTTGAACCTGGGGAGCATTATTTTTTTCATGGTATTTTCTTTGTTTGTTCTTTTGAGAAGGAGGGGTGAGAGAGCTTTGTGGATATTTAGGTAGCCATTAGTGTGAATTCACCATACTTCCATTCCTGCAGCATTGCACAGTATTTTGTACCATATGGAACTGTTGTAGAGAGTGGAGGGTAGAACGGAATTTCAGTTTATCACATGATACAGTGATTAGTTTTTTTTGTTTCTTCTTCCACTTGTAGTATATAGATGACAAAATATGCCTTTAAATTCCAAAAAGAAAGGAAACAGCAGCCCAAAAAAGCTGTGGAATTTCCATTGTTTAAGAAATTCAAAATTCAGGTGCTAAACAATCTCATCCCGTCTAAAAGTCTTCAAATCTGGCCCTGTTTTGAAGCGGAGGGTGAGCTAGGTGGTCTCCAGGGGTCTCTTTCAACATGACAGACAACTGTCTTCACTTGTAAAAGTACATTTAAATCTCGGGAAAGGTGTCTTTGCAACCTACCTGTATCCTCACAATTTGACATTGCTTAGGGAGCCTATAGTTATAATCAGAATTTAGTATTAATATTCTTTGTATATATTATCCCTAAATGCCTAGGGAATCTCAATCAGGAGATTAAATAACTGTATTAAAATACTTGGAGCCTAAGAGCCCAGAGGTAAACCACACCACACTAATGCAGCATTTCTTTGTGGATCTATTTGTCTATTTGCTAATTTTGGAAAGGCTTTTACACTTGCATAGCTTTTGGACTAAGATTCAATCCCTACAACTGGAACTTATGTTTCTTTTTTTTTTTTTTTCTTTTTAATTATTATTCTTAAAGTACAACATTTTTTTTTTTCATTTGAAGAGTATTTTGTTACTATATTATGGCCGTATTTCCCTTTTTTCCCCCTTACTTGATAACCTATCATAAACAAAACTGAGAATAAATCTTCTGTCTGGACATGGAACAATATGAAAATGTCAGTCCTTATCAAAACTTGAAAAACCAAAAAAAACACTTTTTTTTTTACTCAATAAGATGATCATACAGATTTGAGGGATATGATCGTTCAACTTGAAGGAATAAACTTGATCACTTTCCAGTTCAACAGTGTCATTAAAATTGGCAAGGATCCTTTACCCTCCCAGGAAACAGCACATACGTGAAACCTGATTACCTCAGATCAATCTGTTATTCTACACCCTTGAGAGTAACACACTTATTACCTAATTTGGGATTCTATTTCAGTTTATATTACTCTAAAGAAAGGAAACCAGGATTAGAGAGACTACTAATATTCGCTCAATATTGATTTTAGTCAGCTTTTTTTCCTTAGAACTGGATAAATTTCAAAGACTTATGCAAAATTTTAACTCTCCCATACTGAAAAGTTCCTTATTACTTCAATTAAAACCTGCAACTTCCCATTTAAAACTGAATTTCATATGTCTAGCAGATCTGCACTGTGGTATTACTGTGGCATATAGAATAACACTCTATTGTATTTGTTGTCTTCTGTTAAATTCATTATCAAATTGAAGACCAGTTTGTCATTATCCATAATATCAAGATAAAATCATAGAATGGCTTAAGTTGGAAAAGACTGCCATGGACAGACTTGCCAGCCACCAGATCAGGATGCCCAGGGTCCCAACCCACCCAGCCTTGAACGGCTTCAGGGATAATTCACAGCTTTTCTGGTCAACCTGTTTCAATGCCTCACTACCCACTGAGTAAAGAAATTCTTCCTAATGTCTAACCTGTATCGCTTCTCTTTTAGTTTAAAGCCATTCCCCCTTATTCTATCACTATCATACAATATAAAAAGTCAGTCTCCCTCATGATCATAAGCCCCTTTTACTTCTGGAAAGTCTCAAAGAAATCTCCCCAGAGCCTTCTTTTCTCCAAGCTAAACAAACTCAGCTTCCTATACTTTTCTTCATAGCAGAAGTGGTTCAGCCCTTTGACCATCTTTGTGGACCTCCTCCACACTCACTCCAACAACTCCACGTCTTTCTGTTGTTGTTGTTGAGGGTCCCAGACTAGTACACAGTAATCTAGGTGGGACCTCACAAGGGCAGAAGGGAACAGTCCTCTCCCTTTTGCTGCTGGCCATGCCACTTTTGATGCAGCCCAGGATATTTTTGGCTTTCCAGGCTGCAAATGCACACAGATGGCTTGTGACCTGCTTTTCATCCACCAGAATCCCCAAGCTCTTCTCTGCAGGGCTGCTCTCTCTATGTTCTTCTCCCAGTCTGTACACATATCTGGGATTTCTCTGACTCAAGTGCAACAGTTTGCACTTGGCCTTGTAGAACTTCATTATGTTTATGTATCCCCACTTTTCAAGCCTGTCTAGGTCCATCTGGATGGCATTTCTTCCTTCTATCATCCACAACATTCAGCTTGGTTACAACAGCAATCTTGCTGAAATTACACTCAATCCCACTGTCTATATCAGTGATAAAGATGTTAGAGTATTGGTCCCAAGACAGACCATTGGGAGATACCACTCATCACTGCCCCCCAGCTAAACACTGAGCCATTGATCATAACCCTCTGGCTGCAACCATCCTATCAATTCTTTATACACCAAACAGTCCACCCTTCAAATCCATACCTCTTTAATTCAGAGAAAAGGAAGAGGCATGGGACTATATATAATGCCTTGTTTAAGTCCAGCTAGACCACCTTAGTTGCCCCTCCTTTGTCTTACAAATGCCATCACTCCATCATAGAAGGCTACCAGACGGAAAAGGTACGATCTGATGCTGGTGAAGTTGAGCTGGCTATCGTGGATCACATCTTTGTCCCTTATGTGCCTTAACATGTTTTCCAGGAGTAAATGCTCCTGGATCTTCCCAGGCACAGAACTGGGGCTCACCAGCTTGTAGTGCCCCAGATCTTAATTTTTCCCTTTCTTAAAAATCTTAAAAATGTTTTCCTTTTTCCAGTCACTAGGGAGTTTGTCTGACAACCATGGCTTTTCAGTTAAGTAGAGTGTCTTAGTAACCATATCAGCCAGCTACTTCAGGACTCTGGAATACATGCTTCTCAGACCTATATACTTGTGTACAGTCTCATGAAGCAGTCTCTGACTTAATCTGCTCTTACAGAGAGGAACCCCCTCATATAGTCAACACAATATGTATTTTCAGAACTACAGCAAATTCTTGTATTGCTAAATATTATATAACCAATGCTGCTTTTCTATCTTCAACTCGTGAAAAATTTGTAGTTGAGTATGTTAGAATGTCAGACTTCATAGACTTCACATGAACTGAACATCTTTAGTGTGACAGTTTGGGGGAGAAAAGAACATCAAAGGTTCTGAAAGTGACCTAAAAAGCTGACGGTCCCAGGGTAATTCATCAAGAAATCAAGGACACGTAGTTGTCAGAATCTGCAGTAGCATGTTGCTTTCTTTCAAAATTCTATATTTTTAGACATTATCCAATTTAGTTTTTTTTTTCCAGAATTAACATTGCAGAGATAGATTAAAACAACTTTGACACCAATGTTATATTTTCTTATTTTCTTTGGGATCTGATAGCTTAGTGTAAGTGTAATCTCTGTAGATCATTTTATTCAGTTGATCAGGAAAAATGTAATAATGTAAAACATAATATAATTGTGCTAGTAGGCTATTTCATTATTAATTCAATTATTCAGAGGGTTACAATTCAGGTACAGAAAATCACTTCAGGCTGGATGTTGGTATGGATGAAGTCTGATTCTAAGTAAATTATAAATAACTACTAGTTTCTTCCCTCTGGACTGATGTATTTTCAGGAGTTCCACAGTAGCATCAATATTGTATTAAGGTGTCTCCAGTTTTTCCAGCTTAAATAAAAATCATACTCTGCAATCTATCAGATCAATTGTTTACATTAAATTATTGATGAAATAGCTTCTTCTACAATAATAAATTCATTTCAAATTTTTCTCATGTTAGTGTAGACTGACAAAAAACCCTTCCCATCTTTCTCATCTTTTTTTAATCTTGGGTGAAAAGATTCTGAAGTCCCTGCCATTAGCCTTGGCTTCTATGCACAGAAGTGCAGAGGTAGTGAAGGAGCCTTAATCTGTTACTTTCAGTAGGTCATTGAGGAAGTATCAGATAATTTCATATGCTATTTGTATAGATTCAAAACTGAATCGCAAAGAGGTTCACACATCAGAGCTGTTTCTGTTTCAATCTCATTCATGAATCTGTTGCTTTCAAAAATTGCTCTGAAAACCTGAAAAAGAGAAGAGAAGGCCAAGAGAAGGATCTATCAACTGCTTTAAGTTACCTAAGGCTCCTCTCAGAGATGCATAGTCAAGGACAAAAGGCCAGGAAGATGTTGCAGCAAGAGAAACAAGCTCTTCAGAAGGCTGATGAGTCTCTGTCCTTGAAGATGTTCAAAACACATGAGAGCAAGTTCTGAAGTAGTCCAATGCAGCTTCATAGCTTGCCTTACTTCACTGAAGAGATTGGATAGGGAAACTTCACTGCTTTCTTCCATCACGAACTAGCTCATTCTGTTCTATGAAACTGAAGTTTATAAAAAATTTGTATTACCACTTAAAACAAATCTTTCACTTGAATGTAAGGGTGATTTCTTTTATGTTACCCCAGTAAAATTTCCAAAAGTAGACAATTTACTATTTTATAAGAAAAAATATAGCTACATTAGACTTGTAAGTTATCTGTCAAGATGAGATTCCAGAGCCCTTCTTGTAATTCTAACATTTAGCAATGTAGCCTCAACTAAAATAAAATATCACATTGCAGCAATAATTTACATAGAGATTACATTTCAGAAACAAACCATATGGTTATATAAACTGAATGTAAACCATAATGTAAAGCATGTATCTGGATATAATACCTGATCAGTAAAAATAAATCTTCAGAATGCAATTTTTTTCCGCGTAATATTTTTGTCAAAAAATCTATAATTCATAGATTCAAACTCATACATTCTAAAATATGTAGAAATAGTTTACTATTGTGCCTTGGTTTTATTTTGAAGAATACAGCAAAAGCATTCTGTCATCTTAAAAACATTTTCCAGTATATAGAAAGCTAATAAGAAATTTATCAGAACTGGTGACTTAGAAAAGATTTTTTTTTTGTTTGAGGAGTCTGTTCTTTCTGGGTGAAAAAAAAATCCAAAATGTGAAATATTTGCCAGCTAGCTCTCATGAGAACCCTACAGAAGCTGAACTGCTTTTGCATAAAGACAGACATATAAAAGCCTGCTGCTGCAGAAATTCCTGTTCAGCCTTTCATACGCATTTCAAAAAATTATCTAGACTATATGAAATTCACCTCTCTCTGTTCTCCAGTTTATCTTTTGTCCTTCAGTGTACTCACAATGCAGAAGAATGAAACAATGAACAAATAAGCTCCAATTTCTGCAACCTTTTATATTTTATCTCTGTTGATGATCTTTAAGAATTGAAATCCTAAGAACACAACTGTTGTTATTTACTTCTATTAGAGTTAAATTTGCATATTTTTCCTAATAATTTTAGACAGAGAAGTGTCATTTCCAATTATGCTTTGAAAGTAGACAAAACAGAATAGATGAAGACATAAAAGGATAGTACATATTAAGTAGATAAGACTGAGTAATTCCCATTTCACAAATGCCCTTCTTTATGATGGGTTGTCTTCTTATCAGGTCTATATTTTCTTCTAAGCCTGACACTATCTGACTTCTATTACTGCAAATTATTGTTGGGAATATTGAATTGTGGAACTAAGATTCTAGACAAATGATTTAAGCTTGGAAAATTGCTTTCACCTCAATTAAAGCTGCTTGCACAATCTTTTTGTCCTCATTTTGCCTCAGTATTCTGTTGTCATACATATGATTGCCTGCAGAGCTGTATTTGCCAGCAGCCCTAGGAAGGATCAGTTCTGCCTCTATGCTCTGAAGGCACAGAGAGAAGTATGCCTGCTTCTGGTAAGCTCCTTATGAGGGAGCTTGCAGAGCCATGGCCTGATTAGTCAAGAAAACTTTTCTCGATGGCATAGTTGCTCATGTGCATAAATTCTTACGTTTATGAAAACAAGCACCAACAGCAAAGTATTAAGTCTGGGCTAAGTACAGAAGTGGAAGAAACCCCAAAATATCAGTGGATTATTCAGAAGTCTTTGAGGTCAGTGACAGAAAAGAAGACAGACATGTTGCATCCTAAAGCACTTAGCTTTATACAGTTAATACAGGCAAACAGCCCTTTAGTACATCATGTCTTGTATTACTAGCTGGATCACGAAAAAGCAGAACAGAGAGGGGAAGTGTGTAACAGAAGCAGATTTGCATATACTTTGTTCTGCATCACTGGGACGTTACCACTGTCCCATGGTAATGCAGCTAATCTAGAGCTTCTGGGATGCTGGAATCTATTCAGGTTACTCAAATATTATATTACAACTATTGATATTGTTGATGGTATGCATATGATATGAGAAATGCTAGAAATATATGAGATGAACTGTTCAAATTGTCAGGTTTCAGATATGATTTTTTCTGTTTCTTTTATTCTACATAGAAGTTATTTCTAATGTTCATGCACTGAAAGCATGAAAGTAATGAAAAGATACTGTAAAATGCCAAAGACATTTTCTTTCTCTTGTATTATTTAAGCTAGATATAAATTCTCTGGAATCTTTAAGACCTACAAGTCATTTGAGATTTAAAGCAGTGCTTAGAAGAAATAGTTACTTGACTTTGATCTTATCTACTCTCTCTGCTGTCAAGTCACTGGATTTTGGCAAGAGAAGTAGAAAAGGCAGGCCATTTCTATGCAGTGTGGTTTCTCTGTTTTCTGTTAAATTGTGAAGATTAATTTAACAGGCACACACAAAACCTGAGAGTTTTATCTAAACTCTTGCTATCCTTAGTTGTTGTAACTTAAGAGAAACTGTCAGTGGAATTAATGGAAAAAGTATCTGGAGGATAGACTTCAGTCTGTTTAAAGGAAGAAAGAGTGGAATTACTTCAGATAACTTCATATGAAATAGTGGAACCATCATCATCCAAGCATGGGAATCTCTCCCTTTGGACAAGAGTCAGGATCCTTTTGTTTTCAAGTTTGATGAACAAACAAAAAATAGTCAGAATATGATTTAATTATAGATGAATTTCTGTGTGTATATTTATACACATGTTGGCAGGCTGCAAAACTCAGAGATCAGAAGCCAACAGACTGTTATTAATGCCTTTGTAGCATCACGATCCTTAGAAAACCAAAGGAAGAGTGAAAGAGGTATCTTGCTTGACAGGCAGGATGTTAAGCATAAATTGGTATTTAGAGAGAGCCTATATGATGCTCAAACTCCCTCCAACCAAGTAAGGTCAGAAGTTCTTGAAATTAGATGGTCTTTAGGGTCACTTCCAACCAAAACCATTCAATGATTCTATGATTCTGTGACTACAGAATTCAAAAACTGAATGTTCTTATGCCAATGTTACTTATGGCCATGTTAATTTCCAGGAAAAAGATTCTTTGTCGTTTTTTGAAACAGCAAAGCATTCAGTGATAATAGGTCTGAAGATATAATTTCAGTATTATCACACAAAATTTAAATTCATCTTGAAAACTTTCTGACAGGATTTTAACATAATTCAGACAGGTCCACATGCTGTAATGTGTCAGTACTTTTCTCATCACTTTCTGGTGTCCCAAGATGGGAAAATGTACACAAGATTGGTACCATGTAAAGCTTTCAAGCCAAATATGTCTCCTGTGTTTTTCAGGTGTTTCAAGGTCAAAAAGGAATGTAAACCTACCAATTTTGAAAATAGACGTGCTATTTTCTATTCTGTATTTTCTATTCTATTATAGAATGTATAATGAAGCTCATTAATATAAGTAACAAAACTTATTTTACTCTTTAATATTTTTTATTAAAATGAAAGAAAGAGAGCAACAAAAACTCAGAACTAGTGGGATACACGACCTCGTTTTTGTGAAATGAATGCCTCAGTATCTGGTTCGATGTCAGTTGCTGCAATTCTTATTGTTCATCAGAGATCTTTGAGGAAATTTCACTCTTCCCGTGCTTCATCCTTGAAAACAGTTGTTCTCTTTGCTGTGAGTTGCACTGCTCAGCCCTGCACCCTCCCTGTGCCCCGCTGCAGCCCAGGCAGTGCTCATCGCATGCCAACATTCGGCTGCAGTGCCAGCTGTGCAGTGAATTGTCTATTCATGTGCTCCCCTCATCATATTTATGAACATGTGTGTTACTTAGGATATTGCTATGAGACCAAACTCTGTACACCATATGAGAACACATTTTTTGAGATATCTCAAAAACTCAGAAAATAAAACGTTATCCAGCTATACAGTAGTTGACTACATTGTCTTTATGCATATGTGGCTACATGTAATGAAAATGAAAAAATGTAACTTAAACATGAGTGCTTTGCAGGTGAATTTCCTTCTCAGAACACCTGGGGCAAGATTATCATGTCAGTAAGAAATAGGAATAAATTAATCAGAACTCTCATCTTTGCTTATTCTACTGGTTATCCATAAATTGTTACTGTTTCTTGGGAATAGCAAGCCAGAGAAATTTTCAGGCCACATTCTACACTGCTTATTTTTTATTACTTGGTCTTGAACAAAGATCACATTGTGCCCTTGATCTGAATATCACCTCTAGAAAATGAGAAGTCTCCAATACCAGACACCCAATGGAACCAATGGGAATTAATGGGCTTTAGAATATTCTCCTAAATTTTTATTCACCAAAACTCTTGCTGATTTCTTTTTTCCATTTATACAACATTGAGCTTCAGCTGACATGTTCTTGTTTAATATCAGCAATGCAGAATTGATGAAAAGTGAAAGGAAGCAACACTAAAAACTATAAAGGTGTTGTTATCACAACTTGACCCACCAAGCTGACTAAGCAGAGGTGTTCTGAGGCTGCAGCTATCTGTAAGCAAGAATTTTCATTTTTATTTTCATTATTTTCATTTTATGTACCATTTACATAAGGGTACCATTTTGTTTAACTTGAAAAACACCAGGAATATACCTAATGTCAGAGATTTCTCATACTGGCCCATGCTACACTGTCACTGAGTAACTATGATTTCTGCTTTTTTTTCTCCTCAGGCATTCTCACAAAGATTTGTCTTTGAGCTCAAACAGCTTCATGAATCTTATTCTGAGTCAGCAACCTAAAAATCCCCATGAACACAACTAATTCACATAAACTGCATTTTTATTCCATCATAGTTAGAAAGCAAAAAGGGTCACTGGATATTCTACTATTCGTACAAAAGGAGTTATAATCTAGTTATTTCATCTTAACAGTGCTCCCAAGACTGTATAGCCTATGAGGCTACAGTACATAAGAAGTACACTTCACTTCTTGCTTCACTAGTAAGAAGAATGCTTTACTAAATATGTAATATGAATTATTCCGGAACTAATATGCGGGGAAATTTATGAAAAAAATCAAGGCATATTACAGGAATCTTGTACATAGTATACATGAAATACTACCTAGTTTCTTACACAGTTACTTATGAAGCTGATAAGGTTACCTAAGAGCATTAGCAAATGCCAAAGGTCTGATATACAGTACAGTACAGTACAATAAACTAAGTTACACGTCACAAGATTGTTAAATTTTGTTTTAACATAGCCCTGCAATGGTAAACACATCTGTTGAGATAAAGCTAAATGTTTAATAGTCAAATATAAATTTCACTTAGTATATTATAACACATGAAGATACTATCCAGCAGAAAAATATGAAATTCACTAAACTACAATCTTTACAGCTTTCTCTCTGCTATCACACAGCTACTGTACCCAAAGAATAACGGAGCCCAGGAAACTCAATTCCCAAATGTCCATTGTGAAGGATCAAGCAAAGAGTTTATGAACACAGTGCATTTTCAGGACTTGTATAATGACAAAGCTATTGCTATGATCACACATGTAGCAGTAATTACTTGTATTGCCATCAAATCCGTAATGAAAAAGTGGAGTTCAGATCAATGTTGGTTTTTTTTTCTTTAATACCGAGGAAATTACCACTGAACAGACTTAATCTGTGCCAAGCTTCTTCACACAACTAATCCTCTCTCAATCAAGTAGAGCTACTAAAATGAAGTACTAATTAAACCAGTGAGATATACTTCACAGATATAATGTATTTTTGAGTACTGTGCTGTCAGGTTTCTCCCTTCTCATGGGTCATACAGAGTTCCCAGCTATCCTTAGTGGTGAAAAGTGAAAAAAATGAACATAGACACTTCCATTAAGCTCATCATTAGAGCCTGGATTTTAGCTTAACAATGGGAAATAGATAATCCAGTATAAGAGGGTGATGTTGATGCCATCTATTGGAATGACACACAAACACAAGAACAAAATTGTTAATAAATCTACAAATAAATAGAGAAGAATAGAAGCAATATGATTCATATTATATCATATTATGTAACTCCTACTCTGCAAAATCCAATTGAGGGTTTAATTTCAACATGTTTACAACTCTATTTAGCATGGAATGACCTGATGCAGATATTGCTCATCTTCATTGAATACAAGAATACCTTAATACTAAGAACTTAGAATCGACATTTGACTTTTAGGCAACAAAACTCAGGAGAGATTATCTTTATCCTAAGTTCCTAGAGAAAATTAATGGGTCAGATATCATAAAGAAACCGAAAATATATACAACACACATAACTTACATAGAGATTTTTTTCAGATTAAGTGATATAAACATGTTCTTCACTGGGGCAATGTACGAAAGATTTAGAGAAGTAAAGTTGGTGCAGAATAGACATATCTTATGCAATTGAGTATGAATTTTCTATTACCAGTCTATAACAAAATCACACTTTGATACAAAAGCATAGCTTTACCATTTTTGTCTTTATACCAAGGCAGAGTTTTCTCCTTTAATTCCCTGAGAATTTAACAACTTCTACACAACAGGTTTCTGAAATACAGGTACTCATAATACTCATCAGAAAACACACACACAAAAAAGGCATCTGCTTTAGATAGTTATTTGATATTACGCACTAAAATCATTGAAGTGAGTATGAAATAAGAGATTCATATCACCACTTTTGCTTAAATTTTATTTAATACAATCTAATTCTAGTGTATTTTGACCAGGCCACCATGTTAAGGAAAATTAATTCCAGCAATCTTAGAGTCATAGGGTTAAAGACACAAAGTCATACGATGGCAAATGTAGAACTTCAGCTCTTCTTTCAGAGACAGAACTCAAAAACAGATTGCTACAAAGGCTTGACAAATTGAAACAGAAGTCTATTTATCATCACCACCATGAAAAAGCTTGCAAATAAACAGTGTACACAGGATTGCGTAGTTACGGGATTTGTCTTTCTTTTTTCAGTAGTTTTAAAGTCACTAAGAATGACACAACTTACTTCAGCATCCTCTAATTCTAAAGCTGCGCTCACACACCATCTCTTCCAGGAACATTAGCCAGAGCTTGTTGCTATACATCTGGAAGAGGCTGAGGAGAGGGAACATAAGTAAAATTTTGGATTTTGTTTATAAGAAAATGAAATAGACCCAACAAATATAATTTTGCTAATGCAGATTATTTTTGTAATTGCTAATAAATAGTTGATGTGTTAGTTTTATTTATTTGTATTAATTCTATCTATTTTTTATTTATTTGTCTCTGAAGTGGAATGAAATATATATCAGAATAATAACACACTGTTTGGTTACAAGCAATCTATTGAACATCCTGGACTCTGTAAGACATGTTGTCTGTAAGAAACATGTTCTCTATAAAGAACATAAAGCTGCTGAAAATAATAAATTTATGAAAGTCGTGAACTCTTCTGTATCCTGACATCTTTGTCAATACAGCTACATTCAGCATTACAACAGCACAGCTGAGCCAAAGATAACATAGACAAGAATCTAATACTATGAATTAATGTTTTGCTTGCCTCTTAGTGAATCAAATATTTGCAAAAGATAATATGAACAACACATCTTCATAAAACCCTTTTCACAGGGAAAACTGACAGGCAAATCCTTGTCTTTAAGAATGCAATTACTATATTAATCTGAAATTGTTTGAGTTGTATTGCTTTCCAAAATCTGTGATCAAACCAGTGATATTAGATTTACCTTTATAAGACTTTCAAACATACAGTATGTCACTGCCAAAATATGAAGCCAAAATTAATTGAACCATTTGCCTTTTGACAGAAAATCTGAATAAGACTGCAACAACCATAATAAAACCAAGTCCCTGTGCGTGCTGGGCCCAGAGCAGAGGAGCTGAGGGGAGGCTGACGGCGGCTGCAGCTCTTCACCGGGTTTGGAGGACAGCGCTGAGCTCTGCTCTGTGTGACAGCAACAGGGCTCAAGGGAACGGCATGGAGCTGTGCAGGGGCATTAGTCGTGGTATTAGGGAAAGGTTCTGCAACAGAGGGCGGTGGGCATGGAACAGGCTGCCTGGGGCTGTGAGCACGGCCCTGAGCTGCCAGAGCTCAAGGGGTGCCTGAACACAGCTCTCCGACATAGGGTTTGATTTTTGGGTGTTCCTATGTGAAGCCAGGAGCTGGACTTGGTGATCCCTGTGGATCCTTTCCCAATCAGGATATTCAGTGGTTTTACGAGTCTGTGTACTGAGAAGTAAAAGACAGTATTACAGTCACTTGCCTTACTTTCATATTTAACTTACTTTCATATTTCTCGCTGAGCCTTCTAAGATTTGGATTAAACCTCGAAGAAGTGCCATTTTATAAATAAAAATTCTTATGTTTGCTGAAGTAGCTCTGTTAAATAGTAAATGTAGATGCAAGAAGAGCAATATAGAAAAACATAGTGCTATGATTATGAATGTGCCTCAGAATTTTTCCATAAATGAAAGAGCTGTTCAATTCAAACATCAAATTTGAAGAATTTAAATAGCTTAGAAATACTTCAGCTTATTGTTACCATTTATATTCCACACTGTACACCGGATTACTATTTGACCCACCCATCCACACAAATACATAACGACTGATTTATTCAAGTTAGTTGCTCCAAGGCTTGTGAGCCTTCCCAAGCTATTGGAGAGGTATTTTAACTGCGTAATTGAATAGATATGATCTCTTCCTGTTGCAAAACACACAGCTCACTTCCTGTAAGGGAATTATTAACGTGAACGTCAGGGCACATTTCAGTAGAAGACATGGAGTCACAGCCCTCCTATCAGAAAGAAGAGACAAGACATCCAAGCAGATTTTTTTCAAATTTCTCAGGTAAATTCAAGTTTCGGAAACATGTAAACATATTCCTTTTTCTTTTTTTTTTTTTCTTTTTTTCTTTTTTTTTTTTTTTTCCGTTAACAGTAGTAATTAAGCTTGGCTGATTCGTCTTCCTATATAATTCCATGTTTAGTTGATAGCCAAATTTGCATTTCTTTATTACGATTATTATTCTATTGTAGCAAAATATTCACTGAAGCAACGTATGCCTTAAAGACTTGTCTTAACTTTCATTCTGAGCAACAAAAAAGTCACCCATTCTCTTCTCCTACAGTTTTCAAGAGCATAAAATTTTCTTCCAAGATTGCCTTGACACTGCCTCATTTCAGTTCAAACCATGTTTTTCTCAGCCTTATTTTTCTAGGAAGAATAGTTGTCTTACAATTAATGATGAACATAAATATAGTCAGCTGCTGACAACTGCCAGAACTGTATAACGTTTCCATCTAATGTAGAACAGCTTAGTAACTGTAGAATTCTTTAGTAAACCAGTAGCTTAACAGTATAACAGATAGCAGGATGAAAGCAAAGGAAAAAAGGCTAATACAGCTCTGCATTTATCTACAGCCTTTGTATTTACTGTAACCAAATTCAGTCATCGTGTCAACACTGTAAATTCGCCACTAACTGTATGCCCCTCTGCATGATGTACACACATCTCTTAAATAGTTCCATTGATGACAACTCTACCACTTCCCTGGGCACACTGTTCCAATGCCTAACCAGCCTTTGCAGTGGACCAAATGTTCCAGTTGTCCAAATCACCCTCAGAGTGAGGAAGGTTATTCTAGACAGATAACTTCAACTAATGCTTTACTCATTTTGTGTAGTACTAGAATAAGATCATGTATCTCAGATTATTCTTCATGTGCTTTCCAGAATGATTTTCATGTAAGATATCCGTAATGACTTGTACTGATATCCAAAGTACTGACTTATACTGAGATCCAAAACTCTCCAAACCCTGAGGCACCTGCAATGCCAGTAGTACTTTCAACATTTGCAGAGCTGTTTCTCCTTGCTAGGGCCAGGGTGTAACTCTGATTAGGTTCCCAGTCAGGCTAAAAGCTATGATACTGTATTTTCATCTAGTCAGTAGAACTCAATGTTAAATATACTCGTCAGTTTAAAGGGCTGTCTGAGGAAGCTATGCTTTAAGCCAAATCTATCTTACTGTATACTTTTGACTACAATAAAACACTTGACTCTGCTTAGTGACATGAAGAAACATTATGGGCAAACACAAAAGGAGACATATGGTATGCTTTATTTTCCCTTGTACGAGTTAACCATCCACCAAAGCAATGCTCTTGGGGTCAGAATGAGTTCTGACACAAACACATACACACAACACATACACACACAAAACACACACACACACAACACACACACACACAAAGCCAGATTCAGTGTGAATTATTGCAGTTTTGAGTTAACAATAGGGTTTTGTTTCTATGACATACATACATACATAAATAAACGAGTTGAACAGCTCTTTTTAGTTTTTTGAAAGTCTTTTTTTTCACACTGATTTAAAGCTTCAGTGTTGTGCTTCTGTTACTGCCCCAAAAGAGACAAATAATGAGGAGACACCTCTAATAGTTCTGCAGTTCTTAATCTGAACATAGATCAAAAGTATGAAAGCTGTACAGTAACTGTTCTAAGTCATAGGAGCCCTGTTGGCAAGCTGGAATAGTTCCAGGAGGATAATTTTCCATTCAGAGGAGGCTTAGATCATGCACTAGCAGGCAAGAAACCTTGCTCACAGATAGGTCAAACAACTTCATGGCATTGTATTACATTGCATAGACATACCAAGGAGAAAAACAGATAAAGTAATGTTACAGTGTCTGTAAACTAGCAAGTCATCTTGCTAGGACAAAAAAATGAACAGAAAGATAAGCCAGTAAGTATTCTAGTTACTTTAAATGTATTAATTACGTGTTGGTGAGACAGCTAAACACATTACAGAAGGATAAATCTACCTTAAAGGAAAGCTCCAATCATACCTCATTATAAAACAGATCCCTATCCCGTGTTAAAGGACATATCTTCCTCACAGCCAAAGACTCTATGACAGCTTCAAATGTGGCCCACTAAGGCTTTTTCCACATGGCCTGCAGCCATGACCATTTGGTGCATCTTACTTCTGTACATCTGCCTACTTCTCTTGAACTGACAGGAGAGGAACTTGTATAAGGACATTTGATGCTTGTCTGATGTGAAGTGAACCATGGCCAATGACAGTAGATGTCCATGAGAAAAAATGTAACTTTTAAAATATTTGTAAGCTTGGAAAATGGGGTGTGATTTACAAAGCACAGTAAAAGAAATGTTTGCAAAAGAATGAAATCATGCTGCTGAATAAAGTGATCCTGCTAAAAGGCTGAGTTTGACTCTATTTCTAAACAGATGTTTTGACTTTATAGCTGTGGGAAGGGTAGCCAAAAATGTCAATAATTTTATAAGAATTCTTCTGAGGATTCCATTCAAAAATCCTTGAGGTAGTTCTAAGAAACAACTGCAGACATAATTCCAGTTGCTTTTATCATTTTTGACATTGCAATGAGATTGGAAGAGTCTACACAACACAGGTATCCCAGAAGATTATTTTTGTGCAGTGCAACTTTAGAAGTGTATTAATAATTACGAGAGTTCAGGACTACCACTGATGGAATCTTAAATTCTTCAAATTTTCTTAAAATCTTGAAATGTTAAGACCTAGTGCCTTCCAAAATTTTATTTGTACATCAAAACAAACAAAATGTATTTAAATCAATTTGATTCAAATGTATTGAAATCAATTCATGTCTTTAAAATTCGTACAGGGAGTTGTGTTAGAAAAATGCAACTGGAAGACACATTTTAAGTCCTACCGTCTTTGCTGATAGTATTGGACACTAAAGTTTCAGTGGAGTCTTGGACACCGAATTTTCAGCCCTACTCACTCAGCCCACAGCACCTAACAAATCATAAAGACAGGATCAAAATAGGCCCTATGAAACTCAATCCAGAAAGAAACATTACCCCAGAGCCTTGAGAGGAGGCAGACTTATTTGTAATTCTTCAAGCATAGGGGAGAAGATCATGGAAAGCATGTGCCACACCAACATAAAATACTGTGCCTCTTCAAAGTTTCATGATTCTTTGTTGATGACATGGAAGCATACATGATGAGCAGAAATAAAAAATACATAGACTACAAGTAATTCTGATTTATGTTTTAATAACTACAATATATGAAAAGGTGTTTTTAATTATTTGGTCATTATTGCTTAATCTATGAACACATTTATTAGTATTTTATTACTGAATTTTGTAAAATTTTACAGTACTGGAAGATTTTCTAACTTGTATTATTGGCCTTCCTGTTGTCAAAGTACAGAAAAAATAAAGTCATAATAGCACTGCGGATTTATTTGCAAAAATACATTTAAATTGCCCAACAGTCTCAATTTCATTTATTGCAACAGAACCAAACTCAACTTTGGAATTCCCCCTGAAATACAAAGAAATGACACATGGAGATTTTTTTTTAAAAAAAAAAAGAAAGGAAGAAAAACTCCAACAGAAAGACTAGTAATTGGCATTATTAATTCTCTAATTCTTAACACCTTTACTGCCAAGCTCACATTTGCTGCTGATAGAAAGTATAATAAGATATTTCTTGTCCAAAATTGCTCAGTGCATGACTGCATTTATACAATAAGCAATCAGTATCTCTTCTACACAGCAGACGAAAAGAAAAAGAGACAGAAGGGGAAAAGGCCGTTAGAGTTTCAATTCTATTTTAAGGCTATACATTCTCTGCCCTCTACTTACGCCTAGGGAATAGGAAAGTCCCATTGCCCAGACAGTGAGATGTGTTTAAAATAATAACCTATTCCATTTCTTTAGTGGAACCAACTCTTCCTGTTCCTACTCCTTAATTATGCAGTTATTTGGTTGTTTTGTTTCGGTTTTGTTTGGTTTTTTTTTTCAGTAAAGCATCATTTTTACCTTCAGAGATGCAATCCCCTCAGTGGTCAGTGTGAGACAGTACAGTGTTTTGACAACAATGACCACAGTTTTACAAATATATTTGGCTTTTTCCAAATAGAATATAAATGTTCAATTCCACATATAGACAAAAACAATCCCTTCATTAATCATATTTTAAAAATCAGAATTTATTTTAAAAATTGATGTTTTGTGAATAAGAACAAAAAAGTCCAAAACCTGATTCACTTGGGTTGTGAAGTTGCTTCAAGATGGCAAATTTACCATGATAAAAAAGAGGTTTCTATTTTTTGAATAATCTCTAAAAGCTAATTAATTTAGAAGACAGAGAGAATGAGCTTCAGACCAAGAGATTTCTCTCTTTTAGACAAAATTAAATAATACTTGTAGTTCTCACTGATTTTAGTTTTCTTAATAATGTCCTCAAACTTGTACACATATGAGATCTGTGTTGCATATTCTCTTTTGGCAGGAGAACACTTCCAGTAATGCAAAATCAGTCTGAGACTATCTGACATTATGTCTAGCACCTTCATCAGCATCTAGTTGTCACTAGCTGAACTTTATAATGGAATTTCACATCTCATACTGGTGACCTTGTACAATTCTTTAATTGTAACGAGAAAAAATAAACAAAAGATTTTTTACCTTCCTAGAGAAGGTCAAAAAGAAGCCAGGCATGCTAGATTTACCTAGCTGATATCACATAAGCTTGATTTTTTGTCCACTGCTTTCTCTGCATTTATTTCAGAGTATTGTAAGATACAAGGATTGCAAAAGTAATGTAGAAATGGGTCAGTCATTTCATGCTCTTATGAGCTGGGAAAGACCCACTAAGTCTCACTTCTCACTCCTCTAGGGTGATATTTGAACATGTATCCAGCTGTTAGCAAAAGGTCTGGAAACATGGAGACAGGATTTACTGAAGGGAGGGGATCTGAACTTCCTCACTGGTAAATCTGGGAATTATTTCTTATTCTCATAGAATCATCAAGGTTGGACCTCCAAGCTCATCCAGTTCAACCATTCACCTGTCACCAATATTTCCCACTAAACCATGTCCCACAGTACAACATCTAAACATTTCTTGAATGTTTCATAGAATAATTTTTTCCTTATGTCCAATCTGAATCTCCCCTGGAGCAACTTCAGGACATTTTCTATAGTCCTGTCACAAGTTACATGGGAGAGGAGGCTAACCCCCACCTCACTACAACATCCCTTTAAATAGCTACAGTGAGCAATAAGGTCTTCCCTGAGACTCCTCCGGATTAAATAACCCCAGCCACTCCTAATAGACTCCCCAGCCTCCTCCTAAAAGACTTGTGCTCCAGACCTTTCACCAGCTTCACTGCCCATCTCTGAATACGCTCCAGGCCTCAATGTCTTTCCTGTGGAAATTTTCCCAAAATTGCATGCAGTACTCAAGGTACAGCTTTACCAGTGCTGAATATAGATAGATGATCACTTCCCTGCTCCTGCTGGAAACACTGTTTCTGATACAAATCAGGATGCTGTTGGCCTTCTTGGCCACCTAGTGCACTGCAGGCTTATGTTCAGCTGACTGCTGACTAAAACCCCCAGGTCTGTTTCCTCTACACAGTCTTCCAGCCACCCTGCTCCAAGCCTGGGGTTATTATGGCCAAAGTGCAGGACCCGGCATCTGGTTTTGTTCAACTTCAACCCACTGGCCTCAGCCCAGATATCTAGCCTGTCTAGATTGCTCTGTAGGGTCTTCCTTCCCCAAGGCAGATCGACACTTCCAGTTAATTTGGTGGGTGTCATCTGCAAACTTACTGAGAGTGCACTCAGTCTCCTCATCTGGATCATCAGTAAAGATACTGAACAGGACAGGCCCCAGTACCGACCCGTGAGGAACACCACTCATGACCAGATGGATTTAGCTCCATTCACCACCACTCTCTGGGCATGGCCATCCAGTCAGTTCATTGCCCAGCAAAGCGTACCTGTCCGAGCCATGGTCTGTCAGCTTCTTCAGGAGAATGCTGTGAGAGACACATCAAAGGCTTTGCTGAAGTGTAGGTTGATTATGTCAACAGCTTTTTCCTCATCCAGTGGGTGAATCACTTGCTCATAGTTGGAGATCATGTTGATCAAGCAAGACCTGCCTTTCATGAACCCAGTCTGGCTCAGCCTGGTCCCAATTGTTCCATACATGATGTATGATCTCTCACAAGATGATCTGCTTCATAATCTTACCTGGCACCGAGGTCAGCCTAACAGGCCTGCAATTTCCCACATCTTCCTTATGACCCCTTCTAGTAGATGGGAGTCACATTGGTAATGCTCTGGGATTTCTCTAGTTGAGCAAAAATGCTAACAGAGGATGGAAAGCAGCTTGCTAGTCATCTTTGCCAGCTCCCTCAGAAACCTTGGGTGGATCCCATCCAGCACCATGGACTTGTGGCTATCTATGTGACATAGTAGATCTCTATTTCCAACTGAATCGTGGTGTGTTTGTTCTGCTCTTCATCCCAGACTTCCAGGTCAGCAAGTACCTTCAGGATAACTGGTCTGACTTTTAAAGACAGATGTGAAGAAGTCATTGAGTACCTCAGACATTTCCTTATCCTGTGGTCACATTCCCCACCACATCCAGTAAAGAGTGGAGATTCTCCTTAACCCTCATCTTACTATTAATATCTGTGTAAAATAGCTTTTTTTTTCTTTCACCAAACAGCCAAGCTGAGTGTGAACTGGGCTTTTTCCTTTGTAATTTTCTCCCTGTACATCCTTACAATTACTTTGTACTCTCCCCAAGCTGCCTGTCCCTTCTTCCACAGCAGGTAGAATCTCTGTTTCTCCTGTACCCTCAGGAAAAGTTTCTTGTTCATCCATATGGGTCTTTTTCCTTGCCAGCTCATCTTACAGATGGGGATAGTCTGCAGCTGCCCCTTTAAGACTTCCTTCTTGAGGAAGCATCAGCCTTCTTGGACTTCTTTACCCTTCAGTACTGAATCCCAAGGAATCCTCTTTACCAGTGTCCTGAACAAAGTGCACCCCCCAGAAGTCCGGAGTAAGAGTTTTTCTGCCCCTTACTTCACCAAGAACTGAGAACTATACCATTTCATGGTCACTCTGTCCAAGTTTACAGGAGGAGGTCCAATCCGGACCTCCACCTCTGCTCGGAGTTCTCTGTTTGAGAACAGTGGGTCTAGTGGAGCATCTCTCCTGGAAGGCTTTTTTACCAGCTGTATCAGAAAGCTTATTTCCTTAGTTCCTTATTTCTAGATGGTAAGGGGAGTCAAATTATGAAGTTGAGTTTCTAGTACTACTTAGGCACTGTTTCACTATATGGGATGTAGCTATCACAGTGGTGACATCCCAATATGTATTTAAACAACTGTTAATGCATTACCGAGCAAAATATCTGTACAGAAGCTCATATTCAAGTTCTCAGTGAAAAATCTCCATATCAGGGATGGATTTTATGCAGGTGTAACTATGACTTTTTTGTGATTTCTTGTTTAATCAGAGTGATGCAGTAGGCTAATAGAAGCGTCTGGGCAAGATTGAAACAAGCTATGAAGGATGTTCTGACAGCAATTTTATCTTATTTTATTATGTTGGTCCACGACATCAGAGGCAAATGTTTGCAGTATGGCAGTAGAGACTGAACCTTCCCACCAGTATCCTGTTATATTTTGTTGCTGTGTGACAGATGGCAGCAGAGGGGCAGTCTGACAGATTGGCATTTGACAGGAAAGTGCTTAGGAAGGTGTGTCGTTTCCACGTGGAAAAAATGGCACCCATTAGCATTCATCAATACTTACTGAAGTTGGAGACCAAACAGTGAATATGTGCACAGTAAGGCAGTGGGTGGTATGTTTCACCAGTGATGACAGTGACACGACAGTCAAACCACATTCTGGACAGCAGCCATGCATAGTAGTCACACCACAAAAGGAAGAACATCCTAATCAGGTCATCCGCAAGAATTAGCTAATGGTGATGACTATACTGAAAAATAGTGTTCTGTACTGAGAATTTGCTCTATCAAATAGTAGCGTTGTATATGTTGTAATTTCCATGGAAATAAATAGGAGACATTTCTTTTGGAGGACCTACGTTGACTGCATTCATTTCAGTGGTGAACCTTCTCAGTGGTCCCCAGCAACAAGACAAAAGACAGTGTACATTAAACAAATCAAAGCAAGTTCTAATTAAATATAACCATTTTTTACTATAAAAATGGTGAAACACAGGAATTAATGACCAAGAGAATCTATTAGTCTCCATCATTGGAGACATTCAATTTGACTAGGCAGAACCCTGAACAACCTGCTCTAGTTGAGTGTGCTTTGAGCAGGAAGATTAAATTGAGTACCTCCAGAGCTTTCTTCCTACTTCAGTCACAATTTGAATCCGTGACATCCTTTATGTGCTCTCATGCTTTTGGAAATCTTATGCTTTCTTCATTTCTCTGGCAATAATGATTTATTTAAAAAAAAAAAAAAGCTTTCAACAGAATCAATTTGTCTTTTGAGAGACTGCATACATTTTAGAAATGAGATTATGGAGTTATATGAATCATAACTTGTGCTAAAGACTAGACATGTTCATTGTTACATTAACCTTACACAATACTAACATCACTTACTCAGCTAGTTCAGTTGAAATCCTTTCTTTAAGAATAGGTATAGGATTAATTATATTGGTTGGTATCATGGAATTTAGCCATTTACAGAACTTGCATATATAAATGTACTTGCATATATACATATACTTGTATATATTGTACTAACATACCAGAGGATGTTATCTCTTTTAAGGATCCTATTCCAGAATGGTTTGGTATTTAAATGAAAGGTATGCACCAACTTTTTTTTTTCCAGTCAGTCCTCTTGGACTTGCTAATAACTAGTATTGATTAGTATCATATCACTGTTCTACTTCATTTAAAGCCCATTCCTGCTTTTTGTGACACTAACTCTGAGATTTAAACATGGCATAAGGAAACCAAAGAGTTGTGAAATTGATCAAACTGTCAAGACAGAGGAGAAAACAATGAACTGGTCATCCAAGCTTTATCATGTTAGATGTTATATTACAAACATTTTACAAATTAATCAGTATCTATAATTAAGTTACACAGTGCTTTTTATACAGTGACATAGTGATTCTTATCTAATATTAATCAGAATAATTTATGCAGAGTGAATAATATTATAATACTAGATATCAGTTATAGACAAGAAATGTAGTGTATTTTTGGTCTTAGATTTTGCTAGACTAAATGTTCATCAATTAATGTGTAACTGGCTACTTTAGCTGCAATACAAAGTGAAATTCATGTCTCCTAATGAATATTTTGCAAATACGTTGCAAGACAGACTTGAATTTCTAAAAACATAGTTTATAAAAGAATGTGATGAGTGCAAATGCTGGCACATAAATGAATAATGAAAGAAAATGTGGAAAGTTTACGCTGAATTGTAACAGGAAAATAACCAAAGATAAATAATAGCATTGTGTGCTTCATTCTCACTTGAGTCTTAATAACTGAACTAGCTCAATGCTCAGTAAATGTTTATTGTTAAGAGGCTCTGAAAATTAGCAGCCTAAATATAGAAGTATATCCTGTAAATCAATATTAAATACGACAGTAAATTGGTAAAATGCACTAATGTGGCAAAGAAATAGCCTACAGGGCAGTTTATGTCATCATTTCCAAATCTTAGCTATTTATGAATGTTCAGTGCCTGCAGATAATCAGAAGTTTTGGACTGTCCATTTGGAACCACTTTAATCTTTGATGGATGTTGCAAAAATATTTCTGGCCTCTGGCTTCTTTAAAAAACCTCATTTTATTCTTCATTACTGTTTCATTTCCTCATTGTTGTTTATTATCCCAAATGCAAAGATAAATACAGCATACAAATCACTGCAATACTCAGTTGTCTTCTGTTTCTAAATGCCATTTTCTATTTTCTATGCGCATTATATTCTCTCTCTATATATAAACTTATAGTTAGTAAATATTGTATTTTAATTTTCCCAGGCTCTTTTATCTGCTTCATTAAATTATAAATTTGTGCTCCTTGTCTGAATATCATGTGCTTCAGTACATATTTAACTAAGTATATGGTACATACCATGAGCCAGATTTCATTCAGCAGTGTGCTACTATGCCGTATCCGTACTCAGTAGCAACATTTTTTTATGTTACCTTTTTTGCACAGCCTAATTATTGTTTTTGCATTCTTGATTCTAACATACTTTAGTCAGTTAAAATTACACAGTGCTAGTAAATAAATAGGAGGTATTATGTACCAAATAATATCAGAAATGTAGACACTACACATTTTGCTTTAGAACTTTGTTTGCCTTACTAACATTTACAAAGAAAATGAAGGTTAGTATTAACAGGGACCTGCTGATCAGAGCTCATTATGTTCCCAGTGTTTCGCTCAGGCACGAGGATAGTCTTCTATTTATATTTCAATAATGAGAGGTTAATAAAGATTATATTCTTACAAATACAGAGGCAGTATTCTCTCTCAGTTGTCCTCAACCTCAATAGTAGCATCTTTTCCTAGTGCAATATATATATATACATGTGCATATATATATATAATACTTCAAAGCAAATAGGAATATTCTAGAACAGTATTTATATGTCTAAATTACAGTTCCATTGATTTTGCATTAATACGGATAAAGATTTACTCTTCATGCTTTATGTCAACAACCACAGTGAGTAGAGCTGCAATACAGCTCCTTACATTTTTGCTTGTTTTGTTGTTTTTATTTCTCCTTAACAAAGATGGAAGGTTTTGTTTGTTGCTCTTGGATTTAAGGTAAATCCCAGAATTGTGCTGAACTAGAAAGTTTTAGTTTTATCAAGAAACTTTGATAGTTAATAAATAAAATAGACAGGAGTCCAAAAATAATCTCTCATTTGCTTGGAAGCTGAGCTGTAACCTCATTAGGTTTATTCTCATAGTTTTCATTCAAAAATAATAATCTCAGAAGTGAATTTATTAGTCAGTGAGAATATAACTGTTCTGATTTCCACATCAAAGTGCCTCTAGCTAGGATACTTTATCTAAAGTGTATTTTATAGTGTGAGATATGCAATCTCTTTCAAGTCACATGCTGCTGCTCTGCCACCCTCTAAAACCTTAATTCCAGAAATAGTCTTTCTGAGATTAATTTAGCAACATAGGTGAGAGTGTATGAGCCATATTTTTGTAGACGAACACTGCCTTGACTTATCAGTTCAGTTTAATAGTTTAAAGTAATTGGTTTATAGATACTTGATGGTAAACTGACTTGAAAATGAAAGTAAGAAGAAGGGGAACAAAATGCAGATGTAATAATAAGGCTCTTCAGATGAGAAAATTGATTGAAGAGTGATGGGCTTAAAATGAACAAAATGAAAATACTGCATGCAAATAGGTTAAAAATAAGTAGTAAGTGAATAAGTCTGCTTAGAAGAGTGGTTTTTTTAATGATTGGAAGCATATTTTCATAGTAGAGAGGAACTAGATGTGAAGAGGTTATGGTTTTCAACTTCTTGGTGTCAGGATACATACCCTGAAATGAAGAAAAGACTGCAAAATTTGTCTCCTATAACCATTGTCCTAACTAAATGTCTAGTTGTAGGTTCACCACACACAATGAGTCCATGTAGGAACTGGACTGAGATTGTTTTCAGGAGATTTTTCTGTAATGGTGTGTTTAATTAATAGGACATTTCAGACAGTGAGTCACTGGAGCCCTAAGAAGCAGCAACATCAGCAATTTTTTTTTACCATGCTGCTGGGAAGGATGCATTAATGACACTGATAATGTTGAGGAGCTGACATTTTAAAGATTTATTTACAGCAAAGATGACTCTGAAGAAAGTAGGTCAGGTAGAGGTTGATCAGATCCAGGCCTTTTAGCTGCTCTCATCCTTAATTTTAAACTGTGTTGACAGCCTTTGTGCAATGGGTGAAAAATAAATATTTCAGGGCTTTAGCATTTTTGTTCTTTCGGTTATATGGAAGAAATGTTTAATTTTTGCAATGTAATCATGAGTTCTGTTACAGCAAATGTACTGCAGCTCATAAAAACAAACTGTTTTTAAAATTGTCAGAAATGCATATGCAAAATGACAATGACCCCCTTTAGTGTGAGGATAATGGACTTTAAAACTGAAAACAACTATAATTAACTTCTACAAGAGCTGATATGCAGAACAGCGTCCTCAGGCAATCATTCTAGGATGTCCAAGCAGCAGTTTTGACTCTATTCTGTCTAATTTGAAACAAAATTTCTGACAGAAACCTTCTCTCCACCAGTCTGAAACAATTATATAATAATTATATAATAACTGGACATTAATTGATACTGTGAGTTACCTGCCTATTCGCATCCTTACTGAAAGGAATTGCACAAAATCCCACTAAATCTGTAAGGGTATCATGAGGAACCCAAAAGCTTGGAAGAAAATTGACAGGCACTGTACAGGATTTAGACCATCCATTACACTCTGCTTCATTTTAGGGTAGCTTATTATGAAAGCAGTTGATAAAGTGAGGAGCATTGTAGCTATTTCTCTCCAGTTGCAGAATGGAATTGAATCTACATCTTAGACTTTATCTCAAAAGATTTGCATAACTTATAAAATCAGGACAAAGAAGTATATTATTTCTCTCTCATACCAACACTGGATTCAGGTTCAAATTTAGCTCTTCTAACACAAAACACATTTTTAAAAAAATGTTCTCAGTGTATTGAGGAAACAATTGTATTTCCTTAAGACTCTATTCAAAAAATAATTCAGGTAAAAATCCTGTTACATGAGAAGTATATTTATGTTATAATTTTCATGTTCCATTCTAACTTGCTTTTCTTAGCCACAAATTTGTGGGCATATAAAACAGAAAATATTATTCTGTACACAAATAACCTCAGTCATCCAAGGCTACATCCAAGATCTTTACTAACTGACTTATTGAAGATCAGAATCAGAACATCTCTCAGAGCTCTGTTTTTTTTCCTAGCATATGAAAGATATATAGGCCTCCTACTGTAAGATTTGGTTGTATGAGGTGTAAATCTTGAAAACATTTCAACTCCTCTTACAACTGTACAAGCTGTTTAAATTTAACTGACTTGAGATTTTCATCAGTTTCATTCAGAACAGAATCTGGCCCAGAATCTAACAAGCTCTCTTGACAATTTATGACACAGGGATGTATACCCCAGTATACTGAGCAAAATTTTACCATAACAGATGCAGAAAATCAAATCAGTTATACTAGGAAAAAAGGGAGCTTCTTTAGTTTCAGAGAAAATTTCCTTTCCTTGTGGAAAGCAAATTTAAACACAATATAAGGTGATTCTGTTTATTCTAACGAGTATTTTCTGCTCTTTTTTCAGCTAAAGCCACTAGTTACTCAATTATTATTTTTCCTATGCTTTATCAGTTACTTCAACAAGCTGTTCTGCAGGGTTAGTGGAGGGTATTCTCATTTTAATCTTCCACTATAGAGCAGAATGTAAAAGCTACAAACAGAAAGCTCGAAGCACCAATTATATGCTCAGTAATTATGAAAGAAGAGAAGGTATATGTTGAATAATAAGCAGAAATGTGGCAACTAATTAATCACCAGGATTAATCAATTAAAACTGTGCTTCAGTATCATATCAGATGACAACACCTTTTCTACAACATGATCCACCTGCGTACATCCCGCCTTACTGACTGAATTTTCTCCCCTTGATTTGCCAACAGTGTTTAAGGTGTTTTGTTTTGTTGGTTTTTCTGTGTGCATATTTTTTGTTAGTCTGAGAAAAAATAGCAATAAAATATGATTCATAGGAATTGATCTGAGACAGCCAGCATGGTTTCACCAAGAGCAGATCATGCCTGACCAGTCTGGTGGCTTCCTACGGTGGAGTGATGGCAGTAATGAAAAAAAGGAAGGGCAACTGTCTGGATTGTGCAAGGCCTTTGACATGGTCCCGTAACACATCATTGTTTCCAGATTGGAGAAATATGGTTTTGAAGAGTGGAATGCTTGCTGAATAAATAATTTGTTGGATGATTGCAGCCTGACTGTAGTGGTAAATGTTTCTATGTCCAGATAGAAGCCAGTAATGAGTAGTGTCTCCCAGGAATCTGTCCTGGGATTGGTGCTCTTTAACATCTTTATGAATGATATAGACAGTGGGATTGAGTGTGTCCTGAGCAAGTTTGCTGTTGATACCAAGCTGGGTGATGCAGCTGACAGTAGAAGGAAGGGATGCCATTCAGAGGGACCTGGACAAGCTTGAAAAGTGGACCTGTGTGAACTTAATGAGGTTCAACACGGCCAAGTGCAAGAGTTTCTTATCAGTCAGGGCAAGCCAGATATGTGTACAGAATGCGTGAAGAGCTCAATGAGAGCATTCTGTGTGGAAGGTCTTGAGCATCTTGGTGGATGAAAAGCTGTACGTAAGCCAGCAGTGTGCACTTGCAGAGGAGTGGTCAGTACTGCAAGGGAGCAGATTGTCCCACTCTGCTCTGCTCTTGTAAGGCCTCATCTGGAGTGCTGTATCCAGGTTTGTGGTTCCAGCACAAGATGTGGAACTGCTGGAGCAGGCCCAGAGGAGGGGCACCTCAGCTCAGAGGGCTGGAGCACCTCTCCTATGAGGAAAGGCTGAGCCAGTTGAGCTCATTTAGCTTGGAGAAGAGAAGGCTCTGGACAGACCTCATTGCAGCCTTCCAGTAGTTGAGGAGATTTTGTAAGCAAGAGGGAGACCAACATATTATATGTCCAGATAGTGACAGGATAAGAGAGAACAACTCTTTTTAAAAGAAAGGAGATTTAGGTTAGATGTGAGGTGAAAATTTGTTACTCAGAATTTGGTGAGGCCCTGGCACAGGCTGCTCAGAGAAGCTATGGATGCCCCATCCCTGGAGGTGCTCAAAGCCAGGTTGCACAGGGCCCTGGGCAGCTTGATCTGGTGGGTGTCAACTCTGCCACGGAAAGGGATTGGAAATAGGTGGTCTTTTTAGGTCCTTTCAGACTTAAGCTATGCTATGATTCTGTGATTCTTTGATATAAAAACAACCTTTTGCTGATCTGCCACCACCTCACCTGCATTCAGTTACAGGAGGGATGCATCATATTACCAAGATACCACAATGGAATCAAATATTTTATTTCTGTGACACTGATTCAGTGCATTTAAATTGCTAAGAACATAATCTCTCAGACAGTTCCACTCCCAAAAAGAGTTGTCACACCCTAGGGGTATCTGAAGTGTGTATCGTATGTATGCTGATAAGAACAAATTTGTTTTTTCTTTATACTGATGCAGCAGTAACAAATTGACTTCAATTAGACATGTGGTAAAATGATTTATGCTTCACTCATGGCTCTCCTAATTGCAGACAAGAAACTGGCTTAAAATTCAGTACACTTAGTGAAGATTCATTCGGAACTGAAAACACATTTGAGAGATTTGCCTTGGGGTTTGAATGAGCAGGAGCCAATTTATCGTCTACGACTGATACTGGGAAAGCTTCAAACCTAAAACCTAGGAAAAAACTCAAGAAAGTCTAATCAAACACAAATGTCTCTACCCACCTCTGCTCCTACCTCCAACTCCCTCACTCTAAAAGAGAATGGCTATGTCTGCCAAAGCTTTTGGACAGACTTGTATAGGTATAATTGCTGGGAAAAATACTGCAAATGATTTACAGGCATAATCTCAACAGACACAAGGACATTCACTGAGTTTACCAATGGCAGGAATTACAAAGAGGAAAATTTAGAGAAAAATAGACCAGTTCTCCTTCACATCATCATTACCTTGCCTTTTTGAATTCCACTGAATGACTGTCAGCACCATTTCACAAGTAACATTCTTTCCCCACAGCAGACTGTATTTGCAAATACTGCTGCAGTGTCAAGGTCTTTGATTTCCACTGATATGTTTCCAGATTGCTTTCATGTTTGAACTTGAATAAAAAAGTATGGGAGGCAGCTGTCCTACAAATTACAAGGACTTCTCCAAAAGTAATGCCTCCTATTTTATTATCTTGGCTTACAACATCAGAGATGGATGTTGGTGGTATGGCAATAGAAGCTGAACCTTCCCAACAGTATCCCATTGCATTTTGTTGCCATGTGACAGGTGGCAGATGAAGGACAGTTTGAGAAAATGGCATCTGACATGAAACTGCTTATGAAGCAAAGATGTGGAAAAAAATGGCACCCACTGCCACTCATTGAAACTTGCTGAACATTCTGGAGACCAAACAGGAGATGAGTACAGTGAGGTGGTGGGTGGTGCATTGTATCAGTGGTGGCATTGATATGAAGACGAATAATGTCCCAGATAGCCATGCAAATTTCTACAAGTGCAGTATATAGTTTCTTGTTCATGCTGAAAGTGCATAGCTAATGGTGATGATTATGTTACAAAATAGTTTTCTGTAGTTGAACTTTTGCTCTATCAAATACTGTTATTGTGCTTCTTTTATCTTTTGCAGTTTCCGTGGAAATAAATGGGAGGCATCACCTTCAGAGCAACATATATATTTTGAAGTATTAATTAGACTCAGGCTGTATCTTGATAAGAAGATGAGTCTATCTCATGGGTTACAGTCACCAAAGGGGAAGCAATGTTGCTTCCCTCTCATCCTATTCCTTCCCCTTTTTTCTTCAGACTCTCACTCCTCCTCTCCATTCCATAATCTGATTTCCTCCCTTCAGCCAACCTAGGCATCGACTGCATCCTTCTGCAGGCTGATTTAGTTAACCATCTCAGCACAAGACTATCCTGTTTTCCATCTAGATTGTTTTTCTGTTGTGTTTGTCAGGGGAGTAGCAAGGAGGGGTACATTAAGTGCTTGAGCAGTTATAACTGGTAAGAGCATGTGGCTGAAAATGACAAAGAATCCCTGGGGAGAAGGATAGATAGAAGAGCATACAACCCTCTGAAGTGACAATGACCTGTTTACATTGGCTTTTCACATCTTGGCATGTTAACTATGAAATTTGTGTGAAAATCTCATGCTGGAAATGATCCTCAACTTCAATACTGAGTGCCTGGCTAGGTTACCTATGCTCATCTCTTTAATTCTGGTCCCTTTCCTTGGTCTGCCTTTCATTTCCTTGCCTCTTTTCTTTACTGTCTCAGCTCCTATGTTCTTTCTTGTTCCCTCTGACATGATCCCCTCTCACTCTCCACCACTACCTGACCCTCCTCTCTGTTCACACTGGCCTGGATACAGTCAGTACAGTAGACGTGTAGCTCCCTGTGCTTGCATAGGAGAATAGCAGAAGAATCATCCCTCAATTCCCCTCAAATGTTGTAAATCTACTGGGGGAAAAAAATCAGTATGTCATTCTATCTGCTACAAATAAGCAAATATGTACATCCACTGTAATGCATAGAAGTCTCAAAGCATATTACCTGACAAGCTCTGTGACAATGGAGATCAGAGTTGGATGTTTAATAGCTATCCTTCAAGTTTCAAAACACTCTGACATTTCTCTTCTCCAGCATTTTAACATCACTCTTTCACTTGGTGCAATTCCAAACATTGTTTTTCCAGAAGACACTCCAAAAGATTTTGAAGGAATTAGGACTGCCTGTATACTGTAACCACCAGCCAGACACTAATCCAATGAAAGCATAAATTGTTGATATGTCCTGCATAGCAGAAAACATTACTAAGTGCTTATGAGTGTGAAGCAATTCTTGATGAAACCAATACAGCTCAGCCTCCAGTGCATACTCAAGGCAACAGCTGAAGAATTTCAGTTGCTGCCCTCCAACTGTTCCTCTCTGCAGAAAGGTTTTCAGCAGTATTACAGATATAAGGCTCATGAGCCATAGAAACCAGCATATAGGAAAGGGAAGCAGCCTGCACGGATTTGCTATATGCAGTTTTACGCATGTGGATCATTACAGATACATACAACCAAAATGCCTGCATCATCAGACACTTGGTAAAGCAACATGAGGAAGTAAGTTGCTTGGTAAATAATATAGAAAAATCATCACAAGTAATATGGAGAGGAGATGCCAGTGACAGAGCTGGAGACTGATTTGAATCTCCTCTTTCTCTGGGGCAGTTCCCCCAGGCAGACAAACTAGTAGCCTTTATCTTGAAATAGACAGCAGGATGCTGATGATGCACACAGGTGCATGAGACCTAAGAATCAGATCCAGTCAGAATAGGTATTTCCGCCATTGCCTTGGAGAGGGGAAAAAGTACTATGACAAGTTGCTCAAGTAAGTCAGTGCTCCAGCAGCCCAAATAATTAACCAGACCTTCTATTTTTCACACTTACCCTAAATTGTGTACAGTATTTCCTACTGAAGTGTCAAAGGGTTCCTGATTGCATTTTCTAAAAATGGACCCTGATTTCTGAAACTTGTAGACAGACTGTTGGAGGTTTTGATGAAATATTGATTTCTTTATTCAACATATTGATTGTAAAAAGCAAGTGCCTGACACAAATGCACAGATTTCCCTATCCAAGGCATATATACATTTTCTTTTGTATTTGATGTATTAAAACTATTAAGAGGGGTTAACTCATACTTTATCATCTAGCAATATTCTGCTAGTTCTGCAGTAATCTTATTTAGAGGACGAATTGGTGTATTCAGCTATTCTAACAAAAAGATAAGTCAGTCTGCTGCAAATGCTGTACTAGTCAAACATGAATCAACACACAAAAAAAGCAGATATCTCTCTGAAACTATTTCAGGTACTAAAACGACAAAGGCAGGCTCTGGCAATCATTGGTCCGACAGAAACAACTCTGGGAATACACCTGACTGTTAGAATCAGAAGAAGGTGAGCCTTTATTCAGTGCAGAAGGACTTAGCTGAGCACATTTTGTTTGCTTTCCCAATACCTTTGTTTTACTTTTTTTTTTTCTTGTCTTTTTAAAGAGCCTTCAGTATTCAATATTTTCTTATAATACTACTTGCAGTCAAGACTGACTTAATGGACATTTGCACTTAATTATGATTACATGCTGCTTTGCAGAAATAATATAATACACGTTCTGCAAACAGGTATTCCATAAGTAGAGGATGACTTTCTATAAATTCAAATTTATTCATTTATGTGCACTTATATGTACATTTGTAAACACTTCCTTTTGTTTTAGAAATAGAGACTTTCTATTACCATTTAGTAGAGTAAATCACCAGTTTCAGAGATCTGAAGACTGAGCCACATTCAAGTGCACTGAAATATAAAACTGGCTATCTTTCTAGCTTAAAAAAAAAAAAAATCTTTTTTGTTTATTGCTATTTTCTTTTTTCTTAAGCTGGATCAGTAGGATACATTTGAATTTTTTGTTTCCCTCTCAATGCCACAAGGACTCTACACTGAGCCCCCCTGGACTAGCACAGTAAACAGATCCTTGCAACTCTCCTCAAAGGGTTTAAAAAAACTAATGTTTGTTTCTTGGCTTATCAGAAGTTTGTTTTAAATCATGTAATTTGCTGTTGCCACCAAAGATTTTCTTTCCTCCAAATTACTCTGCTCCCACTTAACAGGTAGTCAAGTGACTATACAAGTGGTAAAAGATGTGTAGATTTGTAAATTATTTATTATCAGGTAGTTGGAAATTATTCTCACAAATCCATTGAAGAACAATAAGCATTATCCTTTCGATTAGGTGGAAATATTGGAAACTTCTGCCTCTCCAAATATTGGAGTGTTCAAAGTTATTATGAAAACTGTAGGGTGATTGAGATGTTATTTCAAGTTTTTATTGCCTCTTTTGAGAATTCCTAAGTGTCTGCTTACTGTCTGAATCCCGTATCTGTGACTGCTGCCTGTACCTTCACTAGATTTTCGCGTGCAGTATGTCCTGATAGAAAGCATAATGTGTATTGATGACATCCCCAAGGAGGTGGGGACCCCATACAGGGATGGAACAAGGAAGACAGGCACGCAGACATTATTTAGGGAATTAGAGAATCACTTCCATAGTGCAGAGAAGAAGTGCTATCAAGCTTCTCTTCATGGTGGTCTGTGACCTTCTTCAGAGACTTTGTCCCCAGTCTATTAGTGGCTCTTTCAGGCAGGCAGTCATGCCTCATTCATCCCTGTATAGCATTTTGGTCTATCCAAAAAAATGGATAATACTCTGGACTTCTAAATAAGTGTGCCAGTGTGCACCATTTATATATTTTCAATCAATAAATCAGACAGGCAAGTCCAGTTACATCCTCATCCTAGCAAATCTCCTAAAATAAATCCTCCACTACAGACTTCAGGCTTCCTGCTTAGTTTGGATCGTGGAACAGCAACTGATGCTGTTTTTTGAAGGTAGAGTGAGCTGAAGGAGATACATAAGATACAAGGTCTCAGACAGCCATTTTGTCAAGACTGCCTCTCTGCTGCCATCTGATGCATGACAACAACATGTAACAGAATGTTGGCTGGAAGGTTCAACCTCTACTGCTAAACCACCAACGTCCACCTCTGACATGGGCCAACGTAATAAAATAGGAGGCATTACTGTCAAAGCAGGACTTGTACATAAACTGTATGAGAGAAAACACTATTGTTTGGTGAATGATTAGTTACCATCCAAGCAATTTCATTTCTTTTCCTACCTTCGATCTCACCAGATCTGTGCTGAAAACAATTCAAAACAATTTGGCAAATGATAAAAATCAGTTCTGCCTACAGACTTGGCCAATCCATCTTCTGGAGAAAGGCCAACTTACCTCCCACTAGGGCTTGGGCTTAAGGCCATATACTGTTTTTTTGAGAAATGAGGGCTGTAGGGGAAAAGAGCTGGAAGCAGCAGAAGAAGAGGGAGGAAAAGTAATTTCTGCTGTCTTTTGCCTTAACATATGGCTCTACTCCAGTACCTTTTCCTTTTTTTATATTTCATTGCCTTAGCCTCAAAAAATGGAATGGAGACTGTTTTTCAATCAGAAGAACTGATAGCCTGGCAGAGAGGGTACTTCTGAACAAAGCAGAAGAGGCAACTATTCAAAAAAAAAAAAAAATTGAAGAGATTTCCCTATTCCTGCTAAACTAATCAAATACAGGAGTTCTTTTACTGTACGTTCTGTGTCTAACTGACATTATAAGTGCACCACAATACATACTTTTCTAAAAGAAAAGACCACAGCTAAAATTTCTGAAAGTCTGAAAGTCTTGATCCTATCAATATTTAGTAGTCCTCCTCTGCAAACAGTCACAGCATCAGGCCTCTAAAAGGAATGCACACATGGCTGCCTTGAAGCTGAAGTACAGTTCAGCAGAAAGACAGAGAAGAAAAAAATGTAGTTAACATCCTCAATTCAATTGTAAAAGCTGAGAACAATCATTGTAAGGAATTCAGTGGATTGTACAAACCTTTATAGTTACCTTAGAATTAGTTTAAAGGCCATCAGTGGCTGATTTCTTCTTTTTTCTTTTTCCTTTTTTTTTTTTTTTTTTTTTGAGTTATGAGGCATTTCTCAAAAAGTAGAATATGAAAGTTTTCCTAGCTATTACTATGTGTTGAATACAACAAACTCTCACTTGAGTTTATTCCGTGGTCACATACTTTTTCATCTGTAAGACACTCAAGTATTTTTAATGAATTGCTTACATACAGTTTTGTCAAGCTTCTGTGGTGAGATGTTCAGTTTTATCTTGTTTAGCTTAAAAGAAGTCAAGCTCCATTTACAACCTTCAGGCACAAAAGTGGATGAAAGTCCCAAATGAATTAACAGTTTTCACCCAGCTGATATAAAGGGCATGGGAGGACACTGGAAATTACAGAATATAACCTTGACTTCTATAGTTCAGTTTAAAAAAGTGCTGTCAGCTCTTTGTTCTGATAAAATTAATCTGTGAAAAGCCTAGAGTGACAGTAGCAGATAACAATTTAAATGGAACTATTTGGTAATATTTATAGCTGATTTAGAATGAACTGTAATGGATTATCCCAAAGAAGTCCCTAATTGGCTTGTGTACTGTCTGACAAATGTTCCCGCAAGTGTAATCATGTTAGAGAAGGTTTTAATTCATTTCAAAGGAAAGCCATGTTTTATGCTGTAAATGGCTGTGCTAGCAGCATCATTCCAGGATTTTATAATGCTTTTATTTATATAAAGATGCCCCATTTCTGTTGGGAATTAACAATGTCCTGATCTGCTACATCTAAACCAACTAAACCAACTAAAGAACCAACTAAATATTTCTCTGTAACATTTAAGAAATGCATATGTAATGCTGTAAATACATAACGTTATGTAAAACTTTTGAGAGATAATTCATTTCTTTTCCAATTAATGAGCAACGGCTGAGGAACACTCTCCATGGAAGGCACTACAACATGCTGAGAAATGGGAATCATGGTATCACTGATACAGATTATGAAATAGTGAAACAGGCAGTTCTGTCATCAGTCTCTAGCACCTCTGGCTACTTTTCGTATAGTTCAGATGACCCACTTAGAAATAAATTATCTTATAACCTTCAGTTTTTACTCAGTTTGAAGTGAATCTAAGCCACCATCTTCTTTCACACTATTTCTCTTATACTCCACTTTCAGATCAGACCTGCAGTCGTTGTCACTGAATTAACCACCTTTTCTAGAAAATAGTTTAAGTACACCTCTCAGTGGAACTTTAGATTTCAGGAATAGAAAACAGTTCCATCTCCTCCTGTAACTGCTTGGGTACCAGGAGGACTGGTGAACCTTTCTCACAAATAAATGCCAGGATAGTGAATCTTTCCAGGCCAAATGGACAAAATAGTGTCTCCCACATCTGTGGCCTTTTCAAAGCCAGAACCAAAAGCTGAGATTCTCCCCACTCATAAATTTGTTCTTTTTGGCTCACTTCAGAGACATTGAAGAACAATGACACAACACTAGGTCCTGACTTGCCTGACTATTTTAGATCACTGAATCATAGAATATGCTGAGCTGGAAAGGGCTCACGATGATCATCCATCCAGCTCCTGGCTCCACACAGGGAAACTTAAGAGACAGGCTAGCATTGTCTGGACATTTCTTGAACACAGACAGAGCTCGGTGCTGTGTGCATTGCTTTGGGGAGATAGGTCTGGTCCTTGATCACTTACTTGATTATCAGCTTGTATAATTCATAACAAAGTTAACAGAAAACTGTATACTCTACAAGCAAGGGAAAGCTCTATTTGTTTGTTTGTTTGTTTTCCTTTTAGAGCATTTGTGTGAGGTTTTGAAATTCATAAGTTCAACAAAGACACAGAGTTTTCATGACCTTTGAAGGAGAGAACCGCTAGCTTATACCATGAGCATCAGAGGCATCATGAAAGTTGTTACAAATAATTTGTTCTGTAAAAGCTTGACAAAGGTTTGAGAGAAAACCTTAAATAATTTTTAGACATCAAAAATGGAAGATTTCATAAATAAAATGCTGTAGCACCTCTACTAGATAAAGCTACGTACTGACGTAAGTACAAAGAAGCTATGTAAGGTTTAAAGCCATATAGGGATTTACTCGCTGAACTCAGGATGGGATTTTAATGTTTGTGACATTCTCAGCAATATATATGATACTACTTTTCTCAGAATTTCCCAGTTTCCTGAAGTCAGTTAATCAATTTCTGCTGCTAAATTAATAATTGGTTCACAGGGAAGAAAATTGTATGATAAAACAGAAATGTGCGGTTAAATGCACAACTAGCAGGATAAGTCTGTGGAGGAATAAAATAAACAAAATCTATAGAGAAAAAATTTGGGGAACTGATAGAGATCTCATCCACTTTTTATAAATGTACAAAAGAGCTCATTTGATTATAATACATTCTGAAAAAACACAAGTGAACCTAAGTTGACTGCTTTGTAAGTCTTCTGTAAATTCCATTTGGAAAAAAAACAAAACCTTATGCAAGAGGTTTTCTTCCCTTTTGAAGTATAAGCATACATATTCCACATGACACCTATCTGGGTTATGAAATTACTAAAGAAAAATAGATGTCTATCTTGTCAGAAATATTCTTCCCCAGTATTTCAGCTGGGTTAATGAAATAATGTAACAAACTATCTTTATATGTAAGACTAGGGGACATTAAAAAAAAATCGCACTTTGAAAAACGCATTCTCCAATAATGATTCTTCTGGGCTTATGTGTGAACAATGATGCTGATTAAATTTTTTGTTTTGTTTTCCTCAGCATATGCCCAAGATAAGTGATCAGTAGGTTGAGGGAGGTGATTCTCATCTCTGCTCCACTCTTGTGAGACCACACCCAGAGTACTGCATTCAGGCCTGGAGCTCCCAGCACACATATGCATGATGGTATCGCTAGCTGGGCAGATGTGGGCAGAGCAGTGGATGTCATCTACCTTGACTTCAGCAAGACTTTTGATACTGTCTCCCACGACATCCTGATTACAAAGCTGAGAAAGTGTGGGATAAATGAGTGGACAGTGAGGTGTGCTGACAACTGGCTGACTGACTGAGCACAGAGGGTGGTGATCAGTGGTACAGGGTCTGGTTGGAAACCTGTAACTAGTGGTGTTTCACAAGGGTAGGTGCTGGATCAACATCAACAACCTTGATAAGTGGATAATGTCCACCCTCAGCAAGTATGCCTATCATGCAAACCTGGGATGAGTGGCTGACTCACCTGACCTGGACTGACAGCAGAGATTGCACAGCTAGAAAACAAATAAGGTTCAACAAAAGAAAGTGTAGAGTCTTGCACCTGGGAAGGAATAACTGCAAGTATCATTACAGGTTGGGATGTGACCTGCAGAGAGGAGCTCTGCAGAGAAAGGCCTGGGTGTCCTGGTGGACAGCAGGGGTGCATTAAAAGGACTGTGGTGATCCTCCCCTTCTACTCTGCCCTGGTCAGGCTTCACCTAGAGTATTGTGTCGAGTCCTGGGCTCCCCAGTACAAAAAAAAGACAGGGATCTCCTGGAAGGAGTCCAGTGGTGGGCCACAAAGATGATAAAGGGCCTAGAGAATCTCCTCTGTGAGGAAAGGCTGAGTGATCTGGGTCTGTTCAGTTTTTAGGCAAGAAGACTGAGAGGGGATATGATTAACGTTTATAAGTATCTTAAGTCTGGGAGTCAAAGGGACTTGGCCAAACTCTTTTCAGCGGTCTGTGGGGAAGGGACAAGGGGAAATAGCCACAAACTGGAGCATGGGAAGTTACGCACAAATGTACATAAAAATTTCTTCATGGTAGGGATGACAGAACAGGCTGCCCAGGGGGGCTATGTGTTCTCCTTCTTTGGAGATATTCAAGACCCGTCTGCATGCCTATCTGTGCAACCTAGGTCTAGGGAGCCTGCTTTGCATGGGGTTTGGATTCAATGATCTCTGGAGGTACCTTCCACCTACAGTTCTGTGATTCTGTGATTCTGTGATGTAGAGCTGCTGGAGTGGGTCCAGAGGGCCACAAGGATGGACAGAGGGCTGCAGAACCTCCCTGAGAAGACAAGCTCACAGTGTTGGGATTGTTCAGCCTGCAGAAGAGAAGGATCCGAGGAGACATCATTGCAGCCTCCCAGTATCTAAAGGTAAAGGAAAGATGAGAAGGGACTCTTTGTCAGGGAGTCTAGTGAGAGGACCAGGGGTAATGGCTTTAAACTAGAAGAGGGTAAATTTACCGTAGGTATTTGGAACAAATTTCTTCCATATGTGTGCTGAGGCCTTGGAACAGGTTGCCCAGGGAAGCTGTGGATGTAACACCCCTGGATATGTTCAAGGTCAGGCTGGATAGGTTTTTGAGCAAACAGATCTCCAGGAGGCTGATGGCAGGTGGGATAGAAATAGATAATTTTTTTAAGTTCTGTGCAAGTCAAAACATTCTATTATAGATTCTATGATTCCATATATATTTATAATTGATTCCAAGTTTGGGAAATGCTACTGCAATTGAGACCACCAAGACTGATCAAATGTTGCATGTATTCACACAAGGAATGGCATCTTTTCTTAGAAAGAATGGTACAAGATGTGAATGAGTGGAAAATTTGTTGTGTCATGACTTTTACTAGTCTTGGGAAGAACAGATTTCATTTTCTGTGAGCATGTACACTTTTAAATTTAACTTCTCCACTTCCCTTTTTTTTCCCTCCAGCTCCCATCACCATCTGGAAAAAGAGATGGAAGCCCCTGGCAACTCCTTATTGAAGACAGAGGGTGACTATAGGCTATGCAGGATGTGAATGCTGTGTTGAATTCAAACTGTAACATCTTCTTATGCAGTAGGGAGGCCTTTCTCAAGATCCTGCACAAGCAGAATTAACTGAGGACCATCCTAAGTGTCACCATTTTCTCACTCAAGTGCAAGGCATGTTTTTTGACCTTGTCATTTCTAGCATAAGCACATATAGCAGCACGTGTCAGTATCTGTGTATAAAAATTCTGAAACATAACACTCCACTGAACACACTTCACCCCCCTAGGGAGAGAATGAGCGAACAAACACATGCCAGATGGTAGTCACATTGCTCAGTGCACTACTGGAAGGCACTCAGTTATTGCAGAGACAAACACAACACACAGCAAGTACAGAAAGTCTTTACAGAGCAGCCCCTTTTTGGTGTTCTGTGTGGGTATACAACTTTGCACAGTGAAGTCCCTCACAAGGTCCGTGCATCATACAGAGAACAGTGACATTTCTGAAATTTTATTTGGCTGAATAGAGAGGCTGGAAGATGACTCAGAAGCAGCGTTCTTGTCCAAATCTACCCTCTTATCCTATGTATTGTAAACATAACACTATAAACAGAAATAAGACTTCATGCTTACAAAGCACCTTTTTAAGCTTCAGAGAACTTACCAAATACCTGATTCATAGTTTGATATTGCCAGGCCTTAGGTTACAGAGTTCCTACTGAACCCTATGAATTGAGAAACAGTTCTTTCAATTCAGTCATAAGTATTAACAATATTCTTTTATTGTACAGTGGATTTGGTACCATGGTTTCATTACCCAATACTTCAGGAACATTTACTTTGAGAATTTTACTGAAGGCCAATGCTTTTGCCAGCTTTAAATAGCATGAGATAAAATTGTTGGGTGATAACTTGTATTTTAAATTTATTCTATATAGTTTTACTTAAGTTCTGCCTGATAATTTATGAGGAAGGTGGAAAAGTGTTGTCCTTCTGTTGCTTGCGCTTGGAAGATTTTGCCAACGTAAGGCCACTCAAAATAGCCATTCAACATGGCTGAGATTTTGCCCCTACGCTAGCAGCAGAAGCTGCTGTGGAAGCAGAGACAAATGTAAGGATGATTGGCTATGAGACCCATACTCTTTCTCAAGTGCTAAATGAACCTTCATGATGATTTCAGATGCCAAAAGTGCTAAATATACAGGGCAGTTGTAGCAGTTGTACTTATTTGTGCTTAAAATTGGATTTTGGGCCCAGATGAACCTCATGATGTTCAACAAATCCAAGAGTCAGTTTTTGCACCTAGGTCAAGCAAGCCCCAACCAATAAAAGCTGGGGGATATAAGAATAGAGAAGAATAGAGTGCAACCCTACCATGCCTAGTCTTTTAGCCATGCAAATCTGAGAAGCTGTGTTAAAACTGTGACAGGTGAGGTTTTTTTGCTTCACTGTACCAGTTGGACTTTGCCTACTTTCTTGAATGGGGTGAACCAGATAGTGAGTAAAGGGTACATTTGGATAGATAATAATAAATCTGGCATTTGTTTACTTTTGGGAATTTAATTTTTCTATCTAAATTATAATCCTCTAGTTTTAAGCACATTTTTATGAGTGGTTTTAGGCCTTTCTGGCAGCTGATGTGGGAAGAGTTTGTTATTGAAGGCTTTAACCCCCAGCTATCTGTGAACATGTTATGATTGCAGTAAGTTAAATGACCAGAAAATAAAGAATTTTTCACTTAATGGGAAATAAAGTGCTTCCTGCAAAGTAGGCTCAGACTTGGACATATCTAGTAGGTGAATGAATTGAACAAGTTTATAAGAGGACAGGCATACCCACAGCTGCTTATCAGGTGTTTCATTGCATGTGTGTATGTTCCGTATGGAGATGAAATGTTTTCAAGATTGAAGTCCAAAGGTCTGTAGCAATAATGGAATTAATTCTCTCATCTCTAAAATGCACATACAAATTTAGAGAGATGACAATGAGAGTGAATAACTATCAACACATTAGAAACATTGTATTTTTATTTTTGTTCTAAAACAACAAAATTTAGCAGATGGTCTACACAGCAATTTTTTCTCCACGAAATAAGAGCTTATTTTATGTCTAAGTATTACTTGTGCAAAATAGGGGACAAACCAAGAAACAAGGTTATTTTTCATCCTAAGTGTTCCTCTCATTCATTTTAAGCACCCCAGTAGTTCTGTTTCCCTTTCTGTTTGCCATAACAAAGGGGTTTGTCATTTTTACCAAACACTCAAAAAACTTTATGTACTTACGTATAAAGTATATATTTGTGTATATATATGTTTGCAAGTATACTTCATATATATTAAAAGCCTGCATGGCACTATTCAAGTTGATGAATGAATGGCTGAAAAATAAATGCTGCAGCTGAGTCTTAAATAAGTATTAACTAACAAATTGGATATTTCATATACAATTTCATAAATTCTACAAGAAATATCTAAGTAACTTTGCCAATGAATTACATGTAATTGAAACTGATGAACATTCACTGATATCAAAAATAGAGAAAGAAGAAATACAGACATTGGAGAAGAAAACAGGTTTTTCTAAAATGATTTTCTACTGTTATTCCTGCACATTCCGTTCATTAGAAATCTACCAAGAGGAATAAACATTGGCTGCAAAAATTAAATGCATTTCTCATGCTTAGATCTCACAAATATCATATGTCAGTTCCAGGTTATTACACCGGGTTTTTTTTTGTTTGTTTTTTTTTACAGTCTTCCTTCTGCTTTATCATTTGTGGCTGTACAGACAGCATTAAAACCACACTGGAATGAAGTTGCTAGCAATAGGTTAGTGAAGAATGAATGTGAAACCAAATAACTGAAGTTGTCAAAATGCCTACTTTTCCTTTGTCCAAAAGAAAAGATCTGTGAGAAGATCAAAACCATCCTTAGACTCTGCATGGGTTAGAGAAGAACAACAATGAATCCAATTAGTTTTGCTAAGGGAGATGATCCCTTCATCAGACAGATATATTTCTTTTTTCTTTTTCTGTATAGACAGGCTGATGGCACTAGCTCAAGGTAACTGAGAGTTCACAGAGAAAAATAAAAAAATGCATAGAATTAATTTATCAGCAAGGCAGTTCAATAGGATTTGTATATAATGAGTTTCATAGTAGACTGAAGATGAAAGATGACTTATTAGGGGGAGATTGTTTATCTGAGCTTTATCATAAACAACTATTTGATGAAAGTGTCAGTTCGGTATTCAGAGAAATACTTTCTTCTTTCCTAGCACATCACAGAACCAGCAGAAGAACTGCAGGTTTTCAAGCTTTGACAACACACTGGCTGCATAGCAGTCTGTAGGAAAATCAGAGCTATACATATTAATGCTTATTTTTAGAATTCATGGCTAGCAATATATAAAGTCTTTGAAATGGCAGTCGTTTCTAACACTCACACATTTTAGAGAACTGTTTCTCTATTTATCCGGCTGCCTGTAGTAGTCAGCATTAAAATAAGAAGTACTATGCAAAATCAGTTAGTATTTTTCCCTAGGATGTAATAAAACAATCCTTGATGATTCATTCTGCAACAATTCACTTTTTTAAAAAATAGTGGTATACTTATGTGAGTTATATGTGGAAAGGAGTACTTGAACAAAAACATTTACTGTTTATGTCTTCATTAAATCCTTTTAGTTAAAATATTTTTAAGTAAAACCTGGAGAAAAAAAACTAGCATTCCTTCTACAGAAAGAAAGTTTTTTACTTTAAGTTCCACTATACTGCTGTAAACATTCTACTTTCTAGAGATTTGCTTTGATTTTCTGCCACAATCCTAACAAAGTTTGGGGACATGGAAAATCTACACTACTTGCTAGCCAGCATTTTGACAAGTATCTCCATCCTTTTGACACACTGGGATCTGAAAGGCGCTTGATAAAGGAATTGCAGTAAGGTGGAGAAGAAGGGAGGTCTCCTGAGTGTGGGAAATTAGCCATATACAGCCAGAATCTATCTGTATATCACAAGCCTGATTGGAGTGAAGCAGAACTACATGGAAGAAAGACAAAAACACAAGCTCAGAAGACTAAAGAGACTTAACCTAATAGTTAGGTCTGTTTGCTCTGCAGAAACTCCAAGAATACACCAATAGGGAAGGCTGAACACTGTGGCAGCAGAGGCACAAGCTGCAGTTGTAGCCACCCAGAGAGACCCAGACAGGCTGAGCATTTGGTTCAGGTGAAGTGCATGAGGTTCAACAAACCCAAGTGCAAGGTCTTGCGCCTGGATTGGGGCAATCCCCACTACCAATACAAGCTGGGGGATGGGTAGGGATACAGCCCTACCCAAAAGGACGTGGGAACACTGGTGGATGATAAGCTGGACAGACACCAGCAACATGCCCTTGCAGCCCAACACCAACCATATCCTGGGCTGCATCAAAAACAGTGTGGTCAGGAGGTCGAAGTGATCCTGCCCCTCTACTCTGTGCTGGTGAGACCTCACCTGAAGTACTGTTTCCAGATGTGGAGTTCCTTCACACAAGAGATACGTGGACGTGTTGCAACCTGTCCAGGTCCTCCAGGGGGTGAAACACCTCCCCTGTGAGGACAGGACCAAAGACCTGCAGCTGTTCAGCCTGGAGAAGGCTCCAGGTAGACCTTAGAGTAGTGGCCTTCCAGTATCTAAAGGGGGCTTTAAGAAAGAAGGGGACAGGCTATGTAACAGGGTCTGTGGTGAAAGAACAAGGGCAAATGGTTGCAGAATAAAACGGGAAATTTAGACTGGAAATTTTTTTACAATGATGGTGGTGAGGCACTAGAATGGGCTGCCCAGAAATGTGGGCTCTGAGTAACCTGATCTGCCTATAGGTGTCCTTGTTCGTTGCATTGTGTTGGACTAGATGATGTGTAAAGGTTTGTTCCAACTCAAACTATTCTATGATTCTATGATCTGATGGTGATGTTATTCCTGTGTCAGGCTGGGACATGAGCCTGTCAGGCTGGGGTATGTACTTACAGCTCCAGAAGAATCAGTCTGGAAAGATGCTGTAGTCATCTGGTCTTTGATATGTCCAAAGGTAGAAATGCTTGTGAATAAACCTCTCCCTTTGCTCACATATCTTCAATTCATGCTTTCCTCATATGAGTGGCTCTGATCAGTACTTTCATGTTGGTGATTCTTCACTGTCATGCTTTTCTCCTCTATATTTGAACCAAAATACAGCTGTGGGTAACTGTACATTCTAGAACTAATAGACTTTTGTGGAGCTTTATTACTTTTTAAAAATATGTAGATGAAAATAGAGGTATCTTACAATTTAATTACATTTCAAAGGGAAGATTACTTTCTTTGTTTTAGTTCAGAAATAATGTTCTTCTATCTTTTTGCAAATTAGCGAAGTGCAATTAGTTTTCAGAAAGATTATTCTTCATGCTGGTGAAATATTACATTTTTCCTGTTTTCCACAGAATTTTTATTTTAGTAATGCACACAGAAAAGAAATAATACTTTCAAAAACTTGCAATAAATGTGGTAACTTCCTTAATTTCTCTTCACTCTCCTCTTCTTATGGGGCAGAAAATTAAATACATGAGAAATTCAATGCAAATAACAAACATGATGAAAAAAAGTGGAAATTTCCTGAACTTTGTTAGCCTGATATAAAGTTTAATTAGCTCATTTTTATTAATTTATTACTTCTACTCTGGACAGAAGTCTTTCTCCTGTGGCTAATTTAGCACTAAGAAGCTGCGTATATCTGGCATGGGGAAAAGATGTCTTGGGAGATTGGGCTGATTAAACAACAACAAAAGAACAGAAAGGAGGAAATGAAGGAGTTCTTTATCTCGTAGGGTAAGATGCCACAGATAAAATGGGTGAAAAAATATGCTGATGTAAAGTGGTCATTTGGGGCACTCACAAAAATTAGGTCCAGTTTATTTATTATTAGCTATTAAACCATGTCTCAGCTTGTGGTGCCATACCCTGACTGCAGTTAACTGCAACCAGTACAGCATCAGTAGAGGGGTGAATTCTGAGCACTGACTCCTGTCCTTTCAGGCTAATCTAGCAATAGACAGCAAAGTCAGCTTATTTGTGATAGGAAAAGTAAAGCAAAGAATACCATGCCAAAACAGTGACAAAACCAAAATCAAAATCAAAGCCAATCAAACAAGAACAAAGCAAAACAAAATAAAATAAAAAGTACGTTACAGGTGAGAACATAGGGCACGTTCTGTGAAATCCCCTTATAACTCAAAGTGTGTTGTTAAAAAATATTTTGAAGCATAACCCACTTCATAATTAGCTTCTTCTGTTGCAAGCTGTTACTTTTGATTATTTCCATAGTGATTAATTTTTTAAGACAAGTCCTGAATGAGTAAACATGATTCAAAGTTTTAATCAAAATTTTAAAATGCTTATCCTTACATTTTCAGATGGACATAACATTTTTGACTGCTAGTAATAAGAGTTTGTTGGTTACTTACATACTTTTTCATTTGCTTTAGCTTGTAAATGAAGATTCGCTGCTTCTGAGCTTCCCACTTCTTTACCCCTCCCCCTTCATCACTGAGCATCTTAGAGACAGAATATGAGATATCTGAGCATGCTGATTGATTACCTACTACCCAGAATAGTGTAAGGAGATGGAAGGTTCAACTGCTAGGGGTTATCCTTACTACACAATCTGAGAGAACCCAGGGGCAATATCCTTGTGCTGTCAAAGTGTATGGCAAATTTTCATTAACTGAGAGGTCAGTATTTTACTCACAAAGAATATAAAGAAATCGAAAGCAATATTTATTTTGAAGTCCCAGTAAAGCTATTTACTGGTTGTGAAAGATTTTGCAGCAGCTTGAAGAGGCTGTGCTACAATTAAATTTCATTCATATTGCAGTGTGTTCTCCAAACTACTTCTGTCTTAGAACATAGCTAAGATTCACTGGTGCATATAAACAGGATTTTTTTTTAGCAAACTACGTCTTCTATTGCTTTTAGGTACTACGACTCCTTCAAAATGGCAGTTGTATTAAACCCAAACATAGGTAGGCTTAGGCCAGTATTCAATTTGCAGTTACTTGATCACCTTCTGTCTGATTATGACTCTATAGACTTCTATTTTTCACCTTTCCAGAAACGCCCTTGCCTGCTTGCCACATACATATACCAGTCCATAATTTGTTCATCCATATCCCAAAATCTTTCCTGAGTCTACCACATTGCTTGAAGTTTGCAAGATTAGAATTGGACAATATGTTCAAGATTCATACATATTTTTAATTCATACGCTGGTAAAATTATATTTTCTGGCCTTTTTCTTGTTATTTCTAACAAATTTTGGTAGTGCAGAGCATTAGGATTTATTTTATAATGAGTTCATGCTCCTGCAGAGCTCCTGTGATCACAAATATCACTCCTGAATATTAATATTCACTCAATTTCTGTCATTTTTAATGTCAAATGAAGGCATATTTCTTAAATTTTCTGGTTTGTGTTTGTCTACACAGAATTGCAGCTGGTACCGTATTATTCAGTCATTTCAGAATCAGAACTTATTTATTGGCTTTAAAAGAAATAAGCAAACAAGTAAATCAGTTCCACTCAAATATTACATTTATTCATGTAGAGAACCAGAGGTTTAAAAGTTCTGCATAGCAAGCGGTGTAATCATTTGTGCTCTGGGGAATATTCCACATTTGTGTAAAATGTAATTTGTCTTAATCCAGATAAACTGAAAAATATGTTTCACTGGCATGCTGTAGAGAAGAGTCACTCCCTTATTCTTGCATGTGATAAATAGCATCCATAAACAAATTGGATTCCATCCCAAAGCTTGTTTTTTTGTAATGTTATACAAGGAGAAATTTTAAAAAAAAAAAAAAAAAAAAAAAAAAAAAAAAAAAAAAAAAAAGGCTTGTGAGTGAGATAAGACCCCAAATAAAATATACTGAAAAATTCAGCCACAGGCTCTGAAAGAAAGCGTCAGTTGTACCCATACCCATCTTGACAGTCCTTGTATGGGACAGCTCTGTGCAGCTCCATTAGCATTCTGAGCAACCCCTGCCACACCAGGTGGACTTCCCCACTGCCCAGTGGAAGGCAGAGCAGAGCAACACAAGGCACTGCGTGGGGCAGGTGGAGTTGCTGGGGAGTTCCAACAACCCTTCTCCTGGGAAACACACAGGAGCACCTGCTGTGCAGCTGGCTTGGCAATGGAGGGATGTCGGCACAGACATCAATACTGCTTAGCTCAAGTGAGGGCATCCTTGTGCTGCTTCCAGGGCACCTAAACCAACTCCTCATTTAAAAATAATCTTCAATACTAATTTATCAGGAGAAACAACTTGATCAAACAAGGAACAGGTGCTTTTATGCCTGGTAATAGTTATTTGCATGGATACAAAGCTGTCTGAGAAAATTCTGCATATGTGTCAGTGTTAAAAAACAGACCACAACTGTTGCTGGCTGTGGACCCCATAGTCTCAGCCTCAGTTAATCTAATAAACCCAATATAGCATATTTGCTATAGGCAAAATGCACAGCCACAAATAACTACATAAAATTTATATCTTCATCTGGATCAGGAGCATACATTAAATATTAATATAAATACTGAAATGTAAAAAACCACTAAATGTAGCAGACATTCAAAGGAGGGTCGTTTCCTTACTGACTGCAGGATTATATCCACCTTGTTTAATATTGCTGTTAGGTTTATAAATCACTCAGATCTGCAGCTTTGCAGAGCAGCATTTCAACAGTGTTCAGCTTGCTTATCTCTAATGATGCCAAAGTCTGAACACTGAGAAGATCCAGATCTTAATTTTGTAGATAATCATCTAGAAATCCCCTGTCAGGCACTGCTGTTAGGACAGCCACAGATACACAAATGGCAAGGTAGGGAGAAGTAAAAAGAAATCTGCAGACAAAGTCCTGTGGCTGATACCTAAGAGTACTTAAGAGTATTAACTTTCTAAATGAGATATAAATAACTTCAAAGCCAGGGAATTTATATTCATTTATTACATAGATTATTTTTAAAAGTCTGTGTAAGTGCAGTTCTTATCATTTCTAGGCTCTCTCTAAATATGTATTTATTATTAAGAGAGAAAAGTTAAACATTTAGCTAATGAAGAAAAACCATATAGCTGTATAAATATACCACATTATACTCTCTTTGACACAGTAGCTATATAAAAATTCATTTCCATTCTAGCTCTAAAACTTTTTGCTCTCTACCCCAATCAGGGAGGGCCTGAAATGAACTTCTTACCTACCCTGCACAGAATAAATACCAATTCTATTACAGTAAAGGGAAAATAAGAACTCAGAAGTATCTTTTTCTTAATTATAAGATTAAGGATCTTGAGGAAGCTCAGTGCAACCCATAAGAGGTTCTTCTCTCATTGCAAAGCCAGGACTCCCAGCTGCACCACGGAGCATCCAAGCAGAGCAGTGTGTGGCTTGCCAGCATACCAGGCAGCTTTGGAACAGCCTGTGTTGTTCAATCTGCCGTGGAGGAAATCCAGCACATCCCTGACGTGTTTGATTTGCTTCATGCATGATTAGATCATACATGCACAGCAAGGCCAGTCCTTCCATATTGCAATTATGTAAGCTGTATGGAAAGTTGTACTTGATCCTATGGCAATGCATACAGAAACCCATATAGTTAAGTACATTCTAAAGAGGCTGAATGTCTTGAAATAACCTGATTTACTAAGTATCTGATAACAACAACAACAAAAAAAAAACCAGGATCCAATTACTTTTTAAAATTCTCAAAAAGTGCTTTAGATATCCATTAGATTTATTCTGCTTTCTGAGTCATTCTGAGCACAGTGAAAAATACAGAAGACCATGGCTATTGTTGGCTGACGTAGTAGCCAACCCATTCTACAGCATATTTGAAAAGTTGTGATTTTCAGATGAAGACTCTAGTAACTGAAAAAAGGGAAAAATCACTCCCATTTTTAAGGAAGAAAAAAAGATCAGGGAAACTACAGGCAGGACAAATCATTGCTTGGGAAGATCATGGAACAGATCCTCCTGGAAGACACGTTAATGCACATGCAGTGGATCAAGAAGGTGATCCAAGACAGCCAGCACAGCTTCACTAAGAGCAGACTGCCTGACCAATCTGGTGGCCACTTGTGATGGAGCAATGGAATCAGCGAACAAAGGAAAGGCAACTGATGTCATCTACCTGGACTTGTGCAAGGCCTTTGATATGGTCTCACATCAGACTCTTATCTTTTAAGTCAGAAGTTTATGGGTAAGGAGGGTGGACAGTGGATAAGGAATTTTTTCGATGGTTGCAGCCAGAGAGTTGTGGTCAACGGCCCTAAATTTAGGGGGAGATTATTGATGAGTAGTGTCCCTGGAGAGCAACATTGGGACCAGTACTCTTCAACTTCTTCATCAATAACATAAACAGTGGAATCAAGTGCACCCTCAGCACATTCACAGGTGACACCAAGCAGTGTGGTGCAATTGATACAACAGAAAGAAAGAATGCCATCCAGAAGGATCTGGATAGGCTTGAAAAGTGGGTCCGTGTTAACTCAGTGACATTGATGAGGGGATAGTGTCCACCCTCAGCAAGTTTGCTGATGATACTAAGCTAGGAGGAATGGTTGACACACCAGAAGGCTGTGCTGCCTTTCGGCGAGACTTGAACAGGCTAGACAGTTGAGCAGAAAGGAACCAGATGGGGTATAACAAAAGCAAGTGTAGTGTCTTGCACCTGGGAAGGAATGAACTCATGTACAAGTACAGGCTGGGACATAACCTGCTAGGGAGAAGCTCTGCAGAGAGGGCTTTCCTGGTGGACAACAGGTTGGCCATGAGCCAGCAGTGTGCCCTACTGGCCAAGAAGGCCAATGGGATCATGGGGTACATTAAAAGGAGTGTGGCCAGCAGCTCAAGGGAGGTGATCCTCCCTCTCTACTCTGCCGTGGTCAGGTCTCATCTGGAGTATTGTGTCCAATTCTGGGCTCCCCAGTACAAAAAAAGACAAGGATCTCCTGGAAGGAGTCCAGCAGAGGGCCACAAAGATGGTAAAAGGCCTGGAGCATCTCCTCTGTGAGGAAAGGCTGAGCGACCTGGGTCTGTTCAGTCTTGAGACAAGAAGACTGAGAGAAGGTCTGATAAGTGTCTATAAATATGTAAGGTGTAGAAGGCAAAGGGACGAGGACAGACTCTTTTCAGTGGTCTGTGGGGACAGGACAAGGGGAAATGGCCACAAACAGGAGCAGAGGATATTCTGCACAGACGTGCATAAAAACTTCACAATAAAGGTGATGGAACACTGGAACAGGCTGCCAAGGGGGCTGTAGAGTTTCCTTCTCTGGAGATATTCAAGATGTACCTGGACGCCTACCTGTGCAAATTGATCTAGGGTGTTTGGCAGGGGGGTTGGATTCATGATCTCAGGAGGTCTCTTCCAGTATCTACAATTCTGTGATTCTCTTTAACGAGGTTCAACAAGGGCAATTGTAAGTTGTTGCAGTTATGTCAGTGCAATTCCACATGTGTACAGACTGAAAGAACTCACTGAGAGGAGATCTGCAGAGTGGGACTTGAGTGCTCTAGTGGATGAAAAGCTGGACATGAGCCTGCTTGCAGCTCAGAAGACCAGCAGTACCCTGAACTGCATCAAAAGAGGTGTGGCCAGCAAGACAGGGAAGGGAAGGCCCACCAGGATTACTGTGTCCTGGCCTGGGGCCTCAGCACAAGAAAGATGTGGAGCTGCTGATGTGAATCCAGAGGAGGCCTCGAAGATAATCAGAGTTGTGGGCACCTCTCCTGGGAAAACAGGCTGTGGGAACTTGGTTTGTTCAGTCTGGAAAAGAGAAGGTTCCAGGGACGCCTCATTGTGGCCTGCCAGCACTTTAATGGAGCTTATAAACAGAAGGGAAGTCAACATATTACAGTACCTTGTAGCATGGATAAGCATAAGGAGGAATGGTTTTAAACCAGAAGAAGACAAATTTAGATGAGATATTTGATGGAAATTTTTTACTCAGAACGTGGTGAGGCAAGGCATAGGCTGCCTGGAGAAGCTGCGGGTGCCCCATTCCTGGAGGTGCTCAGGGCCAGGACAGGGACCTGGGCAGCCTGAGCTGGTGGTACCCATGGCAGGGGGGTTGAAACTGGATGATCTTTTAAGGTCCCTTCCAACCCTACGATTCTGTGATAGAGCTATAGAAGTTTTCACGAGGCCTTGAGAAATAAATAAATAAATAAATAAATAAATAAATAAATAAATAAATAAATAAATAAGGATGAGGAAACAAACAAAATTTATTTTACAGGGCTACCTACTTGGAGCTGACATAAAGGGCCTTTTCCTTTTTAGTCTGAGGTTTATGAGCTTTGTAATCTCTTTGAGATTACAAAGAGGTCATAATACACAATTAAACAAAGACATTTCAACTATAGAGTACAGATCAGAACTTCTTTTCATACTTTTCTCCAACAGTTTGAATTTGGCTTTCAGATACCCATTTAGGTACAGATAATGCAGACAGAACTCTACCTCAGATGGTGCAAAATCAAGTACTTCTTTGGAAGGAATAAAGACTACATCAGCTGATGCTCTGGTCTGACATTCAGAGCAGACACAAGCACATACATCAAGACAACTAATTAAATCAAACGCACCCATATGAAATTTACAGCCTCCTACACAATTGAGTCTAACAAAAATGTGCAGCCTACAAGAAAACTTTAAGTGGAAGGATGATAGACTGTTTAATGTTTTTGTGAAGTAGTTACTCAAATGCTTTTAAAATTGAGATAGACATTAAAAAAAAAAAAATAATTGAACTATAGGATGAGAAGACTATGTCAGTACATTTCCATTCTGAGACGCATTCATCTACATACAAAATGCAATATACAAACTTGCCCCAAAAGTAATTCTCCAAAAGTATTTATTTCCATGGAAACTACAACAGATACAAAATGCACAGTAACATAATTTGATAGAGGTAATTCTGTATTTTTCAGCAGTCACTGCCATTAGCTATACATTTTCACCTGCCCTGAACATGAATCTGATGCTGCACTCATAAAAATCTGCACTAGTGGAGGTGACTCTCTGTCGCTGTTGTCACTGCTGAAACATACCACCCACCACCTCACTGTGCTCACTTCCCTATTGGTTTGCATAATCACTCTGCATGTGGTAAATTTCAATGGGTGCCATTTTTTCCACACAGAGGAATTCAGTGATGCATCTTTGTTTCATATGTCTTCTTCACAAGTACTTCCATGTCAGACTGTCAGACTGCTCCTCTGCTGCCATCTGACACACAGCAAGAAGATATATCAGAATATTGGTTCAAGCTCTACTGCCATACCACCAATATCTGTCTCTGACACTGTGGACCAGTATAATTAAATAGAAGGCATTACTTTCCGATCAGCCCTCATTTATTCAATGTACATATTGACATCACTTAATTTTCTAAAAATTTATCCTTTTGAATTTTGGCTTCATGAATGAAGGTGTTCAGTACAGTGCTAGAAATTTGATAAGAAATAGCATGAGCACTGTTTGCAGAATATTTGTAAAGTTTTTCTCTGATGAAATAAGCAGGAAGTGAGGAAGTAGGGCATTTTGTTCTGTGATTCATAAAGCATGTCTGCATTGCAGATGATTGAAAACTGAAAACTAGAACAAATGCACCTGCATGGATCTCCAGTTACATCCTCTCTGAGAGCAAAAGTAGTGCTTATGGGACCTACTTGCTGTCTCCATATTACACAGCATTGTGCATGGAGAAGATTTGAGAGTCATATGAATTAGATAGCTACAAAAAGTGTGATGTCACCTTTTTCACTCTTGGCAAAGATAGTTGTTTCTCAAATACTGTGCTTAAGAACAGGATGGTTTCAAATGAAGAAACCAGGTTGAACCAGATTTTCAACCAGAAAAAGTTGGTTGAAAATCTCCCGGTGAATATTATCTGAATAAATGGTTGCATTAGGGGGAGATTCAACATGGCCAAGAGAAAGGTGTTATATTTGGGTTAGGGCAATTCCAGACATGTATAGACTGGGAGAAGGACTCATCAAGAGCAGTCCTACAGAGATGCACTTGAGGATGGTGATGGACAAAAAGCTCAACATGAACCAGCAATGTGTGCTTACAGCCTGGAAGGCCAAGTGCATCCTGAACTGCATCAAAGAGAGATGGCCAGCAGGGAGATGGAGGAGATTGTCCCTCTGTGCTCTGCCCTTGTGAGGCCTCATCTGGACTACTTCAGCCAGTCCTGGAGCCCCCAAGACAATAAAGACATAGAGTTGTTGTCATGGGTAGTAAAAGGAGGCCACAAAGATGCTCAGAAGGATGGAGCACCGCTCTTATAAAGACATTTTTTGAAGGAGCTAGGCTTGTTCACTCTGGAGAAGACTTCAAGAATGCCTTGTTGCAGCCTTCAACTATAGAGCTCATGAACAATATGAAGGCCATTTTGTATATGGTCTGGCAGTGATAGGAGGATGGGGAATGGTTTTAAACTAAAAGCAAATAAATTCAGATTTGATGTTAGGAGGAAATTCTTTTCTCACAGGTTGGTGACATACTGGCTCAGGCTGCCCGGAGATGTAGATGCCCTGCCTTAGAGGCCAGATTGGACGAGATTCTGAGCAGATTCGGCTGGGTTGCTCTGCCTACAGCAAGAGGGCTGGAAATGGATGATCTATTCCTTACAACCAAAGCCATTCTATAATCCCATGTCTTATTTTCTCCTTGGTTTCTTACTTGAGAAATGTTTGTCATTATTATTCTCCATATTACAGAGCATCATTTTTCTTTTTTTAGTTCAGTTTTGCAAATTTTGATCAGCCTCTTGCAAACTCCTCCAGCATGTCCTTGAAAGAAATATTCTCTCCACTAGGTCTGAAACAAATCTGTCCCTGATATACAAGTAGAGGGAAGAAAATAAGATTTTGGGACAAGTAATGAATAAATACTATTATACACAATTTAGGCTGTAAGTTAAATTATTGCACTGAGTCATTTTTCAGTGCTGTGGCCAAGGTTGCTTTATCAGTCTGTTGCTTTCTACCATTAAGCAGACTCCTGCTGGGACTTTTCAAAGCCCAATAAATTTGTATATGCACTTTACATTCAAATAAACTGGGTTCCCAAATCACTTAGACATCTTGAGGAAAGCGTGAGTAGGCTTTACCCAGTGGGGGAAGATCATAAAAGATATTTTAATAATTGGGGTATAAACAAGCACTCCACCTCCAGGAGATGGAGGTATGTAGAGAAGAATCATAGAATAATATAATAGAACCATAGAACATCCCAACTGGAAGGAACCCATTAGGATAACCAAGTCCAACTCCTTGTTCCACAATCACCCAAAAATCAGACCATGTGAACGGAAGTGTTGTTCAGATGCTTCTTGAACTTCCACAGCTTGAGGCTGTGCCCACCGTCCTGGGGAGGAAAGCAATTTGATTTTGGAGATAACAGTTCCAGGAATCATGTCCACATACAATTCATTGCAGAGGGCATTATTTATACTGAATCCATGCCCAAGCACAGTCAGCTCAGGTAACGCAGAAAACGTTTACAAGACAATCCCTTTTTTATAGCACAGTTTCAGTTTCCTGTCTCCTGCTTTTTCCCCCCACATCATTGTTTCTTGTGCTCTCTACATTTTGCTAATACAAATAAGGCTATTTTCCTGATTTATTTCTTTTTCTCGTGAAAGAACAGATGGCTGAGACATCTCAGACAGAAAAGGTCAGAGGGGATAGGAGCAGAGGAGGTCAGTGTTATGTGCTTCTAAGTGTAAATTCTCATCTTCTCTAGTGTACATACAAGCAGCCACTTTACAATTAGTTTTCAAGGAGCTGTTAACTCCTAATTAAAAATTCTTTCTAGATGTTATGTTTTTGTTTTTAATTGGACATGTAACAATTCAAGTACAGCAAAATAAATTAATAAATAACTCAGCAAACACCAGCACAGAGAACTAAATTTTACCTGCAGAAGAAGTAGAGAGAAAGAAAAATGATAGAGAAGTACAGGGAAGCAGGGAATAACAGCCATAAGGGAGGCACAAAGCAGAGCAGCCCTGGGGTTCCCAGGCACAGGGAAAAGGATTAGGCCACAGGGTAGCACAAAAGTGTTGCTGGGGAACAGTTTGGACTGTGCCGTGGGGCAAGGTGATTCTGGGCTTTTAACCCTACATACTATCCATGGTGAGAAGACAGCATAAACATAGCCATAAGTGGTTCCTCACTGTAAAGAGCTCCTTAAAAACAAACTGATTACTTTATATGCAAAATTGAACTCAGTGTCTATTTGAATAGTACAATGGAATTAGGACCTTCAGGTGTGAAAATATCCTGCTTCCCACGAGCCTTGCTTAATGATCCTACACTTTCTTATCTGTGCACTCATTGCCTTCTTTTCACTTTCGTTTCCACTGAATGAGCAGAAGAGGATCACTGTACATCTGTTGGAGATATATGTTCTTGAAGAAGCATGCAAGATAGATAAGATGATCTCATTAATGTGCAATACAGTTCATCTGGTTTTGTCAAGCTGTCAACAATCTGGAATTTCCAAAGATATTGTATTGATAATAAAAAGCCCTTAATATCTACCTAGGTTGAATTTTCTATCACACCTATCTGTATGATTGTTTTACTTCAGGACAGATTTCTGGATCAGTGAATTGTTTACCAAGAAAAGCTGTCCAAACAATAAATTATGTTTCTGAGAAAATGACATTTTCAGACTGTTTTCAGTCTAAACTTGTCAGGAATAAAAAGTTTTTCCACAAATTTTTAGAAAAACCTTCACCAAAGCCAAAACATTATGTTCTTATTCCAACCTTTGTAATATTATTCGTGTTGGGTGGCGAGGGGCTGGTTTTTCAAATTAGAAGATTAAAAAATTCCAAATTCCAGAGAAATCAAATATACTGCTCAGATTCTTTCTAAAAGTGAAAGTCATTCTTGCCTCTCAACTTCAGAAGTCTTCTAGATCAATTTCAACTGATGGAAGTGCTCGCCCATGGCTCCTACTAAAGTCAGTGAATATACAGAAACATTTAGAGCATGATTTTTCTAATATAGATGTCTGCTTTAGTTTGAGATTAACTACCTCCAGGATGTTTTTACTTCCCCCTATGAATTTTAATAGAAGATTAAGGTTATTAGTTTTGCTGTAGACATCTCTGTACAGCAAGATAGATACCTGCGTGGCAGGAAAGCCACTGAACTATACTTCAGAACCACGCTGTCATTAGAAGAGCACAGTAGCCTCACTCAGGGAGGTGGCTGTTAGAAGTAAATTTTGCAATGCCTTTTGCTGCACTGACTGACTTTGGGCCAATTGTTTTCATATTGGCTCTCCTACATGTCACCTTTTACCTGGCACTCTTTTTTGATACTTGGGGGGGAAATAGACAAGTACCTGCTAATTACTAAAACACTTAATTGATTATCATGAACTTATTCTGAGGCATGGGAATTAGATAGCCACTGTGAGCTACTGCATATGTCACTCAATGGTTCAGTGGTTTTATTCAATTTATGAATAAAAGAAGGTGGGGCCTTTTGCCTCTATTTCTAACAATCAGTCCTGTAAGCTCAAGCCGAAATCTGAAAGTCAAGCTGGGTTTTGCACTCATTAAACATTGTGGGTATGTGCCAGATAACCTACCACCAAATTAGTCACTGGTTGTCAGTAGTATGCTTCACATGTTCTGCCCTGTGGTAGAAATAATATTAACAAAGAGTTCTGCTAATGGAACACAGGACTACAGAGGCCACAGCTTTTTCCTACAGATGTGTTGTTTCCACCGAGTTCAGAGCATTAAACTGGAATGAAATTACTAATTGAAGGAGCTCCTAAAGGCAGATCAGGCAGAATGAACAAGAAACTGCCATAGGTGAAATATCCAAATTAATCATAGAATTATAGTTTTTGTTGGAAGAGATTTTAAAGACCATCCTGTTCCAACCCCCTGTAATAGGCTGGTTGCTACTCACCAGATCAGGCTACCCAGGGTCCCATACAATATGGCCATGAGCACCTCCAGAGATGGGCACCCACTGTATCTCTGGGCAGCTGTGCCAATGCCTCACAACCTTCTGAATGAAAATTTTCATCCTAATATCTAATTTAAATCTCTATTCTTTTAGTTTAAAGGTAACACTTGTCCTATCACTGTGCTTTCTGGTAAAGCGTCCCTCTCCAGCTTTCCAGTACACTTCATTGTGATCACACCAGAACCTTCTGTTCTCCAGGTTGTACAAACCCGATTCTCTCAGCTTTTTTTTCACAGGGGAGGCTCCAACCCAGTAATAATCTTCATGGCCCTCCTCTGGACCTGTTCCAACAGCTCCACATCTTTCTTGTGCTGGGGGCACCCACATCTGGTTACAGTGTTCACAAGAGTGAAGGAAAGGGAGGCAATTACCTCCCTTGCCCTCCTGGCCTCTCCTCTTCATATGCAGCCCGAAATGGAGTTGGCCTTCTGTTCTACAAGCACACTCTGCTGACTCATGTTGAGTTTTTCATACACCAACATGTTCAAGTTTTTCTCTTCAGGGCTCCTCTCTTTTCACCCACCATCCAGCCTGTGCTTGTGCTTGAAATTTCCCTGACCTGGGTGAAGGACCTTGCAGCTTGCCTCATTGAACTTGATGAGGTTTTCTCATACTTATTAAGAACCCTTGGATATCATCCCTTCTCTTCAGAATGACAAGGAAGGACACATTCTTCCACTACCTTGATTTTCCTGTCCTTTAAAAAGGGATAATACAACTTCCTCCAGAGGAAGATTTGAAGAGAAATTTGGAAAATGCATCAGTAATATTCATGTTAAAGTACCTGCATTGTTGAAAATGAATGGAGTGCTTTGGGCAGCAGAAATTTTGCAGCTTCCAGGCAGAGACTGTGCATTGGTGATATAGGCAGGGAAGAAGACACTGATGTACAGCATAGTGAGGTGTCATGTGGCTCTCTGAGCAGCAGAGACTGCCAAGTCTTTGTTTTGTCAGGGGATCTGGTGCAGACCTGGACAATCTACATCTTCCTCCATAACCATTTATGTGAGCAACCGTGTTGTTTTTTTTAAAACTCTTTAAACTGTAAGAGCAACCCCTGTGTAACATTGACCCAAATACATTTGGATCACAGCAAGATAGGCGTGCTGCTAGTTAGTTCTGTTGGCTGCATTTCACATTAGAAAGGCAGATTCCCAGGTGTTTGCCACAGCATGTAGAACTGGAAGCAACAACTCTTTTATGAGACATAAAATCTGCAATTTCACAGTGCCTGGGGAACTGGCAGGCAATATTCACCTCAGACCTGTGGTTTTCTGTCATCTCTCACTTCTTTCTCAATCTGCTATAAAACATACTAAGCATATGCATATTTTGCCTTTACCCTCTGTTTCAAGGGTTTTCCTCATCTGCCATCAGATATTTTTTCCATATTCTTTGTAATATTATAATCTATTTCCTAGGAATTCCTACTGTCCTCTTATCACTGTGTATAGTGAAAACAGTCTGTCCTCACACAGCCAGGCCACTCAATGTCCTGCTCAAAGAACAGAAGGGCTTCTATGTCAAGTTAGAGTACAATAAGAGAAGAAATATTTTAGAAATAGTTATATATAGTTATATATTATGTACTCTGTGCTCAGAATCCATATAAAGGCCACCAAGATCATCTAGTCCAGCCATCAACCTATCACCAACATACCACTTTGCCCCTCAGTGCCCCATCTGCACTTTTCTTGAACAACCAGGAACAATGATTGTATCACCCTGGGCAGCCTGTTCCAATACCCCATCACTCTTTCTGAGAAGAATATTTTCCTAGTATTCAAACTGACACTGAACATACAGACTTACCAACTTACTGAAATTTAGGTAACAATAATATTATGTTAACTAAAGTATGTTAATTTTTTTCATCCCACTGGAAAGTCAGATTTTGAATTAGGAAAGGAAAAGAAAAGGTGTTTAAAGTATTCTAATAATCTTTTTTTTTTCAGTTATTTTTCTCAGTGTTTATGCAGTCTGACACTTGAGAAATATTCTGTTACGTATGCTTTGTCACATTCCTTGTGCAAGACTGTAATATAGCATATTTGTCATCAGGTAAGTTCAGGAACCCCAATTTCACCTGCAGAAAAGATTACGTGCTAGAGACTGCATTTTGAAATTGAACAGAGGTGGAAAAGTCATTTGTTACTTTTCAGTAAGAGTACTGAATCATACCTTTGTTTAGTAACATACATTGAATTACAGCAGTCCTACTTGTCTAGCAGAAAACATATTTCTGATTGGAAGAAGTCACTCTTGTTAAGTGAATTCATTTTGAAGAAAAAAATAACTCCAAAGAATGAAAAAAGCCAAAGATTCAGGAACATATAAAAGGGCTTTCTTTTAGTAATAAAGGACTCATTTCATAGGGAAAGTGTGAACAGCACATGTATGACAAGAACATAATTTAAACAAGTCATTAAACCAACTAGAAATGTAAAGATAAAAATGACTCTAATGTTACTGAGACAAGATTTAGGTGGCAGAATAGAAAGCAGCAGGTAACCTGCCAATTTGCATGTAAGATTATGAGTTCACTCCTCAACTTCATTTCACATATCAGTGATGTAGATGGGATTGCAAGTTAGCACTTCAAAGCAGAAGTTCTCCTTATTAACAACTATTGCATGCTTAATTTTGTGCATGTGATTTTTTCCACCAATACATACAGGACCACCTTGAGACAAGAAGACTGAGAGGGGATCTGATCAGTGTCTATAAATATCTAAGGTGTAGGAAGCAAATGGATGAGGCCACACTCTTTTCAATGGGCTGTGGGGACAGGACAAGGGGAAATGGCCAAAAACTGGAGCAGAGGAAAATTTCTGCACAAAGGTGCATAAAAACTTCTTTATGGTAGGGATGACAGAGCACTGCACCAGGCTGTTGAGAGGGTTGTGGAGTCTCCTTCTCTGGGGATACTCAAGACCCGCCTGGACACCTACTTCTACAACATGGTCTAGAAAGCCTGCTTTGCAGGGGGTTGAATTCAATGATTTCTGGAGGTCCCTTCCAACCCCTACAATTCTGTGATTCTATGAGAAAGAAAGAAAAATAAAACGTTGATGATCACTTCAGAGCATGTGGGGTTATGCATCCCAAGCCTGGTGCCTCATCAGCTATGCCACAGGTCCTCTTGCTGTGCAGGAGCAGATAACCAGGTAACACATGCTCAGAAGAACAAAGTTACATCTGCTTTCAAGAAGCTAAAAAAATATCTTGTTGTACTCTCAGCGTGAAGGTGGGGGCTAGGAAAAAGAGGAACTTCTTTTTGACAAAGGTAGTGCAGTTCTAACACTGGAATGAGCAGTCATTTGCTGTCAGCATCTTGCTGCTTCTGATGCCTTCAGGGGCTCCCAAAGGATTCTCCTTTTTAGTTTCAGACCTCCAGTCTATCACTGCTCTTCCTTCCAGCTGAGGTCTGCAGCCCTCCATGGTCCACCTGAGCAAGAGCCCAGAGGACAGTCTGTTAGCTAAAACGAAGAACAGCATGAACGCAAACCAGCTAACTTTGATGAAGTGTCCTTAATTTGGAACAAAATCAGCATCACAGTTAAAACTGCTCAGACAACTGCTCTTCAGGTTAGCTCTGTAGGTTATTATACAAATTCTGCATGGGGAATGTAAAGCTGAGTTTTCTCAGCCCATCTTTGCATTCTGTCTGCTTTGGTTAGTCCTGTTTCACTTCAGAAATGAGTGAGCCATACCTCTCCTTCATAACCAGATAACCAGCTATGGTTATCTGATCTTGTTCAGTGGCATGAAAAGGATGAAAAACCATAAGATCAAGCCATGCCTCCTTTTCCTGTCAGAGTAAAATTTAAAATCAGTTACATGCCTTGTTTCAGCACCAGGGATTTGCATTAATTGCTACTTCAAGATGTGAGTTCCTGCAATATCTCTGGCCTGAGCTACTTAGATAAATATAATGTCCATAGTACCAAAACAATTGCCTTTGAATATCCCACCTAACCTTACTGTCTGCTTAGTTATTGTGAACATTTCATTTGGAAAGAAAGGGAGAAAGTAAAAAAAGAAAAAGAAAAAAAAAAAAAAAAAAAAGAAGGAAAAAAAAAATTAAAAAGAAAGGAAAAAAATGGAAAAAGGAAGTGTACCCTGTCTTTGATCTTTGGCTAGAAATGGGGACAGAGATTATGTGACTAAGCTGTTCTTCTAACCAAGGCTGCAGCTTTAAGGAGCTCCTCAGTGACAGATGGCAGAGGAATATAGAAGTATCACACTTACAACATCCCCAGTCTGATCTGAAATTTAAATAACCTGCCTCATTAAGGGATAATGCATATGCATTTATACAATGTACAAAAACCTAAAAATTTACAGAACAATCTAAATCAGTGCAAACAATTTCAATGCTTAATGTTAGCCAGTGGCAGGTCATTAAAGAGTACCAGCTTCGGCAGAGAATAGAATTTCTCAGATAATAGTGACAGCAACAGGGGGTTGTCACAGGCATAAGCATTCTTTGCTAGAGCACTAAAAATGTGTAGCTACAGGCAGAAATCATGTCCCCTAAATGATGCAAGACAGATCCAGAAGAGTGTTATTTTCAACAGTCACGGGAATATACACCTGCAATTTCTTGCTCTTGTCTGCTATAACACAGTACCAAGCCATTACAGCAGCTGAATCTGAAAACTGCCATTTAAAAAATCTTTCTAGTCACGTACTCTGTCTCTGCTTAATTTTCACTTTACTTTGCTCCTCTTTCCCTCCTACCCAGGATTAATAAATTATTTTAATTTAACAAGGCCCAGAGAGTGTTGTTACTTACATACACTTTAATGCACCGTGGGAGTCAGTAGCATTTGCTGTAGATTGCATCTGGATAACTGACAAACTTAGATATTAAGACACGCAGCCTGAATCAGTGTGCCATAAGTTATGTTTCTTGGAAACTGAGATGAACAGGATATTCAGGGCAGGGGAATCATCACACAGTAAGCAACTTAAGGTACAAAAGTTGATTTTATTTTGCTTTAAAAAAGCACAGCAACTTGCTTGTGGTGAACCCAGCCTGGTGGCTGCTATTCTCAGGCAAAGGTGGTGCCTGTGGAAAAAGGAAGGGTTACAGTCCTGTGGGACTGCTGAAACGTCAAATGCAGGGAGTGACACAGCCAAGTAAAAGTGCATCAGGTTCAAGCAGAGGTGCTCAGGTCCTTATGAGACCAAGAACACGGGGAAGTGAAGAAGACAGAGAACAGGCCCATTCTCCTGTCACGGTACTGTGATAAACACACCTGAAGAAGACCTCACAGATCAGGGCAGACGCATCCCCAAAGCTGGTTTTTCAAAACTTCATAATAAAATTCTAGGCACGTTAAAATAATAACAACAATCAATATTAAAAAAAAGAATTAAGCATCCTTCAAAAGAGACAAAAATATTGGATATTTTTTACAACAGGGAAAGAAAAAATTTTAAATCAGCCACTTGAGTGATTGTGATGGTGTTTCACAGAAATTGTACCTGATTTTAAATCCCACTTTCTACAACTGCCTCTAAGTGATGTTTCCTCCTACAATGATCTTCATGCTTTTTTTTCTCTCTCTTCCTAAGACTATTTCTATTATTAACTCTGATTCAAGAGCCTAATCTAACCGAGTGTTCAGTTCTTTACCACTTCCAGTCTCTGAGGCAGTGTGTGTCATGTCATTACTGCTTCAGAGGAAAGAGGCTGTTAAAGAAGTTGTTTATGTTATTGATGGCTGGAGAAAGGAACAAAGAAGAAAAAAGAAGTCAGTATACTTTCAGAGGCACACTAGTAATTTACTATCAATGTGTAGGAAATAATGGGTCGAATGGTATATTGGCTCTGAGTTGTTTGAAATAATGGCCTCTCAATTTTGTCTGAATTCTGAATTAACAGAAATAAAATTGCATACCACTGCTGACAGATTTCTCAAATCTGATTTCTAGAGTAGGGGCAAGAGGAAAAAAATTATTTCAGTTAGTATTCATAAGGGTTGTTAAGGAGCAGTGCTAGATAGATAATGCAAAACCACAGCAAAAACCATGACTACAGTGCAGCGTGGCCTTAGGAGACAAGGTATGCTCTGCCTGTCCTGACTTACACTTACAGGCTTTGAGGATGTATTACACACCACAGGTTTGCTGGGACCCTGAAAGAAAAGCAGCTTGCCAGGACAGTAAACTTCCTTTGACTTTCATAATTAATTTTATTTCTGTTTTCTCCCTTTTTCATGAAGGAGAAAGCCTAAGTCTGTACTTAGGTCTTCTTACATATAAGCTACCAGATTTAGCTCGGCTTTTATTCACTACTGGCAAGCTCACCTTCAGAGGTCACTGGAAGCTTTGTGGTGCCCAGATGACAAAACACTTTCCTAATCCTGACCTGAATTAGCAGCCAAGAAAAGCAAGTCAGAGGCACGGTTCTTGTGGCAGATGGCAGGGAGATAAAGTCACAAGCTGCAGGTGCCAGGTGAGTCAGGTAAATCTTGGGTCCCCATGGCCCTACAGCCTCCTGTGCACATACGTACCAGCTGGGGGAGAAATCAAAGTATGCCACAGGAGTCTGTCAGTGAGCAAGCAGGTAGCTCAGCTGTTCCAAGCAGAATGAGAACACTGATAAAACATATTGGAAGTGTCCCATGCATACAATAGAAAGCACTTACTGAAATGGGGAAAGAGAGCTTTATTCATACTTCAGAACATTGGATATTATTATATTCTTTTACCATTCTCCAGCATCTCTAGTAACTCCAAGCACAAATAATGAATTGAATTCTCACACACACACACACACAAAAGCATGTCTTTTTTGAGTGTTTTTTCTCTTCTTGTTTTTAGCATAAGCCAGCCACAGTGAGGCCTCTGAGCACTTAGCTTTCAGACTGCTGTGTTTATGTGCATGTGAGGAAAAAGAGCTTCTAACTAAAAAGGTTTTTACAGTGATTCATAGCAAACATATGGCTATTTTGCATCTAGGCACACCTGTTTTTCTTATTCCAGTATTTGATCAGAGTTATCCCACTAAGCTTCTAAACAAGGAGAAAAAAAAAAACAAAAAACGGAATTAGCATATACTTTTACTCTTCTGAAATTCACCTTAGCTCTTTAGCATATATATTCTGGAGCTGGCAGAAATCACAGTACATGCTCCAAGTGTTAAAAGACTAGTTTTATGGCAGTATAATAAATAAGGCCTTACACCAACAGAGTGCAAGAGCTCCCTTTATCAGGATTCTATTCAAGCAAAAGAAAGGAAAAACATTTAAAACTTCTTACCAGAAAAACATTGGATGCATTTAATTTTCAGTGTGAAATGTGAAATTGTTCCTCTCTTTCACACATTGTCTCTGCCAGGAGGACAGTACTTCATGAATTGCTATGATTTCATAGAATCATTAAGGTTAGAAAAGACCTCTAAGATCATCTCCAGGGATCATGTCTTCAACAACTAAAAACCTCTTGATACTTCTGAATCACAGGGTAGACGAAGCAAACATAATGTGCTGCAAATCCAGTTGCTGCTGTTCAAAACCTTGGGTTTTAGAGTAGAGAGATGAATTTACTGGCAGGTAGGTGCACCTTGGGGCTCGACAGATCAAACACGTTCTCCATTAGGTTTCTTTTTGCAGGAAAGAGAGTTGTTCTATTTTGAAAGTTATCTACTGTTGACTAGGGCAAGGCCATGCAAAATTCTTCATTCTTTATTAGAAAATGCAAGGTAATTCAAAGAATAGAGACAACCTTCAGTCCAGTGGTAAGGTGTATGACCATTATCTGGCTTAAATAAATTTGTGCCAGGTAAACTAACCTTAGTTACTATCAATCATGCAAATCCAGATTAGCTTCTTAGCAGATGGGCAGAAAAGCTCATCTGGAATTGAAAAATAATGAGACTAAACATGCATTATTAACTTACATAAGAATTTTAGGTTTAGATACTGTTATATGAACATAAACTGAATACAAAGCTACTTAACTCTCTCTCTAGACAGACATTAAGCACTGAGAATATAATATAACAAAAAGAAACAGAAAACAACACAAAGAAAAAGGAAAAAAAACACCTTTATATTGTTTTCTCCATTCTCACACAAGACTTCATTATCCAATATTACAACAAGGTTATTGAACTAACTGCTAGAACAGTGTTAAGAAACCAAATGCAACTCTTCTGAAGGGATGATAGATAATGAGTACAAATCATTGTACAATAGTGTAGACAGTAAGTCTTCACTTTATTTAGTGTTTTTACATTCTGTAATAGAACTATCCATTTGACACCAGGTATATTCTGCATCCCTGCTGGGAACCAAATAGATTTGTGAATGTGACACACTACCACTCATTAGCTTTGTAATGGATTAGAGCATGATTACACTGAATAACTAAATAATAACTAAATATAACTAAATAATAACTAAAATTTTAGGAAAAGTCAGCATTTTATAAACTTTTCTTAAGCTCTCATGGGAACAATAACAACATCTTGAATAATTTTATTCACTATTGTATTAGCACAGCAAAATCCAGAAAGTGAATTCAAAGCACATTAGATACAGCATGAGCTACTAGTGGAAGAGGGGAACAATCACCTCCTTTGCTTTTCTGGCCACCCCTCTTTTATTGCAGTCCTGATACAATTGGCCTTCTGAGCTACAAGACGCAGTGCTGGCTTTTCATCCACAAGGACCCCCAAGTACTTTTCCACAGGACTGTTCAACAAGTTCTCCCAGCCTGTACATGTTTTGGATTACATCAACACAAGTGCAAAACTTTGCTCTTGGTTTTGTTGAACTTCATTGGGGTAACATGGATCTACTTCTCAAGCCTATCCAGGCCTTTTGGATGGCATCTCTTTTTTCTGCTATATCAACTGCACTACTGAGCTTACTGTCATCTGCAAACTTGATAAGGGTGCACCCAATCTGATTATCTTCCTCACTGAGAAAGATGTGGAAGAGCACTGGTCCCAGGATGGACCCCTGAGGAACACCACTCATTACTGGCAACCCCCTGGATACAGACGCACTGACCAAATTCTCTGGCTGTGACCATCCAACCATTCCTTATCCACCTTCAAAGCTCTCTCTCTCCAACTTAGAGATAAGGACATAGTGTGGGACCATATCAAAGACCTTGCATAAGTCTAGCTTGCACTTCCTTTGTCCCCACTGTTGCCATTACCCCATCATGGAAATCCTCCAGATTGGTCAGGCACAGTCTGCCCTCGGTGCAGCTGTACTGGCTATGTCAGATCACCTCCTTGTCTTGCTTGTGCCTTAATATAGTTTCCAGGAGTATGGTCTCAGACACAAGTGTGAGGCTGAGCACCCTGTAGTTTTAAAGGACCAACATCCCTTTAAAAAGTAAATTCTAGTAACCTGCCAAATCCCTTAAGTCAATTTAAGTTAAATGGACACATTTAACTTTTTCTCAACAAAAACAGCTAAAGCCATGTCTCAAAAGGCATCATGTCTCAAAAGAAGTATTTGATTTTTCTTAAAGTTATTCCTATTTTTTCCTCAAATACATATAGTTACCTGAGCAATCACTTGCAGTATTGTTACTTTGTTGAATATCATCTTTTTTCTTTTTCCAAACATGTACATAAACTCCATTCTTATAGAAGTATGACGGAACTACAGTATCTTTCATCAGGTCAAATAGAAGCCTACCACGTACAGCAGTTCACCATAGAAGTAGTCAATTCTGTAATGTATTTTTTACCAGAAACTGTTAAATGCTGCATATGACCTCAACCTTTTTTCTTTTTTCTATTTTAATATATAGATTGCAATTTGTATTTGAACACAGCATCGCTTTGAGAAACAAAATCTTTTTTTAAAACTGAACAATAAATCTCCTGATTTTATATGATTCAAAATGCACTTCATTTATTCTTTAAGCACTACCATTCCCACAAACTCAAAGCAATTATCTTGATTCTGTCAATCAGATACTTTATAATCACAGTTATTTCAGCTGCTAACAAAAGTGATTTGCAAATGCTTTTCAAATAAAATTGTTCAATTGCTTTGCCTTCCTATGCATGCTTATTACTGTTTATGTTCTTGTCTATTTATTTGGACTACCGACAGGTGTGAAAAATGGTCCTGCAATTTTAAAGTCCCAGCAATATCAAAAGTAACATTTGTACTGCATCTTTAGTCAGTTGCTTGTGAGCTTGTCAGGACACAAATTACACTGTACAGACCTGACCACACACAAGGGTGCAGATTAGCCTGTCATTACTTAATGGATCACCTACTCATTGCAAGTTAGAGTGGAAGAGTACAGAAGTGTTCACAATATACTGCCTGGATAAATGTTTTCACTTAAAATATTCTATAGGTTGTTTTCACTTGAAGTATTCTATAGGTTCTTAAAGATAAGCAATATATTTATGCATAGAAAACAAAAGGAATAAACAAATGACTTGGTAAGTAATTAGAACTTGTCAAAAAGTACAGGTCACATAGCTGTTACTGCAAGATGTTATTTATTGATAAAGAAAAGAGCACATACATCACTTTTCAGAAAACAAATTGAGTACTAAGTACTGCGGTTCTGATAGATTTCAGGAAAAATCTGGCCTTTAAGATATGAATTCTTTAAGAACCATTTTTCATCTGCTAACACAGTGGAAATAAAAAGCATTGCTCAGAGAGGAACTAAGAGATGACCCTAATTTATTTTTTTTTCATAAAGTTGTTCATTCATTGTTAATCTGTTATCATGTGTAGGAGGAATGGTCCATTTTTTATTTATTTTTAATCTTTTTCAATAAGCATGCCTGCTTTAGAAAACAGCCCACCAAAGATCTATGCAAGGAGAGGTTGCATCAATTTCCCACAACTCTCTTCACTACCTCCGACACCCTTACCTCCCCTCCCCTGGAGCTGAAGAGCTGCCTCACAGAGGGATTTGCTCTAGAGTCACTGAGGACACACGACAGAGGTAACGAGATTGCAGGAGTGCAGCTGAGGACAGATTTTGGCCTGCAGATCTTTCTTATGGTCATGTTACGTGTGATGGAAAGATCCCAGTCTGACTCTGACAGATCACACCAACTCGTCAAGGCTGGCAGCTAAGGAAATAAACCCTTGTTTATTGTAAACCAGGCACATTTTATAAGGATTGATTGAGACATAGTACACACAGAAATCCAGAGAACAATGTTTAAGAATTGTTTCAAATAGGACCATACTTCAAATAAGCATTTAAGGCTTATAACCTCCTCTGTTTTTCATTCACCTTCAGTAAACATTTTAATTTGTGTGCCCAGCTTTTAATTGGTACAGCATGTGGAATTAACATAAGCCATTATCAGCTAAATCAGCATGACCTTCCTGTGAATTAAAATATGACACAAATTTAGAACACAGTCTGAGGGAGCACAGCTCTCTAACCTCTAAATCCAACAATTCTCTGCAAACCAATAGCACACTCAGTACACTTCCATTGGGTTACTGGCTTTGAAGTTCAAAAAATTAAGGGAAGAACAAAGCTGCTGGTGGGTGTATTCTTAATGCTTTCTCAGTCCCCTATGGAAGGCTATTCGTGAGAAGAAAAGAAACAAATACTTTGGAACCCCAGGAGGTTTGAAATGAATTTCTGGAGAGTGGTTATGATAGAATTGGCAGCAAATAAAATAGTAACAGAGAAATAACATGAAATGAGTTGTATCAGAAAGTATGAAATCAAAATACCAAAAATTATAACACCTTTCTACCCAAAGTTGGGCTTGAAATGTCATTACTGAGATTCTAGGGTGGGTGGTTTTGAGTGAGTGAAGAACAAAACAGTTCAAGACCTCATTTGGGAAATTTCCTGCTTGCCTGTCTTATATAACTAATAAGAGGATTACATACTTCAAAGCTGGATTTTATCATCCTACTGGGCTGACCAGGGCTGTCAGTTCACTGATGGCTTGGCTGATAAAATGGATTTAGATGTCAGAAACAGACTTTTCATAATATAAAGTAGTTATGTATTATGAACAATTTATAATTTATAAAACTAACAGCAGCTACTGGCAAAATATGGTAATGTGAAAGTCAACTGCTAACTGAATTTTAGATTGATAAACAGTGTAAGTATATTTTACTTCAATTACAACAATGCCAAGATGCTACAAGAAAAGGAACTATGGTTTTATGCATCATCACATGAAAGCCATGATTACGATCTACAGTTTCAAACTGCAGGACTCCATAAGCCAATTATATCTGAAAATAATGCTTTTATTAATTAATTTCCTATCTCTTAGAAAATACTTTTCCCCACTGCATGGAAGATGTATTTGCATTTGCAAGACAGATATATTTGCAACTACACAAACACAACCAGCCTTATAAGGATTTTGCAGGTAGGTGAAGGTATGAAATACACTCAGCATTAAATACATATATATATTTCTTTTTTTAAGAAAAATGTCTAATATTTAACAGAAATGAGTTATTCCTCTTTTCAGATATTTAAGCATTCAGATAACAGGATACAAAGCAACCCCATTCACATCCACCGTTTTGATAGAGCAGATGTTTTTCAGTACCATGAGTTTTACCACTGTTGAGTGAGGCCAGCATCAAACTTAGCCTACATGAGTACCTTACCACAGTACTGCTTCATAAAGGTTATTCAGGTTATTTCTTTGGAGGTGCTAATCAATTTCAACTCCATGATATAGATGAACACAGCTTTCTGGTAGTACATTATCTGTATCTGCTCTCCCAAGTAGATACGATCAACTTGTGCCATTCAGGCAAGTTGTTCCATTGAAGAAGCAGTTAAGTAATCCAGATTCTACTACAGAATAAAATAAACTGCCAGAACTGCTCAGGCTAACATTGTTATATGACTCACTTACAGGCAATGCAGTGATTGAGCTGTTATCATGGCCCGCTATTCCTGGAGCTCTCCATCTTTCCCACAGTGAGAAAGGTGATGAGGGTCCAAGCAAGACAAAGATTTTGGCCTATGACTCAGAAGGTCAAGCAGGGGAATGTTCCCATCCTGTCTATTTAAACAAGTGATTTTATCCCATTTGAAAGTGGCATCATACTTCAATGCTTTTAATGCTAAAAAAAAAAAAAAAAAAAAAAAAAAAAAAAAAAAAAAAAATGAACAAACCGCAGTATACATACTCACTCTCTGAGGTTTACCTAGGTAACTATCTTATAAAATTAAGCTAACTAGAGTCAGGAGATTTCAGACTCATCCAGTATCACAATAACAGGCCTCCTAATTTCTTTCTACCCACATCCTTCTTCCCAGAGCCCAAATCAGTCAAATTTATGTGCTGAGTAACTGGAGGTTATCTCATTATTACTCTTAAGCACTAGGCATCTGTGAGGTCTAAATTCAGCTCAGGTGGTGCCTTTACTCATTTCTGAAGGTTAGTGAAGCCACCTGATTTATTTTTTTTTAATGTTTTTCAAAACATTTTCAGTATTCAGTTACATTTTTTTTTCTCCTTTCCAAGTAAGCAAAACAAAAAAAGAACATACTTTGACAGTAAGGTAAGTTACTTACCAAGTAAGGTAAGTGCCAAGATGAGCACTACAAGCCTAGGAGGCTTTCAATTTGGAGCACTTCTTAAAATGCCAGTTTCCTAGAGCTGATAGTGTTTTATCTCTACTTAGATCATATTCATACTTTTCCTGAGGCTAAAAGTTGCATTTTATTTTATTTTTTTCCTTACGTACATGAAACACAGTTGCTAAGGACAGTATCTCTGTTACCTGAGATCTGTGCTTAAATAGGCTCAGGTGTCAAAGTGACTAACATCCTCCTACAAACATCTGTCTCCTGTTTTTCAGTTGGAGCTGCTGCTGCTGCTGCTGCTGCTGCTGCTGCTGCTGCTAAAGGTATCAATCAAGTTCTCTCACCTTGGAGGACTTCATGCTTCACACCTGGCACAACAGGCCAGAGCTGCTGAGGATATTTTCTGAATTTTATGTTTGCCCCACTGTGTTGGTGTCAGCTTCACGTGTTAAATTAGAAACTGTCTTGTTAATTACATTTGCCAACTTGTGTGCTGGATAGTCTATCAAATAGACTGTCAAATCTCACATCTTCTTACAAAGAGTGAAAAGGAGGAAAGGATCACAAATCATGGGCTATGATACTTCCAACTATTGATTAAAACACGAAGTTTAAAATTACGTCTTTTTTACCTGTAACTAGATTCCTGAAAATTGCAATTCTGTCAGTGGATTTAATAAGACAGACTCATGACTAGGGCTGACGTGGACAGGTTTGGAGCATCGAATAAACGTCTCAGCTTTGGCATAGATCTTGCCAGGAGCTGAATTTCCACTGACTTCATTGGAAACAATGTTAGCTTTAATCATGGGTAGAGCAGGCGTTACCTGTGAAAACACATCAAAGCTCGCAGCACAAATATCCCTGCAAACAGCACCTAGCCTCTGCTGCCTGTGTAACCAATGCTGCTTTGAGTTCATCTTCTTGTCACACGCTTGCTGTTTTAATCCGACATCTATTATCTGTGCAACTGTGGTGCAACTTGTGATCCAGAGATTAGGGACAGTTTGTAATCCCAACTGTGAACTGCAAACAGTTGTTCTTAACTCCGTAGGGAAGTAATGTTCTGTTTGTAGTGTTAGGGAAATCTGATTGTCCAAAGAAAGAATTTCCCTTCTTGTCTGGGGCAGAAAATTACATTTTGAGAGCTATGATCCAAAAGCCCCTTGTATGAGTACACCAGCAATTTAATTTGGCCAAGCTGTAATTACAAAACACAGGATTAGGGTTTTGTTTTTCTTTTTTCATTCTTTTAAACAGAACATATTTGAGATTTCGTCTTATTCTTGCAGTTCTACACTTTTTCCCTGTAATTCCTCTTTGTCACTGAAATGAAGTATTAATATTGGTGTATAAAACAGGGCTGAAGGAAAATTTATAATGAATCTTTTATGTACATGCAAGTATACAGCCTTATTTCAAAGAACTAAGTGTGAGTCTACAAAGTCTGCAATAAAGGACGTATGGTTGAGAATACAGGGTTTTTTTTACAGATTTTTACTACCTAGAAACAGTAATGGATAATCTCATCTGGTGTGCACCATCTAGTTTTGAGTACCATCTACTATTAGACAAGCCAAAGAAAGCATAAAGACAGCAACAACTAAGAGGGTTGAATTATTATAACATTCAAAAAGAGACTCAAGTTTCTCTAGTTTAGAAAAGACTGAGATGAGCCATAACAATAGAGTTCAAAAATGAAGGAAAATGAAAAAAAAGGAGTTCAATTAATTATCCCCCATCACAACCAAAGATAAAAGAAAGAGCGATTACTTTAATTTCAAATACTGAAAACCTGGATAATGCATTAGAAAAAAACATTCCATCTGGAATTATAATTAAGTTCTGAAACTAGTCAACTAGAAAAACTGTATGATCTTCATTGACTGAAAAGTTCACTTCATTTTTAAGATTTCAAAAGGCAAATGATTCAAGGTATTCTTAGTCTTATCTAGAAACTTGGATGAAGACGTTCTCAAGAACATATGTCCCAAACACTTATATTTCAAGACAGATAGAACCGTTGCACTTGTCTCTTCTAAAATCTTTCAGAAAGGAGGCCAGGAACTTCCAGCAGACAGTAACTGCGCTGAGTAATCAAATCTAGCACAGTCAAGAGGCACAAAGAGGACAAAAACACTTCCTATATTTTAGGAAGAAAACTGGGATTAATTGATCTGTAATATAGTTCCCAAGAGAGGGTGGGAGAGTAACAAGCAAACAAAGTATATAATGATCTTGCAATAAAATACTTCATTAAAAATTTTTTACGTGTTTAAAAAAAGCGACCAATGTAAATACACTTTATTTTTTTTTATAATAGTCAGAAATTAAGCTTAGAGACTATGGCCAGGACTTTGACATGGTATGATCTCATAGTCTTACAATTAAATTGAAGGAGCACAATATAAATGAAACTAATGCAAGCTTTTAGTAAACTAGCCTTAAAAATGGACTCAAAGATGGATGACTGCTTTCAGTGTAGAGATAAGATGATTCAAACAAGACACAGCAAAAACACAGAAAGAAAACTGAATTAGGTGTTGCATAAACTTTCCAATACATGCATAGAAAATAATGCCAAGAACAGAGTGGATTTACCATCACTGGAATGGAACATCTGCTAAAAGCCTCAATGAACTGTGACAAGTTACAAGTGACAACTGACTTAAGAACAGCACAACATACACATTTTCTCACATTTCCTGTAGTTTCACCAACATTCTTATAAACAAGGATATCAATTCCAATATCACTCTATTAGGAATGACTACTAAAAATGAAACCAAAGTTCAGTGGGGTACTTTTAGGAAATTATGTACTACTACTCCAGATGGACAAAAAATATTAAGAAACTTTTCCTTACAATACTAATAATAAGATATGATAATGAAAGGTTTTGTTAAGTCCTCCACTAGAGGAGAAGGATAATTTTTTAACAGAGTTGAACTGAAAATGTAATAATAGATTGAATTTAGGATAATGTAGTTTCTAGCAAGACCATAAAGTATAAGCAAAGCAGCTCTCTTTAGCCCAGTCAAATCATTGATATTTTGGATTGTATTAAACATAGCTTTTCAGAAATACATTATCTGGAGATTTATTTTATATAAGTCAGGTCTTCTCTGGGCTCTGACTCTACTGGCTCACAAGAAACAGTGGCAACTACTATGATTTCCTGAACACATGTTTTCTGATGGTTTGTATTTGTCTTCAGTTCTCCATTGGTTGGTATGTAAAGGACACAGGTAAGGAAACTGGCCAAGGTGAGGAAGCTTTGCCAACAATAATAATTTCTGTGCTCCCTCCAAAACAGCCTAAGAACAGAAGTACAAGCCAACAGTCACAGAACTGGGTAAGTGTAGCATGTTAAACTAACACAACTTTCTACAAGAATGAATGAACAAGAATACTAATATCTATCTCCAAAATATTTCACAGAATCACAGAAGCACAGAATGGCCAGGGTTGGAAGGGACCTCAATGATCATGAATCTCCAGCCCCCTTGCCAAATGCAGGGCCACCAACCTCCACATTTAATACTAGACCAATCTGGCCTTGAACACCTCCAGGGACAGGGCATTCACAACCTCCCTGGGCAGCCTGTTCCAGCACCTCACCACTCTCTCTGTAAAGAATTTCCCCCAGACATCCAACCTATATCTTCCCTCCCTCAACTTAAAATCATTTCCCCTTGTCCTGCTGTTATCAACCCTTTCAAAGAGTTGATTCCCCTCTTGTTTGCTCCCTTTAGGTACTGAAAGGCTGCAATGAGGCCAGCCTGCAGCCTTGTTTTCTCCAGGCTGAACAAGCCCAGCTCCCTCAGCCTGTCTTCACAGAGCAGGTGCTCCAGCCCCCTGATCACCTTCATGACCCTCCTCTGAACCCTCTCCAACAGCTCCCTGTCTTTCTTGTACTGAGGGCTCCAGACCTGGACACAGTACTGCAGATGGGGCCTCACAAGAGCAGAGTAGAGGGGACAATCACCTCCCTGTCCCTGCTGGTCACCTGTCTTTTGATAGAGCCCAGGATACCATTTGCCTTCTGAGCTGCAAGAGCACACTGCTGGCTCATGTTAAGCTTTTCACCCACCAGGACCCCAGTTCCCTCTCTGCAGGGCTGCTCTCAAGGACTGCTCCTTCCAGTCTGTATGGATGCCTGGGATTCCTCCGGCCCAAGTGCAAAACTCTGCACTCGGCTGTGTTGAACCTCATCAGGTTCACCCGGGCCCACCTTTCCAGCCTGTTGAGGTCCCTCTGAATGGCATCCCTTCCTTCCACTGTGTCAACCCCACCACTCAGCTCGGTGTCATCAGCAAACTTGCTGAAGGTGCACTAGATTTCATCATCGGTGTCATTGATGAAGATGCTAAAGAGAACTGGTCCCCAGACAGCCCCCTGGGAGACACTGCTTGTTACAGGCCTCCACCTGGACACAGAGCCATTGATATTTGTTGATTTGAAGGCTTATAAGTCTTCAGAAAGAATAGAACAAATACATTCATATTTTACACATAACAATTCTGTTATATTCTCCCGTAAAAACGTTTGATCTCATTCTTCCATGTACAGGGAAACTTCAGCAGAGAAAGCAGATGTTTACCTTTGCACCTTTGCAATGTGGAGAAAAGCACCTAAACATACTATCATCATTTATTTTGTTCATTGGCAGGGAAAGAAATTTTCTTTCTATTCTACCTGACTAGGCAAGAGAAAATAAATAAATTTAAAAAGTGACAGTCAGATGAGGTATACAGTAGAGAGTCATTGTTGTCTTTTTCAATGTCACATAAGGATGACCAGATGGAATCTGCAGGAGTTACTTTAAGGACAACTGACCAGAGGAGAAAAGACAAGTATTAATGTTTATTGTATTCTATTTTATGTAATGCCCTAGGACTGAAATCTCCTAGGATTGCAAGTTATCCCTTCACGAGAACATGAAAAGATAAAGACATACGCCATCTGTACTCAGTGTATTCTTTCATAGACTTATCAAATTCTCCGCGTTCCCTATAGCTGTTGCCCTCTCAAGCAAGACACAGCAGAATCTGAAGCTTGTAATCCTGATATAATGTTCCAGGAATTTCAGATGGGGACAGGATCAGTTGAGCTCTCAGCTTCTCATCAGTTCACTCCCTCACTTCTCCTGAGGCCATGCTGTATCTTTCCCAGCTTCTCTGGGGCCTCTGAATCTCTCAGCTTATCTAAGTCCACCTTTGACAGGCTATGTGCTTCACCCAGACAAAGTGGCACTGATTTTTGTAAAACACTACGATAAAGACAAATCCTTTCAGTTCTTCACAGTGGAAATGATTCTATCATCTGGCCAAGGCTCTGCCAAAAAGCTAAGGAAAACCATTTCAGAGGTCGTATAAATGGTCTGAGAGGAGATTTCTCTCTGCCTCAGTCAAAATGAGACCCACATCCCTTACAGTCTTCATCATGCGTGGATTGCACACCACCCACTGCACCCACAGCTTCTTCAGAAATATCTGTATTATAGGAGATAATACTGACAGCACCTAGCTCTGCCATCACTATGTTGTTAGTAACTGTACACACTGTTTGTCACAGCTCCTTCTAGTCAGATAAAAAACAAACTCTGACAAGGCTGATGGCTGCAGGCATCTCTGGATAAAAATCCAATCAGACATTAGTGTCCGCCACCTCTCTGGAAGGAACGCAGACCTTAATCTTGCTCACTCTCACAGGCTTTTTGATAAATTTCCAGTAATAAAGCATAATGAAGTAACTGCAAAATTTCAATTTAGTCACTCTGAAGATATACTGGAGCCCTGCATACTACATTTGTCATTCTAACAAGTTTTAATTGCAATGTGAAATTTAAAACAAATATTTGACATCTGCTTTCTACACATGCATGCATTTTTTTTGCTTAAGCATTCCCATTTCATTGGTTACAAGGATCAGATTACTCATATTATTTTCTTCCTATTAAACTAAACTCAAAACATGATTATTCTTCTTCACTCCAAATAACAAAGTGTAGTACATAAATTTCCACTTGGACTGACAAAGCAAAAGATGAAGCACTTCATCTGCAGCAATTCCATTTTTATGTTTACTGTTTCCTTTTTTTGACATTTTATTATATAAATAGAAGTAATAATAGAAGCATTTCATAGGCTACATAACTTCCAGAAGAGTAGCCAACCATTTCCTTTTTTTTTCCTCACATAAGCAGCATCCTATCAGAATATAAGCTTCCTAAAAGAAGAAAGGTTTTAAGTAGGAATATTTCCTTCACTTCAACCCTAAGTTCATACATGTATGACAGTACAAACACATTTTTGCAGTTAACACGTTCCTACAAGGACTCATCACAAGTTGATGATCCTAAAAGAAAAACAATGAAGTGACAGGATTCCAAATGGAATCTTCTGCAGATAAATCTGGAGCAGAAATAGTTCAGACATCTCATGGTCTGAGAGAGATGGGAGTGGAATTTGGTACTCAGAGCCTTTCCTTGGACTGCTCCCACGGTTCAGAGATCAGCCACAGCCACCCACCAGTATCTTCACACCCAGAGAGGAACTTCTAGTTGTCAAAGCTGTGCTGAGTAGGGCTACAGACCACTTAACTGTGCTGTGATGCTCAATCCCAGTGAAGCGGGACCTTCAGTTTCATGTGGGCTCCTATTTTTTAATTAACTGGGTATGATCTGGGATTAGACTTCACATCTGGTGCAAACCTGGTTCCTTTAAGTGATGGGACTCCACTTGGGCTTGCTGTAATTGATGCAGACAATGGCAAAGCACGTCTTCCTAGGACTGCCATCTCTACTCCATGACTACTCATCTAATTCCTTTTGTCTTTTCCCAAATGAGCAAAGGGAAATCCCAGAGGGCCATGCACGGTGTACCTGCTGCTCCAGCTGTGCAAGAGCCTTCATTTCCCCAGCATCTTGCAGCCCTGCAGCAAGGAGTGCTCCACTTGTGGGCAGGCAGGATTTTTTTTTTTATTTTTTAAACAAGCTCAAGCTGAATGTTGCTCATGAGTAGGAAAGCACATGCATCTCCTAGGATTTCAGTGCGTTTGTCAGAGGAGAGCTAAAGTAAGGTCCAGTATTTTGGCTTCAGTATACTATTGAAGATTGTTTGGCATTGTCTTCCTAAGTTTGTGAAGGTGGACCTCCACTGTTCCTTCGATATTATCTTGATTTAAGAGGTCAGTTAAAGGTCTTCAGAGCTTTTAATTTTGGAACATGGTTTTGCTCCTCTGCACACCCTTCCAGATAACATGAAAGCAGTACAAGAAATATTCAGTGAGAATCACAGCTCTCTATCCATGCATGCAATACAGAGATGAAAATTTCCTTTCATTTTAAGCATTCTTAATGGAGATGTCTGTAAGCTTAAGATATACTTTCCAGACATTTAAACTTGGAAATTCTAAAACTTTTCTCTGCATCTTCCATACAACTGAGGCTCTTTTAAAACTGCTTTAAAAACAGGCTTTTGCATCTACAGATGAAAGAATTTCCTCATGCCACCTATCTTCACTTGAAACATTTTGAGGTGCAAGTGCTGCCTTCATGAACATGCTGTGGAATGAGTTATTACTTACACATGCATTACAAATTTATATTTGAATTTGCTTTTTTAAAGCCATCCACATTGGTGTTGCAGCGCAGATCCATGCGTTCTCCACAGTTAAATGCCTACAAGGTCAGGTACTGACTCTACATGTAGCAGAACATGACCTCACACTCACTCAAGCATTATCAAATCTCATGGCGTGCCACAAAGCAGTTTACTTCTGTGCTCACCAGGACATAAGTATGAATGCTAGGAAAAGCAGGGATATTCATATTCCTACTGAACTCATCATTTTAAATAAAGTTTTGCTTGTTATTACAAACCAGTTTCCATTTTGTCAAGAAGATTGCATGGCAAAAGTTAGGACTCCTTTTTCAAAGTCAGAGAGGAATTCACACTTTGATTTCAGGCCAGTTTGGGACAGATCTTGTTATTGGTTTCAGGGAAAACTCCTGAACACATCACATTAAGTAAATAAAACATCAGAACACAAACAGAATATCACTTGTTAAATTTGCTGAATATTTTTCTCCATGATTTGCACAGCATCACATCTCATAACTATCTTTGTGCATGTCAAAGTGTAAATGAGAATATAATTTCTGCTATACACTCATGATGTCTACAGTATTTTGAGAATGCTACAGGAATTTGGAATATAAAGCATATTAAAACCACATGCATCTATTATGAAAAATATCAAAGGCTGATTTCTGAGGCTGTCATCTTTTCTGGCAGTTTAGCCCTGAACTAGGAATTACTTACTCCAACTGCAACCCTATAACAAAACATTTCCAGGAAAAATGTCTGTGCCTTTTTGGAAGATAAATAAATTTTCTTAAAATGCTTTTCACATAGCTCTAGAACTAATGACATATTAATTCTTATATCTAAGAATGCCTAAATTTTCTGTACCTTTTGTTTTTATGCTGTTTTATTTACAGGAATGAGAGTGATGTTGAAATGAACTGGCACATTGGTTAGCTCAATCTCCATCTGACTGAAGGAACGGTGCATTGAGAGATCCTAGGAAATATTTTGACGTTGAAAAAAGCACAGGCATTTGGCAGATAGCACTCTTTTCTTCAGTTACCTCCTTTCTGGACCCTAGATTCTGTGGAGAGATGATAATTTCAATCAGTTTTCATGCCTTAATCCAAAAAGGAGCATTTCCTTTTTTTTCAGTACAGATTAGTTACAATAGTTTTTAGCAAAGAGATTAAACCAGATAAAAAGCAACTTACTGCCAAGTAAACTCAGTGTTTGGCATCAGCTATCCCAACCAACAAATTTTGTGTTGATCTGTTTATGACTAATCTCTTGTCCTACTTTTCCATATGTGAACTCAGAAATACCTATCTGAGATTATCCCTTGCAGGTGCAACCTTCAATGACCCAAAATAATGATGGACAAACATCTTTCTGATTCCTGAGGCCTTTATTTTTCCTTGTCCCCAGATAACATTATCCTGAGTTCACATGTAACTGCTTTCCAGCCACCTATAGACCCAAAATATTCACAGGATATTCTTAAGGACTAAGAGGCTTCGCACTGTAGAAGTAGCACAAAAATTCAGCACTGCACTGTCATTTCGTTTCTCTGGGCTATTCTTAGTCCTGAGGTGATATTCTGAAGAGCGCTAAAGGCTTTAAATGAAATGCTTCATTACTCCTTTGATAGCTTCCAACTGCCTACTACTTTCTTCACTACCCTGGAGGTAACTACACGAAAGAGAGACAACATGACAGCCTTAATCATAGCAGAATGGACACATGGTGTGTGCTCCAACTCTACAATGAGCAGAGCACTCAGAAGTACTGAAAATATGTAACTAATTTTATCCTTTTCTTAAAAACATCTCCCCTATAATATATACATTGTATATATTACACTGTGCTTCAGTAGTTTAGTAAAATATAGCTAGAAGTAAATGAAGCAGTTTTCAGTACACAAATCAAAGTGTCCCAAAAAAATATACATTTAATAAATGCTGAATGATTTTTTAAATTTATTCTATTAAGCTTCAATTCCTACAAAGCATAAACGCAGCACATTTGACAATCCCATATTCTCCCCTATCCTAGTCTTCCAGTTCTTACTGGACAACCACATATAACTAGTAACTAGTGGATAACTACATATACCTAATAACCACATATTGTACCAATTCACATGCTTTCTGCTAGTTCAAGAATTTCCTCCTCAGAGAATGATCCTCCTCCATTTGGAGTGTGCTGAACAAGTTCTATTGACTTAGAGGATGGTGACCAAAAAGACCCTGCAACAAAATAAAGGCAGTCCAATGAGTTTACAGCCGGTGGACCCAAAAGCAGACTTTCAATTTCCAATTTCAAATGAGCCATATGGGAGTGGCAGTGTTGTAAGTAAAATGTAAGGAGGTATTTTGAAGTGCTCTGAATGGTATCTGGGAAGCTGCAAGAATTCACCCTCCCATCAACACTGCATCTCATGACTGCAATTTCTCACTGCAGCAGCAGCCAGCCATGAGGAATATTCATAATTTTAACAAATTTGAAAAACACCAGTTCTCTAAGAACTGCTCAATCTGACTGCAGATACAGTCAAAATCAAATGATTTAAGCTGGTTAGATTTTCAAAGTATATTTCTGGCAATTATCAGAGAGATTTAATGTAATCAAATTCATTGTCTCCTTTTGGAATTTGCCTTTGTAATGAACTCATCCCTTGACACTGTTGGTACTGAACATATTTTCAGTGGAAAACAAACAAACAAACAAACAAAAAATACTAATCTCTGGAAAGGTTTTCAAAGATCAGCCTATGAGATCATACAATTTTGGAACTGAAAAATTACTTGTGTCCACATAGTTAACTGGGAGAGAAAACATTGGGTAGGATCCAACTTTTTGTTATGTTTCCTGTTCATACATCAAACACAAATAAATTTTAATTAGATGCCTCTCCAGTTCATGTTATTTTCACATAGTTTTTCCATAATCACTTATACATTCCAAAATATTTTCTTTATTCATTTTAAGATGTCTTCTTTTATCCTTAAGGAAGTTAATATGTGTGCAGAAATAATAGTAACTTCTATTTAGCTTGCAAAGGTCAGTAATACTGTAAGATAATAGAAAAATCTGCACCACAGATTCACAAATTGTGACAAACAGCCCTGTCAAAAATCCATACTGTGATATCCTGCATAAGAAAGCAACAGTACAGAGCAGCAATTGTCTGCACTTAGCAGCTATTAACAACCGGTAAATAAGTGATTGACAATAAATTATATGTCTACGTGCAATGTCCAAGCTAGGTTATGGCACCATAAGGCAGCTAATCCTGGTCAGTGGAAAGAGATGGTGCTTTAAGGGGGAATTTTTCTTCTTCTTTGCAATCTTCTCCATAAATCTGACTGCATTCCTCCTTCAGGTATCACAGTGTGTGCTTAAAGTTAGCATGAACATGTGTTTGGCTTTAAAAAATTTGGATTGACCACTAACTTTGCTTTTTCATGGGTAATTTAATCACAAATATTATTTGCAACAAACATGGAAACGACATAAAGTACATCATAGCCAACAAAAGCCTCACATCTATAATCTTCAAAGGCTCTTAGAACTGGAGCAAATGATTCACAGTTCTATTGCTGCATCGTAATCATGCTAAAGTCACTTCTACACAGTTTGGGTTCAGAATGAAATTCAACAGTTAGGAACAAACTATGCTTAAGTAATTTGAATGTAAATTGTTACTCAGACCATCTGTCTGACTCAGAATCATTGAGTGAATGGAGTAATGTCATCAATGCCATCAATGAAGCCATCAATACCATCATAATACAAATTGGCATACAGCGTTATTCAGGATAACACTGATATAACATGCCAGCTACTGATTTTCTATAGTTATTCATACTTGTAGTCAAAGAAGAGAGAATTCTCTGGGAAGTATTTGTATTTCATCAGTGTCAAAAATACTTTTCTCTGAAATTGCATAAGAAACATCAAAGTAAACTTGAACCCACCATGGCATTAACACGCCACCTCTGTTTTGAGCTAGGAGAAAGAACCATGTAACTCTAAAATGGCAGGGTTTGGTTCAATATTGTTGGTTTGGGCTTTTTTTAATTCTATCATTTGTGTGTGCTTAGAAGATACTACTTATCCCCACAAGCATTATGTACAGAAATATAGATAGAGGCATAGATAAAACTTCTAATGAGGAATATGCAGATTTATTAAAGTACCTAAATGAGGATTGGATAAAAATATGTTTTCCACAGAAATGTTACCATCAAAAGTTCCAGTGCTTTCAAATTCCAGACTAACAGCATGATGCTACATGTTTATCTGTTTCTACATACTCTGCTTTCCTACTTTTGATTTGAAAAATAAACAAACAAACAAACAAGCAAAAAAGATATCATTGACTAAAATTATTTCAAAATAGTTTTGGCAGCCTGCTTCCAATAAATTACAACTCTTGCTGTCATAAATAATACAATTCCTTTAAAACACTGCCTGTAATAGAATGATAAAAATAGCTGTGAAGATTATTTGAAAGTATGACTACATAGCCATGCTGTTTTCATATAGCTGCTATTCTAAGAACAGTTGAATTTTGAAGTTGACAGAAAGCACTTATACGGGTCCATGATAAATTACAAGAGTCCCAAAAAATATTGTAAGTACAAATGATTTCTCAAGCATTTTGAATATTTGATATTTGGATATTTTATGCAATATATTATTCAATAAAATGCTCCCTCTAGGATGTAAAGCCAGAAAACAAATTTTAATACAGTATCACAATCATTTCATTTCAGTAAAGAGCTCCAACTTACAAATGTTCGTTCTCAAAATAAATGATCAGAGGTTGATCATGGAATGTTCTCATCTTAGGATTAACACAGAACCTTCAGGCATCCATGACTATTTCCCATGCTGCTGACAGGTATAGTATTTTTGTTGTAGGAAAGTCTCAAAATTACTAATGTTACTGCATGAAACTTCTGATACCTGCCAAAATTCATTTATTCAAACTTCTGTCATTCAACCCATCAATCAACATTCTACCAAAGCCAAAGGTCTCTGGGGTATCACAGAAAATTTAGGAACTTGGAAGAAATAAAAACATGAAGGTTAGTGACGTGAGAGGTGCATGGTTGCAATGCAGAAGGATGCAATGAATGAGTCTATGATTGAATAGAGCAGTGGAAATCTACAAAAGAATTCACAGATTTTGCAAGCAGTACTTAATCTTGAAAAAGCATTGCATTTGCACATGACATTTTCTCACAATTGCCATTGAAAATATGAAGAATGACTGGCAGCAGCCAAAGGAAGAAAACAGCAGCATAGAGAATTCGCATCAGTGCAAATGCATTATTAGAGCTAGGTTGATTTATGTATACTGTGGGCTGCAATATCAACAAATGGGCTACTTAAACTCCCATTTTGAGAACAGTTAGTTAGGAATGGAATACAGCGTTATTCAGGTCCTAGAATAAATTTAGAAAAATCTGATTTGTCCAAAGTAATCTCCGTTTTACCTTTTTATTTTCTGCACAAATGCTATCACACCACAGGAAGAGATATTACAGAAAATGGTCTGATCTCTCTCAACTTTCTATCAGTTGACATTTCAGTTACCTGCCTGGAGAAATAAGGCTCACTTCACAGCTCTCACATGCTCACAACAAACTTCAAGAAATAAAATCTCTTATTTCCCTGGGCCATGGTGTATTACAGTTCTCCAGAAGATACAATTCATGATAATTGTTTGTGAGGGGCATGTGGCATACATGAATGACAAGTCACATCCAAGCAACTGAGAGACATGCCCTTTATCCAAAGTTAAAAATCAGACCTGAGAGAATGCAGCTGGGGTAGCTTCATTTAGAATTTTGCACAGTAGCTGAGACAATCTAATTACTTTTTTATGAAAATTTTTATAGAAGATAGAACAAAGCATAGGCTCATAATTATTTCAAATTCTTCTGAAAGCATTTCAAACCACAGACCTTAAATTCTATCAAATAAGGCACTTATACTTTTTCTTTTCAGAACCACCCACCTTCCTTCATCCTACTCCTATCAGAGAGAATTAAATTCTGAAAGATTACACATGATTCATAGCCTACTAGTAGGAAACCAAACATCATTTTCAACACCGACATACTGAGGATGCCATTGTTATTTCATTGTTTCATTGTGCATCTTAATACGTAAGTCTTAAAAATTCTTGAACATGAATGTAAAGAGATTTCCCAAATGGAACTGTAGCATAAAGGCCGTTAGAAAAAAAAAAAATCCAAACAAAAAGCAGACCTATGGTGGAAGCTAATGGAACAAATTCCTCCAAAATTCTTGTGTAACTGCACATAGCAGTTACATAGCTAAGGGAGGTATTTCTACTGTGAAGTATGTAAAATTTGCTGTGATATTTGGAGCAAGAACTCTGAGGCTGGGAGAAAAGTGCTATATACTTCTCAGATATTTTCTTGGATGCAGTCACTCAGGCAGTAGGATCACTTAGTGAGAGCCAGCTTCCTTGCACAGTCCTAGAACTCTCTTATGCAATGTACCAGGGGAAACATTAAACATACATGTAGCACTTATAAAACAAAATTATGTAACTGAATAATGGCTAAGCTCTCCAGTCTTGCACATTTCAATCCTGTAGTGAGAAAAGCTACAGAAGTCAACAGACAAATTTTTCTGAATAAAAATCTTAGGGTTTTGCTTTGTCACATTCATTCTCATGTTTGATGTTGCTGAAACAGTAAGGCTAAGGTGGAGGAGCAACTGTCATACTCTGATTATTGGACTCTACCCATTGTGCATGGACATAAAAATGTTCAATTTAAATTTCATATCTCACATGAAAGGAATCAAAGAGGAAGCAAAGAGAGAAGTGGGAGTATCCCAGTTTTTATACATTAAATATATTTCCTTGGTGCTAAGTCTACTTGGCACTGGAATTGCTTTTGAGAATCTTGATGGAAACCTGCCGGGTATGGTGAGGTCATGCAGGGACACTTGTCAAAACTTACTGAACTCAGATGGGACAGCCTTTGAAAAACAAAAACATTCCCAACTCTTCTGCTTATGTTAGCTACTCAAATATAGGTAATGTGTCTGGAGAAATTTCTTACAAAGTCTTTCAGTGGAAAACATGCAGTTTCAATGTCAGTGGCTTGGGGCTCCTACCCTAATGTACTATGCTTTCTAGCTAAGTGCAATACTGAAAAAAGAAAACAACAGCTACAAAAACCAACAACAAAACAAAAGAACTAGAACAAAACAAAAATGAAACAAGCATACAAAACATGTTTTGTAACAATGGGTTATCTTAATAACCACAAGCCAATATCATTCCCAATGAAACATTCTACCTCACTATATGTATATATATAGTGGTATATATGCTATATATAGTGGTATATATATAGGTATATATGCTATATGCCATCAAATGTCTTGGGTTGAAAGGGATCCAAAATCATCCAGTTCCAAACCCTTTCCATGGGCAGGCTTGCCTCCCATTAGATCAGGTTGCCTTGGGCCCCATCCAACAGCACTCAGCTTCATACAATCTTTTCTCCAATAATTTGGGAGTAGAACTAAAGCCTCTTCTTTTCTTGCAGGCAGAATGCCACAAGAACCACCTGCCTGCCTGGAACAGGGAGCAGCACTCCTGCGGAATATGCTTTCTTTATCAGAATTTGTTTCAAAATGCAAGACAGCTGTCAGAAGGGGAACTTCTTACTGTCTTATTTTCCTGGATTTTCCTTATTTTCATGGGTAGGCAATTGTTTTTTTCATTATAGATTAAAAGATAAATCCTGAAGCCAGAACTCCAGGTATTTCCTACTATTACATTTTCAAAATGAATGCTTCAACAATAATCTGACTTGATGCCCTGAGTCTAAGTCATCTTCACTGGTTCTTTTATCTCCACTCTGGAGCTTATAGAAGCATGGACATAAAATGAGCCCAGACTAACAAAACAATATAGTAAATACTGATGTGAGTATATGTTGGTTTAGGACATTATCTGCTCATAGATGCTGAAAAATATTCAGTGAGGCTACATTCTATATCTTGTAAATGATGCAACATATTTTCTTGTAAGTACTTGCAGTTTTAATTTAATTAAAAAAAAAAAAAAAAAAAATCAAGAGAGAAAGATTTTTCAGGGAATGATCTACAGGCCAAGCTAGATGGATACACTTACGAACTAATAAGAAAAGTAAGTAGATGGATGAAAAGGAATGAGAAGAGACATTGATTAGCATCTTGGAGACAAGGACGTTCAAGGAAAGTGAGAACTGCTGGCAGCCAAGCTGAGCAAAATCTAACTGAGAAAATTAAAACAAACAGGGGGTACCTCAGCCATAAACACTGAAGAGAACAAGTCTTTCTTCTTTATTTTGCCAAGTAGTGCAAAATAAAGGTATTCTGAATATGATCCAAAAAGAATATCAGTATTTTACCTTAAGCTGAATTAAATTCCTAAAGAAAAGGCAGTCGTAAAGCTAACAGCTAAAATGCTGAGATACCTTTTGATCCAGGCTGCCTGCAGTAATAGGGAGTGAACTTAGTGACCTAGAAATTCCCTTTCCATCCTGTGTTTCTTGAAAAACAGACATTTTATGACAAATACAATGGCCATGGAATTGTAGAGAGTGATGGTTATTAAAGTAAGTACATTATTAAAGTGTTAAGGTGTTAAAAGGAAGTAAAGAAGACTGAGGATTTTGTGCTCAGGGACTTGAGCTTACTTGGTTAATATGGCAGACATAGCAGGAAACACATGTCAAAGTTTAGAAATGTACTGACTAAGAAAATGTAAAAGGAATCAAAACAAGACATACGTTTCTGTTTCTGAAATCAAGTGATTAGCTGAACAAATGTAAACAAAATTCTTCCTTATCCTTTCTGCAGATGGTTAAAATTTCTCATTCTGTCAGGCAGTCCTCTGCCATTGAGGCAAGGATTCGGTTTTGTTGTTCAGAGGCACAGCTCTTGCTTCTACACAAGGAGAGCATGAGAAATGGAACAGCACCTTCCTGATGATTTCCAGTCTGATAGGACATCTCTTACTAGGACTAGAGACTTGGTTTGAATCCATATCCTTGCAGCCCAACAAGGAGAGACAAAACTCTAACCTTGCACCTTAAGCACTGCCTTAATATTCCCAGGAAAACTAAGTTTAAGAAAGGTACTTAAGTTTTAGACATGTTTAAGACATTTAAAGAAGCTATGTTCCACTTTACAAAATATTTAGGAAGCCACAAGAACATCTTCATCCCATCATAGTCTTCATCTCACCATCCATAATCTATAACAGAGACCTGTAAGACTGGGGTGTTACAGCTAGTTCATGCTGCAGTTGAGGACGCAGCTATTCCCATCTTTTTCCTCCTCTTTTCAGATATTTAAATAGCATCTTGTAAGTCATATTCCACTTAATGAACTAATTCTACTTTCTGAATAAAGGAAAAAAGAGTCCCTCTTTTTTGAGACCATTTACCATGTGTTTTTTGTAATCTAGTTGTGCTGACTGCTAGGCATAAAAAGTAAAGGTTCCTAAACTAAACATGGGATTGGTCTCAGACAGCAAGCAATTAGATCACTCATTCAGGCAGCATTATCCAAGGCATTCATTGGTCCTATTGACGTTTCCCTCTCTATTATGTTTCAATGAAAAATATATGGAGCTGACTGTGTAAACAGAATAGAGAGTTAAGAATGGAGCAGACTGTATAAACAGAATAAAGGGATAAAAATATGGGCTGTTGCACAGTTTGAGTAAACAGGCATGAATAACCTGCATCCATAAGAACTACTCACATGAGCAACATTCAACAGTCAGACAGGACCCCATGATGGATAACAGTACCACCCTGCCCCAAGATCTTATATAAAAAAGTCTATTCCCCAAAATGCATCTTAAAAGACAACAGATTTTCCAAGTGGAATTCAGAGCACACTGCTACTGCTGACTCATTATATCCACTGCTCCTGCAAAATAAAAAGTCACTTTTGTCACCTTTCAGCATTGAAGAGGTTATAGTGCAGCCCACTACGGACATACTTTGTTTGCTTTAAATTAGCTAGTTCAAATGCTGATGGAGCTTTTGATGGCAGGCTGCAGCTTCATGAAAACTAATGGCATGGGTGTTTGTCTTACCTCCCATGAATTCTGCAGCCCCGCTAAACTCAATATTAAAGTTGCTCAGGTACCACAATTAAGCAATTTAAAGTCAGCTCAAGTCTATACCTTTATACCTCTTCAATGACCAATCATGTCTGCTGCATTATATATATTAGAAAAAAATATTCAGACAGACTTAGAATTCTGAGGGAAAATTGGCAGTTATCAAAGTATTTACAAATGCATTTTATGTGTTTAACTCAATTCACAGAGTTCATACTTCTCTCATAAGTTCCTCACAGTCTGTAAAAATAGTTTTGAAATTGTCAACAGCAATAGACAACAGCAAAAAAAAAAAAAAAAAAAAAAACAAAAAACAAAATTAGACACAGAAGTACAATCTCCTCTGCTAGTCCTGCAAATTTAAGTGAGTTCTAGAATCATTTACTTCCTGGTTATTATTTTATTATAATTGCTTCTTTTATTCTGAAAAGTTTAGGAAACACCAGATGCTCTATGTACTCTACTTTCAACATTATCTTTCAGAATAGTCATTTATTCTATTTTAAGAAGTTTAAATGTGAGTGCATGGACAGACAGGCTTCTGATCTTTTCCACTTCTTTAACAAAATTCAGCCTTAGAACAGAAAGCAAGCACAAAACCTAACAAGAATATCAGCCTAGAATACCTTACTCTTTACCTTTCATTTTACTTATGAAACTGAATCAAACATTACTGTGATGTGCCCAAAAATATTTCTAGGATGGGAAGGATGGCCCTGTGGTTTCAACACACAGCAGCAGAAATTAAAAGCAATAATAGATAGGCCTGAAACTAATTAACTTTCTCGGTTTTGCAGCTAAAATAAAAGAGGGAGTAGAGAAATAGATGAATTGCCATGAGGTAAGACAACAGGATGGTTGTCACCCATGAAAGGATTCACTGTGAGGCTTTAGTGCACACAGCACACACAGCTAAAGTAAACAAAAAGTCCAGGTATGTGTTAGACACGTTAGACATTAAATAACCAGTAAGAAAAAGCCAGATACCACCTCTCAGTTACTGTTTAAAGGTTTGTTCAGAGGACTGAGATGGCATTTTTTGGCTGTTATTAACAATGCACAGCATTATGCCTGTGACTTTCCATATTTCCTAAAGTAAAAACAATAATAACAAAATTGGGCTTGGATTCAGTTTGTTCTTAAAAATAATAGCATGACTTGAGGTCATATCAAGCAGGCAGCACAATTGTCAGAGAAGTCATAAGCAACTCTGCAAGAGTTGAGACTTGATAGGAACCCTGGCATGTCATCTGCAGGAGATGGGAGAGGCAGGACCTAGACAACCTAGCACTGAGACAGTTTGGGGGCTATCTTCTGTTCAGCCCTTTTTGTGACTGTATGGGAACTACTGAGTCACGGCCTGAACCTCTGATTGATCACCTGAGGCGAGCCATGAGTCAGCCAGAGGAGCACAGGTGAAGGCAATGGTGAAGGTGGAGGTAGAGGCTCCACCCCTCCTAGACCTATTTAAGAGCTGGCTACCAATGGGGAAGGATCTCTTCTAGAGATTGCCTCTACTGGTGTTTTGTGGGTGAGCCTAGCATAATGGTAAGCCTTCCATTTATTCTCTTTTGGTATCGTAGTCTACTTTGCCTAACTCTTGTTTGTTTTGTGACTATAACAGCCTAATATTTTTTGATTATACAACAACCTTAATGCGAGTTCATAGTCACAGATACCATCAAACTTAAGGATGCATACATTTATGATGAAGACTGACATTTCTTGATCAACTTGACTACAATCAAGATGCTCACCTCAAGGTCCTTACAATGTTTTCCAGCACTCTGGAAATAGAGGAACTTAAACCAAACATATGTATACATTATTTCACTAAATTTCCCTGATAGCACAAGTAACTGCTTTAGATTTTGTTGCAAACTGAATTGCTCTTCATTGAAATAGCTTCAGTAAACTAATGTTCTTTATTTTCATTTAAGCGTTTAATAAAATAATAATCTACCCTGCTCATGCATAAAAGCAACACTGCCTAAGTGTATGAAATAAGATACTGCTTTGGTACAAGAAGTTATGTACTACATCCTTCCCCAGGCTACAAAGTTTCTTTAAGAACAAGTACAATCAGTAAAACATAGGTTGCCACAAAGATGGTTAATTTTCATTTTATATAATTAGCACTTAATCAGATGGTTTCTTGGGGCTTGTTTTTTTTCTTTGAATTAATCAGAATACAGTCATTCAAGAAAGCAAAAATCGTTCCTATGATCTGAAAGAGATCTGTTGGAATAACTTGCAATTTTGTATCTATGAAATAGAAATATTGATCTGTTGAAAGGGACTTCAGCTGGCAAAATACCCTGCTACCAGGATAAAAAGTTGTTCTGCTTTGCCTGGTTAATTTGCCCCACACTCCCATCCCAGAGGAAAACACCTTCCCTCACTCTGTCCCAGTCAGCTTGTGTATCCCACGCAGTTCACCTGGGAACATGGGATTCTAAGGGATATTCTGGTCCTCTGGTCACAGTCTCATCAGCTTTATGACAAATCGTCTACTTGGAATGCCAATTTTCATTTTGACAAATTGAGAGTTAATTTAACTATATTAAACAACTGAATATGTATATGTTAATAAGCCCTGCTGCTGCATGGATTAAATGGAAGCATTGGATTATCTATGTTCAGACCTGACCCCTAAATTAATGCTTCAAAATAATAATAATAATAATAGTAAACAAGGAAAACAATATGTCCAAAAAGATACTGTGAACCTCCAGAATTTCCCCAATGAAATGATAAAAGAGTGATCAAGCAGATATAAAATGATATATTATACAAACTTATTCCATTAGAAGCATCAAGGTTACAACATCTGCCATGTGCTTGTTAGTAGCCCAGAAGAGTGCAAAGAAACAACAGCATCTGCTGCTATAATTCCTTCCAGCTACTTGTTTGCAAGTGTGGCTTCTGATGGACAGAAGCATCCAGCTGATGATTTTACTGCTGTAAAAGTTAGTTTGACATGCCCCTTCTCTTCGCTGCTTATGAGTGCGTATGTAAAAATGTCAGTAACTGTTGTTATTTATGCGTTACAGAAGGCTATGAATATTTCATTATGCAACCAAATTAACATCATACTACAATTACAGACTCTTCTCTGAATTCAGTCTATTTTGGATCTGGTATTCAATTTCGTTTCTGACAGCAGATAATAAGTACTTTTCTGAAAGGAATTACCATTTGAGAACTCAGTGTTCTTTACCTAGGAATTCTGAAAGAATTTTGCATCTAAACACAGTGCACTAAAAAAAATTTCTCTACTTGTGCTTTAAGCATTAGTTGTCAGATGTACACCTACTTGAAAACACAGGCATGGGACTAAAAAAAAAACCATCACAATGTAAAGAAACAATGTGGGAAAAAAAAGTAAAAATGAAACTTTCAACAAGTTTCCAGACTTTAAAAGATATACAGAAGTAGGCTGCTTAGAGGATTATTATGACATCTGTCTTTTTCTCATTCAAGATACACAATGTCACATTTATTTTTCTCTTAAGAGACAGGTATAGAAGACTTCAGTGCTTCTTTATTTAATTTACTGACTTTGAAACACACAATAGCCTAGATCAATTACAGATCTACAGAATATGTATTTATGTAAAACATATCTGAGGCCACTGATTGATGTTGCTTTAATTATTAAATCACGGGAATTAATGGCTGACACAAAATAGCGATGAAATAAACACCCTCGGTAAAATGAGAAGATATAAAGGGGGTTTGTTTGTTTGTTGCATTTGTAGTTCTTTTGGGTTTCATTTGTTTTGTTTACATAGATGAGTGGATTTTTTTGTGATCTTTCTTTTTCCAGTCTGTGCCAGAGTGTGATCCAACTGGACTGTGCAGAGTTTTTGCCTATACTATGGTAGTTGTTAAATCAGCTAAGAGTTGGTGATGATACCAAAATGCACATAACATCTAGATATATTTATTTTTCTATAGCTTGAACTCCTATGGAAACAAGACTTATGCAGCAATTCTGTGTGTTATTCCAATTCCCTTCCTGACAAGATCATCTTCAAAACCCTTGGCTACTTTCAACTGAAGGCAGTGGAAGCAAAGAGGTCATGAGGTTAATTAAGCTCCTAGTAGCACTGCTGAAACAGATAGGTAGATATATTAAAAAAAAAAAAGAAAAAAAAAAAATTATATATCTATTGCTCCAGAGAATAGCAGCAATACTAAGAGAGCTGAATGCTTTCCTTCTGGAGGCAATAGGTAATTATAACTACAATACACAATCTTAACTATAATTTAGTTAAGTAATCAATCAATGAAGAAACACCACAGGAAACTGGATTTCCTTAGTTCTCTTGTTCATGAATATACTTGTTTATTGTTTGGATCAATAATGAATTACCATGAGCTTAAACAGTGTTAGTTTCACACACTGAAATTGTTCAGAGCTGCATACTTCAGTGTGTTTAAATGAAATCCATATACATTTACATCCTCTTATGTCCCAAAGTAGCCCTGTTCACAGTTCGTTGTAATCTGCCATCTGAGCATAAATGTACCATCACCCTCTGCTGGAAACAGTTTAACTTACATGACTTAACAGACATGAGTGAAAATGCTAAATCCAGAGTAAAACTAAGGGTTGAAAGACATAATAGTTTCTGGGTTATTATCGTTGACAATGAAAAGCAGGCTGCCGTACTGTGCACCAAGACTTCTCACCTAGCACAGGGTCGGTGTTGGGCACATCAGAACAGCAATCATAACCAACACTGAGATGGTAACTGGATACTCCTAGAAGTAATTGGAAATGGTAATGACGTGTTTCACTGGTCTTGCTTCTCAACAATTTTTTGTGGTTTTCTTACTGTTAGTTATTATACAATATTGGCATTGGTGCTGGCCCTGAGGTTCACAGATTTTGGAAGGAAGGAGCAAAGATCTGCTATCTGTGTGATAGCACAATACTTAAGATCTCCATTTGGTGCAGCATAGCATGAGCTCTGGGAGCTTGTGTTGTGCTCTACCATCTCTTTAGCTTCCTAACTATCAAAAGGAAAAACACAGTCAAAACTCCTACTGACAAGAGATTATTTTTGGAGAAGGAAAATCTGTAGGATCAGGCTACATCTTTTTGATACCGTTTGTTTGTTAATATGAAAACTCTATGAAACAATTATCACTTTTTAGTTATTATAATAAATGTGGTACTTCAGTCAACAATTAAGCAAGATCCTTAGTCTCTAAAGCACATGTAAAGGTCTTCCACTTCCTTATTATTATATTCCTTATATTTGAATTCCTGTTCTTTTCCTTATATTTATTGTTGGTTAGTGCTATTACAAATAAAGATGCTTTCTTCCTCAGTGATGAAGAGCCAGAGTAAGCAAAGAACTCTTCATAGTTCTAACATAGTCCACAAAAAGAAAAAGAAAAATTATTGACAACATTAGATGAAAATATGAAAGAGGAAAGAAAAAAGAGAAAAACTAAAAAGAGAGTAAAGAGAAAGCCAGCTGCTCAGATACCAGGGTCAAAAGAGCTAAATGAAGAACAGATGGTAAAGACTACCTTTGGCCATCTAAATCAAGCCCAAGCAATACTGCCCAGTTGTGCATAAGAGTGGAAATGCAGACAGATTCAAATGTAGAAAATAATATCTGGAGGGTTCTAGCAATGAACTTCTTTTAGATAAGCAATGTTAATGGACCACCACCTCTGCTTCTGAGAAGTTTTCCTTTTCAGACCTCCAAAAAAAAAAAAAGCTGTCCTCTCTCTAGAAAAAAATGTAAGATGAAATTAGATATAAAAAACAGCTGCATTTCTGTTTCTAAAAATAATATAAAGTTACATATAATGTAATGAAGTGTTTTCACATGGAAAAATGCATTCAGTTCTGGTCACTGTGTCCCAGAAAGGATTAACTGTTCCATGCATTAATTCAGAGATATGATGAAAAGATACCAAAAACACAATCAGGAGGACATAGAGGAAGAAAAACAAGATTGTTACAATTTAATGGAATATTAACTTAATTTTTCACCAAGTTCTGTCAGTATACTAGCCATTGGTTACTCCTAATTGTAACAGCCTACCTTGACAGAAAGTATTTAAGCATCTCAACCACCTTCTGATGTGGATATTTATGGAAAGTATAGTTGACAAGGTTTAGTGATTTAGAATGAAACCTATATTTTTTCAGGGTATTCTTAAAGCAACAAATGAGGGTCTGAATCTGTGTAGGCAGTGAAGAATTGAGCATATGCTTTTCATACACTAGGTGAGCTCTTTATGTCCTGACCTAACAAGCACTCAAAGACTCAAAGTGTCACAACTTTTCACCGCTTTAAAAGACAACACTGAGTGCTTTCAACTTTCTGCATAAATAAATCTTAGAAATTTATCCCAAAAGATGCTTCTGAAAATTAAATACAGAGGCAACAGTGGTACCAAACAGTAAAACTAAGAGCTTCAGAACACCTTTAGATCTCCCTTTCTGAAACATTCCCTGCTGTCCCGCATACTGTCTCAGCTGGCATCAAAGTGCTGGAGTTTTTAGTTTCTTATTCCTGATTGTGGATACCACACATCTTTCTCTTCTTTTTTTTTTCTTTTCGTTTTCTTTCTGGTTTATTTTAATTATGCCACATTTTCTTACCAGAACAGTGAAGCAAAGAGGTATAAGAAAATTCATGTTCACACTGCTACAGTTCTGGATACTCATTGTTACTATCTACAGCTACAGCTCCCAGGTAAAGACTTTCTGCTCAACTGTGAAACCTGAAAAAAGTTGTGGACCACTCCTGCAGGTTATGAAGCAGTTTTTCACGCAAGAGAAATGTTCATGTGATTTTTCCTGATCATACTTCCATCAGAATAGACTTAATTTTCATTGTTTACAATAACCTGGTACATTTTGACTATGTGGGAACAAAATTCTCTAAAAGTCCTCAGTCACTGGATTTATGGAAGACTGATTTCCTCAGCTGGCACAAATGGCATCTGTAAAAGGATACATGCCATAGTCTAAATCCCAAAACAAATAATGAAACTGCAAGCTATGACAAAGAACTAAGCTACAGTGATAATTTAAAAGGAAAGAAAAATAGTTCACTTTCAGAAAAATAGTTCACTTCAAGTCTGAACTGAGAACTGGGCATCCAGAAAGACAGGCTGAAATGTGAAACTGAATTGGAAGAGACAGAATGGGGTGAAAAAGCAAACTTGGGAATTGTCTGCAGAGAGAGACTAGCTAGAGCTCTCATGATGTTTCCTTGCAATCTTTCAAATACTAATAGTAGGAAAAGAATAGAGAGAAAACAGGACCTCTGAATGTTTATGAAAGAACTCAAACAAGGAAGAAGATGATTAAAGGAGCAGCGGCCACAGAAATAGCAGGAAATCAATGAGAAGAGAACATATTTATCCAAAAACAAGAAAGAAGAATACACTAAAATAAAAGGATTATCTGTATCAAAAAAGTTGACTAAACAGGATAAGAGTCCATTTAATTTTTGCATTTATATGTACTTCTGAGAGTGTGGTGGTTTTTTGTTGTTGTTGTTGTTTGGTTTTTTTATGGTATCAATTAAGCTGAAAATTAGAAAGAAAGATGTAATTAGAAGAGGTTCTGGAAAAGACTTACTAGAAGTTGACTTGTATTTTCAGAGAAAAGGCCTGCTGAATTATTTAGAGGTATTTCAGTTCTTCCACAAATCTGTGTGGCTCAAATGTGTCTGTGTTGATGTTTGACGTTACTTTACAGGAACACATATTGCCTTTACACTATATTACCTGTCAAATAATGACCTGATTATGCAAAGTTTTAGCTATTTTTAACTACGTATTTCTAATTTCCATGTTTCATTTCCTTAAAATATTCCTAAAAGCCATGCTTTATACATAAATAAGGTTTCTTCAGGAACAATTTAAAAAAATCAGCAGATGTTATGCCACTATTAGTCACTGAAAAATCCAGACTATTCCTTCATCCAGTTATGATGCTGTCAGTTCAATTTCCTGGCTTTTGTCTTTCTGTCTAGTGTATGCAGCTCAGCAAAAATGACTTCTGCTCTCCCATAGACCTAGCAACACTGTACCATGGCCCTTTGACCTTAGACAATGATGAATAACCACTAATCAACAGCACGATCACATTTCAGCATAAATGCAATGCCTGCCTCAGCTCAGCAGTCTGTTCAGCCAGCAGATCATGGCTAAAATATACCATATGTTTTTAAGTAGGAAAAGGAGTGGGAAGGTATAGATATCTCCATTTTTTCCGTAGGTACCTCCTGCTTACCTACATAAAAATATATTATCCTCTCATCATGCATAAGAAAACTGAGTCAGGATCTAGTAAATTGAGATAGAAGATATAACCCAGAAACATACTAAATAAAATCCAGACTGTTTTAAGGTACACGTCTTACTTGTACTTTTTGTATCATATTCAGACAATTTACATACCACCTATATTTTTGTTCTTAATGAACAGAGACACATAAAAGCCACAGTTACCCCGTAATAACTTAATTCTCAAGTCCTATCTGGAAGTCTATCTGGATCATTTTTACTAATACTAACCAAAGAGTAAGCCTTACAGTTTCTACACTAATCTTTTCTATCTCAACTAACAATATCATAGCTGTTACTTCAGTAAAATAAAGCCAGTCTTGTTTTTTAGTGAGTCATTTGAACACATTGAGCCGGTGCAATGTGATTAATCATCGTAAACAGAAAATTGGTTAACGTGATCTATTTGTTTTCAATCACTATCTCCTTCAAAATTTTCCTAAAAATGTATTATTAGAATACTGTAACAAGTCAACAATCACCTAAATTTTCTCACCTCCCTTCCCTTTTACAGGCTACTGCATTTTTCTGTTCTTGGGTGCTAAACCAGACTTTCGTTTCCTCAAAAAATTCCAATATCCATCACGTATGTGAGAAAGAGGTAACAAGATTCCCTCCTCCCTCTCAGTCAGTTGTATTCCTTTTCCCCTCACATTCTGATAAAATCCATGCCCTTGTCTGTGTCCTTAAAAAATACATATCTATCTTCATTTTAAGAATAGCTTAGATTATTTACTTGAAAAAAATGTCACTGTTTATTTTTTACTGCCTGGAGTCTTTTCAGTCTTGGCCCATCCTTGCTTCTCAGTACCCTCACTTGCTTTTTTTCTCACTGCCTTTTCATGTATATATGAAAAGAAAATACTGTTTGCTTTAGTTTTCTTTATAAGGTTAAACTCAGCTTAATTTATGACAAATTTCATTTTATCCCTACCCTTTCTGACCTTCAAGACATACCCTTCTTTGCCAATCAAATTTTTTTTCCATTTCTGTGTTTGGTTTTTCTCACAACATAACATAATCAAGGAAACTGGACCTGCTTGGCTTCTCACAAGCAGTACTCAGCATTTTACAAGATCGTATCCTGCAGTGGAATAAAATGGCATAAACTAACTGTTAAAGTGAAAGCTTGAGACAAAACAAAGGCTCATGATCCATCAAAAAGTCATGTTCTGAAACACTTTCCCAGCAGAAGCTGGGCCAAAAACCTTGAACTCGGCTTAGAAATAAGATTTCTCACTTTGTAGAAGTAATAGATCACTACTCAGAATAGTTTTCCTTATTGAAAACAACAATATCAGTTTTTAAATGAAGATCTATATGAAGCTTTATGCTTATGACTTATAGACAGACATAAAATGAGCAGTTTTATTCTTGAATTTTATACTCATTTTTGCAAGTCTTTCAGGAACCACAGCAGCAAACTGTAAATTGAATGCAGTGATAAGAACACCTTGTTCTTAGATTGCAGCATGGGTTGCACTTAATGTGACAGATTGCACAAATAACAGCTTTTAAAATCTGTTGTTCTGTTTGAAATTCATGCCAGAAAACAAAATATTTAGGAAAAACAAAACAAAACAAAAAAAACTTTCCTGAGAACATCAACTATTAATGTTTATTAAATATAAATTATGCTTTATGATTCACTAATGGCTGATACAGATATCTCAGCTATTTCTGTTAGAGATTCAGAGTACTCCTAAGGCTGATCTTTTCCAACAGTAAACCAATTCTGGAAGTTATTCCACAGTTCTTGTAGTTGTAGTTACTGTTCTCTATGCTGAAATTCCAGAGAAGCTGAACTTTATCTAGCTTGTCTGAAACTTTTTATATCCGTGTTATCTAGGTGCGTTATACTTGACAAACAACTCTGGTTTCTACAAGCTAAAAAAGAGAAAGAAAAGAAAGCAAAAACATATTTTAGGGTGTTTTTCTTTCTCAAATCCAGATGCTATTTTTGAGCCAGGAACAAAGTTTAAGGAAGACAGGACCTCTGCATTAGCCTAAGCTTTTTAAAAACTCCATTGTTTTCAAGTGTTTTGTTCCTAACTGCATAATTACAAAGTTGTATTGAGTTTCTATCAAGCTACATACTACTAGAACCAGGCCTGCTGAAGCTTTCTTTTCAATACCATTTTTTTTCTATTAGCTGTAATTATTCTTAGTTTTTTCTGACACCAAATTTAGTATATCATTTACTTGCTGTTTTTCCCAGTATACATAATTTCTCCTGAGAAATCAACAATAAAAGAAGCAGAGCTTGTTCTCAGCAGTACTAGTGCAGGCAGACCCAGCTGATATTTTCATACACCGTACCAGCCATATGGGATTAAAATATTACATATTTTAAGGATTTCAGAGAACTGTTCACAGTCATAGCTGCCTGAAAATATCTACTGCAGGGGAAATGCTGATGTTTCATTGATACTAATAAGCCACATAAGTGGAGAGGTTTGGTAGATTTGCTCAGAAGGTACATCTGCAAGATATGACACTAGTACTAGAGGATCTCTGGTTTCACTTACTGTATCAGAGAAAGACCTGGTTTGTTGTTATTTTTTTCTTGGCAGTGCAAGCCAAATCTTACCAGCTTACTTCAAAATATGGCCCATAAGAAGAAAGAACTTCACCAGTGGATTGTGATATTCTCAGCAACAGAGATGTATGAAACATATGAGACTTGTTGCTGAGTAAAAGAAATTCTCTTCTCAAAGAAAAGAAAAGAAAAAAAAGAATATAACAAATACAGCAGGTGCTTACTGTTGTTATTTCATTGTTACCCATCAGTTAAGATGTAACTTTTTTTTAATATATTCTTTTTTTTCTGTGTGTGTAACAAAAATCAATCAAGTATTTTATTGTGGTAAATAAACTGAAAATGTTTGTGTTTCCTAATGCTTTATTCCCTTCGGGGTGTAAAAGAAAAGATTAAATGTAATGAGTTTGTAATTTTATGAACTGTCTGGCCCACTGGAAAATCTCCCCAGTCTTGTATCAAAAATTGTTCCCCAAACTTTCAGGCACAGTTTGGCAATTTTTTTTCTTTCTACTTCTCAGGGACAAATCCATCTCCAGAATGTGTCTGGTTCTCTATATCTGGAGTCAGATGCTTTCTATGAAGATTTAATCGTACTAGGAGCAACCCACATAGGTGACATACAAAAGTTCCCAAATCCCCCAAAAATGACAGTAAAATTGTATGTCTGTGATGGCCTCAAGGCAACATACAAAGTTAATAATATATATTTGAGGAGTGTTAGCTTAAAGTAACTTATCTCTGACAATATGAAAACATGAGGGCCTTATATGAATAAAGACAGGCATGCCCTTATGACCAAAAATGATTAACAGCCTGGCAGTTCACTTCTTCCTTGCAACATTCCACATTGCCTATTACAGACACATCCACGTGTCTTCTGTCCACTTCTTGTCCTTTCTCAGTGTGATAATCTCTCAGTAATACCCTATCATATTTGTGGCCAAAATAATGACCATTTTTAGCCACAAAGATCGTATGTAGAGATCAGAAACTTCACAATTTCTTGTTATCTTTTCATTCCTCAACAATGAAGGAAAAATCACAAAGGATCGTGAAGGCTGGAGCACCTCCCCTATGGGGACAGTTGAGGTTCTTCAGCATAGAGAAGAGAAGCTCTATGGGGACCTTATAGTGGCCTTCCAGTACAAGCACTACAGGAAAGGACTTTTTATAAGGGTTTGAATTGACAGGACAAGGGGAAATGGCTTTAAACTGGAAGAGGGCAGATTTATATTAAATACTGGGAAAAAATTCTTTATTGTGAAGTGGTAATACATAATAACAGGTTGCCCAGAGAGGCTGTTCCTAGAGCTGTTCAGAGCCAGGCTGGATGGGCCTTTGAGCAACCTGATTTAGTGGAGGTGTACCTACCTATAGAAAAATTCTATGAAAATTCAGTTAATCAATCAGTCAATCTATGTATTCATTCTTGAAAACATAAGTTGTATGATATGAGTATATGACAATTACTAGGTCTTTACATCTTCTAAGTCTTTTTTTTTTTTTTCAATTTATTTATATCAAGTTTATCTGGATGATGTTAGGAGACCAACAGTCTCAATGGGTCTTACTGCATAAAAAAAGCAGTTATCTCTCTCTTGCTTTATCAGTGTAAAGGTCACCACACTCTAATATTAAGCCAATAAGAAGGGAAATATCTCATTTTTGAAAAGGATTTGCTGTATCAAAAAGCCTTTTCCATTACTTAAGCAAGGATAAAATATAAAGAATCCAAGAAATGTGTCCGTCATATGGCTCTCCATAAGGCAGATCCAATAACACTGGCCTAACTCAGCAAGGGAATTCCTGCATGAAGCTATGAGAAGTTTGATGAATTAAGGAGAATTTTCCAGGCTCTTGGTGGGAAGGCCTGCCATGGGAGAGCCCACTTTGCAAAGCAGGGTGCCTGCAACACCACTTCTCTGCAGCACCTCTGTCCTCTCCGCTTGCTCCTGCCCGCAGCATCCCTCAGCTGGCACTGAAATCTTCCTGCTGTTAAATAAAATTGAAGAACTAATCAGAAACTCGTGTTGACTCATCATCACCAAAATCACTACCTCTTAAACAGGAGAATAGAGAACACATTCAGACAGACACACAAAACAAGCCAAGCTGTTACTCTTTTCCAAGATCAATTCTGTTAGGCAAAGATTCTGCATATCAGACAAATAATGACTTGAAGCACTAAGCAAATTACACCTACTACTATTTCTGTCAGCAGTGACTGTAAAATTTACCTTTTACTTTCAGCCACTGAAAATATTTCTATAATACGTTCTTTGAAGACCTCTGGTGGCAAAGCCTGAGCACTGACCTTCTGTCTCTGTGCACAAAAAAATGAAATCTCCACTGGAGACAGACTCATGTAGTGATTTTGAATGGTACTCCTGTGTCCCTTTTGTGCAGCTGGCACAGTGGCTTACTTCAATATTGTGATAGGACACTAAAATCCTGAAACTAATGTTACTGCCCTCATTATATCCAGCATCATGAACATAGTGAAAGCTGAACATCCACAGAAGCAGAAGAAGAATATTAATGTCATGAAAGGTTAAAATGACATTATTTTCAGCTGGTGTAGAAGTTTCAGTACTTTCATTTTTCACAAATAGTAACAAGCACATATCATGAACAAAGACAGATCAGGAATAAAAGGAAGGATTCTCTCAATTTGAAGCTGAATTTCACAAGTGAGGCTGAAATTAGCATTTGAAGAGCCTAAATACTCAGAGACCCTGCAAGCCACAGGCTTCTTTGTTCTTTATCTGGTGCTGCTGGATCTGAACCACAGTCTACAGTTAAGCAACTGCATTCAGTTGGTGCTGCTCCACCAGTGGTCTTAACACATCTTCAGGTTGATGCTGCACTTGAATAACAGAAACAAATGCTGCTTACTATTTAAAAAATAAAATGCTTCACACTATAAATGAGAAATGATGGTGACGTACTAATCGGCAGTAATAAATATACATTTTTTAAAACATGTATTTGTTATATTTTTAAAATTATACTGTTACATGCATTATATAAATTTAATTCACATCTTCCCAATCTTTCTGCGATTGAATTACTGGGAGGACAGGAGCAGACATGAAAAATGAAGATTCTCTGCAGATTTTGCAACTGATATTTCAACCTTCTTTTTTTGTGAAAAATCCAGACAAGAGATATAGCAATGTGTCCAAATTTTGTTAAGAGCAGAACTGGCTTAACTGACAAAAAAACATCAGCCTATGATTTCTTTTCTTTTTTTTTTTTTTTTTTTAACATTCTGTAAGCTTTTCACAGCAGAATCCACATTTTGAATCTCAAAATGTGATAAACTTCACAGATGAGTAAAATAAATGATTTGTAATTCTTACGTCGATTAGGTAAATTTAGAAGGAGTTCCTAGGAAAATGAACAACTGGATATTTAAGTGTATGCAAAATATGTAGGGGAGAGAATATCAGAACACCATTCATTGAAAATGAAATCCTCTACATAGCATTATGAATACCTTTGGACTCCCTCAGTGAGTTCATATTTTACCAGTATGTAATGGGGACAGGGGAAAAACGAGAAATTTTATCAGGCCACTTTCTCTGCCCTAATATTAATATTGATCAGCAGTCACAGCTGCCATAAGTCATCCAAAGGGAATAGTAAGTAGTAAAGAATAAGGTTTTTTATTTGAGGATTTTGCTTGGAATATGTTTACAGAATTAAGCCATTCTTCAGGCTGGCTGCTGCTCTGATCAGAGAGAAGATGACTATGAATATATGAAATGTCAGTTTTTAAGAAGAAGTTGCTTTCACACTTCAACAATTAGAAGCAATGAAAAAAGTATTGACGGCATCTCTTTATGTCTGCAATTATGTAAAAATTCACAATAAAATAAGAGAAAGCTTCATTGGAACATTTACAAAGAAATCAAAAACATTCAAGTTTCTTAATAGGAGACTCAGTGAAATGTTTTCAACAAGATTCCATGGTTATCCAACCTATAAAAAGAAAGTTAATCTGATGGAGAAATCAGAAAGAAGGACAAACTGAAACCTCTATATCTGAATCTTTGCAAACAGTTTGTTCAGAATGTTGTAGTGACCTATTGTTGAAGGCTTTCCTCAAACTCATCTTTGTCTTGAGTTGACTGAACCACAAATTGTTTAATTCTGTTGCCTTTAACAACCAATTATGTCCATAAATTTCAGCATACACAAGTTAAAAAGTTATGCCAAATTCTATTATCAGTTACTTGAATATAAAATTAGTGAATTGAACTGACTCAAGATTTTTGAGTAGCTTTCAGTGCCCAAGTATAATACTTTGGCATCAGTAGACAGAGATGGAAAAATTTCCCTCTGAATAAACCTTTTCATTCACTGACACCAGTTTCAGAGGAAAATATATTTGTTTGTTTTCAGCTACGATGGTGCATACAATATAACATATAGACCTTCGGAAAATAATGAACTTGTTAGCTCCAGCACTAGCTGTAATAAACCACTAGCACAATGATAATCAGTCAACTGAAAGTTCATTAATGCTGATTCTTGTACAACTGAAGTATAAAGAGTATCGCAGTTAATAATGGCTCTCCATTACTTGAAAAAAGCAATTGTGCATATAGCCATCTGGTTTAATAATAATAAAGTTGCTTCACCTAGAATAGTGAAAGAATGCAAGGCAGACAACGTGGTAAAGATAATTTGTATCTTTTTTCGGATCAAATGATAACACCCAGAATAAAAACAGACAAACTTCAGGACATTTCTTCAGGACTGTAAAGCTGTCTGGACTACATTTCTTCCAAGGAAATGTGGATATAATTTTCTTTTCGAGCTTAAAGTTCACAGGAAATTGGCTATGGTAATTACTTGGTCAAACCATATTACTAAAGCCATTTCCTATTAGTGCAAACTCGTTTATCCCTTCCTTATGCTGGATTGACAAATTTCAGTTGTAATGACTGAAAATTACATACTTTCGCAGTCCACAGACAGACCACTTTTCAAAAGTCAATAGGTAAATAATTCACTCTAGTGCCAATCAGCAGAAGTTATAACTTGAGGAGTAACTCCCTCCAGCACTAAGCTATAGACTAATTTCCTTACACTCTTCCAATCTTTCAAAAGCAGATTTGAAAACTGTATTTTCAGTGGACTGCAAATCCATCATAAGGAAAAGTTCAATATTTATTATTTGACATCTACACTACTGATAGTCCCAGGAAACGCAATATAGCTGACTCAGATTCTAAAAACAAAGTTCTCTTTTGTAGAAGTTGGAAAAGTGGAGATTTGTTAATTGATTGTTAAACTTCCAATTCAAAAGACACATTTAGATGTAGAAGTTCAGCAGAAACTGATGGTTTGAAGATATTTAGGCTAGCCAGAAGTGAATAAATGAAAAAAGGTGTGGGATGTTGTTATTTACAAACATTTGGCCACAAACTGATCACATTTACCCAGACATCATCAGCTGTGAACCAGTCTCTTCAATTCTGAAATTAAGTAACCCACCCTCCAGAAATAAGAGGGAAATAATCAGAAGTATGTATTAGATCTGATATTAGCGCTCATATTGAACTATGGCAAAACTGTAATTACTGCATTTTCCAAAGTGGATCGTTCAAGCTCCTCTTTTCAAGTTTTAAAGAGATCTAAATTGACAGTACAGGAAATCTGTTTTGTAGTGATAAAGAAACTCTCTACGTTCTAAGATATAGGGTTTCAAATCTCTTCCATATGTAGAGGGATTTCATCCATAGCCTGCACCCTAGGATAGCTCCTTGGCCATGAATGAAATCTAATTAACCTTTCGACTGTTTTTCTGAAGCACACAGCTGCTTTATTCCATCTCTTCAGGACTGTCCAAACATGTCCAAACATGTATGACAGACTAGGTTATGCTTCATCTGAGAATTACTTAGGGTAGCTTCTAAGACTTTTGTTTCAGATATGGTTCCAAGATGGCTGCATGGATGGCAATAGTCTTTATGTTGCTGTGTAGTACCTGAACACATTATTTAATATTCAAATGAGTTGAAAGTTAAGAATTCTGGTGACATGTACCAAATGAATTAGATAGCTAAAGATGCCTAAAGTCATAACTACTTTGAGGGTCTGGAGCTTATAAGATGTCCAAATTCATTCTCTGTTCTTTTCATGAATCAGACTAAAACAATTCATCTGCTACGACTTTCATATTTTGCTCTTTAACTACGTTTGTAGTAACCAATTTTGGATGTAAAGACAGAAGGGGCTCTTTAAAAAAGAAAAAGAAAAAAAGAAGGTTCCATATCAAATTCTTCCCCCAGATCTCTTGGCCAGGCCAACTTGAGAAAGCAGGAAATGGGATCCAATGATACAAGAGGAAGCCCAGTTATTTTTGGGTAGTGCTGTCTCAGGCATTTTGTTAGGATAGAAATCAAGCTTAACTGCAAAACTGACATTTGACCAGAAACTGAGTTTCTGTAGGTGAATGACTGTATAACTCATACAACAAAATGTAGAAAAATAATTGTGCTCTGTACATACCTTTTGTGGTCTCATTGCAGTTTTCTAGAGATTGTATAATGGCAGTAATATTTTACCTTTCTTTCATTAGAACAAATTATTGCTCAAAGTTTTTAGTATTCTGGAATACATTCTAAAAAATCCTTTTGGATATTTAATCCAAGTTATACTGCAGACTGAGTTACTTTATTTCAAAACACTCCTATAACATGATGGAGAGCTATAAATACAAACTCTGTATTACTCACTTTTCTGTGAATTTTGTTACAAGTATAAAAGAAATACCACAAGCCTATAACTTGCCTTAAGTATATGTAGATGCTGTATTCTCTTGTGTTTGATTTGATCAAGTTTATTAAACACGCCTTTAAACTATTTCAGGACTACATTTCTTCTGCCCATTTCATCCTCATTGTTTTTGAAACAACTATGGTCCTAAATACATTAACTAAGGACACACGAGATAGACAAGCAACGAGTTTCAATCACAGATCATAATCTCCCCACCCCATCAACCTCATCTTGCTAAACCCTCTTAAATCCCCTAGCTTCTGCTCCTCTAATCATGAGGGTTAGAAGCTGCAAGGGCTGCTTTTCACTTCATTAAAATTTCCTTTTAATCTTTCATAATCTGCTAGCACAGTACATAAACACCCATCAGAAGCTTATTCCTTCTAATTTCACAAAAGGGGATAATTTTACTATACATTCCATATTTGCAAAGTTAAGCTTCATTTCACACCACCATAAACCTTGGTCAAAAGGATGAACAGTTAAGCAGTTGAGCAAATGGCATTTACTGCTACAGCTGGGTGCATTATTCATTGTGAAGCATTCATTCGGTGAAGTTAAACCTTGGTTTTGCTTATGAAACATCTGAAAGCTGATCCCAAATGATTTCAGTACGCGGGGCTGTTTTCAGAATGTATATTTTGGACAGTGTTGTTGCCTGTGTGCCCTTTGCGTGACTGACTGTTTAAATCAGACCAGATTAGTCTTCTTTCCTGAGTGGGTGACTAAAACTTCTTTTAAATAGGAATGATGTTTACCCCAAGCACATATTGAAGAGGTCAGCTTCTGTTAAAATTTTCAAGACTTCAGAGAGTAAAATAGCAATTATTCAAGCTCAAATATTAATAAAATGTATTAACCCTAAATTCACTGTCAAGACCTTACAGCTCTGCATACCTTATATAAAAACAGCCACAGTAGGAACATTGGGAAACCATAACGTACACTTCATGGGAGCTCATAACAAACATAAAATAATTCAAAAAATGGCATTTTTCTCAGACTACAGTGACTGAGATGTAAAATGGTAGTGGTCTCACTCGTGAGAGTAGTAATTTAGCACTATATTCATTCTCCTACCTTTTCAGAAGCATGGAAGGATTCAGGTAAGATGTGACATCTGGAGGTCATCTAATCCAACACCTCTTGTTCAAAGCAGGGCTAAGTTTTATTCCATTAAATTCTTCTTTTAGCCCACACTTCTAAACATGACAGAATATTAATGTTTAAGAAAATGGAACCAAATTTCGAACTGTTATTGACTATCACTCATTTATTATTATTTTCCTTAGGTTTCTGTTCTAGTTTTGTTTGATTTTTTTGCAGACTCAGAGCATCAACATCCTGTTTTCCAGTAGCCAGAAAAAAATGTGAATACTAAATGCTTTACTCCCTGTGCCATTGCAACCAGTAGCCATCTCTATAATAATAAACACAGACCAACTCTTGGTCTCCAAAGCAATCCCCTTTGAAAATACGAGCATATAAAATTGTGAACAGAACTTCCACTCAAATCTGATGAGAAACTGATTCAGCAGTTATTTGTTCAGGCCAGAAGTCAGAAGTCATTCAATCCTGAATTACCTGTCCAGTTTTGTGTGTTACTAATTAGCTCTCCCAATACAATTTTTTTATCCAGTATTTTTTGTATTTTGATTTGTAAAAAAATTACAGAATCACAGCATGGCTTGGATTGGAAGGGACCCCAAAGATCATCAAGTTCCAACCCCCCTGCCACAGGCAGGACTGCCAACCACTAGATGAAGTATTAGGTCATATTGCCCAGGGCCCTATCTATCCAACCTGGCCTTAAGCACTTCCAGCAAGGGCATCCACAACCTCTCTGAGCAAGCTGTGCCAGCAGCTCACCACTTAGTAAAAAACTTCCCCCAGACATCTGATCTAAATCTCCTCTCCTGTACTGGGGGCCTCAAACCTGGACATAGTACTGCAGATGGGTCCTCACAAGAGCAGAGAGGGACAATCACCTCCCTGTCCCTGCTGGCCACCCCTCTTCTGATGGAGCCCAGGATACCATCTGGTTTTCGAGCTACAAGAGCAAAGTCACCCATAGCAACAAGGTAGATGAGGAGTTTAATGGGTGCAGATATGTCCAACTTGATGATCTTATTGGGCGTCTGACCAGCTTGAGAGAGGAGGTCTCCAGGCTGAGATGCATTCAACAGTTAGAGAGGGAAACTGATTCCTCATATCACAGGGTTAAGCAGGCAGACAGACAGTCCTGTCTTGAGGCCAAGTCAGGGGATACTAATAAGGAGGCTTCCCATCTGACAGAGGACTAGCTTGAGCAAGATGACGGGGGCGAGACCCTTGTCTTTGCTTAGGGCAAAAAGGAGAAGCCTCTCCCTTGCCTCTGCAGTCCCACTGGCTAATATATTTCAGGCTCTGGTGTTGGAGAATATGGGAGAATTACAGATAGCAGCTTAGAACTGTGAAGTGGTGATGACACTAAGAAAGTCTAGCTGTGCATCTGAAACATGATCAGTGCCACTAAAAAAGTGTGAAGAGTCTTCGTAATTGGAGACTCTGGAAACTGCAGGCAACACTGCAGGCTTGGGATAGAGTGGCCACAAGACTGTGTGGAAGTAACGAAAGTGGAAAAGTTGGTCAATGCTGAGCTAAATGTGAGCCAACATGCCCAGATGGCTGAGAAGACCAATGGTATCCTGGCTTGTATCAGAAATAGTGTAGTCAGCAGAAAGTTGTGACACCTCTGTATTCCGACCTGGTGAGGCCACACCTTGAGTACTGTGTTCAGTCTTGGGCTCCTCTCTACAAGAAAGACACTGAGGACCTGGAGCGAGTTCAAAGAAGAGCAGTGAAGCTGGTGAGGGGTCTGGAGCACAAGTCTCATGAAGAGCTGCTGAGGGAGCAGGAATTGTCAGTCTGGAGAACAGGAGGCTCAGCGGAACGTTATTGCTCTCTACTACTAACTGAAAGGAGATGGTAGTGAGGGGAGGGTAGGTCTCTTTTCCCAGATAACTGATGATAGGATGAGAGATAATGGCCTTAAGTTGTTCCAGGAAGGCTCATGTTGAATATTAGGAAAAAAAAATTCTCAGAATGTGGTGAGGTATTGGAACATTCTGCCCAGGCAGGTGGTTGAGTCACCATCCATGAAGGTGTTCAAAATATTGATGGTTGGTGAATTATTGGACCAGATTAGGTCTTTTCCAACCTTGGCAGTCCTATGATTTTATGATTCTATGATTAGGTCTTCTTTAAGTAAATTATAGAATTAAGTAGTTCTGCATTCTTGCCAGTATATTGTCATAGACTTTATTTTGCCCCTTCTTACTAGTTTGTTTAGCATTCTCAGTTCTATTCTTTATTTTCAATTTTATTGTGAATTCTCACACTTCCATGTACAAAAATCTCATCTACACTGGCAGTTCTGGCTACAGGCTGTACTTCCTTGCCTCTAAAATTTTTTAAGTTATCAGAATTCATTAACTATTAGGCTTCATGAATTCACATGCAGCATAATATAGCAGCTAGGATATTACAATTGCTCTTTTAGCAAAAGCTTCAGCAGAGTGTAACCAGGTAACTGAGACTGCAATTTGTATTCCATTAACTACACCAGAAGCATTTCAGTACGGCTTCCCAGTAAAAAACAAATGACAGCAAAATAAGGAACATAATGTTAAGACCCATCTGCAAACCAACTCCTTACTCCTGCAGTACTCAAAGCATTTCCCTATTTTATTTTAGGCTTGATTTTCTTTTCCCCCAGAAGACAGTGAAATGAGTGTGAGTGGATCTTTATTTGAAGGATAATCATTCTCCTTGCTCAGAAAATGGCTTTGCTTCTATCCCATCAACATCTGAAAGTCACATCTGAAATGTTTCCTCCATTCTAATGGCATAAAGGGCAGCATACAAGTTAAAAATGCATTACCCTTTCCCATACATCACAGTGAGGAACCCCATCAGATTTAAACAATGAGAGAAAGTGTTGAACTTAACTCTAAGCAACACCAAGAAAGTGATTAAGAAATGGTAACAAATCATTAAAATTTAGTGGTGGAAGTATTGTCAGGTTCTTTTAAATCTTCCATCTGTTATTTCAACCTTGCATCATCCCCCTAGAATTCAGTTCTAGTACGGTACTCTGCCTCTTTGCTTTCTCTCTTTCCCCTTTTCCTATGATGACTCCTCCCTCTGACAGTCATATTATCTATCATTATACCCATTCTGTTCCCGTAGGAAACAATAAATGCAACATTAAAGGATATTTTAAAACCACTTACCTCAAAACTGGTTCAAATTAAATGTTAGATTTCTGTAGACAGGAACTATGCACATTTATTTTAAAGCATCAAATGTACTTATAAATTCCCTTGACTTTCCCTAATGAAATTCAGTAGCCTCCTTCCAAAAAATGATAGGTTTTCAGTTTGCCATAGTGCTACATTCTTATTCCTCTAAATATTATTAAAGTCTGATGAGGGAAAAAGTGTAACATCAAAGAAAGTATAAAATTAGAGGCATGAAATATACAGGGATGTCTACAGCTAGATCAGGTTGCTTAGAGCCTGGTTCTGTCTGACCTTGAATGTCTCCAGAAATGGGGCATCCACCACTTCCGTGAGCAACCTGTTCCAGTGCCTCATCACCCTTACTGTACAAAACTTCTTCCTTCTATCCAACCTAAACTGACCCTCTTATAGTTTGAAACAATTTCCCCTTGTCTTCTAACGTACAGTAAACCCTGGCTAAAAAGCCTGTTCCTTTTTTTCTTACAGCCCTCCTTTAAATACTACTTCTGCTGTTTAATACCAAGAAAAAATATTCCAATCTTGTACTACTAATGCTTTTCAAGAATGTTACATCATCTTCATATTACAGTGCTTGATGTTCTGAGGGATAGAGAGATGTATGTATTAATCCCTGGAGGAAACCACTTTGATGACAAATTCCAGCCTCCTTTTCAAAAAGCAGTGAATTTTTAGTTCAGAAAGATCCATACAGCACCTATGCCACATACCGTTACATCTCAACTGTCACAGCACTTCAACAGTCTAAGACCTACAGGATAGAATCAAAGCTACAATCACTGGAAGAGAGGCACTTTATCTCAGTATCACCACTGTCTTCTAACCTGCAGTAGCAAAGACTTTGTTATTCTACTCCTTGGCAAGCCTGAATTCTTCCTCAGTGGTGAGTCTTTCTCCACTGACTTCACAGAACCATAGAATCACAGAATGGCCTGGGTTGAAAAGGACCACAAAGATCATCGAGTTTCAACCCCCTGCTATGTGCAAGGTCACCAACCACCAGACCAGGCTGCCCAGAGCCACATCCAGCCTGGCCTTGAATGCCTCCATGGATGGGGCATCCACAGCCTCCTTGGGCAACCTGTTCCAATGTGTCACCACCCTCTGTGCGAAAAACTTCGTTTTAATATCTAACCTAAACTTCCCCTCTCTCGGTTTTAAACCATTCCCCTTTGTCCTATCACTATCAACCCATGCAAACAGTCATTTCCCCTTCTGTTTATATGCTCCTTTCAAATACTGGAAGGCCACAATGAGGTTCCTGTAGAGCCTTCTCTTTTCCAGGCTAAACAAGCACAGTTCCCTCAACCTTTCCTCACAGGAGAGATGCTCCAGTCCTCTAATCATCTTAGAGGCCCTCCTCTGGACCCGCTCCAAGACCTCCATGTCCTTCCTGCACAGGGGGACCCACACCTTCAGAAGAGATGAAAACATTATATATGATGACTATGCTTTAGTCAAAGTGTTCCCATCAGGCAGTGTAAGTCTGTTCTTCATTAACTATTTCATAGGTCTGCTTTAGCAACAAAATCTGGACACCTACATTTTCTCTTGTGAAAATACATTAAAAACAAGGGACACACAAGAACCCCCAGCAATATTTATGAGCCACAGCTGTCATCACTAAGCCAGCTTCTGGTGAGATTCAGTGCTGCATCTGAAAACCCAGAGGCACAGATCAGAGCCACCTGCATGTTCCTGCTGAAGATTCTGGGAGACTCAACAGTGGGTGACTGGTAACAAACTCCAGAAGGCTGGAAAGCTTCAGAAGGTCTCCCAGTCCTTTACCTACAGACTCCCCTTCAGCACTTCAGCACTTGCTTGCTTGCTTGACTCTAGTCATGTACATATGCCTGCTAGCAGACCTCTCTTTCACAGAATCACAGAATGGCCAGGGTTGGAAGGGACTTCAAGGATCATGAATCTCCAACCCCCCCGGCCACATGCAGGGCCACCAACCTCCACATTTAATGCTAAAGCAGGCTGCCCAAGGCCCCATCCAACCTGGCCTTGAACACCTCCAAGGACGGGGCATCCACAACCTCTCTGGGCAGCCTGTTCCAGCACCTCACCACTCTCTCTGTAAAGAACTTCCCCCTGACATCCAACCTCAATCTCCCCTCCCTCAACTTAAAACCATTTCCCCTTGTCCTACACATATCAACCCTTTCAAAGAGTTGATTCCCCTCCCCTCTGTAGGCTTTAGGTACTGAAAGGCTGCAATGAGGTCACCCTGCAGCCTTCTTTTCTGCAGGCTGAACAAGCCCAGCTCCCTCAGCTGGGGAGGTGAGGTCACCTCATAGGGGAGGTGCTCCAGTCCCCTGATCATCCTAGTGGCTTTCATTCAGTCTTCTCCCTAGTAAGTACCATTGCAAGCCCAGAGGGGCTTCACTGTGGTTATTCAGTGTTAATACCAATTAAATATAATACTGAAACCAGTACAGCAACGGTTTGCATTATTTTAATCCCTTCAGTTACTATTTGCAGAGTCATCATTTTTTACTATAATCTGTCCTCTTATGGGAGTGTCTGTTTACAGTTTTAAGATTTGCAATTCACTTTTAATTCAGCTAGCAAAAAAGTTTCTGTTAGAAGGTAAAAAGACTTATACTTCCTCAATTGTTTCCTTATGTTATTTGGCTCAACTTGTGCTCAGTGAGGTGTTTCAGCCCACCCTGCCCTTTCCCAAATATGTTTTAATGCACAAGGTAAAATGGCAATATCACACTTGACATTTAAACTTCAGTTCCAATTGCTTCCAGCCGTCCACAGATTCAGGGGAATGCCATAGTCCAATCCAGGGTTTGCAACAAAAATATAGTTTGCTTTATTTGAACCATAATTCTCTGTGCACATATGACATTTTCAGAAAAGCCCGCTAGATATGTCCCCAAAGAGGGCAAACATCCAAACATGCTGTCATTATGTTGATTTTGTTTAATGTCTCCTCAGTGCAATCCAGCCATGTGATAATTCAGCTCATGGTTTACCAAAGCGAAAAGCAGTGTGCTTCAGAAGTTGTGTACTGTCCAGTTTGAGCAGAGCAGGATACTTCACTTAGTAGATTCATACTGCAATGAAATCTTACTGAGCTTTTTCAAAAGGCGGACAAGCACCTTTAGAAGTACATTAAAAAATCATCAAAATATCTATGCATCTTCGAAACCTAAATTCCAATTCCTTAGCATTAATGTAATTTGGGCATCTAACCTGTTCAGATCCTTCAAAACTTCTAATTGGAATCTATCTAGTGCAAGTATATAAACATTTAATTAAACTAAAAAGAAACCAAATTCTCAGTCCAAAATGACATTCATCAAGAATAACATGCTATGAAGAAAAAATCATCAAATTAAGGCTTATTGTTTTCAAAAAGATATAATCAAATAGTCATCTAATAGTCAAAATCCCTTGTGTAGACCTAGATAAACACTTAAATCTTATTCTCCTACAAAGAGGCTCCATCTCAATCTCTCTTTATGATCTTGGATAATTGCTCTAAGCAGGCATTACAGCTCCCACTTCCCCCCATCTTTCTTTGCTTTCCTTATCAATTTGAATAGTTTTGCATGGCAAGGTCTGCTTGTGTATTCACAAAGGATTTCTCCGAGAGCTTATTTGAGCTTACCTGCCCTATTAAGACAAAAATAAAATATCTGACATGAGCTTCTTAAGAGCATCTGTATTAGTCAGATATTCACACAGGTGAAATACTGTATCTTGAGAAAGAAGGGCATCTTGCTATTGTAGTTATGAGGAGCATTCTGGAAATGCCTGTATTTGATACCTTTGCTTATCTACAGAACTTTCATGTACAGAAACAAAGACTGAGTCACCATGCCTACTGTCAGCTTCCAGGAGAGAGAAAACAATTGGATGTGTTCAGAGCTGTAATGTAAGGAATTGCTGAACTTGTAAAGTTTCTCCCCCATGTTCTTATGTAATTTTCTGTATTCCAGTTTGTGCCCATTGCCATTGTCCTGCTGCTGAGCACCACTGAAAAGAGCGAGGACCCATCCACTTGGCTCTTAGACATTAGATATGTGTAAGCACTGACAAGATGCTCCTTCAGCCTTCTTCTCCCCAGGCTGAATAGTCCCAGGTCTCTCAGCCTTTGCTCATATAGAAGATGCTCCAGGAGCTTGACAATCTTTGTGGCCCTCCATTGGACCCTCTCTAGAAGTAACCTGTCTTGAACTGAGGAGTCCAGAACTAGATTCTGTACTCCAATTGTGGCCTCAGCAGGGCAGAGTACAGGAAGAAGATAACCTCCCTCGACCTGCTGGCCACACTCCTTGTAATGCACGCCAGGATACCATTGGCCTTCTTGGCCACAAGGGCACACTGCTGGCTCACGGCCAACCTATTTGTCCACCAGGACCCCCAGGTCTTTCTCTGCGGAGGTTCTCTCCAGCAGTTCAGCTGTTGACCTGTGCTGATGTATGCAATTATTCCTTCTCAAGAGTAGGACTCTGCATTTGCCTCTGTTAAATCTCATTAGGTTTGTCTCCACTCAACTCTCAAACTTGTCCAGTCTCACTGAATGGAAGCAAAGACTACTGGTCTATTAGCCACTCCTCTCAGCTTTGTATCATCAAAAAATTTGCCGAGGGTGCATTCTATCCCTTCATCCAGGTGACTAATTAAGATGTTAAACAACACCGGATTCAGTACCAATCCCTGGGGAACCAACTAATTACAGGCCTAAAACTATACTGAACTGCTGATCTCTGCTGTCTTATTTCTGGCCATAGCCTTCCTTGTTGCATCCCTGCATGCCCTGACAACATTCCTGTATGCCTCTCAAATGGCCAAACCCTTTTCCACACTCTGTAGACTTTCTTCTTCCACTTGAATTTTTCCACGAGCTCCTGATTTCTTACTTTTAGGGATGCAATAACTTGAGCTTAGAAGAAGTGATACTTAAATGTTAGCCAGCTTTCTTGGGCACTCTTGTCTTCCAGTCCTCTAACCTATGGCATAACTTCAGATACATCCTTGAAGAGGTCAATGTTGGTTCTAAAATAAATCCAGTCCTAGTACCCATTTTTTACCCACATTTCTACATATACACTCACATGGACCGGCTGAGAGTGTTGGGCCTGGAGAGGAGAAAGCTCCAACAGGGGCACCTGATACTGGCCTTTCAGTATCTATAGGGGGCCCATAAGAAAGAGGACAGACTCTTTTGCAGAGTCTACTGTGACAGGACAAGGGGAAATGGTTTCAAACTAAAAAAAAAAAAAAAAAAGGAGAGAGAGATTTTGACTGTAAATAAATTTTGTGGTTTTGTGATTTTTGTTGTCGGTACTCCACATCAGAACATCATGTAAAACAGTGGGAGTTACAGATCTAATGTTCTGGGTCGGTGAACTGCCTTCTTTTTGGGCGTTTTGGGTTCTCAGAGGGGAGGAGCAGCATTCTTGGAGTTCCTGGTGGCGCAGCCGCCGCTCTCCTCTCGCTGTCTCGAGCTCTCTCTGTTCGCTGGGGAGAAAATCACACGCTTCCCCTGCAATGTACTAGACAACACCTTGTATTTTGGATACTTTTCTCTCCCATTTTGTTTCATTTTGTTGAATTTAGTAAATTCTGATCTGTCTCCTTCTGGGCTTGTACCCTGGTCATGGGCTCAGATCTAGAGATAACTCCATGACAATAAGGAAGAAGTTTTTTACACTAAGGGTGGTGAAGCACTGGAATAGTTGCCTAGAAGTGTGGCAGATACCACCTCTCTGGACATATTCAAGGTCAGGTGTGACCAGGTTCTGAGCAACCTGGTCTACCTGTAAACATTCCTGTACATTTCAGGGGAGCTGGACTGGATGACCTGCAAGGTCCCTTCCAATTCTAGCAATTCTGATTCTATATTGCTTTGTGGTGGTTCCAGTATTCAAAAAAGCTACCTGGTTTTGGCCTCAAAATCCATTTTAGTGGCCTTCATGAAAGTTTATTAGTTAAGCAATCTTTGGTATATTCTTTAATCTTCCATTGTTAGCGCAAGATATACCTCATATTAGAGAAATACTTATGTAGGGCTTAAAAAAAAAAAAAAAAAAAAAAAAAAAAAAACCACAATGAACAAGTTCAGTCATTCTATTTTTACCAAATCTCTGCATTTGTTATCTAGCTTTTTTAGTCCCAGGTAACAGAAATGAGGAAAAAAACATGTCCAGAAATAATGCAGCCATATTCAGCTGACGTCAACCAAGTTAAAACACAAACAGAAGAAAATGCAAGCAAAATGCGCCTACCTACATTACTTCTAAAATTATGAAGTTGCAAGGGTATAAAAAAGCTATTTTTAAAACCTACTTTGCCTAGCAGTTTGCAAAATACCATACTACTGAGAGAAGTCCTCATTCTTTCCTACCAGTTACACACATTGATAAGATGCCTCCTGAGCTTTCTATTCTCCAGCTTAAATAGTGCCAAAACTTGGGTTTTAAAATTCCAACTCCTGATCACTTTCAATTACCTAGCAAAATTTGCTGGTGTAGAAATTGCTGCTAAAAACAGAAATAGAGCCCCTAGGTGCTGAAATTCAAGGCTGAAATTCAAATCTGCTCTGGGATGTGTGACTGACAGAAGCATGCATATTTTCAGCGCAGACATTATTGTGTTAGAAGCCAACAGTGAAAACGATCATGTATCAGGTTCCTTGGCAGCAGTAAATTGTACTTACTTGATTACACTTTAAGGAAATATTAAAAAAAGGAAATAAATAGTAGCAAGATCTCCTTTACTGTAGGCATTATGGTATCAACTTTTTATTTCTCTCTATACAAAAGATTTCACCCACAAATGACATGGAGCATGGCTTAGTAGGAATGAGAGAGGTGATACAAAAAAGATTCTATGTCAGGATAAGATGCAGGTCAATAGACTGTATTTCAAACAGTTATTAAAAGACCAAGAAGTAATACTGAATGTTGACTTAATATTTCAGCTGAAGATATAACTACCAAATTATGCAGAAACCAGTCAGAATAAATAAAATAAAATAGAAAAAAAATAAACAGGGAGGGAAAAGATTAAGAATGACTGCAAACAGTTACAGATCGACACAGTTGAGCAGATAGTGTAAAGCTGTCTTTCCTATAGAACAATCTTTATATTTCCAGCAGCAGAGGTTAAGTAGCACTTTGTACTTCAGAGAAATAAAAATCCTTGCAAGTGTTCTTCTGCCTCTTTGATTTTTTCAAAGACTTTAAAAAAGGTTGTAAGCTTCTCATACAGAACCGAGTATGGATTATAAATGTCCTATCTGCTCATCAGGTTTGGATGTTGTATCATCCTGAAATAAAAATCCATTAGATCTTATTTTTGGCTCACTCTGGGGTATTGAAGCATGGAGGATGTTTCTTGTGTTGGTCTTCCCCGACTGACTAAAACTCATCATATCTATAATATGCCACAGAAACATATCAGCCAGAGCCCAGTAGCCTCCAGATTTCAATTATTAACTTTCACTTTTATCTGATCCCAAGTCAAAGAAAAGTAGTAAATTTAGTGGATGTGGAAGCTTAGATTTATTCTGCTAAGAAAGAATAAATCTGCTAAGAAATGCAGCTTCACCTGATTGTTTGATCTCACAGAAGAGTGCAATACTGAAACTGTAGATTTTCCATCTTTCATACATATTGAAGCTATTTTGGAGGATTCATTGTCATCATTTTCTGTAAAGAGCCTCACAGTTCCCTGCTTCTGCTGCTTAGTTTCTTCTAGTAGGATATTACTCAGATTATTGAGGATGCGTTGCCAACACCAGAAATATCTCATGAGTTTACCACACCACCTAGACAGAGAAGATCTAGGGTGGTGGTGACCTCTAGTTCTCTAACAGTTAAGTACAAGTGCTGCAAACAAAACTTCAAAGACAGTGCCATTCCTCCCAGGCTTTCCAAAAAGGATGGCATTCAAGGAAGTTACAGAGATCCCTTTCTCACCCAAGTGAATTTGACAGAACCAGATAATCTTCAAAAATTGTGGAAACAATTGTTAACCTCACATAAACAGTAGTCATCTTCAAGTTCAGCTCCAAGAATTTGAATTGCCTTCTTCCATTTTGAATTCAAGATAAATAAAAGCTGTCTTTCCCATTCATTCTAAATTCCTGCTCCTGAAGGAGTATGTAGGAGGTTTATAACATAGAATCATAGAGGGTGTTGATTTGGAAAGGGACCATGAAGATCCACAGTATCAACTCCACAGGCAAGGTTATAAGCCACTACATCAGGTTGCCCATTGCCCTGCTCAGCCCAGTCCTGAACACCTCCAGAGTTGGGGCATCCACATTTCTGGACAACCTGTTCTAGCACTTCAACACACTCTTGAGAAAATATTTTCCCCCAGTATCTAACCTAAATCTCCCCTCTTTCAGTTTTAAATTGTTCCCTATTGTCTCATCACTATCAGATTGTATAAAGCTCTGTCTCCTCCCCGATTATAAGCTCCTTTTAGTATTGGAAGGCCACAATGAGGTCTCTCCAGTTAACATAGGTTACACTGTTGTTGGTTTTTACTATGGACCACCTGATCAGAGTGAGGAAGTTGATGAGGTGATTCTTGAAGTGCACTGAAGATAACTGTCTGATGCAGGTGTAGGAGGAGCCAACGAGGAGAGGTATGCTGATGGACCTTGTTACAAACAAGGAAGGACTGGTTGAGGATGTGAAGGTTGAATGCAGGCTTTAATGCAGCAATCATGAGTAGAGTTCAGGATATTGCATGAAAGAAACAAGGCAGTAAGAATTTCAACTCTGTGATTCAGAAGAACCAACACTGACCTCTTCAAGAATGTATTTGAAGGTATCCTAAGAGTTAGAGCATCAGAAGGTAAGGGGGGGAGGGGTGGAACCAAGAAATTTGGCTGACATTTAAGAACTTCTTCGTCCAAGCTCAAGATTGGTGCACTCATAATAGTAAGAAGTAAGGCAGGAGAACATGAAGAAGCAAGAAGCTCACAGAAAAACTCAAGTGGAAGAAGAAATTCTACAGAATATGGAAAAGGGATTTGGCCACATGGGAAAAATATATAAACACTGGTTTGCAGAGATGCAACAAGGAAGGCTAAGGCCCACTACAAATTAAATCTAGTGAGGGAGGCCAAGGACAATAAGAAGTTTGTTAAGTTGTAAGGTAATTGTGTAAGATCATTTCAGTTACATCACTGATTAAGGATGGCACATTTTCAACAAACTCTGCCTAATCATTGCTTTGCCCATGTGTGCATCCTCTACAGAGCCAGCAGACTGAGTTCTCAATAGGCTTTCCCAGAAACAGCTGACTTCAGTAGTTGCACTTTCCTTGGGAGAAACCTCACAATTTTGCTCCAGAACAGATATGACTTTCATCTGCTTCTGAGATAAAAAGAACAGCTGTCTTCTCCAATGAGAAAAATAATCATGACATCAAGAGAGAATTCTGCATGACTATGCAGGTACTATTAACACTGAAGCTGTTTCTCCAACCTGAGAAGAAACATACCCCCCTCAACAGTTTGGTGCAGCATAACCTTTTATAGGGTCCCAGAGTCCTTCCATCTTCTTATTTCCACTTTCAGATGCTATTCAAGAAGTTTAATTCCAAGCCACAACTTGCAGTTCCATAATCCAAAATAACAGTACAAACAGCATTTCATACTTGAAGGTAACACCAACTTTGAAACAAATTAGTTCAGTGCTAGAAAAAAAAATACTTGCTTATGTAAAACCAAATCCTATTTTTAGATTCTGCCTTATGGTCCTTTGTGATCTTCTTCAACAAGCCTGAGCAGAAATTAATACAGGAAAAAGGATCCAAAGCTCTTAGATTTCCATCCTATCTTCTTTGAATTGCCTTTCTTTGTGTTATATTAAACAGTGATAACAAAGTAAGAGTGATACAGAGCACTAGTCCCATAGGACTGAAAGCAGAAGCATCCCAAAAGATTTCTGCTGAACAAAGCTCAAGAAAGGTACGCTGCAGCTTCTAAGTTTTCCACTTCAAAGATCTTAGTAATCATACAGTTAAAAAAATAATTTTACAGAGGTATTAAACACCCTGAATAACTGAGTACAAGATAAAAGATTGCTGTAGGAAAGTGCATACATTATAATGTCTGCATCCTTAAGAGTAAGAAATTCGGGAAAAGGTGGCAAGAGGCCTGCCTGAATGAGCAAGGAACTCATGGATAAACTGAAAGGAAAGAAGGTGCATGAAATGAGGAAAATGAGGAAAAAAGACCTGTCCATCTGGAAAGAATATAGGAATATTGTAAGGACTTGTAAGGATGCAATAAGGAAGCCAAAGGCCCTCTTGGAATTAAATCTTGCAAACGAGGTAAAGGATAACAAGAAAGGTTATTAACTATATCAAGAGAAAAATGAAGGCTAGGGAAAATGAGTCCCCTACTAAATGAGGTGGGTGCCTTGCTAACAGAGGACGCTGAGAAGGCAGATACTGAATGCCTTCTTTGCTTCTTTAATGCTAAGACTAGCCCGCAGGAATCCCAATCTCTGGAGTTGAGAAATTCTGGTTAAAGGAAGACATTCTGTTGGTTGAGGTGGATCTGGTCAGGGAGCACGTAGGCAAAATCAATGCACACAAATCCATGGGGCCCAATGGGATGGATCCACGTGTGCTGAGGGAGCTGGCAGAGGTGATTTGCTGAACTGCTCTTTATCATTTTTGAAAGGCCCTGGCAAATGGGAGAGGTGCCTGAAGACTGGAGATAGCCAGTGTCCACTCCAATCTTCAAAAAGGGCAAGAAGGAAGATCCAGGAAACCACGCCAGTCGGCCTCACCTTCATCTCTGGAAAGGTGATGGAAGCTTGTTCTGGATGACATCTCCAAGAAATTGGAAGAGAAAAAGGTTATCAAGAATAGCCAACATGGATTCACCAAGGGGAAATCATACTTTACCTGATAGCCTTCTATGATGTCATCACTGACTGGGTAGATGCAGTGGATGTTGTGTACCTTGACTTCAGCACTATGTTCTTTGTCATGAAAGTTGGTGCTGTGTCTTATCTTGTTCAACATCTTCATCAACAACCAGGATGAAGGCATAGAGCCCACCCTCAGCAAGTTTGCTGATGATACAGAGCTGGGAGGTGTGGCTGACACACCTGAAAGCTATGCTACCATTCAAAAAGTTCTGGACAGACTAGAGAGTTTGGCAGGGAGGAATCTGATGAGATTTAACAAGAGCAAGTGTAGAGTCTTGCACCTAGGGAAGAATAATATGTGCCGCATACATCAGCACAGCTTACGTAGAGACTTACCTGCTGGAAAGGAGCGCTGCAGAGAAGTGATGGGGTGTCCTGGTGGACAACAGGTTGGCCGTAAGCCAGCAGTGTGTCCTTATGGCCAAGGCCAATGGTATCCTGGGGTGCATCCTCAGGTGTGGCCAGGAGGTGATCCTCTTCCTGTACCCTGCCCTGGTGAGGCCACATTTATAACACTGTGTCCAGTTCAAAAAAGAGAGGAATCTTCTGAGAGTCCAGAGGAAGCCCACAAAGATGATTAACAGCCTGAAGCATCTCCCTTATGAGAAAAGGCTGAGTAACCAGGGTCTGTTCAGCATGGGGAAAAGACCACTGAGAGGGGAATCTGATTAATGTTTGTAAGTATCTACAGAGAGGTAGGAGACAAATGGATGAGGCAGGCTCTTCTTGGTGGTGCATAGCCAATAGGATAAGAAGTAATTGCCTAAATCTTGAACATAGGAAGTTTCATACAAACATGCAGAATAACTTATTACAGTAAGGGTGACAGAGCAGCAGGTTGCCCAGTTTGTGGAGTCTCCTATGGAGATGTTCAAGGCCTGGCTGCATGCCTACCTGTGCAACCTACTGCAGTGTATCTGCTTTAGCAGGAAAGTCGGACTCAATGATCTTTTGAGATCTCCCCCTCCAATCCCTGCAATTCTGTGATGTCTAAACTTTTCCAGAGTACCAAAAAGCAAGGATGAAAGTATTTACTTTTTTTTTTTTGATAGAAGGTAAAACAGTGCCACCCACTGCTTTTCCAGGGTATCCCCTTGCCTTCTGAGAGCTGCAGAAAGGTCAACATGCCCTTTTGCAATCGCTTAACAGCCAGCTAATCCTAAGCCTTTCCATCCGCCTACTCTCCAACACTGTGCTCCTATACAAGGTTATGCATTTACAGAAATATTTCAGCCACTAATAAAACTGCACAGAGGTAAACCTCTCTTTTAAGAGTATGTTCTAGTATACCTGAAATTTTGCATCATCCCTTCATCACACCAGAAACCCAGCTCCACCCACCACTACTTTTCAAGCTAGGCCCAAAGTCATTCTTTAATATCAATATGCCTACCCAACATTTTGTGTTCCATTCAGCTTGGAAGAAGCAAGTTTTGAATCCGAAGTTCAGCAGTAATCTGAATTAGTAATACTCAAGCCTTGGTAAATCAAAAAGAAAAGCATTCAAGGATAGTTCAAGCTCAAGGGAAAACAGATTCCAAATAATGTGCAAGTTCTCCGCAGTTCTTGAGGTGACAGCATTAAGATGCATATGCATGTTCCTAGCAGGATCTCTGTAGGGAAGCAGGTTTCATCATGTTTGTACTACTTCCTGATCAATACCTAAAATGTCACTCGACATGTACCTGAAGTGCCAATCATTCACTCTTAAGAAACACTTTTATTCTAAGTTCAGTTATTCTTTAAGTGAGTAAGTGCTAAAGAGTTTTTTTTTTTTTGTTTTGGTTTTTTTTTGTTGTTTTTTTTTTTTTTTAAAAAAAAAAAACTCCCAGACACAAAATTAGCAAGTTTTCACTGGTCCTAAACACCAAGACAGAAGTTAATAGACAAAGTAACCAGACAATTTAATGAATTCATATTTTGCTACAGGGGTTCAACATAGCAATACAGATCTGCAGAAAGAAGGTACCGGTGTGACTTTGAATACAATATTCTTTTAATAGTAATTGTACACAAATGTATTGTAGACATTTTTTCATTGTACAGTACATTTGAAATTAAAATATAAGTCTCAAACATAATGAAGTTTGTATACTGCATTTGTTAGACATATTTGGCTAAGAACAAGGCATATTCTAGCCCATGCTTCAGAGTTACAATGAAGTTCAGGTACATGAACAGGAATATAGTTTAATGATTTATAACTCTTTTGGTCTATTTAACAGAAAACCAACCAACTGAAGCAGAACTTCATCATTAAATCCTTTCACACTACCATCTTCAACAACATCATACAGTGGCTTACTGTCAGTTCCCCAGCAGATATTCTTCCGAGAGTTTTTCTGAATTGTTTCTGCAGTTAATGCTAAAGTATTTAATTGGTAACAAAAGAAAGCAAAGTATTTTCCATCTGTCACTACAGCCTGTGATACAAAAGGACGAGTCACATCTGCTTCATTCCAGAATCCTACCAAAAAAAAAAAAAAAAAAGCACTGATTATGGGGCTCAGTTCTCATAGCATACACATCTAATTCCCACTTCTGAATACAACAAAATACTAGCTGAAACTAAAAAGATAAAATACAGCCACTAGTTAAAAGTTTCTCAAGATCAGAGACATGCTAACATAACTAGGTTCTGTATCTAGCTCCATTTAAAGCCTGGACACCAATCACAATGTTAACACAAACTCACTTTCTGTAACAGAGTATGAGAGTAAGAAACCTTCTTTCGCTAGAACAGCAGATCACAGTTCAAAAGATTTTCAGGGCGAGGTTCAAAGTCAACTGAGACACTACCAGTATTTGACAAAAGAATCACCAACTGACGAAAAAACCTGTAACAAAATGCTGCTGTATATTTTTTATCTCCTTCAAGGAAAATATTTCAAAGGGCTCCTCTCTTTATTTCAAATCAAGACGTGAACTGCAAATAACTATTATGCATTGATTCTTCAGTACTTCTCATTTTCACTCTTGCCAACAGCAGATGGCAAGTAAAGCACAGTGAAAGTGTATTCGAATGCTTCAAACTACCTGACAAGAATTTGAAAGAGATCTTAATTTCAGCTTCAGTTTCTTGAACAGCATAAAATTTTGAAGTGAAATTACTACCACACTCATGACATTCTCCAAAATACTAACTGTATAATTCTTCATAACAGAATCCTAAAAAAAAAAAAAAAACCCAAACAAACAAACAAAAACAAAAAAAAAAAAAACAGCTTTCCATTTGGTTTACCTCCTAAGAGAAGAGAAAGATTGTTATTTGGCACTTCATACACAATAATCTGCTACCTCTGCTGGTAGCAGGTACAGGAGGTCAGTCTCATATTTTTACACTGTTACCATACATGTTTTTTAGAACAGCAGCATCTCAAGAGGACAAAAAATGCAACGTTTTCTAGAGAAAGAAGCAAGCAGAAAATTCATCTACCTATCCATGTATTCCCAGATGCTTTTTCTGCTTGTTTTTACACAAAGAGGAATAAAATCCCACAGTGATCGTCTTACCTTGATACATTGCTTGTGCTGCTGTCCAAGCAAAGAGACTTGCAATACCATTAGCTCGATAAACAACTTCAATCTGATCCTCAAGATTTGCTACCTTAAACCTCTGTCTATTCAGTTTATCAGGAATAAGATGAAACTGGGTGTGGCCATAGCAGCATGGATCTGCTACCTTTGATCCTGTGTCCACCAAAAAAAAAAAAAAAAAAAAAAAAAAAAATTACAACTGAGTAACAGAATACTCTTTATAATCCAGAACAAACAAACAACCCACAATTCTTCACTATCAGAGCCCAAAACTCAGAAAATTAAAACCTCTACCATAAATCTACACAAATATTGAGATTCTTCCTTTAATGTGAGAACTGACTGCTTTTTGCAGAAGTTCACATAATAAAATCTCTGAAGGATATGTACCAGTACAAAGCAAGTTTTTCTGATGAATTTCTATCCAACTCAACTCCTTTAAACAAACCCTGAAACAAAATACAATATGTACAAGAGGACACTATTCCTCATTACATAACTGATATGGATCTATCTATTGAGGTTTGTTTATTATAATATTATATAATATGTATTGTCATACATTATAATATAAATATATAAATAGATAGCTCTCTCTGCTGAAAGAAGGTAAAAAGTCAGGTGGAGTGTTTTTGGGAGAGATTGTTGGCTTGCTATTTTACATAGAAGAAAAACAGTTAATGTTTCATGACCAAAAATTCTTACCTATAAATACCTTGTTTTCATACTGTTTTTTGAACAATGGCAGTTTGGATGGTTTGTGATCAATAACAGGAACATCTCCAAGATCTGACTCCAGTGGCACAATCTTGAAGAAAACAAAAGAAAACAGCCACTACGTAACCCATGTTTCTGATATCAGGAAGAATACAGAGTTTTCTGGTCAAGCACAAGAAAGTGAAATTCCCGCTTACAGACACTATATATAATTTACTGAAAATATGTTTGCAACAGAACTTCATGTCTTAAAGCAAGTGATAGTACATTCACGTTATATTCATATCTGAATTTTCTGTAAAATTCAAAGTCTTGTGTGAAATAGCACTAACAATATATACAAAAATAGTTCTAGCAGCAGTCAAACTAACACGTAGCAGAAGAGTGAACTTATTCTCATTGCTGTGCATTATGAAACATTTCAAGGGGTGCTAGGTAAATTAAAAAGCGTGTCCATGCATAACACTATGTCACAGAACATATCCATTAATATTTAAAAACTAATGATGTAACTGCTGAAGCCACACAAGCTTGTGTGTTCCTACCATTTATTAATGAGCTTATTCTCAGAAAATGCTGTAATTCTGACAAGATTTAACTGATTCCATTTATTAGTATTAGTGGGACTTGGCTGCACTGACAGTACAGGCAGTAATCAACCACAAATGTGGGTGCTATAGCAAGTAGTGGGGACTTCTTGCATCACATATTTGTACCAGTTCTGGCACAAATACTTGTCTAAAAAACCGTGTGTATTGAAACATTTGACAGGAATACCTAAGCAAACTGTGCAATCATGTAGGCAGAGTTTTACAAATAATTTAAGGAAAGCGGAGCATAGTTTTAAGTGTGATGGAAGGAGCGTAATAGATCCTTACAGGCTACATAATTAGCACTCTGTGAACATAAATGAGAAGTGTCAGAATACCAAATCACGCTCAGAATTTCAAAAATCAACTGTTATGCTCTGTTACTAGATACATGCTTTTATTCTTTAATTTTCATTTTTCTCGTCATCTTACTTATTCTCCTTCACCATTAAAATTACCTTCCACATCACATTCCTTATTTTTGACTCCACTTATTGGCACAACCATAAAACTTAAAAACAATTAGCTAATGGTAACAACGTACTTAAAAGCACAAGTATGAACATTATTAAGTTCAGAAGGCTTTCTCAATAGCTATACAGCATTTACTTACACTGCAAGCCTTAAGAGTGGTAAGACACAGAAATATACTATGTAATTTGATTAACCAGGTTTTGTACGTGCTGCACCACATACTACTGCACAGCTTCAGCAATAGAAATATAAATGAAAATACATGTTATTAACTAGCTGTTGAAAATAGTCACACCTCTGGAAGCTGCTTTGGTACACGGATCTGGAGGTGCGGCTTATCATCTATTTGAAATCGCACAGGATCGACTCTACCTTTTCGATGTCCATGAACTACAACTTCCTCACCATGATGCCAGTAATAGTTTACTTCAGGGTTCAGGTCTGAAACAGAACAAAGGAGCAGAGGCAAACAAAGATCACACACTTGTATTTTAAACACAGCAACACAGCAATACAGCAAGACAAATCCAAACCTGCTCACACTGCAAGAAACAGCAGCGATGAGATCAATAGCAATGCTCAATACGCTGCACCTGTGACAATCCCAGAGCTACAGCCCTACCCAGAAAGCCCGCATCCCTCTCCCACCACCCAACCCCACTCCGCACCCAGAGAGGAGGCAGCCAATAGTGGGTTGCGCTTGCATAGAAAGGCGGCAAGGGAGGAAACAAGCTGCGTGAGGAAAGGCGCGGGTGTGTGGTCCTGGTCACGGTAGAGGAACGGTCGCTTCTTGTTCTGATAGAAGCTCTCCTGCAAGAGCGCATCGCACGCGAGGTCACGCAGCACGTCCAGGCCGAGCTCTGCCACCGCTTCGGCCGCGGGCTCCGTCGCTGTTGCGGCCTCAGGTGCTGCCGCTCCCGGCTCCAAGGCCTCCGCAGCCCCCGATGACGCAGGCCCAGCCGCCGCCGTTCCCCGCTCCAAGGCCTCGGCAGCCCCCGCCCCGGGCCCCGGTGCTTTCTCGACCGCTCTGGGCGGCAGCCCCGGCACGAAGGCGGTCTTGGTGAAGCTCCGGTACCAGCGGTCGGCGTTGAGAGCGAAGGTCTGCGGGTAGACCATGTACTTGGGCCGCTGCAGCTTCCCGTACAGCCGCAGCTTTTCCTCGATAGTGGCAGCCTCGTGCACCTGCTGGTAGAAGAGCTCCAGGCGGCGCCGCTTGGCCGCCTTGCTCCTCGCCGTGTGGGACGCCACGATGGGGGGGTAGAGCGGGGCAGGAGCGGGGGGGGGCGGCGGCGGCGGCGGGGCTGCAGGGTCCTGCGAGAACCAGCAACGACCGTGCCACAGCAACCGCCGCCCCCTGCACGCCGCCATTTTGCAGAGCTGCGGGACAGCGGAAGGGCATGGCGCCCGGATGAACAGCTTGATTGGACGGCGGACCCCACGTGAAAGAGACAACCTCCAATCCGCGCGCTCCTACGATAGAGCAAGCGGTGCCGGGAAAAAAATATAGGGTGGGGTTTTAAAGTGAGTCACACCGCCACGCGCCCGTCTCCAGGAAGGGCGGTGTCGTTTACGCGCATGCGCTTCTGTTTTCCCGCCGCCTTCTGGGGACGAGAACTACCTCTCCCAGGAGGCACGGCGGGCAAAGGAGGGGACCTTGGTCCCGCCTCCGCCCTGCTTTCCTCAGACTTTACGAGATGGATGGGATGCTTGCAAAGATGCGAAGGCCTTGGCAGGATTAACATGTTTATTACCTTCTGATTAAGCCATGAAATAAAATGTGTTAGAACATGCAGCCAGCTCTCATGTTATTCCAAGGTTTATGGCAGGGAAATGGATGTCTGAGAAACTGCCATCTTGATCCATCTAATGAGAGATTGCCTGCCTGCTACCCTTTTTTTGTCCATGTCTCCTGAAAGCAAAACAGTGATGTTGCCCACACGCTGCAAGTCTTTGCCTTCTGTCATTCAGGAAGGCCAGGTTTTATGAGCCAACGCAGTTTTGAGTCATGAGCAAATGCACTCATCTTCAGTGATTAGAAAGAAAGTTCAGATTGAATGATAAATTATTTCTAAAATGTAAACAAAAAATATACTTACTGGATCATTTTCTTCCTAGAAGTATTAAGGAAAAAGAAAACTGTACAAACCAAGAAATAGAGCAGAATTTTGAGAAAACTTCTGACTGAATCCGAAAGCCTTGATATGTATGACTCATTCCAGGATACGTGGAACACAGTTCAGCCTCATTTTCTCTGTATATTCATGGATGTTCAACCTTTGGGCTTGTCTGGGCCACATGCACTACAACAGTGAGCACTATAACTGCTTGATAGAGCAAATTCTCAGCTCCAAAGCACTGTTCTTAATAGTGCTGTTGTCTAGCCATTAGCTGTTGTCTCGCTCCAGTTATTGGTAGCCAGATGGTTCATGATAGATGTATACTGGACATGAGATTAAGACTCAGAAAGGAGTCAAATATTTGCCGGACCGGTTTATTATAAGAGTTTTGGTTAGCTAGGTCTGAAGATGGGAGGTGGGACACAGAAAGCAATAGTAAAATAAAATACAAGCATGGATTTGCTATAGAAATGCAGAGAAAATCACCGCCGCAGTGTCTCAATGGCTCAAGAGTCCAGTTGGCAGCAGGGGTGGCAGGTGAAGATTATTTCTTGGTCAGTACAGGCAGAAGGGAAATGAACAATGGAGAAGCGCATAACATATATTTGCAAAGTCTGTATATATATGTGTACAGTTCAGTTCTTCTTAGGTTGCCAGTAGAAACAGCATGTCCAACCCAGGTGCAACAGCCTGGTAGAGGCATGTCCACATCATAGAAGCTAGGGCCTCCACACAAGGCCAAGCCCCTGCATCTCAGGAATAGCCTGGAAAGTGATAAGCAACAAGATATTCCTCTTATCTTCCTTGTTCCTGACACTCTGATGTAGGGAGAGACACCTCCAGTTGTCCTTGCGTTCTACAATAATATTTGAGAGAGAAGGAAAACGTCTTTTGCACAGTGTCTCACAGCTATGCATTTTCATCAGCCATGAACACACTTGTAAAAACCTTTTAGTGCTGCTGCCACTGCTGAAACACACCACCTACTACCTCATTGTGGTCTCCATAATGCATCTGTGAGGTTCAATGGCAGTGGTTGCAATTCTTAGTGAGCTCTCAATGTGATATCTGATTGCAACTCAGTACAATCCATTTGAAAAAAAAATTCACTTTTGTCAAATGAAAATGAACATGCAAATTTACCAACAAATTTGGGATTTTATCAGCAGTCTTGAAAACTATTTTCAAATTCCTTTATCAAATGGTAAATGTGGCTGCATACTTTTCACTATTCACAGGACTGTATTTAGACAATGTGTCAAAATGCATAGTATTATTTGCCACAACTTGAGTTGGCAATGCACTGTACCCTCCCCATGCCCAGACAGTGCTGATGGCACAACAGTGTGTAGCTGTGAGTGAGGCCTGGCTGCTTGGTGGATCAGAATCGCCACCATGACTGTGTGGGGCAGAGGGCAGCTGCATTGCTTCACTTCTTTAACTTCAGTGTAGCTTTCCAATTTGGAGAGGATGTTGTGGGGTACAGTGTGAAAAGCCTACCAAAGGCCAGATAGATGACATCAGTGGCTCTTCCCTTGACCTTTGATATACATACACCATCACAGAACGCCACTTGTTTGATCAAACAGGATTTGCCCTTGGTGAAGCCATGCTGGTTGCCCCATATCACGTCCCCGTCATCCACATGCTTTAGTACAGATTCCAGGAGGATCTGCTCCATGATGTTTCCCAGCACAGGGATGAGACCGATAGGTCATTAGTTCTCAGGCTCACACTTCTTACCCTTCTTAAAAATGGATGTGATATTGCCTTTTGTCAGTCACTAGAGAGTTTTCAGAATTTTCAGAAGAGCTTGGCAACTACATCATCCAATTCTCTCCGGACTCTAGGATGCATCTTATCAGGACCTATGGATTTGTGGATACTCAGGTTCCTCAGGTGGTCACAAACATGATCTTCACTTACAGCAGGAGAGACGTTGCTACCCCAGTCCCCTCCTTCTAATCCCATTGTTCAAGACTGTGTAACAAGCAGTTATCAGAGAAGACCGAGATAAAAAGAGTTTTTGAGTACTTCAGCCTTCTTGTCTGTTGTCACCAGCTTGCCTGCGTCAGTCACTAGCAGGTGTACAACATTCTGGACTTTCAGTATCTAAAGGAGAGATACAGGAAAGGGGACAGACTTTTTATCAGGGTCTGCAGTGATAGGACAAGGGGAAATTGTTTCAAATTTAAAGAGGTTAGATTTAGGTTGGATATAAGAAAAAAGTCTTTTATAGTGAGAGTAGTGAGGTACTTGAACAGGTTGCCCAGTGGGCTCTGAGCAACTTGATCTAGCTGTGATGTCTGTGTTCATTGCAGGGGAGTTGGATTAGATCATCTTTAAAGGTACCTCCAATTCTAAGAATTCTATGATTATATGATAATCTTCCGTTTGCCATACATATAACGTCTCAGAAAGTCCAGACTTCTTTTTTTTTTTTTTTTTCTCTTTCTAGATATATTAATGGAATTTGACTCCTCCCTTGCAAAGCATTGAAGGTACTAGACCTCAGATTTTGATGATGGGCCATTTAGGCAGCAGTGTTGCTCTTTTTTTTTTTTTTTTTACAATGTCCAAGCGCCCTGGAAGCCTGTTTTTTCCTTGATTGATAAAGGACACTGGCAAGAGTTAGTCCCTTGTAATCATGGAAATACATATAAACTTAGATTTAAAAAAAAAAATCACCATTACTATTCCTAGATATTCCTAGAATCAGAGGGTATCATAGAATAGTTTGGGTTGGAAGGGACCTTTAAGATCGTCTTGTTCCAACCCCTGCTATAGGCAGGGACACCTCCCTCTAGAGCAGGTTGCTCAGAGCCCCATCCTGGCCTTAAATGCTTCCAGGTAGGGGGCATCCACAGCCTCACTGGGTGACCTGTTCGAGTGTCTCACCACCCTCACAGTAAAGAATTTCTTCCTGATATCTAGCCTAAATTTACCCTCTTCCAGTTTAAAATCATTTCTCCTCATCCTGTCATTATACCCTTATAAAAAGTCCCTCTCCAGCTTTCCTGTAGGCCCCCTGGAAGGCTGCTGTATGGTCCCCCAAGCCTTTTCTTCTCCAGGCTGATAAGCACCAACTCTCTCTGCCTGTCCTCATAGAGGAGGTACTCCAGCCCTCTGAAAATCTTTGTGGACCTCCTCTGGACCTGCTCCAACAGCTCCATGTCTTTCCTGTGTTGAAGGCCCCAGAACTGGATGCAGTTCTCCAGATGAGGACTTATGAGAGCAGAGTAGAGGGACAGAATCACCTCCCTTGACCTGCTGTTCACACTTCTCCTTATGCAACCCAGGATACAGTTGGTTTTCTGGGCCATAAGCCCATACCCATAGTACTGGCTCATGTTGAGTCTTTCAGCACTCCCAAATGCTTCTCCTCAGGGCTCCTCTCAAGCTATTCTCTACACAACCTGTATTTGTGCTTGCAGATAGGTGACTAGACTGTACCTATTATTTTATACAAAGGATTGTATTACTAATTTTGTGCTGCTCTTAAAAATCTTTCTCGTCATACTGTCAAATCAGAACTACCTCCTTGCAACTGTACAACACTGTGAACAGATTTTGCATATTTTGAGGATATTTTAAACCTTCAAAAACACAATACAGAATAAAAAAGAACTAAATGTGAGTGGTGAGGCAAGTGAATGTTTAAGGGATTTGTTTTATTTTCCTTACTATTTAAAGGCTTTCGATGATTCCTGCACTCTGATATGGACTATAACAGTAGATTAGAGGTGTCAGGAAGAAGTGCTGTGCTTTAATATACACTAAAAATCCTTGATCTTCTGGTGTTCTAGTCACAGGTCAACCTTATTTGCTTCATGTACTGCACACTATTATTCATCTTGATTTAGGAAATGCAAACCCATGGATAAAAAGGTCCAATAGACAGTGTGGTTAAAGATACTGGCATACTTTTCTGGCAGCTCCATATTAAGTTTTTGATTATATGTTATCCAACCATCTATCTCCCTGTTCTGAAAAGCAACTAACCATTAAAAAATGATCTGTTTTCTTTCTTTACTGAAAGAACCACTCTGCAATATCAAAATTATCCTAAATTGATCTTTATATTGGTTAAATGAATGCTTAAATGCATGGATGTCCAGCCTTTTGGCTTGCCTGGGCTGCACTGAGTGAACAGAAATTGTCTTGGGCTACATATGCAAGGTCACTCTGAAAATAATTCCTTCCATTTATTTAACTGGAAATTACAACTGATACAAAGAGCACAATAACACTATTTGATAGACCAAAATCTCAGCTACAAAATGCCATAAGCTATGCATTTTCACCTCCAATGAGCAAGAGTCTGCATGCTATAGTTTGTGCCAGCAAAGGTGACCTACTGTCACTGTCACCACTGCTGAAATGCGCCACCAACAGCATCTCTGTGCTCAGATCTACTGACTGGTCTGCATAAACGTTCTCAAGTGTTGATGAATGTCAATTGGTGCAATTTTTTCTGTATGGTAGAATTCAGTGACAGACTTTGCTTCATGCACACTTTCATGTCAGACACCATTCTGTAAGACTGCCCCTCTGCTGTTGTCTATCATATGGTGACAAAATGCAATGGAATATCGGTGGGAAGATTCAGCCTCCACTACCATACCACCAATCTGCCTTTTTTTACCATGTGCCAATATAATAAAATTGAAGGCATTAATTTTTGAGAAGCCTTCACAAGATACATAATATAGTTCATGTATGTAAGTCACAAAACTTGTTTGGATCTTTGATGTTGTTTTTTTGTTTTTGTTTTTGTTTTTTTTTTAAAGAGAGCAACAAAAGCACGTTACTACTGGGATATTTAACCTTGTTTTTGTGAATGTGCATCAGTGGTTCCGTGGCAGTGGCTGCAGTTCTTCGTTAGCTCCCTTTGTGAGTTTTCAAAGATTTTTGGTGAAATTTTACTCCACTGCTATTCCACTCCTTCATCCTTGAAAACAGTTGTTCACAAATGCACAGACTGCCAAAAAGCACTGGTATGAATAAAGTGTGGCTGTGAAGTGAGGAATGTTTTCCTTTGATAAGACAGGGCTTCTAAAAGTAAAGAGACATGGTCAGAAATTTGAGTTGAGTGTCTTGATCACAACCCTGTGGATTCCATTTGAAAATTCCCAGGTTATGTACTTATGTCATCTGAAAATGGAGTTGCAAAAATAACAAAAAAAAAAAAAACAATGATTTTTTGGCAGTCTTGAAACCTGTTCTCCAGTTCCTTTATCAGAACAGAAAGCACAGCTACATATTTTTTGTTGTTCACAGGACTATGTTTAACCAATGAATGCCAGGGCTGGGACTGGCCACTTGGGGCAGAGCCTCTGTGACAGCAGAGGCAGGTGGCACTGGGCAGTGGGCAGTATGCAGTGCTTGCTGGACCAGGCCGCATGCTGGCTGCTGGTGAGACATGCATGGTTAAACAGAACTTTAGGAAACTCGTATGTCAAATGCTCAATATAAATGCTTAAAGTGAACACTATAGCCAGTCATTAAATCTCTAAAACAGAACCAAGAATGAAAACTGTCTCTCAGTTGCAAATTAATTGCAATTGGAGATTGATAGAAGCCCAAAGGTAGCTCAGAAAACAATGCAACGAACCTTACCAAAGGTCCTCTTTAGGTAAGTGTTGTCTGAAAGGAACATTCAGTAAACCAATCTTCCGCATAGAGATTGGATAATGATTTATGGCAGAGCTGTGCAGGTTTGGGCACTAAGTGGTCTTCCATAAAGCTAGCATACCCCAGGATTTTCATGACGCTTTTTTATACATATTCTTATCACTGGACCACTTCTCTTAAAGTCTTTGGCTGAAGTTGGTCACTTAAGATAGGGCTAATCTCACTCCCTGCAAGTTGTTCAAGTCATGCTATTTAACTACATGGGTTTTTTTTCAAGATGCTCCTATCTTCAAAGACAAGTTTAATTGTTGCGCTGTGATTGAGTTCCTCTATTTAATCACATTAGCAGTTTCAAGGATTGTCATCCTGACTTAGATAAAAGTACATATTTGCTATATCTAAGGATACATACACAAAAGTTTGTACAAAAATTAGCTCCTGCTTGATTGACACTTCCCCTGCTTGAGATTTATCTAGCAATACAGATTAGACCAGTCTCTTTTTCTCTGAGGCTTTGTTAATTAATATCAAGTAGCACTTAGTCATACACTGATATAACATACAAGCAGACAAATGCTAACATTATTAGAAATGCAGCTGCTGTGACTTTCCATATCTGTAAATTCAAATAAATCCATAAATATAAATCAGGGAACCAGGAAGATGAGCACAAATCCAGAAACCAGGTGTAGGGAACCTGCCTTAGCAGGGGGGTTGGTCCCGATGATCTCTAGCAGTCCCTTCCAACCCCTACAATTCTGTGATTCTGTGATTCTGTGAAACCCATTTTAACAGCAATCTGATCTATTTGTTACATTATTTAATGAAACTTATTCTGATCCCCTTGGTCTCCTGGTTTCCATGCACTTTCCTCAGTTTTCTTACTCATCCTAAGGCAATGGATGTGCATCATCCCAAATTAGTTCCTTCATTTCTGCATTTAAATAAATATGTATACTTACACAAATAGGTAAAAGATAGTATGAGTCATATCAGAGTTACAAGAACAATATTCACTGAGTACTGTCCAATCCTAAATAGGTATTAAAAATGTTCCAGGTGCAGTTCGTGTGTATCTTTTGATTTTCAGCTACAGAGAATCTCTCTTCAGCTCTCCACTTCTCCCACATATTTACCTTTATCTTCATGTAATTAACCCAAAAATTAATCTCTTTTTTACCATAGTATACACTGTTTGGAGCACCAGATAAGGTTCTTTCCATTTCTTGGCCAAAGATTCATCTTTCCAGGTTCAAAGATACACTTGTTCTTCTGGTTTAAAAAAATACACAGGCATGTCCAGGGATACTGAGGTTCTTCACTGCAGTGGTGTGAAGAAACAACTTTTGCCAAAGACAAGACAAGAGATAGTAAGTGTCAGATCACAAGCTATATATGTCCGATTGCCATTTCCCGTAATATTTATAGTATATGAGGTTCTCTATCTGATGAATGCTCCTGGAATACAAAATCTTGAAATTGCTTCTTTGAGTAAAAATTATATTACTTCTCTTGCTTTGTTTGCTTGGCACAGGAATGCCCCAGGCCACTCTGAAAAGGTATCAGCCAATAGTAATGACTATTTATACCTGTTACATTTCAGTAATTCAGAAAAATTAATTTGCCAATATTCCAGGTATGGAACCTTTTCTAACCTGTCCTGGTGCAAGGTCTCCTCCGAATTTTAGGATTATTTTTAAGACATATCCTGCACCCCCGGAAATTATTTTTCGCCATCAGTAACTGTATCTTCTTACTGCTTCAACTTCTAGGGTGACAATTGCTTATCCAGCATTCCATTTCCCCCTAGCCACAAGACTGCTTCAGTGAACAGCTCCCAGTCAGGGTTTTCCAGAGGGTATCTTTTAGGGCTGGCTAGATGGAATGTACTTGTTCACTTGCTTGCAAACAATCACAATAGCTCTCCTCTCTCGTTTAAAGGCAACAATGATGCTGGGTTAGAATACTTGGCATTTTCAATGTCACATCAATAATGCTGAATTCCTACCTTGCCATTGTTGCAGTTATTTAGCCACTGCATTACCAAACAAGGTAGCACTTTGCTTAAACTTCTAAGGAAACACCATTCAGCGGAGCTGAGTCTTTCATCCCATTGGGCTTTCCCATTGAAAAGCAAACAGTTTCTGGCTTTGCTATTCCAAGAGAATGAAAAAGAAAGTGTCTTTCAAATTTCAAACTGTAAACATTAGAGTCAGCTATAATTGTCAACAAAGTGTAGGGGGTTTGGTACTACAGATGCATATTGGTAACAATTTGATTAAAAGCTTTCGAAGCTGACATTATCCAATAATCATGAAAACATGTTTTTTAATAGGGTACAATGGAGTACTATATTTCAACTAGTATTCTTGTAGTAGTTCACACTTTACAAAATTCTCTATGGCAGGTTCTAGCCCAATATTGGCCCAATATTGGCCTCCAGCTTCATAAGATACTGATTTTCTCTTACCATTTTAGCTGCTAGTTACAAATTTACTTCTGCCAGCTCAGCAGATTTGGCTTTTCTGTGACACATTCACGAAGCGCACTACTGCATTCATGATTTCAGATGGAATTTCAGTCAGTCACTTTGTAGAGGAATTGCCAGGTCACAACCTGAAACAATGGTTGAGCATGAAGTGAAAGGCATGGCTAACCCAGGGAAATCAGGTGCAAGCAATGCACCTGACAAACCAGACTGTGGATCCTCGTCTCCACACCCTCACTTAAGGTTTAGCAGCTGAGGGAACAATATCCCTCTCTGGATAGAGATTGAACTCCTCTTGAGCTGACACTTTTCAGTATAGGTGAGCTAATTTTTTTTCTTCCTTGCCATCTTCCGTTGATCCATAGCACTTGTATCCCAGTAGAAGGTACTGCCACAACCTTCTTTTTCTGCACACATTTGTTTTTTTTTGCTTTCTTCTCTCAAGAATTCCTGTAATGAACAGGTTTGTGCCTGCTACATGTTATCTTGCAGAATCTTAATCCAGTTCTTGTTCTTATCAGAAGTTATCTGAGCTCCTTATTTCATAGAATGGCTTAGGATAGAAGGGATCTTAAAGACTGTCTAGCTTCAACCCCCATGCCATGAGAAAAGTTGCCAACCTCTAGATCAGGTTGTCCAAAATCCCTTCCAGTCTGGCCTTGAATGCCTTCCAGAGATCAAGCCATTCTCTGAGTTAAAAATGTCTTTGTAACATTGAATGCAAATCTTCCATCTTCTAGTTTAAAGCCATTCCTCTTTGTCCTGTAAACAGTTCAGTCTCTTGCCTGCCTGTAATGTCCCTTCAAGTACTGGAATGCCACAGTGAGGTCCCTCTGGAGCCTTCTTGAAGCTAAATAAGCCTTACTCCTTTGTCCTGTCTTCACAGAAGTTCTCAGGCCCTTTGATATCTTCACGGTCCTCCTCTGGACCCATTCCAGCAGCTCCACGTCCCTCCTGTACAGGGAACGCCACACTTGGACAGTATTCCAGAGGAGCCTCACAAGGGCAGAGGAGGACAATCACTTCCTTCCCCCTGCTGGACACCCCTCTTCTGATGCAGCCTGGGATACTCTTCTGGACTGCAACAGCATGCTTCTAGATTATGTCCAGTTTTTCTCCCATCAGGACCCCCAAGTCTTTCTCGACAGGCTGCTCTCAATGTGTTCACACAGTCTGAACTCATATTTGGGACTGCCTTGGCCCAAATGCACCAGCTTGCATTTGGCCTTGTTGTGTTTGAATACATTCTCCACTGCCCACTTTCTGAGTGTTTCCAAATCCCACTGGATGGCACCTCTCCCTTCTGTTTTGTCAGCTGCACCACTCAGCTTAATGTTGAAGCACTAAGGCATGAATAGTAGGCCTTGAAACAAAGTTGACCTCCAGATGAAACTCACAACTTCATCTTATATAACAATAGCATCTTGTCATTAGCAAAATGAGTATGATCATTGGTGAAATATATATACTGGATAAAATGTCTCATTAGCAGATTAGAAATGTGGCTTAGATAAAGCACTTTGAGTATGTATTAAGCTTTCCTTGTTTGGAAGTGTAGTGTCAATGTCTACTAGTACAAAGACTCCTTTTGTTCCTCCTTGATCTCTGACCAAGCTTGAGGTGGAATCAGAAAAGGGAGAATGAACCAGATATTTCTGCCTTTGATGTTATAAACTGTTTTATTTTTTATTCAGCAGTATAAAAGCTGGACTTTCTTGTAGTGGAGACCTCACCTACAAGTGGACATGCTACATAGGACCTCAGGGAGGTGGTGGAGTTCTCTGGAGATGTTCAAGACCTGCCTGGATGCCTACCTGTGCGACCTGGTGTAGGGAACCTGCTTTGGCAGGGGGGTTGGACTCGATGATCTCTGGAGGTCCCTTCCAACCCCTACAATTCTGTGATTCTGTGACCTCTCAGTTGCTGGGAAATGCTCTCCAAATCCTAGCTGCAATGAGGGCTTACCAGTGACTGCAGTTCTGGATGATGGTAAAGTATTATAGCAATTGGAGATGTATCTTCAGTGCTATAATTAATCTTAGTAATGGTTAGGTGCATTACTTTGTTCTGTTTTGTTCATTTTCTTGTTATCTCATTGCTTTAAATGTAAGTAAACTCAATTCTTTAACTTGGTTTCTGTCTTTTCTGCTGACTTGGTCCTAAACAAGTGTCATCAACAAACTTGGTGAGAGTACATTCAATTCCATTGTCTATGTCACTGATAAAGATACTGAAGAGCACTGGTCCCAAGACAGATCCCTGAGAGACACCACTAATGACTGGCCTCCACCTGAACGTTCACAGCAACCCTCTCGCTACAACCATCAAGCAAATTCTTTATTCTCCTAATATTCCAGCCTTCAAATCCATATCTATCCAATTTAGAGATAAGGATCTGGTGTGGAACCATAACAAAAGGCATTGCACAAGTCCAGGGAGATTATATCAGTTGCCCTTCCTTTATCCACCAATGCCATCATTCCATCACAGAAGGCCACCCGATTGGTCAGGCATCTGCTCTTGGTAAAGTCTTGAACCACCTCCTCAATTTGTTCAACATGACAGGTAAAGCACATTCTGGTATGCATAAAAACTCATGAGTTAAAATTCTATCTAGCATGTCCTAATACCTCACCACATTCTTCCTAGGAAGTTTTTCCTAGTATCCAAACTAAACTTCCCTTGGCACAACTTTAGGCCATTACCTCTCATCCTGTCATTAGTTATCTGGGAAGAGACCTACCCTTACCTCATACCACCCCTTTCAATTAGCTGTTGAAAGCTACAAGCTCTTCCTTGAGCCTCCTCTTTTCCAGACTGAATAATCCCTTTTCCCTCAGTGGCTACTCATAAGACCTGTGCGTCAGACCACCAGCTTTGCTGCCCTTCTTTGGACATGTTCAGGACTTCAATGTCCTTCTTAGAGTGAGGGGCCCAAAACTGAAGACAAGTACTCAAGCTGTGTCCTGTGCCAAGTGCAGAGGGACAGTCACATCCCTAGTCCTGCTATACTGTATCTGGTACAAGCCAGAATGCCACTGGCCTTCTTGGCCTTTGGGGCACGCTACTGGATCATGTTCAGCTTGCTGAACATGCATCAGGGATGCTCTGATCAAAGTGCAGGACTTGGCACCCATTCTTGAAGTTTATACATTGATCTGTTGTTGCAGATTGTCCAGATCCCTCTGTAGGGTCTTCCCACACTCAGGAAGATCAATATTCCCTCCCAATCAGTGTAATTTTCAAACTTACTGCAGGTGCACTCAATTCCCTCATCCTGATCATCAATAAAGATATTAAAGAGGGCTGGCTGCGCACAGTACTGTTAATATAGTTGTAAAAAACATTTTTATTATCTTTATCAGTAGTGGCCAGATTAAGTTCCTGCTGGGTTTTCTCTTTTTAATTTTCTTTCTGTATAACCCGCACTCTTCCTGAGTTTTCTGACCTGTTTTCCAAAGATGGCAAACTCTTTTTTTTAACTGTTATTGTTTTTTCTTTTTTTTAAAACTAGAGCCTCAGCAACAGCTCATATGCTACCTGTACGTAAAAATTGTTTGTTTCGCAGTGCACTTCTCAGTATGCTAGACTATAGACAACATACTTTTCAAATTATTATTCTAAGCAATGAAGTTTACTTTAAAATTTTACAGCAACACTGTTAGCCAATGGCTCTCAATTTTTGGACAGATTTTGATCCCTGTTCTTTATGATGACCTTGAAGGTGAGGACCAGATTTCAGCCAGACAGGAATATCTCTATTTCTAATCAGTTAAGTTTAATTGCCTGTGTAGCCATAAGCTTTGCTGGTGATGCAGGGCTAGATCCACAAAATAACTTTACTGAGGACTTTACATCACTCTCTCATAAATTACAAAATCTTGGACCAGTACTGGAATCCACCTATTTATAGACAGAGTTAATAGAGTAACTAAAATGTATGGGGTATTTTGGGACTAGAACAGATCTGTCCTGAAGGTCTTTTCACCCTCTTATTGGCATAGCTCTGTTAAGAACGCATTCCAAAAGTTTAAAAGTTCATTATTTCTCAGAGAACACATGATATAGACATTCATCAGAGAAAAAGTGAGTGCCATATTCATGCTCACACTCTATCTCTGACTGACTCATTGGTAAAGAGAGTGTCAACTGCTTCCTGCCCTCTTCAGTTGGGATTACTATCTTTATAGATATATTTTTATATATAGTCTACAACATTTGTCACCTTAAGTACAGTGGGACTGTATGCTCTATGTAAAATTCCACATATTGTAATAGACACAATCTGAACTGTTGACAGATGTTCATTATTTTATTATTTATCTCCATAGCTTACTTTAAAAGAGATTATATGCTATAACAACAGCTGCTGGATAATAATTTAAACAATCCATTCAGTATATACATGCATTAGGGATAAGCCAATATGATCTTTCCTAACTAAAATAAATCAACAAAAACATAGGATTTCCAAATATCTTCAGAGAAATGAAAAATTCATGTGGTAGGCTGAACTTCACTGCACATACTTCAAAATGAAAGTGCTTCTACAGCTTTATAGTACCCCAAGCAGCACCGTCTGAGTTAAGCTGCATTCAACAGCTACAGTTGCTGCAGTTGGACAGTAGTGTAGCTACTCAAAAGAAATTTCTTTTGTTGTTCAATTGGCTATGTGCCTGTGTAAATCAAAGATCAATCCTCTGCCCCCAAATCTTAAGCAAAATCAAAGCTCCTCAATTACAGGAAAATGGGAAAAATAAATTTCTTAGTTTTATATAGTATTTCAGTGCTATTATGTCAGCTATGAAATAATACCTCACACATTTCCCATGCATCCCATGCATCCCATCCAAATAGTAGGTACTTCATATTTGATCTCTCAGGCCATTGCAAACATACAAGGCAAATTTTTGTAAGGTTTATTTTATGAGTTGAAAATCCAGGAGCGTGAGAGAGTTTAACCTTTATTCTTTGAGATAGCTTAGTATTAAATGAAAAATCTTCTTGTGAAATTAATGATTTCTTCATGTTTTTGTTGTTAGAAGAAATAAATTGATTGACTGGAGAAAATAATATACTGCTATTTTGAAATGCATGTAGAGCTAATGGGATTCTGTTGGGATAAGTAACTGACAATTCTGCCAGTAGTTTATGGGCTGGTTCGGCCTGGTTGTGTGACTGGCAGGGTGAGGGGAAACCACAGATCCACGCCCTGGAAAGGGAAAACAGTGGCAACAATCTGAGGAGAAACAAGCTAACTTACTAAATATAATATTGGAATGCAAGATAACACACTATCATACAATACAATACAATTACAATTGAAGCTAATAAATCAAATTAAATGAGATAGTGTCCAAAAGCCGAAGGCTTACTCTAATGTTGTGGTGAGATGGAATCTGAAGCAGAAACTGAATAGTTTGAGAGTAGTGTATTTGGTGATTAAAAAAAATAAGTGTACCTTCTTCTGTACAGTACAGAAACTTTCACTGATAAACTCTCAGCTACTGACTACTTAAACTAGCTAGACTGTCTTCCCTAACATTACTTGACATTTGGTGTGTTTGATGGTCAGCTGGAAGTCAATCTAGAGGATGACGGTAAGATAAATACATGACCTGGCTGGCAACTCACAACTGACATGCTGTCAAATGGTTGGTAAGACTGTGTCTTTTAATAGAAGAATAACAACATATAACTGAAGACTTTCTTTCTTCTTTCTTCACATCCTTCTAGTGCTGATTTCATGAAATCTGGCATGGCCTTATCTCAGCATTATAAAGCTTATAAGCTAGAGGGGACCATAGGTCACCAGTCCAGCCTCACTTAAAGTAGGGACAGTTAGATTAGGCTTATGAGAGCTGTGTCCTGTCCACATTTCAGTGCCTCCAAAGATGTGGACTGTAGGGCTACTTTGGATCTATTGTTTTAGAGTTCAGTTATCCTTGTGGTAAAAATACTTTTTCTTGTATCATTGTACGTCATTATAATTTTCTGCATTCCGTCTTGCGCCTGTTCATCCTCAGCCTTTTACTCTGCTCCTCAAAAAAAAAAAAAAAAAAGTCTGCCTCTGTTCTCTCTTAGATCTCCAACTGAATCCATCAATTAGATCTTACATAAGCCTTCCCTTTGCCAAGCTGAACAAGCCTTGGTCACTTAACCTTCTACTCAAAGGACAGTTGCTCCAGACTGCACGTCAGTGGCTCGCTACTAAGTATGCTTCAATTTGTCAATTTTTCTTTTACTGTTAAGTCCAAAGCTGGGCACAGGATTCCAGATTAGTCTCACATGTAGACAGAATCACTTCTGTCTGTCTGCTGCTTGCCTCTCTATTCATACAACACAGTATGCTCATGGCCTTCTGATGTTGGCTAGGACACATTGCTGGCTTGCATTGAGTTTGTTTTCCACCAAGTGCCTCAGGTCATTTTCTACTGTTCTCCAGCTGGTCAGCCCCTAGCCTGCAGAGATGCATGGGGTTATCTGTCTTTGCACTGTCTTTGTCCATCTTCAAGGCGTTCCTGTCGGCCATATCTCTGACTGCAATAACCTCAACACAGTGATCGCTGTATAATTGCATGCACAGCAAAATGGCCTGTGCAAGGTACCATGCCACTTGGTAATCTGGTATATGGCTAAACAAAGGTGAAGACTGAAAACTTTTAGGAATTCTTCTTCATTACTGTATTTCCAAGTTGTATCATGAATATTTTTAGTGTTTATCATTACATTTTATATTAGCAGAATAACACTTAGGCTACACCTGTAAATCAGATAGCATGGAAAAGCATAGAATCATAGAATCATAGAATCACCAAGGTTGGAAAAGACCTAAATGATCATCCAGTCCAACCGTTCACCTATTCCCAATAGCTCCTACTAAACCATGTCCCTCAACACAACATCCAGTCTTTCCTTGAACATCCCCAGGCTCGGTGACTCCACCACCTCCCTGGGCAGTCCATTCCAGTGCCTGACTACCCTTTCCGAAAAGTAATACTTCCTCATGTCCAGCCTGAATCTCCCCTGCCGTAGCTTGAAGCCATTCCCCCTGGTCCTATCACTAATGACACGAGAGAAGAGGCCGACCCCCAGCTCACTACAACCTCCCTTCAGGAAGTTATAGAGAGCAATGAGGTCTCCCCTGAGCCTCCTCTTCTGCAGGCTGAACATTCCCAGCTCCTTCAGCCTCTCCTCATATGGCCTGTGTTCCAGACCCCTCACCAGCTTTGTTGCCCTCCTTTGAACACATTCCAGGGCCTCAATATCTTTCTTGCAGTGAGGGGCCCAAAACTGGACACAGCACTCGAGGTGTGGCCTCACCAGGGCTGAATACAGGGGAACAATCACCTCTCTGCTCCTGCTTGCAACGCTGTTTCTGATGCAGGCCAGGATGCCATTGGCCTTCTTGGCCACCTGGGCACGCTGTCGGCTCATGTTCAGCCAAGCATCAATCATTACCCCCAGGTCCATTTCCTCTATGCAGTCCTCCAGCCACACCGCCCCAAGCCTGTAGCGTCGCCTGGGGTTGTTGTAGCCGAAGTGCAGGGCAGCATACTTACATGCAGTCAACTTTTCTTAGCTCCCAAACCAGAAGGTGGATAGACACTGGTCTTTGCGAATGTCCTTTGCCCAGAAATGTCCTAGAAAGGTTTACTTGGACAAGATCACAGGTACATCAAACAAGTTAGTAATGAAGACATTTCAGCTGTGGCAATTAAAACAGTACCTGGCACTGGTTAATTATCTGCTATGTATATTACTTTAGCTTCTCTTCATACCCCTACATTCTTATCTCTCATTCTCTGAACTTCTCTAAGATACATTTCTAGCAGTTCTTTCAATGAATTTGACAGGCTAGACTTTATGATTTTGAATGAGAGATAAACAACAAAGCCACTTTTACTTACAACTCATCTTACCTAATTTCAAATGGCACAAAGTTAGGCACATAGACAGTATTGATAACCAAAGCAGAAAGAAAAGCAGCATGAGAATGAGTTCCATCCTTTCTTAATACTTATTTTACGAGGAATAATTCATTTCCTGAATCTATGCGCATACTGAAACAGAATTCATCATGTCATTCTGGTGTAAGTAATGCATGAACTTAAGCCATGAATTTATATGTAAAAGTCTAGTGTTAAAGCTTTCAAAAAGCAAATGTGTTAGGTATGTAAAAGAAAATGTCACCATACTATTTTGCCAAGACCTTTCAAGACACATTTTGAAGAAAAATGCAAAAATCTATACCACTAGATGTCACCATCCTTCCACCAACAATTCAGGAGAACTCCTTCCTAAATCTGACTGAAGTGTAATTGCTTGAACAACCAATTTAGGTCACTGTTTGCTAGCTTTGTTAGCTCACAGTCCAGTTGAAATGAAGTGGTATAGTTTCTATTGAGTTGCATTGTGCTCAGTTTTAGAAGGTTAACTCACAGATGAAAATGCTGGTTGATAGCTGATGCTATCCTAAGAACGAACATTGTTGGTCGAGTTTGTCCAGTGCTGCTGTAGCACAGTCCAGCAGACAGTGGATTGGTGGAGGATAAGAAGTCAAGGTCCCATAATTCCCATATATGTGACTGACATACTATATGACTTTGGCAATTCGTTTCATCTTAGTGTTTCTGTATTCCCTTTGCTTTTGACACTATGTCTTCCTCAGTTATGTGGTTATTGCATTACCTTTATTCTACTTCAGTGCTGGGTATTCCACAGAGTATGAATAAAAGTTTCATAGACCAGCTGGGAGAAATAGTGGAGAGAAATATACACCCCTATTCTAGCCTTGCTCCTTACCTCCTTACTGATCAAACTTCCTTAGAGACAGAGCCAGGCTTAGGGTACTTAATGGAACCATGTAAAGTTAGACATAAAGTCACCTGTTCTTGCTCACACTCCTTTTATTCCTCTGAGTGGCATCACTTCTACATTCAGCTCTAAGTTTGTGATATGATACAGAGAGGAGCCAAATTAATCTCATTTCCTGTACAGGCCATCCTCCATTACAGGCCCTGATCCAGGCTGTGGTTTTCTACTTGTTTTTTTCATCACTGTCTTTGACAGAAGTACGTTTAAACAGAACATTAAAAAAGAAATCTTATTGATAGGATCATTCTTTTGTCACAGCTAGATCTGATCAATTGAAACATAAGGGGAACATCTAATTTTCTGATTAATAAGATAATAATGAGAATATGCAGCCTTCCATTAAACTTATTCTCATCTTATTCCATTAGGTGCTTTTGTTTTCCATCGAGAAAAAGCAATACAAAAGTAATTGCACAAAACCTGCCCCAAAAAAGACTGTGGTTAAGGTAAAATTAAGGTAAAAACTCTGAACACAGACCCAACCAAACATCCTCAACATGAACCTAACGAGCTCTGATTTTCCCACTGACAGCTCTCCCCTTGCTCCTGCAGGAATTGAGGAAATGAAAGGCTGATGAGAATATTGTTTTGAGTCTTAAAAAAAAAAAAAGAATTTTTGAGCCATTTTGTCTGTCTCATTACTGCTGCAGCATGTATGGCTGGAAGAACAAAAAGTGACTAATGAGAAAAAGTACAAAGGTTACTAAGTGCTTCCTATAAAAGAACACATGTTCATAAACTGTCAGCCCTAATATGGGTATTGATTTTATTTAATTACACATTTCATTGTCAAACAGTTTGACTGAGATATGCTCATGTCTATCAGTGTATGTTACAAATGGAAAGCTGTGGCAAACATTTCAAACATTTATTTTAATCCTGTCAGAGCACTAGGTGACGATCGTAGTAGTCCACAATGTCCCTTCAGGCTGCTCTGAGTTTAGAAAGAGGCACAGAATGGAAAATGGAAGGCAGACTGCATAACAGAAGTGGTCATTTTTCTGCAAAAAAGCAATTTTAGTATTACATATTCTAAAATGGCCAAAGAACAAATTTCTTGTTTTCCAGTATCAGATTTGAAATCCATTTGTAAAACGACAACAGTATACTTTCAAAATACAACCTCCTAGTCTTCTGCAACGAAGTGTGAGACAAACACTGATCCGCCATTGAATTACTTCCTGCATGCATCTGACTAGTTGTATCCATTGAAAGCTGACTGATATTCAGCACAGCCGTCTGAAAAGAGATAGCCATGCTATCAAAACAATAAGCTTTTATTCTTTACGCAACATTGTCCTGGGTAGTGCACGATACAAATGTAAATGGCTTTCAACTCCTATTTCAGAAGCATCTGTTAAAAACCAAATGATGTGGAGCTTCCCTCAGAGCAGGCTGATGTGTTAAAGCTGGGTTGGAAAGAAGATGATTTCTCTACAGTTGTTTTTGCACACACTTGGTTTGTGATAATACATTTCAACACTGTTATATCACATTACTTCAGCAGCCATGGCAGGATTAGCAGCAACACTTCAAATGGCAGCATCATCAGACAAAACTATAGCTTTGTGGTTTCCAAAAAATGAAGGCATTCAAAGTCATTAGCATATAAAAGATTGAATAATGGTCTTTGCAGCAGTTTGCTAAAGAACACCAGATGTTGTTCACAGGAGATTTAAATCTGGGCGGCAAAGTGATGCTACTTGTTCTTTAAATGAGACAATCAAAAATCACAATTGCACTTCCATCAAAAGCTCCACAGATATGGAAGCTCTTGCTATCTTAGCATTATTTTAACACGACAGTTATACAGAGAATATGTTATTACATGGAAGGAAAATTCTCCACTGAAGTACAAAAACTGAGTTGTCTTGTTTCTCAAAAATGTATATAATTCTATAAAAAGAAATCGTAACATATTTGTATGTGGATTAGAACACGTTTAACATAGAACATCTTTTAAAAAAGCCATATGGCAGAGAGTGACAGGTAAATGTAGATTCAGAGTGATGAAAAGAAAAGCAAACAGATGTTGACTAGGGCAAGGTTCAAGGAAAAATACAGAATCAGCAAACTGTCATTATATTCTACACAGGTTCTTAATGTCTCCAGATGACATCAGTTCATGAACACACATCTATAAGGTTTTGAGGATTAAGTATAGAAAATCATATTTCATGAATTGTTTTTTTTGTTTGTTTGTTTGTTTTTTCCCAAGAAATCATGAGCTTTTAAATGAGATTTTAATATCATGGTCTAAAATGGTTGATGGGAAGTCCTAGGGCTAACCAAGAAAACATTTACTAACTTTACATTACTGAGTTATAAATGTTACACAGAATCACAGGGGCTGGAAGTATCCTTGAGAGAGCACTGAGTCACCTCCTTCTAACAGAGGTACCCTAGAATAGGGTGCATAGGTAGGTGTCCAGAGAGGTCTTGAATATCTGCATAGAAGGAGACTCCACAATGTCTCTGGGCAACCTGATCCAGCACTCTGTATCCTTACCATAAAGAAGTTCTTCCACATGTTAGTACAGTATTTCCTGCGTTTAAGTTTCATGCCATTGTTCCTTTCCCTATCACTACACACCACCAAGAAGAACATGGCCTCACCCATTCACCTCCCATCTTCCTTTATAAACATTACATGTGATGCATCTGATGAAATCATTTGAAGGACATTGTGGATGAAAACTTGTCAGATTATATGCATGTAGTGAACAGGTGTTTAGCTTAGGAAAGTTGTTTAGACTTCCCTCACAGTAAAATCGATATGAGTCAACTCGTTCAACTCATTAGTCAGAGGGCAGTTCCTCTCCCTCCTGCATTGAGTCAGCTGAGTAAGCTCTACTGCTGTTCCCTATGGTGGGAAATTATGTGTCCGTACACAACAGCAGATACACATGGTAGATACCAGAGCTGAATCCATTCCTGACACTTATGTGGAGAGTACCTTATTTTCACCTGGGTAGTCAAAACCAGATAAAGGTGTTTCAGTAGTGCAGGCAAACTTGAACTTCTCTGCTAATGAATTAGAAAGCTTTTGCTTTCCAGAGGGAATGACCTAGTTCACCACAGTCAGCCAGCAGGGCCAACTTGCCTTGGGGCTGCGATTTATGCAATAAAGAGAGGTGATTGTGCAGTACTTGCATGTGTGCTGCTCTAGGCAATTTCCTATACGGTGCTGAGGTGTAGCCAAAACCTACTGAAAGCAGTGTGAAGTCTGAATTTTCATTCCAAAGTCTTGGAACTAGACAATGCATCATTTACATAGCTGAAAAGTTTAGCTGTATAATTAAGTCATTAACCAACAGCAATATTCAAATGAAGGAGGTTTTGGCTACCAAAACACAAGATCGTTTAAAAATCAACCTTGTTTTCTGTCTGTATTTGAGACATTGGAGCCACTGGCAACAAACTGTTTTCAGAGTTCTCCATAAATATGCAAATAGAAAATTTTTCTTTTTATATAAACTTCTTTTTCCCACAAAAAAAAATTATTTTTCATCTTTTCATACCAGTCCAAAATGGGAGTAAGTTTCAACATATCAGAATTTCCTTTTGGAGAGACTTGCTTTCATTTTCCTCTTATTTTAGAGCCTTTCCTAGAACAGTGTCTGAAATATGATCTCTCTGATTTACCTCCTTTCTGCCTACACTACCTTTTTTTCTGCCCAGCAATTTGGATTTAACTTTCTTCAATCTTCTCATATTCTTCTTTTCAAATGTTAAATCTTTTGAATGATTTTACACTGAGCTTGATTTGCTTTTTCTACTTCTACTTGTCCTTCAGAAAAAAAAAAAAAAAAAAAAAAAAAAAAAGTCACTTTCAAAATCCTGCTGCTGCTATCACACATGGCCTGTTATATATCAACATATTTTTGTTTGATTCCAGAAGAAGTGGAGTCAGCAGTTGGAACCAGAAAATGTCCTTCATTTTTCTGTTTTTATTTGACAGCATGGTGTACAGGGTAAAATATTTATAGCATTTATTGCTCTTACATTTGCTCTTCCACACTGAAATGTCTCCATTCCAAATTAACAGTTTAGTTTAGGAATTTAACCTACAAATACTTTGTGTGTGCGTGTGCAATTTCTTAATTCCACTCTTTTTTTCTGTTCCTGAAAACAATTTACATTCTCTCCTCCAAGGTGTAGCTTCTTCTGGGATTTCAGAAAAACTTTTAAAACATCAATATTATGAATAGTTTTGGAAAGCTCAGCTTTCCCTCCCAAGTGTCTAAGCTCATCATTTTCCCATTCAACTACACAGATGACAGATGTACTAAGGGTGGGCTGTAAGCCAACCTTAACACCTCTCTGTCCCTATGCAGTGGCTACCCAGCCAGAGGGAATTTGTCCATATAGCTCTTCTCTGCAGATATGAGTAGGAATATTCTTACCTATGAACACAGATATCTCAACAGTACGAAACAGTTCTCATTGCAGAGTCAATAGATGGTGTTAAACTCCCCAGTGATCTTCAGCACCTGTACTCACTTTGTACTGCAGATAAGTTAGAGGAATGGTAAAATGTAAACTGAAGTTTGTGACATCAAAGTCTTTCTGTTCCCTTCCTCCTCCTCGAAAATAAGCTGTCTGCTACTCCCATTTTAATCCAAATGTAGCCCGTTCCTTGTCTAACACAGCATCTTCACAGAACTCTTCTAGCTTTCCCCTCTCTTGTCTCTCTTCTCATTCCATTATCCCTTATCAGTCTGGATGAAGAAAGCCATATGAGTGCTCCTCGAGTAGCCATCTACTCCCACCTCTTCTCCAGCCACATGTGGACCATATACTTGAAGTCTTTCTGGCCTTCAGTCTCCTGAGGAAACAGTGTTCTGGGGACTTTAATAAAGAAAAATTTTTAGCATTTCTATCAGTGTGCACGTGCTTAAAGTTAAGCAGAAGCTTAAATAATATAAGTGGTTTGTGAAATTAAGGCCTAATTCTGGCAGAGGATTATGCATTGGCAGTTTATGTTCTTCCTCCCAAAGAGCTATATGAAGTCCCTCTGCAGGCCCAGATTCTGAAGCAGGGGGGCCAAAATCATCCCTGGAATTACACTGGTTAGGCTTCCAAAAACAATTCTGGAGAGAAAACAGTCTGAGCCTAGCAGATGATTTTGATTATAAAGAATATGTTCCTAAAAGTAAATTTACAGAGACTCAAAGCGCTACAGTGTTATTAACTACTAAAACAAAACGTGAATAAAAGACACCTTCAAAGATAAAATACACGTACAGTTATGAATTACCTAACAGCTTTTTTAAAGAAAATAGGCCCTGAACAAAAAACCGAGATACTGAAGGGCAGAACTTGCAAGCGTGCTTTGTCTTCACCATCTACATTCTGGAAACATTTTTTGAGGTTGCATTGTCCAAAGCAGCCAAAACACCCCTAATTTAAAAGTAAGTATGAGATTAAATAGGCTTTCTCTAAAAGCCTGTTAAAAGAAACTCTTCCATTTCTTTTCCTCCCAACCCCTTTTGTTATCCCTGCTTCACATTTTCACAGCCTCTCATGCGTGTGCATTTGCATGCATGAGTTTCAATTATCACCAGAGCTACTGTTTGCAAGGCATGAGTTTCTATGAATAAAAGAGTCAGAGCTCATGTGCCAGCCTACCATTTCCCACACTGTAATAAAATTAGCTTAAAAAACACGGTATTTCAAAAAACTATAAATTTGGATCACTTTTGTATGTTCTTGTAGGTTTTGAGTTGTTTCGATGGGAGAATGGGAATAGAGTTCAGTTTATTTACAACAACTTAAACTTACATACAGTTCACTGAAGACCAGAAGGAGGCTTTAAGGACTGAAGGACAGTGAAGAAAACACACATAAATAACAAGAATAATGGAAAAAAAATCACAGATTTTAATAATTCTTTTTCCTTAATCTCTTCCCCTGCTCCATGATATTTCCCTTTTTTGATTAGCTTGTTTTTCTTTGTATTTAACTCAGACATACATGCAACCATACGCTGTAAGTTTCTTTGCTGCTGCAGCCCACCTGCTCTACAGTCCTAAACGTGAATTGTCACAGTTTGCCAATAACCTCCTCTTTTCTCATTTCTGTTATTTATTCTGGTTCTTCTCAAGTTTTATGGAAAAAAAAAAGCATATTAGTATTCCATTTTAATTCTCCTTTTCCATTCTAACACTAATGAATCTACTGGTATTTTCTAAGGAAGCAGTCAGATTGCTTAGGTTTTGAATTACTATGTAGCAACAGTCCAGACATATATGCCTTGCTGCTTGGTGATGAAAAGTGTATTAAATAGAAGTAAGGGCATTATCAGAGGTTGACCAGAGAAGTGCAAACACTGACGCACCAACAAAGTCAAGTTGCCATCTGAATGGATGGGTGAAGTACTGCAATTTTTGATTTACGTCCCAGTTCTGCCCCATTCACACACTGGATACTGCTATGCTGACAGACATAGACAAACCTCTTACTGGTCCAAAACTGGAGACACAACACAGGCAGGCTGACATAAGCTACACTGTGTCCAAAAGCAGTCTGCAGTGTTAGTCCAATGCCGCACCTGAAATGATAAGCCTGGCCTAGGGCTTACTACCTTGTACTACCTTGGATGCCTCACCAGACTAACACAGCTGGGGTCCATCTGGATCCAAGTGCTTATTTTCATAGAAATTTAGGCTTGCTGCAGCTGCATGGCCACAGAGCTGAAACTTCAGCTGAATAAAAAGTAGCTGCCCGTAAGACCAAGCTCTAAATACATTTTTTTTTTTTTTTTTTCCAGAGCAGAAATAAACATAAAGCACTGAGGGAGAGAAAGGTAGAAGAACTTTTTCAGTCCAGAATGGTATGGGAAGGTCACAGATGAGTAGAAGAGAGACAAGGAAGGTATGAAAATCTGAAAAGAAAGGCCACAATGGGAACTGTCTGCAAATTCCTGGTGCTGCTCATTGTCACTTAGAAAAATACAAATCAGTGCCTGAAACTACATGCAAACCCTTGTTGAAAAGAAAATAATCTCTGATTTCTATGCACACACAAAAAGCTGCAGCTTATGTTTAATTTCTTGTATTTTTCAGTTTCCAAGGGAACAGAACATATAGTGATTGAAAGCACATGTTGCTAAATTGATGCCCTGGAAAAATCCCAAGTGGCTTAATGTCACGCAGTGTAATTTAATTTGCATTAATAGTACAGTGTGCCAAAAACACTGCTGGTAGTGTGAGGTTTGGTGAGTGCACTACCACAAAAAGCAAAGGAAAAACATATCAACGTTTTAGCAAACTGGATACCCTCACTTGCAAATTATATCCAGAGTTTGAATCACAAAATTATTTAGATGCCTAAATGCCACTGTCATCGTCACTTTGAGAGACAAGGTGTGTCTTACTATATGGGGGTGTCCGCATTTTGAATCATGTTACAAACATATAGCAGAGGGATTTTTAAAGTTCATTATAATGAACCTACTCTGGACATACTGCAGATTCCAGTAGTATTCCTAATAATTTCAATGGTCTAAAATATAAAACTGGTAATATCAATAAAGCCAATAAGTGTTTCCATTCTACTGCATGGTAATAACAGCATATCCAAAGCTTAGAGATTGAAAAAAAAAAAAAAAAGATAAAAGGCGTATATTAAGATCTGCAGAAGGGCTGTTAGGATCAAAATCAATAGCCTTAGTTGCTGGCAAGTGAAGTTCTAGTCTCATTAACAGCCAGCACAATCCATGGGGCTCAGAGCCTGTAGGGTCCCAAACTGCTATTGCAGGAATAAACACAAGTAGTGGTATATGGTGACTGCCCCTGAAGATTACAGGGACAAGAGTAAGTATGTGATTCAAGCACATAGGAGCATGATTTGTAGAGTCAAGAAACTGCTTAATATGCAATAAGCAAGGTCCATCATGTAAAATAAGATATGCCCTTCGCACAAGTTTTCACTAACAAAAAATGCTATCACAATTAAAACATAAACAGAAAATAACCAGCTTTAAATGGAAATAGGCAATTTTAAATATTTTCATATTACTCAATACTATTAAGTTTCATTTGTCATTTGTAAACTGCTGCCAAATATAACCCACTAGTAGTTGTTGCCAAATAACTCAAGTCGAGGTATTTAGAAAGGGGATCAGGCCCAGCCAGCACAGGTTCATGAAACAGATCATGTTTGACCAACCTCATCTCCTTCTACAACTGAGTGACCAGGAAAGGCTGTTGCTATAGTCTACCTAGACTTCAGCAGAGCCTTTAAAACACAGTCTCTCACAGTTTTCTCCTGGCTGCCCTTGGCCTGGACAGTTATACCCTTCTTTGGGTAAGGAACTGGCTGGAGGGCCGTGCCCAGCAGGTCATAGTTAATGGAGTTAAGTCCAGCTGACAACCCATTACAAGTGGTGTCACCCAGTGATCAGTACTCGGGCCCATCTTTTTTAATATCTTTACTGATGTGGATGAATGGTTTGAGTTTACCCTCAGCAAGTTTGCAGATGACACCAAGCTGGGAGGTGGTGTTGATCTGCCTGAGGGTAGGGAGGCCCTTCAGAGGGATCTAGACAAGCTGGGTTGCTGGGCTGAGGTGAATGGGATGAGGTTCAACAAGGCCGAGTGCCAGGTCCTGCACTTTGGCTACAATAACCCCATGTAGCACTATAGGCTTGGAGCTGAGTGGCTGAAAGGCTGTGAAGAGGAAAGGAACCTGGGTGTATTGGTTGATGCTCAGCTGAACATGAGATGACAATGTGCCCAAGTGGCCAAAAGGCCAATGGCATACTGGCCTGCATTAGAAATAGTGTGGCCAGCAGGAGCAGGGAGGTGATCAACCCTCTGTACTCAGCACTGGTGAAGGTGCATCTCAAGTACTGTGTTCAGTTTCTGCAAGAAAGACATTGAGGCCCTGGAACACATCCAGAGAAGGGCAACAAAACTGGTGAGGGGTCTGGAGCACAAGTCTTATGAGGAGCAGCTCGGGGAGCTGGGATTGTTCAGTCTGGAGAAGATGAGGCTCAGGGGAGACCTCATTGTACTTTACAACTTCCTAAAGGGAGGTTGTGATGAGGAGGGGCTTGACCTCTTCTCCCAGGCAGCAAACAGGACCTGAGGAAATGGCCACAAGTTGTATCAGAGGAGGTGTAGATTAGACACAAGGAAAAACTTTTTCTCTCAGAGAGTGGTCAGGCACTGCAATGGCTGCCCAGGGAGGTGGTAGAGTCACCGTCCCTGGCAGTGTTCAAGAGGTGTCTGGATGAGGAGCTGTGAGATGTGGTTTAGTGCTTGTGGTAGCATGGTAATGGGAGGACGGTTGGACTAGATGATCTTGTAGGTCCTTTCCAACCTTGTGATTCTATGATTCTATGATTCTGAGTGGATAAATAGAGGGGAAACATGGTGATTGGTCTTCAAAACATGAGGAAACAGAATGTGCAGAATTATGTGATTTTTGGCTAAATTTAATTCCCAGACAAAAACACTGCAATAACCAAACTATTCATAGTCAGCTACAAGAAAACAAAGAGAAAATTAATAACTTATATGGGTTTATCATGAGTAAAAATCTGGGGGCTAGAAAAAAGAAAGTGCAGGTCATACATCTGGACTTGACCTCAGTCCATTTAGAATCTGGTACTGTTTCCAACAGTAACTTAGATAATATATACTTAATAAATCTATACCTGATATAAGGAGGAGAAGGTTCTGTAAGGTGTGTTAGAGGACACGTGTGAATTCAAATAGATATGAACAAATTAAATCCATAGTATGAAAAGAGTGTGCTATTCAGTCTAGAAAAGCCTTTGATGTAGACTGAAACAATCCATTACATGAATAGAATATAGTTAGCAAGATACTAGGAAACGGTTTTGCAAAATAGGATTGGAGGAGAAAGGGATTAGCTGAGGATCAGTCAATAGCATCAGACTGTTATAAGAAAGGCAAACATCATATTGTTAAATAAACAGAGGTATAGCTTGTAAAACATCTCACATAATCCTTCAGGATTTGTGAGGATTACTGCACTGTGCGCAGTTTCTAACCGCAAGGCATTAACATCTTTTTGAGCAATGCAGGAGTAGATTGCCTGGGGAAGTTGTGGAGTTTCTGCCAGTCTTGAAAACAGGGCAAGCAAGCATCTGACATGAGTACTCAAGATGTAACTACTTAGCATTCTGAGCAATGTGAAGGAAAGGCAACTGTATGGACCACATTAATGTGATCCGAAAAATAAGCATTACTAGCAAAATTCAAAAAAAATAATTAAAAGAACATTGAATTGCGATAGTTGGCATAGTAATGGAAAATCAAATATCTTAAACAAAAGTGCATAACAGTATCTATCATATGATACAAACTGCACCTTCAGGCACCTATGTTAAGGTTGCCTGGAAACTTGAAGGTCGCCTGCTCAGTGATGCTTAAGTAAGCTGCTTATGCTGTTTATATGTGAGCTGCTCAGTTGTTAGATCTGCTCGACCCAACAATATTTCAAGGCTCAGAAGTGTCATTCTGTAATGCTGTGGCAATCACTGTTGACAGGTGAGCACCCTAGCATAGGAGTCATGATAGGAGATGGCAACAGAGCAGTAAGCTCATCGCTTGTTGCTGTTCCTGCTGCTCAGAACTGCAGTTCCTGCAGAGGAGCCCAAATATTTCAGTTAGCTAATGGAGACAGGTTTATCTTTTCCAATGTCTGGAACAAGGCACAGAATCACAGAATCATAGGATTTGGAAGGGATCTCTGGAGATCATGTAGTTCAACTCCCTGCAAAAGCAAGTTCTCTAGAGTAGGTTACACAGGAAAGAATCTAGGTATATTTACAGGAATCCGGATATATTTACAGAATCCAGGTATATTTATGGAGAAATGTTTACAGAGGAGAGTCCATCTCCTCTCTGGGCAGCTTTGTCACCCTCAAAGTAAATAATTTTTTTTTCTCACTTTCACATGGAACTTACTTTCTTCCAATTTGTGCCCATTGGACTTTGTCCTGTCGCTGTACACCACTGAAAAGAGCCTAGCCCCATCCACTTGACTCTCACCTTTTAGGTTTTTGTAAGCATTGATCCCTTCTTAGTCTTCTCCTGGCTGAACAGTCTTAGGTCTTAGCCTTTCCTTGTATGAGAGATGCTCCAGTCCCCTAACCACCTTCATGGCTCTCCATTGGATCCTCTCTAGAAGTTTCCCATCTTTCTTGAAATGGGATCCCAGACCTGGACACAGTACTCTGGATGTGGCCTTACCATAACAGAGTGTGGGAGAAGAGCCTCACTTGACCTGCTGGCCACTTCTTTATAATGTACCTCAGCATACAGGTTCTCTAGGAAGATATGCTATGGCACATGGAACAGAAGGAGGTGATACAGGTCAACCAGAACGGCATCACCAAGAGCAGATCCTGCCTGACTAACCTAATGGTTTTCTGTGATGGTGTGACTGCCTAGGTGGATAGGAAAGAGCCACTGATGTCATCAATCTGACATTTAGTAAGGCCCAAACGACATCCTTCTCTCCAAATTAGGAAGATGTGGATTTGATCGATGGATTGTTTGATGGACAAGGAACAGGCTTCAAGATAGTACCCAGAGAGGGTTAGTCAATGGCTCAATATCCAGATGGAAATCAGTGGCTAGAGGTGTCCCTCAGGAGTCACTAGGGGAACAAGTGCTCTTTAATATCTTTATCAATGACACTGACAGTGGAATTGAGAGCAAGTTTACCGATGACACCAAACTGTGGGATGCATCAACACACACAAGGGACAAGATACCATCCAGAGGGACTTGGGCTGAGCAGTGAGCCCAGGTGAAAAGCTTGAGGTTCAACAAATCCAAGTGCAAAGTCTTGCACCTAAGTCATGGCAATCTCTACTTCCAGTACAAGCTGGAGGATGTACGGATGGAGCACAGCTCTGCTGGAAAGGAGCTGGGGATACTTGTAGATGGCAGGATGGGCATCGGCAAGCAATGTGCCCTTGCAACTTAGAAAGCAAATGATATCCTGGGCTGCATCAAAAGCAACATGGCCAGCATCCTGCCCCTCTTCTCTGTACTCACCTGGAGTACTGCATCCAAATGTGGAGTCCTTAGTGTAGAAGAGATGTGGATCTGTTGGAGTGCATCCAGAGGAGGGCCAAAAAAATGATCCAAGGGATGGAACACCTCTCCTATGAGGACAGGCCAAGAGAGCTGGAGTTCTTCAGCCTGGAGAAGAGAAGGCTCCAGGGAGACCTGATAGAGGCCTTTCAGTATCTAAAGGGTAGCTATAAGAAAGAAGGAGGCAGACTCTTTAGCAGGTTCTGTTGTTGTAGGACAAGAGGAAATTATTTCAAACTAAATGAATGGAGATTTAAATTGGATATAAGGAAGAAAATTTTTACAGTAAGAGTGATGAAGGACTGAAATGTGTTACCCAGAGAAGTAGTGGATGTCCCATCCCTGGATACGTTCAACGTCAGGCTGGATGGAGAACTGAGGAACCTGATATAGCTATAGGTGCCCCATTAATTGCAGTGGAGTTGGAATAGATAATCTTTAAGCTCCCTTCCAACTTAAGCATTTCAATAATTCCATGATTCTGTAACATTGTCCTTCTTGGCCACAAGGGCACATTGCTAGATCATGGTCAATTGTCCACCAAGACATCCAGCTCCTTCTCCCCAGAGTTCCTTTCTGGTAGGTCAGCCACTCCTCCCCACTTTTGTATTATTAACCAACTTGCTGATAGATTCAACATCTTCCTGTATTATAAGCCTAATCTTTGTATTTATAATTTTGCATTTAGCTTCCAAGACCAGGTTGGATGGGGCCCTGGGCAGCCTGGTCTAGAGCCAGATCTGCAGGTTGGTGGCCCTGCCTGTGGCAGAGGGGTTGGAACTTGTTGATTGGGTCCCTTCCAACCCAAGCCATTCTGTGATTATATGACTCTTCTAGACCCTGGTCATTCAGATCCCACATTTGTTGGAGTCATTTATAAAGCCTGCCTCCCTAAGGGAAAAGTTCTAGAAGCATAATTTTAGTGTTATCAGTGCATCTTTAGCATATGGTTACCTCACATCAATCCATGTAGTTCAGTCTTCCTATGTATTTCTTAGCATGATTAATAGTTTCTATGAAATAGAGAGCCTAAGAGCTGTATAGCTTTTGCTTTTTGTTAGCTGCCAAAGGTACCTTTGTGTGTTGTCATTATGCATCAAAAATTTCCTTTTTGGTGCCATAGCTGTGTTGCAGATAAGTTTGCAAAAATATTCAGCTCAAGAGTTTGACTCTTTAGAGCCTTGGTAGAGATCTGCGATTTAAGCTTCAGAAATGCTTGGCAATATGGCTGATCACATGAAGTCTGTTGCACCTCATTTCAAAAAAGGAATACTACTTCTGCTAGCAGACCCAAGTTCATCACTCCTAAAGACCCCTGATAAGGGGGGCATCTAAGTTGGACCTTGCCTTTGCAGAAGACACCTATCTCCTGTACCTATCCACAGATTTTAGCAAGACTTCCTAATTTAGTTGACTAAATTATGTGCCTCTGGTGGGTTTTTGTGAATACATCCAGCTTCCTAACGTAGAAGGTCCATAGAGGGACGAAGGGAACCACTGATTTTTTTCCCATATTTTGCAGTCTCTATCCTTTTGGCATTATATATAAAGCTGTTTTTTTTTGTTTGTTTGTTTGTTTTTAATTATTGTTACTATTTTTGGAAGTCACTGGCAGAATCTGAAGAGTCAGACACTTAAATGAGCTGGTTTTTGATTCATCTTGTGCTGATTTAGGCCCATGCTATTCCTTTCATCTTTCTTTCATCTTGTCTTCTGTTGCCATTGTTTCTGAATCCAAATTTTCTCTCCTCTGCCAGAACATACTCATGTGATCAGCACAAGGCAGTACTCTTATTCCACTTTTATTCTAGTCCCATTTCTATTGTAAGCTTCATGAAAGGACAACTTATTGTTGTTGCATGTTTCTTTTTAATAATGCATTTACTATACAAAGACTGGCTTTTTTCTTAATGCTAAAAAGGTCCATTCTAACAGATTAATATTTATATCTAAGAAGTTATCAAAGAAAAGACTTCTGCAAGTTAATCTGCTTCCACCTTACCCCAACTATTCTTCTGATCAAATTTACAAACACTGTTTTCACTTTTTCTGTGAGGAACTCGGCTCTGGGGCAGATGCATTCCATGCTGAAGCAAGGAATCACCTCAGTGGGTAAGGCGAGCCCCAGTCTGTGAGTAACTGCCACATGCCATTGCCTGCTCATGGTTGCAGTGCTCTGACATGCTGTGGCAGGATCAGCAGCAGCAGGGGGGCTGCACCCCACAGATAGAAAGGCAGCACCTAGAGAGTGAAGCAACCAAGGACTGTGGTGAGCAGAACTGCAAAAGGCAAAAGACAAGGTACATCAGAAGTGTGTGGTGTGATGGTTTGTGCAGGGCACACTTACAGTCTTAGTAACTGGGGATTCCTTCCTGGGGCACTGAGGCTCCCATTTGTCACCCAGATAACCTCTCCTGGAGAGGTTTGCTGTCTGGTGGGGGCACATGTCAGAGATGTTAAGAAGACTATTACATCTGATAAAACAAGCAGATTACTACCCAATCATTGTCATTCAGGTAGGTCACAAGAGGCTCAACTGGAAATTACAGGAATTTATAGAATATTAAGGAATTTACAGAATATTAAAAGGGACTTTGCATCCCTTGAAAAGACTCTGAAGAGATCAGGAACCCAAGTAGTTTTCTCTATCCTCCCGACTGGTGGCTGGGACCCAGAAAGAAGGGGTCAGGTAAATTACTAGCTGAGGGGATCATGTCAGGATCAAGGTTTTGGGTACTATGATCTTGAGTAGGTCTTAGAGAGACTGGGTATGTGGATGTCAGATGGAATGTGAGAGAGCAGATAGGGCAAAAGTGTTCTGAGGAGCAAGCTGGCTGGATGGGGGAGGGGATGGAGTTCCTTGTGACAGAGAAGGGACAAAAATGCTGTCATTTTAGGAAACTACAGGGAAAACTCTCTCAGTTGTCCCATAGGATCTTGTGAGGACTCTTCAGAGAAGATAATGCTGTCAATAGACTGGCTGAAATCTTGTATTCTTCTAGGGATATCTGCACATTTTTCTTCCTTCAAGTGTGTATATACCACTGTGTGCAGCATGGGAAATAAACAGGAAGAACTAGAGATTCATGAGTGGTCACATGGCCATGATCATTGCAATCTTGGAGACACGGTGGGACAGCTGATATGACTGGAAAGCTGCCATAGGTGGCTACGTCCTTTTTAGGAAAGACAGGCTGGCCAAGTGAGGTGGTGCTGGTGTTCCTTATGTTCCTTATGTGAGCGAGCAAGTAGAACGTATCAAGATCCACCTGAATGATGAACCAGTGGAGATCTTATGGGTAAGAATTAAGGGGCAGGCTAATATAAGTGACGCTGTTGTGGATGTGTACTACAGACCACCTGATCAGGAGGAGGAAGTTGAGGAGGCCAACAAACAGTTGGAAGTAGCCTCGTAATCCCTTTCACTGGTTCTTATGGGAAATTTGAGTCATCCTGATATTAGTTGGATAAGCAACAACATAGACAGACACACAGTTCAGGAGATTTCTGCAATGCATTGAAGATAATCTTCTGACACCTGGGTGCCAAGTGGAAGAATCAACAAGGAGAGATGTCCTGCCTGAATTTGTCCTTACTAACAAGGAAGGGCTGGTCAGGGATGTAAAGAGTGGATGCAACTTAGGATGCACTGATCATGAGATGATGGAATTCAGGATCTTGTGTGGAAGAAGCAAAGTAATGAGTAGAATTGCTGCCTTGGTCTTCAGGAGAGTCAAATTTGACCTCTTCAAAGACCTACTTAGAGGTACCCCGTGAACTAGAATGTTAGAAAGTAAGGTGACCCATGAGATCTGGTAAACACTTAAGCTACTTCTGAGCTTAAAATCTGTGCTAAGTGTAAGAAACCAGAGAGAGGAGGCAGGAGGCCTAAACAGATAAACTAAAAGAAAAGAAGAAGGTCCATGAAATGTGGAAAACAGACCCATCCATCTGGGAAGAATACAGGAATATCATAGGGACTTGTAAGGACACAATAAGGAAGCCTAAGGCCCTCTTGGAATTAAATGTTGCAAACAGGTAAAGGATAACAAGAAAGGGTTTTTTTTAAGTATGTCAAGAGTAAAATAAGGGCTAGGGAAAATGTGAGTTCACTACTAAATGAGGTGGGTGCCTTGCTAACAGGGGACACTGAGAAGGCAGATACTGAATGCCTTCTTTGCTTCAGTCTTTGTAATAAAGACTGCCCTTTGGGAATCCCAGACCCAGAGATAAGAGAGAGAGTCTGAGGAATGAAAGGCTTCCCTAGGGGTGAAGAGGAGATGATAAGAGAGCATTTAGCCCTCTGATATACGCTAATCCATGGGGCCCCAATAGGATGCACCTGTATTTGCTGAGGGAGCTGGCAGAGTTGATTGCTGAACTGCTCTTCATCATCTTTGAAATGTCCTGGCAAATGAGAAAGGTTCTTGAAGACTGGAGGATAGCCAGTGTCCACTCCAGTCTTCAAAAAGGACAAGAAGGAAGATCCAGGAAACTACACGCTAATCAGTCTCACCTTCATCCCTGGAAAGGTGATGGAACAGCTTGTTCTGGATGCCATCTCCAAGAAACTGGAAGAGAAAAAGGTTATCAGGAATAGTCAACATGGATTCATCAAGGGGAGGACATGCTGAACCAAGCTAGTGGCTTTCTATGATGTCATCCCCAGCAGTGTAGATGGGGGGAGAATACTGGAGGTTGTGTACCTTGACTTGAGCAAAGCGTCTGACACCATCTACCACAACATCCTTGTTGTGAAGCTTAGAAAGTGCAGGATATGAGTGAATGGTGAGGTGCATTGACAACTGGATGATTGGCAGAGCTCAGAAGGTTGTCATCAGTGGGGCAGAGTCTGGTTGGAGGGCTGAACGTAGCAGTGTTCTCCAGGGGTTGGCTGGATCCAGTCTTGTTTAGCATCTTCATCGGTGACTTGGATGAAGGGGTAGAATCCACCCTCAGCAAGTTTGTTGGTGATACTGAGCTGGGAGGTGTGGCTGGCATACAGGAAGGCTGTGTTGCAAGGCTGTGTTCAGAAAGACCTGGACAGACTGGAGAGTTTGGCAGAGAAGAGCCTGATGAAGTTTAACAAGACCAAGTGTAGTCTTGCACCCTGCAGATGCATCAGTACAGGTTAGGGGACCTGCTGGAGAAGAGCTCTGCAGAGAACGGCTTGGTTGTTCTCATGGATGAAAAGTTAGCCGTGAGCCAGTAGTATGCCCTTGTGGCCACGAAGGCCAACATTATTCTGGAGTGCATTAAAAAGAGTGTGGCCAGGAGATCAAGGAAGGTTATCCTCCCTCTTTATTCTGCCCTGTGAGGCCTTGCTTAGAATGCTGTATCCAGATCTTGGGTCTCCTGTTCAAAAAAGACAGGGAAATTGTAGACAGAGTCCAGCAGAGGGCCACAAGGATGATAAAGGGCCTGGAGCATTTCCCATATGAGGAAAGGCTGAGTAAACTGGGTTTGTTCAGCCTAGGGAAAAGAAGACTGAGGAGGGATCTGATAAGTATCTACAGGGAGGTAGGAGGCAAATTGCAGTGGGTTTTATTCTGTATCCGAATCTGGGCAAATGGATGAGGTCAGACTCTTCTTGGTGGTGTTTAGCAATACGACAACAAGCAATAGCTTAAAACTTGAACATAGGAAAGTCCAAGGAACAGTGGAACAGGTTGCCAACAGGGGCTGTGGAGTCTCCTTCTATGGAGATACTCAAGACCCACTTGGAAACCTACCTGTTCGACCTATTGTAGGGAACTTGCCTTAGCACAGGGGTTGGACTCAATGACCTCTGGAGGTCCTTTCCAACCCCCCGATTCTGTGATTCACTATAGAAAGGCATATGCCTGTGTGCTTTTGTGTGACATACCTGTTTCCCACAATTTTTTTTCACACATTGTCTTCCTACATTACAGAATCCCTGAAAGAGAACAGTTTTTACATTGCAAAGCACTTTGCATCTGGTAGGTGGCTTAAAAAAAAAAAAAATGTTTAAAAATGTTTGTGAGATGTCAAAAGAACAAAGATACTTGTAAATATTCTACATAAATGAATATGTTCTGGAAAAAAAACAAAAACAAAAACAAAAACAGTAGTTGATCACCATTAATCTATAGTGACTACAGTTTTAATATATTTCTCATTATCATGCCAGAGAAAATATAAAACTAAAAGCTAATCTGTATTCCAAAATGATTACAGCTATAGTTTTGGTAGACATTGATTATTTAGGTTGAAAGTTTTCCTCACATTTGTCTTAAGTTTTTTGATAGTTAGTCCCACAAGCTCAGGCATTGCTGCATATCATTTGCCACTAATATGTGCACTTACATTAGCAATATCTCTTGAAAAATTCCAGTAGGCTTAGCAGGGCATTGAACCAAACCCTCTCTGTTTCTTAATCTGCTTAAAGTTAGGAAGTTTATAAACATGGTTAGTTAAATAAATCTTAATTCAGAAAGGTCACCTGAATTTTTTTATATTTTATATACTCAAAAGAACATAACAAGGTCAGTACAGTATACAGGCAGCAGATGGGTCAGTCAGTCTTGAAAACTCACACAGCATTAATAGACCATTCTTGTCCAATATGTTGTCTGTATCTTGTATGTTTTTGAGATTTCTCTGTTGTAATTGCTTTTATTGCAGACTCCAATGAACTGTTCTATCTATTTTCTGTAATCTCCAAAGAAATTCCTCTTGCATTCCTTGCAGGCCTGACCCACACTTTAGTTTAAACCATGCCTTGAGTTCTCTCTCACTTGGCATGAACTCAAGTAAGGTTTACTATCTGCCCGTATTTCCTTCCGAATTTTGTATATTTCAGTAAAATCAACTCATGGTTACCTTTCCCTTAAGAAAACAGACCTTTTCTTCCTTTAGTTTCTCTCTGTAAACAACTTCATGAAGCCGAGGAACCACGTCTGAAAAAGAAGAACAGTATGGGAAATATTTATTATTGTAATGGATGACCAGGTCAGTGAGGGAAAAACTAACTGACCATGTTTATTTTCCACAGAAGTAAAGTTCATCTCTAAAAAATAATGCTGTAAGTAGATTCCCGTTACTTTAAAAAAAAAAAAAAAAAAAAAAAAAACTAATTAATAAATAATTACAAAAAGGTGCAAACATTTCTGTAGGAAGGAATTATAACCAAGGTTAACTATTAGTTTACATTTTTCTTCCTAGCTATTCCTCAGGCAGAGAACACCTCTGCTGTCATGACACTAGCAGTGCAAAACTTAGGGACTTCCTGGGTATCATCTTTAAAACATTCTCTTGGTTTAGTTGTATTTTTTTTTCATTAGGTACATTTGATGGAATATAATGAAGAAAAATGAATGCAGTGAAACAGGTTATGTTCTGACATTTGGTTTTAGTTCACAGTAGGATGAGAAAAGTACATATTTTCCAATAAGCATCATTTGAAATGAATGTGCAGCAGAAATACTTCATCAGTAATAATTTCTTTTGTTTTTCAGAAACTGCTTATAAATCCAGAATAATGAAAGAAGCCCTGACTGATCTAAAGGTAAACACAGATAAATACATACACCATAAACAAAAGATGTTTCTTTCTCATTATGGGACATACTTTGATTTTCCCACTGCTAAAAATTTGACAAAATATTATAGTCATTTACCTTGAGCTAGAGCACATTGTTCAGGGAAGACTGGAAAGATCTCTGCCAGACATTTCTGACTTATCCAGGCTCTCAGGAAAAAAATAAAAATTTTTTAAAAAAAATTGAATGTTCTGCAAAAAAAAATCAGAATGTTCTTGTTTCTGGAATCTAAAATCCTGACTTTTGGAAGATAGTTTTCAAAATAAACCTTGATACAACCTAAAAACTTTAACATGTCTAATAGTTCACAGACTTTTTTCTGCATTATCACCCTAGCAATAATTAATCAAAGAAACAACAATTAAAAACAAGTACAAACAACAATTAAAAACAAGTACATTAAGGATTAAGTGAATACATTGGTTGAACACACAGATAAGTACCACATCTATTTCTGTGTTTTTAGATTTCTTGAGTAATGGATCTTATTTTAAAAAGATTGATTTTTCTACACTACTTTATTTCTTCTGATTTCTGTGCTTTATGCTTCCCTTCTTCATGAAGACTTTATTCTCGCCTAATTCCATACAAAAAAAAAAAAGAAGTTTAAACATTATGAGTTTCTGTGGTCTGCAGACTGGGAGAGGAATATCAAGAGATCAATTCAACATTGCTACTTATGTTGAATAAAAATAAACAAATAAAAATAAAATAAGTCAGCTTTCTTTCACACTGCTACTTTATTGAATGTTAATTCTCTCCATGCTCCTGTTTGGGGTGCAGTGAAATGATCTAGTCTTCCAAAATAAAGCCCACTGAGTCAGGCCTGCAGGATGATCAACATTACAGCTGAATGGACTCCAAATGTTGAGGGATTTTGATGACTGGAGCTACTCTGCTCTGTTAAAATGTCCTTTGGAAAAGAAAACCAGACAACAACAAAACAACTGGGAAAACTCACTTATTAAAAAAATTAAGAATACGTAGCTGAGAATTAATTAAAATTGATATAGTCTCTCTTGCTTCAAATTATACAAAAGCTATGCAGTATTATTAAATATATAATCTATGAAATATTGCGACATCTAACTTTTTAAATACTATAGGCTAAATAAATCTATTAACAAGAAATATTAAAAAGTTATGCAGATATTTTGATTCATTGATTTTATAGTTATTGAAATCATTATATGCAAGTTCATAATCACTAATAATTGACATAAGCACTATATCTGATTTTTCTTCTACTGATGTGCTAGAACTTAGTGTAATACCAAAGAAATTCCACTGCAGAGCATCAGCTAACTTGATTTTTCAGGAATTACTTTTGTATGGCATCATTACTCTGCATAGTATACAGCATTTTGGCAAACAAACAAAACAAAACCAAAAAAAAAAGAGGAAATTGTGTTCAGTTTTGGGCCCCTCACTACAGGAAAGATGTTGAGATCCTGGAGCGTGTTCAGAGAAGGGCAACAAAACTGGTGAGGGGTCTGGAGCACAAACCTTATGAGGAGTGGCTGAGGGAGCTGGGATTGTTCAGTCTGGAGAAGAGGAGGCTCAGGAGAGACCTCATTGCACTCTACAACTTCCTAAAGGGAGGTTGTGATGAAGAGGGATTTGGCCTCTTCTCCCAGGCAACAAGCAGGACATGGGGCAATGGCCGCAAGTTGTACCAGAGGAGATTCAGGTTGGACATAAGGAAGAACTTCTTCTCTCAGAGAGTGGTCAGGCACTGGAATGGCTGCCCAGGGAGGTGGTGGAGTCACCGTCCCTGGCAGTGTTCAAGAGGCGTCTGGATGACGTGCTGCATGATATGGTTGAGTGCTTGTGGTGGCAATGGTGACGAGGAGACGATTGGACTGGATGATCTTATAGGTCGTTTCCAACCTTGTGATTCTTGTGATTCTTGTGAAAGGAAAAGGTATGACAAAAATCTTCTCTTGTCCCTTTCTAGCTGTGTTCTCATAAGCAGATCCAGGGCAATGTATTCATCTTCCATAAGAAATCATGTCATAAGTCTGAGTTTTCTTACAACCCCAACAAATTCCTCAGGAAGATGACAGTTGGGTGAGGAATGCATAGTCCTGCAACTTTATGAGCATGGAAGTCAAAGATCGTAATCACTTTTACGCACTGATCTCCATCACTTTGGCCTGTAAAAGAAGTGGAGTTTGATTCTCTAATCATTTGAGAACAGAGATTTAGCCTTTGTTTATTGGACACAAGGAAGTTATCTCCTATGCATGTTCATTTGAAGAGAATTAACATCTAGCATTGTCTTTCATAACCATAATATATTGATATTGTCCAGCACAGGTGGACAATAGCTCTTTATCACCTGAGTAAAATTGTTTAGTCTTAGAAGTGGATATTTTGGTGCTTCTACGTGCTAACAGTAACAGATGATACAATGTGGAAACCTGCAGGCCTACCCAATTTTTCCCTACAAAAAGCCTTGGAGAGGAACAAAAATCCATGAAGGTGAGCTGGATGACATGAATGTATTCTTCTACGCCAGCCAGTTGCAGCAAAGCAGTTGTCTAATCTACACTGCATTAGGAAACAGTAGCTTTACAAACAGAAATAATTTCTCCTCTAAAATGCCTTCCTCATAGCTTTGAGCTCATTTACTAAACAGTTTTCATAACGAAATAGCATGATTAAAAATAAACAAAAAAAGTTACTTTCTTAGCGGCTGGGTTTTGATTGTTTTATTTGCAATCATATTGTTCAGCTACCTAATGCTTCCACCCTAAGAAACAGAGTAGAAATGATGTAAGCTCCATGCACTCATGAAACAGGAATAACAACCAGTCAAATAACCATGGAAGAATTAGAGAATTGCTCAGGTTGGAAAAGACCTTCAAGATCATCAAGTTCAACAGCAACCTAGCCATACTACCCTAACAACCCTCTGCTAAATCATGTCCCTGAGCACCGCATCCAAATGGTTTTTAAACACATCCAGGGATGGTGATTCAACCACCTCCCTGGGGAGCCTATTCCAGTGCTTAACAACCCTTCCTGTAAAGAAGTGTTTCCTGATATCCAACCTAAACTTACCCTGGTGCAACTTGAGGCCATTTCCCCTCATCCTGTCACCAGTGAGAAGAGACCAACCCCGCTCTCACTGTAAGCTCCTTTCAGATATTGGAAGAGAGCCTCCTTTTCCCCAGACTGAACAGCCCCAGATCCTTCAGTCTCTCCTCGTAGGCCATATTCTCCAAGTCCTTCACAAGCCTTGTTGCCCTTCTTCGACCTGCTCCAGCACCTCCATGTCCTTTCTGTACTGAGGTGCCCCAAACTGAACAAGAAATGCTGTCACAAAATTTTTTCTTCAACACAGATGCACCATGAAGCCACAGTTTCAAAAAAATCAGAAGTTCAGAATAACTAGAAAGGATGACATCCATATTAACTTCAAAAGCTCCACAACATCCCTAGGAACACTAACTAAAAGCTGTGGTTAGAGAGAAGATGTACTTTGGGTACACATACTTGTTTTACTGAAGACCCTCAACTGCTAATTGAAGAAGGAGCATAGATTGAGGAAGCCTACAGAGAACAAATTCTGCTAAATACACAGTAGTCTCCAGAATGGAACATGATTTTAGAAGAATTGGAGTACACTGTGTGGATGGATCAAATTAATCTCATCTAACCTGTGTGATCCAAATGGGCCCCCTGGCCTCCTCCTGATTTGCCAGGGAGAGTTTGTCCTCCATGTCCCTTGGCCAAAACTCGCCCTGGAAATTTGTCTTCTTCTCATCCCCTTAAGTGTCATCAAGTCCAACTCCACTGCAATGAACAGAGGACATCTACAGCCACAGCGGGTTGCTCAGAGCCCCATTCAGCCTAACCCTGAATGTCTCCTAGGACAGAACATCCATCACCTCTGTGAGCATCATGTTCCAGTGCCACATCACCCTTCCTGTAAAAAAATTCTCCCCTCTGTTAATTTGAAACCATTTCCCCTTGTCCTATTACAACAGACTCTGCTAAAGAGCCTGTCCTCTTCTTTCCTATAGCTCCTCTTTAGATTCTGGAAGACCTCTATCAGGTCTTCCCAGGGCCTTCTCCAGGCTGAATAGCCCCAGCTCTTTCAGCCTGTCCTTGTAGGTCCAGTTTGTCATCCACCAGTATCCTCAAGTTCTTTTCAGCAGGGCTGTGCTTAAGTCTCCCAGATTGTACTTATAGTGGGAGTTGCCACAATACAGATGCAAGACCTTGCACTTTGATTTGAACTTCATAAGGTTCATCTGTGCCCACTGCTCATCTAGTCTAGGTCTCTTTGATTGCATCAGGATGTGTTGACTGCCCCACACAACTTGGTGCCATCCACAAACCTGCTGAAGGTGCACTCAATCCCACTGTCAATGTTATTGATGAAGATGTTAAAGAGCACTGATCCCAGTACTACTCTTGAGGGACACCACTAGTCACTGATCTCCATCTGGACACTGAGCCTTTGAACACTACTTTCTGGGTTCAAACTCTCAACTTGTTTGTTGTCTATTGAACAGTCCACCCATCAAATCTGTATCTCCAACTTGGAGAGAAGGATGTTATGAGGAATGTATCAAAGGCCTCACTGAAGTCCAGATAGAAGACTTTATTGGCTCTTTCTTTGTCCATTGATGAAGTTATGTAATCATAGAAGGCCACTAGATTGGTCAGTCAGGACCTGCCCTTGGAGAAGCCATGCTGGATATCCCATATTGCCTTTCTCTCTTCCGTGTTCCTTAGCAAAGTTTCCAGGAGGATCTGCCTGAATATCTTTCCCAGAAGGGAGACTGACAAGTCAGTAGTTCTTTCCCACTAGTTCTGGGTAATTCTGTCAACCCTTCTTAAAAATGAGTGCTATACTGCCTTTTTTCCAGGCACCAGGAACTTCACCAGACTACTGTGACTTTCTAATATAATCAGGCTTGGTTTGGTAACCATGCCAGCCTATGTCAACACTCAGGACTCCAGGATGCATCTTATAGGGACCCATACACTTATTGTTGTTCATTTTCCTCGTGTGCTTCCCTCCTTTCTTGCCTGATCTATCAAATCAAGAAAAGCTTTTCTGCAGTCAAGCCGCAGTGGTAGATGAAAGTGCACCTATTGTTACAAGTACAAACACTCCAAGTATATACTTGAATTATTCAGTGAATAACTGAAAGCTGTGTAAGAGTGTGCACTCCAGCCAAGAGTTTGCAAAACTGGCTCCTACTAATATTCTCTAGTAACCAATTCAGTCGCTCTTCTTTAACTTTTATAGATTGTCATTTGGGTAGAAACAGGAAGTAATGATGTTGGTGTCCATGACATCTGCACTCCTTCATCCAGCTGAAGCTAATTGAAAAGTAACATTAACAATGCTACAGTAACTCCAATAAAGATAAATCTCTGTCTACTGAAGTTACTTCATAAATCTTCTTGCTTCATGTATTTGGGGTTTGTCCATGGATGTGGAGATTCTCACATTTATTCCAGATCAATTAAAGATTGAATAATCTTTTTAAGCAATACAACTTTCAAAGCCAATTTGTGAATGCTTTATTGTAGGCAGCCTTGTCAAACAATTCATGAGCATCAAATTAAGTAATTAAACTTATTTATTTCCTTGTTTCCTACTTGAATTTTTAAACATTTATTTTGGGGAACTGAGTTGTGTGTGAGATTTAATTTCTTTTGTAGCATATAGTCCTTTTTGATACTTGACTTCTATTCATATACATTAAATTACATACTCAACTTCCTGGAAAAACAATAACAACAACAACAAAAAACCTAACATGAATCTATAGAAGTAGTCATTTATGTTGCTGAAGATTGTTTGTGAAAGAATAAAATCACTTTGAAGATCAGATACAAAGGAAGGCTGGTTTGTAATTTCAATATGAAGTCTTATAATATTCACGGGTTATTTTTAGATGAGGAAAAAGTATAGCCATAGTTTTTTTTTGGCTGCAGCACATAGAAAGCTATGACTTAGCTTTATGTATTGACCAAAAAAATTTAGTTCTATTTTTTCTATTACTCCCAATTAGGTGGTGATTTTCAAAACCACAAACAGACATCTAAGTGCTCAGACTCACTGAAAGTTTATAAAAGTTGATCCTCTTTTCTGCACTTGAAAAATATCTGTTATTTTTGTGTCCAACATAAAATGACTATAGATGGTTTAATGAATACTTCCGCAAAAATGTTGTTACTTTATTCCTCCATTTGTGCCTATCTGCTGAATGAAAAGTAACCTTCAAGCCATTTGTAAAAAACAAATTTGATCATTTAAGCATTCACAAAATTTTGAGTTGAAAATCAAATCTAGAATTCGTAGGAATGATTTGTACATTACACTTTGAGCAACAGGTATCCAATATAGTGCATCTGAACATAACCTGATATTTAGATGTTTCATACTTTTTGTCCTTGAAATTTGTTCTCAGTTGGTATTTTTTGCCTAATTTGCTACCTGAGTGTGCTGGGAAGGAGTACACAGCATAACATGAACCAAGGACAAAATATCTCTAGAGGTCCTGCTCAAGAGAATCAGGGTAGAAAGAAATAATGTCCTTCTATTTTTGCCACACCAAAGTAAATCAGTATATAGAAAAGAAGAAATAAGCAGTCTTTTGAAACTTGTTCTTTAATAACAGCAAAGGTTTGGAGACAATTGCAGCTTTCTTTTGCCCATAGGAGCCTGGGACTCCTCTATGATGGAGCCAGTAGTAGAGGAGAAAAGATGTAGCAAGCAGCATCCATCACTAGTGTAATGCAGTTGCATTCTTTCACCCATGGTGACCAGCAGTCTTAAGATTCAGTTTTATTCAGCACAACTCTGGATTTCTCATGAAAAAATGCAGTTTTTAAAATTCTACATTGGGCCAGATGTATAAGCTATTATCAGTTGACATCCATTTCACACAAGGACAGTAGATGTGATGCTTTGTGCAAAAGTAGAACTACTGTTCCTTTTGACAACTCTGTAGAAAGAATACAGTCCTTAGGAAAGGATTCAGGGTAATCTGTGACAATTGAAAACAAGTGTCATTAAAAATGTGTCCAAGGATGTTGTGAGCACACATTTGGTTGGACATTAACCAACCTGTGCTTTGTGTGTCTTTGATACACATAGACACTAAGCTATTTACTGCTCTGAGGCTTCAGACTTGCTCAGGAAAAACATGCAAAAATTATAGAGACAGAAGCAGATGGGCAAAGTATCGAGGGGTAGTGAGTACTGTCTAAAAGGTTCTGCACAAATAACTCCCTGCTTGCAGTCTTGATACCTAAAAGAACCCTAGCATGGATAATGCTAGGAATCTGGTTGCTGATCCTCAGCCAACACTCTAGAAAAACTGTTAATTATTTTGGATATGATGATGCTTTTATATTGCCAAAAGGCAAATGTACAAAATAAAATTCTCAGGTCATTTAATCAATCGAGGCATTAAAGCAGAAACTGGTATTAAAAGAAACATCTAAAACCTGAACAATGTAGTAAAATATTTCCAAAGTTCCAAAGTCCATTCAAGGGAATGACATCAAACTGTGTCAGGGGAGATTCAGAGGGTACTAGGAAAAGATTCTTCAGCAAGAGGGTGATTGTACCCTGAGGCAGTGGTCATTGCCCCAGGTGGCTGGAGTTCAACAAGTGTTTGGGCAGCGCACTCAGACAGAAGATTTGAATTTTGGGTGGTCCTGTGTGGAAGCAAGAGTTGGATTCAGTGATCCTTGTAAGTCCCTTCCAAGCAAGCATATTCTGTATTGCTATGATTAATATAGTCAGCTATGGCAAAAATGCTTCCCACACTGAACCTAAAAAACTGAAGCAAGACAGCTAATGCATTTTTAAATTCACCACTACGTATAGGGAAAAAAAAAAACAACAAACCAAGCAACCAACAAACAAAAAAACCCACCTACCATTGAAATAGCAAAATCTGTATCCAGACATTTGGTAAAAAATATAATATTGGTGTGATTATATAAGACTTTTAGCACAAGCAAAACTCCTATACCAGGAAAAGAATAACAAGTCATTTAATATTATTCTACACCATATACACATGGAAACAATTAAATGTTAATATTTCAGCACATTCACTGAAGTAAATACATGTTTTAAGACTGTAGCTATTTGGTAATAAATTGCCTATATGAGTAAATCTTTCTCTTTAGGTTAACCAAAAATTCTGAATTATGGCTGTTATAAGGAAACAGTCATGCTATTCATCTTAGTAAAAGAGCTCTGACCAGACTGTATGCTGATTTACAATCTGAGAAATCCACATGGAAGGTGACTTCATTATACAAGCTATAAACCAACACAAAACTTGTCTTAGTTTATTTAATTCCAGATACTCATGAATCACTAAGAAATGCTTTAATTTACAAGAACATAACCTCAGTGACTTTAGTACGGCAGGGCATCCGAAAATGACATCAGAAATGAACTCTTTAAGTTGAAAGTATAGAAAGGAATTAAAAATAGCAACCACAGCACAATTAAAGAGCATCTCCCTTTCTACAATGGAAAGAAGAAAACTGACCTTGATGAATGTATCAAGCTCACTTAAATCCATCTCATTATTTAAAGAACATACAAAAAAATGTTCATGTGAATGTAAAAAAAAAACAAAAAAACAAAAAAACAATACAGCTATGTAGTTAATATATTAAATATTTTAAAACATTAAAATGACATTCTTAAATAATAATTTGTGCTTTTAGTCCATTTCTGATTTCATTGTTCCAGTCTAATATTGTTTTATATTTAAATTTCTTACAGAAACACAGAATCATAGAAGCGCTTGGGTTGGAAGGGACCTTAAATACTATCTTTACCCAGCCTCCCTGCCATGGACACAGTTGCCACCCACCAGATCAGGCTGCCCAGGATCCCATCCAACCTAACCTTGAATGCCTCCAGGGAATGAGACATCCACAGCTTCTCTGGACGGCTTGTTCCAGTGCCTCACCGCCCTCTGAGTAAAAAAATTCCATCCAGCATCTAATCTAAATCTCCCCTAATTTAGTTTAAAACTGTTCCCTTTTGTCCTATGACTATCAAACCATGTAAAAAAGCAGTCTCCACCTTGTTTATAAACTTTCAAGTACTGGAAGGCTGCAATGAGAAAGCCTTCTGCTGTTCTCTAGGCTGAACAAGCCCAGCTGCTTCAGCCTTTCTTCACATAATCTTCATGGCCCTCCTCTGGACTCACTCCATCAGCTCCACATCTTCCTTGTGCTGAGGCCCCAGACCTGGATACAGTACTGCCTCATGAGTGCAGAGGTGAGGGGCACAATCACCTCCCTCTCCCTGCTGGGCACTGCTCTTTTGATGCAACATAGTACACCGTTGGCCTTCTGGGCTGCAAGCGCATACTGTAGGCTCATGTACAGCTTTTCATCTACCAGAAACTTCATGTCTTTTTCTACAGGGCTGCTCTCAATAAGTTCTTTTCCCAGTCTGTACACGTGTCTTGGATTGCCTCAACCCAAATGCAGCTCCTTGCACTTAGCCTTGTTGAACCTCATCAGGTTCACATAGGCACTCTTCTCAAGCTTGTCCTAATTCCTTTAGATAGCATCTGTATCTTCTGTCACATCAACTGCACCCCTCAGTTTGACATCTGCAAACTTGCTGAGGGTGTACTGAATTCCCTGTCCTTCATTAATAAAGATGCTAAAAAGCACCAGTTCCAAGATGTACCTGGTAGGACACCATCTGTCACCAGTTTCCACCTGGACATGGAGTCATTGGCCACAACCCTCTGGCTGCGGGTCCAGATAGATAACACAAATTGCTCTTCTTTTGTCTGTCCATCAAGAAATAGGAGGGAGGCCGATCTTACTATGGTCATTTAGATGTTAGGAGATTATCATTAGATGTTAAGAGAAACTTTCTTACTCAGAGAGTGGTGAGGCACCAGAACAGGCTACCCAGAGAATCTGTGGATGTCCCATTCCCAGAGGTGTTCAAGGTCAGGTTAGATGGGGCTCTGGACAGCATTATCTAGTGAACATCATCTGTGCCCGCAGCAGGGGCATGAAAGTAGAAAATCTCTGAGCTCCTTTTCAGCCCTAACCATTCTGAGATTATGATTCTATGGTTTGAAGCTAGCTTAACATCTTCCCCTTACAGGGCTGTCATTCTGCCCATGTCAGTGCCCAGTACCATGCATCAGTCTCTCACTCAGATTCCTGGGTACTACACTGCCTTGTAATTTGCTCTTGCAAGTTGGTCAGTTGTTTGCAAAGTTCATGAAGCTGGACACACTTGTACTCCTGACACCACTCTGCCCTCAGGCCTAAGGGAGAATTCCAGATTCTGGAGTTCTTTCTGAAGTTTCAGATTTTTGAGAATCTTAAAGTAATACTACTACTTGCTGTGCCTTTCTATTGCAATGAAAACATTAAATTAGTTAGAATGATTAAATAAACTGTGGAACACTGGACAACTCAAAGCAAGTGAGCCTTTTACAAAGATAATTTTTATTATTGCAGTTTCTGTCTTTTTTCTTCCTCTCTCCTTTATTTTTTTTTTTAATCTTGGGATATATATAATTTAATTTTTGCTTTTATCCATTATCTCAAAAAGAAACAAAAGAAAAGTTTTCAGTTAATCCACAATATATTTACATAGTATTTCAAGGTAGGGAAGTGCTTAGAGGTAGCAAACTTTTTCAGGTAGATTTTATCTTAAGGGAGAAATCATTAGAATTTGGACTAAATATATTCTGTTCACTTAAGATCAGAAAACAACTTTGAAAATTAAAGGTCAATGGTCAATAAATCGAACTTTGATCTAGAAACATAAAAATGTACCTGGCAAGGTTTTCAAAATGTGATACTCTGTCTCTCTTAAACCAATGCAAACTAATCTGATTTTTTAAAAGGAAACATTTCTATCTTTGCCAGTCTTTCAATAATTTATACTAGCAAGTCACAATGTTCTTGCTTAATTACACAAAAGGAGAGAATTGCAAATCTCAGAAAAATTGAGTTTACATTTTGGAGGAAATAACAAAACTGTTCAAGTTTCAGAAATGAAAAAGAAGTTGTTTATAATAATGAGAAGTTAACAATAAATGCAGAATATTAGAAACACTTCATTCCATGACTGACCAGGTTGTTGTATTCAAGCATTCTTTTCCTTATCTTATGATTGCTCTCACACCAATATTTCCAATATTCTCTGCTACACAGGAAGATATTATCACATCTTGTAGAGGAAACACAGAACCTCTGCAAGCAAGTTTTGGCAGATTAAAATATTTCTCAGTTCATCTTTTGGTTTTGATTAAGGCTCTTAAAATTTGCCTCAAGCTTTCTGGGTACCATTTTTGTTTCCATAATCAAGTGCAGATTCAAAAGCAAGGAAAACTTGGTTTTACAATTTTAGCACTTTGGCTCCAGTTCTGCAAACGTCTCTGTGCAGGTGTACCCACCATGGTGAAGTCACCAAGTCACAGTAGTGTTATTTTTATCTTTCCACACTAATTTTCTTTCATTTTTAACCTTTATATAGTCTTTTTTTTCTTTTTCCCAGGAGAGGTGGCCTTCACTAAGGAAAATGGTGAGAGACACATAGCTCAGTCTATCCTAGCAGGCACAGAACAGTTCGTGGGTAAAATTTTTCAGATTGCTCCAAAGGTGAGATTTTCAGCTTCTGTGCAGACAGCTCACTCACACTAAAGTCCACACTGATGAATGTAGTTGTTCTGAACTGTTTCAGAAACTTGAGGACTTCTAAGAAAATGCCATGTGGGATGTGAGGTAGTACCATCTCCACTATCACCCTCTCACACCATTTCACTGCAAATTATTCTGTCTAAGCAGCAGAAGGTGTCTACCTATGTCCCTCTGCCACATGCTCATGCAGTTGTAGGAACCCATCCAAACTGTCAGGCAAAGTGATTGTGAACTAGAAAAAATTTTCAACTAGCTACCAATTGGAGGTAAGTTCAGGTAGAATCATATAATAATGGAATCATACAATCGCTTAGATTGAAAAGGTTTCAACACCCCTGCCATGGGCATGGTCACTAACCACTAGATCAGGCTGCCCAGAGCCACATCCAGCCCAGCCTTGAATGCATTCAGGGATAGAGCATCCACAACAAAATGTATGAGTGTGGCTGATGCAGATAGAGCTGCACTCCAGTGCACGTGATAGAGCTTATTAATATCACAGAGTTTGCTTTGCAGACCCAAGGTATTCAGAAAGGCAGAAAGATGGGCTACAGCAGGTATGTTTTTTAACTACAGTTAGTAGCCAGAAATTGCTATTAACTTCTTAGTAGTTCCAGACCTCAAGTTTAAGCAAGCAACTAACTTTGGAAATGCAGTCCTTGGTGTGTCATGCCCTTCTGAGAGTCTGGTTCAGACTACTAAATTGTTTACACATATTTTTAACCTTAGTAAACCTTCAGTTAAGCACCACTTCAGATATTTATGGTCTCTAAACTTTTATTTTGCACCAACCAGGAAAAGAGTTTGTATTTGTGAATGCAGTGACTAAACAAAACTAAAAATTCAAAACATATTGCTGCTACGATTTGACTGAAGATTTTTAAGAGGTTATTTTAGGAATTTTATCTTACTGGTCTATCTGTTAGTGGAAATATCCTACTAATAGAGATAATACAGATGAAACACTATCCAAGAAAAAGGTGCACACATGCACCAAAATTAACATTTTATATGTGTTAATCTCTAATCACTGAATATTCCAGGGAGTCATAAGGGCAGTGTCTGCTTATCATGGGATAACTGGAAGAACGAGATGTACACTGTGCAGGGATAAAAGCAATTTAAGACTTTATGGATTCAGGTTTCCCATTATTTTTGTCGTTTGAACACCCAATTAAAAAGTTTAAGTGGAAAGAGGAACTGGGAAAGTTCACTGGAAAAGAGAGGAAGGAACTGAATATCCTTACATTTTCCTCTACTGAATACCCTCATACATGCAGTTGTTCCATTACTCATAATTCAGTCAGAAGTGCGGAATGGAGAAGCTGGCTTCAGATGGAGAAGAAAGGTTTGTGATCTCAGCCCATCTGCTCCAATGCAATGCAATGCTGCAGACACTGCAGATTCAAAAGCATTCCCCATTATATGCTTGGCCAATATGATAACCTTTTATGATGAAATTACTGTGAGAGATGTAGGAAGAAAAGGAGATGATACCTACTTAGATCTCAGTAAGATTTTTGACAGCCTACCATCACAGAGAAGCTCACAAAGTACAGGATGGATGAATAATTGGGAATCCTGAAAACTGGATGAATAAAGGTGGCAGTGAGTGAAACAGGTCTAGTAGGAGGCCAAAAACCAGTGGTGCACATCAAGAATCACAAATAGATCCAATTCTGCTCAAAAACTTAATTATCCAGGCTAATGATCTGAACAATGGGGAAGCACACACCCTCAGAAGTTTGCTGATGGTACAAAATGGGTGAGTGATGGATAGGCCAGAAGGTTATGCTGCCATTCAGGTTGATCGTGACAAGTGAAAAAAGGTTATGACAAGACTATGGTAAAGTTCAACAGGAGAGAGTGCAAAGACCTGCACTCCATGGGGAGGAACAAACACAGGCACCAGTACATTCTGTGGTGCCTAGTGACAGGGCAAGAGGTAAGCACAACAAAATGAAAAAAGGAAGTTCTTCATGAGTATCAGGAAACATTTTTTTTAAAAGAAAAGTGGTGCAATTTCACTCCTTGAAGAACACAAAGAGCTATGTAGTCATGGTCCTGGGACATCTATTCCAAGTGAGAATATTTCAATACAGTGGCATGTAAAGATGGTCTCCAGAAGTCTCTTTCAAACTCCGCTGTTCAGACTCTGGGGCTTTCCCACTGGTGGCAAGGTACTAGTCCTTCTCCTTAGACAGACTCTGAGCAGCTGAGCCAAGGCACTCTTCAGGCATTGAGGGAGGAGGTCACCATGGAGTATATTGCAAAGCAACCCACCTGAGCGAAACCCAGCCAGTTCCCAGGAAGCAGTCCCTGCCACCAGCAGGTTCAGTTCCCTAACGCCTTCTTGTGAATCAGCCTCTCTCAGGCAGGGCAAGACCTTGAGTGTAAGCACCCGTTGGCAAGAACTAACACATCGGGGCATGATCAACAGTATTCTCACCCTACATCCAAAATGCAGCACCATGCCAGCTGCTGGGATGAAAGCTGACTCCATCCCAGCCAAAACCAGGACAATGCCCTCCCCTCATTCTATACCATCTCCAGCATGCTCAGGTCCTACACTTTCCAAGACATCCAAATCACCATCGGATTTCCTGTCTTTTGATACAAACACAGAGATGGCATTCCCATAGTCTATGGGCTATCCCTCAGAAATATCCGTGGAGTTCATTTAGCCCGTGGCTTTGGGCTTTGTCTGTCATAACAGTCCTTCAGGGCAGGAGGGATGATACTCAGGGTTGTATTGGTGCATGCTGAGGCCATCGCAACTCATTCTTCATTAATCAGGGTGATTCTGGTTGTAATAATGTGGATGAAGCCCACAGCAACTGTATTAGTGATGACATGGTACTATATAGAAATTAACAGCATACACTTGAGATCACTGCCTAGTCTCACTCAACTCATCAAATTCCCTTGGAATGCACACTGGACTTCCCCTTGTTGCTGCATCACCCACCAAGCCCAGAATAACCCACACAGTCTTCCCAGCATGTTTGTTACGTGCACTCCTTTTGCACTATGTAAGAGTTTTGCTTCGCCAGGGTCCACTGGACTGGGAGATCCTCTAGCACTGCATAACCATGTAGCTTTTACAAAAGTGTGCTATCCCTGTGCTTGAGTGTTCCAGTACCCACTGCTCTCAGTGTAGCCTTCAACAGCTGCACTGCTAGCATTGGATTTTCTCGAAGGCTAGTGCATATAAGTGGATGTGATCTGCACCCTCAGTGCCATGCTCTTTGGCCCCGGCTGTTTTATCTCTGAGGCTGTTTTGGAAATGAGTCCTGCTGTCTGACTCAGTTCCTTCCAAGTTACCACACCACCATAAGACTTGCTGTAAAATGCCCAGAACAGGGTTTCTGGGCAGTGGCATAGCGCACAGGATATGATTCCAGCTGTCTCGTGTTTGATTGCTTCCGCCATTGCATTCTGCACATGGCGCTCCTCTCAGCTGGCTTGTGATCAGCCTGCCAGGCCTCCCATATTTATATTTCACTCATCCCCCCTATCAGAGAGGCTGCATCCACTCAGCTTGCTTGATTATAAAGCATGTTTCACATTCACGGGTAACATGCGTGGTAGCATCCACGCTCAAGTCCATGCCTCAACCCCGAGCCCATCTATGTGCTGCATCTTCCTCGATATCCTGAGGTGTCATGGACTCACCACTGAGACAGAAATAATTCACCTGACATTGCCAGTCCAGGCTTACCGAGCCACCTCTATCCTTGCAGCCCTGCTGGTGGTTTTGATGCTCTTCAGTGGCCCGCCTTGTGGGCAGGTGAGCACCTATGTGACATCCTTCTACTGCCAGTTTCTCCACCCAGGCAGCAGTAGCTTCCCTCAGCAGCCCAGATGAGTTTGCCTCTACACTGCTCTGCTTCCATTGCCTTGCCACTGCCACAGGGAATTTTCTGCTCTCCAGGACTCAGTGCGCACAAAGAGCAGGGGCCACTTTTCCTGTTCAGCAATGTCCAAAGCAAGCGTGATGGCCCTGGCTTCAGCATATTGCTGTCATTCGTCTTCTTCTTAAGTAGCTTCTGTAATACATTGACGAGGACTCCTCAGCCTCCACATCTTTTTCACAATGCGACAAGACCCACGAGCAACATGGGATATTGCTTCCCATTTTCTGCGAAGTTATGATAGAGTCGAGCCTGTTGAGCACAGGTCACTGCCTCCTCGGTGACATTCCAAGTTCTGTTACAAGGGACACTGTGCTACTGGAGCAACTGCAGGGCCTGTCAGAGGGGCAGGAGAAGCTGCAGGGCCTTTCACTGGGTTTGGAAATGCTGTGGCACCTGTCACAGGCATTGTGAAGTTGTCCTGAGGCTGAGCAGCATTCCCACTTGGAAATTTCCAGGACCAGGCTGGTGAAAGCCCTGAGCCTCGCTTCAGCGATGCTGTTTCCAGCAGGCAAGCTGCCCGGTGGAGCTCCTGACATCATTTCCAATCTGGTGGAAATCAGCTCTAGAGCAGCAGAGTTGCCAGGACAAGAAGGCTACATGGTGCTCCAGTAGCTCTGGTGGCTCTGCTCACGCTGACAGCATCTAGCACAGCCCTGTGGTCACTGTAGGATGTTTGCTCATCATCACTCACGAAGAGTCACCACCAGCAGCGTGATGAACAGTCTCAAGACGTTCATCTTCTGCCCTGATGCTGCAGCAGCCAAGTTACTTGCAATTCCTCTGGCCATGTAACCACACTGCACATTGTTGGCCAGTAGAGGCAGGAGGTGATGCTGATTAAGGCCTCCTCAATCCCACCTGTGCATTGAGGCTTCTGTAGGAGGAAAGAGTGTGGTTGTGCACCAGCTCCACTGTATGCGAGCTGAGGCAGGCAGGAACAGCCTCCACAGAGGCCCTTACCAGAGGTCAGGCCTTGGGATGCCTCCCAACTCCACCCCAGCTGCAGTGAGAAGTCATCATCCCTGTGGTCTGTTCACAGAATGGCCAGGGTTGGAAGGGACTTCAAGGATCACGAATCTCCAATCCCCTGCCACATGCAAGGCCATCAACCTCCCCATTGAATACTAGACCAGACTGCCCAAGGCCCCATCCAATCTGGCCTTGAACACCTCCAGGGACAGGGCATCCACAACCTCTCTGGGCAGCCTGTTCCAGCACCTCACCACTCTCTCTGTAAAGAACTTCCCCCTGACATCCAACCTATATTTTTCCTCTCTCAACTTAAAACCACTTCTCCTTGTCCTGCTGTTATCCAACCTTTCAAAGAGTTGACTCCCCTCCTGTTTATAAGCTCCCCGTAGGTACTAAAAGGCTGCAAAGAGGTCACCCCGCAGCCACCTTCTCTCCAGACTGAACAAGGTCCCTCATCTCCCTCAGCCTGTCTTTGTAGGGTCCCCATACTCCCCACCCCATCAAGAGCTTTACAGGCCCACAGTGGCAGTGTCTTGCCTAGGGTAGCACAGCTGGGTTCTGCTCTGAATCCCCACTTCCAACCAGCATGTCCTGGGGCATGGCCTCCCACAGGGTAAAACTGGAGACTTCCCCTGGCTGCCTCACTCCCCCGGTCACCATGGGCTATGTGTGTGCTTGCTACCAGCCCGATGCTCCTAGACGGTTACACTCTCATACTCTTGCCTCAGCGCTGCTGCTTCCTCTGCAGGGACTCGCTGCCTCTTGCCAACAGCCTCACTCCCTGCATAGTGCATAGATGTCCTTCAGTACCTTGTTCTTGGAACCAGTTCTTAATCCACCGAACAGTCTATCCTTCAAATCCATACTTTTCCAATTTAGAGCGAAGGATGTGGTGAGGAACCATGTCAGAAGCCTTGCAGAAGTGCAGGTAGGTGACATCCATTACCCTTCGCCCATCCACTGATGCCATCACTCCATCATAGAAGGCCACCAAATTGGTAAGGCAAGATTTGCCCTTGCAGAAGTGCAGGTAGGTGACATCCATTACCCTTCGCCCATCCACTGATGCCATCACTCCATCATAGAAGGCCACCAAATTGGTAAGGCAAGATTTGCCCTTGGTGAAGCCATGCTGGCTATCTCGGATCGTCTCTTTGTCTCACACGTGCCTTCACAAAACTTCTAGGAGGATCAGCTCCATGATCTTCCCAGGCACAGAAGTGATGCTCACCAGTCTGTAGTTTTCCAGGTCTTCCTTTCTCCCTTTCTTAAAAATAGCAGTAATGTTTCCCTTTTTCCAGTCACCAGGGACTTCACCAGACAGCCATGATTTTTCAAATATGATGGAGAGTGGCTTGGCAGCCACATGAATCATCTCTCTCAGAACCCTAGGATGGATATCATCCGGCCCCATGGACTTACATACGTTCAATTTCATGAGGAAGTTTTGGACTTGTTCCACTGTTACAGTGGGACAGAAACCACTACCCACAGCCTCACCTAGAGGCTCATGGTCCTGGCAGACATGGGAAGCCTGACCACCCGTAAAGACGAGGCAAAGCACTCATTGAGTACCTCAGCTTTTTCTATGTCTGAGGAAGCCAGCTCCCCATTACCTTTCATCAGAGGGGGAACACTCCCTTTGGCCTGTCTCCTCCTGCCTATGTACTCATGAAATCCATTCTTGTTATCTTTCACATCCCTCACCAAGTTCAGCCCCATCTGCACCTTGGCTGTCCTAATCCTATCTCTACACATGCAGACAGCAGCCCTGTGTTCCTCCCATGCTACCTTCCTCCCTGCTACAGCCCTTGTTCACTTCCTGAACATCTCCCTCTTTTCCCTCAGTTTAAGCTGCCAGGTTTTTGCTCAGCCACATTGGTCACCTGCTTCCCCTGAGCGACTTCTGCTGGGCAATGGAGAGCCGTTGCGCTCTCAGAGAGTCTCCCTAAAGAGCTGCCAGCTCTATTCTGTACCATGCACTTAAAAACAATTTCCCACAGTATCCCATCTAGCAGTTCCTTGAGCAGACAGAATTTTGCTCTCCTGAAGTTCAGGGTCCTGACTCTGCTTTTTGCCAGGCCCGCATTCTTCAAGATCACAAACTCCACTAGGGAATGATCACTGCAGCCCAGGTTGCCTCCAATCTAAACCTCTCTGATGCTTTGCTCTGCATTGGTGAGCACCAAGTCCAGTAAGGCTTCACCTCGGATTGGTCCATCTAACACCTGGACTAGGAAGTTATCCTCAACAGACTCCAGGAATCTCCTGGATTGTCTGCCACCCACCATACCGCTATCCCAGCAGATATCCAGGTGGATGAAATCCCCCGTCAGGACAAGAGCCCACAGGCATGATACCTCCTGCAGCTGAAGCAAGAAGTCCTCACCAACAGGCTTCCCCTGATCAGGTGGTCTGCAGCAGACCCCAACCACTAGATGCCCTTTACTGAACTGATCCTTGAGTTTAAACCACAAGCTCTCAAGCTGATTGTGGCTGTTTCTCAGACACAGCTCTTTGCAATCTATCCACTTCCTAATATAAATGGCAACTGACCCACCTCTTCTACCATGTCCATCTCTTCTAAAAAGCCTGTAGCTGTCAATCAGAGTATTCCAATCATTGGTTTCGTCCCACCATGTTTCCATGACAGTAATCAGGTCATACTTTCCCAATTGTGCCACGGTTTCTAACTCCTCCTCTTTATTTCCCATGCTGCGTGCGTTGGTATAGAGGCACTTTACCTTAGCTATTGGCCTCATTGCCTTCTCAAAGGAGCCCTAACTAGTACCTCCAGGACAAATCTGGGGTTTTCCTCTACTGCTTCCCAAGTTGACAGTGTTCTCTCATGCTTCTTTGTCACTCAGTACACCCCCTTCCCCCTATATATAGTTTAAAGCTCTGACAACCTGAAACTTCAGCAGTTTTCCCAGAGCCCTAAAGTCCCTTTTGATCACCTGAGAACTTTTTTTGCCTACCTCTTCATTTCCAGTGTGGAAAACTAGTAATGGATAATAACCAGAGGGCTTGACCAAGTGAATGTTCCTGGCAACATCTCTCGCCCGAACTACAGGCAAACAACGTACCTCCCTGTGGGACTGGTCTGAGTGGCATATCAGGCCACCAGTTCCTCACAGCAGGGAGTCCCCTGTGATGACAGTCCTTTTTTTTCTGACTGACGTTGCAGCGATACAGGAAGCAGTCTGACTAGCCCCGGACAATCTCCCCTGCATGGGTGGACCTTGACCAACATCCACATCCCCCTGTCCCTTCAGCTCCAGAGCCTCATACATGTTATGTAAAAGCACTTGGGACAGTGGGACAGCCTCAGGGGCAGTCCACTTGCTGCCCCGAACAGGGACTTGTTTCCTTGCTGTCTTTGAGATTACCCCCTCCCACCCAGCTGTGAGAGGGTAGATGAGCCCCCACTGCCTGAAAACATCTGAAAACATCATTGGCCAGGCATGCGCGGTCCAGACGGTTCCTGCAATGTGTTGAAGACAACTTCCTGATGCAGGTGGTTGAGGAATCGACGAGGAGAGGGGTACTGCTGGATCTTACTCTCACTAATAGAGAAGGGCTTGTCAGGGAAGTAAAGGTCGGGGGCAGCTTTAGTTGTAGTGACCACGAGATGGTGGAGTTCAAGATCCTGAGTGGAAGAAGTAAAGCAAAAAGTAGGATTGCTACCCTGGATTTCAGGAGAGCCAACTTCGATCTCTTCTGGGACCTACTTGTAGCTATCCCATGGGCTAGGGTGTTCGAAGGCAAGGGGGCCTGTGAGAGCTGGTCGGCATTTAAGCAGCTCTTCTTCCAAGCTCAGGATCGGTGCCTCCCTGTGAGGAAGAAATCGGGAAAGGGTGGTAGGAGACCTGTGTGGATGAGCAAGGAGCTCGTGCGCAAACTCAAAGGAAAGAAGAAGGCCCATGAAATGTGGAAAAAGGGTCTGACCACTTGGGAAGAATACAGGAATGTTGTCAGGGCCTGCAGGGATGCGACGAGGAAGGCTAAAGCCCACCTGGAATTAAAGCTGGCGAAGGGGATAAAGGATAATAAAAAAGGCTTTTTTTAAGTACGTTAACAGTAAAAGGAAGACTAAGGAGAATGTGGCTCCCCTGCTAAGTGACAGGGGTGTTCTGGTAACGGGGGATGCTGAGAAGGCGGAGACACTGAATGCCTTCTTTGCTTCTGTCTTCAGTGAAAAAGCTCCCCCTCGGGAATCTGAGACCCTGGAGGTTAGTGAGAGGATCTGGGAAATGGAAGACCTCCCTTCAGTCAGGGAAGAGGTGGTCCGAGAGTGCCTAGGCATCACCAATGTTCACAAATCCATGGGTCCTGATGGGATGCATCCATGGGAGCTGAGGGAGCTGGCAGAGGTGATTGCTGAACCGCTTTCGGTCATCTTTGAGAGGTCTTGGAGGACAGGGGAGGCGCCTGAAGACTGGAGGATAGCCAGTGTCACTCCGGTCTTCAAAAAGGGCAAGAAGGAAGATCCAGGCAATTATAGGCCGGTCAGCCTCACCTCTGTCCCTGGAAAGGTGATGGAACAGCTTGTGCTGGATGTCATCTCCAGACAACTGGAAGAAAAGGAGGTTATCAGGAGTAGTCAGCACGGGTTCACCAGGGGGAGGTCGTGCTTGACCAACCTGGTAGCCTTCTATGATGTTGTCTCTGGCTGGGTGGATGGGGGGAGAGCAGTGGATGTAGTCTACCTTGATTTCAGCAAGGCGTTTGATACTGTCGCCCACAACATCCTTATAGCAAAGCTGAGGAAGTGTGGGATAGACGAGTGGACAATGAGGTGGGTTGAGAACTGGCTGACTGGCAGAGCGCAGAGGGTCGCCGTTGGTGGTGCAGAGTCCTGTTGGAGGCCTGTAGCTGCGGTGTTCCTCAGGGGTCGGTGCTGGGCCCGGTCTTGTTCAACATCTTCATCAATGACCTGGACATGCAAGACCTGGACAGGCTGGAGAGCTGGGTAGAAAAAAACAGATGAGGTTTAACAAAAGCAAGTGTAGAGTCTTGCATCTGGGGAGGAATAATTGCATGCACCAATACAGGTTGGGGGATGAGCTGCTGGAGGGGAGCTCTGCGGAAAGGGACCTGGGTGTCCTGGTGGACAACAGGTTGGCCATGAGCCAGCAGTGTGCCCTTGTGGCCAAGAGGGCCAATGGCATCCTGGGATGCATTAAAAAGAGCGTGGCCAGCAGGTCAAGGGAGGTGATCCTCCCCCTCTACTCTGCCTTGGTAAGGCCTCATCTGGAGTACTGCGTCCAGTTCTGGGCTCCCCAGTACAAAAAAGACAGGGATCTCTTGGAAAGAGTCCAGCGGAGGGCCACAAAGATGGTGAGGGGCCTGGAGCATCTCTGCTATGAGGAAAGGCTGAGTGAACTGGGTCTGTTCAGCCTTGAGAAAAGAAGACTGAGAGGGGACCTGATCCAGGTCTATAAATATCTGAGGTGTGGGGGGCAGAATGGTGAGGCCGGACTCTTTTCAGTGGTGAGTGGAGACAGGACAAGGGGAAACGGCTGGAAACTGCAGCATAGGAAGTTCTGCACAAATGTGCGCAAGAACTTCTTTACAGTGAGGTAAAGGAGCACTGGAACAGGCTGCCCAGGAAGGTGGTGGAGTCTCCTTCTCTGGAGATGTTCCAGACCTGCCTGGATGCCTACCTGTGCGACCTGGTGTAGGGAACCTGCTTTGGCAGGGGGGTTGGACTCAATGATCTCTGGAGGTCCCTTCCAACCCCTACAATTCTGTGATTCTGTGTGATTCTGTGATCTCCCTTGCGCCCTTCCTGTAGGAATGGCTGAGTATGACTTCACCAATCAATCTCCCTCTCACAATCCCGGATGCTCCTCAGCCCTTCTACTTCCTCCTTTAGCTCTACTACCAGGCTGAGCAGATCATCCACCTACTCACACCTCACACAGGTGGTATCTCTGCTGCCCTCCTGCAGCATGACAGGACTAGACATTCTATGCAGCTTGAGACCTGAACTTCAGCATGGATTTGCACACTTTCACTCTGAGTCTCCACATCTCTTTTAGCAACAGCTTGATGCCATGTGCTGACCACGGTTGCACCTCAGTGTGTCCAGAGAGCAATGTTAAGTGTTAAACCCCCGCCAATATGTCCAAGGTGTCCTGCCCTGCCTGCACACCCTGCCTGTGCAAACTGCCATGCTGTGCCCTTCTGATGTGCTGTGTCCTGTTTGCCTGTCCTGTTTGCCATGCTTGCTGGGCTCTGCCTTTACTCACATGGGGAAGGGGGTGCCTCCAACACTCCTTGTTCCACCCACACATGTCAGAACCATCATGCTGCCAGAGGTGGAGGGGGCTGCCTTGCTCTCCATCAGCTTCTTAGAGCTTCTTAGATATGTTTTTTTTGCAGCAATTTTGGAGCCTCTAAGAATGATTCTTTTTCATGAGCCTCTGCTGCCAAGCTGATCTGCTTGTGGTTCTGGGTCTGGATGGATGTGTCATGTCACACCTGGGAGAAGAAGAAGGTCAGACAAATTTCAGCATCAGTTCTCCCTTTCATGTGCACAAGCTTTTCTTCATCAAGTCACAGAATCATAGCATGGGTGGGTTGGAAGGGATCGTGAAGAACAAAGCACCAGAGAATCACCAGAGTTGAGCTGGAAGGGACATCCCAACCCCACCAACCCCACTGTGGTGTTCAGAAATGGTTTGCCAGAGTTGGATGTTCAAAGAAGTAATAGAAGAGTTCTGAACAGAATGTTTTTTGATGCAAGGGACAGCCCCTCCTGATCTGACTGCCCCATGTATCCTCAGCCCTTGGAGCTGGAGCCCTTGGAGCCCAAGTGCAGCAATGGTGGGTGCCATCTCTTGAGGACATCACTACTGTCGCCATTGGGTGCTGCCACCATTCCTTTTGGGTGCCTGTCCTTTCTGCAAATATCTCCCAGCCTCCCTTTTCCAAATGTGAGGGCAGGGATGTCCAAGCTCTGAGGAGCATCCTGAGTCTCTAAGAAGAACTCCTGTCAACAGCTCCAAAAACCCCTGTTTTGGCCTTGTTCCATGTCTAATGGGAGGTGGGGGACTTATAGACCCATGACCCAGGAGAAGGACAAGAGGGAAAAGGCAAAAGGTAGGGAGAGAGGCCTACAAACAAAACAGCAGCAATGAGCTAAGGGAGAAAAATAATTTACTAAATACGATAGCTGAATGCACAATATAGTATAATGTAATTGGAACTGAAGCTAATCAATCAAATAAAATGAGAGTGTCCAAAACAGAAGGCCTTACTCCAGTGCTGAAGGCAAGACAGCGAGGGAGCAACACCGCAGTGATGAGTGTTAAAAGAAATGGAGATCTCGTGACTTGCAACCGATTTTATCTTTTCCTCTAAAATGAAAATGGAACAGTGATGTCTTCTGGGAGCTGTAGTTGTGTCAACGTTTAATGGGCTGGTTCGGCCCAGTTCCGTGACTAGCGGAATCCGTGAAAGGATTTTGCAAAATCCGTGCCTCCAGAAAAAGGGAACAGGGGACCCCAAAATAATTAAAAACAGCAGCAACGATCTGAGGAGAAACAAACTACATTCCCCAGGGGACTCTGCGGTCACGGAGAGCAGATAGAACTCCTGGCAAGGTCACCTGATGCGCTCTTTCTTGTCTGCTCTTCGTCAGCTCTCCTCCGGTTTCCCTGCTGCTCAACTGGACTGCGCATCTCACCTCAGCTTTATGGTGAGGCCTATCCACCTTTCAGACATTCTCTCTCAATTTCACAAGCTCTCTCCCTTTTTGGGATACTATTGAATAGGGCCCAATAAGCATTAGCCAAGCCCCAAATCATTTGTGCCTCCTCAGATCTGCCTGAGCCGCAACATTCCTGTCTCAAATAAATGTTTAAGCTTTCAGGGTCTTTCAGGTGTTCAGGAGTAAAGTTCTATGACACCGAAGATGTCCATTTTTCTAAAACCTTCCCCAAAACCAAAGGATACTGAGTGGCAGAGAATGTGGAGAGGCTTAGGAGAGACTTTAGAAAGATGAGGCATGGAAACAGGTTGCCTAGTGAAGTGGTTGACACCCTGATCTAGCTGTGGTGCCCCTATTCACTGCAGGGGATTTGAACTAGACAGTGATACTAAGGATTCTATGATTCTGTGATTCTATGATTCATTCTACATCATCTGCCTCGTATTCAGGTCCCACTGGTGACCATGTCAACTGACGTTGTGTTTCAGAAGCAGCTGAATTTCTGTTCTCTGTCATCCTGCTCAAAGCTGATCTCTGTTCTCATCTTTAGTTAGGACTGTGAATATTGGCACAACATTAAACACAAAAGCCAGCTCATGCCTTCATCAATCACAGTGTATACTGTTTGTTAGCTCAAGTAAAGAAATTCTTATATGAAGTAAACAGTATAATAACTTTTATACGTGCTATTAAATTCCCATATTTCAGTGATTTTTTCAGCCACTGAAAATCTGAGAAATGAAGGATAAAGGATTCTTTCTGTCACTCAATTAGTACAGCCATTTTTTACATAGATGAGATGTTTTATATGGATAACATTCATTAATGGTCTAGCATAACAGTGCTCCTACTGACTTCTGTTTGCCTTTCTGCTGTATTCAACTCCCTGAGAAACAAAAATAACAGTTTGAAGAGGTGTGTGTATAATGCCTGCATTGTGTGTGGAATGGGTGAAGGTGTAGATCCCAGCCTCAGTGTACAGTCGGATACAGGTATGGTTTGAAGGGCAGCACAGGCAGAAGTAGAGGAGCTTCTGATTACAGTAACCCACTCTTACACAGGTCCAGAGTGCCCAGAGGGGATTTTCAGATGTTTTGAGAAGACACGTTCACAGTACCCAAAGGAATACTCAGTCATTTTTTCATTCAGTCATATAAAATATAAGCTATAAAAAGTATTTGGATTGGAAATTTCAGCCAAAATTAATTGTGAATCACTTAATTTTTTTCAGCGCATACATATTCCTGGAGAGTTACTGGAATATGTACAGACACTTAATGAGACTTATTTGAGGGAAAAAAAGTGTGTACTTCCAGGGAATTATACGGTTTTTACCACCAAAAATGCAAACTCTCATCTAGCAGAAGGTTTGCATTCTGATTTATTCCAATTTGTGAGATTGAACTGGGAAAAGAGCTGTGAGTACCTTACAATCAAAACCGTCTTATTCCATTAATTCATTATTATCTGACAGAATTTAAAATGTCCTACCTCCATACAGAAGGTCATAATAGCTTTTCTGCAAACACTTTCAATCCATTGGTACTTTTTTCAGTTTGCCAGAATACCATGTAGGAAAAAATGCTACGAAAAAACTTCCAAAGGAGAACTTAAATCTTTCGTATTTCAGATCAGAAAGTGAAACAATTATCTGACCATCTAATTTCTAAGATGGCATAAATAAATACATAAAATCTGATGAATCCATTTTGTGTTGTGCTGCTACAAAGACAAATAGCTGCAGTAAAGTGACTTTGAACTACCACATTCACATCTGCCTTAGAGAAAAACTCCCATTTTATCTCCAAAAACAATCTTTGATGAGCCTGCTAATTTATACTGATATCTAAAAGACAATTATTCTGATGGTTTTGTATTTCCATTTGATTTTGGGACTCAGAAGGTGATAAGTTTTTCAAACTTAGATACGAAAGTGATACACAAGAGAAAAGTATCCTTTCATCTCTGCGCTGATGTAAAATAAAAAATGAAAGTGCTTTTAGAGTGGTATATTCATGAGAATTTGTATATTTCACCCGAATCCTTTCTGCTCTTGAATTCCAGCCAAGTCAAACTTCATTTGATCACAATACTAAATCTGTTTAGGAGAATTGACCTTTTTAAATTTTATTTTATTTTATTTTATTTTATTTTATTTTATTTTATTTTTTAATGACAGGAAAGTAAATGTCTAAAAAAAATTGTCTGAACAATACTTTATAGACACGAAAATTTTTAATTAAGTTCTAATACATTAGCAAAAATACTTAGGCACAGTAAAAGCATCAATATTTATTAGTTTAAAGGCTAAAGCTAAATGTGGGAAGAGATTATTACCATGAAAGGCTTAAAATGTCATTGGATTAGGGTGCCATCTTTGTTACCTCTATCTGGATCAAAACATAATTCCTGCGATAACTCCATTAAATTTCACTGATAACAGACATTACAGAAAGCTTCTATAGGTCTCTTCCCATCAATAATCATACGACTCAGCAGTTTACATCATTTTGGAGATAAAGCTCAGCTGAGTACAGATTGCTTTCTAAGTGAAGAGATGCAATTACAACACCTAGTTGACCCTGTCTGTTTAGGAACCCTGCGATAGGCTTTAAGTATACAGTTTCAGAGGGGTGGAAAAATTAAAGGACTCAGACAAAGTAATTGTGTGGATCATGATGAATGCACCAGTGAAATGGCTTTGAAAGTGTAAACTCTTGAACTGAGCTTAGAAATTCTTTTAACTGTGGTTTATATAAACATTTCACATCCTGCTCCATAGCAAACCTGTGCCCCTACTAGGCTAAGATAAGATTACCTTATAGCACTTGGAAGTATGCAGAAATTGTTTAACATACAACCTTATAGCATGTTTTTACTCCTTCTCAGCAGAACACTTACATTATCTGAAGAAAAAGTAATATCCTGTTGTAACAACATTAAAGGCTTGTTGGAACCTCTAATGAAGCAAATACAATACCAGCAAAGGTTATTCTAATTTGGCATTTAATTGGCTCAGCCACATGATAGCAGCAGCTATTGTTATATTCTTGACCACCATTTACTTGTTCTGTTTTATTAACCACTGCCCTCCAGCTTGATACCCTTCGACTGAAGCAAGAAAATCATCTGGTAAAGAGGAAGAAGGGACAGTGGGCAGAAGTGGGAGGATTATTTCATGGTGTTCTGATTAAGACCTGAGACTGAGAAGCAGGTGATTAGGGCCAAGAATTTCAAAAGTAGATTCCAGATAAAGACATATTAAATCCTCCCAAGTCCTTCTCCCTAGCATTTCCTGTTGACTGGCTCTCGGCCACAGGTGGTGCCCTGCCAATAGAAAACACCAAGCACAGAAAATTGGATGGAACTGAGGATGTGTGAGTTTGAGCCAATGTCTATATACGGTCATAGAAACCAAGTCTTGTTGCCATTTTAAAAACACTTCAAAGACCCCACACAGAAATAGAAAGCTAATTTTAAGTAAGCTGGCTTCCTATTTTTTTCCCAGATCTTTTGGTTTTCTGCAGTGAGAACTTCACCACATAAAATTACTCTCAAAATTCAGAACTTTTGAAAAATAGTACAATAACCAGCAAATCTGGCATAGTGTTTGGTTTGCTCTGGAGTAAGCTCAAAGGGAAGGTTGTTTTTAATACACAAATGATGCCAGTTTACATGCTTCACAGATTTTTGTCCTATGGAACTATGTGTTATATCAAGAGATCTAAATAATCCTCCTCCTGCCAAGCAAAGATTTTGTCTGTAGAGACTTGAATTTAATAAATTAAGGGAAGTTGCTCTTCCTGGAAAATGCAAATGTATGTGGGAAATAAAGGAACAAACCACATATGTTAATAGCATTTTACTCCTACTTTCAACAACAGTTAAAACAAGCCAGAGGTGTTTTAAACTAGTGAAGCTCTTTTTTTCATTATTGAGTTGTCAGACATCTCCATATTCAGATTATATAATTTACTGGGAGAAAATCGTCTCTTGTTATTTTATGCTCAGCCTACACAAAGCATCTGCTCTGATGCTTCATTGCCTGATCCTTCCATGGGCACATCCATGTGTTTTGGTAAATCAGGGACCCCCAAAATACCTAAAGGATCTGATCCAAATTGTACGAATCACATCAGAATCAGTTGCTTGCCTGCCAGAAGCCTTGTTTTAAGTTCCTTCAGTTCCTACCAAAAAGCTTACTGGATCTACCAGCCCACCTGGAAATACATGAACAGTTCACATTCAGGAGGAGTTTATTTCTTTGTATTATGAAACAAACTATCACGAAAAAGAATCAACACATTGTTAATGTAATCCCTAAAAGAACACAGAGATTTAAACAAAGCTAATAAGTGCATAAATGGCATTGTGAATGATGATATATTACTAGCAGAACATCTCAAGGACACAAATGTGGGTTTCAACTAGCAAAGGGAAAATGCAGAAATAGAACCACATTCATTTAGTTCTGTCTGTCCACAATCCTGAGAGGAGGATGATTGCAGCAGGCTTAACTCAGCTTGTACATCTTGTTTTAGTTCTAATTTAAGCACAACTATTTCTGACGCCATCTGCATACAGCATTAGAAGTAGACAATGTACTAAATTGGAAATTTGGAAATCATGAAGAAGTAGCATGCCTTTGGTTGCATCCCATCCCAGTCTTCTGTGCCTTGCACCCACAAAGAGGTTGATACGCTTCTCTGTGCATTTACATTTTCGTTCTGAACGCACCACGACTATGCAATGGCCCACCCAAATGGCACTGTTGGCCACCCAGGCTCTTGCAAGTCACTGATGTCGGAGAACTCCTCCATAGATTTAGAGCATAGGAGGAATTATAGCTGTGCTGCATGTGTCCACCACAGTGATGGCTTTGGGAGTGTACTGTAATGGGATGGTTCCACTGTAATTTATTTATATAATTAACCTCTCTGTCAAGAGAACCTGAGTTTTCTTTTCATAAAAAGTAAGAAGCATACATTGGGCTAATTACTACCCATTTTAATGTCTGAGTTCATCCTTCCTTTGGTCTCATATCCAAAAGTCTAAGGAAATTGACTGCAGTTTAAAGACAAAGAGGTTCTCCAAAAACTTCAGTAGTGCAGTTGGGCCAAGCAATGACAAATCGGGACAAAGTTTGCAAGGATTGAGAGTACATACACACAAAAGAAATAGAAGAATTCTATTTTGTAATCTGAGGAGGTATTGGCAACAGAAGAGGAAGGTTATAAAACAGAAGATATAGTCTAATTTCAACCAGTTTCCCACTCTTACTAAACGCATCAGCTACTTCTCCAAAGATTAGAGAATGAATGCATATGGAAAAGGGTAGGCAGAATCATGATATGAACAGAAGATTTTGGAAGAAGCAGATCTTGTGCTTGCTCTTTCCCTCCCTCCATCAGAATGCGAGAACATTCTTACATGAACAGGTGTTGGGACAGGCAAAACACCAGAGATAAGCTGGTAGATGACATTAATAGTGATTTGGGATTCTTACTCAAAATGAAGTGAGGATTATGGAAAGCCTAGTAGAGAAATATGGGGTCTGTTGAACTTTTAGTCTGGTTTCTGTCCTCAGAAAACCTACAAGGTGTTACACACAATCCTATTCCATATGACCTACATCCTTTGGTGCAGTCTCAGAGCAAAGGCATAACCATGTTCAAGTTTTGTCAAAATAATTAGAAGTTTGGAATACTTCAGTTTCTGGGCAGAAAATCTGAGCTAATCTATTTGATGAAACAAGATTCTCAGATTCTTCTTGTCTGCATCAGAAACAAACCTACAAACCTTCAATTGTCTTTCTCACTTCAAAAAAAAAAAAAAAAAGGAGAAGAGAGGGGAAGGGATACATATAGATGTATTCAATGTACCAATGCAAAACAACATACATGATTCAGAGATTGTAAATAAAAAGAATCTGGTTAAAAGAAGGCTTTGTGTTATCAAGACAGTATGAAGAAAAAAACTATTCTTTTTTTTAAGGAGAAAAAAGTTCAATAGAAACACAAAATAATTTTATTTCTAATAGAGTACTGGTAAAATTAGAACATTGTGCCATTTCTATGTACTGTATTCACAGTTCAAGTAGGATGAGGAAATGCTGAAGAACTGTGGCAAAAAAAAAAGATAAAACTGATAGAGAAACTATGAAATTGCCATCATGACACAATAATCAGCATATCAAAATCATCTCAGACAGAGAGCTGAGGCTACCTCCTGCATACAGGTTTTTGTACAGCTCTTGAGGAAGATTGGGGTGTTTGTTTTGTCTGATAAAATCATAATCATATTGAATAATAGAATACTAAAGAAAGATTTTAATTTAAAATGAACATATAAACCAGTAAGAATAATTTAATTTGAAATAGAATGAGATAAAGACACCAGTTCTTGGAGTTTTATTATTACATAAATCTTCCTAAAATGTCCTTTCATCAATGTTTTGTGAGAAGTTTTCCAACTCTTGGGTGTAAGCAGTTGGTCTGCGGAGATTTATTTGAGCTTGGATTCACTAAATGCTACACTTTAACCCTTTTTTCATAGATGAGCTGGTGCTACTGGTTACCTTAATGTAATCTCAACATTTAATATTTCAGTTCATTGGCTGGAAAGGTTAGAAAAGATATATTTCCCCAACTATTTTTCATAACTGCCATGATCAAGAGATTCCATCTTCTGCAACACTTAGTTGGAGACTGGCCTAAGGTAATGCAAAGAATCCTTCTACAAGGACATCTGGCCATATTCAAGCTTACACTGCTAGATTTGAAACTGGGAAGGAATACATTGCCATGTCAGGTTGGCAAGGACACCAGAGACTTTTTCCTTTCTCTGCACCCCTAAGCATGACTTTCTTGCTGGTTTATCTGCATCTCACCTAATCAATCCTCTGTCTTGGACCAGATCTCAAGCACTGGTGGAATTTGGACAACGTCTGTTTTCTCTCTCTGGCATGTAACAATTAAGACTCCTGCATACTGAAGGGCTTCAGTGTAGTCACAGTTATTAGGAACAATACGGAAACAAGGGGCTGAAATGGAATGGCTAACAATATTTATTCTTAAACCACGTGAAGTCAAGAAAACACTACAATTATCTGAGACTTCATTAATTAGACGTCTGGTGGAGAACTGGGCAAGGCTGAACAATATCCACCAAAAGGAAAATGAAGAGTCCATGGGTCTGAGTCTCTATGTACAGCCAACAACAGCAGAATTAATTCCACAGACAGATCTTTGAAGCAGTATTGTTTTAAGCAGCAGAAAGCAATGTCATCCCTTTAATAAAGAAATTCTTATAACATTTTGTATTTGAGCATAGTACATTCCAATCTTATAAGCAAATGGATAAATAGGGTGATCTGCTAACTCACAGAGAGAGAAATTAAATGTTGCTAATCTTCTTCCTATGGGTGAGTTCACTGTTTAACAGCAAAGGAGGAGTATTTCCATTTAATCATGAGGAGTTCATTCAATCAAGACAACTGGTTTTCCTTCAATATTATTGGGTCAGCACTGCAGATGTGAAAAATTTCTATCTTCATATTCAGGAAATTCAAAAGTAGTTCCTACAGTATATCCATTCATACATACTTATACATGTACTGTCACACATTCATACGTCCTTATAAAGAAAAGTACTTCCATACCTCCATTCAAACCATGCTGGAGTATGTGTGGAAATTTCTGCTTGTATGTATATGCCTTGTAGGCCTTCATGTTTAACAACACTGTGTGTTTGAGAGCCAACCCATACATTCTTCTCATCTAGCACTCTTCTGTGTAAAAATGCTGTCTCTATACCAACAGGCAATAGCAGCTTTTTTTTCCATTACCTCTGTCTTTTTTTTTTTTTTTTCATAAAACTTAGTTTCTAGACTTTAAATTGTCTGAGCATCCTGGGTGCCTGTCTTTTACTTGCAGATCTCAGGAGAAGGAAAGCTACTCTTTTCTCTAAGCAGTGTTGCATGTGTAAGCCGCAATAGTGATTTCTTCTGTTATCCATTTTCTGTGTTGACTATATTGTGTATAACTGAAATCACCCATTTTATATATGTGCCAAACTGCAACATGATTCTGAGTACAATCTACCAGGCTGACCCAGTCCTTTTGTCTAGTTTCTCCTGAACAATGAGAAGGCATGATGGAAATCAATTTTCTATCTCCAGAGTAGGACAGCATTGTTCTGGAGCAGACAAAAACAATAGCTTATTTAACGCCTACATGCAGACAAAATTCATAATAGAAAACAAAATTATGCTGCATGACTAACATAGAAAGCTATATGCAAATGACAACCTGTAGCAAAAAAAAAAAAAAAAAAAAAAAAAGAGATACCTGTTTATTTAAATGACTGTTATTCAGCATCTCACCTTCATTTGCCTTGCAGCCATCTCACATTGCACAGGGAACTGCATAATTCTGCTGTTCACCAAATCTCACAGATTGTTCCACTAAATGTGTCTGTTTCCATCAAGATTCAAATTCCAAATATCAAAAGATTGTTGAAGTGCAGAGTGCCATCAGGAGTTTATTCTGATTCAGATGTCAGTGGACTGTAGCTTTTCCATGTCTGATGATAATTTTTCTGTATTTTCTGTTTTGACACTGAATAAACACAGTTTACAAAAAGAGAAGAAGAAAGGAAAAGGAAAAAGAAAAAGAAAGGAAAAGTAAAGAGAAAAGGAGATGAGAGGAGGGGAGAGGAGAGGAGGGGAGAGGAGAGGAGAGGAGAGGAGAGGAGAGGAGAGGAGAGCACAAAACATCATCACTAAACCTCAAGCACTTATGAACTACATAATCTATGAAAGTCAAAAACAGCTAATTTTCACATTTTATTTAAATCTTTGTAAAATATATGTCAAAATAAAGCTTGGAAGCTTTCATTTACAGAGGAATCTCTGTTCCAATACCTGAAGAGCTCAATGTGATGAACATGCTTAAGACGTAAACTATATGTTCAAACCTTTGCATTTCTCTGGCAACAGTTCTTTTTGCCAGCAACTTTTGGCTCCCTCTGCACCTGAAAGTAGAGGAATGCATGAGGAATGTTTTCTAAATAAAGCTATGGCCAGTTTTGTTCAATAACTTTATCAGTGACACTGATGAGGGGATTGAGAGTATCCTCATTAAATTTGCAGATGACAGGAAGTTGGGTGAGAGTACAGATCTCAAGATAGGAAGAATAGAAAGGCTCTGAATTCTTATTCTGATTCTTAAGTATCTGAAGGATACTTAAGAATAGGAAGGCTCTGCAGAAGGATCTGAATGGGCTGCATTGATGGGCTACATTCAGTTATACAGCATTCATAAGGCAAAATGCCAAGTGCTCCACTTGGGTCATAACAACCCCGTGCAGCTAGGGTGGGCCATGAAGACAATCAAAGGGCTGAGCACCTCTCCTATTAAGAAAGGTTAAAGGAGTTGGCCTTATTTAGTCTGGAGAAGAGAAGGCTCTGGGGAGACTTGGTTGTGGCTTTTCCATACTTGAAGGAAGCCTACAGGCAGAAGAGGGACTTTATATATGGTCTAACAATGATAGGACAAGGAGGAATGGCTTTAAACTAAAAGAGGGGAGATGTTAGAAAAAAATTTTTAAAGAGAGGTGAGGCACTGGAACAGACTGCCTGGAGAGATTGTGGATGTCCCATCTCTGAAGATATTCAAGGCCAGGGTGGATGGGATCCTGGGCAGCCTGATCTGGTGCTGGCAACCCTGCCCATGACATGGGAGTTGGAATTAGATTGTCTTTAAGGTCCCCTCCAGCCTAAGCCATTCTGTGATTCAATGATGATTGGCTTGGGAAAGTTATCCAGCAGAGTAGGACTTGTCATTGCTGGTCAAGAGCTGGCTGAACAAGAGCCAGTGGAGTGTGCAAGTGACAAGAAGACCAACAGCATCTCAGTGTGCAATAGAAATTGTGTGGCCAACAGGACCAGAGAAGTGATTGTCTCTGTACTCAGTATACTTCCAGTATTGTGGTTAGTCTGGGGCCCCTCGTTACAAGAATATTGACTTGCTCTAGTGTGTCCAGAAAAGAGCAACAAAACTGGTGAAGGGACTTGAAAACAAAATTTATGAGGAGCAGCTGAGGGGACTGAGGTTGTTTAGTCTGGAGAAAAGGAGGCTGAGGGTAGACCCCCTTGCCCTCTTCAACTAGCTGAAAAGAGGTTGCATCAAGGTGAGGGTCAGTCTCTTTTCCCAGGTAACAAGTAATAGGACATAAGGTAATGGTCTCAAGTTGCACTAGGGAAAGGTTAGATTGGGTATCAGGAGGAATTTCTTCATTAAATGTGTGGTTCAGCACCAGAACAGGCTGTCCAGAAAGGTAGTGAACTCCCCATCTCTGGAGGTATTTAGGAGACATGTGTACATGATGCTTAGGGACATGGTTTGCTGGTGAGTTTGCAGTGATAAGACCATAGTTCTACTTGATGATCTTCAAGGTCTTTTCCAATCTAAAATGATTATATAATTCTAAAAACAGTCCTTTGTTTGAAAATGCTGCTTTCTCTTCCTAAAGAGTTTTGTTTTTTTTTCCCAAAGATATACCTGTTGTTATGAAACTTTCATTTAAAAGTCTCACAGACTCAAAACAGAGTTTCAATCTTGGAGCAAGAGATCTGGTCTGTTAGTCTCCTCTACTATAAATAAGTACTGTAATTCATCGAGTGACACCTTACATTTTTTGACAAAACTGAACTTTCCTCTTAGTTCTTTTTCTACCAAATCAGTCTCATTCACTTGTTTGATTAACAAGGTAGTGCCTAAATTACAGACAAGCAATAATAACTGGCAATATCACAGAAATAGTTACCTATATTTTACTGTCTTAACTAGCTATTTCTTTACAAGGCATGTCAGTAAAAGATTCTGAAAAACCGAGTTTGAAAGAATTATTGAGATGAACATCCTGCCACCATCTATGAGCATGAATCTTTATACCAGCTCTGAAATCATTGTTCACAGACCTTCCATGAGTTTGCATTTTCTCAGGCAAACAATAAAGCTCCAGTATCATTATCATTATAGAATTTTTCCCAAAGAATAAATTAACTGTCCAGTTTACTTTTTGTCACATCACTACTAGACACAGTTAAGCCCGCAAGTTTTTACAGCAGTTTTTTACATATTTGAAGATCTTCACATCTATCACAGCTATAACATCTCTCAGAATCACAGAACCGCAGGGGCTGGAAGGGATCTCCAGAGATCATAGATTCCAACCCCCCTGCAAAGCAGGCTCCCCACAGTAAGCTGCACAGGTAGGCATCCAGGTGGTTCTTGAATATCTTCAGAGATGGAGACTCCACCACCCCCTTAGGCAGCCTCCATTCCAGTGCTCCCTTACCCTCGCTATGAAGAAGTTCCTTCGCATACTGGTGCGAACTTCCTATGCTTCAGTTGATGGCTGTTTCCCTTTGTCCTGTCCCCACTGACTGACGAAAAGTAGTTGGCTGTGTCCCTTTGACTCTCACACTTAAGGTATTTATAAACATAAATAAGATCCCCTCTTAGCCTTTTTTTCTCAAGGCTGAACAGACCCAGGTCACTCACCCATTCCTCATAGGGGAGATGCTCCAGGCCCTTTATTATCTTTGTGCCTCTCAGCTGGACTCTTCCCAGGAGATTTTGTCTTTTTTGTACCAGGGAGCCCAGAACTGGACACAGTACTCCAGTATAGTACTCAGCCATCCCTTCTCTAAAACAAATCTGCCTTCTGTCTGAAGTCTGGAGAATCCTGGTTCATGAATGCAGATATCTCTGCTTTACAGGTTACATGGCTACCCCATTATATTCATCTGATACAACTATTTTAATCAAAATGTAATGTGAAATGCAGTTATTTTACTTGAAGAAATTTAGCAATAGAATACCAGGCAGAACTGTGATCTTGCATAAAAACAAAATAAAAACAAAAAAATAAAAATAAAATAATAATAATAATAAAATAAAAATAAAACAAAAACAAAAACAAAAACCCCACACTGCAGGTTTTTCAATAGGATTCATTTTCCACAGAACATGTTGACTGGAAATGATTATATTTCTAGCCTCTGAACTTTCTTGTGTGGCCATGCGAAGCTACTTGAGTTTGGTAACTCGTGCAATAGCTTAGCATGCTGAGTTTCTCTCACCTCATTCAAGCAGGTGTGTTGTCATAAATTGCTGGCATACAGGATCTCAGGCTTGATAATGTAATGCCAAATATTTAACCATACCCTTTAAACAACCCTTCAGACCAAGGGAAAATTTTGAATCATCATTGCTTGCATAATGTCAGCTTGTATAACATATAGAAGCTGGATGTCTGCAGCCTAAAAGAATGCAGCCTGGCAGAGAATTGCAGTAATCATGAATCAACTAGAAAAAAGCATCATTATTAGTAGAAAAATTGTGGCATTTGATTCTTGTTTCTTCCAAAGGCAGCTAAATCATACAATGAAATGGGCCATTCCAGGCATTTTTTGGAGTCATATGCCACAAGACAAACACAAAGAAAATAACAGAATTAAACAGGAAAAATGTAATTTCTTAAAAGAGATATTGCCTGGATTATTTCGTTCCTTCCAGGTTCATCCATTTAACTCTCTTGATAATTTCAGTATTCCTTCTATTTTTCTGCATTTCTTATAATACTTTATTATTATTATTATTTCTTTTGGGTTTGTTTCTTTTACTTACTCTTTCAAGTGACAAGATGTGTGGTCAGAAGTCACAGCTGGTTACACTTCTCTCATAACCCTCGAGAAGTGGGAATAGTCCAGATCTGGCAGATCTTTCATTGCTGTGTTCATAGGAAGTCAAGTAAAAGCCTGAAAATCTTGAATCAGTAACATTGTTTTCTTCACATAAAACCATTCATGATTGCTTTTTCTTTCCTTGTAAATCAGAATTCAGCTTCAGATGCAATACCACTAGTAGACAATTCCCCTCACATAGTAAAGTCAAGCTACGCACTACTAGTCTCCATCACCTTGTGATATAAATGCCATCAAACCAGGTCAGCTCAAATACCCAGCACCCACAACAGAATATCATTAAGCACATCAGTCTCTAACACCCTTGCTCCATGGTGCATAAAGCATAAACATACCACCCAACTTGAGTCAATTAAAATTACTCAGACTGCCTCACTACAAAAATTTGGTGGGATTAGAACAGACGTAAGAGATAAATGATATTGTTATACAGCTACCCAAACTGACCTTAAAATACTGTGACACTTTTTCCATGGAAAGGGTCTCCAGACTTCTGTTTTGCCTTCATTAACTGTATTTATCATCCACAGAAGAAGCCATTTCATTTATCTTACAACTGCATTATTCCACACTGAGCTGCCAACAGCAACAATTCATTAGGTTTCATTTTAATAAGAAGATAAATGGCTTTTGGAGAAAATAGCCAATTAATAAATACTAAGACGCATTACTAGAGGCTCTTCAGTTATTCCAGAGTTATAAACACGTATTCATTTGCAAAATACTTTGAGATTGAGGCAAAACCACCAAATGTTTGATAATTCCATTCCCTGAAGATCTCTGGCTCCATTTTTATAAGGAGAGAGGAGACCTAAAAAAATCTAAGATGGCCGGAAGGACATTTGCCCTATGCATCAGTCTCAGCTTGATGAAAACAAGAGAAAAAATTCAGCAGCAGCACAGTTATGTCTGTTCTGGCTCTGTCCCCTTTGCCTCCAATCTTTACATTATATTATCATTACATTTATATATATATAATAATATATATAATAATAATGATACATTACAATATATCATTATTCCCAGTATACATAACTTCTCCCCAGATGATTGAATAGCTAACCCATTTGTTAGATAATGCATTTAAAGAAGAATTAAATTTCACAATAAAGTAATATAAATAAAATGTGTATATAAAGTTAATTGAAAAAGACATTAGCATAACTGGCCTGGTTTTATAAGACTATTCATAGCATAGTCCAAACAAAATCAAAGCTATATAAATATTACCTGCCTTTGGAGGTTTGCAATTACAACCTCAACACTGAGAACAATCATGCATTCTTCAAATTACAGTTTTTACAGAATTACAGAATCATAGGGGCTGTAAGGGACCTCTGGAAATCATAGAATTGCAGAATAATAAAATGACTTGGGTTGGAAAGGACCTCAAAGATCACCTAGTTCCAAGACACTGCCATAGGCACAATTCCCACTCACTAGACCAGGTTGCCCATGGCCTCATCTAGCCTGTCCCTGAACACTTCCAGGAAGTGGGCATCCACAGCTTCTTTGGGCAACCTGTTGCTGTGCCTTACCATTCTAAAATACATCATCTAGTACATGGGTGTCCAACCTTTTCTCTTGCCTGGGCTACACTGAGTGAAAAGGAATTGTCTTGGGTTGCATACACAAATGTTGCTCCGAAAGTAATGCCTCCTATTTATTTTCACGGAGACTACAACTGATACAAAGAGCACAATACCACTATTTTATATAGCAAAAAAACTAGTTTTTCACATTTTCACCACCGTTAGCTGTGCACTTTTGCCAGGGATGAACAAGAGCTTCATGCCATGCTCATAAAAATCTGTACTACCAGCAGAGGTGACCCACTCTTGCTGTTGCCACGCTGTAATACACCACCCACTGCCTCACTGCGCTCACATCCACTGGTTGGTCTCTACATTCAGGAAGCATTGGTGAATATCAGTGGATGCCATCTTTTCCTCATGGAGGAATTCAGCGACACATCTTAGCATCATACACACTTCCATGCTAGACACCATTCTGGCAGACTGCCCCTTTGCTGCCACTGGTAGCAAAGCAACAACATGTAACAGGATATTGGGAGGAAGGTTCAATCTCTACTGCCATACCACCAACATCAGCTTCTGACAAGGGCCAGTATGTTAAAACAGGAAGCATTACTTTTGGAGCAGCCCTCATAAAATAGATATTTAATGTACATAACAAAACTTATTTTAATCTTTAATATTTTTTGTTAAAATGAAAAAAGGTAATAAAAACACAGAACTAGAAAGATATGTGGCCTTAGTATCTGATTTGATGTAAGTGGCTGCAATTCTCAGTGAGTTCTCTAAGTCTTCGTCAGAGATTTCTGATGAACTTTTACTCTTCCTCTATTTCATTCTTGAAAACAGTTGTTCACAAGCGTGCATACTGCCAAAAGGCAATGACATGAAAAAGGTGTGACTGTGAAGGGAGAGAGATTTTTCTCTGGTAAGATGGGTTTACAAAAAAAGTAAGACATGATCATATTTTTTTAGTTGAATGTCCGATAGAATGTCTCTATACACTCCATTTAAAAATTCCCAGGTTATGTATTTAAGTTAACTAAAAGTAGAGTCACAATATACTGGGAAAAATACATATACATAATAATTCATTTATTTGCAATCTCGAAACCTGTTCTCAAGTTCCCTTATCAAAAAGCAAAGCGTGCCTGAATTTTTTTTTTTTTTTTTTGCTGTTCACAGGACTGGGTTTAGCCAAAGAATCAAAACGCAGACAGTCACTGGCTATACGTTGACCTGTACCGCCCTGTGCCCACCCTATGCCCCGGCTGCAGCTCAGGCGGCGCTCACCGCTCACCGACGTCTAGCTGCCGCCGAGCTGTGTGTGCGCCCGGGGCCGGACCGGCAGAGCCGCTTTGCGGCGGGGCGAGATGGCGCGGGCAGGGGAGCGGGCCGCAGCACCAGCTGATGTGGGCCGCGTGCGGGCTGCAGGCCGCGGGTTGGACGTGCTTGATCTAGTACGAGCCCCCACCAGAGCGGGTTAGCAGGAGTCAGTTGCAGACTAAAGCATCCAGGTGGGTTTCTCGTATCTCCAGGGAAGGTGGCTCTCCCAACAACACTGGGCAGCTTGTTCCAGTGCTCTGCTGCACTCAAATTATATAAGTTCTTTCTCATGTTCCTATGGAACTTTTGTGTTCCAGTTTGTGCCCATTGCCCCTTGTTCTGTTTCTGTGAACAAGTGAAAAAAGCCTGGTTCCATCCACTTCATACCTGCTTAGATATTTATAGGCATATAAGCAATGATCAGATCCCTCTCAGTCCTTTCTTCTCAAGGCTGAACTGTCTGTCCCAGGTCTCTCAGCCTTTCTCTGTAGAAGAGATGTGCCAGGTCGGTAATCCTCACTGTAGCCCTCTGTTGGACTCTCTGGAGTCTCCCTGACTTTCTCGAACTGACAGGCCTAGAACCAGACACAGTACTGCAGATGAGGCTTCAGCAGGACTGAGGAGAGGTGAGGTTAACTTCACTCGATCAGCTGGCCACGCTCCTTTTAATGCACCCCAGGATACCTTTTGGCCTTCTTGGCCATAAAGGCATGCAACTGGCTCATGGCCAACCTGTTGTCCACCAGGGCACTTCTCTGCAGTGTTTCTCTCCAACAGGCTTCTCTTAAACCTGTACTGGTACATGCACTTATTCATCCCTAGATGTAGGACTCTACACTTGCCCTTGTTGAACCTCATCTGGTTCTTCTCCACACAACTCTCCAGCCTGTCCAGGTCTCACTGAAAGGCAGCATTATCTTCTTGTCTGTTAGCTACTCCTCCCGGTTTGCTACCATCATCAGACTTAGTGAGAGTCCCTTCATCCAGGTCATTGATGAAGCTGTTAAACAACACTAGACCCAGTACTGATCCTTGTGTAACACCACTTGCTAGAGGCTTTCAGTTAGATTCTACACTGCTGATCACACCTCTCTGCCAGTCACAACCTGCTGAGGACTGCTGGTCAGACAGTCCTCTGTTTTCAATCTCCCTAGTCTGCCAATCCTTTTTAAAGGACAGGTGAACATGGTGAGTTTCTATTCTATAAGACATCCAAACCCTGCATTTCATAGCCCTCTTCCACACTGCTCTGTACTTTTCTAGAACTAATGTTGTATTCTCAGGAGACATCCAGCTCACTTTGCAGAAGGTAAGAATGTAGATGAAACCCTATATACAGAATATACAAAGAGATAACCTCAAAAACCTTACACAGTAGGTAGCCCTTTAAAGTCAGGCAACAAAAAGCACAGTGTAGAAATATAACTGTAGAAGGCAGTTCTCATACTCTTCTCAACACAAAACCTTTAATACATAGTGGTATACTAGGTACTCCCATTCCCTACCTTTTTGAGAAGGATTAAGTATTTTTAAAAGAAGGCAGCCATTACCTTTAGATAATCATCTGAATTATTGTTTGGTAGCTTGGTATACTAATTGAGCAGATAGGAGATCAGGATGTGACATTAGCTTAAGTGTATTCAAACCCACATCCTGGAAAAATGCCTTACATGTAATTCTAAGGAGGTAGTGTGAGGAGAGCAGCCCTGTTTTCAACTGCTTTAGTAGGGTAGGTCAAATAATTGCACAACTGCAATATTCAATTCATGAACTAGACAGAGAGCATGAAGGAGCTCTCACTGAAGTAGCAGTTGTCTCTAGGTTCTGGGATTTGGTTTTACTTTAAAACTGTTTTAGACATGATAGACTGTCATAGTCTATCATGACATATAATATACCCAACAGTTATTCCTTAACTTCTAATAGGGTGCTCAAAGCAGTCCTTCTCCATTTGTTGTTCTTGTACTTGTACCTTATCCTCATTTAAACTACTTTGTGGCTCCATGACTGACAATATAGTGATCTGCTATCTGCAGGCTAAGCTGGGCCATCTTTATGAACAAGTTAGTTTCAAGCTCTTTATGTGAGGTGGTTACTCACAGCTCTTGTATAAGAGATGGCTGGTACTAGTGTGATGTTTGCTCAACTCCATTAACTAAATCTCTGTATTACTAAATGAGGGAATGATGCACGAAATGCCATACACAGAATATTTCAGTACAAATTGTCAGAGATGGCAGGGATAGAAAATACTATCCAAATCTGACACTGAAAGTTTAGAACAGGTATTATAACGCAAATAGTACATCGTGTCATTTCTAATGCACATTATTCTTGACTCCTAAGATTAATAGCTATAATAGTCTTAACAGAGGTACTAGGACTCAATAGTCTAGAAATTCTGCTCTATTTAACAATGATTTAATTTAATTTTATAGAATACAGTGAATTCAAACCAATATCTTAAAGGTGAATTGCTTCACAATCTCCTACTGTAACTCCTGTGCCATCCAAATCTCTCTCATAGTCACTTCTGAATACATTCTCCAGAAAATATAGAACCATTTTACATCTGAAAGGAGTGCCTGATGTCTTCATCCAAATAGCTGCCTCTAAAGTAACCCTCCTACCTAATCTCTCTCAAGCAATACAGACGGCTGATTTGTGAGGTGACAATCTTTCATATATACCACATCCAGGCCAGATGTCTTAGCTATTGTAAACCTCATAATGACTTAATAGGACAGTTAAAAATTCTGTTCCTTTAACCAAATACAGAGGTCATTAGCACCAAACCTAAGGGAGAATGTAAAGTAAATTTAAAGTCATATCACAGGCTCTGATATGTATGAAAAGCAAGCTCCTTCACAAGGCAGACCAAACAAATATCTTCAGATAACCTACTAAGTTTTATCTAGTAAACAAAATGTGTGCATATACGCAACACTAGAGTATTGGAGAAAGTTACTTTTACTTTTCATTTTTCAGGAAAAAGCCTTTTCTTGAATTGATATTTTCCATATGTAATACCATGGAATAGGTGCATAATTATGAGATATTGATAACATGTAAGAGGACAATTATGTTTGTACTTAATCCATTTTTAATGTGATTTAAATTAGTTGAATAATAGAATCTTATTTTGTGAGAGAAAGAAACCTACAATGACAATTCTGTGGGTAAAATCTCTTTCTCTGTTTCAGTTTTAAGAATGAGATGGAATATTTAGCATTTAAATATTTATCAGTATCAGTGAAGTTGTTGCCAATTACTCCTGACTTCCACAGAGTTTGAACCAGAATCTCTGTAACTCCTTTGCTAACAGCTAGTAATACTACTCCCTTGTCTCCAAGTAGGACCCTGATACCAGAAAGTAAGCGTCTAAAGTGTTCTGCAGTAAATTTTACAATTAATTATCTCAGAGGTCTCAAAAGACTTTTTTTTAATCCAGCATCTAAACTGACTTCCTCATGCTCTATCCAGACTTTTTGTCTATATCCTGCTAATGGAGGAGAGCTTTCAGAGTTGTTTTCGTAGTGCTTCTCAGTTATTTTGGAGATAGCAATCTGCATTTGGCTCATATTCTCACCACTGTTTCTCATTCTTGCAGACATCCTTTAAAGCTTCTTTTTTTCTTTTTTTTTTTTTGGTGGAAAAAGGAGTAGCACATCTGGCATGAAACTTCTTGCATAAGGAAGTTTTCACAAATAACAAAACGTTTACACAGAATTTTTTTTTCACATATCTAGTAGGATTTAAATAGAAAGTGTCTGTAAATAATATTTGACCTCAGTCAGCAACAATCAGGACAGTAAAGGCCCTATAAAGGCTCTCCGTGTAACCTATGTAAGTCTTTTCACCATGCTTGTGTGTGTTTTTTCTTGCCTCCTAAAACTTTCATCCTTCTTTCCACTTTTGAGTAAACCCAGTGTTGAAAATGTTCCTTCAGATGTAACGTGATGTGATGTGCAGATCACTCCAGAAGTAATGCCTCCTATTTATTTCCTTGGAAACTAAGACACATACGGAGAGCACAATAATAGCATTTGTTAGAGAAAATTCTCAGCTATAAAACACTAGTTTTCAACATAATCACCATCATTAGCTATGTGCTGTCATCAGCAATTTTTTTTTTTTTTTAAGTGGGAAAATACCTTTTCTATTTGCTTCTGTTGTAAGATTGTCTTTGAAATAAGTGTATCTCATGTTAAATTAACCTGAGCTAAAATGTCACAAGCACAAGTTCATGACATTACCACATGTGCACGTCAATATACACTGATCAAACATAAAGAAATCAAGAACTACTCCATATAATACTGCTGGAAGAAAAAAATATCTTTTTGGGTTTGTTTGTTTGTTTTTACGGATAGCTATGTAAAATTCTACATCAGTGAAAACACTTTGTATTGTCATCAATAATTTCAAGTTTGAAAAGAAGAAAGTGAAGGCTCTTTCACTTCTTTGCAAAATTTTCTAGTTTTTTTTTTTTTTTCTTTTATTCATCTGTAAACTTAAGTCAGCAACATAGTTTGTTATGTAAGCAGTGGTCTTCCTTATCTGTTATTAATCATGTATGTTAATATATACGTATGTATGCTGCCGTTATAACAAATTGGAGCTTTGGTATCACAAGATAGCCAGCAAAATAGATGGGTCTCTATCTACAGAATGTGATAAATTTAGTTGTCAGAAAACAGAGGAATGAATTGAAAGTATTGCACAGAAATCAGATTTTAAATAGATTATGGTTGGGTTTTAAAGTTTAAGCTATCCATCTAAATAATCTTGTACTGTAAGGACCTCAGCTGTCCTGAATTTGATATTCCATAAATACAATTTGTTCAATCATTATATGGTACTGACAATCGCTTTTACTTTGCATGGTACTTTTACATGCAGTGTGTCAAGGGATGGGTCATTTTCAAAGAAAAGAAAATTCAAAATTTAATTAGTAGGAAATACAGAGATACATGTACATTGGATTTTTCCTGGATTTGAAAATAGCAGGTGATGGATATTCTTCATGATGTGAACTGACAAGAATGACAAGAAAGAAGAACAGACCAAAACTCATTTGTCAGTGGCCTTCATTAGACATTTCTGTTATTAATGAAAGCCCTAGCTGGAACAGATAGCTCCATTATCAAAATGCAGTCTTTCCACTGTGCATCACCTCTGTGTGTATCAGTGGGGCTGTAGGCTAACAGTACTGATATTTGGCTGTAAAATTTGTCACTGGAAAGTTATAGACAGATCATTCTAACCATTGTGACTTCTAATCTGATAAGCACTTCAGTGCACACAAAAACAACTACAGCTCAATCTGAAAACAACCAATGGGAAGAGTGACTAACTTTAAGTAGCAAGCTTTAGGAAAGGAACATCATCACGTAAGACACAATTGCTTGAGGGGACAGGGGAAAGAAGCAGATTGAAGTGATACTGAGGCCAACCTCTTCAACTCTGTGCTGCTATGGTATCTGTTTTGTAATTTTCCCACTTGAGTTTTGTGTTAATGAAGCTTATTTAAGATAAGCCATATGCCAATAGTTGCCTAATTCTTTCAATCTACTGACAAGGGAAATAAACACTTTCCTTCTCCATAAAAGTCAAACCAGATTCACTCAGATATTTTGTTTCTATCATACAGACTTGTGTGTCTTCTCAAATGGTTGTAGCACATCAATCCATCTGATAAAGGGCAGTTTGAGCAAGGCAAAGCATTACACTGTGCTCTTTAATCTGTCAAGGCATATTTTCCTTTGCTTTTGAAATGTTCCAGTATCCTCTCTCTAAACTGTCAAAGGCAATTTTTTTGTATCCCTCTCTAGCATTCATACTAATTAATCTTTAAAATATAATTGTCTAGGACAATGCCAGTTGTGAAAAACATATCTTGTCTGTCTTTTTTGTTGCTGACGCCGTGCATATATTGTGTCTGAAGTTACTTCATACTTTCCAGACAGGAAGAACATGTTTCAGTATTTGAAACAGGTAAAAGAAAGTTTAGACTAAAGCTAAACTCGTGTTCGTTCTTTAAACCATTTTGTTTCACTGTCACAGGATTTCATTGGTGATTTTGATAGCAAGCATAGGATCAGACAGACAGAAAAATCAGTTTTGACAACATCCTAAGCTCCTAATATAAGTTTTAAGTGGAGTGATTTTATTACATCTGGGGGATGAGTTTTGTCACAGAAAAAAAAAAAAAAAAAAAAAAAAAGCAAAACTGGCTTCAGCAAAGATGCATTTCTGTCTCTTACTTGACTTGCGGTGAAAGGCTGGCAAAAATTTTTCCGGTTAACTGCATGTGTTTGGGGTTTCCACACAGACATTTAACACTGAGTGCTTTATGTTTGTCATAACATCTGTGGAAAGTCCGATTGTCAGGAAAAAATACTGGAATATGTGCCTTGCTCTGGGCCTGAACCAATCTGACTCCTATTTGTTGGGACATTTTGTTGATTTCTAAAAGTAGTTTCTGTTTCTGAATTTTATTTTTCACAAAAGCTGTGCAGTCAGTTGTCAATGACATTCTGATTCTGTTCATAAATGACTGAAAATACATATTTTATGCATTGTGAAGCATAAATACCAAATAAAGGATGTAATTACTTAAAGTTTCGTTTTAATATATTCTTGGGTTAAATAAACACACGATAGTGAATAATTAATTTAAAAGCTTATGAAAGTAATTAATATGATCAAATACCAATAATTAGTGGTCAGTCTTGTTTCCCTGATAGAAAACACACAAAAGTAACAGTCATGACCTTGAATGATTTATAATCTATGGCACTGACTCCCAGAGAGCAACAGTGTAAAACAGAGGCCAAAATAATGAGCTGAGCTGCAGCTGGAGAAAGCAGTCAGTAGCAGAAATAGGAGGTAATTATCCAGTGGCAGAGATGAAGAAAAGGCAGCATCAGTGGGACTTGGCTAAAAGCAGTCAGAAATATTAATACTGAATGTTTTACGGGTTTTCTTGCTAAGTCCATCCGGACAGTGTGACCAGATCCCACATTACCCTCTATACTGCTATCTGGTAGCCAATTTTTACATTCAAAATGGGCTACTCACCTATCAAGTAAGGCCTTACTTGGGTGAAATAAAGCAAAGTAACTGAATGTCTTCCTATGTAATGGACCTATTCTGTTGAAATATTTCTGCAATTCAGGTTTAAGTCCAGCTTCATGTGAAAGAAATGATGCTTGTTGCCAGTTTCTGTGCTGCAGATTATTTTCATTGGTAATTCTATGGCCACTATGGTTAGCTCAAAAGTAGTACACTGATAATATTATTAGTGTTTAAATAAAGAAGAAAAAATTCAGTTAGACATATACCTTAACATCTTGTAAACAAGTTTAATACCACTTAATAAGCTTAGTATCCCTCAGAAATATTTCTCATCTACAAAATAAAGGAAAAATATTAGTAGTAGTGTGCCCTTGACTACCATTTCAAGGACTGTCCAGTCACATGTCACATACATGGACTTGAGCAAGGCCTTTGACATGGTCCCCCACCACATCCTTATCTCCAAATTGGAGGGATGTGGATTTGACGGGTGGGCCACTTGATGGGTAAGAAATTGGTTGTGAGGCTGCAGACAGAGGGTGGTCATCAATGGCTCCATGTCCAGGTGGAGGCCGATAACGAGCGGCGTCCCCCAGGGGTCTGTCTTGGGACCGGTGTTTTTTAACATCTTCATCAGTGACACCGATAACGAAATCAAGTGCACCCTCATCAAGTTCGCTGATGACACCAAGCTGAGTGGTGCAGTTGACACGGTGGAAGGAAGGGATGCCATTCAGAGGGACCTCGACAGGCTGGAAAGGTGGGCCCGGGTGAACCTGATGAGGTTCAACACAGCAGAGTGCAAGGTTTTGCACTTGGGCTGGAGGAATCCCAGGCATCTGTACAGACTGGAAGGAGCAGTTTGAGGGTTTGGAGATTCATGATCCTTGAGGTCCCTTTGAACCCTGGCCATTCTGTGATTCTGTGATCATGAGTTCCATTGCCATTCCAAATCATTGTAATGGAAAGAACAAGACAAAGACTGCAATTCCTGTGGGAGGTCTGCTATTATTGGCCTCTGTTTTCCTTCTGCTTTTTCATTTCCAGCTATGGATATTTTTCAAATAGTGGAGCAAAGAGATTCAACATCTTTGTTGGTTAAACATATTTAGTGCTTTCTCATTCTGATCTTGGATATCTTTCTTGTTTTAGAAAGGCTGACTTAAATAAAATGGCTAGCAAATAATTCAACTCCCAACAGAACAAAGTAACTGTGAATCTCTATGTTTAAAAAAATCACATGAAAACTTATGACAAAGTCATAAATCAAGCAGTTATTTTTTTATGCAAGGCATAAAAAACTTAGATCTTATTTCATATGAAATATATGAAAAACACTCCCCTACCTGGGAGCAAAGACTGAAAAAGGCCTTGTCATGTACAGAAATTCATGGATGGAAAATCAAGTAGCCAAGAACACTTCTGCTCATCTACTTTGCTCTGAATTCTTAAATTTTTGGTTGAAAGGACCTGGGAAGTGAGAATGTATGTTTAAAGGAAAATACAAGATGACAATCCAAGAATTCAAACGCATTCATTCAATAGAGCTGTACATTTTTCATTCAATAAAGCTGTACAACTTGCACAGATGGTATAAACGAATAATACATTTGGATGCATACAGCTACTCATCCTTGGCTCATATATATGGGAATGAGATAGAGCCAATAAACAATTTTGAAAATAAGGAACACAGTGTTGCCTAGAAATGATGCTTTTCTTTGAAAAGATGAGTAATATTCCAAGATGAAAACAATTAGCATTGGACTTGTATCATATTTTTTCCAGTAGTTTCAAAAGAGCTGGAAAACCAACAGATATACTACCATAAGCTTATAAAAACAAAAACATGAAAGGAAAATTAGTGAAGATTTTGAAAGACGAGTATCTAAATTTGGTTTCTGAGTCTACAGTAAAGCAGCTGTATATTAGATCGGATTTTCCAAAGGGCTGAGATTCCAGTATCTTCTATTAAACATTAAAAAAAAAAGAAAAAAAAAAAAAAAAAAAAAAAAAAAAGTTTAATAGAAGATACTGGAATTTTCACCTGGATTTTATATCATAACGCTAAGTTACCATGTTCATTAGTTTTGGGAAAGAGTATAAATGCTCTGCAAATGGTGAAACATCACAAAGAAAGAAATTACAAAGGTAAAAGACAAAGACATTCAAAAATACTAAATATCCAATGAATCTGATATGTCAGCTTTTATATCATTACCTTTCGCTCTCAAGGTAAGCAATGTTGCTATTTCTCACATGATTGAGTGTTCTAGAGTACAAAAAGATAGGATCAGACCAAAATCTAAGAAGGTATCATAGAATGATATCTATTCTAAGATAGAATCATAGAATGGCTTGGTGTTGGACGGAATCCCAAGTATCAAGTTCCAAAGCCCTGCCACAGGCATAGTTGCCAGCCACTAGATCAAGCACTAGATCAGATTGCCTAGGGCCTGCCTCACATTCAATACCTCCAGGGAAAGGGCATCCACAACCTCTCTGGGCAGCATGTTCCAGTTCCTCATCACTCCCTCAGTAAGAAACTTCTCCCACACATCTACTCTAAATCTCCCTTCCTTTAGTTTAATACCATTCCCCCTTGCCCTTGATATTTAATCACATATAGATAAAACTAAACATTCAAACTTTCTCCGCTCTTAGCTTCTTCTACACATAGGCTTCTGAATGGCCAGTTAGCAACAAACATCTGGAATTCTCTTCTTTGTTAACAAGTGTTCTTCATCTTGAATGCTGAGTACACTTTTGAAAGCCAGCAGAAATAGTTCCTACTTGACTGTTTCCTGCGTTTATATGCACAGTGATAGAATGAGCTCAACTTAAATTTAATTGAATCTAGCTCATTGCACTATCATCCTCTTGATATAAATACAGTTTTCCTTCCTTTTTGTTCATTTTTGCCTCCTCTACAAAAAGATGTTTCTGCATGCATTTATATTTCATGAATTGGACATTTACGTTATAACATTACAACACAATATGTATTTATTTTACTTGATTCTTGTTTTTCAGTTACACAGTGCATTGTGAAAGGCTTGACTCTTCATCTCTAATGGTCATCTTCTGGTTGTTGTATAATGGGGCTAAATAGTCACTAGAAGAAAAAGGAAGCCTCTTTCTCATGGAAGATGGCTGATATTCCAGAAATGGTGACTAGATAACTTCCTGTGGGAGACTTCTCTAGAAGTGAGACAAAGCATCACCCATGGTATGTATGAGTGCTTTACTCATTGCTTGTACCACTCAAAGTGTGCATCTGTGCTATCTAATGCAGCCCCTTTAGCTATAGCAACAAAAATATTTTTGTATTTTTTTAAAAATTAATATTGTTTTGTTTTGTATTCTACTGATGAGAAAGTTGAAGTTCTTCATTGATTCTTTTTCCCATGGTCTAATTATGGAAAGTCTGGATGGGATTTTTTCTTTTCAAAGATACGTACTGAGTTCCTCAAACATCCTCCTAGCAGAAGGAAAGTATAAACTTCTGAAGAAACTATTAAGGTGGACTTATCACAAATGATAAATAAATAACGACCAGGATGCAGAGCTGAAAAAAGACATTCATATTCAAATAAAAATATGTACATTTTTTAATCACAAGAGAAAAAGAGTTTTTTTTCATAATAATGTTTCATTATTGTTTTTAAAGTGCCATATAGTTTCATACAAAAACTGTCTACATTTTAGTTGACTTCACAGAGCTACGTACTTAGCGTAGGCAAGCTGATTAGCTAATGGTACGCAGGAAAGATTATTGACACAGATACATCTCTCTATACAAAGAAGCAAAAATATATTTAGTCAAAAATACAGCAAGTTGTGAAAAAAAACATTGCAACTGCATGGATATTTTTGCCTGCTTATATAAGATACTTCTGAAAGGAAAATAAAATTAGTGACATTCAGTATCAGAAAAAGATGTAAACTAGATTATTTATTGTGACCTATCTCCAGTAGCACAGTGGCCTAGATCAGTTGCTGGGTGAATAACTATTGATATTGGTCCATAATTTGGCAAGGAAAGCCTTTATAAAATTTTCAGTCTTATTTGGCTGAAGGTGTTTATAATGAAAAGTGATCAACTTTTAGTTAGGAGTTTGGGAATCTTCCTGTATTTCCTTAATGAGGCAAATCTCTCCCTCTATGCATTATCTCCAGACTATGCTTTCTGGAGCATCACTGTCAAAATAATTTTGTCATATACCAGCAGATAATGATTTAGCCTAAGTTATTGAAACTCTCATCACTGTCCAGTTGAACATTAAGCATTAAGTGCTGAGGATACAGCAGCTGGTATAAAACATTACAGATTGTTCTTTCAGTAATACTGGCTACTGTAAACAACTCAAACCAATATCCAGTTCTCTACAGAAAAGATAACATCACATCATATTTGAAAGAGCTCAGTAATACAAGCCAGTATGTTAGCATTATCACCTAAAGCTCCAGTCTTCCTTTAATAACTTCCTGTGTTTTAAACAATGGAACTTGCTAGAAAAAGCATGATAATTGCCTGTGTAAGGTACAGGCATTTCCAAGGACGACTGAACAATGTACCATGTCCTTCCCAGGGATGAAGAACTAGCTTGCTAACTTCTGTTCAAAACTCGTTTCCTCAGCTTTTTTTTTTTTTTTTTTTTTTTTTTTTTTTTTGCCTCTACTGTAAACATGTAGAAAATATGAATACATCATTTAAACAAACCTAGAACAAACTATTTCTTGTGTATCTGGGCAGGAGGTGTGGAAATGAACATGTGGCAGATGTTACTTACATTGTTTAATGCATTATTGGAAGGAGTTCAAATATAGTGATGGTATGACATCATATATGAAACAGTAGCAAAATGCAACAAAAACCAGAAATGTAGTTATTCAGCAGAGTTTCTGTTGTTTTTTCCATTTCCTCACAGAAACGTTTTTTCAAGTTTAATAATTTCAGATTTTCTATCAACCTTAGAAGAAATGAGTTTGTTAACATCTTGAGGTCTCTTTTTTTTTTTTCCTTTTTTTTTTTTTTTTCCTCTGGCTTATCTAAACACAAAACTTTTAATGCCTTGTTTCTTTCTTTCTTTTTTTTCTTTCTTCTTTCTTCTTCTCTCTTTTTTTTTTTCTTCCCTTTTTTGTGTCTAGGTTTGTGGAAATTTGTTCACTTAATGTGGTGTTTAATTGAGCTACTTTACTGCTTCCTCTAATATGTTTATGGCTTGTTCTGATACACAGATAGATTAATAGAACTGAGGAACCAAGCTGGCCTCAAGGTCACCTATCTAATCTGACTTCCTGCATATCATGAGTCACAAAGGTTATGTCTACATCTTACAACCTAGCATGATGAAGAGATGCTTGAGCTAACTCCAGAATCATAAATATTTTTGTCACATCATTATGACATTCCTCTTTGGATGATTAGCTCTGTTGGAGCACTATACATAACATGGCTATACCGTGGCTGCATTCAAGCTAATATTTCTGCATGAGACCCCAAAGACACCTCAACTCAACATATTTCAGCACGAGGCTGTTTGACATATGTTGGCATTCCCTCAATTTCACTTAGTTTCTGATGCTTGAGACAAGCTAGCGATAATTCTGGACATATGTTTTTTTTTTAAAGTTCGTGTTTGCACACAATAATTTTGTGTGTTTTGTAATATATTATTAGCTACAAGAGAAAAATTGAGATAAGAAAGTCTATCTTAAACATTCAGATATGAAAGTCCTGATATATATATGAAGACAAGGTGATAAGCAGAACATACTATTATTCCCATTGTTTTTAAAACTTTAAATGGCAAAATGCAGAGGCTTCAAAAAGGGCTAGAGACATGCAAAACGCTACAGAGAGCAGCTAACTCTCTGCCCCTTCAGGATGCTACTCCTCATTCAGCCATTCAAAATAAAATGTAGAATGCTCTCTAGGATGTAAACGTAGGGTGTTCCCTAAGTTAACGTTAGAGTGGCTTGGGGTGACTTGATGGGAAACAGGTGAGCCCTCATTAACAACTACAGCATATATTCCCAAATCACACTTCCCAGTTTTTCCATTCCTGAGCAGCGTGAGGAAAATCTGTCAGCAGTTCAAACTATCTTTCATTATAGTCTCTGTAGATTTTATTTGAATGCCTGGTACACATGCAAATGCATTTAGTAAAGGTGACTACTTCCAAAAGATCAGGCTGACAGTAAGAAAAAAACATGATTATATATTAAATACCAGCTATAAAAGCATCAGCAGAAACAAAATGGGCACTGTTCTGATGAGAAACAAATAAATATATGGTAAATATATAGTATTTTAAAGCTATGTTTGGTTGGTTTTATTTCCTCTTCTTAGTTCTTCTCAGTTCCTTGCATTACTTTGTCCCTTCTAAAGTCACATATTCTGGCTACTTTACAAATGAAGCATAAATATATGGTGGACTGAGAACATATGGTTCATGTTTCAATAGAAACACTCCTTTTTGTGTACACAGACTAGCAGAGTGGAAGTTGGTTTTATTATGCGGATGCAGAAATGTGCCATTGTTTTGATTTTGACCTACACTTCCTCTACCATCTTATTGAGTTCATGATCATCTATAACTTTCACACTGAAAAGTAATGATATGAATGTACAAAGTCACTCCACTTCGCAGCCGATTCCACTTAAGGAATATCCATCTTCCCAATTGGTAACCCTACCATGCAGGGTAATAAAAGGGATTTATGAGCCACCAAACAGTTGCAAATGCATGTGTGAGAATCCGCAAATGAATCACGAGCATGAGTCAGGAATAATTGGAGTTTGAGAGTGGTTTTAAGTACAGCAGTTGCTCTTTGGCTCTTATTCGTAACAAATGTATGTGATCAGTAAATAGAAAATAAATTTGTTTGCAAAAAATAAAATCTCTGTGAATAGGGAATAGTAGTGACAGAAGCAACTGTGGAACTGATTACTACATTCTTCAGTTGTTTCTACTGCATCTAATATCACATTTATAGTGATATTATAGTGATATATAGTGATATAATAGTGGGAGCTATTGGGAATAGGTGAACGGTTGGACTGGATGATCTTTTAGGTCTTTTTCAACCTTGGTGATTCTATGATTCTATGATTCTACATTTGTTTTCTGATCATTGTTTAGTAACTACAGGCTTTGTCAGATAATTTATATACTAAATAGGTGTTCTCCTTCTGATAAACCACCATTTTAATGGTACCGCTTGTGTCTGGGTTCCCAATACACTTACCTCTGTTTCTGTAGCAAAATAAGTGAAGAAGCCCTCCTGCTCCTTTTGATATATATTGGAGCAAAATGCAACCATACAATTGATTGAAATTTTCGTAAATGGATACATTTTAAACAAAATACATTTTGTGACAGAATATGTTCTAAACAGTATATTCTGCATCTTTGTCTATTTTAATATTGCTCCAGAGTTCATTTCCCTGTTGGAGTTGTTTAAGTTCCATTGTTGTTTTTTTGGTTTTTTTTTTTACAGAGAATGTGTTTGACACTGAAGTGTATGAATGAACTGGGGAAAATATACTAACACTGAATCATATCTCCCATCTGAGATCATAATAGAATTAAAACTATTTTGCTTAATTGAGGGCACACAGAGTAATAAAAACAGGGGGAAAGTAGGTAATTTTTGCTATTTTTTCATCATAATGATCTCAGTTTTCACTTTCTTTAGTTTACATTTAGTATCAAACCTCAGGGCAAAGATGTGACCTTTGATTTGGTTGCTTTATTTGGTTGCTATTTTTCTAGAAAAAGATGTGACGTAACATAAAGATTTTATATTTCCATAATTACACTTACTCAGTTTAAAACACTTCCTGTCCTTCTGAGGTTTGCTATAAAGAAATATTTAGCCCCAGTGCAATACTACAGACAACTATAATTCTTGTTGTTTATTTAAACTGGGGTCTTGCTTCTCCTGCCCTAACCCTAAACCAGACTGTAATATGCTGTCAACAGCTTGTGTTACCGTGCTCCAGTTTTTCAAGCAATTACTACATAGGCTGTTTTTAGGATCAAAACCTGAATATGAATCTGTCTGTTTCCATTCTTCCTATATTCTCTTCTGGACAACCTAGGGGGCTTAGTTACCTAAAGAGGAAAAACACAAAATATTTTTTATAAAATAATTAAATTAAATTTTAATTTTTTTAAATTAAATAATTTTAAAAAGAAGAAGAAGAAAAAAAAAACAAAGATTGTGTGGATATTCAAAGTGCTTTGGCTTGTGTGCCATCTTGAGCACAAAGTTTAAAGTCCAAGGGATATACATGTATCCCAACCTATTGGATATACATTTGTACTCAGTGAAAAGGCAACTTCTGCCACAGAGATACAGTGCTCTTTTACACTAGCTGAATTTGGACATGAGAGTTCAGTTTCACCATGTTTTTTAATTTACTTCAATTAATGAGATTTTTTTTTTCATTATTAGCTGTATATATTTTGACTTCTGGTTAACAATTTTCATGTGCTTCATTTGGAAGATTTGCACTCATAATTAGTGACATTTTCTATAAATATTTATTTTGTTGATATAAAATCTCACATTCTGGAAGACACTACAGAGTATGAAGTGAAAATAAAGAGATGATCCATTTCAAACAAACAGAGGGAAGTCAAGACAGTAGATATTTAGTGCCTCAGTCCATCTGCCATTTGATGACAGAGAATCTGTTTCTTGTCAGTACGCAATGGGAAGCAAAGCAGGATGTAAGAACTGCTGTAGTATGGAGGAAAAGGGCACACCAGACATCATTCATGTCAAGTCCAGTGTTTGATCCATGCTTCCTTATTCTTTACATCTTTACATATCCATATCATTTAGGTTTTGTCTATATGAACATGACATCCAGCTCTTAGGTTCAGTCAGTTTTCAAGTATTTTTAATTTACATCTTGAACATGTAGCTAATTATCTTATAAGTCTATTCACAACTAGCAACAATAATAATACTGTTAATAACTTCAGTTTGTGTGCAAACACATTTTAGAAAGCTGAGTCAGTCAACACTGTATCCATAAAGAGCACAAAAGAAAAACATCCTGTAAATAAAGTGTTCCATAGCTTTTGGAAAGAGTTTTTCCTGAAGAGTTTCTGACTAAATTTTCCTGAAACAACTCCATTGTTCCTACTTCTTGCATCATGCATTACATTATATCTAAACCATAGTCTCTGGGGTCACTTGAGATCTCAGTGTCACAGGAGACTTCTAAGATTATGATTTAAAAATTTTCTAAGGCATCACACAATACATGTGGCGGGGGGTTGGAGATTCATGATCCTTGAGGTCCCTTCCAACCCTGGCCATTCTATGATTCTATGATCTGTGATTCTCTGAAAGCAACAAACATTGCTGATACAACTTTGTTCATTTAAAGTTGGCTATCATTAGTGCTTTTCATGAGGCATCTTTGATTTTTATAACCCTTCCACATAACAAGATACACAAAGACTCTGAATGTATGTGCTGGCACAGCATTTCTGCAGAGCTGGAGTTCCATTTTATCCTTTCAGCTACCTCATAATACTCATCAACACATTAAGACATGCAGCATGAACAGAAATGTCATCTTTCACTGCAGGACTGAGTAAACCCAATATTAGATTAGATTGAGAGAATCAAGAGCATAAAATCTTGTTTATCTTCAATTCTCAGTGATTTGTCTGCTTGGCATTACCTCTGCATGCTTCCTTGGTACCTTGATACCATCGCACACTCAATAAAACTGTCAGTGCATACTACATAATGGTGAGTATAATCTCATACAAATGAGAGAGAGAGAGAGAGAAAGAGCTTAAAATGGAGGCAGGAAGTATGAGAAAAAAAGTCTCCTCAGATCCAGGCCTCTGAACAGTGACCTTTGCAACATACTCAGGAGATAGGAACATATAGGTCAGTTTGTTTAGGTAATCACTCAATGTTACAGCAAACACTTGCACAGCTGAATCAAGATTACATTTACTTTTTCAAGAAGCTACTCAGGTTTAGTTTATGGGCTTGTCCAAACATTGTTCATAGGAAATGTTCTTGGCTTAGAAATCCTCCCGGTGACCAGAAGGGTGCATTGTCTATACAAAATTAATTACTGCAGAATTTGAGACTATGAAGACGTACTATGTACCATGAATGGAGTCTAGCTAAATATTTCAGTTTCTAAATAATGGCATAAGAAAGACATCTTTGGGCTGCCTATTGTAACAGTGCATACCCTCATGTGGAAAGCATTTTTACACCCTATTCATCAAACGGAAAAGCCTCTATTGACACAGTACAATTGCTAACAGAAAGATGTTAAGAACCTCACACAAGAAATCTGACTGTAAAAGTTTATGGTACTGCTGAAACTCCTGTTGATGTCATGTTGGCAACTAGATGACTTCTTCAGCATCTGGTGCTACCACACTTGATCAGGTCAGTGGTGACTGGATACCAACCTGCTAAGAATGAAAAGACTACTTGTGGCTTGCTCCAAGTACACAAGTCAAGAAGCTTTAGGGTGACAAATCTTAGAATGAACAACCTAGAATTAAATATATATATATATGTATGTATATATGAAATACTGACTGCAGGCAATGTCCTGCAGCAAAGTCTGAAAGGAAACAAGGGAAATAGGAGCATTTAATGCAGAAAGCTCATCACTTCAAAAGAAATCATGATAAACTGTCCAAAGAACAGTCTTCATGTGAAAGCTGACAAGATTAATAATTAAGCAGCAAATGCATTGTCTGAAGCATACAACAAATTAAATAATCTGTAGCTAGATCAGTATAGATCAGCAGCATCCAAAGAAACTATGCACAGTCCAATTTTTATTTTTAATTTATATGTTTGATAGAGCTGATGTTTTGTGTAAAGTTATTGTCCATTTTTCTCCGAAAAGTATTAATCTAAATTTTAGCACAGCTGTTCAAACTAGTTTCTACTAATGAACTAAACTCAAAAAGGTAATTCACATAGAAATACTGAAACTCTAGCATATACTATGGCTATTTTGACAAAACATCAGCCAGTGCAAAGGCCCATTTTTAAATGATTCAGGAACATGCCATGAGTATCTACTCTTGCCAACTGTTATTCCAGGAAATTACGTGGTTTATTGACTGCTCCAATAGCATTCTGCTGATCTGTTGGCTAAAATGGCTTCCAGAACTACAATTTGTACTTAACACCTGCAAGCAAAAACTAGTTATAGAAAACTGAAATATTTTTAAGCATTCAACAAAAGACAGATACTTTGTCTTGTGTTATCACAACTAATTTATATGACATGTGTCCAACCAACTCTGTTTCTAACATAGTCTCTTCAATTTGGCATTAAACTCTGTCCTGTTTACTCTGTAGTAAGAATTATATAATAGGGACATACTTGAGGTAAGAAACCCTACAAAACAAAGATAATTTATTTATATTTTAAAGCATGTCAGTGGTACTTAGCAACAGCTTCATTAACTAAAATATTATCTGATATCATGAGATAGGGTTAGATTGATGACTAAATTGTGCTTTGGCACAAAACACTAATGAGCAGACAATATTAAACAGAGTACAAGCACCATTACTAAGACCTGAGAACTGAGTTTTGAGCAGAACTGTATCTGTATTCCGTAGAGTTTGTGGCGAAACATGAATCCTGGCTCTGTAGATCTTAGTGCACGTTCCTGAATCACAGCCTGCTGTAGGGGGCCTGCTTTGCTGGGGCATTGGACTCAACGATTTCAACCCCTACAATTCTTTGACTCTGTGATTCTAGTTAAGGATAGAATACTGGCATTTGAATGGGGCGTAAACTAAGGCACAGAGGTTGGGGCAGCCTGTATTCCTTAGACATAAGCACTAACCTATATGAATGTCATTCTGATCTCTTCTCCTTTGTATATGCCTAAGCCATATGCATTCATATAACAATATTCGTGACTTAAAAAAATGCATATCCATATTTAGACTAAGGCTTGACATGGATGAGAACGTGACTGTAGTTTACATCAAATTCATTATGGAACAAAAGGGCTAACATACTTTTGAATATGACTTTGTTTCTTACATCTTCCAACAGTAATTGAAAATTTTACTTTCCGCAAGTGCTGCAAACAAATATGTCTTTCATATTTGAAGGGTCAGTCGTTTTTATAGATGTAACATGTGAAAGAGTAGAAGATATTCAGACTTTAAACACTGGAATATAAATGTAGTTAAATAAAGCAGTATGTCAGATATCACACAAAGCTAATCAAGAATTTCAATTTTTTTTCCAATTACATATGTCATTTCCTTCTGGAATGCGGAACAGAATCAAATGGAATAAGTCAACAGTCAAACTATTTTTTTTTTAAGAAAGATCAACTCCTTGTCATCCAATGCAGATATTAAAGAAAGCTAAATACACTTTGTAAATTATTTCAATACCTTTCTATTTAAATCTACTGCATCTTTTCAGTGCTTCACTTGTGAAATCCACAGTCCTTGGACCTTGGTTTCCTCTCTTATCTTCCTTTAAAGCTCTATATGATTCCAGAATAATTAATATATCTGGTTTAAATAGATGCAGCTATGGCTTTCTGCAAGCAAGATTGTAAAGCATGCCTTATTAAAGAAAGATTGATTTTCCTTGAATTCTCCCATTATTATTAGTAGACTATTCAGTAAAAGAAAAAAATCTCATAGGAACTACCTAAGTTATTGCTTTGAACCTATGTATTCATTATTAAATTCATGTACAACAAAATTTTTTGTTATATCACTTCCCTGCCTTTTGTTATATCACATCCCCCTGCCTCCCTACCTCCCCCCTCAAAAAAAAAAAAAAAAAAAAAAAAAAAAAAAAAAAAAAAAAAAAAAGTATGTCTTCATTAAACTCTGTATGGCTGAAGATGTAATGCTATTATATCACTGAAAATAGCCATGTGGCTCATTTTTCCTTTTCATTTCATCCAAACTGATTTGGAACAAATAAAAAAAAAAGCCTGCAATAAACCACTCTTAAGCCAAGTCATTCACTGGGGTTTAAACTGATACAGATTAGAGCAAAAATCTGGAAAACTCATACAAGTTTTCTTAGAAAGTGATCTCTAAGAGCTCTGTAAGTGTCCTCTGCAAGATCTCTTTTCCACTCTGGCAATATTGACATAAAATAACTACATGAACTGCAAGAAGATACAAATCTCAGGTCTGGTTAACATAATAGCAAAATAGATGTCTGTCAGCAATATGTTTTGCATTATATTGGACAGAACATAAAACCAGAAAAACAACATAAATCACTGCATAAGAGGCATTGTAACAGTGCTATAATTTACGTCTGTTTTTCACAGTGCTTAATTTCAGTCCTGCTAGTCTTCATTTTCTCCTCTTTCAGGTTCCCATTCTGCTTGGAAAACACCTTACTAATTGTAGAATCAGCTCAGCAGTTAACCCCAGAGAGCAGCAAGATGCCTAGAGACAAAAGATGGCAATGCTGAGGTGAGCCAGAAGAGAAAAGAACAAATGCTGGATGCGGTTAAAAAAGGTTAATCTCTTTAGTTTCTCTCCAAGCAAAAGTGAGAAAATAAGGAAAGCAATGAGGAAAGAAATATGAGAGTGCCAAGGATTGGGCAGAAAATGTGAATTTTACTAAGCTTCTATGTAAGAACTGCACCTATAACTCAAGGATATTAAGTTGGATCAATCCATCAAGTGAATCACAAACAGCAATTCTATCAAACAAGCCCAAATAGTTTAAAAGTAGGGAAAATTCTTTCAGGGAGACTATTTCTACCAGTTTTTATCCCCTCTGCCTCCATGTTTTCTGATTCTATCCACCACATATTAGCACTTAGAGATAGAAACACAACTGAATTACGAAGCCAGATAGGTTCTCTGACAAATAATATGGTCTTCATTTTGTTTTGGAATTAGACATGTTGCAGGAAAACAAACAAACAAACAAACAAAAAAACAGTAATGAAGAGATTAAATATCCAAAGCAGTCATTCATTTGCAATTTAGTTAGATACAAGTCATTTCTGTCATTTCCAATCATGGACACTGAAGATATGGTTCTTTTCTAACCTCTCCAGAATATACTGTGTATATGTATTTGAATTATTGTTAATGATTCTTATAGCAATTGAAAATTAACATTTTCCTACACATTGTTAATTTTCCTCTGACATATAAATTGCCACTCTTTTTGTATGTTTAATATATAACTAAAATTAAACTGTCCTTTTTTTTTTTTTTTTTCCAATCTAAGGATGCAGCTTGGCATTCCAACTAAACCACAAACCACAGTCTGCTGTCAAATAAAGCAATCTTGCTTCCCCTTCTGTTCCACCAGCTGTTTATATCTAATCCCGCATTCTCTTTGCACTAGACTTTTCCTTCCTTCCTTCCTTCCTTCCTTCCTTCCTTCCTTCCTTCCTTCCTTCCTTCCTTCCTTCCTTCCTTCCTTCCTTCCTTCCTTCCTTCCTTCCTTCCTTCCTTCCTTCCTTCCTTCCTTCCTTCCTTCCTTCCTTCCTCCCTCCCTCCCTCCCTCCCTCCCTCCCTCCCTCCCTCCCTCCCTCCCTCCCTCCCTCCCTCCCTCCCTCCCTCCCTCCCTCCCTCCCTCCCTCCCTTCCTCCCTCCCTCCCTCCTTCCCTCCCTCCCTCCCTCCCTCCCTCCCTTCTTCTCTTTTTCTGTCCTTTCCTCCCTTCCTTCCTTATTTTCCTTCTTTCTTTGTTTCTTTCTCTCTTTCCTTCTCTGTTTCTTTCTTTCTTTCCTTCTCTTGTTTCTCCATTCTTTCCCTCTTTCTCTTTTTACTTTCTTTCCCTCTTTTGCTTTCTTTCCTTTTTTTTCTTGTTTTCTTTTTCTTTCTCTCTTCTTTTCTTCTTTTCTTTCCATCTCATTCTGTCTTCCTTCTTCTTCCCTTTTATTTTTCTTCCTTTTGTCTCTCTTTCTTTCTTGTTCTCCTCTGTGCCTCTTCTTCTTTCTGTCTTCCTTCATTTCTTCCTTTTATCCTTCTTTATTTTTTTCTCCATTTCTTTAGCTCCTCCTTCCCTTCCTCTCCTCTTGCTCTTTCATTCTTCTCTCTTCTGCTACAAGTACCTCGGCAGAGATGGGATGGGAGTAGAGCTAGTGCCAGAGGAGGAGTAGGAGTTTTTTGGGAGCTCTGACCTGGCTCCCCACTGGGTGAAATACTGAGCCTTCTGTGGTAATCTGATTGTCATTGCCGGCAGAGGGAGCACATAGCATTGCTTCTGTGAGGCCCTCTGGTGAAACTCACTTTGGACATTCACACAGCAAGAACAGGACTACATGTGAAAGTCCTTTACCACCTATCACAACATCAGAACTGAGATTTAAAACAAGCAATAGCTTAAACTGCATAACAGCTTTCCCTGTTTCCTTGTAACAGGTTTCATGCTCATCAGTTAGAATAATCAATGTTTATTTAACCATTTGATCTGAATTCAAATGTAGGATGTGTTGTAAACACACATGAAATCATTTCAAAAGAACAGGGAGGTAACAGAGTAAGAAATCTGGAAGAGCCAAAAGTAGCCTTGCAGCTCTACAGCTTCCACAAAGCTAGCAAATTTATGTAAGAAGATAGATACAGGCTAACATGAATTAATGCAATGTGCACTCAAAAGTCAGGAAAGCCAAATATTAAGCTTTAACTTCCTCAGTTTAACTCTTCACATTGTATATCCTGTAGTTTTTATGGTACACCGTAAATAACAAAATGATACATTAAGGTTTCCATTTAATAAGGAAACCTGGAATAGAAAATAACACATGTGTACAACTTGGCCAAGTAAACACTGTGGAAACAGTCTTAAATTTTAGTGTTTCCTGAGTCTGGATTGAGGATGTTTTAGACCCACATCTGGATCAAATGATGTGACTTGAGTCCTTCTCAGATAAGAAACTATGGCATAAGAGTTGTTTTTATACTAGTACAACTCAGCTGTTACAGCTTAGGGTTTTTCTTTCTCAAATTTTTCAAAATTTGGCAATATTAGATTGAAAAAGAAAAATTTTAATTTTCACCTCCAAAGTAATTCATTTGGAAAAGTTGCAATCCAGTGGAAAATGAGAGAAAAAGAAAGGTCAAGAAAAAAAGGTCAAGAAAAACAATCACATATTCAAAGAAATTATGCTTTCTGAGATACCCATTTTTGAACAAGAGTGTGCAGTAAATTGCAGCTGATAATGATCTTTCTTGCACAAAATTACTGAAGAACTGCTATGTCACTTGCACTTGCACATGTAATGTTTCTGATTTACTCAAGCATAAGTGAGATTAAAATAAGACCTCTGATTACATTTGAAATAGCTGATCGTACTTTCCAAGAGCCTGATTTTTGACTACAGTATCTACTCTGCCTTCATGGTAGTCATGGCATAAAATTCTCATGATGAACTCTTGCTCTCTCTGTTTGTATAAAATAGCATTATTTTTCTAGGGGTCATTTGGAGTCCCTGAAATAGCAACTCTCATTTGGTTTAGAGCTGTAATTTTAAAAGAGTCTGCAGTCACATTTAAAGAAAGGTGCACACAAGCGTAAGTACAGTTGGATAATTGAAGCATATTTTTGAGAGTCATGATAACATGGGAGAAATTGTTATGTATCTGGTGTACAGCAAGTACTCTGCAACATATTCTATACAGGTAACAGTCTTCAACAGCTGCAGAATCCCTGAAAAAGAATCATTTTTAAGTTATGAGACACACAGGCTCTGTTGCAGTGATGGCCTCAGATGTTATCAGACCCACCTTTGCACATCATATTTTCCACAGAGAGGGAGACTGAAGAGGATTAGGAGAAAACATATCTTTCAGCTTCCCAGTACTTTCACACCTGGATACCAGATGGCCTCCAGGGGCCTAGTGGGTGTTTAAAGTTACACCAGCTTATATCACAAAGTCCAGTACATCATACAGGGAATCAAGTGTACACCTTCAGCCATTCCAGCTGCCAGAGTTATTTGCTATTCTTGTTCTAAACTACTAGACTAAAAAATTTAAAGAGGTATGTTCCACAGTCTGCAAGTCTTTCTCCACTACTATACCATCGTTTGATTCCTGACAGTTCCAATCTAGGTTGTATGTCCTTAACTTGTGACACTAACATTCTGTCATTCAGATTTTTGTTGAGACATTTTCTATGAATGCCCAAAGACATTTCCATGGATACACATCCCATATTTTAAAATACAGGCTACACTCTGCCTGGTCCAGATCCAAAGACCATCAGGCAATTTCTGTTGTCTGGTAGCCTGGGAGTTTAGAGATGTCAATGATTCTTCCTCTGAAATTCTTGAAATAAAATAACCACTCTGTTTCTAAAAGGAATTTGTTTGGTACAGCTATGAATATCAAGGACTTCACAAGACTCTGAAATATTCACTTCTGAAGTTCACTTGGAGTTTTAATTGATTCTAGAAAGAACAGCTGTAAGTGTTCGGTAAAATTACATATTTATTTGGCATATTCTGTCACCCCCTCTGTCAGAGCCCAGAAGGCCTAAGGATATGTCTAGAACCAGGACTGGACATGCCCAGAGGAGTCCTTCAGAAAGAAGCACAAGCACTAGCACCTTCTCTAGGCCAACTACTTGCACTCCTAAGAGATGACCTGTTGAAAACAAGTCATACACAGCAGAGTACTCAGCATTATCCAGCTCACATTCGACTAGCAAAAATCCTTGCAAAAATCTGCCTGCACAAGACAACAGACAGGAATCTTTTGATTGTTCTCTGTATACACAGACACATGCAGTACAAAAATCTTGTCCCACTTCACAGAAAAGATTCAGAGAGCTCTGGGAAACTGCTACCTTTAATGTAAAACACAGGAATAATTTCTATTCTTTTTTGCTCCTTACTCATTTCTTTTCTAAACAGATATTCTTAGTGATTACTTCCCTCTCTTATTACCTCAAGAATTGAAAGGCTCTTGGACAACCTATCAACTTGTCCTTTTGAATCTTCAGACCAACGTGCCATTCTGATGTAAACCAAGACTTCAACATCATTTCATATAAATTCACTCTGGAGACAGCAAACATTTTTAGGTGGTTCTATTCCTTAATTGTTGAACTGTACAAAATAAATTTGTAGTTATGCCTTAAGAGCATTGCAACTTAATGGATAAGCACTACTCACACATGTTAAAATTTCCCCAGTGTACCTTTGGCAGATCACAAGTGCAGAGATTCTTACCAAGATTCTGTGATGTTTTGGCAAGGAAATTGCCTGTCTGCTGTGTTTTTCACGCTCTGTGCTTGTTATTTGTAATTAGGTTTGTGCAATAACTCTTTGAAACCCAGGGTGTGCAGTGTATATCAAGTATTATTGATCTGAAACATTTTTTTTCTCACCCTACCTGGTTATATCCTATATTTTCTCTCACCAGTGCGAAAATTATTTGTTCTCAAACCTATGAGGACCCAGCCCTTGAGTTTGGGCATCTATATAGGGCAGTACCCAGAAGTAAATGTAGCTGGAAAAGATGTCCACAGCGTCTGGAGAGAGCTGTGGTAGGCATTGGCCTTGCATATGAGATATGCTAAACTCAACTCTTAGCTGCCCACATGCCCACTAGGATGAATTGGAAACTCACCATTTTCCAGGATCTTTCATTTTTCTGAATCTTGTTTATAATGGTGCCGATTCCTTCACCCACCCCAGAGCTTTGCAAGGCTGCTGCAGCTCTGACCTCATAGATGTCTAACACCACAGGTACCCCCATACTGAAGTAACCATATGGGACAGTGCCATAATATATAGATACATTTATTTCTTGTCCACTCCTCTTTTCACTCTTGTTGTGTTTCTGATGGGGGGACCAAAGCTAGCCAGAGCACTTGCGCTCTGCAGGAGCTTTCCATCTTGTGCTAGAAGGATCTGCTGAGCACGTTAGGCAGGTCTCATGCTTCATTTCTATGTGCTCCCAGGCTTTCTCACTCACTCACTCAGTCCAACAGGAAGCACAAGTGCAGACATGCATCTAAACTTGGTATCACTTTCCAGATATCTCTGTGAGCTGAGCCAGCTGAAGGTGACTTTTCCCCTTCAGTATCTGAGCCAACCTCATTCGTCATGTGTAACATAAACCTCTGCACAACTCCATAGGAGGGTCCCCTAAAGTTCACCACAGCTTCCCACCTCTAGAAAAAGAAAAAAAGAAGATTAACTGTGGACTTTCCTGTGATCCAGTTCAAATCAATCTTTTAGCTAATTTGGAAATAGTCAAGCAACTTCTGCAATGCCCTAAAGATTTCACTTGCTCTCCTCTCAGTAAATAATGTCTGTAGCTGCAATTAGAGATCAACGAATATGCTAAAACACACAAACATAACATTTTCATAAGATGTGATGGAGAAGGAAAAGAACACAGTTTCTGTTAGCCATAAAGAGCAGCAGGATAAAACAACATCAAGGAACTTCCCGTTATGTTAGTGAGTACTTTTTCAGAGAAAGGACACTTGCCAGAGAGTGTTCCTTAGAGCCTCCAGTACTCACTTAGAAAAGCAGAGAGACTCGTCCAGGACAGACACGGACACTATCTGCAGTAGTGAAGTGGGGCCTCTCTTCTTCCTCCAGAACTGCTTTCTCTGGTTGGAGGGCAGTCTCTGCAACAAGCAAGCACCCACCAGGGCTTTTGATACTAAATCTTTTTTACAAGTCATCCATAGTATTAAACATTCAGCTTTTATGGGTTCTTTTCCTCTTATTTTTATACATATTTACAATGTTCTCTGCAGTTTTCCAGGAGCAGAGGGAGTAATGAAGGTAAAGTAGATATGCTCAACTCCATTCATTCAGCAAATTAGCTGTGGCTTGCATGGCTATCTAGTTAATCAGCATGGCCTGATTTACTTTGCTTCTTCTGGTGGGTTAAGTTCATTCAGAATAGACATGTAGGAAGAATCTGTATTTTATTCTTCTCTGAAAATTAATTGGGAATCACTAATACCTACTTGGCAGTTTTCTGTATGGTACTAATAAGTTTGCATATTTTGTAAAGCTTTTTGAATAGTCTTGAAAAGTTAAAATTCTCTTGTTCAGCAAAACAGCAAATGGAAGACAGAAGGAAAGGGAGTACTTTAGATACGCAATTGCTTCAGGGCTCTCCAGTGCCAGGATTTTGGAAACATATTCTGCCTTATGCTCTCCCTCTCCAATAAAAATTTGTCAGAGTCCAAAACTCCAATCTTTTTGAAAACTATGTCCCTATTGCAACATTCTGTGTAATGAAAAGTTAATAATAAAGGAAAAGATAGAGAAAAAAAAATAAAACAATCAAGAATATTAAATATTCCAGAATGGTGTCTTGCAAGAGAAGCGATCAGTTCTAATGGCCAGTGTTTGGTGGTCTCCACGTAGGGTCCAAATATTACAAACAAACATGAAATACAAGGCAATATTTAATCAGTAAATTAAAATCATGCTTGCATTGATAAAATAATCTTTGCTCTAGATAGGAACTTATTAATGCTTTTGGAGTTCATCCATATAGCTAAAGTTCAATTAACACAGAGGAGTGGAAGAATGACATGCCACTGTGGACAGAAGCAGAAAAAGGAAAGTTTTCAATTGTTTCAAGCAACAACAGTGGAGTAAGGCTCTGAATTTCAGTAGTCAGAGAAGTGGGCAGGGACTAAAACATTACAAAAGCCTTTCTCTAGGGCGAATCTACTGAATCTTCAGCAGTACTGTCACAGATACACTTCACAAATAGAAGGACTGGTAAGAGCCACACACTATGGTGAGGGGGGAAGTGTTTTTCATTATCAGTTTTTAGCTGTCTTGGATGTTCATTCTTGATTATTTCACAACATTGTTTCAATCACACAGCTACAGCACCCCAGAAAATTCAGACACCAAGCACTTCAGGAGGGGTGAGATGAAGTGGGAATTTTCCGTTTTTGTGATCACAAAGGAACTGGGATCAGATACAGCAACAGGTTTATAATCTTCAGGCACTTAATATTTTACCCTATCTAGCAAAAGGTTGGCAAATCCACTAAAAGTACAATTTTTTGATGGGAGGGTTTGTCCCCTCCCTTTTATACTGAACTGAAAAGTGATAAATCTCTTTCAGGTTTGCTTTGGCTGAGATGCTAATATGGGAAGTTTCCTCACATTTTACACAATGAACATATAAAAACAAAAAACTATGTCAGTTCCAAATTTTCATCTCAAAAAAAAATAAAGCTTTTACAGCTAAGCAAAACGTATAATGTAAAAAAATGCATTTGGTTATTCTGGACATACTGTGAATATCCATAATATAACTGCCTCTGCCAGAATTCCTTCTCAAATTGCTATTTTGATCAAAACAAAACAAAACAAAATATTTTGCCTCTAAAAGATCTTCCTGTAAAAAGCACACTTAAAGTCCTATCATACCCACATTTTACAAGAGAAATCCCTAGAGAAAATGAGAGGATATTTCAAAAGCACTTTATTTCAACAGAGTTGGCTAATAATGAGCAATTGTCTCAAGTGCAGTTATTTGAGTTATCTGAAATCCAGAATTTTAGTAAACAGGACAAACTGATATAGCAAAGCTTATGTTAAGGTTTCTTGTTTGTAGAATTGTGGCCTATTACTAAACCTGGCATATCTTGTAAATGCTGATGATTACCCAAGAGAATTGCATCCTTAACCTGAATTTTTCTGCATTCACGTTTTCATTTCCTTATGCCAAAGTCCTGGATCTGAATATAAATAATCATGCGGGAATGCCTGTTGAGGAGCAGATTGGTGGTTTTAACTCCTGCTTAGTACATTTCTCCTAACCCGTTATGACTGTGAATACAAAGAAAACTGCCAAAACCAATATCAGATTCACCACATAGTTTGTTTCTGGATAGTGACCCAGCGTGGCTAGCAGCAAAATCATCACTGCGTTTTCAGTTTGTACATTATGTTTGGGCTAAAGGACAAAGAGACACATAGGGTTGTATTGGCTGGCAGACAAGCAATACAGAATCTCTAAAGAGCAGAAGTAGAATCAACAATGAATAGGAAGGATATAATTTAGCTTTTTCATTTCAGTAGATTCTGACAAATTAACTGCATATGTGATTGCAGGAACATGCATTCATTTCTGGAAAGGGTTCCAGAAATGAAAAAAAATGGAAAGGGTTCCTCCTTTGATTTATGAATTACAACTCTGTACCTGTTGACCAGAATCTTGGTGGAGAAGTTGCATGTGGAGCCAAAACTGCTCCTCAGAAAGGCTCCGGTCATCACTACCCTTTAGGAAGTAGAGAGAGAGAGACACCAGTGCATCTCCTCAGCTTTCTTTCTGGGCCACAGATTGCTGCTATTGATCAGCTTCATTAATCACCCTGCAGAAATGGAGTCACTCAAGTATATATTTCTTCCATGAGCAGCCATCAGGTGAGTAAATGCAGCTCACCTTTTCTAATCTGTTCTGTCAGATTTGCAGCCCACATGAATTGGTGTGCACAGTGCAGGTGACCTGACCTCAAAGACAAGGTCGGGAAGGCATAAAGGGTAGTGTGGTGCTTGTTGCAGGAAGGCAGATTGTTTTTGCTGCATGTTCAAACTGGTATGCAATATCAGATTATGCATGAGAACATCTTGAGGAATAAAATGAGTACATGATGGTGAAAGCAATTTTTTTTCATCTGATCTATTTTCTGATATATTCTCATTGTGTTCTTTTTTTTTCTGTGTCTGTATAAAAGAACTGCATGTTAATAGAGTTTTGGAAAATGAAGTATTCTAATGCTACTGTATCCCAATATTATTTTAGAAAACATAAACAAAAATGTAGTTCTATTTATAAATATCTTGTTGATATATATTATTACAACAATTATGTGCATGTTACAATAACATAGTCTTAATGTCAAAATTGTCATTATAAAATCATATGTAGTATAAAATCATTCATGTGGCAATTACTTACTTAGAGGATGAACAGACACATGCTGTTTCATAGGTAGGCACTTAAAAGATGTCCTTCCAGTATAGAATGATCTTTGCTTGAAAATAATGCTAAGTAAATTTCATATTTTATTGTTATATTTATTCAATGCCATTGAACACAGACATGGGAGAAGGAGGTGCTAAAATAAGAATTAATTATAAATTAATTTCATAATTTTATTCCCTATAATTAAGTGGAGAAGTTGTTTCACCTTTTCCTACCAGAAAAACAGCCTAACCTTTTGAAAATACTCTGGGATTTTTTCCACCACACTATTTCTTGACAACTAAGGAATGAAAAGTGACTTAGTATGTTGGTAAATATCATGGTAACATTTTTAACGATTGTAATTTTACTTGTTACAATGAGTATTTTTATTGTCAGTATGAATATAAATATGAAACTGCGGATATTCAAATATTCCTATGGCCTTTAAATCTTTCAGGCAGATCTTTCAAGCTGTCAGAATTTTACAGTTACTATCTTGTAATTTCTTTCACAGCTGATTTACAACATAATGCTAATGCTGTTGAGAACTGTACCAGCGTTCAATGCCAGACTTCCATATATATTGTTCCTTCAACAAAATTAACATTAACACTTTTCTCAGACTTCTGCTGCGCGTTCAGGTCTGTTCATTTGCCTGCGAATTTAGAACTCAATTAAGAGGTTACTATTTGGAAGTCATTGGAACAAATGAAATCTAATAGAATTGTAAGATTCAGAGTCGATGTGCTGAACAACCCAGATTTTGACCAGTTGCAAACTATCACCTCTGGAATTTCATGGCTCAGAGCTAATGGCTTTCACTCCTCACCAGAAATGAAACCTTCAACTGATGCAAATTAAATAGTTTCTGTTGTCCAAGCAGTGACCCAAAGTGGTTGGCCTGAACTCTTTCCAAGCATACATTACAACTTCCAGTATGCCAAAAGAGGCTAGTTTGTTAAGGGACTTTTACTTGGGTTGGTTTGGAAATTTCTTTCAACATTTATTTATCCCAAGCAGAAAATTGTATTTTTATAAAAACAAAACAAAACAAACAACAACAAAAAAAAAGTGCAGATCATTTATGACTTTGCAATTTGTTTTCAAGAGGATTTGGAATGCAATAAAAAAAGCCTTCCAGCCTCATAGCAAGGTACTCAAGGCTTCTCAGTTAGGCCCTTTGCAACAGAGCTTCTGTGCCTTGACTGATGCCATAGAGCTCAGATTTCCAGGCTTCCTGATTCTGCAATAAGGCACCAAGACAGAAAATGTGGACCAGTACATAGATTTAATTTTGGCCAAAAAAACAAAAACAAACAGAAAACAAACAAACAAAAACAAACAAAAAAAAAACAAAACAAAACAAAAAAACACCCTCAATTTCAGAGATAAGAACAACTTAGAAGACTTTTTTGTAACTTGAGATAAAATCTTTACTGTTTCTCACTTCAGCTCTAATTTCAATTAGCACTGAAAGGAGTGAACTTGTCATTTAATAAACATGTTGAGCAACCCCTGAATTTTGTTCCTACTGCAATCTTTCATTTGTGGGCCTGACTATACTCAGAATGTTATTTGATTTTGTGCTGTGCTTGTTGAAGAAAAAATAAAATTGTATGTTTTTTCTTACAAAAAAAAAAAAGGAAGAAATATCTATTTTTGTTGGTATGAAGCTAGAAACAAAGTCTGCACATAGCAGATATTTGTGAGATACATTCAGTTAGTTTTGGTAGATACTGGCAATGAGTACTTGCTTTCATGCAGTGTTAGAAGGAGAAGTTTCTTGGATGAATACAAGAAACTTGCTAATTCTTGATATGAAACCAGAGATTGCAGAAATAACAAGCTCCTCTGAAACGTAGGTGTAGGACTTAAGGGAATAGACAGCTACAAGGATATAGGTCCCAAGCTGTATTCAGTGATAGAAACTGTGAAAAAGAACAAATATATATAAAATAAAATTGAACTGAGTCAGAAAATCAGTCTCTGATGAAGAATGATAGCGCAAATTTATTGAGATTTATTGATATTAACTTTGGAAATGTATACAATTCCTTTGAATATGGATATAAACATAAATCATGGCAACGTTATTTGAGAAATTCTTTTGCAAATTTACATCATTATGGGAAACTATTACATTGGATTGGATATGCAGTCTACTAACAGCATAGGGCCCAGTTAGGCCTGGATGGGGTACAGTATGTTCAGGGCTATCGCCTGACTATCAACTGAAACCATGAGAGGTGAGACTCTTTTAGTCCTTTGTTTGGCGAGTAGTCAAGGGCATCATAAAACAGTCAGCCATGGAAAACAAGTGATCGTGAGCTCCTTTACTTAAAACTAAGTGGTAGGACAAATAAATGTGGGTATGCAATGAAGACTCTCAATTTTAGGCAAATGAACTGAGAAATTCTGGAAGCTAATTGATGATGACAAGTAGACTAAAAAGGTAAGGAATTACATAGAAAACCTGAAATGTTTTTAAAACAAAAAAAAAATTGTTATTGCTTCTTTATTTTTGCTAATGATCTGAAGAGAATATCTGCTTATGTTGAAGAATGAAGTGAAAAGCTCAATAATCTGAAGATATTGAGATAAAGAAAAATATCGTAAGTATGCAAACTACTGCATAGAAGAGAAATCAGAGGAAGTTCTCCACCCACATTATTGAAAAAATAAATAAAAACAGTGGTGTATAACTGCTATGACAAAAGATGCAAAATAAAATGATTATATGACATCTCCAAAAACTACGCAGAAAATTCCTGTCAGTTTCCAGTAAAAGTTTTGATGCTGAATGTAGATGAAAAAGAATTTAAAAGAGATTCAAAAAAGTTCATTGATATTAGCATCTTAAGACAATGCAGTAATCCACTTCACAGAATACTGAAAATGAGACAAAAGAAATGTTTGATTCAAAAAGCTGCTGAGGCAAGATGTTTCCCCAGTCCTCCAGGCATTACACTCTTACCTAAATACAGAATAGCTTGAGGTGCATCTTTGCTTTGTATGAGCAACTTTGAAAGTGATGATATGGCTTCATTAGACAGAGTTCCCCAATCACTGGATTATGAGGTATTGTGGTTTGGAGCTGAAGGATAATATTAGTCCGTCGTTTCCTCCTCTTTGGTCAGATGCTTCAGAACAAATGTAGTTTTCATTTTATGACTCTTACTGGAATTTGGAGGGTGAAAAACATTTTGAACAGTAAGCATTGGTAAGTTGGTAAGTGTTACAAACCTAGTTCTAGGTGCTTTCTGCGTTTTGCTGTCAGCTAATAATGTTTGTCTGTATAGTTCTAACCATACTTCAACATCTATCTTTTACTTGTAAATCTGTGATTAATGTCAGAAATCTTTGTGAAGCCTTTAGATTAAATGAGATGATGTACATACAAAATTGACTCGTAAATCTGTAATCTTTACATAGCAATGGGTATTTGAAGGCACATCTTTGATTTCTCTTATCTAGAACTGAAAGGTAAAGGTATAATTTTGCTGCTAAAAAGATACATATGCTATGACTGGAAAAAGTTATGATTTAAGCCAATAAAACAAAACTAAAAAAAAAACAAAACTGTAAGTAAAAAATCTTGAGCAAAAATAACTGTGGTCAAATGAAAGATAGTGCTTCCATGCTTTGATTTTCCACATTAACTATTTCAAAGACTTTCGGTCTCTTCACTATGAAGAGATTCTCCAGCAGGTGTTTTGATTCTTGTTGGAGCATACTGTGTCAAATAACACTTGAAAAGTGTTCATTAATAATAATAGGATACTGAATATTCAGACAAATTCATTACAATTCATCACTAAGGTTCTAGTATTACTAGTCTTAAGCATTGCATTTATATTAAATCAGGAAGGTAGTTCAATGTTTTCCATCCAAAGAACAATGCCTGACAATTAAAGGAAAATGTTGTACGTGCAATTAAGAAAATGAAAGAAATCAGAAATGACACTATGAAATACTTAAAATTTTCACTTGTCCTTGGTTTACTTATGTCAGATTTGGAAGAACATCTGGCTCCCTAAGTAATTAAAGGATTACTCATACAAAATCAAATGCCTTGCTACCTCATCTTGAAAAAAAATGAAACAGTTAAGTTTTCTACTTTCTAGTATTTCAGTTTGCCTTCTGGCTGGAACACAGTGAGATGAATTAATGGTATCAGATTTCTGTGGAAATCCAAACTGTATATACTGTACCAGATGGTACTACGTTTCTGTAGAATTAGACCAAATGTCTATTTTGTCAAAATTCATTGGAGAAGCAGCCTTCAGCTTTTTATTTAAACCTGTAGGATTTAACAAGGCATGTATCAGCAAAAGATACTTACATGTAGTTCATCATAGCATTCTTCAGATAAGCTGATATTACTGTCCATTTGATGGTAAAATGTGGAGAGATGTTGCTATCACTGGATAAGATGGTTTTATAAATATCTCAGTGGCAATCATACATATACACGCTTCTAGCTGCTGGACTCATTGTCCATCTGTTGGTAAGAGTAAGATGGTTGGAAGCATGTAGCCTTTCCTTCCTATCAGACTGCAGCCTTCCTGACCCAGATAAGTGCTTCTGCTTTTTGTCAAAGAGTAAGCTGGGTTCTGAACTCATCTGTAAAAACTTGTCACTTCCCTGAAATACCTGTCAGAAGACAACAAATCCCATTCTCTTGTCTCCCACTTGAATGCTATGGTGTCTGCTATGCGAAATTGTTGGAAAGGCAATTCAGAAGTGAGATTAGATTTGTTTCTTTATGTGTTAAAAACAGTAATTGGAAAACTCGGACTGCAAAGAGTTGAAGTTGCTACCGATTAGAAACTATTTGTTCTGTTCTGCTTATTATCCACCATGGCAGCAAGCTAATTCCTCTCTACATTAATTTAGCCAAAGAGTTCTCCTATGATTATGAAATCCAAGGAATGTTTTCACCACACTATTGTCAGATTTAATTTAATGTAGCTCTTTCTTTAAAAACAAAAAACAAAAAACAAAAAAACCCACTTTTTTCAGCTAGCTGGACACCAGTTGTTTCAAAAGTACTTGCAGTCTTGTAAATCATCCTGCCATTTTTGTTGTTGTTGTTGTTAGGAGCATCATGAGCTCATAAATCAGTGGACTTTTCACATTTTTAGGATTATCTCTTGAAAATCTTTATAACCTTAAAGATGACTCCCATAAGAGGGTTTACTACATTTCATTTCATCATAAAATGTCTTACGGGATAGTCTGCCACACATTTAGATCACATAGCCAACCACTTCAAATGTGCATTAGAGATGTCTCTGATACATTCGCTCTTACTAGGATCTAAGTGTCTGCTGCCTCCTGGCACCAGAGAATTTCCATGGTCTTTGAGGCAACTTAAAGAGAAGTGAGAGTTTCTTAATGTGGCTGTGTGACAACACACTGTAGATATTACAACACTGTCTTGCAGGACTCCAGTTTTGTTCTCAGTTTGATGCCTCTTCTCTACAGTCTCATCCAAAGTGTTCTGAAACTATTAAAGCCTTTGATAATCTGTGGTTTGTTTCATCACATGGGCATCCATCCTATGATTTGTATTTCTGAATGCATGATTTTATCCACTGAAGACAGCACATGTCTAACAGTGATGTTAGCAAGCATCAAAAGGAGTTGGTAGATAACAGGTTTTCTTTTTTAAGTGAAGAATAAAAACAAACTTATCACAAGCTCTGTGGATATTACAGTTATTAACAACATATTTTTTCTCAAGAGTGTATTAGGATCACCTGGATTGTTCTTATGTGGAATGAATGAATCAGAAAACGAGGAACCTAATGCTGAGCTCATGAAAGAGCAGTTAATAAAACAAGAAATGTCTTGAGAGATAGAGAATTTCATGAAAGATCCTGAGTTGAAAAAAAAGTGCCGGAAATGGAGACTAGCTGAAGACAAATGAACACAAAGATGTTTTCCAGTTTTGGGGAAGAGATGGGGTAAATGGAAGACAATTCATAACACAGGAAGAAAGGTAAGATAGAAGAAAGTAGTTAAAATGAGAACTTTCCTTTCTTAAATGCTATGACATAGATCAATGACATTTTTATTCCTGATGGACAACTTGCAAACTAAAGAGTTTTTAATTGTCCTTGCAATTAAGGGTGATGGTCTTTACTAAATTCTGTGTTTCAACCATAGTTTATGTAAATAATTTACATTACTCAATCTATAATGATACACTTGGCTTCATTGATTGTGGTCTGTTTCTGATTTGTCTGGCAATATAGTGTAAGATTTCAATGACTCAGATTTCCTTTAGTTTTACAACAAAAAGCTCTTGCAAGTATTGCATGAGACATCTTACATTTAATCACTTGTTTGTTGTCTTCATGTTCTCCATCAGATGTATCCAGACATTTACCTCTGCATTCTGAGAATAAATTGGGACTCCCTGCTATACTGACACTGTAGAAATTCCTTCACTGCATAAAGACTGACTTATATTTGAAGTTTTTTGCATAACTTGTAAATTTTAAGCCTGGGCTGTTCCTGAGAAATAATTTAATTATTTAATTTTAATAAAGATTGAGATCCGCAACTTTCTGCTTAGAACATTTTCTTTTGAAAGCCATTGAAGAGAAAGCTATACTCATACAGCATTATACAGGAAAGAAAAATGTACATAAACTACTTGGCAGTGCTTCCAGCAAAGCTTGCTTCACCTTTGTTTAGAAAACTACTACTAAAGGTGATGAGTAAAACAGGAGTTGACTGGAGGAGTAAAGCAGGAGTTGACTACTGTAATGCTGTAGTATGTTTTCACTTATAAAAAAACTATATACATTTTAACCAACTTTAAATCAATTAGTATTTTTGCTGTAAGCAGTAAGAACAGCTTTCTAGATATTCATGCTGATAAAGAGAAATGGATCCAAGAATTTTAATAGACTTTTGGTTGTGATTTCTATATACATTCAGAATGCAGAAACATCAGTATAAATTTTAGCATATGCTAACCAAATCATTCATTCAAATTCTGTCAGTAGTCTATTCTTTGGCTGTTTCTTTCTGCCTATGTCAATCACTTCCAGCTAGCATAATTAGATTTTAAAAATTTAGAAACAATTATTTGAACCTTAAAAATTAAAATGATTCACATGAAACCTGAGAGTAAAGCGTACATCTCATCTTCCCTTTATCATTCATGCACACTCTCAGAATACAATGCGTTCAGTAGAAAAAAGCAAGTACTGAGGTTCTCAAGAAATGTTGTTTCTCTGCTGGGCTTGGAAATGAAAAAGATTTGGAAATTTAATTCCTAGACTCTAAGTTTCGATGGATACACCTTTGGGTGTATGATTTCTAATTGGTGAGCCAGGGAGAGGTAAGAGCAGGTTACTGAAAGACCTAACAGAGACATGAAGAATACGTTTTTCTTACTTGGATGCAAAGTGCTCTTCCTAGGACTGAAGAAACTCATCTCCTCAGTAATCAACATGACAGCTCAGAAGCATTTTATTTGATTGACGCTATGACTCAGTGAAGTTTGTGAAGTCACATTTTGGTAACAAATATGTATTTTCTTTGTGCTATAGAAAATTCAGTTAAATACCAGTTTCGGTTCTATACAAAATTAAACTACAGTATTTGGTCAGTTTGTGTCCTACTACAGTCTCTAAATACAAAAAAAATAAAACAAAATAAAATAATATAAAATAAAATAAAATAAAATATGTATTTTTTAAAAAGATGACTTTAAGGACCCGAGCATACAAAAGCAATTTGAAGCAGAAAGCCTAAGCTTGTTGGTCAGGGGCTGCAACATCTCATCCTCTGTGGATAAATAAAGGTACAAATCTACACAAAATATTTGCTAGAAATTTTTGAATAAATTTGAATTAACTCTGTCTGGACTGTAAAGGTTGTTAAGCAACTTTTCTTAGTTACAAGAGAATATACTCTTCGCTGACAAAAGACAACCTATTAGATGACCTAGTGATTGTTTTTTTAAAAAATACGGGTTTAGGCTTATTCATGTTCCCTGATTATTGCAATGGTTTTAATAACATTTTTGTATATCTTCAAATATCAAGTCCTGTTACATCCTGCCTTGGCCAAAAGAAACATCTAGGACATTGTAAGTCCTCCTGATCATGGAGAAGATTGCATGCATGCCTCCAAGCTGTTATTGGTTTGTATTCTTTTTCTTTTTCTCAGCACTGAGCCCCTAAAACTAGGTACAAAATAACTTTTTTTTTTTTTCTTTTCCTTTTTCTCCTATGATACTAACAAAGATAAATATTGGACCGGGTGGTCACTGCCCGGATTCATTTTGGTAGTTTACATAATCATATGTAAAATTCAATTTGTTCCTGGGGTTTGACCGTATGTTATTATCAGTGTGGATCCTGGTGTCCCAGCAAGAGTTCACTTAGTCAACCCCCTGAGCATCTCCAGCCAAACCAAATTATTTCTAGAGCCCAGTGATCTACAATCAGTATGTGTTTTCTGTGATATTGTTTTAGAGGCATACCAAAAGGAATTTTACATTCCCACACATGAATAGATACTCTAGAGGATCCCAGAATTTCAATAAGCACTGCAAAGTGATGGTGATGAATGTAATCAGCTTTCAGTCTGCTAAACATAAAACACAATGGATCTGTAGCCAGTAGGAAGGCCTTCCCTTCCCTTTCCAAGGTCACTTTCAGTTGGTTTGGAATTAGCCATCGTGATTATTTTTTTCCCATGAGGAAAATGGGGAAGGACTGCATTACTCATTCCATTATGCATTTCACCTTGACATGCTTTTTGCATTTGAAACTGTCCCAAAAATGTAAAATATTATAGTCTTGTTACGTAGATGTTTTATCTTCAGAACAACGTTAGCAGGAACATTATAGTTTCAGGAATAGCAATAAAAGTAAAAACACAGATTACATAATGTAGTTTGAAGAACCTGCAAAGAATTAGTTGGAGCTGTAAATATACTCAGATTAACTGTAACAATTTTGAATCTGAAGGAGATCACTAAGAGTCAAATTTCATATCTTCAGAACTGTTTTCCTAACTCAAACGAGTAGCCCCACAGGAGTCAGTTAACAACGAGAGGAGTAATTTGTTTCTGTAGAGTTTACAGAGAAGAGAAGAATTTCCCATCTGCATATTCCATCGTATTTCTTCATAAGATGGATGTGAAAGCTGTCCTTCCAACAGTGGTTATTTAGAACAACATCTGAGTCCTCTTCCATCTCATGCTGGATAATCAGTAGTAGCAGGCAAGAATGATGAAAATTGAATGGAAAAGACCATCAGTCCTCCCAGGTAGAACTGTGGGAAGAGGAAACTACAGGAGCTTCATCCCACAAGACTTAGTACCTCATAGGAGAGAAGTTTGTGCAAAGATCAGTCCCAAAGGCAATGATGCAACATGGTCATACAACTTCAATAGTTTTCTGCTGTTTTGTATTCTGCTGTTTCATATTCTACTGCATCTAAATTTAGGGCTGTAGAAGGCTATAATTTATTACTGACTTATATGTATCTTTACATATAGGACAAGGTCAAGATTCCAGTATGATTAACTGTGTCTGAATTCCACTGAATCTGAAATCTCCACCCACAACTAATTTGTCTTAGATAAGAGGAAGTCACTGTAAAAAACCCAACCCTTAGTAATTTAGGATATTTATATTCCATTTCTATAACTCTTTAGGGATGTTTCATATTATGCAGAATTCTAACTAGTAGCAGCCTGTAGATGTTTTTTCCAAACCATATAGTTCTGCAAGTTTTCTCTTCCTCTATTATGCAAGATAAAAGCATTAAATTTTAGTTAATCCTATGTCTTATGTAACTCTTATGGCTTTTTTAGCTAGGACCACAAAAAAACATTTATAGTATTGAAGATGGTTATAAACTCTGAGTCCAACAAGATCATTTAAAAATTATATGTATCTTCTTTGCCTTATCCTTTACCAAAGTTCCAAAGTAATGACTCAAAATTAAATCGTTATTAAAAGTTATCACATCAAATATATGATGAGTCCCAAAAAAAAAAAAGAAAAAAAAAAAAAAAAAAGTGGAATACCTCCTTGACAGAATGACACTCTCAGTGCTGGAATTGCTTTACAAAACTATGAGGACTAGAAGAGATAATCTCTCTTCATGCGTATGCACTGATATAATCTGGTCTATTTAGAGAGAAGCTGGTCTTTCTACAATTCACCACCAATTTTTGTTTTCTCCACACCTCCCTAATTTTGACAAGGATAACTAACATCAGGCTTTACCATAGCTTTCTATAAAAGACAGCTGAAGATATGGGCTCTGCACCTTTTACAGCCAAATTGAGGGAAATAGCTGGCAAGAGTTTATTCTCTTTGAATAGGCAACAGAATCCATCTTACAGTCTCACAGATTTCAAAGTCCAGAGGAAAGACCAAGGCCACTTTTATAGCATGCATGTCTCTTACTACTGTCTACAGCACATTCATGCTCAAAATCACCTCTTTAACAGCTATTACATGACAAAAGAGATATGAGACTGTATTATTCCTTAGTTTAATCCAGGGTGTTGAAAAGCATGGGACACACTCTGTTCTCTGGATGAAGCTGCAGGCACACAGAAGAATATCCATGAAGGCCTAAGCAGAATAAAAAAAGAAAAAGCAATACAAAACAAAACAAAAGAACACATGCACACACACAAAAAAAGAACACTGATGAGAAAAAATTCTTTACAGGTATCATGTCCTCCACACAAAGAAAGTACAGTTCAAAAAATAAGAAACCTGTGTTAGATAGAGATTATGGAAGTTACAGGCAGATAGTTTTTCCAAAGAGATGCACATCAAGATTCTCTTTCTGACAATGAATGGCTTGCAGCAGAGCTACCAGTACTAAAATATTCTGACACCTATGTTTTCAATATGCACTCTGGTTTTCTCTTTGCCCTTTATTAAGAAAGATTCTCAGTGATTAGAAGCAGTATGTTATGAGAAATACAGCTGAAGAGATCTGCCTAAAATAGAGCAGCAGCACAAAGCTGTGCAATTAAGGGCATGAATGCTTATAAGGCCTTTCAACCACCTTTCTGATTCTATGATATCTCTGGTTATGGCTCTGGTTTTCAGACTTGGCTCTTTTTTACTATCAGGTTTTAAAAAAACAGAAGTTTTAAGAGAAAGCTTTTTTTCTTTTTTTTTCTCTTTTTCTTTAATGAAAAACTAATGTGGCTTCAAAAGCAGTTTTGATTAAATTTGTTCACAAAGCTCTTGGAATGATTCTAGCTGGAATTGTAATCTCTAAATTTTTGGCCCAGAAGAGAGAACATCAGTAAACTCATGCTTGCTTTTGTAGCATTTTGCTTGAATGGTCTGATCAGAGTTTAGTTTGTAGGATCCAAACACAGTTGAGCAACATTTGATTATGATTATTTTATTTAATTTTCTAAAGTATTTGCACAATATTATTGTTACTTTGAAGATACCTTACTTCAAGCTGTTCAGCTGTTACTTGACAAAGCCAAACACAGTTTCTTTTTATGAAACACTGTAAATATAGAAAGTTGTAAATTAACTTGCTTTGGAACAGAGAAAGCAATTTTAAGAAATGTCAAGTAATATATCTAGCTTTGAAATCACTCTCCAGAGGAAGGAACAGGACTTTCCCTGTGTTCCTGCCACAACAGGAAGCAAAAAGGCTAATTCAATTTCAGTCCAGAAGAAAGAAAATAACCATGTTTACATTATAACACACACCAGTAGAAGATATACTTAGGAAAAGAAGAATTGTGCTTGAGACCACATAACTTACATATAGTAAAAGTATTTGCCTTACACTCAGTTTTTACCATTTTGAATCAGCTACTGTTGTACTTCAATTATTAGAATGTAAACTATTACTATTCTCTTTACCTAAAAAAATTAATGTCATTAACAGGCCTATAGTATTATTTATGCACTGTATTGTTTTTGTAATTATCTTAATAAAAGTAATTAAATAATTATTGAAAAAGCATATATTAATGCTATAATAAGTAATGCTATGTAATGCTATGAAGGAGTAATGCTATGAAGGAGTGTTTAAAAGATGCAAGGTGTTACTTTCATAATACTTTTTGTAAATTGAGATACCCAACCACTGTATTTTAGAGACTTGAAAAGTGTTCTGTGTGGGCTGGTGACTACTAAGACCTTGTCACAAGAGAAAGTTTTGAAGCAGAGATTTCCAAACTGAGAAGTGCTGCTGAGAAGAACTTGCAGAGTTCCCCAGATAATGGTGATGGATCACATGAGCACTTCCACAAGATGGTTCCTGCTAATCCGTACTAAGTCACTGCTGTGTGCTGCAGAGAGTGTGACCTGCAGTTCCAGTGGCAACAATACAGCCAGTGCTTCAATCTACTCTTGAGGTTCAGCACATGGGATCAGGGCCAAGCCACAGCAGACCAGTTGGAGGAGGGACTGGAGATACTGCATAGAGACTTAAGAGTACAACTGCCCATGCACAGAAACTGAGTGAATGCAAATGCAAAGAAAGGGAGGGAGAAAGGTAGGCTTCCTATTCACACACAACCTGCATGAAGCAGGAAGAACCAGATTTTTTGCAACTCAACTTCTGGTGAGGGAAGAGCTAGAAGACCAGTTTGGGGATACATGTAAGATAATATTTGCTCAAAACAGGTTGTAAAACAGCCCTGTCGTGTGCTGGTCAAGTCAGTAAACTGCTGATGGGTAAGAGCCCTAGAAAACCTACATTATAATTCCTCAAAATTTGAAAATTTTTTATTCTTCTGTGTTTACCATTCCAGGTTATGTCAGCAGCAGATACCTGCACAGTGAATAAAATACCTGAAAATTCAGTAGGAAATTGTGCCCAGAATATGAAAATTATTTCTGAATGTGTAACAGCATTAATTAATGCATATGATTCTGCATTCAACAACACAGAGAACACCCTGTGGGGTTATAGTAAGTTTCAGTTACCATATCTGGTATTATTCATTGTGCTTTGGATATTTCTTAAATAATATACTGGGGGATTCTAGGGAGGTGTAGAGGAGGGTGATATAAAACAGTCATTGTTCAGTTTAAATAACTGCAGAGTACAAATCAGTGATGATAAAGCTAGAGTATTATACTGTAGCAACCTCAGCAGTTATCTCCTAATCCCTGTGAGTCCTGATGATCAGTACTTCTTGATAGTCAAACCTAAAATCTCTTACTTTTTACTATTATACCCACATGCTTGGAGTATACCCACTTGCTGATTCAGATGAAATTATTCATTAGATTACATGCATCATACTACATACAAGAAAAATTTAATCTCCTTCTACTCAGTCTGAATAAAGGACAATTTATGAAAGATGGCAATATAAAAACTGCTAGATTTTGATACCTGAACTTCTGATTACAATCTATTTTCTACCACTCATTGTTATTATTTAATGACAATTATCTGCTTAATTAAAAGTTTCGATTTTCTTGAAACTCCAGAAATCCAAATAGCTCATCTTCTGACTATCTTTAGTTGTCTCTTAAATCTCTGACAGAGTGCGGTTTGTTCTTTGATTGAGATTATCAGCAACTTCTAGCAAAAGCAATTAGCTACAGGTGTATCTCCCAGACCCTGAGAAATTTCTCCTCTACAGCCATCCCCTATTAGGGGCGTAGTTCCAAAGCCCCTTCCCATCCCTCTGGGATGTTTCTCTGCACCAGATCCTGAAAACATTAGAGGAGTGAGCTCTTCATTTTGGAATCAATGAGAATAAACTATTTAGTTTCTTAGTAATTGGGCGAGGCACTCTCCAAAAGTAACTGATTTTGGAACTCTTTTCTTGGCTACTTTTTCTAATAAAAAGCTAAGCATTTGTTCCTCCCCGGACTGGTGCATATTTCATTTCATTGGGCTTCTGGAGTCTTTATTTGCAACTCAAAACTCCCTTATATTCAGGAATACTGTGCCAAAGCAGAGACATAATCCAGAGAGTATAATTACCAGTGTATTTTTGCTAGGCACAGGAAAGCAGAAGAGCAAAAATAAGCTCTGGGAAAGTAATGCATAATAGCACTAGCAAAGACAACAAATGTTATTTTTATATTCTAACATTTATAGTCTTCACCAAGACTTTAAGTATTTAATTTGCAGCCTCCACACTCCACACCAATCAAGTTCAATTTATTCAAATGCAAATCCCAAAGCAACTTTTAGCATTGCATAAAAGTAATTTGCCATACAGAAGCCACTAGGATCAATTTCGAAATTTAAATACAATCTAGTCCGTAAAAATCCTTTCTTCACCAATTCAAATCCTTGCTGTTCCTCTGTTAAAAGTCACTCAAGGATTCGATACTACAGTGACATTGCCTACTCATGATAACTGCATACAAACCTTCTGTATTTTCAAATCAGTTAATTTCTTCCCAAATTGAAGCTACTTCCTAGCCTTTTCTAATGGTCAGTTCTGGAGCTGGAGAACACAGTTATACATAACGTTACGTTAAACTTGGATTGTGTTCATGTTCTAAGGTGAGAATTCTAAATTGGAAATGCATATTTGGATAGCTTCAGATCCTTCTAGTTCCTACGAAGTTGTTGTCTTCCATTTTACATGAGTAATTAAAATCATGTAAGTACTCAAGAACATATTCCGCTCCCAAAAGCTTGAGTTGGAGCACCTACTGCACATCTGCAAATCCAAATATCATTCCAAAGAATTAAAGTTGTCCACAGTGAGTTTATCCTCATTCTTTCGATACAAGTTTTAGCCAGAAACAATTAAATTTTTTGCTTCCGAAATTTTATGTTTTTTTCTTTACACTTTATGTGTCCAATGCAATTGAAAGCTAGTAAGTATCTTAAACTACCTTCACATTAAGGGTCAGCATCAGCATATGTTCTCCAGCTTCTGCTGTATATTTATTTTAAATTATTACTGTAGAAGATATGTAATCTGCTTGTTGTTTAGTTTCTTTTATCTTTAGGTGATGCACCAAAAAATCCTATCTGATGACTTTCTTTCAGTAACACACTGCTTTAAGTTTATCCTGGTAATCCACTGGATTAAATTTCCAAAACTTTCTTATACTGTGGAGAATATACTAACACATACTGAGAACTGTAGTTGCAATTATTGCTACTTGTTTTTCTGGCTCCAGTCCTCCTACGCCTCCTATAGATCTCTGAGTCATGGCTACTTCACAGATCTTTTTCTGCAGTTATCCTTGCAGAACAATCTAGAGGGAAACCAATATCATTGGTATGGTTTCTGAAAGAACAGTTCTTGCTCAGCCTCAGTATTCTTAACCATATATCACTCAATAGTATAGTTAACTCTATTCTACAGAGCATTTGCAAACACCAGTCATTGCAAACACCAGTGAATTCACTGCTACAACCCAGTCAGTTATATACACTTGCTCTTCTACTTCATTTACTTTGGCTTGAGAAGCCTCCTCATTTTGAGTTCGTCTTTTCTACAGTAGTCCCACTGACGTTAGAGAATCGTTTTTCATTCCTGTATGTGTAATAACTGCAGAATTCACCCCCTGATGAGATCACCACATTCATTTTCTCCACAGGTATTCTTTTTCTCCTCACACTCTCCATAAACTCTTGATCTGCCAGTCATAGCACAACAAAAAAGTCAGTACTGAACATGAGTATTTCATACATACTTCGAGCTTCAAAAGGCTACAACATCATGAAACAATATTCAAATATCAAACAAGCGATAAGATTTACGGACACCATTGATTAACTTAGAACTAGACAGAAAAGGATATACAAATTGGAACTACATGAAAGCATTCACTAGATCAATCTAAGTGCCCCAGATAGATATTTTCACATCACTATTTTTGGGGGGTTGGGGGGAGAGGTATTAATTAAAACTAAAACAATAACAGCAAAGAGTAGAAGGACAAGAAGAAATTTACATCATTTAAAATTAAAATTGCTGCTGATTCCTTCTCTAGAAGGCTTTCATGCCCAAAGAAATCAGATTCTTAGTTCCAAGAAAAGACTCCATCAAGGAAATAATTTCAAAAAGATCTTGGAGTTGCATGCATCAAGTATTTAAGTAGGCTAGAGCCTGTGAGTTTATCTGTCAAGGAAAGATATTTTGATCATTTTCCAAGTCCTAAGAAATTTACAAGCTAAGTTTTTTTCCTAGAAAGTTAAATACTTTTACAAAAGTATCCTGTATTTGAAAATCCAATTTTATTTGAATTTATTTGGAAACAAAATACAATCAAAATAACCTTCTCACTTCTGGTTGAATACATACTGATATGAGTGAATGTCTTTTAGAAGGCTTTTAACTTACTATGTTGCTTTCCTGATCATCTAAATTTTGCAAATATAATTAACAAGTACGCCTATGCAAAACTAACGAAAAAAACAAATTTTGAATAATTTGAGAGGACATAGAAATGCAAATTGGAAAACATTGAATTTTCAGTGATGAAGGCAAGTTTTTTTCCAGCACATTGCCCTGCAAGAGGAAAAACCTCAAGTATTCTACAGACCAATTAGAAGGAACATACTTAGAAAAAGTATATGCTCAGTCTTATTAATAGATGAAGTCATCACTTATTCAGAAACAAAATCAAAATAATCCCATGTCAGAAAGATTAATCTCTTCCTTGTTTGTTATTATGTTCTCTTTACTGAAGTGCTAACAAGGTGTTTCGTTTTGTTTAATATGTGCATTGTAGGTGTACAAATCAACACAACTGCAACTCAAGTTTTAATGTGCTTGGTGCTGCACAAACTGCACAAAATATAGTTCCCTTCACAGTCCTACAGTTTCATAATTTGGATAAGGTCCTAAGAACACAATTCTCATTTAATTCAATGGTAAGCACATAACTAAAACCCTGTGCAAGGCATTGAACATTTAGCACAGTATTCACTAAGTAGATCCAGATGATGGGCCAAATCCAGCTCTGATGTAGGTGGGCAAAATGCCATTGAAATCATTTGAGTTGCGACACCAGAGCTGAATTTGACCTTATATTTTTTGAACATGATGCCAAATGACTGCAAAAACAATGTAGTTTTTACTCAAGTGCAAATGAATGCGGTGGTTTCATCCTAGCCCCTGGAGGACAAGCATTCAGAGCACAAAAGCATCACACAGTTTGGCACAGCTTGTAACTGCTTTTCCGCAAAGATCCAGGACTAGAGCATTCAGGGCGTTGCAGGTCATGAGCAAAGGAGGCGAAGCAGGATAGCTGCGTGGACATGGCTGCACACTGTTTGCCTCTTGCTAACCTCTTGCCAGCACTCGTTTATTCATTTTCGTCCTTCACTTTAATGTTTCAAGAACAATAAAAGCAATCTGAATTATTTTGAAGTCTTAGTGGATGCACATTGTTCCTCCCCTGGGCCTACTGAAAGGCAACTCTATAACTTTTTATTTATGCTGATAGAGCTACAAGCTGAATTTTTTCTTAATATGACTATTAGTACTTGGCCTGTGTAATGTCTTACCTTCAAAGATGTCCAGGGTCTTCCTGAAGGAAAATTTATATAAGACTGATAAATAAGACCAGTATTTTTAATACATGTACTTGTTACCAATTCATATTTTCATGTTCAGAATCTGGCTACCAGAATTACTAAAGCATAAGGAAATGTTTTAGCTTCCTTTAGAATTATATTAATCCTATGCCTCAAGGGGCCTGATTCAGGACAGAAATTCAAGTCTTTTAAGTTACCCTTCCAGTCAAGTCAGTAGGAACATCTTTAATTAACACACACACACACACACAAAAAAAAAAAAAAAAAAAAAAAAAAGCAAAAAAAGCAAAAACCGCAGCATAGATAACAATTAAAAAAAAAAAAAATTATCTATGTAGCCTGCAAACGTGCTACTTGGATCATCAGATCCAGTAACTAAATAATGTGAATGTAGTCAAGAAGGTCTCAATATTTTGTCTTAAACTAATGCTTTCTTACTGTTTCATTAAAGGATATTTAAAGGGTAATCAGTAAATTGCTGCTTTTCTTACTTACCTTTTCTTTCTTGTGGGTAATTGAAAAGCTGAAACCTTTAAATAGAAAAAGAAAAAAGTAGCACAAAAATATCATGTCAAGGGAAAATCTCCTGATTTTAAAAGTGGTGGGGAGATTGGAGTACAACAAGTGTAATATTTAATATATAGGGGAAGAAGATGCAAGCCTTCTGATTCGACCACTATTTTATAAGATCAAATTTTGTTCTGTTATTTGTTAATCTCTTCCAAGCTGTACTGTTACAAACAAACTTCCTTGAAAGAAATAATAAGGATAGCTTGCTAGGGCAACAGAACAGCTGAAGAAATAATCCACAGTCATACTCATTTTCTTCTTGCATAGAAAATGTGATAGCAAATTTTTTCTTTACAACCTTCTTCTCCAATATCTTACCAGCTTTCATTACCAGTTTAATTCTTCTTTACAGCTTCTGTTTTCAGAATTTTACTTTCTATTAGGAAAGCATACAATTCAATTATTTCCAGGCTATACCAAAAAAGAATGGTTCAGATCTCACAGCTCAAACTTAGATATTTTTCAAAGAATCTACTCAACTAACAGCACACATTACTTTTACATCTACATGAACGTATATTGTCTGACATCAGGAGTAGATTATTTGCAAGAACCTTTAAAATGCTGCTGAATAAACATTTTAGATTTGTCTCCAGAAAGGTGATAGATATATTCTGTCTTATTCATTTCACTCCAACAATTATCAGGAATTTGATACAGAAAATTAAATGGAAAGCAAGAAATATTTTTCTTCATGAACCAAGGACTAGAATCTTAAAATTAAAAGATGTGCAACACAGATCTTTTTAAAATATATTTTATTTTTTTTCTCCTCTAACTCATTCTTTTCCTTACAGCTCAGATGTCTGGAAAACTCTTGTAGATTGGCTTCCAATTTCGGTAAGCCCACCTTAGGGAAAGTAGCTTTCAGTTCCAGGAGAAAATTTTTACTCAGTAGCAAAAAGACTTCCAAGTTCATGATCCAGAATAGTCCAAGAGCAGTTAAAAATCAAAAGCATTATAAATTACTGAAGAAAAACTGAAGTACTGAATGAAGTATGGAAAGTTGATTTGGGGGATATCAAATCAGAAATCAACTCAGACTTTCAACCCCTATTGAACTGTAGAAATTATGTCTTAAAAAAACAGTCTGAACCAAAATGCTATGCCCAACAGAAACCACCATTGAAACCCTTAACAGGCTTTTGCATTACAAAGGCCAAACTTCTTTTCCTTTTGACCATCTTTTTGTTAAACCAGACTTCAAATAGAGAGCATCTCTGGGATGAATTAAAAAATACACAGAAATTACCTCCATTTTAGATTCACTTTGGCATTTCATAAGGATGTTAGAGCTAATTCGAGCCAAATCTTGGGTGGAAGACTTCCAACCCAGGATTCTGCGGCATGTAGGGCTGGTGGATAGGTCACATTCTTTCCTCTAGCCATACAAATTGATGTCCTAATATGGTGCTAGGTAGCACTGCACTGTGAAAAGACTTTTCAAAAAAGAATAAAAATCAAAAAAGCAACACTGTCTCTAAATACCACTGTACTGTTTGAAAAAGAGTTGTTTTAACTCATTCTTTGGCAAAGCCAATGCATGAACTGCCTCAGTTCCACTAGCATTTCAATCAGTCTATCTTATTTCACTGAATGCATCAATCTTCAGGTACTGCTTCTATAAGAGAAGATACAAGTCTTCGTGTATATTTTCCTTTCAGAACTGTGCCCACTTAAAAGAAGTTTTGAAATCATTCAATGAGTATTCATGAAAAAAAGCCCTGCAAGATTTTTGGGTGAATGGCTCAAGAACTACATGAATCTCTGTGATTTTAATGATAAAATTAACACCCCTTTGCCCTATGCTGTACACATAATTCACACTCATACTTCCCTACTCCCTAATCTGGTGATTACTGTAAGAGAATATGGATGACCCTTTCTTTCTATGCATTGCATCTTTCATGCTTTTTTTTTTTTCCTCTTTCTTTATGGATATCACTATTGTACAAGGATCCATGAACAAGAACTTACTGAGACACCAGTTTCTTTAAGGACTGAAAGCCAGAAACTTGAACTGCAGTACCAGCTGCACAATTAACATCCTGTGTAACATTTAATCTGTGTTCCTCATCTAAAAGAAAATAGAACTCGTGGCAATATTTATCTTTGTTTGCAAAACATCAGTCCTTAGTGAAATGTGGCATCTAAGTGTCTCTTGTCATCCCTCCCACATACCACATATAAATGTGTATGTATGCAGATATCCTCAAAAAGAGATGCAAACCAACAGTGAGAGGGGAAAAATTCTGCTTATCAAGTCATCAACCTAGCTTTCTTTTGTGTCTTGATGTTGTATTAGTTTAATGTAGAAACACTTTCAGATAACATATTCATTTGTAGTCATTTCTAATTTCTGTGCCTCCAAAAGAATATCCTTGAAGATACCAATCTCTTGTATGCAAGCTCAACTTCTAACAGTCCAAGAATTTTAAAAATAGCAAAGCTAAGAACCTCAACTAAAAGGGAAGATATTTTACATTTGTTTATTACTATCCATTTTACTGGTAATTTCACGAGATTCTGAAAACATTTGGAATTAGGCAAGCAATGCAGTTATTCTAATTAAAAATGATGTTCTTAAGTACCACATATCATTGAAACAGTCTCCCATAATAGACAACTAATTTTCATGACAGAGAAAGCCATGCAATGCTGTAGGTACTACAGCTGTATTTTCCAAGCAGTTTAAGCTCAGATTCTTAAAGTAGGTTATCTGATGAAGATGCAATCGCAGTTTTAGACTATCTTTATAAAAAGTGTAAGACATTACAACAGAAATGTATCAGATTCAGATTAATCACATACACTATTTGTGGAAATGTGTTCTCTGTAGTAACATCCAAGTGAGAGAAATAGTTCAAAATTCCAGGGTGAGGCAGAGTGGGTTTTGTTTTGCACATTTCCCACCCACTTTTCTCTTTCCAGTTTGGCTGCTTTCTTACACAACTGTCCCATAGGAGAGCATTTCTCTTTCCTGATCGCCAATTTGTTCATCCTGTAGGAAATACATCAAGAAGGGGCCTGGTAGCAAAGGCAGAGTTTGGTGAGGTTGAGACCACAGAAAGAATCTCAGGGCAGATGGGCAGGAGCCATGTCCCCTCTGCAGCTCCACAGGCTGCTCAGCTTTGCCTCCTGCTCCCAGGGCAGGTTATGGCTGGGAGGAGGGGCAGTCCAAAGTGATGCACTTTCACACTCCAGTTAATTTGCTAAGATCAAACAGCTCCATGGGGCTGTTGTGCTAACACTACCCCATTTGTTGTTGTCTTAGAATATGGAGAAAACTTTAGAGTGAGTCTGAGTTTACTCAGATGCATAAAGTTTAGTGAACTCCAGTCCATTCCAGGACCTGTTAACAGCAGGAAAAATCCAGCCTACAGCTACAGAGGATTCACTGTTTGGTGACATTAATAAGATCCAGATCCAAGAGGTAGAGACAGATGTGATCTTCCATATCCTCCAGCCTGCAGAGTGAGTACGCTAAAGCTTTTCATCTTCTTTATGATGTTCCCTCTTCCCGTTCAAGTGCTAAGGGTGAGAGCAAAACAGGAGAGGCTGATAGAAATTAGTGCCCTTATTTTGCATTAGTGAGAATTTGTAAACCACTGCTGAGAAGATAACACTTAGGAAGACTGCTGAAAAGGTTCTCTAGCTCACCAACTTTTTAAATAGATATGCTCATTAAAGCCAGAGAAACAACAGCTTCTTACGAAGAGCAAAACAAGGAGAAAATAAACACATACATGAGGAGCTTGACATAGGTTTCTTTGATAAGGTCAAGATTCTGGAAATACAAACCAAAGCATAAAAGACAAAAATGCATTAAATTTCAAAACTACTATATAGATACCATTCCAATGTCTCTATTCTGTATTACAGTAAAATGTGTTTCTAATGAGCAGACACACACGTTAATTTTTAAGGTAATGCCTTTGAAGTTTTACCTATCAGCATAATAACAGAAAATATAACAGAGTATTTCCCTGATCTGAGCGAAAAAATAAAGCACTACCTTTCTACAGTTTTTCTTACCTTTATCTTTTCAAAAACTTCTTCCATTTTGTCAACTATATTAAGGGCAATAACTTGCTTTGTGCTGTGCCTTTTACACGAGTTATATATGAACAAAATGCATGCCATGAGCTATTTAGGATAAACAATTTATATTTTTTGCCCGGATAGCAGAGGACCTGATTCTTAAATCTTTAGTTTGTGGGTTGCCCATCTGAGCAGAGGTCAGCAGGATTAAATCCTAATCTGTGCACCTGACATCAAATGAATCCATAAACAACAGATGTCTATCCTAAATGTTAGCAGTGAAACAAAAACCACATCAGAGAAAACACAAGAGCCGTTTTGAACTGTGGTTGGGCACCATATACTTTTCAACCCATGCAATGAAATATACAGAATTATTAAATCTAACTTGAACAGATGAAGAAATAAGAAATTGTTCAATTTATAGCTTTTCTTTATGTCAGTGTCAAATGACATTGCTATAGATAGCAGGAACTTCAGCAGAAAGAACAGTAGATGTAATGAACAATGTCATGAGTCACTGAAAGATATTTTTTTTTGCTTTAGATCGGTTGCTTCCGGGGAAATGTTTCTTTGGTTACTGATGAATGCAAAACTAGTACAGGGAACCTATCTAGGAAAGTGTTGATTCCCTATCTTCATAAATAGGACTAATGAGCCATTTCAGAAATAATTTTCATGTATTTACTGAATAAAATAAAGTCAGAGGACCGCTATAATCCAAATGAGTACATACTTTATGTGGGATTTTTATCTCCTATCTACAGCATTTACACTTCCAAAATATTCATGAGCTGCAACTAATTTTAGCAGACTTTTAATCCAAAATTGCTATTCATGTCTGTCCTTGACTTTTATCATCTGAGCACTGAACCATTAATATTTGTTGGGTATCTGTATCATGACAGAGTTGGCATTTCGTTTAGGTGCTGCATCATTAACTTTGGTTAAAAGCACTGCTTTCAGAATTAAAGCCAAAGCATAAATAAGGAATTGAATCTGCAGGAAGTTTAAATGTTGCAGATGGTTCTTGTCAAAAGACTTATATCTGGATATAGCTTTATTGGAAATATAAATATTTATAAAATAATTTGGGTTTCCATTTAAAGGTCATCTCATTTTACAAATAAGTGACATTAAATCAGTCACAAATGTTCCTAAAATATTGTTTTTGCCATTTTCTATTGGCCAGTAGAAAGTTGAGTCATACTTCTCACATCTGACAAAGTGTTATTTTTGATTTTTAAAGCAATATAATGTTGTAAGCTGTATCAGGCTGCTAATATTTAAATTGGAATTGAGCATTGGATTTGAGTCATATTTGGCATGATGTTTTCCTCCCAGTGGTGAAAATTAGTGCTGAATTCCCCATTAATTTTTGTATCAATGTTCTTTGGACACAAGTGGACAAATTTTACCCAGATTTACACTCTGCTAAAGCCAAAAGGGATGCAAAATACAACCCAACATCTATCTGCCAGAAGGTGACATGCTGTGATGTGTCTGCTTGCCATCAGTACACTGCTGCGGTAAAAACTAATATTACAGTTATCCCAAAACACCTTTTCAAAGCCACTACTCTTACTTTGAACCTTTGCTTGGTGTTTACTTCAGAGGAACACTAATCTGAATGTATGGAGAGTTAATTTGATCCCTGCAATTTAGCACCTTTGTAGTACAGCATTTGTAAAGGAGCAGACAACTTAGTGGATACAGAGGAAGGATTTTAATGAGACAAGGTATCTGTTACTCTTTTTCAAGGGTGGCACCAGTTGTATATTATCATTGCAGCACCTTCTGTACTTTTGTTGGTGTTGACAATGATTATTCCAGCTGCATTTAAAATCTTTTTATTTTTGCTGTTAAGAGTGTAGTTACTTAGAGTTCTTCACTGAAGTGTTTGTCCATTTGCTAAATGTTAATTTAATTGACAAATGTACACCAAATATAAAAGGTCAAAGAGCTATGACAAGTTCTTAATCCAATACAGGAATGTTTTATAAAGTCTGAATAACGTGGCACTGCCAGGATTGCTGTAGAATAATTTTTGCTTCAAAACACTTTATGCCTAACATGCAATCAGCCTGAGACTGACATGATCGCATCTAACACCTACAACTGTGTCTATTTTGATCTGAACTGACTTCAGACTGATGATTATTGAATGGGGCCTTGGGCAGACTGATCTAATGAGTGATAACCCTGTCTGTGGCAGAGGGGTTTTAGGTCCTGTCCAGCACAAGCCGTTCTACAGCTCTATCATTTTTGTTTGCATAGAACAGTGTCAGCAAAATTTAAATTATACTGGATTTGATTTTTTTCCATTATTGGCATAGATCTGCCCCTGGGGAAAAAAAAAAAAGAAAAAAAAAAAAAAAGAAAAAAGAAAAAAGAAAAAGAAAAAGAAAATTACATATGCCCAAGTCTTTTTCTGTAGCATATATGAGACAGTAATGCATCAGTTCTAGCTCCTGCTTCAATAATAGTTTGCAGCAGAAGTCACATGGGTACAACACCATGTTGCATATTATCCTCTTGACGATATACAATATCAAGCACATTTAATACTGTACATAATATATTTCAACATCTGAGCCACAACTATTTGTAGACATTTGATTCTCTGAGCTTTCCTGCATTATTGTAAGGACACTTCAGCCGTATCATTCCCTCTCACAAAGCCTTAAAGTAAGCTGGAATAACACTTGGCAAGCGCTGAGAACTCATTAGAGAGTAGAATGGGAGATTGCCATCAACTCCAACAACCTACAGAATTCCTCCTCCTACTGACATACAAAAGGATGCTAAGATACAAACTTAATAGCCATAAAATATTTTTAAAGGTGAACTGGAATTCCACTGCAATTCATCCAAGAGGGACAGCAAAATATGCTTGCCTCAGAGTTGTTTCCTTCTTTTAAGGGTTTCAGTCTTTCCCTAATTAAAAGAAATTGCAAAATTCCTGCCCATTTCACTGGGAGAGGAATCAAATCCTTTCAAATATTTACCAGGGACTACACCCTGCTATGCATGTTTTCACATGAGAATCATCCATATCATCCAAAAGTATTTTTACAGTGGGAATTAACATCAAAAATGAAACCCGTAGCACAGAATCGAGACTAGCCAGTCAGCATCGTTTTCACAGCCCCTAGCATCTGGCTGTCTGTTCAGTCCCAAAGGCTAGTCATAATCCATTTCATAGGCATTAGAATGTAGGAAAGATCGAACAATCAACAACATGTAGCTTAAAATAAAAAAAACACCAATGTCAAAAAATAAAAACAAATGTGCAAACAATGCAGAGTGCCTGGGTTGGTTCGTTAGCCGTAAGATACAAGCGCTCAGTTGAACCTCATGTCCAGTAATACTCTAGAGCATCACAGCAACCAACAACTCTTGCTGTAGATATTTTGTATCCTTATCAGTCCTCATAAAAATAGTTAAATTCTCCACTTGGGAACACCTTACAAAACACTGATGTCTTAGTGTTGTAACAGTTTCTAACACTTCCTTAATTAGCTAGAGCTCTGGCTTAGAGGGGGCTGTGGAAGGAGCAGGAGGAGAGAAAAAGCTGTGTGTTAAATATTGTAAGGCTTCCGCTGTTTTATATGTAACATCAGAAAGAGAACTTCTGCATAAGGTTGTTCTCATGGTTTTCATTATCACATATAGTTAATCAAAAACACTTCAACCTCGGGCAACCATCACACTGCTAAGAGAATATTAAGAGGGTATAAAAGCATCCTACTCACTTGGAAACTAATTAACTTGGTTAAAAATGAAACAGTTTTTTAAAAAGTACTGTAATGTCAGGAAGGTCTTGTTGATACCTCAGATTTACTATGTGTGCACACAAATGAAAACCAATTTTGCTTCTGTTGAAGGTAGTGAAAATAGTGCAGGCAGATCAAGCCTTTTGCTCCACACTTGAATCTTTAAGGAAATAAGATAGCTTTTTATGTGCTTATATGTTCTAGAAACTCAAAGTCCACTTTCAGAACATCTCATTTTGAGTTGTATAGTTTCCTAGGGTTCTGTTTTGTTTGTTTGTTTGTTTGTTTAAAAGAGAGAGAGAGAGAGAAAGAGAGAGAGAGAAAAAGAAATTTATGTACCTGATGCTAATTCAAGAGCAATTTAAGTGCTAGGTTCCAAAATTACAGCCCTGAAAATCCTTCTTCAACAGCTTCCTAAATTTTGCAGGTGCCTCTATTGTTGTAAGTATTTCCACTTTAGCACAAACTAAGCAGCTTCTTCTTTAACAGTGTTAAACTTTTCCCTCATTAGCACTTTTCCACGGCCAGATGTAGATGTAAAGCTCTGAGTCAATGACCCTTCCATTGAACTGTGAGCATTCATTCTCTGAGCACATTACTGCACACTGGTTGAAACAGAATCTACATGTAATGCAGTAGCATTTCCTTTTTTTTTTACCAGCTTCCCTTTTATACTAAGAGATCAGAGCACACATGCAGATTATGAAAGAATCATTTTATTCCTAATAACATTTAACTTCACATCCCAGTGAATGCCTAAGTTCTCTAGTTTTCAGCCACCCTGCTGTCAATGAGGTAATCAACACTTTCAAGTCCTCCTGATGAAGCCAACTAAGCAAAAAACAATTTATTAAAATGTATCAAAGTGGAAGACAAAAATGATGAGCAAGTTCTCGTGTTCTGCAGGTTCCATTTTGCAGCAGGGAATACAAAAGCCCTGTCTCGCAGTCAGACTCAAGACTCGGTTGAGTGCATCCATCTATTTCCACAGGACCTCTCATCACAAGCCCACATTTCCAGCTCTCATAAGATGGTCCATCCATTTTCCAAACTAAGATATCTCCCTGGAATTCAAAACAGTACAACAAAAATCACTTTTAGTTTACCTCATTTCACTCTGGTTACCTGAAGTGGCTCTAATCAGCTGGTCTGAATTCGATTTTGAGGTTTTCCTCTGTATGGAATTGGCATTAATGCTGGGTTATTTTCCAGGCACCAGTTTCATCAGAGTGCAGCCTCTAGAAGGTGTGCTCAGTCTCTGAAATGTCAATCCCAAATGCACACTGAAAGTGTGCTGGCTGAACCCCATATGTATATGGGAAGACAATGAAATTTTCAACAAGTGCCTTAATACACTATAGGAGTCTATGAAGAACAGAGACTGTAATTTGAAATCCCCCTCTGCTGACTTGGATTAAAATTAGACTAAAAAAAGCCAATAAATGCTTCTAAAACAAATCAGATCCCACATTGGAGTGCTTTTAGACATAGCATCACATTATTTAAACAGGGGTCTCAGAAGTTTAGAGCAGAATAGGTCACAAACCTTTAAAATTACTACTGACATCTAGGGTGTTCTGGGATATTTTAAGAGTTATTCTGTTGCACTGATTAATAATAAATAGAGAACATTAGAGTGGTTTTATTTACTCAGCTTTCTCTCACATGAAACTAATCCGCACATACATTATTGATAAATAATGTGCACCTCTCCAGTTCACAGCATCTAAATTATGCAGAATTAGGAACAGCTGACAAACCAGTACACATAACAGTTTATCCTACTAGATACCACTGTATTTGCTGCCAGCATATTTGGTGAACTGTAATTTTGAGTAAAACCTACAGAGGTGGCCTTTTTTCTATGGATGCTACAGTGTCACTTGGCATTCTGATCAAAACCACACTCATTACTGTTTTGTTCAGATAAGAGTTATCAGAATTAAGCTACAGAAGCACTGTTGAAAGCAATAATGCATCTAGTGGTTTTGGTCAGCCTTACCAATCAAAAGTTCAGTAGAAATTTATATTTAGAGAAAATTAACTAGCAGGTGTTTCAGCTCTTCATGACACCACAGTTGTCCATCCCAGTAAATATATTCTTCTACCAATGCTCACTTTGGCTTTGTTTTTACAAGGCAGTGTTTATTTTCAACAAGGAACTGAACACAACATTGTCAAGCAACATCTCTCAACACTCATGAAATATTTAGCACAATATTCACCTGAGAGCCTGGCACAGATTTTTTAGAGCAATAATCTTAGGTTACATTTGCATTGGGTTCCAAGAGGAAGTATGATTTTTCCAATGCAGTTATAGGGCCAAATTCACCTCTTCATCTCACCTAATTCATGTCTGGAAAGAATTTGGGCTGTTCTCTGTTCAACTGTGTTGAATTAGACTTTGCATCTCAAGTTTTATTTAGACTGAAGTAATTGCCTGAGAAAAAGTTTCACAGAATATTCAACATATTATAGTATCACACAGAAATATATTAGGGATGTTTTGTTAAAGTGTGGCAGAACATACACTGACTCTTCTGCCTAAATGATGATTGGAGAATAGAGGTGAGCAGTTCATAGACCCAGCTATGTACACTGTCGCATTTGGGGCTTTTTGATCAGTGGGGCAATAGAAGTACAAGACGAAAGCCTAAAACCCTAAAAGCAAGTCATTCTTCAAATACTGAAATCTAAATCCCATTTTATTATACTGTCAATGAACTGCTGAGATTCTCCCTCGCTTGTTAACATGATAGCAGACAGATGAGAAGAAATAAAAAGTACTGGCCTGTGAAAGGCAAATCAAAAGGGGAGATTGAAGGGATTTCTCGAGTTACTTAGGTAAGTCTTTACGCTCCAGTCACTGACCCAGTCAATGGTCAGAAGGGTGCAGGTTCCATTTGGTTGCCCCTAATGCTCAGACACGGGATCCAACTGTCTGCCCAAAAGGCTGAGAATTTTCAGTTTCTTTGTAAAGCTTACTGCACAATAAACAAAAGAAGGGAATTTGATACTAACTAAACAGAGAATGAATAGTCAAGAACATTGTATAAACTTTTTCAAGTCACAAATCTTTATGCAGAAGGAACAACTCCAGGTGCTACTGGGAGAGTATTTCAAATGCAGAGATGTAAGTATTCTTCAGATCTGCAAAATAATCATTTTATGCCTTTCAACATGGGTGGCATAATGTTTGTAAAATAAAAAATTCCAGTAAAAAAACCCACATCATTGTTGGATCTCTAATTATTAAATTTAAAAGAAGTGTTTAAAATACTATAATCAACAATTTGAATAAAAAATAAAATACTTAACAAGTTCCATGCTATCACATCTCAACAACTGTAAAATGAGGTGATGTGAAAAAGACAGGAAAAAATACAAACACATTGCTATTTGTACAAAAATTTTAAGTGCAGTCAGCTAGAGTTTATAGACCTAAACCTGAATTTTCTTGCAATTGAAACTTTATTCCACATATCATGGTATATATTCCTCAGAATGAGCTGTCAAGTTTAAGTAATACCTTACATGCCCTTTTCGTAACTTGCAGAATTAGCTTTATGAAACCCAGCTGTTCAAAATAAAGCCTGGACTAGCAGTGCCATCTAGCATCTTTAAAAAAATTCAACAACAGCAAAATCCCTGTACACTTACAGAATTGGTAGGTTAGCATTTATTAAGACTATCAATTTTTATAATAGATCTATGCATCAAGTTGTAACACTCAAGTGAGGGACAAGACATGTTTTGATAATCCACGTATTACCAAATACAACATCAGTACACGTCACAAACCATCTGGACAATAAAAGTGTCAGACAAAACCCTTTAGCCTTTGAAAGACTGAACCAAGACGCGGAAAAAGGGGACTGCATTTACTCATTCAGTGTTAGGTTACTGCAATGTTGATAATGTAAATCTGTGATAGTGATGGGAATAAGGAACAGCAAGAAGTTTTCTTAAGCAATACTGAATATGTAAACCACGTTTGTTACCTTGTGTGTACCAGAAAAAAAAAACATTTGCTAGTGCCAGTAAAGAGAAAAATCTACTTCTCATGGCTGAACAAATGAATTCCCCATCCTGAAATTTAATTTGCGTTGGTGTATGTTGACATATAGGGCACATGAGGCAGATGAACTGTATTCATTTTCTTCTCTCAATATGGAGTTAAAAAGCTTAAGATTTGCAGAAGTATAACAGCAAGCAAAATTTCACCCACTTTTATTGTTTGTTGAACAGAATGAATTGCTTGGCATTGCATAAGACAAAACATGAAAACAAATACTGCCTCTCAGAGCCTACAGTATAGAAGACAGGCTCTGAAATGACAGGATGTACTGGGAAGCCTTGAAACACAGTCATTAATTATCGTCATTGTTAAAAGCAAGCCTTTAGAAAGAACTAGAGTGCAAACAAGGATGGGAAAACATTGTAGTATAAGGGGTTGCAGAGAGAGAAGTGAGATGAGTTATTGCAAGCTTAGAAGTAGCAAGCCCTTGGTACAAAGGTGCAGAGACACAGATATAGGCACACAACTTTCCTTCATAGACCAGTTCCACACTGGAAAAAACAGATAAATTAATATTACTGTTATGGTAATTAGATTATGAATCTTTCAGTTGAATGTCCCTGAAAAACATCTAAATTACTAAGAACTACATATGCTTTGGTGACTTTCAAACAGATATGCTCTTTCACTGTTTTCCTTAATTCCTGTCCATTTTTGCATGAAATTCCATGAAAAAAAAAAAAGTTTTCACTGATTACAACTGCTAATTTTAGATACAATTCACAAGAATCTAGATTATTCAAAACAGAAAAGTCATCTTCTTTTTTTTTCTTTTCTCAGCAGTGTGGGTTTTCTTGGGATAGAAACAGAAAGAGTATGTGTAGGTTTAACCAAATACCTCTGGAGCAAAAGTAACCCCACTGAGTCCAGGTGCCCAGTCACCCAGCTCAGGCAATCAACAGAACCAACCTGTCAGCTATGACACACCATCAATGATGTATGCACAGAAACATGAATGGAACATACCAGTTAAGAGACAGTTCAATAAAACATTCAGTCTGGCTTGAGTGAAATATGTATATATATAAAAACATAAATGTAAACATTTGATGGCCATTGTAAAGTCACTTGTAACTATCTCAAAATCATTATTCCATTGGCAGCCTCAATAGAAAATTAAAATATTTATTTACTTAGGTGACTCTTTATGTCATTCCTTTGACTGTTATAAAGTTCCTCTCTACTGTTATCAATTTATTACCACTGGTACTACATAAGATTTTGTGAGCTTCCTCTTTGGTATGGCATTCAGCTTCATTAGAAACACTAAACATACATCCATGGTATTCTCATTTTCCATATCAGGACTTGATGCACCACTTAACAGCTGTTTGTTGCTAATTATTGCAAACAACTATTTATTGCCTTGTAAGAATAGTTATTTTTAAAATATATCATGTCTGCAGTGCTTTCAAAAAGACCAGTAGGCATTACACAAAGAACTGGAAAAGCAAAGTGTGAATACTTCAGTCTGACAAAGTGTTCCTGCAACTTGTAAGAAAATACACAAAAGGCATATGTTTTCCAATTATAATCACTCTAACTTTAGATCTATGAGTAACACACAGTTTGAAAGAGACTCTGGAGGAGATGTGAGAATGGAGGCCTGGCAGATGTTTTACAAGGCCTCTTTCTCCAGTGGATAATGTCAGGCTTGCTGGAAACACTATGTGGTGGCGGTAACCCAGAGAACTCTTTTAAACTTTTTGTTTAAATGCAAGTTCACTTTTTACCTTTTCATTGTGTTCTAATTAAGAAAGTTTTGTTTTCCCATCTTATTTTTCTTCTTTTATGGCAAGCTGTTGTGACGAGGAATTCATCCCACTGGGACAATCTCTGACAGGGAGGCAAGATATAATAATGTAGCTATTTCTAAAGTCTTATCGGTGTATTCAGAAGATTCATCATACCTCTGCAGAAGTTCAGTTCCTGATAAGAAAGTGTTCATATTTTATACGTGTTGCTTAAAGAGTTTTTCTAAAGTGCACCAGAAAATGTTGAAGTTCCCAGCTTAAAGGAAAAAAATCCATTCAAATTGGACACCCCCTCACACAAGCAAACCTACTAGGCACAGGGCTGATTAGCTGCCTGAGGCCACTGAAACTATAAGCACAGGATGTTTTCCTAAAGGGAGGAGGGACTAGCTTGACCTTTTAATTTATAAAGGGAAACCACACACCCAGGTGTTGCAGCTCTGCTCACTAGGAGCAATTAGGGCATAATCTGGGTTGTTTATTTTGTTGGGTTCAGAGGACCATGCTGAAAGATCAAAAAAAAAGACTTATAGACATTCAGTAAGCTTCATGCATGTGATGTTTTTCAACTGGCTTTTGTATTGGCACTGTCTAGTTATTTGTTTATTTGAAGAGAAAAAAAAAAAGTCTCTTCAAGTAGGAAATCCCACTTGGGTTTGTCTGCTGCAATGAAGCAAATTGTGCCTTCATGTTCAAGCTGGATTTTAAAACAAAATCTTGGAAGAAACCTGTGTCTGTACAGCGAGCACCCGCCCTCCAGTCAAAGATATATTCTTAACACTGTTAATAGCCACTCAGTTCCAGATGAGTCTGCTTTTACTGAATACTTTGTGACTTTAGGTATATAGCTATAAACAACTTAATAAAGTGAAACATTTAGTATATTTTGAACAATTTATGGTCTTCAGTGGCTAGAACAATTCTACTTGCTATCAAGAGAAAAATATAAAAGAAAGCATGTAAGCCACCAGTTAATTAGAACAGGTGCTAAAAGGGACTCTTCTGAATAATAGTGACACTAGTGTCACAGACAGAGTTGCACAATTCCCTATGCTTCTTTCCTAGAATGAGAGGCAAGTTTTCATGGCTCTTCTCACTCAAAGCCTGACAGCAAAAGTTGGGCAGTAGTTTATATAAGCAATAAAAACTTCTGAGGCTGTCAGCCCAGAACAAATAGAGAAATAGATTATGCTGTGGTGTTCCCAAAGTCTTGTACATTCAAAGACTGTACCTCTCCAAAGACTTACAGGTACTATCTGCCTGTGCACTGAAGACTCTTTAATCATGGTACTGATTCAAGTATAATTCTGACTTTAATGCTGTTTTCTTTTTTTTTTTTTCCCATCTTAATGGATATGGAAGGTAATAGTCAAAAGACTGGTTGTGTCATCCACCCAGGATGTGCAGATCCCTCTCCTAGGCATTTCTTCTATCAATACACAACATTTAACAAAGTGTAAGGTCTTAGACAGTCTTCAAAAAAGAGATTCTTCTCCTCTATTGAAGTACTTCATAGCTGATCTGTCATCACCTACCCACAAGAGTGTAGGAGGATAAAAATAGCTTATTCTTCACAATAGATTCCATTTCAGATCTTTCAGATTCCCTGTCAGTGCCTTTTCTGTGGCTACTGTTCTTGCAGCTACAGGGGACCTTGGCCAACAGGATGGCAGGCCAGCCATACAGTGCAAACTGACAAATCCTGAGATTAGCAGAAAAAGATGACAAAACGCTCCAACAGGGTTACACTGTTGTAGGGACTAACAATAGGCTTTAATATTGTGATCTGGTCACTGCTTTTGCAAAGACATGTATGCAATCTCATTGCAATCTCAAATTAACAGAGTTTTAATCTATTCCAAAAGACACTTATACTACTTAGGAGACAGATTTTGGATCAGGAATGGTGAACAACCAAGTTTTTGTAAGTGGGATTTCCTTAATTGTGTGCATTTGGATCATGAAACTAACGATGGCATCTACTACCTGGAATATTTTGGAATATGGCAGCTGAAAGCACTACCAAGGAGGTTCCTTTTTTTTATTTTTTTTATTTTTTTTTTGAGATACCTGTTTATTTCTAGTTCTTGCAGACATTTAATTGTACATCAAAAAGAAACTTAAATAAACTATTGAGACTTTTTCTCTCTGAAGTTTTCAGGGAAAGAAAATAAAATAAAAAATAAAGACTAAAAAACCACAAATCTAACTCACAAGATGGCAGAACAGCCCACAAAACTAGACATGTCCATTTATCCCGTCTTTTTTGTTTCCTGTACAGAAGAATATAGTACGTTTTTCTCAAGGAAATAACAAATGAAAATTTGGCACTGCAAGATCTGATTCACTGCAATGTTTTCTGCTTTTATTCCTTTCTGACTATCATAAAATCTCATGATGTAGAAATGTAAAAGTGCTTTTGTAGTCCAAAAAATATTACAGCAGAATAAATTCTGTTATCTTTAGCTTTAATGAAGAAAAACTTCAGTATTCTATAAGATACACAGAACATTTTTTTAGAGCTAAATGATAGTTTACCATGGCACAAACAGGAAAGAGAGAAAATCTATTCGTGAATGCAACTCTTGGCTATGAGAGCAAGTTAATCTTACTTTTCATTCTTTTAGTCAATGGAAACCATTAACATCTCAAAAATATAGTAAGAGTAGAAAACAAAAATGGCTGTTTCTTCAATATTTTGACCAAAAATAAATATCCCAAACCTAGAAACCAATGACTTCTCTTTTATGTATTAGGAATATATTCTTCTTGTTTCAATTTGATTTGTACTGATTTGTGAATTTCTCATCAATAAGGCAGAGGATGTCATACCCAGAGATTGTTCCCCATCACAGTATTGAGTAGCATCCACTGTTAGAGGCTATTGGAAAGTTCTTATAACCACAACTTATTGAAGTAGCCACAGAAATTGTGCAGAAGATAGACCCAGGAAAGAGGAGCTTTCTATAGCATGTATTAGAAAGCAAGTTAGATCTGATAGCCATTAAAGTTATTCCTGGATCTAATGTTTATTAAATGAAAGGAATCTTCATCAATTACAAATGTAAACTTTATTCCATATTCTAAGGAATCTTGCCATGTACAAAAATACAGAGCTAGAAAGTTGGTAGCAATTTTAAAAGAAAAGATTTGTAATTGAGTAATAGAGAAGCAAATTCAATGGTTTCTTTCTTAAATTTTTAAATAGTATCAGATGAGCATAATAGTAAATGAACAAATATGATGATGAGCAAAATCCTATTTTGTCATCTGTTTTACAATCCAAAGTCAGTGGACACTGCATGGGAAAAGAGTTTGGTGCATATATGGAGTAGCAGGCTCGGGCTGGAGACTTGGCTGTTAGCTTTGCTACTGCCCACTAGGCTGTCTTTGGCAACTCATTTCCATAGCTTGTACCTGTATTTCCTAGCATATAACAAGGATTTCCTCTGTCAAGGATTTTGAAATGTCTTGGTAACGCTCTCATAGTTCACTTGCACTGTTTTCATACTTCACTATGATCTTATCCTCTCTGGAGGCAAAAAGTAGCCTGGCACGTAGGATATAATTTATCTCATAGAGCTACATTGGGGTAAATAATAAAAATACATGGCTATTTGAGGTAACTGAAATGGGATTTAAGACAGGCTTTTGCATCTACTTTCAAAAACATATGTTGAGAGATTGTTTAAAGTTTATAGGGGCCTCAGGCTTCAACAAAGTTTCATCAGTACATACAGATCAATTTCTCGTCTGTACAAAAACATCTGAGCACCTAAAACTAGACAGGACCAAACACCACTGCACACCTTATATTGCAGCTCATTGCATGCTGGAATGCTGAAACAAAATCTGCTTATCTACACAAGAGATTCAATCCATTGTTAACACCTGTGAGAAAAGAGACTTGAATTTCAGTGCTGCTTATTTATTTTGCATTAGGCAGTCATACAACACATAAACAGACCATGGAACAGCAACTAAAACCCAGTTCTTAATTTTAAAATAAATCATAGAATCATTGTGCATCCTGAGTTGGACGGGACCCAGTAGATCATCGAGTACAGCTCGTTACACTGCACATTGAGACCCAATACTCGCAATCTTGAGCACTCAGTTCCTCACACCACCAGACTTCAAATCAAAGTAATCAAGTCACAGACCAGATTCCATTTCTTGTTTTCTGATAAATTGTTGATTGTTTTATTTCATTTTTGAAGACCCCACCATTCCTTTTCAGCTCTGAATTAATGCCAGTAACAGCACATTGAGCATAACTCCAGAGGTGGCTGCTAGAGAAGCCAAAGATGAATTCAGTTTGTATTCCTCTTCTCCAAAATCAAGTCAAACTGCTTCAACTCTAAGCTAATGTATTAGAATTGATGTTTTTCTGGACAACAGCCAATGCAAAATGGAAAAGTGACATAATAATTAACAGGAAAATGAGATTGTTGCTCAAGTACTTTGTTGAGCTGAGATTTCAACCTGAATCTTCCATATGCTGAGAGATTTGAACTGAGAATTCCCATCATAGTAGTGCATGAACACATGCATGAAAGGAGATCACCACTTGTGCATTCAACTCTGTTTCACAGTTCTGCTTCCTTCATTTGACCTGACTCTTATCTGAAGCATCTATAAATTTGAAGACAGCTTCCTCTGCTACAGAAACAGCTCCAAAGCCTTCAACAAAGTGATAAACAGGTCAGAATGTTTTCTCTTAGATACACAGACAGCAATGCAGATGGCTGTACCTTCTTCAAAAGTAACCAATCGTGTGATGAACATCACAGTACAAAAATCCTTATGAACAGATTCTCATGGTCATTGCATTACACAGAAATAGTGAGGAGTTTGTAGGCATGACGATGTCTGCAGTCACTCAGCAATTTCTGGCAGCTCTGATAGTGATTCAGTTCTGATTCCAACTTTATTACATACATTTTCTAATTTAAAAGAAAAAATGTAGGAAGAATGTTTTAGATATCTTGCACTTACCAGTAAGAAATGACAATCTGACAGTCACATACAGGTATAATTGAACGACTCTGACATGAGTTAAACACTGTCTATCTCCGGTTTGAATACTTCTAGTTCAGGTCAGCTGAACAAACAAACAAACAAACAAACAAACAAACAATAACAGCTCACTGCAATATTTATTATAGGTAATTTCAAAAATGTTGTGAAAGGCCATTTGGAGAACAGAGGATGCATGTGTGTGTGTGTATGCACACACATTTCTGAAGAGGTTGGTCCAGTCAGTGTAAATTACCACTTCCTGGGTTTGATTATTAGATTATTTGTTTGAATTATGCCAACTACCTGAGGATATGATTCTTGATATATCTCTTTAATTTTCACACGTTTTGTTTATACAGAGCTTAGTAAAAACAAAGCCAAGACTACTTCAATCTTATGTAGTATTTCCCATTTTTTACACAATTTCAAAGCCAGCAGGAACTCTAGGAGTAAACAAGCTGCAGAATTGGTCTATGACCATTTACAGGTCCTAGATTTTGTCTTGAGAAAGTATGACAAGTAGTTATGACAGAAGAAGTCCTTCTGTGTCAGACACCTTTTCCCAAATTACCCCTTATTTGCAGTGCCTGTTAATGGCTCCAGCACAAGTTCCCTTCCTCTAATTCAGCCCCTGAAGATAAGGAGATTTCTATACCTGTTACCACCATCCACAACTAAGTACTTTGGTGAGCCAAGCACCACTTCCAGATCCTACTGACTGCTATCAGAGCACACCAAAGTCCAAGGGATTAGAGCAAGGGTACCTGAAGAGGTCCTCTTTTTCTAAGCTGCAAGAATGCATTCTTCAGACTAATTGACTACAAATGTTCACTTCACAAGCAAAGTTATTTATACGTTACAGTAATGCAATAGTTTAGACTTGAAGACTTTAAACGTTGTTCACTTGTCTTTCTAAATCAAAATCACCCAGTAATTATTACAGGGTAAAGAAAAAAAAGCTGTACTTAAAGCAAAAGTAATTTTTAATCTAGCAGAAATTTATAGTCAAGAATTTAGTGAATTTTTAACTTTTTTTGTATGAGTGTTTGTGCCAGAGAGCAAACCCTCTATATAAATGTCTAGCATAGTTGAACAGTAAAAAATTAATGATAATAATCAAGAACTAGAAATAAAAGCAGAAGTCTTTTGCAGTTATGCTATTATTTTTTCACTCATTTGTGATTTACCATACAACCTGGTAAGTATTCCATGCACTACATAAAACAAACTGCTAAATCATGATACTAGAGGATATACTCATATGACACACATTTACAACATGGACAAACTATAGGCAGGATGAAAACAATCAACATCTATGCAATGAGCACTAATTACTGTCTTCCTTAGTCTGCATTGGGAATTTCCAGGGAATTTCTAGAATTGCCACGCCCTTGTGTATTTTCTGCAATTTTGTCAGCACAGGAAAACCACATAGAATCTGTTGAAGTCAGCTGTCCAGAATCAACTGAAATTTGAGTCCTGTTTATTCTCTAAGTTCTGCAGAATTAGAGTTTTAGGGAGAAAGGATCCTCATAAAAAGAAACAGAAAATAAATTATTGTGAAAGGACGACAGAGTTTGCCCTGTTCTGGCCTATTCTTTAGTTTCACAGATGTCAGTAACTAATGCAAGCATTCTGTTCAGCTTTTAATCAAGATCAATTTGGCTTCTTCAAAGTCATGAAAACTACAGAAAATTAATTCAGTGGTCATCTAAAATGTTCTCTGCATCTAGAACAGCCTGATATCTCTCTAACTTGCTTTTAAGTTTTCAGATGAAAAAGATCATACAGCCTACTAGTTCTTCTGATGCTCACCAAAAGCACCAGACTTGGTGCCTGTAATAATGATTTTCTCCTTGGAGAATATAGATCAGCTACCATTCCTTCAAGTTATGAATATGTTCATATCAGAATTCAAAAACTGCCTACCAAAATTAGTTTTTTCTTCTCATAATTTGGGTTGTTTCCCATCCCTTGAAAATGTCAATTATCTCACTGCTGAAATTTGAATTTATAGAAGAAAAATTTTGCATCTGAGTAACTTCCTGTAAGTGAGCTGAAAGTCTTAATAGGAAAAGTTGAATAACCCTCTCCTAAGAGTACTTCACTTTAAGCATGCATAAAATCATATTGAAATTTCTTGGAAAATGTTGATGCTTAAATACGTGCACAAGAAATTGACTTACTGGAAAAAGACTCAGTGATCTCTGAAGACCTGACTGATTAGAAGGTCTTATTTATGAAAAGTGTTTTCTAGGCCACTTTACTTGGCAGAGCACACTATGATTTGGTGAGAGAACTTGCATTATTCTCAACATTCCTAGCCTCAATTATTAACTCATCATAGTTACAACTTAAAATTTTTTTCTGTACTAAAAAATGGAGAAACGACATCCCAGCCATCATTCACCCACTTCTCTGCAGATGTCCCATGTTGTGCACAAAGTAGGCTGTTTTCAGGGACCACAGCACTGTGCATATCTGAACAGATCTCCAAGGACCAGTTTCCGTATTGGAGGAGGAATGTCTTCTCCCTTGCTCCCATCGGAGATACTAAGCAATAGTAAGAGAATAGAAGGATGCTTCTGATGCCAAAAGGGAACAAGTGTCCAACGAAACAGCATAAAATCTCTGTTTTAGACTTCTGGAAGAGGATCTTTTATTGCAAACTGCTGAGAAGAAGGAAAAAAAATTATTTCTCTCATCCTTACATTTCCAGCACACAGCATAATTCTTTTCCTTTGAGTGGTGAGAGAAAATAGAGATAAGTTTTGGTGGCTTTTCTAAAAATGTGGATTGCTGACAGATTGGAATGTATATCCATAGGAAACCAAAACTAAGAAAGACTGGTCTGACTAACACTTTATTTGTAAATGTTTTTATTATTATTATTATTATTATTTTCTGACTCATCACCAGTCAGTAACCATTAATCTAACCTGCTGAATATCATTCCTAGAGCTTTTTGTATGGGACTTGACTCTATAATAATTAGTTAACTAACTAATAAAAGTGTCAATTAATTGAAAAGTTTGGCTGTATTTCTGACATGTATACCAGCAGATCACAAGTTACATGAGACAGGCTGAAGAAAAGATCACCACTTTTTTTGTTAAATCACTTGTGGAGCAGGATTGTGGAACTTCAGAAGACATGAAAAATCTAGTGTTTTATACTGCAGAAATTAAAGATGTATTTTTATACCTGCATCATTTATGATAATTATATGTTGACTTATCTCCTCAGCCCTTTTCCTCTGCTCAGTATTATGTATTAAATAGAGCTTTCCCACAAAAAATGGTCAACATTTGCGAGAACTAAGTAACTTGCTCTTTGCTGTTTATATTTCTGTCATCTAAATACACAAAAAAGACTCCAAGATTATATTCTTTTCCCAGTAATCACATGAATAGGATAACTCTGTTATTCAGGGCTGGAAGGAATACCAGAGAAACGACAGCATCACAAGCACTGTAGAAGTGAAAGAAAGGAATGTTCCTTTCCTTTTTTGGCCTCATCCTTCCATTTGTTGGGTGCAAGATGCCCTTCTATGCTTTTTAAAGCTGCTCAGAATGAGCTTATACCATATACACAAGCTTCTGCAGCTTGTTATGGTCTGTAATATCTCTTGGTTTGGCAGATTCCAGTCTGTTTTACGGTCTATACAATCCTGAGCTGCACTGAAAAAAACTTCAGCATATTTTTAAATATTTAGAAGCATCCAAGGAAGGTAGTTTGCCAGTTATTGGCATGTGAAAAACAATGTGTATCATTCTCAAAGTTCCTTGCTTTTAGCTGCATGTAGGGTACATGAAACATGATGTCATTTTTTGAGAATCTGACATTTAGGAGATAATTATTAACATCAGTGACTGCCAACTTGGCTAAAATCTGCAATAATTTGGATCTGTGTGGCCTGTTGTTACCCACATGTCATAAGGAAAAACAATTTCTTTAAGCTCAGCAGAATGGATGACTGCTCTTCAGAGAGTTGCTTAAAACTTTAACATGCTGTAAACATTTTAAATAATGCTGGAAAGAAGATACCATATTGTTATCCTTTGTCTCTGTGTTTTGATCTTCGTAAAAGCTAAACAAGCTGCTAATAAATATAGATCTAATTAAGCTGCATTTCCAAAACAATGATGAAGAGTACTTTCTACCAGAAGAAAACTCCAGGGAGACCTCATTTTGGCCTTTCAGGACACGAAGGGAGCTTGCAAGAAGAAAGAGATCGACTGATAGTGACAGGATACAGGGAAATGGCTTTAAATTAAAAGAGGGGAGATTTAGGTTTGATTTCAGGAGGATGTTTTTCACCCGGAGGGCAGTGAAGCATTGGTACAGGCTGCCCAGAGAACTGAAGGCGACCAAGGCTGGGTTGAATGGGACCCTGGGCGGCCTGAGCTGGTGGATGGCAGCCCTGCCCACAGCAGGGTATTAGAGCTCAGTGATCTTTATGTCTCACCCCACCTAAGCAATTCCATGATTCTATGAAAATCATTTCTAAAGAGAACACAACTTGGAAATTCTCTGGCTTTGAGGGCCTCATTTTTTGGATGGGGCACAAGAGTAGAAAAAGAGAATGATAAAATCATAGAATGGTTTGGGTTGTAAGGGGCCTTTAAGATCACCTCATTCCAACCTCCCTGCTATACCCTCCCTCCCTCTAGTCCAGTCTGGCTTGAATGCGCCCAAGGTAGGGGCATCCAGAGCCTCACTGGGCAACCTGTTCCAGTGTCTCACCACCCTCATAGTAAAGGATTTCTTCCTATTATGTAGTCAAAATCTACCCTCTTCCAGTTTAAAGTCATTTCCCCTTGTCCCAGAATCACAGAATCACAGAAAGACCAAGGTTGGAAAAGACCTACAAGATCACCCAGTCCAACCATCCACACATCACCAATAGTTCTCACTAAACCATATCTCTCAACACAACATCCAAACATTCCTTGAGCACATCCAGGGTCGGTGATTCCACCACCTCCCTTGGCAGTCCATTCCAGTTCCTGACCACCCTTTCTGAAAAGTAATGCTTCCTAATGTCCAGCCCAAATCTCCCCAAGCACAGATTGAAGCCATTCCCTTCAGTCCTATCACCAGTTACACAAAAGAAGAGGCCGACCCCCAGCTCACTATAGCCTCCTTCAGTTAGTTATGGAGAGCAGTAAGGTCTCCCCTGAGCCTCCTCTTCTCAACACTGAACAATCCCAGCTCCTTCAGCCTCTCCTCATAAGTCCTGTGCTCCAGACCCCTCACCAGCTGTGTTGCCCTTCTTTGAACCCGCTCTAGGGCCTCAATGTCTTTCTTGCAGTCAGGGGCCCAACACTGGATACAGTACTCAAGGTGCAGCCTGACCAGAGCTGAGTACAGGGGGACAATCACTGCCCTGCTCCTGCTGGCAACACCGTTCCTGATGCAAGCCAGGATGTCATTGGCCTTCTTGGCTACCCAGGCACACTGCTGGCTCCTGTTCAACCGAGCATCAGTCAATAACCCCAGGTCCATTTCCTCTACACAGTCTTCCAGCTACTCTGTCCCAAGCCTATAGCATTGCCTGGGGTTGTTGTGGCCAAAGTGCAGGACCCGGCATTATGGCTCTATTGAACCTCAATCCCATTGGCTTCAGCCCAGCTCTCCAGCCTGTCCAGATCCCTCTGTAGGGCCTTGCTACCCCCAGGCAGATCCACACTTCCAGCCAACTTGGTGTCATCTGCAGACTTGCTGAGGGTGCACTCAATGCCCTCATCCAGGTCATCAATCAAGATATTGAAGAGCACAAGCCCCAGCACTGACTCCTGGGGAACATAACTCGTGACCGTCCCATCGTTGAAGAGCAAAAGCTGGTGTCCTTTCTGAAATCCTGGACTAAATAACAAGGAGGCTGAATCTAGCAGAGCAATCATATCTGAGCCATGGTGTTCTCAGCAAAGACATCAAAGGTAGCAGGACACCATAAGCTGACATCCTTAGGAAAAGAATCCCACATACTTCACAGACTCCATTCACATTTATTTTCTTTCTTCATGCTATCTTCGGTGAGATGCATTCGTCCCGTGTGTTCCAGTTGCGGGCAGGTGTCAGCCGTCCGCACGCCTCCGCGTTGCCCACCCAGAGGCACAGGACCCGGGAGCTCTGCGTAGCTCTCCAGCCCGCCCAGCTCTTCTGTCCCCTCCTCACGCTGAGAGGTGTTTGCTCACAGAAGTAGTTCCACTGACTGCTACAAATTAACTGACAAAGGAGAGGCAATGTGTGAGCTCCCCCCTGCAATGTGTGAGCCATTAGCCAGCTCAGAGGGAGCCCAGCTGGCTACCCGGGTTGCCTGTGGTGAGGCAAGCATGTTCAGCTGTTGGACTGATGTTCCTAGCTGTCAGCTCTATTTCAAATAGCTCTGCAAGCAGTGCCTAGAAGTGACTTCTTCACTCTCTGCCAGTAGCACTGAGGAAGGATGGTGACTAGCAGAGCTGCAGATTTTTTGTTTGGCTTTGCTGAGTTTGGTTGGATCCAGGAAAAGCACTGAATAGTAAGCACCTGTCCGAATGCATACTACTACTTATTTAAAAAAAAAAAAAAAAAAAAAAAAAAAAAAAAAGCTTGTGTAACTTTTTTCAGTTCTGTCTCAGTTACGTTCCATATGCACACCTTTCCTAGTAAGTTAATGAGTTAATAGATAAATTTGGAGATACAAAGATGTTCCCTCCTTAGAAGCGTTCCAGGCCAGGCTGGATGGGGCTTTGAAGCAGCCTGGTCTAGAGGGAGGTGTCCCTACCTATAGCAGGGAGTTGGAACTAGATGACCTTAAAGGTCCCTTGCAATCCAATCCATTTTTTGATTCTGTGATTCCATGATTTTACTCATTTAAGTACAAAATTATCTCTTTTTCTGGATAGCTTCATCCTGGGAACAGGAGTTCTGATTTCATAAATAAGACAATGCTTTGTTTCAGTTCTGTTCTTGCACGTGAGAAGTGAAAATGCTCATACAGCGAACATTTGATATGAACATATGAGTATGAACATATGAACATATGAACAAATAGAGTAACTGCTGTGGGAAAAAAAAAGGAATTCACTACCATCTTACTCTTTATCCACAGAAAGGGTCAGCTTGTCTTTGTGAAGAATTACTATGCACGAGATAAGTTCAGATCATTTTTTGATGTCTTAGGGGCACCAAATCAGCTGACATTGGAAGGCTGAGTGAGAGACTACTGTCATCACAAGGATAACAAACTCTCACAGACATACAGTGACCGAGTGTAGCAGCATTACCCACTACAAGCAAAACCTATGGGTGCATCATTTATGCAGAGGGAGTGCATAAATGAAAAAGAATTGTGAAGGCTGGAAAAAACCACTGAGATAATCTAGTCCAACCACCAACCTATCCCCATCACGCCCATTAACCCCATCCCTACACCTACAAGTTTCTTGAACACCTGCAGAGACGGTGACCCTGGGCAGCCTGTTCCAATAGCACACTAGTCTTCCTGAGAATAATTTTTTCCTAGTATCCAACCTGAGCCTACCCTGCTGCAAATTAAAGACATAACCTCTCATCCCATCATGTCCTGTTTCCTCAGCCATATTGGTTTTCCCATGGAGAATGTAAGCTTAGATGAGAATGAGTCTGGGTGGAAAAGAATAAAAAATAAAAAAAGAATTCCACAAAACCTACCTGACATTTGCCCCTTCTTGGCCATTTCTGACAGCTTTATTCCTAATTACGCATATTTATAGAAGGCATTTATATGCCTTGTAGTCATGGTAGTTCTGTATGAAATTAGAAAGAAAAACAAATCCTCTAAGATTAAAGTGATTTTTTGAAAATATTGCCTTTTTAATCATTTTTGTGCTGCACAGTACATAAAACTGGCTGCCAGCAGACCATTACTAAACACGGTCAGTGTCTAAGCCATGCGCATAGCTATTTATGGGACTGCAGCTCAGTCTCTGGAGCCTATACTCTCCTTTAGCTGACCTCAGTAGAATGTGTTTACTTTTATTATTTTTATTTTTTTGTAAGCTGTATTTATCAAGCAAAAATCACATGGATATTTTAAATATCACACATTGCTTTCAGACCTCTTACTAAATTTTTTTTTGTCACGTATAACATCCTCTAAGAGAAGTGCCATAATTAGCATTTTAAAAAGAAAAAGCAGTTTTCTTAATTTGCTTGAAATACAGCATTCAGACAGCTTTGTCAATACAACCAAGAGTGACAAACACATTCTAAGTAACGGGGTAGAGCCCAAAGTCTAAATCCTGTGGTCCCGTAATTCATATGTCTACTCAGATGGAGTTGACCTGCATAGTTCTAGGAACAGCCCTGCTTTGGTTCTGTGTTGTAAGACTCAGTATGTGCCACAGATGGTTACTTGTTGCCAGCAGCCATGCCAGCCCAGCAAATCCTTCATTTGCCAGCAGATCTCAGAGAGATCTCACTTTTTATGAGAACTCACAGCAGCACAGGCAAGGCACCTGGCCTTACGGTGATTGTCTGAGTTGAGGGGAACCAAGTTTGCCTGAGCTAAATTCTGTTTTCCTCAGGCTCTTTATGCACTTGTCAGTTGTTACATCTAACCTAGAAACACAAATGGTTTTGAAGTTAAATGTTAGAACAGCCATTTTATTAATCTCTACGTAGGCTCTGCTAGAGCTCTTTCCAGGTTTTGGATGCTCCGTTTGGAAGGAATATGCAAAGAGCAGCCTAGCACTATGTCCGATTCTACAAAATCCCACTATGGACAGCTAATCTAGTATTCTGCCATTGTATCTCTTATTCCAGCTTCATGTGGCATATGGGTGAGTCTCCTCTCATTCAACCTTCCTCCTTGATGTTATAAGGGTTTATTTTATATCTCATTCTGTACATAAAAATAGAATAATATTAGTAATTGAACACTTTTTGAATGGCACAGAGATGTATCACAAGGTGAAAAACAAGGACAAATATAATAATGCCAATGTTATATATTTCCCAGAAGGAGACAACCGCAATGATTGTTTCTTTCATGCTTTATTTCACATTTAAATCAGACAAAATGCAATGGCCTTTAATCCCTGCTGTTGCTGGGCACAAACTCTTTACTCAGTGAAAAGGTTTCCACAAGTACATTGCATCTTGAGCCAAACGTCTTGTCTCAGTGCTGGCTGGTGACTGTGGATTCTACGTGCCACTGCTTTTTCCTTACAAGTGAGATCAGTGCTTTACAGCACTGCCAAGTTCGGCAGTTTTTAACTTCCATATATATGGAGGCATCTGAGCCACCGTTGCTGTTTGGCACTCCTTGTTTCTGGCAGGAGTAGCTCTCCTCTAGCGATGTTCCTGGCCCAGATCTCTCTCAATGAAATCACTGGCAGATTTCCCACCACTTTAAGTAAGAACAGAATCAGACCGAAGATGCATGTGCCTCTCTGAGTGTACTGCAGCAGCAAGTGGTCACGATTGCTATCTGGCAATTCAACCTGAGGGGCTGGTGACATCTCAGAGTGAGTTGATTACATTAACACTCAAAGGCATATTTACAACATCAAAAAAGATAATGTCTTGCCGAAGGGAAATAATATATGGCAAAAAAATCTATTTCACCTATCTTAAAGTACTTCTTCTTGGATTCAGGTCAATTAATTGCACAGGAAAAAAAAATAACCAAAAATGAAACATTCCCCACTTGCTGACCAAGCACAAAAACAGGACATAAAGAATTGCTACAAGTATCATAAGAACATACTGTGTTGAGACTATTTCCCCTAAAACTTACCAGTGCCATTCATTTCCCTGAACATCTCTTGGCAAGAGGACAGCCCAAAAGGAAAATCATTAAAACACGTTGTCAATTTTTGCACATGTTTTAGAAAGGTTTTTCTTTCCATTCTCAGCGTGATGGGTATTGAACATGTCTAAAACTGCAGCAAGGAAAACTTTTCATAAAATCTTAGAGCATGGGAGGGAAAAGAGAAGCTCTGTTCAGAAGCAGCAAGTACCATTTCTAGCCCAGGACTTGGACTGAAGGTAGCTGCTTTTCAAACTTACCAATGGAACAATTAATAAAGGAACCCATTAAGGTCTGATTGTTGCTGCTAAAAAGGGAGGTTGAATTTCAGTCCTTTGAAGTAACTGAGAATGATTCAGGCCTCATTACAGAGATATAATCTACATTCATACATTTATGTTAGTGATTCAAATCTATTGGGACAGATTGAATTCCGTTAAATAGTGCATCTTTCCTGTGGAACTGTTCTCAGGCTTTCTCAGGCTAACCCAAGAGGTGACCCAACAATACAAAGTAGTGGGTATTTAGAGATTCAACTGTGCTGCAAAAGAAAGACTATACAGAAAGGAGAAAAAAGAATGAGATATAATCTAAAAAGCTATGTCAGCTTTTCATTGGGACTGTTTTGTAAATGCCCTCCCTGTCATCACGCGGGATAAAAAAGGACTCTGTGCACTGTATGTGCAGAACACTGTGCTGAATACTGCACCTGCCAGAAGCAGGTATGCAGTTTTGTACTTAACCACAAGATCTTACAATCAACAGCTAAGGTAGGAATAGGTACAAGAACTATTCTTGAATAAAATTCAAGAGAGTGCCCATTTTAGAAAGAAAGGGTGTTAAATATATTTGTTTGACCCTCACACTGCTGTTTTCTCTAGCCAAAAGAGATCCTGAAATGCATCTTCCTCACATTTTTCAACATTTGACAAGAAAAAGAGTAAAAATGGAAGGCTTCATCTAATGTATAATTTAAGACATTGTGATGATAAATTACTATTTAAACTGTTGGAATCAAAAGAACATCGGTTTCAGAGACGGTAAGCTGTACGCAGGACACTAAGTGAACACTGACGGTAATTCCCCAGACACTCTCCAAGGAGAAGGCTTTTCCTTTTCATTTTGGTTTTATTTTTTTTTCATTAAATGCTACAAAAGAAAAGCCTAAGACAGAATCACTAGAAATTTTCTGACGTGTTCTGCACTTAGTGCAAATACGTGCAGAATAAATATTCCAAAGAACCATAAACAACATCATAAAACATATTGATTTTAACATTAAATGGTTTCATTTTTAAGGCTGTTTAAATGTCACCCCCAGAAGCCGAGAACATAAATTTAAGAGCTAACTCTCTCCAGAATAAACACCATAATTGGAGAAAATCATTTCTAATTTCTGTTGTGAAGCTAACAATATATTTAACATCCTAATCTAATGAACCAGTCTAATTTTAGAACTATTTGTTCTTTTCTACATTTTCTGTTCCTTAAATGAAGATTGACTCCAAATGCCACATGAATTGCATAGGCGGTTTTCCACTGCATCCCACTGATCTCCGTTATTAAACTCCCTTCATTTCACAAAAGTTCTGGTTTTCCATATCAAGGAACTTGCTGTGTTTCTCTAGCAGCTCACTTCTCCACTGCTCTGTGCCCCCAGTTCCACCTACTTGCATTCCAGAACCATTATTTTACAATACTAAATATTGAACCAACACTCAACGTCTAGCAATGCTTGCCCATATCCTGTCAGACCCCTATCATGCATTATGTGTTAAAAGATAGTACATCATATGGAAGATGCCTGTTAATTACTTGGAAGGCTGACAGTTTGGTGACGGGATAGAAATATGAATCTGTCATAACATTCAGTTTGTGAAGTGACAAATCCATTAGGAGAGACAGAATCAAAGGAGAAAAACAACAACATATGCCTGTCCAGGAAAATAATAGCTTGAAAAATCACTTTAAAATAGCCTTGGAGATGGAATATTTGTTCCTTTCTGGCAAAGGAAACTGCTTTAATAGTATAATAATATTAAAAGAGAGAGAGAAAAGCATTCAGACAGATTTTATAGGGGAAACCTTTGCCATCCCAATAAATCGCCTTTTGCTTTGAAGTCATACGCGTGATTCAGTAAATGACTCATGTTAGCAATTAGAAAATGGTCATTTAGGGCCCCGATTTCTTTTGAGACAAGGAGGGTGAGGGTGGGGAAAGAGACACAATAAATCTTGAGAGGCTTAAAAGGAAGAGCAGGCTAAAGTGCGAACTTTTTATTTCAGCAACGGAAGTGAGAAATCAGTGATTCATTAAAGGAGGGAGAAAGACCTCCATGGAAGCTGGCAAAGAAGAAGGAAAAGGAGCTAATTATGTCTCTTCCCCTTTTTACTCTCTCCGACCAGCATATAATCTCCTCTTGCAGGGTCTGCTTGCAGCATGTACTTCTTCCCAACCTTTCCACCCAACCCCTCCTCCAGCAGGGGGGAGGGGGAGGTCTAGCAGGCAACAAGCTCCAGGTGGCTTTCTCAACCGCTCCGCTGCCAAAAAAATAAAATAAAATCCTCCGCTAGAAAACAAGTTTCTTTTTTTTTTTTCTTTTTTTTTTTCTTTTTTTCTGTTTTTTTTTTTTTCTTTTTTTTTTTTTTTCTTTTGGCTGATCCGGGGGGAGCCTCCCTGGAGGGGATTGGTTCAGCCTGCAAGACAGGGAAATTAGTAAGGCATGAGTCTCCAAGCCATGCTGGTGGCCAGCACTCCGAGGAGCGGAGCGCTTTAGGACCAATTAGCAGCGAGCCGAAGGCGGCAGCGGCTGCTGCCGCTGCAGCCCGGGAGGAAGCGAGGGCAGCTCCTGGGGCTCCCTCCGCAGCAGGCACTGCTCGCTTCAACTGCAAACAGTTTCAGATGTCCCACCGCTGCTTGACCTCCTGCAAATAAGGGTTGACCACCAGAGGCACATCCCACCTCTGATTTGTAATCGCTGACATTTAGGCTACAGCTTCCAACCTGTTTACAACCAAAGGGGAGGGAAAGGAAAGGAAGGGAAGGGAAGGGAAGGGAAGGGAAGGGAAGGGAAGGGAAGGGAAGGGAAGGGAAGGGAAGGGAAGGGAAGGGAAGGGAAGGGAAGGGAAGGGAAGGGAAGGGAAGGGAAGGGAAGGGAAGGGAAGGGAAGGGAAGAGAAGAGAAGAGACAAGTTGGGATTTTTTCCTCTCTTTCTCTCTCTCTCTGGGTTTTCTTTCTGTTTTGGTGAGGTTTTTTTGTTTGGATTTTTTTTTTTTTTTTTTTTATACTGTGCTGAAGAACTCAAAGCAAAACAAAGAAACTGCCTCCTCTGGGGTTGTCAGTGGGAAAGGACGAGTTGTGCAACTGGTTTGGGATTTCCAAGAGGGCGAGGGGGTGGGGATCAGAAGAAGGTGCAAAGCCACAAAGTGTGAGTGTGAGTGTGTGTGTAAAGGGGTGTGTGTGAAAAATCCCTTCCAGCACCCCTTTCCGCTGGTTTTTATTTATTGTTGTTGTTGTTCATTCTGCTGTCATCTATTTTTCAGACCTTTCTGCATCTAAGATGGTGAAGAAAGGAGTGAGGAAGAGAGCAAAATAACTACTGGGAAGTCTCAAATCAGGTTGGGGAGTGTGTGTGTATGTGGGGGGGGGGGGGGGAGAGGGTGGGGGGAGGGTAGGGAGGGGAAGAGAAAAAGGAAAGAGGATTAACCACAGCAACCCCCCCCAAAACACCAACAGCTCTTTTTTCTGAGGGAGGACTCGAAGGATTAAAAGGCAGCAACTTCTGAGGCGATCTGTCCCCTGAGTTATGGATGTTGGTGCACTTACTTCAGGCCAGATCAGAGCTCAGAGGGATCTAACCAGAAGCAGCAACCACCGGCTCTCCACTTGCCTTTTACCAGGTTTTACCCATCCAGTATGTTTCTTTTGATAAGACATTTTCCAGCGCCCAGAGTTTCAGTACAATGTGCAAATGGATACTGACAAATGGTGCCTCAGCCTTTTCCCACCTGCCTTGTTGCTGCTTGCTGCTGCTCTTCTTGGTGTCTTCTGTGCCTGTCACCTGCCATGACCTCGGCCAGGACATGCTGTCCCCGGAGGCCACCAACTCTTCTTCTTCATCATCCTCCTCCTTCCCCTCGTCCTTCTCCTCTCCTTCCAGTGCGGGGAGACACGTGCGGAGCTACAATCACCTCCAAGGAGACGTGCGCAAGAGGAAGCTCTACTCTTACAACAAATACTTTCTCAAGATCGAGAAGAACGGCAAGGTCAGCGGCACCAAAAAGGAGAATTGCCCCTTCAGTAAGTACGGCTCCGCCACGCCGCGGCTCAGCGCCGCGCCCGCACCGCGGCAGCCCCGGCCCGGGAGGGAGCGGGGCAGGGGGCGCGGAGGGGTGCTCGGGGTGGGCTCCTCCGGGAGCTGCCGCCGGCACGGGCGCGCAGATCTCCCCGGACGCGTTTGTTTTGCAAATGGCTTCGCCGAGCACAGTTTGTTTCTCTGCTTGGCAGAAGAGCAAATTAGAAAGATTTGTGAGGATGTGGCGCGGAGTGTGTGTTGGGGGGGAGCATTGTCTCCCGAATATGAAAGCCATTATCCCCTGTCATTAACGCGCCTTGACGAGAACGCTCTATTAAAACAATGCATCGATTTCCCCCACGCACGCACTCCTCCCCGCGCCGCACCGGGGCCGTCCGCCCCGCGCTCCCCCCGGGCAGGAGCTCCTCAGGCGGCAGCGCCGGAGCCGGAGCGCTGCATGGCGAGCGGCTGCGGCGGGACCGCGCGGACCTCACACGCATCTCATTGTCAGTCTCTGCCCGGAGAGAAACGGTTTCAAAGTAAAAGTCGTGCGGCTGTTCCCATGGCTGTTCTTTCGAGATTTTCTGCAGGACGAATGAGGTTTTTAGTAATAGCGTGCTTCTGGTAATGTATTTCTGGCTATCAGTGCTGGAAATGTAACCTTCATTCGGTTTTCTTGCCTATGCAGTCTCAAACTGAAGCAACTGTAGTAAATCACAATATATTGCATAGCAATTCTTTCAGTGACTGCATCCCACTTCAGGAGCATGCTGAAGAAGTCAGCTCTGTTTTGCGAGTGTTGGGCTCCAGTGGTGGAGCACCACTCCTTGGTCATGGGGTTGCTCTTCATAAATCCAGAGAAACCTGGGCATAAATCTGTTAAATTAAAACAACTTGAGGAGGCTTAAGTAGCTCTCTGGCTAGCTAATGTGTCAAATACAGAGTACTTCAGCAGGTTGCCCTTCTGTGTGACAGCCATCACAGTTAATACTGCTGTATTTCTATTAAATACCCATAATGTAGGCATAGAAGTAGGGAGAAAGCTAATGTATCATATGTCACTGCTTCGTTTGCTCCACCTTGCAACTTTGTACTTTTTCATGCGCTTCATGTTCATAAAGGCTTTAGATGTCAAGGCAGCTGTGTCTTACCACCTCCCTTTTGTATTTCCTAGAAAGCCAAGTTCTTGAAAAACAGAGCTGCACTGAACACTTTGACAAGTTTGTTTAGAACCAGGTCTTAGCACTGTATCTCTCAGATAATTGTTTTTTGTAGAGGACACCATGATTCCCCAAAAATGGGATTCTGAAATCTTTGTGCGCATCTCTGCAAACACAGAGCCATGCTGCATAAAACACCAGTGCAGCACAGTCTGTGAGGAGCCCAACCTGACAACAGTGCATTCAGAGGTAAATGCTCTTCTTAGCAGCCACAGTGAGCCAGCAGAGCTGTTCAATGAGTAAAGCTGCAAACATTCATGAGTTCCTGTGAGATCTCACCAGTAAGGGGAAGAATATACCAAAATGCATATATATATCTTTCTACTTTCAGTCTGCATGCAGGAAACAACTCTGTGTAACTGTGGGATATGATTGGTTTTCCTAGTTTCCAATCAATGCATCAGAAAGAAAACTGACATTCTTGGAGATGTCATGGTTATTTTTTTCACATCTGCAGAGCATCTACTGAAAGAGAGAAGAATGTATTCCATATAAGTGCAAACCAATCGCTGTGTTATACGTAGCTGTATCCTGTTTCTCAAGTTTACATGCAGTAAACTTGAAGAAGGGATTCCTGTTGTCCTACAGCATGCAGCTAGCTAACCCACTTGCAATATGTTATGTGTAACATACTTCAGCAAAGAACAGTTAGACTTCTGCTAGCAGAAGACAAGTTGAACAGTTGTATCATCTTACTCTTTTAATACTTACAATAATTTCCAATGTGAAATTGTGTTTTCTGTAAAAGCACACAGGCTGAGACCCTTTATCTGCTGGACCTTAATTTCAAGGATGTCTGCACAGTAAAGTGTTGCAAGTAACTAAAAATCTCTACCTATCAACACTTCCTGTAGCTGTGTAATCAGAATGCCATAATGTCACCACAATTCCCAGCCAGGCTTTGATTCCATGCAAATACGCAGTATCTTTAAGGTAATCTAAAAATGTGTTATTACACGTGAATAAATTTCTGCAACGCATAAAGGGTTGGCCAGCCAGCTCCCTGAACTGGAGCCTACTTAGCATCAGAGGTTATTTAATCCCTAATAGGACCTCCTCCTTCAATACCCTGCTTCCCTAAATTCATAATAGTGACTATTGGAACACAAGACTGTGCTTGAAATTTAATTTGGGGGCTGATTTTCCCTTACACTAATGTTTAGAATCCATTTATGCTGACATGAAGCCTTATCTGCAGTGCTCTAAGATCATGATATGTAGTGTAATTAGGCAACAGCTTTCATGGCTGTCTGCCAGTTAAGCACTGTCAAGTAAGAAGAACAGTTGGAGAAAGTCAGAATAAACACAAAATATAGTTCTGAGCCTTTAAAATTGTTCAAGAAGCATTAGTAGCTCTGCTGTGTAAGTATTGCATGGAGTGCACTAAATAAAAGTTTACTTTGGCAGATGCTTTCCAACTTGATTGCCTGGAACTCTTCCATCAGCCTTTCTCTACCTATAGGGCAGCAGGAATGGAGGTGGCTGCTGACAATGCTGTCAGGAGGCTGGAGGAAGCAGCATACAGCAGAGCTGGAGTCTGTTTGTCGGTAGATACAAGCAGGAGTCTTTGCAGATTTTGTTCTATTGATCCTTATAGCCAAACCTTGGTCTCTGAAAGACAACAGCTCAGTACTAAAGTACTAACTCATCCCTTAGCACCACAGCTGTCAAGTCCCTTGCCCATTTTTGTTGGGGACCTTTGCATGTATGAACCAGGGCAGCTGGTAGGCAGCTGTACTGCCTTCTGGAGATTGAAGTATTTTTTGGGGGGAGAACAAATCCCAAAACTCTCCAATGAGTAGACGAAATGCTTTTGCTGCAACCTGACATCTGGGATGACCAACAGGATCTTTAGCCTTACGTAAAAATGGAGAGAGCTGCACATGTCCAGATTCAGACCTGTCCTCCATCTAGAAAGAGAGAGGAAGTCTTTGGGTTTGAAGGGCAGCAGGCGTTGGAGCCGCATGATGTAAACCAGCACAGGAAAACTTCAGTATATTCTTGAGTAGTATGCTATTTTTAATTGACTTTTAAGGCAATTAAAAGTCTGTGAAGCTCGTGACCTTTCCATTTACAGCACAGACCTTAGTTGAAGAATGGTGACACAGTATGTGATGCTTAATTAGCAGCAGCTAACCTGCAGTCTGCAGCGTGAATTGTGCCCGAGTGAGGACTGCAGGACGAGGTCGTTAGGTAGATGTGTAACTTGGGAGCGAAGGCTGTGTAGCAGAGGCTGCATTTCAGTAGGAAGAATTACCGGAACGGCTCCTGCAGACCAAGCGGTGCTATGCAAAGCCTACGGTAGGTGGCGGCACAGCCACTGCCTGGTGCCACCTCTGCCGGACGTGGCAGGAGAGAAGGGATTGAATCCTCAGCTCCGTGCGCTGATTTAGCTCAAGCAAAGCTAGAAGGGCTTACATCACCTGACAGGTTATTATTTGGCTCTCTCAGAGCTTCCAAAATGGATTAAACTAAACAGTGCAAAGATGCTGCGAGTGCAGAATAAGAGCGTTCCCAGGGAGAGCTAGCATGAAATAATTAGCTACTGCTCACAGGCTAATCTGTTCCAGGCTTTTTCCCTGAGTATGCAATTATCTTTTATGTAGGGCTTTAGGATCTCCCGATGTTCCTGATGGTCTTTTGTTTTGCTTTAGTTACTGGGGGTTTGGGTCAGCAAAGTAGTGAATAACGGCTAGAAATAGCAGAGCCTCATTCTGCAGCCCATATGATCTAATTGCTAAATACACTGATCATCAGTGTTGGAGGTTTTAAGGGTGTATGACATATAAAAACACATAATGCCAAATAATGGGTTACATACACAAAGACAGCATTTAAAAAGTTCTGATTAAGCATACTCGATAGGTGTTATCTTTGTTTTGTTTTGTTTTTGTATACCTCAAACCTTTGCAGGTACAATAATCTCGGATATGCAGCTCGAAGTGGATTAGATTAGTCAGTAAAATATGCTATTTTCCTACCACAGTTGTTCAAGCTAGCTGTTTGGAGTTATCAACTCCTTACAAACTGCTGCTTCCAAATCAATGTGAGAACTTTTCTCCATTTTTTTCTGGAGAAGGTTAGTAGCCATGTTATTACTGCTTTATTTTTTTTTTTAGAGACACTTTATTTTGCTAAGAATTAAAAATATTTTAAATACGAAATAGTACTGCCTCACTGAAGCAATTTGAATTTTCTTGTTTGTTTGTTTGTTTCGTCTTTAAATGTGAAATTCATGATGATTATGGAGATGATTTCTCAATTTAAGTCATTTTCCCCCCCTCACCCCCCTCTCCCCCCCCGCCCAGAACTCAGTTACAAAATTTATATCTGGCAGTGTACAACTTTAAGCACTTACGATTTATGAATGTGGAAAGAATTGTACTATTTAATGTCTACATGACACTCTCCTGTTACCCTTGCTGCATTCCTGCCTTGTGGACCCTCCATGCTGATACTGATACTGTAGCCCTATCATAAATCAGAATACACAGGTGCAAGAAGGCTTTTTGTCCTCATAAATCTAACCTGTAGCCATGTGACAAAAACAAAGGAGTTAGGGGCAGTGGAAAGTTTGTTCTCCATAAAACCTCAGAAGAGTGCGAGCAAGAGGCATGGCTGAGAAAGGGAGTGCTGCTGTTGTACTGGGGGGATTCTCAGGTATGGCACAGTCAGAACTTCCCTTGAAGGCAACCATAGCTCAGTGAGCTCTCTAGAATATGCTCATTCCTTCGAAACATCTTGGATGCATTCATTCATAGGATAAGATACTCTGTTTTGAAATAAAGCATTTTAAGATGACTTTCAGATGTGTTTGATCTGTGCGTTTCAATAGAGGTCTTTTTTCTTCACATGGGAGTTCAATCAGATTCTGCAGTAGGGAAGTTTTAATTTCATCCACAGAACCTTTCATTTTGGGGAAAAAAAAAACAAAAACAAAAAAAAAAACCTCTTATTAGCAAGTCTTGTTTGCCTGTATCTGAAGTTAAGAGTGGCAGGTACTTGGGAGTACACAGAACAGTATCTTCAGTATCTTCTCTCATGGATGTTGCCTCATATTTCCTCTGAGTGAGTAACCACGTACGGAAAGTTCTTAGTAGGAGAAAAAATGTTTTGTAATAAATATTGTACATTTATTCATAAATCTGAAAATTGGGATCGTAGCAATAGTGTAAGCGAAACAGAAATAATTCAGTCAACTTTGGGTTTATTGCAGTGCTGTTTTCATGGCTTGTTTTCATTCTTCTCAGTTTTTAGAAGAGTTCTCTGAATCAACCTCTTAGGGTCTGTTTCTCACCAAAAAATTTCAGTTTGCACATCTTGAACAGCTGAATTTGCTTGCAGTTGCTGTAAGATACTAAACCTTATCCTTGTATTCTGGGCTTTTTCATCTAGGAACTTCTGATGCTTTCAGAAGCAAAAGTAGTTTGAACATTCTTCAGCATTGACAGCCAACATCAGCTAGATTACACTGTATGGAGAACAAAGCATTGCTTGCTTTGGACTCTGAAAAATAAACTATCAGATCAGAAATGGAGGATGCTTTTAATAATGTGGGCACATTTGTATATCTTTGTTGGCAGGCATAGTAGTATTGGTACTCTAAATGCATGTACTTTCAAACAGATTTTCCTTCTTCTGCTTCAACAACTTTTTCGTGCAGTACTTATATCTCACACTCTTCATTGTTCACGTACTTTGAATGCAAAGAAGCACTTTAATGATACTTGGAACCATTGGTCTCCTGAACTGAAAATATTATTTCCTAGCAGTATTAATTTCATTTGTTGCTAGAGCCAGTTTGTTGTAAAACATCTCTGTTAGTTACAACACAGTAAAAGGGAGACAGAAAACACTGTTACATGAAGTTTTGAAAAGCCAGCCAGGGAAAACTCTCTGTTTTTATGAAGAAAATGAAAAGCTTTAGGGAGAGGAGTGAGGAGTAAGTGGCTTTCTTTTTAATAATTGGATTGATATTAAAACTGAATTCATTAGCTGAATGGATTATTAGAACTGATTGTGCTACTTTCTGAGTACAGTGCAACAAATGGAAGTTGCAAGGGAAAGAAAAGTTTGTGAGTGAGCCAGGTCACTCTGCTTTTAAATTAGGTCACTTATGTTCTTTCTTTGAACATTCAGTTCTAATTGCAACAGTAAATCAAAGAATACACTCAAAGTAGATTCCCATGTAAGGTGGACAACTGGACAGTGCCTTTTTACTGCTACCAACACGTGCATCCAATTACTGGGTTGATATACTCACAGTGTCAGCTGTAAAGCATTCCCCTATTTTATAGTCAGCCTAAGGAATTATTAGCCTGTCCCCTTTCACATTTACCTCTAAATAATCTGTCAGTAGTGTATATCTTCCACACTTAAAGAGGAATTTTCACACGCATTGAGTCTCACTTTCCAGAAAAAGGAAATGTTGAAATTGCAACAAAAAAGTTTAATCCTTTCTCCCTCTCCCTCTGACTTCTGATGTTGTGCAAGAGAGGAAAAGGCTATAGATAACGTAAGTATGAATTTTATACAAAAACACAGATCAGATCTTTCATGAAATTTGATGTAGTAAATCAGCGTAATGCTCATTCCTTCAGTGGTTGAATGTGGACAAAGTTGGTTGTTTTTCAGGGTTAGTGATCTACCCTACAGAGGGAACAGGGGTGAAAACAGGATTTAAGGGGTCTGGCTGCATTTCCTCTTTCCTTCACTGATTCAACACATAGCATAGAAATCAAGGGAATGTTTGTTTTCGTTCAGATTTCTAATGCGCATCTCTGGAAACTACAGACTGACCGCAGTATGTGGAAATTGGGGAGGGGATGCTGAAGTATTTTAGAAGCATTGAGGTTGCTCTTCAACTGCAGTTAAGGGATGGTGCTAAGTGGAGACTGGGTATAAATCAACGATACCACGCCTACATTAGAGTGCCAGAGCAACTCAGAAAGGATGACAAGAAAGAAATAAGGGCAGCACATGTCAGAAGTGGAACAGGAGAACATGGTCTCCCATTTTGGCAGCAATCAATTCACTAATACTCAATCACAGACTCATAGGGGCTGGAAGGGACCTCTGGAGATTATCTAGTCCAACCCCCTGCTAAGGCAGGTTCCCTACAGTACGTGAATCACCCATCTCATCTCACTACATCATCACTTTGCTCACAGCTTGAATCTACAAAGCCACAAACTCATTAACATGCCTTTTGACTTTGCTTGTAAGCATGTGATTGGCTTTGGGATATAAATTCTCCCTACACCCACTTCCGTTCTATCTTCTCCAACTCTGTTCTGAAGAAGCATTATTTGATACGTGCTCTGACATTCTCTTACTCAGATTATTCTCTTCCTCAGTAACCTGCTTTGCTCCTAATGTCAGAGTTGACAATGACTATTTGCAAGTAGAATGGTGGTCATCCTTGCCCTTGGAAATAATGAAACCAGTCACAAACAAATTGTGTTAAAGAAGAAAAAAAAAAACATTTTTTTTTTGTTTTGGTTTGTTTGTCTTCAGCTTTTCACTATCCTTGTACTATCTACTATTTTTATTATGAGAAACACACACCTGATGGAGATCAAAATATCCCTAGATTTCTTAGAGGTTTAATCTTTTGGAGGTGGAATACAGTATTTTTTGTGACTGACAGGTTTAATGTTATCAAGTATATCATATTTTGTAAGTTTATCCTTAAGTTCTGAAGTAGCTGCATAGCAACAAGCTCATATTCAGCAACTGTTGCTACAGTGACCATAAGAGTATACGCTCTAGAACAGAATAGAGGATTACAGTGTTTAAAATGATGAGCTGTTGATAAGACTATGGTTTTAATGCTGTTTTTTTTTTCAGGCATTTTTATGTTGTAAGAAATGCATTCACTGAAGCAGCCTTTGACAGCAACAGAACACATTTAATTCACTTTGTATTTCTCAGACATTCACTTTTCCCCATGGATTTCTGGGGGTAAAAATTGAAAGTGCTAGCCATGATGATCTGGAAGTACCCCTCTCATCCACAGGAAGAATCCAATAATCTGCAGTAACTTTAACCTTATCTGACATCACTGTAGCCTTTTCCCCTTAGAGGAAGTGATGCAGTGCAGATGGCCCATGTCCTGACAACGGAGCACCTTTCCTTTGTCAAAGTGCTACTGATAGCATTTGGAATACAGACATTAATAGAGTACTCACTGAGAACATGTAGCTGCAAAACTGACAGTAATGTGAAAAGAAGCAGAAGAATTTTTCTAGAGCTAGCCACATTTAAACTGCTTAATGAGCCAAAACACAATTAACTGAAGTTAGTGATCAGAGCTGCAAAAGACACCCTTTCTGAGAGCCAGTACTTAAATCAGTTAAATCAGTTTAGGTGATTCTATTGGATTTTGCTTTGTGGGCAGCTGTAATCCTAGGTCAAGGAAGATTGGGTGGGATGCTGAAATCATGCAGATTAGCCATCTATCCATTCTGGCAATGGCAATGTTTCCTATGGCAAACATGCTGTGGAAAATGCTGCAGGATAGGGGAAGGAAGACAGTACCAACAAAAAAAATCTCTGCTCCAAGCCCTCTGCAGAGAACTGGATCATTTGTCTCACATCTTCAAATGCCCAAATAGCCCAAGGGTGGAATTAAAATCTAAATCTGTATATTCCATGGCATTTAGAGGTACATTTAGTTATTTCTTTTCTTATATATCATGAACCAGTTGATTGATTCAGAGCTGAGGATTGTTGTATATTAAAGAGCTACAGGACTGAACCCACTGACATTACTGAAAACATTTTAGGATCACTGTACGGAAGACATATATAGATTATTACTAGTAAATGCCAGGTGTGAAATAGATTGCTGTGGGGTTTGAATGAGGAAATGCACTTCAGTTGAGTTATATACCTATAGAACAGCTACTCTTTCAAGGTTGCAACTGAAGTTGTGTAAGATCAGATCCAACTCCAGCATTCTTTGAAGAAGTAATTATTTATACAAACTTCAGAAAGGCTCTTAGAGACTGTTATGGAATTTTTGATTAAAATAAGGCTGAAATGTATGAGGGCCAGAAAAATGACCTGGGAATGTGTGGAACGAAATGTTCTATCCTTCAGCACAGGAGGTGAAAACAGACTAGGTATGAAGGAAGCAGTATAACTCTTCTCAGTTCTTCATGCTTCTCCTGCTGATGGTTAAGCAACACAGAGAAGAAATGTGTTTATTTCAAAGAGAAAAGGAGGAAGAGTGAATAATTTGGCACAATAATAGCCTATGGGTAGTAAATCTTGAGTATGTGAAGTGCCATGGAGTGTCAGATATTGTGAAATATCAGGTTCTATACAATATTTTCGTCTATTGTACATAAAATTCATACATATATTTGACTCAAAGCTCTCTCTGTCTCTTTGCTGCTTATAAAATCAGAATAGTATTGTTTCCTACATGGGCAAGGCTCTTATGAAAACAAATTATTTGTCAAACACACCAGTAACACTGTGATAAGTGCCCACTGAAGGAAAGCCCACCAGCAACTCAATAATTTTGGACATAAGGAATAGGGAGGATAGTTTTGTTCTCCTTATAGAAGATGAAACTAACTGACTTCTTAGCACCAGCAAATGTGTTTGTCCTTTTATCAAGAAAAACATAGTATTTCCCTGGAAAAGAAACATTCTGTAGCTTCTCTTGTGAGCACTGTCAATATTACTCTATGCATTTGTTGCATAGCAAAAAACAAAGGTTAATGGCAAAACAGCTCCTAACAAACAAGGTGGGTGCAGGCACAAATTGGATTTGCCCTTCTGCTGAGCTGAACTGAGACCTTGGTTTGCTATGTGATCATTAAAATTATAAAAGATGTCAAATTTGAGTTTACTTTAAAGATCTGAACATAAGGATATTTCAGCTCAACGATCGATATCATTTCTATGATTAAACTGTTAAAGTAAGCAATTCCACTCTCTCTCCTTAGCTTGGCCTATCAGTCAAAGAAACTTAAGCATGAAGTTTGCTCAGTAATTTTAATATTTGGTCCTATTACACATTCTTGAGACTACCTCAGTTTCTCTGAGATGTTGTCTATCTCCTGGAGTTAAGCTACTAGAATTATCTATGTGTCTGGGTTTCTTTTATTTATTTCTTCTCTTACCATTCTTATTATTGATATCTTCCCTTTGGTGTCATAGGCATTATTCTTTCAGTTTAATTTATTACAGTTACTTTTACATGCCACAAGTTCTCTTTGAAATGACAGCCATCCAAGTTTAAGTCTTTTCAACTTTAGTGAAAACACATATAATGAGGCTGACACTTGGCTCATGTGGTATTAATCTGGTCTCTTGGTCATTTCTTCTGTGTCTCCTGCTGCAGTCTGCTCTGAAAAAGACATATCTGCAGCTGGGGAGTACATAAGATTAACTTCCTCCTCTCTGTGGCTTCTTGCCTCAGACCACACACCAAATAATTCCTCAAAACATTATCCAGATTTGCTTAAAATTCACCATGCTTGCTTTATTCCTTCAGTTGTGCCACACATGCATTTGTAGACTCTGCTTGCAGCTGATTCTGCTTATGAAACAGGAAACATTTTGCAAATATGAGGATTTAGAAAAAAACACTATTGTAAAATATCTATAATATTTTTTTCTGTGGAACTCTTTTGGTTTTGCTGAGTTTATAAATGTACACAGTAGACCAGAAAGGTTAGCAAAAGTAACCTTTTTATTTTTCAAATGCACTCAGTGCCAATCTAGTTTGCAACACAGGCTAAAATCTAGTAACTGCTGTGAGCAAAATGAAATAAATTTAAAAAATGGAATGATAGTGCTTATGTTGAAAAAGATCTTTAATGCTGTCTGAACTATTATATTGAGTAACGATGCAAAAAATGTTGTTGCTGTGTTGATGGGATTGCTCTCTTAGCCGTGGATCTCCAAACCTTAATCATGGTGTAAAATCCTTTAATAGGGAGGCACAGATGTAAAGGGTATGAGTACTTGTGCTCACACACCAACACAGACTCAGGAAGTGTCTGTAAGGATAAGCAGGAAAAGCAATACATGAAAACATCTCACTACTATCTGTTACCTTGTGGTTAGTATAATAAGTTATAGCTGGGGTTACCAGACACTTCTCATTAAGTCCATGTGGGAATGGGAACATACTGTTGGTGTTTGAATAAACAGCAGTCTTGAATATTCTAACATTCATATTGTTGGCTTTTCAACTAAATATCTTTTAATAGTAGTTTTGGAATCTTTTTTTCTCTCAGTACATGAAATCTAATCATTTTCAAAAATAGTTCATTGTAAGACCACTCGCCGCATCACACTTTTTGCTTAGTACTTAGTCATAAATACATATAACCTCTTTGTTCACAGATGTATATTATGTCCCAAGCTATGGCTTTTCTGCATGAAAAACTACTGTTGCACACTCCCTGACATACTGATATTGCAAAAGTAGCTTTCATGATGGTGCATGTAATGTATTTCATAAAATTAAGTTTCCTTAGAATCTGTGAAGGCTCTAAGCACACTTATATTTTCATATCTAATCCTTGAGTAGCTAATGCCATGAGAGCCTCCAAGGCCTTACTCTACCAGGTTTATGATGTAAAACCTCTCATGATGTACATGTTGTAAATAATTAGAAATCTCCATTATTGCATTATTTGAATACATGGGATTAATCCTCCAGGAGGACTGTGGCATATGGAACCTTACCCAACAGAGCATGACAAATGCTAGAGACTTGTAGTTATCTTAAAATGATCTCAAAGTTTAGTCCTTTAAAGAACTTATCTCTTCCTCTAGTTCCAATAAATACCTCACTAATGAATTCTAGTTAAGATGACCTTGTAGCAGATTTTCTTTTTGGTTGGTTGGCTTGGGTTTTTGTTGTTGTTTTTTTGGGGTTTTTTTTTTTGTTTTTTTTTTTTTTTGGTTTTTTTTTTTGCATTCCTCGTCCAAATGGTAGATTTGTTTTCTGATTTTTAAGGAGAGCTTATAATCACAAGTCATATGTCACAAACCACTAAAAGTGTCAAAATCTTACAGCAGGCCTTTGGTGGCTTGTTAATCTCTCTTCCCCCACTCACCCCTCCTGTTTTTTTTTTAAAGGAAACAGACTAATTCACTTAAACATAATGAGAGCCATGCCTGCCATAGCCTACTTTTTAAACAGTGTCAGTTCAAGTAAGATCTGTCTTATTTCTTCACCTTTTTCTTGACTCCACCAATTAAACAGAAAGCTGAAAAATATGAGTTTTTATGGCAGCACTATTTCAAATGTCAAATGAGAAACGGAAGATTCCATTTTCATAGCAGAAGAATATGCCAGTATCATGGTGCAGAAGTTTTTCTTTTCACTGGAGCCCCTCCTTACAAATTACCATCAGCAACATGCAAAAGACAAACCTCTATGCTAAACAGAGAGCAAATGTATGTCTAACCTCTTGCCCCTGTTTTTCTAATTGGCTTCCATTAGGGACCAAAAACGAAAATGCCTCTAAACAAAAATAAGTGGTAAGGTAAGGTAAACTTTTCAACTGCATTATAGCTCTCTATAGAATGACAGTATTACAAAGCCCAGCAGGCTGCTTTACTGCAGTGATACTTCCACACTTGAAGCACCAGCTCTAAGTGTGTTTTTCACTCAAAATTGTGGTAGAAATTTTCTTGAGTTGCAGCAAAATTTAAAGTAACATGTACTAAAACACTCAATTCTTAAAGAAAATCTATAAATATTGTGGTATAGAGCTTAGTGTTCAGTGTTAGACAAATTTATCTCCATTAGATTGGCTAACCAAACCTTGAAATACAGCTATATTATTCTCTCCTTTTCAGAGTATTTTAAAGACCTGGATTTTTTTCTCTTTAATTTTAGTCAGGTTTAATCCACACAAAAACCCTGGATTGATTATTTCACTTTGTTCCTAATTTTATGTTCACAATACAAAGGGTGATGTTAATGTTCTTTATAGAAATGGTAATTCTTAACTGTTTTGTTTTTATAGTAGATTATGTCTGCAACATAGATGTACACCTATGAGAGAATAAATGGTGACTTTAACACTAATTAAAAATAAAGGAAGTAGAAAAGTTTACAGAAGTGATTGGAAATGGGTGATAAAAATCTGTCTAGAGACAGAGATCTTAGAAGATAACTTATCCTGCTAAGAACCCAACAACCACTGGACATGAGAAAATTAAAAATTTTTTGGAAGCAAGTTGTCACTAATGAGAAAAGCCTAGGCTCTACAGATAATACATAAGCTATTCTTAGGAAGATACAAGTTTGAAAACTTAACTTGTTTTATGATTAAAGGTAAATATTTTAAGTACTGCTAATTTTAATCACCACTGATATCAGCTGCCCTTCCAAGGGTGCACTGTTTGAAAACCATCAGATCTTGCATATGGATTCTAAATTCAAAATTTTAATTACTTCCTAGTCACATTCTTAAGCTTCTGTGGAGGGGTTAATGCTGAAGAGATGTAACTGAAGAAGCATCCAGGAACAAAAGAAAATTGCCTACAGAAAGAAAGGAAAACTAGGTCTGATATTTAAAAAAAATGAAGACAAACTAGTTGCTAAGATAGTTAGACAACCAGAACTCTGGGAAGCTTTTAACAGTTGTAGAGGAGAAGCCCTCCAGCAATCTGTGCTAACTCTTCTACTGAAGTTTACTAAATCTCATCAGCTTGTGTGAGCAGTCCATAATTTCCCTTATGCAAAGCCACCCAGTTTAAATCCTGGCTTAAATGCAAGATACTGTCTAAAGCCAAGTGTATACTGTAGTGTATGGAGAGCAGCTAAACAACATCTGGGGATGATGGTGAACAGCTGGAGATCGGCTTTTCTGCCAGTGCAGGAAAGATCACAGGATCACAGAATGGCCAGGGTTGGAAGGGACCTCAAGGATCATGAATCTCCAACCCCCCTGCCTCATGCAGGGCCACCAGCCTCCCCATTTAATACCAGATCAGGCTGCCCAGGGCCCCATCCAATTTGGCCTTGAACACCTCCAGGGATGGGGCATCTGCAACCTCTATGGGCAGCCTGTGCCAGCACCTCACCACTCTCTCTGTAAAGAATTTTCCCATCATTGTCATTCCTGCTTAAATCAGACACACTGGAATTTCTAAGACTTATCAGCAGCTGAGACCAAAAAGTGAGACAGTGAGATTAGACTCCATGTTGTATCCAGGAAGAATTTGACAGAATTTTACAGAAGAAATTTTAAGTCCTTTGAAATATCTGGTGCTGCCTTTGAGGGAGCACATCTAGACTTTTTTATTCTTTAGTCGTGACTCATAACAGAGACTCCAGACTTTTTAGAAGGAAAAAAGTAAAGAGAGTGCTAACAGCACTGTCATCTGTTATAAAATCACCAGAATCATTTATATTTTCAACAGAGAGGACTAGAGTTTTGACCCTGTGTCTGAGTGCACCAGTCCAGAATCTCAGTTATGCATTCCTCATATTTCTTTCAAATTGGCAAGGCAAAATAGGCAATCTTTTTCACACTGGGATTTCAGTTTCTGTCAAGAGAATCATTTCATCTTGTAAAAGTACTAATACCACCTTAGAACCTAGTGCAGACAAAAATATCAGTTTATTTTATGGGTTGTGCCAATCCTAGAAGAGGTTACAGATGTCAGCTTTGCAGAAGGCTAAAATAGCCAAAGGAAAAGGTCAGTTGTGGGATAAAGAGGAAAAGGAAATTAAAACAGAGTTCTTTGTACTGCAAGCTGCAGAATAACTGGTGGGGAAGCAGGAGCACTCTGAATTCACACGATAAACTCATCTGTTTTGTCCAACAACTACCTTGGAAATTATCTTCTCTTTATCTGCATAAACTTCAAAGCCAAAACACTAATATTGGAACCATTTCTACTGGACAGCTTCAACAGGCAACTTCTATGAAGCAGCAGTCTATGCGGTATCAGCAACATCTTTACTACAGCTCCAGATCACTCCCTCATCCGTCCGCCTGATGGGCACTTCCAGATGGCCTCTCCCACCTGCCATTTTTGGCAGTCTGAGAGCTGTATATTTGGAAGAAGTGATTTTGTGGTTCTTTGCCTAGAGCAGGGAAGTTCTGCAAAGCCATGTAACATGTTGCTAGTGAATTTATAGTATCAAAAATTTATCTACATATCTTTCTCTGGCATCTTCTTTTGCATCATCTATGTGGCTTACTGCAACTGGGGTGTTCTGCTGTGTGCACAGTCCCACCATAGGCATTGGTCAGTGTGTGTGTCTGTTAAATAAAGATGGGTCAAGGCATGAGAATGCAGGACCAGAGAAAACCTGAGAATCCTAATGAAGCCTCCCTTATCACCGGTATTTGTCATATAAATCTCAGAATTTTAACAAGTTCCATTAACAACAGATAGATTCTGCTCATGGTATGCCTTAGCTGGCTGTTAGGGGGGAGAGAAACGAGGGGTTTGGTGCCTATAGAGGGAATTCTAGCTCTGAATGGTTCTGTATAAACATGCTTTTTTTCCTTGTTAGATTTTGTTTTCATTCTTCTGCCCTCTATAACTGCTTCTAGGAGCCTGATCTGAAACCTGCACACCCATATTCCAGGCCAGGTTTAGTCCTCAGTGTTCAGGACTCACACAAACAGTTCCTCACTTCTGCATGAAATTACTACTAAGACCTCTAATAATGCCAAAACTAGCAAATCTCTTAGACAGGCTTTACATTTGTTGTGTTGCAAATACTGCTCTCTACCCAACAAATGAAAGAAATGTGGACATAGAAATGGATCTGGCTTATGTTAACTGGGCACAGAGTTGAAAATGCTAAAGTTAAAATGTTAAGAGTGATGTGATGGTAAGAATATAGCTAATGTACACAAAGGCGAACCATTAATTTATCACACAGCATTTTATTCCTCTTGATTCAGCATATGAGGTTTCATTTAAATTCAAAAGGGATGGCTTATGGATGGTTTTGGGAAGGAACTAATTTTTCATGCTTTCTGAAAGATGTTGAGATGCCAAAGCATTTTCCACTCACAAAATAAGTGTTATCATAGTTTTAAGAAAGTTAAATTGAAAATCATACTGAAATCCGTTATTTCTGTGAGAAATAAAGTGAAATAAGATGTTACAATTTTGAATGAAATAATGTTTAGTCATAAAAATTATACATATAGGTTATTTTGAAATAAGGAAGAAATTGGGGAGTAAACAGATAAAAATTCAGAAGTCATTTGCCAATGTAATCAATTTCTTTGCTAAACACAGAAAAAATCTATGTTATCTTTTGTACAGGGCTGTGCTGATGTTCTTGATCCAGCCAGGCAGTTTGATTATGCATAAAATACTTAAGCTAATGATGTTTGAGGCTCCAACGTCTGTATAACTGAAGGAACAGAGAGTTCCAGCTAGTCCTTAGGTATCTTTGGCTCCTAAGAGTTATTGAATCACTGAATTATAAACAGCAGAAAACTGGGGTGCATGCCACTAGTGACCTACTGCTGTGCACAGAGCCCTTGATTTCTGCACAGAAACTTGTCTACAGGTCACTATCTCTGTCACACAAATAGAAGGGAAGAGACTGATCTTTACCTCCCTGGCTTCATTCCATTCTGTTATCAGTGATTTTAAGGTAATCATTAGGAACTATGCTGTCTTCTCCTCATGACATTTTTTCAGGCGAGAAGGCAACAGCCATTAGTTCTGGATATAGTAAAGGCTGAGGAACCAGGACATTTTTCAAGAAGATATGTGTCTAGAAAAATTTACCTTTGATAAAATCCAAACTGGTCTCCTGCTTCTGTGTCAAGGAAGGATGAGAGCAATGTGCTGGGTTTTGTTTTCTTCCCATATTGTGACAGACCCTTTCACTACAGTATTTCCCAAAGCCTTTAGGTATAATTTCACTTGTTCCTGACATCCTAAGATAGATATATCAACCGGAGTTATTCTTAGCACTTTCCTGATGCATCAAAATGTCACAGAATATGTTTGGACCACTGCATCTGATATATGGAGATAATGGGCACCACATGAAAATGTTTTTCTGTTCTTTTCCTTTACTGTCTGCATGTCTGGCTTTAATCAGTGACTTCTCTGTGAATTGCTGCAATTGGGCCTGAACAAGTACTGTGCTTTCCTCTGATACGGAACTGTAGATTATAGGTGAAACTGCATTAAGAGGCTTCAGAGGTTAATTATGTCTGAAAGTTTTCAGTACTATCCATATCAATTGGCACTCTCAATACATAAACAAATTAAGCAGAAGCTATTAGCTGCTGTTGTCCATTCCCTGCTCTGTCTGCTTGAGTTTTAAAGACTTCATACATAGATGTGTATTTTGGTTGATTAATGGATGCATTCAAATAAGGTTAGTCAGCTGCATGTACTGTATGTGTATATACACAGGGACAAATACTCCTACATATCCTCTAAATATGTAGCACCTACAGTCTTTTACATCTACTTTTTACTTTTGTATTTGAAGTAACTTTTTTTCTTTTTTATTTTTTTAATAATCCCTTGAAGTAATTTAGGTAGAACACCTGCATATGTTCTGCTTTCCAATAATTTCTGACATTCTGTAATCACATTTCACTAGTTTAAAACCAGTTTTTGTCTGTTCACCCATGAAAATTTATAGACCCAGAAGCTAACTTTCATTGGGAAAATAGTAAAAACTGATTAAACAGAAAGTGTTTTCAGGAGTGTAGCATAAACATTCTAGTAAACATTGCTCTTTTAAACATAATCCTTGCAGATTTTTAGATAAAAACAGAAAGCATACGTTTTTCAAACAAAAAGTGTTCCTGAGAACAATCATAACTCCTTTAATGCTGTTTCATTTCAATCCAAACTTGTTGAAATCAATGATCTCCTATGTAAAATGGAGAAAGGAATGTGTAAGTACCTACTTCCCTCTGTCTCTTTTTATGATGTTTTCTTACATTCTAACAGCAATTTCCTTAATCTTTTTGAAGAGAAGAGGCAGCTTTATGCTTTGGAGAATGCAGGAACAAGTTGAGGAAGGGTTGGAAGGTCAGCCAGTGAGCTTAAAGCGTGGCAATTCACTTCTGTCTCACCTCATTCCTGCTTCTTCAGAGCAGCAGCACAATAATCTTTTACATCTGTTTGATATGGCCCGTATGCTTGAAGCAACTTGGACATTGCTTGCATAGGAGCTGTCTTGAATTTGCCTATATGAGATCACTGAAAAAAAAATCATAGGACACTCAAGGAATTCTCCAGGTTGTTACATTTAATTACTAGTATTTCTAAGGAATTCTTTTGTACCTAAAATAATTGGATCATCATTTTTTTTTAAGTGGATTAGATATAAAAATATAATGTAAAACAGCCATTACATTGAGATATGATGTGGGACATTTTTAGCTGTCAAAATGTGCTTAGAAATGTATAACAAATGCCGGCACGATACTGTGAATTGTGAAAAGGAAAAGACACAAATTCTGCTGTTTGCTGTTGCCAGTAAATGTCTACTTTTGTTTAGACATTATTACTACAAAAGCCAAGATAAGGCTGATTTGCCAAATGTTGCATTGTGCTGTCCAACTTCAATTTTAAATTAGAATATACATGTGCCAAAAATTATGTTTATATCATCTAGTGTGTTGTGTAATAAGAGTGCTAGGTAGTTCAGTTAATGAAATTATTGAAATTTTGCAGTGGTGCTAAATCAAATTTTGATTTTTTAAAAAGACAGCTTGGAAACACTGTGCTTTAGAATGGAATTGTCTAAAGAGACATTTTTATTCCATGCAAGCAATAATCTGTGTTGCCAGCTTCCTTTACGTACAGGTGAGATGTTACTGTTCCTTATACAGTAGGAAAACAATCTTTTAGCCCATTGTGCAAGTTGAAATAAAAGAATTAAATATTCAGCAGTTGAAGACGGACCATGGGTATTAGCATATCTAATTATGCAGCCTTTTCCATTTTAAATCAAAACTCTATTGTAGTCACTTTGATAATTTTCTAGTGGGTATCACTTAGAAGGAGAAGTTTGCAGGATCAGCTTTGATCTCCTTGGATGTTTCCAAGACGGTTTCACTTGTGCAAAATCTGCACACGCCAGCTATTGTGAGTTATGTTTTTTGTTTATTTTTCCATTATCAAGATGACCAGTGAGATGTTTCATAAGTAGTATTTTGATTAAGAGTGTGGCAAACAAGCTCCATTCGTCCCTTGTTTGGTTTGACACCATTCATGGATGTTAACACTTAATTAGTCATTGTCCGATCTGAGGAATGTGAGTAGCTTGTTGTTTTTGTTTGTTTATTCCATCTCATCAGTAAGTAGAGCAGCATAAGATGTATCCTGAAACAGAATGTGATGTGAAATACCCGTGATGAAAAATTGCTTGTTATGGGTAACAGAACTTAAACCATTGTACCATTCTGAAATTCATGTTGACTGTACAATGATAGACAACACATTTCTAAATTACATATCAGAAAAAAAGATTGAAACTAGCTTGGAATATCAAAAATTTGAAAATTAAATTAAACTGTCATCTAGGAAAAAAGAAATTGAGGTCAGTATTTGAAAACATGATGTATTTAAGCCAGTTTCAAATAAATCAACAACTGTAGTTGTAAAGGGCTCGTGCAATTGTTTTGATGTCAGTCTAAATGTACACCACCCATTCTTCCAAGTATTAGCTTTCCTGTTGGGTTTTACTGGATAAAATTGTTTAAAGCAAATTCAAGTTTTAGAAAGATTTCCACATAGAAAAAAATACCAACCCTGTTGTCTTTTGCGAGGTTTATATGAACACTTGCAACAAGTCGATCCTAAAATGGTCCTTACAGTCAAGATCTACTATGCCTCAGTTTCTGGTTTTATCATGAATATTCCAGTTGTTACATGATAGGTGACATTTTCTTTCCCTTTTAATCCTTATTTTGAGGCAGCAACAAGCAAGGAGGCAGGCAAAAGTGTTTTAAGGCAGTACTTGCATTAAAACCCAAGCCAAATCTTGACTGCTTGTATTTGTATGAAATCTTTACCTCTGCATGTATTTTAAATTAAAAGAAATTTAATATCTTTATGCTGCAAGCTAAGCCTTTGGGCATACATTGATCGTGTCCAAATGTGTAAAGTTTTTCACAGATTCAAGCATTTATAAATGCTATCCAGAAAGATATGCCAAGTAATTTCACTTATCTCTCATATATTGCAAGAATATAGTTAGGAGTGAATAAAAAAAGGTGAGGTAAGGCCCAGAACAATAAGAAAGAGAGATTTGATTATTAAAATTATTTTAAAAATGCTAACATGCTTGTCAATACATTAGTATTTTCTATCAGACATATTTATGTAAACAAGATAGCCAGGTCTGACTGCCCAGCTGTTGGAAAGTATTAGGTGCCTAGTGGCATTATGAATGTAATTGTGAAGCCATTGGAGTCAAAGAGTGTGTGTTTGTTTGTGTACAAACAAGATTTATTAATGGATGTTATCCTACTCAGGGTGGTTTCCTGGAAATAATTTTTTGGATTTGTTTTTGTTCTTACTAGTTGTTCATTTAGCCTGTTACCTAGCTATCTGGTTTTGTTCTTATTAATGCTGTTTTTTTGCCTAAATAGTGCATGAACACATTGCAAGGGAGTTGGAGGAAGGACTTGCAGTTATTGGCAGAAGTTAGCCACATGAAATAAAAGGGCATTTCTGTTAGAAACCTGGCTTCAGCTAGTGTATGCCTAACCACTGCTCAGTCTAATGAATAGCAATGGAGATTAGTATTACGAAGTGCAGGGAATCATCAAAGGTAATAAAATTGAGATCAGACCAAAGCAGCATCTGGGAGTGAAGTTTTAAGTAGCAGACAGGAATGCATACTAATTACTGGATTGTTAATATGTTGCATATGTTGGTTGAATGGAGATGGTGTGACTAAGGGCAGGCAGTAGCAGAGCCAGTAGCCCTGGATTTTATCCATCACAGATTCTGTATTAAAACTCCAGCTGTTTTATAACTTTCCTAATACGACATATTCCCATGCAAAACCTGTCTGTGTAACTGAGCACACCACTTCTTTCAGATGTCACCAAATTTATGTAACAGCCGAGGACCATTTGGCTTCCTGCTAGACTGGATTGAAAGCTTAGAAAAGACAGCTGGACAGTGTTTCACTGCTACTAAAATATTTGCACTGTATACATCAGATACTCAAGTTCATCACTGTGCATTGATGGCTTCTTTCCTACACACACAGTAGGAATTTTGCAGCATTGCCTTCAAACCCCAGTATTCTAGGGTGTCTTTTATCCTTACAGAAGATGGCCGTCGAATATATTCTTCCTTTTTAAAGATCAGAAATCTGTGGAGAAAGTATTATTTTCTTTTCTCTATAAGGTGTGACAAGGAAATTCATGGCAAGAACACTTCAGCAGCCTGAATTTTATATGTATAGTATTTGATGTACCAAAGCCATGAAAAAAAAAAAAAAAAAAAAAAAAAAAAAAAGCAATATTAAAGATATTAAATATTAAATTGTTAAGCTGGATTATATTTGCTATTTATATTTCCAATTTTCAAAACTATTGCAAAATAAGTTAATTAATGTACTGGAGGCATAGGAACCATTGAAAGTCCTCTAGAGATTTGCATGTGATGAAGCAGAATAATATAATCGGCTTCCGTCTGCAAGATAAATAACAGTGCATATTAGCTGGAGCAGTAATGTAGTCAGTGAACCCATCATTTTTTTTCCATGAAGTCTTCAAAATTTCACATCAGTAACTGTTTAAAGTGTGGAAAATCACCTGTTATCATCAATGCTTTTTGCATCTTAGTTTGTGCTCAGTACTGACTCCAGATTTCCTCTGGCTATCTGCTAGCAATGGAAGATAACAAGGTTATGGCAGATGTAAAGGGAGCTGGTCTCTTCACACCTTATAAAGTCCTTATGGAAAACTTGCAATTCACATGATAGCTCAAATTTTATTTTCTTGTTAGGGAAATTCACTTATTTTTCACTTGTAAGAAATGGAATTTGTCAAGGGCATTTCCAGGCTCAGGATCAAATACTTAATGGACAGTCTGCTAAAGAAGTTTTCATGTGAAGTTGTCATCAGTCCGATGAAAACTTTTCATTCAAGTGAGTGAGAGAGGCACTGAAGGACCACATCAACATCTCTTTGACATGGAAATGGAATTCCATTTGTGAAATGGTCAGTAGTGTGTGGTCGGAACAGCTACATTTTGTTGTGCCTCTGTCACAGGGCCATCAATAAAGAAAGGAACCAATCACAAGCCACCACTTTGGTTATGGTGGATTGTAACAGGTCCATGATATATGAGATACCCTCACTTCCATACTAAGAAATCCAATGACATGATGCTGTCACACTACAAAATTTGCATTTAAAAAGAGAAATCAGAAGTGTGCATTAGCTCTTCAGAGCTCTGTCCACTCTCCTCTATGATATTTTTGCCAGGCTACCACTACTCTGATTATATTTTTAATGTTCTTATTTTATTTGCAGACTCTAGCAGTCATAAGGTTTTATGTTGGATTTTTGTTGTTGGTTCACTGTTGTTTTTCTAAATCTGTGGGTTTAGAAACACATCTTTTCATTATCTGTTTTATTTTATAATATATTTTACTGGGGACACAAATACTATCTGGTCTGATTCCACTGGTAGCAGTGGCTTAGTAAGCCTCATTGGTGCAGAGTGGGAACACTTTTGAAATCTTGAAATGTTTCCTGGGTAGAGAAATTGTTTCCCACCCAGCTGTCTTGCTAGCAGTCACATATTTATCCATGGAATCCCCATATGGCTTTGTGGGTGGTAATGTGTAGAGGGCAGCTTTCCCACCACAGCAGTTTTCCTCAGTACAGATTTATTTCTCTTTTGCTCTGCGGAGTTTTCAATCTTAATCACTGCTAAACTTAGGCCTGGTATTTGTAGGCCAATATTAACCGTATGAGGAAATAGCCTATGTTGAACCTTACAGCTCCTTGGATACCCATTTGTTACTTTTTGTCTTTAAAATTGGATAATTATTTTGAAAGTTTCCTCATCCTGACTTGAGGCAGAATAGCATGGACAAAATCCTGGCACCAATACTTTCATTGCAAACTCCAGCCTGGAAGCAAATTGTTGACTCTCTGAGGGTTGAAAACCTCAGCCATGCAGAGAGCAGAGAAGACCCAACAAAAGCAGAGTCCTCTGGCTGACTCCTGCACATGAGAGCAGTGCAGTGCTCTGCACACATAGCAAGGGGCAGGCAGAAGTCAAATTCTGGCATTCTTGTCAGGTTGCAATCTACACTGCTCAGTACATAATTTATTGCACAAAATTATGAGAGCAACATGGTCATTTGAAATTGATAAATGCTAGTTTGAAAATGCCTTCCATTATATAAAGATTGGCCAGACCGAATAGAGTGTCATATACCTTACTATGTTAACATATGAATTGAAATGTGGAATTTGAGATATGTGTCTGTCTTTTGTTATTATTAAGCTATAAGGGGCTGAAAAGCCTTTTGGTCCTAATTCAGTATTGCAGACCTCAGTTCAGAAGGTGCCTCTCTGAAAAAATACCTCTTATTTTCTTACTTGGAAGAGATATTGTTCTTACATCGTGGGAGAAAAGGGGAAGAGTAAGGTATCATTCCTACTTACAGTCCCCACTTGTGACCTAGGGAGTCATTTAACACACAGCATTGTCCTTCACTGCAGACTGGTTTCCACTGCAATCTCAAATGCTGTGGCTGGAGAGAGCAGAGAATCACCTTTGCTTCTCTTGAAATTTGCGCTAAGTACCTTCCTGCCAAATGAGGCCTAAGGGAACTGTAGTCATCAATGTGTTAAGAATTTTGCTTTGTTCTATGGAATTCCTTGGAGATTTCACCCCCACAGATGAAAATTCTTTCTAAAAAAAATAGCCTTTAATAATATGGTATGATGTTGAAATGTAAAATCTATTAGAAGTGTTTCATAGAAAACCTAACAATGGCACACCAATGTGCATGATCTGGCATAAGTTTGGATTTTTGTTTCTAAGTTTGTTTTCAAAGTATTTTGCTATTTTTGCAGCTTAAAGTAACATGTGTACTGACTGTGTACTTTCTACTAGGTGGACCTAATCTGACATCTCAGTATGTTTTGTTATTTCATAAATGACTATTCTAATGGAAGTAGAAACAAAACAGGAGGAAAGAGTTAAGTCTTAACTCTAAATGAAAGTCCTAAACATTATCTTTCATACCATTCAAATGATGCCATTCAGGTTTTCTTTGGTGGGTACTGGTTAAGAGAAAAAAGATGAAAAAGAAAGCAAGTTAGTAGGACCATGTACACTAAAACAAATCAGTTGTAATTCACCATTCTTTTCATCTTGGCTCAAGTCGAGTTGTCCTTACAGTCACAAGCACTAGTAAACTGAAGCTGGGTTTTAAAACTAAGTATAATTATGTTATACTTATATACATATATATATATATAGCCAGCATCTAGTGAATTCAGCTTCCTTTTTCCTAGTAAAGTAGCAAGCAAAACAAAATTAATTTTCTGCTGTTGCTTTTGAAAAAAAAAAAAAATAGCTTACCCTAAATTGTGGATGTTATTTGCAAGCCAGGAGGCATCCATATAAGCTCTCTTTTACTGTAAAATTATGCCAATTCAGTTTTCTCATGGAAAGTAGTTCTCAGGTTTTGAAAGTATTCATCCTGAAGGATGCCAGGCTGTTCTTTCCCTATTTCTATTTGGTTGGTGTTTTTTTAAAATATTTTCTTTGTGTGAAGAAATAGTTTACAGGATCATAATGGAATGGTTGCTTTGCAGGTTAATGGATGAGCACTTACAAAAGCACAGTCACAGCACAAATGTTATCTTTAACTCATGTCCTTGAGAACTGGAAGGAAAAGAGAGGAGGGAAGAAGCCATGTTTGTAAAATGAGAAATTTGCTACAATTTAGGAAAAAAAAAGTTTCACTTGTGTAATTACAGGTTTACTTTAAAAGAAGATTCTGTAAGTGCAATCTGCTCAGGAACAAGGATGCATGTTGGATGAAAGGGATGGGAAGACTTTCCTGGTACAAACTCCAAGAATTAGATTGAACTTATGAAACATGAAAAAAGGGCCCTGACAATGGATTTGCTTGAATAATGTAATGATAGTATATTAGAAAACACATTTTAATTGTAAACAAGAATTTCAGCCATTAATGCTTGCATATGAGTCAGTACACCTTTTTCAGAAGAAAAATCCTCAAAATAACAACTTGTTACTTTTTGTTGTTGTTGTTCAAACAGTTTTTACTCATCTTCTTTTTGCCACCCCAAAGAGCGCCCATTTAAATCCAAGCCAACCCTTTTCTCTGTCACGTAAGTCAAAATTATCTTGTGACACTGTGGTGCAATGCCTTATCAGTAATAAAATATATTGCTTTCATTTTCTTTTCTAAGTTGGTAAATGTTGGTTTTCTGACAGAAAAAAAGTCAGTATCACATCCTCAGGGGACTTTGTGCATCTGTTCTTTGTATTACGCTACATTAAGAAAGTGGTAGATGGTGTTGTTTTTCCCCCTCAAATCAGCAGCAGTTTTGCTATTGAATTCATTGGCAGAAGGGATAGTTTACGTTTCACCAGAGTAGAAACTGCTGATTTCTGAAAGAGAATGGGATTTTTAAAGCAACACTTGAACTACCTTTCACAGTCTTCATGTGCTTGGTGTCATACTAATTTTACGTCATGCAGTTTTATGCATTTTGACAAAATACTACTCAGGATAAAACTCATGGGCAGAGGCATTCCTATGGATCTTCTTGGTGTGTAGCAAATCCTAGCTGACAGAATACTTCACTAGCAGCATGGAAACTAACAATTTAACCCACATTCTTGGGTGCCATATATCCAGGCTGATTTATCTTTGTTGAAATTGCTGAGGTTCCTTTTTGTGTGTGCGTTTCTTTATTTTTAAGTAGCCTCTTAATTTTGAGTAACAGATAGAAATAATGAAGAAAAGTATGTTTGGGACATTTGTTCTTTTTGGAATACTGGCATTGTTCAGTGAGTGACAGAAGCTCTGGGTATCTGCATTTGAAAGTCAAATGCAAAACTCCAGAATGAAAACTTGATTATTTTGTTAAGTAACATCAATAACTTTACATATCACACCACTCACAAAATTGAAACAACTCAATATCCAATAAACTTAATAAAAGATAATATCTACCCCTCAAAAAAAATCAACTTAAGGCCCCAGTGAGGTGCAAGAGAAATCACTCTATTGATTTCAGTGAAACACTTTTACATCAAGTAGAAGAGCATTTGATCCTCTTATTCTTCTCAGTTGCACAAGTTCTTGCTAGCATTTGTAAGTGAGAAAGGCTTGAGAGTATTTTTGTGGGTTTTTGGTATTCAAATATTTCCCTTTAAATGGTGAAATAGGAAATGCCTCTTTGCTTATGTTTCCTGAGTGCTGTTGATAGAGAGATTATCGTTCTCATTTTCTTGAATAAAAATCTATCCTTCCTAGTAGATTGATAAAAAACAATGTTAACTGTATCTGGCACAGATATAGTTGATCAGCAACATAAATTCCTATGTAGTTACGGTGTTTTTTATTTTACAGAAGTATTCTCTGTTGTGTGTGTATATTTTCAGATTGTGATAAAGTAGTATTTATCCTGATTGAGAATTGAATTTGAGTTGCAGAGAAATGGACTTCACTGTGATATGCGCAATTAAGGGAGTTGGGAAGTTCGTAAAAGTGTTTCCACCAACCACAGTGAACTTAAAATCCAGACACTATTGAATGTCAAATTAAAGATGCCTTATTTCTTAAGTTACTCAAATATACTGCCCTGCACTTTGGTTCACAGATGAAGGATAACAGCAGTTAATTTCAATGCAAGAGTTTCAGTTCTCTTGTGAAAACCAGTATTTTATAAGACAGAGTTTTGTCCCTGTATTATTAAAATGTAGTGCTAAAAGTAGACACTTGTTCCTGCTCAGCTGTAACCTTTGTAAGAAGGAAAATCTGTCAAATATACAGCTAACTTTAATTTCCCAAGTCCTACTCCCTGCCTGAAATTTTAAAGGGAAGTTTTCAAATCAGTTTTAAATGTAATTCCAGATAAGGTAACTTCTAACGTTGTTGTCCTGGCAGAATATTTATTATAAGTAGAGCTAATAATCAAAATGTGTTTTAGCTTAGGTAAAAGCTTGGAAAGGCCAGAGATTGTTATATTCCTTTCTCTCAGAGTATCCCAGAAGATTCCCATTCTATGTTCCAAACTTTAATGATCCATAAAAATTACTGTATGCTTGGGATGGATGACAAAGTATCCAGTTTCTTACTTTGCCTCTGAGACAAGCATGCACCCTCCTGAAAAATAGCAATTTCAGCATAACTTTGAACTTATCCTTGACAGCATCTTATTCTGAATGCAGTTTTGTCTCAAAGGGCCCTAGTGGACACATGGTTGCCCTCAAAGATTTAGGTCTTATTGACATCTGGAGATGATCTCACTGTGATCGCTCTCTCTCATCTTCCACCAATCTTCCCTCATAGAATTTCCAACTCATTTTTCTCATGCAGGTATTATTATGCCCAGAATTCATCTATGCAGTATTTTTGCCTCCTCAAAGAAATGGTAATAGCATGAAGTTATGATTCACTGTACAGAGTCTGTTAGCATGAATTCTGAAAACTGTTTTCTTCAGAAAGCTTTGCTTGGGCTCTGCTAGCCATGTTAGTCTTCACTGATCATTACTACTTCATCTTTCATAGCTGCCCTTGCTATTTCTTGTCTGCTTCTTCTCACCTTTCTCAGACTTTCAAAAATCTGTTGAAGTTATTATGCCATTCTTTCCAATCTCTGCTTTTCATTTGTAGATAGTAACACTCACAAAAAGCTGTTGCAAGTTAATCAAATCACACAATCACAATGTTAACTTGTGCTTGTTTGTCCTATTCATTGCTTTTCACAATATGTGTGTAGAATGGAAACTCTGGGGGTGAGAGTCAATTGAAGAACAAGCATGGATGCACAACTTTGCAAATGAGTCAATAGATACTGAATGAGATCTCCAAGCACCACTACAGCTAAATAGAAATTCTTCATCTTTGTGTAATATCTTTATATTTTCATCTTTGTATATTATATACACTTTATCTATGTATATTAAGTTCAGCTTAAGTAGATTTAGAACTTAAAGGGAATTGTTTTCTCTTGTTTTTCTTTCTTGCTTCTTAGTGTTTATCCTAAGAATAGAAACACACTTTGCATTTGCATGGCTCAATTTTATGAAGAGACCAAGTCTGCAGTTTCACTTACACAGATGACAAACAAGGACAGGCTGTGTCTCTTCACAGTGTCCTCCTGTTTGTATAGCATATCAATTATTGTTTTCCAAAAATAAGATTATCTAAAAATTATGTGACTGTTCACCTACATAAGAGTTCTCTGTCAGTGTATCAAAGCAGGAAGATGAAGAGTAACCCCTGAATTATATTAATACATAAGATGAATAATGATTAAGAGGCAGAGAAGTAAAAACTGATCCTCTTTAAAATTTTGCTGGAATTCATATTTTTTAACTGAAATACAGGAGATTTTTGACATGTGCTTTCAACAAAAATCTAAGCAAGAATTATCAGTTTATGAGCTGCAGATATGATGAATTTGCTTCATATAATAAATAACTCAGCTATCTTATTCCTCTTTGTATTAGCATGATTGAAGGCAACCAGCAAAAATATTCAATTTGAAACAATCATTTTGTATTTATTGCATTTAGTTATTCTGTTGATTCTTACTGCTTGGTATTGTTTAACACTGTCCTTTGCTAACCACAAAGTATATGCAGACATTTCTATGTGTAATTATACGACTTAATGAACAATTCTTCAATTTTTTTTTCTTTTTGCTTTTGCTAGAAAATTGTGGATGATAAGTTAGTTATTTACAAGATAATTATTTACATATGGCTTTTCGTCAAGCAACATTTGGAAAGAAATTAGCATGTAACTAAAATTTCAAAAAACAATTTAACATTGTTTTGTTAGTTAAATTACATTAAATGACATTATGTTGGAAGCATAAGAAGTAATTTGTCAAAACATGCTTCGCATTTGGTATGAACTGATTTATTAAGCCAAGGAGTGTACGCAGTTAGTATACTGAACTGATTGTTTCTTGTTACCATTTCCTTTAATTTTTCAGAAGTAGTAGAACTCGTCTTCTGACACCTTGTTTTTAATCATCAGTTTCCTTCCTGTTAAAAATTTGACTTTCTTTCAAAACCCCAACCATTTTTTAACTTGTAATGGATGACTTACTTATCTGAGTAAGCTGAGAGAGTCATAAGAAGTTATTTGCCCTGTTAAAATTCTGATGCAAAATATTTCATCCAAGTTGCTGACCTCTAACTTTATTAGCAAATGTACTACTTCACTTATTATAATGAATTTAACTATCAGATTTACTATGTTGTTATAAAGCTGAACATTCCCATTAAATAATCTTTATTAAATAAAAACCAAACCAACTATATGAGATTTCATTCAATCAAAAATACTCAAGCAAATCTAATGCTACAGATTCGTATTTTTCCAATTATACAGTAGAAAGTCATGCTTGGCACTAAAATTACAGGGAGTGCTGCCAGAATGTCTATAATTATTACTTAAGAAACTTTTCTAATTCAAACCTATCATATCCAGATTTTTGTGTAACCTGTTGCAATCAAAATATCTGTTTATTCATCAAAGACATCCTCAGTGCATGACACTGATGTTCAAGCATCCTGCTGGCCTTTGAATCTCACATATCTCCTTGTTGATAAAGTCATATCTAAGAAGCAACTGCTCCCATCTCAGCTCAGCAGTCTGCATCTGAAGGGAAAAGATGCTGTCATAAGGTGAGCTGGGTCTCAGAGTCCCTATCTTACACCAGTGGAAAACAGCATTTGCTTGTTGTTACTGATGTCAGGCTTAACTCCAAACCTCGCAGAGCAAAGTAGGATATCTGAAAACCACCTTTGAAAAGTTACTCAGCACGTGCAGTAAGTACTTCAAGGCTGAATGTTAATCAGTAGACACTGAGGAAACTATTACAAGAGGAGAGGAGAAAGTAGGGCTGAAAGAAACTTAGCATCAGTTTTAATGGAAGTAATGTTTTTACAAGAATAAACTGATTAGATTTAGGCAAGTCTTAAATGTCACACTATGCTTATGTCACTTGCCTACTCTACAGGGAAAAACAAAATATTTCTGCAACAAACAAAGGAAAATAATACTGATTTGGAAGTTTCACAATGAACTGTAAATACTCTTGTGTAGTGAAATATCTAATAATTCTGCAACATTCATTAATTGTTATTATTCATTTGATTTTTATTACTCATGATGTTTTCAGGGACCTGAGCAGTCAATTATTCCAGCACTGGCAAGACTTCCATGTTGTAAAGTGAAAGCATTTTATGGGGAGAAATCAGAAAGCAAACATATGACTCAACTGTAGCTGACACACCTCTACTAAAACTGCTGCCACCACTTGCATTTGCCAGCCCTGAATATGGCTCACAGGAAGAAAAACAATATAGCCCAGCCATTTTGTACATTCCCTTTCAGACACTACATTTCATTATTATGTTTCACAGCTACTTTTCAGCATTGAGAGCCAAATGTTTCATTGTGATCTCTTCTGTATTAATTAAGAGTCCCTTTTTTGATGATGCATTTGTGATATAATCTACAGTCTGCATACTGCACAAATACACTTCGGTCTTGTGCTGAAGCACCCACTGCACTGTTGTCCATCAATTTTCTTTTTCATCATTTATTCTCTTTTATGTCACTTGATGATGTTTCTTCTTAAAGGATTATGGAAATGCCAGAGGATTATGGGACATCTGGCAGAAAATATATTTGGTATGGAAAGTAATGCTAAGGCACATATTAATGAAATTAAATAATTAGTAGTAGATATTAGTGTCTGTAGGGATAAGTGGATGTGGATACATTTACATTTACAGCAACAAAAACAAATTTCATTTGCTAAGTATTGACTAAACACAGCTAAACTGAAAGAATATTCATTATTAGTGAAAAGCTCACTCATTTAGAAAGTAATTTCTAAATGAAATCCTTCTCTGGCTGTAGCTGTTATTTCTTTTGTTTGGCCTGCCTCCAGATGGGAAATAGCTTAGACCAGATCTATCCATTAGACAACATTGACATCTGTCTTGCGGGTAGAAATATGAGAAGGGAGGATGACTGTTGTCTCATGCATGTGCTGAAATATGTGAAATTTTAAGAGAAGCAAATTCACCTTATGCCCTTGGATTACATGAATTATTTACAAGAGGTCACTATAATTTTGTCTATATGTATAAGCCTGTAACATTTCTTTTTCTACACAATTTGTCTGTATAAAAACTGCTAGTACTAGCTAGTGCACTTTATGAATGTTCACAGTAATTTGAAAGTACTTGATAGTTATGCAGTAATTTGGTTTCTGATGATACCAGGCATTTCCCATGCAGTCAGGTGTATTTCTGAGTTTAGGAATACATCTATAAAGTGCACATTAATTATTCAATATATATAAGAAGCCTTTGTAAATAGTATTTCGGAAGCTAATATTCATGTGCCTCATTTCATGCATAATTAGCTACATACCTTGTATCTATAGTAATATGTATACTTATCTAGCACGTCACTATTAGATACAAGTTTAAAAAAATACCCATACTTTAATGTAATGAATAAAATGAATGTAGATATGTTCAGGTGCAAAGTTAGGTAGAGATATGGCCTCTGCCTGTTCCATTTGGTTAGTGAACCTAGAAGTCACTTGTTTTTCTAGTTGCATTCAAGTGGAAAGACAACACGAAGTCTAAGAACACCAAATTGGAAAAATAGGAAGGGTGATACTTATTCTGAGATCATATGATGTATTTCTTCACCATTCTTCTGCAGAGTGTTCAAGATAGCTTTAAAAGGTGTTCAAGTTAGCTGATGACTTCAGGACCAGTAGCAGTCAAGCCACTGGGCAGAATCACTCTGCTGAACTATACATCATCTGCTGGACACTTAGAAATCTGTGATTAGTTCAATTATTCTCAGCTCTGTAGAAATATAAAACAAGAAATAGTTTGTCTGAACAATGCGATGACATTGAACATATTATTTACCTAGGGTTTTTTTGTTTGATCAGACATATAGTAAACATACCGCTCTAAATGTGCTGTAGTCATATCAAGTGATTTGGATGTATTGAAGGGTTTGTTGCACATACAGTGTTGCATGCTTCCTCGCCACCATACAGACTCTACTTCCAGTACCTTCACATGCTGTTTTACATGTACCTTCACATGTTGTTTCCACACATCATACTCATGTATTACTTTGAAATTTACTGTTGTAGATGTTCAAAAATCTGCATATTAATCCAATGTTTGTTTGAAGGAAACAAATGTTATTTGAAGTGCAAGTCAGTATTCACTGTTTCAGCCTTACATAACTAGAAGTAATAGTAGATACAATGATTTGTCAGTTTACAATGCTGATTCATCCTGTAGTTTCAGGAAAAGCAACACACAGAGAACAGAGGAAGCTCTTAAAGGGTAAAGACAGCAGGATTATATGCAATTTCTGTTTCTCTTAAATGAGCAAACATGCTAAATTTTAATACTAAAAATGAAGCAAAGACTACACAAATCTGCTAGTTATTAACTAACATAAGCACTCACTTTTTCAGTGTTACCTTCTCTTTGTAGATCCTTCATACCAGACTTGTGCATATCTCTTCTGTGAGGAGCAGGGATATTCAAACACAGGGGTAGAATAATTTAAAAAACAAAACAAAACAAAACAAAACAAACAAACCCTTGAAATAAATTTTTGTTTGTTTAAGATCTTCTGCTAAAATTGTTATATTTTATATAGAAATTGAATTTTTCACAGTAAATCCAATGGCTAGCTTACATCCTGTATACCCATGATTCCCCACCTATACTTTACTTCCTCCACATGCAATTATTTTTCCTGTTATAGATAAATTATCAACAACTAACAAAACTATTTATGTTAGCTCAGATATTGTAACATATCTTATAAAGTTATACAAAACTTTATGTGGCAGTTCAAAGCTACTACAAATCTTTCTTTACAATTCAGCTTTTCATAATATGTTTTTCTTTGAACTTGCGCTGCAGTGCGGAAGATGAGGAGAAGGCTCTACTGATATTTGAAACACATCAAAGGCTCAAGAAACTAAACATTCAAGACAGATGCTTTTGTTAACCTGTGCTGTATCTCATTTCACCATCTTTAGCAGCATATACAGCTCCAGAATTTGAGAGCCTAACTGTTTTTCTACTTATTAATGTGAAAATTTGATACAGTAGGAAGTACTTGTTTCTGGAAGGAAATTTCATTTTCTACAACTCTAATCCGAAAATACAGCTTTGGGGGGAAAAAAAAAAACAGGAAAATAGACAGCAAGTTGCTAATATGCAATATTTTTTAGAGTTCTTATTTTTATGGAAAGATCCATAACATCTGCTCTCACTGCTTATGTCACAGCCTGTTGCATTTCCCACTGAAGAGAGAATAGTAACTTGCACTTTCAGCATAACTCACTTTTGTCCAAGAAAGGGATGAGTCTTGGTTTAGATGTATCAATATATGGAGAATATTCATCCACTACCTTCCATAGCTTGTATCAAAAATTGGCCAGAATTTCTCATTAAATTGTACTTGATTTCTAAATGATTTTTTTTTGCTTTGTCTTCCATTGGTTGACCTCTGCTCAGTCTCTGGATATTTTATACTAGGCATTATTTCTTTAAAATAACAAAACAAACAATCAAACAAACAAGAAAAGAAAAAAAGGAGTAATCTCAAAATAGAAGTAATCCTAGGAATGAAAAAGATCTGCCAGTTTGACTAAGATCAAAACCTTCACAACAGAAGCCCAACTTTACTTTTGGGTTTTAAGTACGGTGTTGGAAACAGAAAGAGAAAGGGAAGTTAGACCTCCCCATTCCATATGTGGAATGCCCCAGCTGCTCTCCCCCTGAAAGTCCATATGTATCAGTATTTGACTGTATGTTTTCATGAAGCAAAATGATAATAATGGCAATGATAATCTAATAAATTGGCTAATTAATGTGAAATGAATCGGCTAATAAATGTTGTACTCTACTGCATACTCTCTAAGTTATCCACGGGTCCATTAGCTTTCTACAGGTTGTCTTTACTTCTATTCAAGAAATAGACTTATTAGTTGGAAGATCTGGGTCCTATTCCCAATTCTGGTTTGTAACCACAAATCTGTTACAGTACTTTACACGTACTGTTTTTCATTTGTATACCTCTCTGAGTATACTCATCTCTAAATATTCCCAGCTTTCAGAATATAATATACCACTGGGATTTTCTTATCTTATTTTAACTGAAAATGGGCATGCACCAGGACTGTCAGTTTTAGTTTACTCTATTATAGTTAAAGTAGCAGCCTTTAATCATTACCAGCAATATTAGTGCCACTACATTGTTTACATCTTAAGTATGCTTCTAATTTTCCCATTCAAAGGCAAATTGTTGGTGATATTTTAATGGGTTTTTTTTAGGTAGCTAATGCCAGAATGTAAGGTTATGATCTTGATCTGAATACTTCCCAGATGTGTGGTAAGGTGAAAGGTGGAGCAGCTAACAGAACCTGACTTCCTATGTGTGTTAGTCAAAGTCAAGTGAATTCTAAGTCAGGCATAATTAGAGAATGAGACCCTCAGAAGCATTCACCTTCACAACTCTTTGAGATGAAAGCTGAGTATTTGGGTGAATGTAACATAATCCACATGTTGGAAGAGAAATCAGAATCAGCTGCCACTGTCTTCTTGCATGTGTTTTACAGTGTCCCATTAGCCACTTTCTTGTCAAAAGTCAGTGATCTTCTCAAAGCTTAAGGTTTTTAATTAATTTACAGTGGAATTAGGTCCAGGTTTGAATCTAATGCCAGTTCCACCCCAGTGACATCCACTGAGGTTTCACTTTGCATATGGCAGATCCAATTTTGGAAGAGATTTTTGATGGAAACTAAGGATCCTCAGTGATAGAAGCTTGCATAGCTCTTTTCCACACATGAGAGATCATAAAAATACCACAGAGGAGAAATAGAGCAACTTAACGAATCTTGGAACATGGCCCTGTTCTGAGCAGGGAGATCAAGAGATTTTCCCATCTTAAATTGTAATATGAATCAAAAAGACATCTAGAAATCTTTTCTATGACACACAACAGTGGAATCACCTGATACGTAAAACAGTTAAGATAAGTAGAGCAGTTTACTCTGTGTAAACATTGTGGCTTTACTGGATGAAATTCTGAACTGGAACTCAGATATTCAAGTTCTATTTCAATCTGCTGTTATTCTGCAAAACAACCTCCTGATTGAACATAAGTTACTGCTTCTAAACCTGATCTCTGGTACTTAATGATACTGGAATAAGAGTCACAGGTTTTCAGGAATATTGTATTATTTACAGTATTATGTACAAAATGGGAACATGTCATTCAGCACTATGTCTATTAAAAGTAAATAGAAATAGTCTTTTTTAACACACACAGATCAGGACTATTTTATGAGGCCTGAGTAATAAAACGTCGCTGAGTATAATAAATCCATTAGTCATTTGTTTTAGTCCACCTATTTCTAAGTATTAATCCAGATTTCTTGAAGAAGAAAGGTCTATGATGGGAGAATGGGAAGAGCACAAAGCTGTACCAGGTGAAGTTCAGATTGGTCATTAGTAAAAATTTCATTACCATGGGGGTGGTCAAAAACAGGGCCTGGATGACTGCTGACAGCAGTGAGTACCAGGTTTTGCCAGCTGATATCTGCAGCAGCAGCATCAATATCTTTGAGATTCTTTCAAAAACTTGACAGAACTTGCACCAGATAATAGAGAACTAAGAAGTTGTTTTGCTAAACTGGAATATTTATTCTCTGATTTATTCAAAATTTTATGGGACACCAGCTACAGCTCAGTGTATATACAAAACATACGTGATATGGAAATTACAGATCACTTGCAAATAGTGTCAGTATCACAGTGATGTTTCTCTGCTGTCATAAAGAAGGGAATATTTGTAGAGTAATTGCAAATCATATAAATATATCAAAATATGCAATATAGTTTATACCTCGATACAAAAAATAATTTTCTTCTAGTTTTGTTATTGTCTGCTTTCCCTGGGGGCTTGCACTTTTTTGTAGGCAGCTGACAATGTCATTGGAGGCACAGAGTGGGATCAGGCAGCCCAATTTCTTTGTAGCAGCATGGAAGAGAGTTAGAGTGAGTTAGAATTGTGCAGTTGGATGACAATAGATTTAGTAGTGCCTTGTAACTTTTGATTGTTGTGTTATTTTATACACAGCAAGGATCTCCCAGAGCGTGGTCTTGGCGCATGCAGATTTCAAGCAGCATAATAAATAAAGTAAATAAATAGACTGACAGTTTAAAGGCAGCTACTGTGATTCTCAGTCAAATATTTCAGCTTACTCTTTTTGTATGAAGCTGATTTATAAAAAAATTTTTGTTGTTGTTGTTTTTGTGACTTCCATAAGGAGAGAGGAGAGGATTACAGTGTGGATTTAAGGAGAAAAAGAGGCCCTAGAAATGGTGAATAAAATGAGAATAATTTATCGGAGGTAGGCAGGGGAAAAAGGACATTGAAAATAATATTTACAGAAGTGTTTCTGTGAAATTTGTGCCTTAGTTATTAGAACACTTACTGTCTGTAAACCTAATTTTTGAAAGAAGTCCCATAGATATCTAACTCTTGTAGCTGGGAGTCAAGCTTTTGGATTCTGAACCCCAAGTTCAATAAGATTTACCAGTTCCGACTGGCTTCTCAGTAGCCAAAAGTGTTGAATATTTCAGGAGGTCACATGTGCACCATGAACGTTATAATTCTGTGCATTTCTGAAAGTGCTGGACATGCTAAGCAAATACTATACAGAACGCTGTGTAACAAGTGCAACATTTCATTGACTACTTGTAGGTAAAAACATCTGTTCTGGAAGACATCACACACTCCAAAGCATCTGCAAAGAATATAGAGAAATTTCACCACCCTTATTAAAATTTTTCCTTAATACCAACTCTTAGTTTTCTGTCTTGTTGAGCCCACTGTTTCTTCTCCTCTTCGATGGAGTATTCCTCTCCTCTTTTAGGTACTTGGAAGTTACTCATATGCTTACTCTTTCAAATCTCTTCTTCTTAAGATAAACAAGATTAATTTATTTCACTTTCCTTTTCAACATGTCACAATGCTAGCTGTCCACCTTTAGACACATCTTGAAATGAGCACAGAGCCCAGTTTATACATTCCAAGTGCTGCATGCAATAGAAAGATTTTCTTTTGTTTTACTCCCTCTACCCATGCTCAGATGTTTCAGGGAGATGCTTGTTTTTCATGCTGTTCACTCAAGTCCAGACTGTGGACAAATAGCCACACAGAGATTTTTCTGCAAAATCTTTTTTTTTCCACCCTGCATTTGTATTTCTTCAATATCTCATTCTCTCTGGCAGTGAATCATTGACAGTTATTCTTTTAATAAACTTTTCTAGCTTGATTTTCATCGCACTTAAAATACAGTTTTATGTGTACTTAGTGCATTTGAGATAATGTAATGTGATAGGGTCAAAAGCCTAACTAATTAGCTCTTTTCAAGATAGGAGCAGTTACACTGTCATAAAATGAAATTTATTTGACAGAATTTGCTCTTGACAAATTTGTGTTGGCTGCTTCTCCACTTCTTTCCTTTTCCCTATATGAGAGGATGTATATGTATAAACTAAAAGGCAAACTCACCGTTTCAGACTAAAGGTCAGTCTGATTTCCTGCTTTTGGCGTAGCAGTGACAGAAGCCCAAAAAGAAGAGCTCATACAATGACAACTGCCTATTATGCTTTTCCAGTATCTATTAGTATTCAGTTCAGACACTAATGTTGGTATTCATGTCCTAGAACTATATTTCTTTAGTTAATTGTTTGAATTGCTCTCCATGTATATTGACATCCCACCAATGTCTGCTTTTATCTAACAAGCAGAATGTGAAAAAATAAATTATTTTGTTTCCAGCATCTAGCCAATAATTTCATTTGAGAGACATCATAGTTTTCCTTTCTTCACCTTCTCAAAGTTGCCCACAATTCCATTGCTCAATTAATTTCTGCTACACCCTTAAAAGCCTAAATTTCAGTCATTTCTCAGGCTTATTCTTATTTCTGACCATGCATGTCCCTCTTTTGTGTAGATTCGCTACTATTATTCTCTCTTTTATGAGATGAGAGACTAGGCAGCCTGCATGTTCAACATGGAAGCACAGACAGATTAAAACACTTCATATTTTCTATTTCCTAAAAATTCCTTATTCCTTTTCTGTACTTTCCTAAATTTTCGTTTCTACTATTTGTTATATGACTGAGGAGTGGTAGTTGAGCCATAAGCTATAACGTTTCATTTTTATGAAATCAACATCACTCTTCCCTATGTGCACTTTACAAAACCCATCTATGTTTAATTTTATCTGGTATTTTACTGCCTTGTCAGCTGAAATCCTGTAATATCTCTGCATTTGCTCCCAGTTGAGGACAAACAATGCAAAAAACTTTAAGTGTGACTTTTCTGAAAAAAGTGATTTCTTATGTTCTCTATTTTTAACCCACTACTTCTTTGTTTATTGCTACCTATAGATCAGCTCCACAGCATGTACATAAAAGAGATGATGCCTTCTAGGGAATATAGTTGCCCCATTAATAAGGGTGTGCATAGAAAATTTTGCTCTGGTTTGGTTGCTTTGACTTTATGCATTCTCATGTTGGGCCCTGCAAGAGGAGGCGTACACAACCTTGGCAGCAGAAGCAGCACACTGGTGGGATGTGACACAGTCTTCACAACGTCAGACACTCAGAACTGAACAAACTTACTAATATATCAGAAGGTTTGCCTAAAGTCTTTAGAGGTAATAGTCAGAGTAAATATGTCCCAGGCACTTTCACAGATACACCAGTCCATTCTAGAAGGTGTAAGTATGACTATCAGACAATTTTAATTAAATGATCGAGGGTCCAGGAGCTCTTTGCAGTGTTAGGCAGTAGCATAACTAAAGTTACATCTGAATCTGGCATACAAGTGCATAGAGGGGAGTGCCAGCAGTTTGCTTGCCTTAACTTCACATATTCCCTAGCAAGGATTCTGCTGAAATTGCAGGAAAAATCCCACTTAATGTCAGCTGAGGGTTAGATAGATGCCAGTGAGTTGAATGGGATTTTGTGCTGTTAAAACCCAATGAGCAGAAGACTCAATTTAAACACTGTAGGCTGAATAGAAAATGTGGAAAGAATGTACGAGACATTACGTATCCCATTGTCCACTAACTGTACCAAGCATAGCTTTGTATACTCACAATTGCACAGGATTCTGGTGTGTTTCAATAAAAGAGAGAAACAAGAAGATTCCAGCGACACAGGCCACACGTGCAATTAGATCAGATAATCCTGTGTGCAAAACATGCTTGTTAGCTGTTATCTGAAGATGTCAGTGGGCAAGATGGGAAACAAAATAGAAAGAGACTTGAAGATAATGAAAGCAGAAGAGTGCGAAGTGATTGTGCCCTGCAGATCAGCCTTTTAAGTTTCTGTGTAAGACTGATGATTTTGTCATTCTGCTTTTTGATGAGGTGTTGAATGAATGTTTAAGAAGACAGCACTTATCACTGCTCATCAGGAGTTAAAAAAAATTGTTTGTACTAGAAGACTGAAGATACCAAGTCCAGCTAGGTTAGAAGACAGTCAAGTATTAAAGATGAAAACACTGTGAAAGACGTATATCAGGTGCTTGTACTATAGCAGGCAAGAGTTTATATCTGTGTGCAAGAGTACAGACCTTATTGCTTGTTTTAGTGTTTCAGCATACCATTGATGGTTGAATGAAATTATATGGGATATGTAAGACAAAGTATAAAATCTAACATTAAAAATAAGAAGCTGATAACATAACAAGAATAATACTTGCAGTTACTGAATGGTACCTTTCTCATTGTATGTAATTTAGGATGAATTAAGAATTATTTGTATCAAAGAAAACAAAAAATAAATAGGCAAAGCAATGAAATCATGATACAAGGTCATCTATGTAAGTAGTTCTTTTAAGCTAATATACTATCAGCCTTAACATCTTCTTCTGCATTAACAACTTGCAATGAATTTCTCAGTCCATTCACAGTCTCTTTATTTACTCCAAGATTATCCATGCTGATATTATTTTTTTCAGTAAATATCTCGTCTGAAAAACTGAAGACAGTAGTTCATTGGCAACGGATTCTCCAGAGTTACGAGCTTCTCATAGTCTTTGACAATGTTAAATTATAGACCCAAATTATATGAAAACGAGTATTAGGAGCAAAGACCTATCTTTCATTTTGTCACATCCAGAGCAGACAATAAAATAATTTGGAGAAGAAAAAAGCTGTAAAGGACTAATATGAAATGCTGTTTGCAGTCATTTACTGATAACTGATTCTAATAACCCTTTCCGTACAGCTGCCCCAATCTATTCTTCCAAAATCTTCATTCTGTTCCCTCAATCATTATGATGTTTCTTTTTAAAAAAATGTTGCTGTTGTGACCAAGCTATATTGGGATAATTTATGACATTGTAGATGAACACTACTGAAAATATTTACGAGTAACTGCCACCTAAGATAATTACGTGAAAAATAGTGATCACTATCGCTGTCCAGGGGTTGTCTTACATTATAAACAAACAGATCCCATATACGAAGTATCTTTTTTCCTGTGAGGAACAAAAACACACATAAAGCATTAGAACCAACAACTAATTGATGTGGCGAATTAATGCATTTGGCAAGATCTTTATGTAGAAATACAGTAGTAGCAGGATAGCACTAGAATCTGTACCTAGCCATAAGTCCCATGAAAAGGAGCCTTTAGAACTTCATGATTTTCCATTTTACCCCAAATTTAGGTCATTTTGTTCATACAGCTTTAGAAGAGGATCCTACCTTCTGGCAGTGCAGTGTAAATTCCCAGCTTTGGTGCTACGGTTATGCAGTAAGTTTCTCTTTGTCTCCCACCTTACACAAGAAGATAAGTATTTGAGAATAGCAATTGAGAGATATTTTCCAATCTCACTGTACTGTATAACAAGGAGTTGAGTTGAGATCTATCACAACAAATTAAAAATAATTCTTTATTATAAGATTCCTAAATAATTCTATTAAAATAATAATTAAAAATAATGAGAGAAATGTTCTCTCATTGTTCTTTCATGTTCATCATGCGCTGCTCAGCCCTCTTGACTAGAATAGCTAAAACAGTCTCAGTAGGAGGCAAAAGACCTGTCTCTTGGATAAAGACTGTTGAGAGAAGAGCATCAGAGGCCACCTGCAGCACACTGTTTCATACATCATACAGCACAGATACAACATCTCATTGGAATACCTTTTATTTATCTGACTTCATTAGCACCCAGGCTCATTTCCATCTGCTCTTATCTGCTAGTGCTTAAGTGCCCCATTATATATAATTTGTGCCCAAAGTTTTAATATAGTGTGTTTGCTAAGAGCTTATAGCTGAGCATTAGCTGACTGCCTGAGAAGTAAAGACCTGCCTTTCTTGAGACTGTAACTGAAGGAGAATTATTTCTCTAGTCAATAACCATTCATTTTGAATGTTTCATTCACCATGACATTGGCTGTATCTTATCCTTTCCTTGTGTGTTAGGCTGGGCAATAAATGGAAAGTTTCTTCCAATTCGCTCTCTTATTGAAATTGAAATTAGTACAAATGGTAAAATGCAGGAGGTGAATATAATATTCATGAATGTGAAAGATAAAATGGGATTCCACATAGGTTACAAATGAGCAGCTCCATACACCTTTGAGGAAATGTATTGAGCAGTATTGGTATCTTAGAAGATTTGCACCATCTTATGTATTTTGATGGAGACATAAAAATTTGAGTCTTGGAAGAACTCCTGAGTGCCTGGTCCTGTCTACTAAATGGAGACATAAACAGTCTGCCAAGTTTCGATTAGGATTTGGATTGGTATCCAAGTTTCCTTATAAAGACATGAAGTAATCTTTCTGCTCTATTCAGTACCCATCAGACCTTAATCAGAATACTGGTCCAGTCTTGGGCACCTCACTTTAAAAAAAATTAGCTGTTGGAAAGAGACCAGAAAGAAAGCAATAGGAGGTCTAGAAAACAGGAATGACTGCAAGAACTTGGATTGTTTATTCCTTATGGTTGGTTTGTTTCATATTGAAAGCTTATTTCCAAGCCAGACCATTCCAATGATTTTGTTTACAGTGCTTCTCCACAGTTATATTTGGAGGGTTGGTGAACTTCAGCGCAGAGGCAGAGAAAAATATTAGGGGGAAGGGAGGGCTGGAAATCCTTAACTTGCCTCTGTCAACAGAGCTAACAAACCAGGTAAGCACAACAATGCATCTAACCATATATATCAGTTTGGGGTGTTCTGTTTTCCTCTTTTTTTTCTCTTGGTCTGTGAATTACTACAATAACTTGGTCAGTTTGAGTTATCAGTTGTAACTCCTCTATCCCAGAAACAGTTCAGACAATTAACTCTGACATTTGGCAGCCTGAAGTCTTCAGATTCTTACATTTTCCATCAACATTCATAGAGCTAGCAGTACCTATTCTTGTCTTGGCTCAAAGCATGTAGCTCAAGAAAACTAAACTATGATTGGTATAGATACATATGTTTGGCTTTATAGCCACTCCATCTCCATAGCATAAATTAAATTTAAAGAAGGAAGAAAGAGCCTTTGTCATCTTCTCTCTCTTTAAATAACTCCAGCAGTACTGTGGAGAAATGACATGATTGCACATGAGTGATGAAAGTGAGGGACAAGGTGTCCCTAAAAACTAATCTGAGCTCAAATGAAAGCATAGATGTGTTCTCTTGCATTCACTTTGGTTAAGTTTCACATCTGACTTTTGACATCTAGTAGAGAAAGCGCTGGTATTCAGAACTGCCTATTTCTTCACCAACTAGTGGATAGAATTCATTTTTAATTACATGTCAGAATGTATTTCACATGCATGTCAGGATTGCTTCCTGACATTCAGCTACATGAAGTAGCTAAATTTAAGCTCCTCTTTTGCTGGCTAACAGATCTTACTATTGTGTCAAGATTTTCTCTTCGTATGTACGATAGTGTTTCCATCTTTCCCTTTACTTAAGTGTACAGAGCAGCTTTGGTCGAGTGGTCCTTGTTCTGTTCTGGAATCAAACTCATAAAAGGAGTAGATAGGAAAGGAGGAGAAGATTATTTTCCTTTAATCCCTCTGTGGATCTGATAAAGAGCTCTAATAATTAGTCTTTTTTATGGTCCTTGTGCACAATGGATGTTTCGTGATTTATGCCAATACTGTTCTCATGCAGGAGGGCTCTGAAGTCCTGTTCCCACAGTCTTTCAGAAGTTTGGACATTTATCTCAGGCTTATCAACATGCATCAGATGTCAAAAACCTCATGGGACATTCACATTTTGGCTACATTTGATCTAACTATGACATATCAAAAACTTTCTTTGTGGTATTTCAATGTTTGAACATCTGATTTAGAGAAGGAAGGGTTGAGGTCTCAACAAATATTAAATAATAATAAAAAGCACCAAACTGATTTTAACTTCAAATAAAATTTTGGTTTTAAGTTGAAGCTTAGGTTGTAGTTCAAGTTGTTGCTTATTTCAGATTTCTGTCTGTAACTTTTGTGTTGCAGATTTATACCTGAAGCTATACTTCACATGCAGCCACAAAATCCAGAACATTACATTTTAGTGGAACTACTTTGCTTGATTGAAAGTGCTTCCAAAGGCAGCCCTTGTATATGCCATTTTATTTTTCATAGGTTTATTTTCTGCTCCATAATCTTCTTCTTTCTGAAGTCAACAATTATTTAGCAAAACAAATAAAAAATAGGAATGTGTTCTGATTTGGAGATGTTTTCAACATGCCCTCCACAGATGTAAATGGTGGAAGAGGAAGGAAACAGACTCAGCAGCCTCTCATTCCTTAGCATTTCACTCTTTTCTTGTATGACCTCATCCAATCAATCTTCTCACTTCTTTAAAAAATCTGTTTTCAAATCACCTGTTAAGAACAGGTTTTTGAACAGTGAAATCTTCAACATGATGCTTTATCACCTACTTTGTGTGATCCAAGCCACCATCAGTCAAAAGAGCCCTCCCAGAGACTATCTGTGGATGTAGACCAAGCCAAACATCTCACAACTCAGGTTAGAGGTGTGTTGCCAAGTCTCCCTCTCTCTAGTTGCCAGTTACCTGCCAAGAGCAGCAGCTGCCCTCACAGGCCCAGAAGTTTCTTGCCATCATTAGGAAACGGAAAACTTTCAGATACTCTCAGTTATCATCACATACCATCCAACTGAAATCACTCTTCATCTGCAATATTTATTCACAAGAACTAAAATGAACAGGAGGGACTGGCTGTGGATTTCCATATATGTGGCATCTTGTCTGAGATGGCAAGACTCTGAACAGGCGAGGATGCAAGATATCTCTTTTCCTCTACTTTAAAACTGGCATGGCAAACATATAGTGCATTTTAGGAACTTACTTTACACAGGACAAAGAAAAATGGCCACTGCTTCGCACTGCAAAGTTCAATTTGGCCCCAGAATCATGTGGTTCTTATTACATGGCGTGATTGAGTATCGATAATGTATCTTGTACCATGTCAAGTTTACTGTTTTCTAACAAAGGAAAAACCTTATTGCAGACTTCCATTACCTGAAGGGGGCCTACAGAAAAGCTGGGGAGCAACTTTTTATAAGAGTAGTTAGCGATAGGATGAAGGAAAATGGTTTTAAACTAAAAGAGGGTAGATTTAGACTAGATATCATTAAGAAATTATTTACTGTGAGAGTTTTGAGATACCGGAACAGGTTGCCCAGTGAGGTTGCAAATGCCCTCTCCCTGGAAACATTTCAGGCCAGACTGGATGGGGCTCTAATGGGAGGTGTCCCTGCCTACAGCAGGGGGCTAGAACTAGATGGTCCTAAAGGTCCCTTCTAACCCAAACCATTCCATGATTCTATGAAGAAATTGCCTGACATAATTTCAGGATGTTGTAGGATGTTATGTAAATTTTTTGCTTCATATCACTGACATTTTTATGAAAGCATAAGAAATTTTGAATTAGAGTTCAGAATTATGAAAGAGTTGTTTTTGTTGTTGTTGTTTTGTTTTGTTTTAAACAGTCCCTCTGTGTGCAGCAAGACAGCTTTCTTTTACTTTCTCATTTATATAATGATCACTTTTATAAACCGTAAAAATACAGTTTATTTAAGTTAAATATATTTGGGTTCCACTGGGAGTATTCCTAGCCCTTGGGACCTGTAAATACAGCACATGCATAGCTACAGGGCACATCTCTTGATATTTAAAATGTTTCTAATTATGTTGAGATGGAAATGGTTTGGATATTGAAAGCCATGCTTTTACAGTGGATGTGGTCAAAGGGGATTAGTTACAATTGTTAAAGTTTACAGAGTAATGGCTGTAAAATAATAGTGTACTATCTGTTTTAAAACCATAACGGAATCCACAATGTTTTTCTGTCCTCTTTTTTTAACTTGTAATTCTACTTTTCTTTCCACACTCCTAAAGAACATGAAACTAGAAATTAGTAACTACCGACTAGATTTTTCCCCCTGAAAATAATATTTTTTTTATTGCTCATTATCAAATCTCATTACAAATGAAATTATTCAATAGAAATTATTTACTTTATTAATTTAGTATCTGATGATGCTGAGAACAAAATCAGATACAAAAAGTGTATTAGTATTTGAAATACTGTTTCTGATTCTGTCTTTACAGAAAACTAACATGAATTCCAAATATGAAATGACATAGGCTAGAATACAAAAACAGCAAGTTCAAGTTAACTTGGGTGATTTACTTGGTTTTTACTTGAAAAAATTTACTCTCTATTCAGTGGTTTGACCAGGCTTCTAAAGACTGATTCTGAAAATGAGAAGGAAAATGACTTCTGAGATGACTGAAGATGAACTAAACATAAAACAGCTATCTTTATAATGAGAAAAACAAAAGGTCTGAAGACAAGACCTCTACTGAGAAGAAGGATGGGAAACGTAGTTTTTAAATTATAAGTACCTAAGAAATGATTAACTAAATGAATTAATACTCATACCAAATCTACTCGGTTTTCATGAGTGATGGGCTAAAATCTCCATTTTAAGAGAGAAGTGTTAGACGTCATACATTTGCAAAAGATTTTTGAAATTAATGTTTCTAAGGCTATCCTCTTAAACAAGATCTGCCAGTAAAATCTAGGTGAAAGTCTTATATAGAAAACCAGTATAAGAAGCTAACAGTTTTTTCAGTGTTGGTCTGAACAGGGCCATCAGGTTCTTCAAGATTCTCTTTGAAGAACCTAAAATTTATGAACAACTTAAATGAAAGAATTGAAAATACCATCATAAATGTTGTTGATTCTATTAAATATGGAATAGTTTGCAACTATTTTGGAGGTCTGAATAAGCACAATGTATTAGAAAAGTGATAGAATAAAGAAAAGACCACTTAACTGAAGCATATGCAGAGTATGAAATTTAATTAGGAGTAAACAAATTCACAATTATATGATAAGTTTGCATTCCTTTCAAATATTTAAGAGTGGTAAATTACAAATTGAGATGAATCATGTTCCTGTGAAGAAGAAAGAAATATGCATAAATGTATGAAAACGCATATATCCATTGCAGGAAATGTGAAATATTTCTTCCTGTTTCGACACCGGTAAGACATTAGTAAGAGCACTACAGCTGTGCTGTGAGGACATGAATCAGAATGTTTAAAGGTCTAGAAAATCTAAAACCTTTAAGGAACACATGGAAAAACTGGACTAGCCTGGAATACTGAAGATAGTAGGTAGAAAAGTAGATGCGATAACTTCTGAATGTGTAAAAGATTTCTGTCAGGAAAAAAAAAAAAAATCTTTTTTCCTGCCAATTTACTGTTTAAACGAGAAATAATGGACTCAAATTGATCACGTCAAAAGATCATGTCAGATACCAGAAAAACATTCCAATGTGAATACTGTAGATAAATCACCTCTAATTTTACAGAAGTGTCTAAGGACAATTCATCTATCAATAATAGTTTTCCTATTTAAGGCCAAGGATTGCACTTGCCATGGCATTCTTTCAGCTACATTGTCTATGACTATATATAAATTCTTACTTCCAAACTGTAGCAGGTGAAGAATATTAAACTTTAAAGTGTTTATTCTTGAAAGACAATGGAAATTATCTATATTTTTTATTTCAGTGCTATAGAAGCCTAGTCATGCTACATGACTATCACAGAAACTATGAGTAAAATATAGAAAATTGTGCACCCTCAGAAAAGTCAGTTTTATTAGATGGTCAATACACTGCAGTTTTATGCTTCATACTGTATGTCTCAATTGCTTTTCTTTACACATTCCTGTTGAATTTAATAATGACTCAAGAATAATGAAATACATATTTTCACCCTTACATCAAAGAGGCTTGATTTAAATCCAGTCTGTTTCAACGTTCTGGAAATTCCTTATCACTTTTGTGTGGAGATCTGTGTCAGATGAGTTGATGCTCTCATATTGACCTCTGGAATTTGTGTCTACATCACTGACACCTATGAAAGGATTCCCATTGCCTTGAGTAGATTTCTGTGAAACTCATGAAAGAAATTCCTCAATGAAAATCTGTAAATGTTGCTGAATAATTTCCAATTTAGAAAATAGATAATTGAATGCTTATAATGAGTGCATAACTCCATAAATTCTCCAGGATGCGCACTTAGCAGCAAGGTAGATACATACCAAGCAAGATCCCTGCTGCCCAAGAGGCAAAAGGTCAAGAGTAGAAAATCACATAACATTTTTTAACTTCCAAATACACAAAATATAGTGAGAATATATCCCGGATCAGTAGTTATGAGAACAAATTGATAGTAGTTCTGAAGAATTCAGCTACATTTAGCTGCAGTTAATAGCATAATGTGGTGGAAACAAGTCAGTTACTGTGCTTTATAATTTTAATGTCATAAGATTGCTCATGACTTTCTTTTGGCTGCCTCATTGAAGATGTAATAGCATAGGATATTGTGACCAAACTTTACCAGAAGCATATTAATATATTTTTATATATTCTGTGAATACTTCTGTTACTTTATATTGGGTGTTGTATTGCAGAGTAATATATCATTGTTATTCAAGTGCAAAATTGTTAAAATTAAGTAATTCAATACAAGTTTCATATTTAAACACTGTTTTTCTCCAGCCGCTCTCAGAAGTTTCATATGTGTAGTAGTCTGTTAATCCAATATGGTATGATTGTTAAAGGATAATATGATGAACTGTAATTTAGTTTAATCCATTTCAACATATAACAAATAACAATGGCACATTTTTCCGCTATCAGATTCTCTTTTTATTGTTACTAGTGTTGTTAGAGATGGAACCAGCCTAGTTTTACTGATGAGACAGTTTGGGCACACAGATATTAATTTCTGCACTAACATTCTTCTGACTAAGAATCTAAATTCTTCTCATCTTTTTTTGGCATGGAAAAGTCCTAAAAATATTTTACTTAGATGAAAAGAAGACAGTGTTGTATCACACTTTCTTACTCTTTAATGGCTTGTCACCCACATAACCTAAAGCGTTCTACTTAACACTGCTTTAGAGACTTCAGAGCACAACTACTTTAGGGGATAACCAACAGGAGAGAAGTATTGAGGACCGCTGGTCTGTATTAATTCTCTAGCAGAAAATCAAGAAAGAAACTTTGTTTTTTCATTGTTGTGAAAATGCATAACATTATTAAGTAGAAAAATCAAAATAGCCTTTGGCCAGTATGGGCTCAGAGATCTGTTTGTCATGAGCTAGCTATCCAGACCTTAAGGAGTCCTCCCAACCTTTCTTGAGATTAGAGAGTGCAACTCTTCATTTTCTCTTCATAGAGCTCCTTTGCAACTGTAAAGTCAGCCTTAAAAGTAGGATATGGATCTTAACTGACTCTACCTGCACATTTTCTGGATCTTTCTAGATTATTCCACTAAAGTCATCTTATTTTCATCTAAGGACCTTGTGCTAATTCCAACCTAACGTTACTCAGAAATAACATATGGAAGTTCTGTTTAGAGTTTTCATTTATCTAACTGACCATATCTTTTTCCACTTGGCAGTACTGAGGCAGTTTCAGATATCAGAGAGACTTTTGCTGCTACTGAATTGGATATCTCTGAGTTTGGAAAATGTTTTTCCTGCTCCCTCACAGGTAGCAGAATTGCAGTGCCATGTGTAACTGTGTCTTCACTGTTAGTTCAAATCCCCTGAATTTCAAGCTTGAGAGGGGATTTGTGCAGATCTGTTCTCATATAACTGTAAGAAAGTTAGTGGATATTCAGCACTATCACAGCATAGGTGAAGACATTTTGGTATATATGTATAAACTCTATCCTTAGAAGAGCTGATTTTTCATGCTGATTTCTCATTTAATAAAAAAAAAAAACAGTGAAAGAGTTTTTGCTGCGTACTAAAGTCCACATGCTTTCACAGTGCGTAAGCAGCATAGTTTTCAGGGCATTTCCTGATAAAAGCACTGAATAGCCAGCTATACTGTTGATGTGTTGTTGGCATAAGGAATTTTTAAGTAAATGAAAAAACATGAATTTTCTAGTTCTTTCAGATAAAATGCAGTGGACATAGTTAGGAGGAAATTGTTGCAGGTTCATTTTTTTAAGTGAGCTAACTCATCAATGTTGTTTCAGGTGACCCAATACTCTTTGTTGGCTCCATATAGGATATTTTCCTCTAAGATTTCTCATTACTTTTGCACTTCTTGCAGTTTCCCCAGTGGTAGCCCCTTTGTGAGCACTGAGTTAAATGGTCTTGTATTTTGACTATTAGTAGTTCAACATCAGTAGAAACTCTGGAGCCTCAATGCTACCTGAAGAAAAAACCCAAACATGGTTGGACCTGTATTTGTTCTATGTGAAAGTATATGTGCTAAAACAATGTAGCTATCCAATTGCTTTAATAATAGCTGAAAACAAACTTCTGAAGTCACTCACTATCTAAGTGCTACTATCTTCTACCGGTCCCAACTCAGTATGCAGAAAATACAGACAGAAAATACAGAGATGAAAAACTCTGTCTCCCATCACTGGCCCCTTGAGCCATCCAGTATCCCAGAAATAGTTTGTTTTAAAGAAACAAGGCTTAATCATATTTATTACAAACAGAGTAAAATGTTTCTGATATCTGAAAGGCAAAGAAGATAATGTGGCCATTAGGGTTAGTCTTACTATATCCCAAGATGTCAACACGCTTGCCAAAAAATGAATTTATCAGCTCAACATAGCAAAGAGATTTAGTTTATCTAAATGTCCTACAAGGAATAAATAGTTTACCACTGGTTTTGTAGATTGGGATAAATCTAACATTCTATTGACATATGCTATAGATTTAATTTAATGCTGTGGTTCAGATGTCTCTTCTGATAAATCTTAGGAAAATCTATGCTAAGAAGAATGGAGCTGTTTCAGTATTTATGGGATTTAAAATGCGGGGTTAGCAAAGGAAACATGTTAATTGAAACAATATTTGTGTATGTTTTTGCAGTGGTTTGGAAAAGACTATTGCTGAAGTCTATTGGTCAGTTGGTGCTGAATACTAGAGGTGGAATATTGTTCAATTTTTTTGCTGTTTTTCTGTAGTGAGAAAATCCTTTAATGAAGCAATTAAATATTTTAATTTCTATTTTTAGGCATATTGGAGATAACATCTGTAGAAATTGGAGTTGTGGCAGTTAAGTCCATCAAAAGCAACTATTATTTAGCTATGAACAAAAAAGGAAAAGTCTACGGCTCCGTAAGTACTTTCTTTTACCTTCTCAACAGATGGCAGTAGTCATCATTCCTCTCCCTGTTATCTACTGAAAACCCTACTTGCCCATGTATTACTTCTAAATAAAGCCCTTCATCAAAATTTCATCCTCTGGCAGTATCACATCCATATGCTCCGAGTTCCAGGCATTTATTGTGAGCACTGCTTCAGTCACATTTCTTACTAACTAATAGCTGATTGAGAAGGATCTACAAAATGTAATCATTAAGATTAGATTTCCTTGTTTTTCTGTAGTACTTGTAGTACCGCATTTATTAGACTGTATTATTCTGAAATGATAACTTGTACCCAAAATCTTGTAAAACTTCAGCTGATGTCTAACCAGATTGTCTAACTATGAATGCTGAGAAAATTTCTAGAGCAGCCAGCTATAGATTGACTATCCCAATTGATATGCAAATTTGTAGACAGCACAAGGAGACAAATTTTGACTGAGAAGAATTTGGCTATCATTTGAAAATTGTCCATAAATTTACATTTATGTAAGTCTGGGTTAACTGGTCTTTCCATTAGGAAAAAAAAAATTACTACCCAAATATTTTTAGCAGGAAGCAATATGACCTATAATTCTAACAAACTCCAGTTTATACTCACAGATCCACACAATGGCACAGACACCAAATTGTTGTGTTATTACATACTGTTTTCTTTTTACAAGTCAGCTACAAAGGTAATGAGCCAGTTTTCAGGCTTTAAAGAGAACAATGTAGCTAAGTCTGTCCCCGCTGAAAATTGCAAAGTAATGGTAGCCTGAAACTAGCAAGAACATCAGCTAAGCTCAGGGGAACCTAAACATCTGTCCACTGTGTAAAGAAGCAATTCTTTTATGTATGTGGCTTTAGTTCATACAGACAATGCAAACTATCTTTTTTCATCCACACTGTTTCTAGTCAGTCCTGGTTCACAAAGTTACCTTTGACCCCTAGCGTTGAAGAACTGTGTTAAGAATAGAAAGGCCTGAACAGAGAAATTATTCTTTAGCTCCTATAAATGCAGATTTTAATTTGAAAAATTACACTAGTCAGAAGAACTAGATGATCAGTGGTCAGTCCTTAACTGTTGATAGGTGTAAAGGTACACTGAGCAGCTGACAAAGTTAGCTTTTGTCACAAGTATGCTTCTAGACCTACGAAAAGGTGCTAGCTTAAATCACCATCATAAATTTGTATGTCTCCGTTTAACACAGTCATCTATGTTGATCTACCCCAAAACTTGCAATAAGTTTTCCTACTCAAGTTGTTAGCCACTGCTGGTGTGAGACTTCATGCCAACCGTATACACGCACAAAAAGAAAATGGAGCAGCTTTCATGTACCATAGGTGGAAACTGCTGCCAAAAGATTCAGTAATTCACAGTGTATTAGAAATAGTGCTGACAGGAGGATACGAATGTGGAGAGCCTTTTTTTTTAATTCCAACTGAGATAATTTTTCAATATTCACATAATAAAATCACAACATAATGACTTATCAAAACGTATTCCATAATACTTCAGAGATTTCAAGAATGCTTCTGTTATTATTTTTCCCATCCTCCCAAGACTTGCAGATAGACTTATATTACTACAGTGTGGCAGCTTGCAGATGGATATGAAAGCAGAACTAATAAAAATTTTAAAAACACTCTTAAGCATGTGCACAATAGACACTGGTGCAGGGATATACTGAAATTCGTTTGAAATGAGCAAAGCAATTCTGAGCTAACACTCAGACCCCTGCCAATAATAATTCTTAGCCACTTCTCAAATTCATCTCCTCTCTCTGTATTGTCTAAGAATAGAAACAAAAGTTTGGATTACAGTGTGGTTCTGCATCTGAGAAAACAAATCAGGACTCTGTCTCTCTGTTTTATCAGTTTTCTCTGCTTATCAGATACGTTGGCATCTGACTGACTGGTTAGAACAAGGGAGACAAGGAAGATGAATTATTTGATTTATTTAACAAAATAACATTCTGTCAGATCAGAGAAATTATTGTGGATTTGAAATGTGATTGATAGTCACCTGCTTTCTTAATATCTTGACATAGGAGGTGACATATTATTACTGCAAGTTAAACAATCTGTATGTAAAACATCTGTCTGTATGAATACAATCAGTATTAATGGTTGTTTAAATAATTACTCATGCAAAAACGGGAAAATGTTTTGAGAGACCAATTGGATTTGAGTGTGCTCAGTTCTGTTAAGAAAATATGTGTGCTCTGTGGTCTGAACAGCAACTAAGGAAGACATTAATGATAGACCAGAAAATGCCTACTATATCAAAGCACTGAACACTAGCTAGTTTAACATTTTTTGATTTAAATTAATAGAAATCAAAATGTGTATTTTTAATTATTCTTATTACCTACCCTATTTCACTTTAAACAATGTAAGTCAGTCAAGCAATGTCCTTTTTATTAATGCAGATACTTTCTATATTTTTAGCTCAATAACTAAGGATTTTCATCATAATTAAAAAATCCCTGAAATTCTCATTTGTACCATAAAAAATGTTTCATTATTCAGATATATTTCTCATTTGGTTCATAAGTAACCTAATATCACATATAATTAATATATCATACTCTGAGATTCTGATGTGTTTCTACTTCAGCTGTGAAATGGCATCTTGTTATCTGAAATGTAGAAGAAATAAAAGGCCAGTTTTTGGTTGCAGTTTAACTACGTTGTGAATATTCCATTTTCAAAAGATTTCTATAGAGAACATCAGTAATTATGTGATCTAACTTATTTATATGTAGTAATTGCTCATTTGTGAAAACAAAGCATTTTTCTCTTTTCTGTGGAGAAGTAGATAAAAGTTCATTTAACATTCTAGGAAAAAAAAATTGTGCTTGTATTTTTTATCCTTTCTAGTTGAACAGCAAGTAGATCTCCTTTAAAAATGGAAAACATTAATTCCTAATATTCTACCTAGAATTACTCTCAAGTTTACTTGATTATCTTCTCAATAAGACATAGGACTACATATGAATCATAAAGGCTAGTAAATGAATCTTTTTTAGACTAAGCCCATCAATTCAGCAAAGTATATGGGCCTCACATCCACTGTAACAGCAGTGTAACAGTGATTTATACTCATCAAAAAAGTCCTTTTTCATTGCCAGTGTGGTGTAAAGGATCTCACTTTCAATAAGAAATAAGCCTAAGCCATGCATGCTTGTTTAACACATGGTATCAATAATCTGATTCAAGATATTTAAGGGATGTATTTATTAGAACTGGGGTATGATGAACAATTCCAAGATTGCTACCTTATACTTTATGACTGAGAATTTGATTTAATATTGTTATATTCCACTACAGAGAAGTTGCATTTCTAAGTGAATTGTGTCATTTCATTGCTTAATTATGCAAAACTGATCTTTTTTCCACTTTTTGCAATCTAAGTGCTGTTGATGTCAATGGTATGAACACAGTGAAATGTTACGTCTGTTCTGAAATGGTGTATTTGTTTTATTCTTTCAACAGAAGGAGTTTAATAGTGATTGCAAATTGAAGGAAAGAATAGAAGAAAATGGATACAATACATACGCATCCTTAAATTGGAAGCACAATGGAAGGCAAATGTTTGTTGCTCTGAATGGAAGGGGAGCCACAAAGAGGGGACAGAAAACAAGAAGAAAAAACACTTCAGCTCACTTTCTTCCAATGGTAGTAGTGTCATAGATGGAGGAACTATTCTATCAGTGCAGTTGAACCAAAGGCTCTTATGTCAATAATAATTGGTAATCTTCTTGAAGAATAATTGCAAAGAAATAGTGCAGACATCTGCTTGTTTGAAAAGAGCAGGGGAATCCTCTGAAGTTTTTGTACTAATTACTGGCAAATGAAATACTTTTATTTAATTCAGTGTTCTATCTTAAGAGCAAGATAGAAGCTGAATCAAAGGGGATATAAGTCATTGCCAGTGTGAACATTTTTTTTTCTCTCTGCAACAGAACTTAAGGAATGTGAGACAATCTAATGAATGATCTTCGTGGGGAAAGTTATTTATGGAATACTAACTCATATCAAAGACCTTAATTGCTCATTCAAGCCTATGAACAGTTAGACATGCAAGCATTTACTGGAAGCACTTGGGTCATATGCACAAATAAAGATGCTTCTGGAGAAGCCTTGTGGAAGAATGGATAGGATTAAGAAATATAATCAACGCAGTATCAAACTGTTCTAACAAAACGAATAGTATGGTTTGCTTGTATGTTCTAACTTCACTCCTTTTTATTTCTCTCTAAATTATTTATTTAATAGGATGTTAAATATCTTTTTTTTTTTTTTTTTTTTTTAAATTTGAAATGTTTTCCTCATTTGCTTCTTTGTTGTTTTCCCTTTTTCTCAGTACTTCACACAGGATTGATAAGTTAAAATATCACAACCTTGTAAGTACTGTGAGAATAGGTAATGGACAAGGCTTTAAAGGCAGAATTTAGTGTGTATAATCCGTTTTGTTTTTTTTTTCTAACTCTCTTGCACTTAAGCAAAAGACCAAACATGCAGTCTTGGATTAATGGTATTGTGTGTCTATGTTTGAGAGGTTTTCTTACTTATTAGCACTCAAAAACAAACTTCAAGAAATACTTGCTTCAAAGGAACTTTCTGCTATTTTTAAACTGAGAGCAGGGGCCACCTCTGTACTTGGGTATCGATGTATCTGTGTGTATATTCATCTGACTTTGACTTCAGTGTGGAATTAAGAACAAATGCATTGCAATCAGTAAGAAATTTTGCAGCAAGCACTGGGTTAGAACCTAGATGTGGACAGTCCTGTTAAAATCGCTGATAATTCCATTGTTAAAATTAAACAATATGAAATTTCCAAGAGTGACAGAATCACAGAATTGTAGGGGTTGGAAGGGACCTCCAGAGATCATCGAGTCCAACCCCCCTGCCAAAGCAGGTTCCCTACACCTGGTCACACAGGTAGGCGTCCAAGTAGGAGTTAAATTTAGTCTCTGAAAGATGAGATATAAACACAGTCCTGCACTCCCTATTCAATCAATATGGCCATTCAGCACATTTGTCCTTGTTAACAGCTTGAAGAGTCACAGAAAAAGAATGGGAATAATACCTAAATAAGGACTGAGGGACAGGGAATCCAAAATCATGCTCGTGCATTTATCAGAGATTATTATTCACATGTATATTATATATGAGAGCCAACAAAAAAGCTGTGCTGGTATCCAGCTTTAGCATGCCTTTCATATCCACCTTAGTCACTGAAGGCTCCAAATGCATAATATCCAGCACATTTTCATTAAGTGTTACTATTCCCATGGCTTAACTTGAGCAACTGCAGTATAACAAAATTAAGCATAGTATGAAGTCTGTTCAATTAAAGGTACATAAGGTTTGTTTTATGTTTTGCTTTACTCTGTAATTTTATAGAGCTCTGGATAGCTCACCAATGTAACCATATTGAGATTCATTTTGTTAGAGCAGATAAATAGAAAACAGTACAACAAATAATTTGTACCACTGTCTTCACATTGTATTCCACTAAATAAATAATTAAGCCTTTGCAGTGTCTGTAGTAAGAAACAGAAGTAGTATAATATTATTTTGTTCTAAATACTTTTAAGTGATAACTATGAGATTATATTGATGATGCAGTTTTATCTTCAATATTTCTTGTTGTGAAAAAGTCATTTTTATTTTTATTGTTTGGAAACTGTATTTTGGTACAAAGGAGAGCCTTGCTTAATGTTTCTTTTTGAGAATGTTTAATCTCTATAAAGGCTGGTGTTGTTGGAATCTTCTCTAAGTTATTTAAGTCAATGTTTAACCAGCACTTCAATCTTAATCTGTTATTTAAGTATTAGCTGTTAAAAAAAAAAAAAATAGCTTTCCCATGAAAATACAAAGTGGTCAGACTGTATTTCCTGTCTTTAAATAAAGTTAACTCTTTTAAAACCAGAAAGTAATTCGAGACACAACATTCTAACTGATAGCTAACATTACATTTCATGGTTCTTTAGCTTGCTTCTTCACAAATGAGGTTTTCTAGAAATGGAAATAAGAACTTAAGATTTTAAATGTAATTTTAGGTGATCAGCAAAATTTAATGACCATAATAAATGTGAATTTCTGCTGTTAAAAATTTGTAATCGATAATTAGAACTGACAAGACATAGTGGACCACCCACAATGAACATTCAATGTTAGCCTGGGCAAATGCAGTATTGGATTACTACTTAAAGAACATTTAGGGTACAAATGAGGTTGTCTTGACAGAATTACCTAGTTTATATGATCAGGGGAGGGTTTTGCATAAATATTATCATAGTACTCAAAACACTATGCTGCTCAGAGGCCAAAATCGGGAAAAATATCACTTTTCCAAAGTGAGTCAGGAGACATTTCTAACATGAATTTCTTAGAATGAACCAAAATAAAATGTCCTTGAAGGAAACAATGATTCCTGCGTGATTAACATCTGTAATACCCACTGGTGTTGGGAGGGGAGCAAACTGCAGGCCTTTTTTCTAGAGTTTCACAGTTCCTCAACCATATCCTCTGTTCTCTGTCAGACAGACTCTTGAGGAGGAGAGATTTAAAAAAGAAAAGAAAAACAAAAATCACTGAGCAACAATGTATAGCATGTTATATTTAAATAAAAGTAATAAAATATGGGGAATAGAGAATAAGACTATTGTCTTTGTTTTATTAACCTGAATTGATACTGCAAAATACATATAGAGAGGGAAAAGATACGTTGTACTGCAGGATGTGGTTTGCTGCTATATAGCACTGAAACAAAACAAAAATCACTAGGACATTTATAAAGTTTCTTTAATTCTTTGCATGTGTACGTCAGCTATCTCCACACTAATAACAACCAAATGCTTTAAATTCTTCCCATAAGTATTCAAATTCACCTAGTTTATACAGTGGAAAAAATAATGAATTTAAAGCAAGGACTTTTGATGAAAGAATGGTGGATTTTAGGAAGAAGAAGGAGTACTTACACTTTTAAAATAAACTTCGGAGAAGGAAAAATAGTTGCACTTTATGTAAGATTTCATTCAAGGCATTCCAGGTTATAAAGTTCTTTAGAGATTAGTAAACTTAACTAATACAAGTTGGTGAGTCAACATTTGTAATCCATGCCTCTGCTGAAACTGAGTATCTGCATTCACACAATCAGTCATAGCTGCTTCAAGGACTTGACCTTGAAAATAATGCAGGAAGACACTATTTTGAAGAGTCATTTTTTACTCTCTTAAATTAGATTGTGTGGCAGGATCCATACTCCTAATTTCCTATTCACTTGGAGTGAGAATAGGTTAACACAAAAACATGTGTAACTGTTCTGCTACAGTTAGTCCATGTATGATTGTTATAGAATAATTAAAGTTGGAAAAGATATCTGAAATCATCTAGCTCATCCATCAACCCAGCAGCACCAATATTGCCCACTAAACTTTGTCCCTAAGTGGTGCATGAATGCATTTCTTGAACACCTCCAGCATCAGTGACTTCACTACCTCCCCAGGTAGCCCATTCCAATGCTTCACCACTCTTTCACAGAATAAATTTTTCCTGATATCCAACCTGAGCCTCTACTGGTACAACTTCAGGCCACTCCCCCTCATCTTGTCACTAATTATCTGGGAGAAGAGGCTGACCCCCATCGCGCTACAACCTCCTTTCAAATCATTGTAGAGAGTATAAGGTGAGCCTCCTCTTCTCCAGACTAAGCAATCTCAGTTCCTTCAGCTGTTCTTCATAAAACTTGTGCTCCAGACCCCTCACCAGCTTTGTTGCCCTAACTGACTGAACCATTTCAGTGCAACCACAAATAACAGAAAAACATATGCAAAGTTATTTTCCCATCACAGTATGAGCAAGAAATGGAATATGAAAAATTATTTTGTTTTGCACCTATCAGATTAAGATTTACAGCTATGTCTACCCACTCAAAATATTTGAACCTCATTTTTAACTATATGGAAGCCTTCTCAGACTATGTTTTGTTTAGGGATTAACTATCTAGTACTGGCATTTTCCAATGAAGCACAGTGAATCTCACATATCTGGCTGATGTCTTTTCACTCACTAATCACAGAAAAAACACATGCTGTGTCCTTTGCTCAAACCAGTAATGTAAAGAAAACATGCCACTGTGAAAGGAAAAATAAAGAAACAATGACTAAGCCTCAAGTAAGTTATTAGGAAGCAGTGATCTTTAGCTTACAGCAGATTAAATGAGGAGAATTTGGACTCCTGAAATTCCCTACCAGAACTTCTAAAGAAATTCCATACAGTAACACTCTAAAACAAAATACTAACCCGTACACTTGAATAAATAGACATGCTGATGGAAATGTCTTGCTAGTCCATTGTCAAAATATAAGACTATGTGCGTCATAGTACATGAAAGAAAAAAAAAACAACACAGGTATCATCCTAGTGTATATTTCTATATGAAATGTGAAATGACACTAATAGACAATATGGTGTAGCAGAAAAGCAGAATCTACTATTTCATCAGAGCTTAGACTCTATATGTTGAGATAATGCAGTAAAAGTAGAATCAGAATACTACAGCCTCTTTATAACTACTGTATTAAAGTGAGTGTGCGGCTTCACTGGGATTCAGTGTAGCCAAGATTCATTCAAGACCCAGATGTCCTATTTCCACATTCAAACTACTCTGACTTGATTTAAATAATGTTATATGATTTTTTTTTAATTTATTTTTGGATGATGAGTCTGTTTTGCCAGTTGCGAAAATAATTTCCTTAACTCTTTCCTCTGATAAAAGTCTTCAGAAAAATCTGAGGAAAGGCCAAATCTGGTCTACACCTGAATGTGCAGTTTTGTCAAGCTATAAACAACTAAACAAGCAGATGTTCATTCAGTGCACAGTATACAGGAACCTGCATTATTCAGTGAGGTGTGTACGAGTGGGAAGAAACACAGCAAACTCAAAATGTTCTCTCATTTGTTTACACACATTTTTTTCCTGCTGCCCAGCTCTCAGGGGTCTACAAACAAAGTTTATCATTCTTTCATAACTGTCCTGGAACAAGCCATTAATGGCATCAAAATATTTTGAGCTTCTAGTATCAGTATGCTTCAGATACATTAAGAGCCTAAAAAACCTAACTTGTTTATACTTATTACAAAAGACCAGTATAGAAACAGCATAATCTTTCAAAGAGTCAAAAAGTACCTTCTAGATGTTGCAGCCAACACTCTGAGATCTTCCAAGCAATAATGAAATTATTTTTGCACAGAATAATACATAGATCAGTTCAAATGTAATGCCTTCTATTTGTTTCTATGGAAACTACAGCTGATACAAAGAGCACAATAACAGTATTTGATAGAGCAAAATCTCAGCTACAAAACACTATTTTACAACATAGTCACCACCACTAGCTATGCATTTTCATCAGCGTTGAGCAAGAGGCTGCATGCTGCACTCCTAAAAATCATCAGGAGTGGAGGAGACAAACTGTTGCTGTCTACTACTGAAATGAGTTATACACTTCCTCACTGTGCTCATATCCACTATTTAGTCTCCATAAATGTTCAGCAATTGTTGATGGATATCTGTGGGTGCCATTTTTCCCACTTGAAGAAATTTAGGGACATACCTTTGCTTCATGTGCACTTCCATATCAGATACCAGTCTGTCAAACTTCCCCTCTACTACTGTCTGTCACATGGCAACAGAATATAACAGGAAATTGGTTGGAAAATTTGGCCTCTACTGCCATATCATCAACATCCGTTTCTGACACTGTTGGCCAACATCATAAAATAAAAGGTATTACTTTCAAAGCAGCCCTTGTAAATTAAATTGCTGTGAAAGAGGAATGCAGTAACAAATTCTTCAAAATAATCCTGGACTGCTAGTCCTAAAGGCTGAGCTCTTCCAAAAGCCACAATGCTTATGACCCTCATATGACAACATTGACATACCTCCTAGTATATACAGACATCATCTGATTTTGAGATAAAATCTCATTTTGGAGGAAGCCATTCACTTTCCCGAATAATTAGATTTGTTCCTCAAGTATATAGAGACTGCTTAAAACACCAGGTGTTGATTCTGATGTCAATCCAATTGGGTTACTCTCTTATTTTGAGGAAAGCTCAATTCTGAATGGATGCCACAGTAACTACTCTATAATACATATGGATATGAAATGATTTTGCAGATAGGAAAGATTCCTTATTTTATTTAAGGAATTTAAGAACAAAATGATCAAACTGAAGCAAGGGAAATTAAAGTTTATTTGAAAAAAAAAAAAAAAATCCTAATACTAGTGGCTCTGAAGAAAATTTTAATTTGGAAAATTTCACAACTTCCTTTCAGAGTTTTGAGTCATCAGGGATGGCTTAGGTTGTTGAATCTGCCATAGGCAGGAGGACGGACAGTCACTATTCCAAGATCTCTTACGGTAATATTTTCCCTAATTCTGTGAAACTCATGACTAAATCTCTATAAAACAGTAAAGATTGTACTCAGTCAGATGCGGCTTAATTCTACATTCAGTAACAGCAGGCTCAAGCTTAAACCTGTAATAAATGTGTGGAGATCCTATTAAAAGCTCCTATGGCCTTTATGGTCCTTCTCAACCCAGGCCTTTCTATGATTCTATGACTAAATGCAGTCCAAGTGCAAAGTTTTTCAGCATAAACTCACCCAGGAAACAATTGCAAGTTGATATTACTGAGAGACACTGTCTGGGTCTGACTCAATCCTCAATCACACACTGATTGCAGGAAGCACGACTGACCTGAGCAGTTACAGCACACAAAGTTCAATATCTGTCCTTTGGATGTTTGGTAACATGCACCAAAAAAAACCAGCACATGAATTTCACAGATAATTATTAAATTTTTCCATGGTCCTTAAAAGAATAATGCCCACTTATCAAAGGGTGCTCTGCCCTAATATCTGTTGGCTAGTGAGCCCAAGAAAACCTACATATTTCAGCTACCAGTTACAGAAATATAAATTAACCAGTAATTAAATTTGTTCTATTTAATGCAAAACTTTGGTTAATTGATAGTATAATAAGTAATGGTTGTCATTTCATGTATACTTTCTTACGCTCATTTTAAAGTATGTGTGGTAGCTCTGAAATGATAGACTGACCCTGCGCTATTTACACTGGGGAAAGCTCAGCCAGTCACAGTTTCTTCTTCTTATATTCTTTGTCACCACTTCATGTAAACTAAAAAAAAAGGATTGTGCTAAGGAAGAGAGAAATACGCAGTTCTCATAACCATTTTGTTACTACCTAATCTCCGGAAGTGTTGCAAAGTTTCAGAATAATTAAAATACAGGAAGAAGATGGTGGAATTAGTCTTCAAGCTAACTGTAGCTCCAACAAGGCATGGATAAAATACAGCATGTTACACTCCAAACCCAACTCCATTTTCTTAAATTAATGCTATGCTATTATGCGTAAGATGTAAAACTTTTTTTTACCCCACAGTCAAAAATGCCACACACATACACATAGACAATCTTCTTCCAAATTCACCATGTTATTTTCTGTTTTTCACACCAAAGAAGTGTTGATGTTATCCCCTGCTGCTACTCTCTATGGTATCAGTATGGAATTAGCCTAATCATGCTTCATAGCTAACATTCAGAGCTCTTTTAAATCTATATGATGTCTTGTATCTCAAAATTACAGCAGGTGTTACTATTTTTCTGTCTGTCTGTCTGTCTGTCACTGATATCTACCAGTCACAATAAAACACTAGCTACAGCTACTCTTTTCATCAAAACTCTGTTGTTTAGGTATCAAACAAGAAAAGATAAGCAAGGAGACATTCTCCTCTCTCCTATTGATTACAACTCTCTTGTCTGATATGGTGGAATATGACGGAGAACAATAAATTGTGTTACCATGAAAGTATCATTATGTATGCCTCTAAACCATATTAGAGAGGAAGTGTCTTTACCTGTGATCCTTATTGCAGAAAGAGGCTTTAAGGAGAAATTTACAAGAAAATAAACAGAAAACTAGGCGGGTACTCATGTGGAAGATTTTTTCCCTCTGTTCAATGGAAGAAACATGAGAAACAAATAAAACAGATAAAACACAACACAGATATACTGAAGGCTGATTCCAAAATTGCAGATAGTATCATGAGACTAGTGAGTCATATTAAGCATACTGGGGAAAGTCTTGATGGACCTCTCTTTTCTAAGGGTGGTCAGACAGAGGAAATGATACCAAATGTGAGATAGTAAAATGCTACCAGTAGCAGTATATTCATTTGTCAAAAGCAGCCTTACAACAGACTTTCCAGTACCTATTAGGTGGAGAGGGGCTATTAGGGTTATTGAACAAGGGGATAAACTGAAAGAGGATAAAGTCAGATTAAACATTAGAAAGAAAGTCATTGCTAAGATGGTGGTGAGGCACTAACAAACACTGCCCAGAGAAACTGTGGATGCCCCATTCCTGGAGGCATTCAGTTCCAGGTTGGATGTTGCTTTGGGCAACCTGATCTGGTAGAAGTAGACCAGATCTGCTGGCAACGATCTGCCCACGAGAGGAGGCTTGGAACTTGATGAACTGTAAGTTCCTGCCAACCCAAATATTCTATGTTTCTATGATTCTACAATGAGTTTCTATTATTCTATGATGACAGGACTGAGCATAGATGACATTTGAGCCAAACAGCAATAGGATATAATATTAAAGTACGTGATTCTGATGGTCTTCTCTGAATAAAACACATTTCCTGCCTAATATGATCAGACAGTAAGAAATTGACATTTATCTTTTTGAAATAATGTATCTAAACAGGACTTATTTATTTTATCTTCCAAAATAAAGTCACTGAAAAAAACACAATAGTCATACAAATATAGTTGTGCTTTAGGACAAAATGCTGTGTATTTCAGAGAAGTATAACCAGAACCTGGTCAATAGCACTGTAAAGACCATACAAATATCAGTGTTGTGAACAAGATGTGTCAAATGAGAGATGCAGGAAGGTGAGGGTGAGTAGATTGAGAGCCACACATGGATATTTTATTGAACAAGTTTTACTGCTAGCCACTTATTAAAACAAATAGCTAGGCTACTGCTATGACATTACAGAAGAGTAAAATGGATTGTATCAGTATTGTGGAGTAAAACTATTGTCTTAATCTTAGAAGACATACCCTAAGCCTAGCAAGGTGACATAACTGGGGTTTAATGCATAGCAATCACTGCCAGAAACTGCTGGGCAAGTACAGGCATCATAGCACAACAGCAATAGGATACTAATCTGGATAGACCAGACATCACAGAAAAAAAAAAAAAAAAGGAATATTGGGAAGAATGAGTTAAATTAACATTGCAGAACCTCTCAGAAAAGGTTCAGTTTAAATTTTTGCAATGCCTCAGCCTGAGGGAGAAGTTCAAATTGTCTTCAAATCCAATCCTAGAAGTAAATTGTTATTTGGTTCTAATTATTAGATTAAATACAATTTTTGTTTGTTTCAGTCCCTCCCAGATGGTCTATGTTGTAAATATTTTACTGGTAACTTTATTGTGTTTTATGTAAATAGGGAGAATTTTCTTAACTGGAGCCAAATCACATTTAAAACAGCATCATGTAACAAGGACAGCCTCAATTAAACAGAGTACTATTGCAATACATAGAAATCTTGTGGCTTTTCCTGTCTTTTTTTTTTTTATATTGAGCATGAAATCCACAACAGATTTCTTGCCACCTAGGTAGAACAGAACAAAATACACTCTCACTTTATTCTTCCTTGCAGATCATGTAACCAGTACTTATGAAGCCACAGCAGTGACAATGGCAGTGTGCAGACCATGCCTCTCCAGGCACACAACAGAGCCCATACCAGCCCAGGTCCTTCTGCAGTGAATATTGAGGCAGTTTAATTTGCATGGTAAACCAGATCTCTATCCTAGAACAGTGTTTTGAAAGTACATCAAGGAAGAAGCTATTCACTTTGGAAGCTGTTTTCAGTCCACTCTTGGGAAGAATGACTGTGTAGAAAAGGAATGGAAGTAGTTTACACAGTGGAAAAGTCAGTTGATGTAATCGGTGGTCTATGAGACATGCCCAGGTGAGGGCTTCACTCTGCTCTAAAAATTGCTTCCTATGAAGACCAATAAATGGTGGAGGATAGGGAAGATCAGAAAAAAGAAATGTCATGGAGTTAACTAGATCAATCTATGCCCATGACAGGGGGGCAGTAGGCCCTTGGGTCCCCTGGCCCCACAAAATTGGAAGGAAAATCGAAAAGGGATATGGAGATGGGAGCTGGGCTCAAGGAAGGAAAAAAAGCAGCTGCAACGATCTACGGAAGAAAACTTATTTTACTATCTATGATATCAGAATACAAGATAACACAATATAATACAATCTAGCTGAAATTGAGACTGATAAATCAAATAAAATAGGAGAGAGAGAGTTCCTGAGACCGACTCAAACCTGAAAAGCTTGGAACGGCTAGGAAAGCGGCCTCCAGCACCCACTGCAAGGCAGTAAGAGAGTGCCCCACCCAGAAGGTCCAGATCCCGTGACTTCCATAATGTATAGGGATAGGTACCCAGAATTGGAGCATTAACACTTTAATTCCCAGTGCACTAAATGATGTTATGGTGCAACAAATATACCAAAGTATACCAAAAAATAAAAAACACAAAACCATGACAAGTAATGAAGTCATGGCATAAAGAAGTGGGGAAAAAAAGCAGGAGTGTGGGATGCAGACTGCACAGCAGTCTGGCAGACCTGTGTTGATGCAGTTACCAGTTCTTCAACATACTCCCTGCAGTGAGAAAGATAACTCCAGTTATCTTTCCAGTTAACTCAGTACAAAAAGCATTTAAATTTTGACTGCAAACACTGGAAAGTGTTTAATGAGTCATGGCTTTCAATCTCATGACTGCTGAGTGTCTGACCATGAGTAATTGTAATTATTTTTTAGTTTTATATACATATTAAAAAATACAACTTTTCATTCATGTCTCTTGCAAACAAGATAATTATTTTGTTTATCTTTCATATATCCAAAGCGCGTAAAAACAGCAGGGAATGTCAGTTCACCTTCACAGATTTCTTAATCATAGCCATGTTTGGCTCATTGAGGCTCAGACTAGAACCTAATTTGTGTTTCAGTAAAGCATATCTTCTTGAAAGTGAGTTATCTTGACAGGAAAACCTGAAAAAAGAATGAACCCACTTTAGTCCCATTTATCAATTTTATTTAAATTTCATCTTCACTGCTAATCTCAGGTTTAACAGTACCTTTTCCAGTGTCTTGTTCACTATGAAAAACCAGTATGAAGGTGCTCTCAATGTTTCCTAATAACTAATCAAACACAATAGTTTTGGTTGCACATGCAAAAGAAGTGTTGTTTTTAACACTTTTTAAACTTTCTTTTTAACCCTAACTGTACTTAAGATGAGAGAAATCTGTTCTTTTTCACATATGCTTTTTTATGAACATAATTCATGAGGGTTTATAAGAAGTGTACACTTATTTCCAAGTCACAGATCAAAACCTTGATTTGCATCAGGCTGAATATGCATATTCCTGGAACTTCTGTCTAAACCTCCTGCTCAGTTGTTTTCCTTTAAACACTATATTTCGTCAATTATATTATATTTCGTCAATTTCGTCAATACATTTAATGTACGTTTTCTGATACTTAAAAGTGCTGGTTTTTGTAAATGGAATACACTATGATGCTAAATATAATGTTTATAAAATGTGGTACATATATATATGATTACTTTATCAAACTTGTTGTCTTATTAAGAAAATCATATTTACTTTGTAAGCTCTAAATATCCAATTAGCTAGTACTAAGTTCTCATCCTGCAGTTCTGTAGCAGAAATTATACAAAGCTTACTATACTGGCTTGTGCAATGTTGAATTATCCTACAGGCCTCTCTGATGATAATCACAAATTTTTTTGCTGCAAAGAGAGAATCAAATTTAATTTAATAATTTTGAATGAATCCCAAAGTGCCAAAAGATGAACAATCTTATCATCACTATTCCTAATTTGATAAACACAAATTTCCATCTTTATTTCCATTGAATCTGCAAATACATTAATAATCATGCAGCTAATCATTAGGACAATAACTTGCTGTAGAAACATAAATAATAAAATCCTCTATAATAAAATAAAATGCTGTTTTTGTTGTTCGTGAATCATTAATAAAAAGTTGCAAACAAAATTTGGTAGCTTATCCAGATAAAGAAACCAAGCACTGAATTTCTAAGTCTCTTTGAAAATTTACATTCATTTTATATTTGCCTATCACTTACTGCTTTTTTCAGCAGGCTGGTGATATAAAACTGACCACAGATTATTATGTTCCAGCCTTTTGCCTACATTAAAATTGATTACATAGACTTCCCCTGACAGAAGATTACTGAACAATATCAATATGCCTGTTTATGGAAATTCTGTTGCTTCCTCAGTCTGCGTGAGTGTTGGACTGCCCTTTCACCTAAAAGACTTTTCTAAAAATTAATAAAAATTTTCCTTGCTTCAAATTTATCCAATTAATTCACTTTCTGTCTTATGCAGGGATGAAAACAATTGATCATCATCTTCTCTGTAATAACCTTCCTTGCATATGAAACCCCTTATCATATCCCTTCATTTTTCTCTTTTCCAGACTAAACAAACTACATTCTTTCATACTTGCTTTGGAGTTCACATTTTCCAAACTACTTATCTTGCTTACTATTCATGATAAGATATCACCAATTTATGTGTCTTTCAGACAATTTACTGTCTCCCTCACCAATAGTAGGTAGCATGAAATAAAAGCACTCTCACTCCTCACACATTTAAAAACATTTAAAAAACTTAAAAAATTAAATGTCATTTGCTCTGTGTCTATTTAGCTGTACTTGCAAAGCCAGTCCTTTCCCGTTCCTTATATTCATTCAGGTGTCCAGTGAACAACAGTTAATTTGTTTTCAACCAGCTGCAACTGGTTTCACTGAGACCATATGTCCCTATTTTGCTGAAGAATAGCACAGAGGACTGAACTGGAAGCACCCAAGCACTCCAGATAAACACTAACCCAGACTCAGAAATTCTCATCAAGAGCCACAGTTCATATAGATTGCAATTTTCTCCTCTCCCAGCCTCCCACACTTATTTTCTAAGAATCCTGTCTACCAAATCCAACTACTGCTAACAGGTTTGTTGCTGGAGATCCAGAAAGTAAGAGTCAATCTAAATTGGATGGGTTTCCATATAAACCTCATGTAAGCAAGTGTTTACTTCAGTTACTTTACTCTAACATGTAACACATGTAACTTGTTTACTTTATTCTAACACTTGCCAAGCCAGAGTGTCTAGCAAACAGCCAACATAATCTATAATAACCTAAAGCAAACCTACACATCCTAGGGATCACATTTTACACATCTAGAAATTACTAGTTAGCATGTCTCCAGTAACAAGCTGTTTTCTGATTATTAGCCCTAATATTATATAATAAAAATAAATAAATCAGAAACATCTGTCATATTTATTGAGGTCAGCGCAAGAAAGGTCTTAAAGTTTTTCCTTCTCTGTCTTCATAAAGAAGTGATCAGAAAGTTGCACATCTGTGAATTGCACTGCATACAGCACATGAGCATGTCCATGGTTGTTCTCATTTTTTAATAAGAAAACACAAATCACAGGGCTGAAAACTGCAGCAATAATTCCATAACAATATCATTAAAGAAACAAAATTTCAAGATGAAATGCAATAACACAAGAGCAAAGAGTTATACATGGTAAGACAAAAAGAAAAAAAAGATATTTTTGGAAACACGTCATACCTCACAGGTACTGTAAAGCATTTGAAAGTCATTTCTCATAAATTTTTCATAAAGGCACAACTTGTCCTCTATATTATGCATGTTTTTCTCTTCCGTTCTTGCAATCTACTAGTCCTACTTGCCAGTGAAGTTATACCAACTTGCCTTGCTATGTCTTCCACTAACTTTTTAATAGAAAAACTTTGCTTTGCGTTTCAAGCTTCCAATATTCAGACACCAATGCTGTTTCAAACAAGTGGCTACACAGCCCACTTCATTGGTAAGAAAAGTAGTTCCTCAGTCTTACATAACATCCATGTTAATTCTATCTTATCTTGAAAATTTGTTTTGATTCATTCCATCAAGTAATTTGAACTCCCGCTACTGACAATTCAACTGAAAAAAATCTAACAGAGTTTACTTTGTCAAGAGACAAGAATTTGCGTACTTATCTTAAATTCAATAGAGAAAAAACACACAGACTCAAATTATCACTGCATGCCATGGAAAATTTTGTTTGAGAACAATTATTTTCTTCTAAATTTTTTATCAAAATGCAAATAATGTTTCATTAGATTTAGTAAACAAAAAGCCAGATGTCAGAAGTGAAAAAGAATATTGTTCAATCAACACTGTTCATTAAAAACAGACAAGCACTACAGCAGCTTACTCCGAGCACCACTATGCTTGGAAGAAGTGATCTGGATGTTGGCAAGAATTTTAAATTCCATTCTGTCATCATCCATATAAAGATATGCCCTACTTGGACCAATTAATAGCTGCTACTTATGCTTACATCAAGCTACTGTAAATATAAAGAGTGGCCTGGAACCAAGGAGCAAAACCTAGAACATTTTCTGTCTCTGAAAACATCCTGATCTTTGAAATGAGTACAAGTTTTTGTTTTCTTCCTTCTTCCCCAGCTGCACAAATTTGGTCAATTGGCTCTAGAGTAGCAATCCCGAACATTATTACAAAAAGTGACTAGTATGGCTCTCTCTGAATGGGTTTAAAAAGTAGGCCTAAAATGAATGGTATTTTAAGTATGAAGCACTTAGCCAAAATCCAACATTATCCATAAAGGACTGTATCTACCTTGTGAACCCTCCTCTTGTAGCAGATGATACACATGTATGGCCACAAGAGCAGTGGAATCAAGGACATCTCTTTCCCAAGTCAGAGTTGCAAGCCAGCCATCAGGAATCCCACAATACCTGAAATTCTTCCCTTTTTAGGGGGGGAATTTGTAGGGGGCTTACATCCTTCATTCAGACTTTGAACTCTGTTCCCAATCCCAAGTGCAAAGAAACTTCCTCATTTACCCATTATCCAGAACTGGCCACTATACAGTTACTAAAAAGATTTTACAAGGTCTTACTCAGCCTTCTTTTCTTCAAGCTGAGACTTCTACACCTGTATCCTGAAGCACCAAACTACACACACAGTGTCTTTAACTAGTCACATTTTCCCCAAAAATAATCAGAATGCTTATTTCTCATGAAAATATTTACCTTTTTTTCTGTTGCTTAGTGATTATTTTTACTCTAAAAGAATACTTGGAGGAGTCACTTAGTTGTCTGAACACAAGCAGGCAATTAACATTTTGTAAAATTTGTAGATGAAGAACAGGTTGCTGAATACAAGAATTGCCTTATTGAAACCTGCTTGATGCTGAAGTAAAGATGCCAAATTAAATGCCCTGATGTAATTCTATATCTTTAATTGCAAAATGACTAGCAAATTTTGCAATTACTTAATGTTGAACTTAAAGGCTCTTCTGTTTTTCAGATTGTTCTTCAAGTCATATGAAGAGCTACTGAAGAGCTATGAAACTTCAAATAAGGAAGGGAGGTTAAATAATATGAAACTTTTATTTTATTTGGCTCTGACAGAATGAAATTCTCTTTCTTGCCTACACTGGGAAGAACAGGATAAAACTCATATTAAATGTATTATTACAGCCTTATGCTTCACTTCTGAAGAGCAACTGTTGAGTGCTAGATCCTTGTGTCACCTCAAACCAAAAGCTATCCCTATTTGAAATATTTACTGTAGAAGACAGGAAATCTGTTTGCAATCTTAACCACAGAAGAAACTTTTCAAAAGATGTCTCTAGTGCCTAAGCAAGAAGATAATCTTGTGGATAAGGCACAGGACTGGAATTTTGACCTCAAATCTCAGTTGCCAGAGTGGCTCTACATGACCTTGGCAAGCCATGTAAAGACAGATACATAAAAAAGTCATCTAAAATAATAATTCAAGAGATTATAGGTGCCTGAATAAAATGTTTTAATCTAAAAACCTTAACTTGGCTGCTGCTCAAATTTCATAGGCACTGAGATTCCCTAAACAGTATTTGTTGTAATTCTTAGCAGGATCCACTGTGTCAGTTTTAAGCTCCCTCCTAAGCACAGTTTTCTTCTGGGTGAGGTACTCAGAGGAATTGAGGATTCAGACAATTAATCTCACATCTGCAGTACCAAAACTATGAAAATATCATATAGATGGTTTATCATAGGATGGTTTGGGTTTGCAGAGACCTTAAAGACTGTCTAGTTTCAAACCCCTGCCTTGACATGTCTCCTTCTATACCAGGCTGCCCAAAGCTCCATCAAACCTGGCCTTGAATGGCTCCAGAAATGTGACATCCATAGCTTCTCTGACAGTGCCTCACCACCCTCTGAGAAGAATCTCTCCGTAATGTCTAATCTAAATCTATTAGTCTAATCTAAATCTTTGAGTTTAAAGTCATTACCTCCTGTTCTATCACTACTCTACCTGAAAAAAGAATCTCTATCTGGTCTTCTTGTTGGAACCCTTTAGGTACTGCAGCTTTCTTCCACAGAACAATGAACAAAAAAACTAACATTTTCTTTATCTATTGTTCAGAGCACTGTTTGTTTCTCAGATTGTTGTATGACACTTTTAGGTATTCATCTATCCTTGTGGAATGAGCTCAATTTTTGTCCATCACATTTCAGTTGCAATTACTAGAGAAACAATTAAATAACTCCAGTGTAAAAGGCAGAAGCCCCTTTGAAGCTCCCCAGGGAAAGAACAGTGACTACTGGTTGTAAATCTTTGTTTCTAGTACTTAGAATCATAGAATCAGAAGGTTGGAAAGGATCTACAAGATCATCTAGTCCAACCGCCCTCCCATCATCATTGCTATCATAAGTCACTAAACCATATCTCTTCGTTCCTCATCCAGATGAATACTGTCTCTTGAACACTGCCAGGGACAGCGTCTCCACCACCTCTGGAGCGTCTCTCAGCGTCTCCATCATCTCTCCACCACCCGTGTCCTGCTTATGCCCTGGGAGAAGAGGCCAAATCCCTCTTCAACACAACCTCCCTTCAGGAAGTTGTAGAGTGCAGTGAGGTCTCCTCTGAATCTCCTCTTTTCCAGTTTAAACAATCCCAGCTCCCTCAGCTGCTTCTTATATGCTCCAGATCCCTCACCAGTTTCATTGACCTCTGGACATGTTCCAGGGCTTCAATGTCTTTCTTGTAGTGAGGGACCCAACAATGAACACAATACTTGAGGTGTGACCTCACCAGTGCTGTGTACAAGGGGATGATCACCTCCCTGCTCCTGCTGGCCACACTATTTCTAATGCAGGCCAGGATGCCTTTGGCCCTCTTGGCCACCTGGACACAATGTCCGCTCATGTTCAGCCAAGCATCAACCAACACCCCCAGGTTCCTTTCCTTTTCACAGCCTTCCAGTCACTCAGCCCCAGGCCTAAAGCGCTTGTGACCAAAATGCAGGACCTGGCACTTGATCTTGTTGAACCTCATTCATTTGTTGAACATCCCATTCATTTCAGCCCAGCAATCCAGTTTACCTAGATCTCTCTGAAGGGTCTCCCTACCCTCAGGCAGATTGACATTACCTCTCAACTTGGTGTCATCTGCAAACTTACTGAGGGTTCACTTAATCCCCTCATCTAGGTCATCAATAAAGATATTAAACAAGATATTAAATATGATGGGCCCCAGTACCAACCACTGAGGGACACCACTTGGTCGCCAGCTGGACTTAACTCCATTAACCACTACCTGTTGAGCACGGCCCTCCAGCCAGTTCCTTACCCAAAGAAAAGTATATCTGTCCAGGCCATGGGCAGCCATTATCCCCACGAGAATACTGTGAGATACCATGTCAAAGGCTTTGCTGAAGTCTAGGTAGGCCACATCAACAGCCTTTCCCACATCAACCAGACTGGTCACCCAGTCGTAGAAGGAGATGAGGCATGACCTGCCTCTCATGAACTCATGCTGGCTGGGCCTGATCCCCTGGTTGCCACGCACATGCTGTGTGATCTCATCCAAGATGATTTGCTCCATAACTTTCCCTTAACATACTTAATAGTAGCTTCCCTAATTTACTTAATAGTAGCTAGTTGCCCTTGACTCCTATAAAAATGTGATGATGCCTTAGCCCTACCACCGGCCCATTTGATGGATGACTAGATGCTTACGCTAAACTGTGGGTTAGATCATCTGCTAATGAAGTCAAAAGTCTATGTTCAGGTCTGTTCACTTTAGTATCCTGCACAATAAAGACTACAACATCTTCCAAGATTAAAGGCTGAAATGGGAAGATTCCTCTTGAAAATTTTAGCTTCAGTGCAGCTTTATGCAAGAAACTAAGTCTTTCCTTTGTTCTTCATATATTGCAGCCTTTTCTTCCTACCACAAGAAAGGATTATATGTGGCAGGGGTGTTTTTCGGGTTCCCAAGCATAAAATCCCAGGTAGTTTCAGGTTAACAGTAAACTCTGCAGAAAATTTTCTCAATCTGAAATGTTTATTGTGAGAAGACAAGTGTATTTCTACTGCCTATAGGAAAAAAGGGGGAAAAAAAAAGAAAAAAAAAAAAGAAAAAAAAAGAATTGAAGCTCCCATGGAAAAGTACTAGCTTTATGATGCGCCACTTCCTTCCACAAAACTTTCATCTTGATAGGAACTTCTGTGAGAAAAAAATAGCAATTAAGGTGTTATTTTTTAAAATTACTACTTCTTCTCTAAGTTTGCTTGTTATTTCAAATATGTTTTAACAGCAGAAAGCACTAATGGATGATTTCTTCTCAATGATCTCAACAAAAGATTAATCTAAACTTAAGCAAACTTACAAATCTTATATCGAAACTCGAAAGTGCAACTCCTCCACTCTTACCCCAAGGAGGTCTTTGTAGGTTTTACAAGATACTGTGTTTTACAAGCCCCTCTTTGAACGCTGTGTTTGATAAAGTTGTTCAACGCTTAGGAACAGTACATTGTTACTGGATGTTCGTCCCAATTCAAAATACCACAACATTAAACATTTTCAGCCGAACATAATATTTAGAGAATGTTCCACATGTTTGGCCCACAGAGAAGAGGTTATAACACTATTGCAATTACATCCTCTACAGATGGCACATGCTGTATGGATTACAGCATTGCTTGTTCTGTTGCTGTGGACTTGGTTTGAATTGTCTGTGAAATGCTGGAATCATAAATCAATTCTTCTCCCTTTCAAAGGAAAAAAAAATATTTCAAAGGGAATTTTGTGCAAAATGGCAAGGGTCAGTGAGGTTAGGGGAACCTTCCACCTTGTATCAAGAAGAGAATGACTTCTGAATAAAACAATAAAAGAGGAGACCTTTGGATTAAACTAGCTCTTTTCTCCTGAACTGTTATATCAGAAAGAGAATCTCCATTGGAACAACAAGGAAGGGAAGGCAAACTATATTCAGCCACATCTTGTATAGATCTCCAGGGATGGCTGTTGTCCTCAAGAAAAGCTTCACCAGGATCAGTGGAAGACTGAGACAAATTCAGTATCTTACACATATTCATTAAAGTCAAACTGTTCTCGGTTAGAAGAATAGTTAAATATCATAAGAAAATGGTATTCAAGCTAAGTGTTGAACCAGATGACAAGGTAACATCATGCCTTGAGCAAGCTTCATAAAACTAGTTTGGTGTGTGGCAACATTAAATGTCAGTTATTCTTGCTAACATTTATCTTTATACACTAAATGATCATTAGAATTATTGTACATAGCAAAAACCTTGTGATAAAAATGTGAAATTATTTTTGAAAAAAATCTATCTTTTAATCTTGATTTCATGTTGCAATTATTCCCAGACCTTATTGTGGTTTCCTGCACAAAATTACATCCTTAAGCACACCAGCCCCACGTTTACTACAGACATAGGACAATAAAAAGTCAGCAGCAGGAGACAATATGTTTTATATGTGCAGTTAACATTACACAGTGCTGGAAAATATTGGCAAGTGGCATTTAATTATGGTACTCCTGACTTCTTAAAAAACGTAACACAGAGCACAAAGTCACAAAGAATTTACATACTGCAGCTACTTTTAAGAACTACTTTCCAAAGTTACAGACTTTGCATCTGAGAATGCAATTCCAAGATACCATAATTTTGTTAATATGATTATTCTTCTGTGTTTGCATTCTTCGTTTAGCTAAAAACAGTTCCAGCTAATAATTGCATGGCAAATGGTTTCATTTGAGGCTATATAAATAACTTCAGAGAGAAGTAAATCTAACAGTTTTTTTTTTACCATGTTGGCTCTGTATGCAAAAACTGTATTCCACCTATATCATATCCAGAAAACTGTTCTAACATGAAGTCAAACTAGATTAGCACAGACTTATCTCTAACTAAATGCAATAAAGTAAAAACCAACTGACAGAAATCTGCTGCTTTCATAGCTTGTGCAAGAATAATTTGATACATCAATATAAAGAAAAAGTGAGATGGTAAACACCTTCTAAGAATTGTAAAGACTACCTACACTGTAGCATGCCAGTGTGGAGTGTATTCCCTAACCTTCTGAAACAGACTGGTCTGGAACCTGCTTCAAAGGCTCTTGAAGACACTAAAAGGTCTTCTAGAAAATCTTTGATCAGAAATTTTGGCTGAAGATGAAAATGCCAGAAGGAGATCACTGTAAAATATCTTATACTCATTTATTTAAAATGTTTCCACCTACAAAAAATCATCTAAAGCTTCACTTTCCATAGATTGTTTCTTACAGCTTATAGTTTTCTCAGTTTCATTACTTAAATTTTTGGAATTGGATGTGTGATAATCTCACAAATTCTGAGAGCTTGATAATGTTACACTTTCAACAGTCTGAGCGTGTCTTAAAGCATACTGCCTTTACTTTCACTGAGCACAGCAGAGAGCATTACAGCTTCATCACTGTTTAATAAACAACCATTTTTGTTGCTACTTTAGGAGAAATCTGCTATTGAGCTATTATTAGACTCAATGCTGCTAACTTTTGAGTCACACATGGAGGAAGAGGCCAACATTTTTTCACAGCAGCCCCATTTCAAATCTTAAAACAAACTTCTATAGACGGTTTGACTTTATTGACAACATTTTAGTTTTGCCAGATTTATTTAAAAATAATGACATTTGTCTCATTGCAAAAACTTCAGAAAAACAGCCATTCTTGCCATTTTCTTCTTAATTTTCTTATTACTACCAGGACTGCACATAACCACAAAACTGCTGTTGGCAATTCAGAAGCACATCTTCTCCTGCCATCTGGAGATGTGGAGTGTGCACAACATAAGGCCATGCTCATGGGGTCTACAGTTCCATTTGCCCCTCCTGCTGAATACATGTTGAATAGCTGAATAAAAATTGTTGGGATTTCTTTTGTCTTTGATGGTTGGTTTTGTTTGTTTGTTTGTTTTGTTTTAGTAAATTTACATTCGGCTTCAGTTTTGGTTTAGAAAAAAAAAGAAAAAAGAAAAAAAAGAGAAACCTTTGAGTGGACTCTTCTCTGATGTGAGATACTGTTCCACTCAGTTTGTGGCACCTGTGCTGATTTATACTAGATCTAGTTCAGCATGTCTGTGTTAGCTCCAAGCCAGAATCTGAATCAGTGTTGAGTCCTGCACAATGAAAGTTGCAGAATGAGCATAGTGAAAAAGACATCACCATCTGGGAAACTCGGTATGCGTTTTGTCTTCCTGCCTCACAAAGAAAAACTGGTGCTTTCTTTTCACACAGTAAGGTGCTTTCAAAGGTTAAAATGAAATTCATAGAATAGTAAGACAGTACTGATTTAAAGTTACATAAACCTAATACACTTTTAGAAGATTTATGTTCCTCATCCAGAAAAAGTAATGAAAAGTTCTTTGTGATAATCTTGCACTAAAAGCAGAGGAAAAGAATTCCAGCCTGCTAGGCACCTCCTGGTGTGTACCAGCACTCATCAAATAATATGGCTCCAGAAAAACTCTCCCTTTAACATAATTATAAATAAATACATAAATAAATGCCACTGGGCATTCTCTACTACCGTAAAGTATGTGCTAGCCAGATATCCATGGAGAGTATTTGTGGTTAGACTGGTCTTCCAAAGTCAAATCTTTCTTTTCTTCTTTTTTTTCCCCCAGATATTAATTTAGTCAATTATGGCAGATTTTAAAATATTCTTTTTTTCTGCATTTATTTACACTCAGATGAAAATGAATTACAATTTCAGGATGCACATTTGTTCAGTCATGTAGAAGAACCAATTTAGTAATACAAGTTAGATGAATTTCCTCCTACTGGAAAAGCAGGATGCAAATATTGATCCTTACCATATGAACTGATATCAACCAGCCTGGCATTTGCTTACGACATCTGGAAGAATGGTATATTCCTTTGTAGGAATAATGCTGTAATGCTGTGGTTTTATCTTACTTTAATTACAATGGACAGTCTGTCAAACCGCAAAGATGTAAACAGTTATACTTTCCTTTGATCCTTTCACATGGTTCTGTCTCATTAAACACATACATTTGCCATTTCCAGTTCCTTTTCAGAGATTATATACATATAAATATTCCTTTCCTACATGTTAATTAAATAAAATGTGTGCTACATTTTCTGAAGAATTCTTCACTTGCTAGTTCAGACAACAGACATATACCTATAATTACTTTTCTGCCCATGATCACATACTATTTGAATACTTGCAGCAAGTTAAATCTACCAGAATCCTTTGCAGTCTTAAATGTAACACAGCTTTGCATCTCCAACATGTGCAAATTGCACTGAAATATTATGGCAGTGAGCCATAATAAAAGTGTGCATTAATAGACAGTTACAACTAAAGCAGAAATAAATCTTTTTAATATTGCAAATTGGCTGATGATTTTTATTGATATTAGGTGCTGCTACTGTCTTAAACTACAACTGGGAGGGCAGTTAAGTTTCTTAGGACAAAAGGAATCCATAAAAAAGGACTGAATAAATAAGAAGCTGGAGAAGAAAAATGGTAAAAAAAAATAAAAAAAAAAAAAAAAAAGAGAATGTATTCAAAATGCTAGTTAATTTTCTATCATTCATCTTTTGGTCTTTATTGTTCATAATGAAAAGATACAGCATATGAAACTCTGAAGAGTTCGCTGAAATATGTTAACAGTAAACTGCACTTAAGACTGATTAATCACGTCAAGATGTGATTGTGTGCTGTTAACCCACTTCTGAAGATCCTGAAATCTCTCAGCCTTTGGTCTACAGGCTCACATTACATACAAGAAATACACCAGAATCTGCTAATGCACACCCTTGTTGTGGCTTATTATTATATGTCACAGTGCAACTTCCACATGTTCCAATTTTAAAGCTATGTGACATTTTTGGTTGGGTAAGTTGTGGCTAAACATATGCAAAAATAGGACTTTTAAAAAATTTATTTATTTTTTCAAAATGATGCATTTAGTTATTTTAAAATGTCTATTTCCCCAAATAAAAGTACAGCTCCATAGCCAATACAGGGCAGATTGAAAGGTCCTGCAAAAATTCAGTTTGAAAAACAGTACAATGTTTGAGTTGGAGACGTGCGGAAGAACATCTGAAAGCTGTAACTTTTTATTTTTTTAAGTTTTATTTGTGTTTTTTCATTTGCACTACTGTAATTTTAAAAAAAAGAACCAAATGGATTTCTCAAATATTATGAAAACAAATGTGCTGATGGATTAAGTACCTAAGCGTTAGGCTGGGAAAACATTTTTATGACCACACTGCAATTCCGTGTAAGTATGGATTTATAGTGGAAACACTGAACGCATTAACTATTACAAAAACTCCATAAATGAAGAACTTCATGCTTGACAAAGTGACCTACTGGATAGCAGAGGTACTGCAGATTGGATAATCCTTGGCTTTCGTAAGTTTTTCATATACTTTTACCTAACTTTCTCAGTTGTAAATTGAAGAAACACAGACAGCAAAATAGACTGATATTCTCCAGCACAGCTGTATTATGCTCAGTGAAAAGTAATAATCTAGAATATTTATCAGTCCTTCATTGCCAAATGTGAAAGATACTTCAAGTGAGGTCACATGAGGGCTATGTCCTGAGCTAGTAACTATTCAATATTCATATTAAGTATTGACTACTGAACTACAAAGTGCACTTACCTAAGAGACTCTTCCACATACTCATTTCTATTGACAGGGATGCAGGGAATGCAGAGAATTCTGAATTCAATCTGAACTTGGTAACTGGAGAAGTTATTTAAATCTGTAAATAGAATTCAGCAGAGAAAGAGTGAAAGATATTCCCCACACTTTGGCCATTCTTGGCTTCAAAAACAGAATGTTCCCTACTTTCATCTACTTACAAAGCTATGGGGTTCATACTCTCTCCCTGTAGAAGAGATAGATGAACCACAATAGATGTAGATAAAAAAAAGAAAATTGGAATCTGTGTATTTCTACTCTTTTCTGATTCCATAAAAACTAGAAGAAAAAAAAAAAGAACAACTCACAAAAAAAGAACAATGTATGTTGAATGATTCACACTTCTGAAGGATTTGGCCACACAGAAATGGAAAATAGAAATTCCAAACAAACCACTTGTTTTTTATGTAATAAACAAGCATAGCAACTTCGAATTTCTGAAGTATTTAAAGGTACTCTTTATTTGCCTAAAATCTAAATAAGAGGTATTGGATTAGCAAAGTCTTCTGTTAACAAAAAAAAAAAAAAAAAAAAAAAAAAAAAATGCTCCTGGTCATGGATAAATGTGAGAATAACTTTCATGTTATTTTAATTTATTTTAGTCTATTAAAAGTACAAAAAAAATGCCCATTTTATTTAATAATGGATCAATACTGTTGACATTAACAGTTAGCATTTTGCAAATATTATTCTAGTAGGCAGCAATTTGTCTGAAAATAGATTTCCACATATACTGTAAAGCATCCCAATTCTTTACCTGAAACCTAGGATCTTCAGAAAGAAAAATGTTCAGAGAACAGAATGGCATGAATAGTTTTCACATCTATACTTCAAATATATTTGCAAATATGTAGGCTGCTCTGAAAGCAATGCCTTCAATTTATTTCCATGCAAAGATCAGGTACAAAGAGCATAATAACACTATTTGATAGGTCAAATTCTCAGCCATAAAATACTCATTTTTGACATAGATACCACCATTAGCAATGCATTTTTGCCAGAGATGAACAAAAGCCTGCAAGCCATGCTTGTGAAAATTTTCACCAACAGATGTGACCCACTCTTGCTGTCACTACTGCTGAAATGTACCACCCATCACCTCGTGGTGCTCACAATCTACTGCTGGGCCTCTATAAACATTCTGCAAGTGTCAGTGAATGTCAGTGGCTGCCTTTAGTATGTTATGGGACTATACTAAGCTGCACAGACAAAATCTTGCAGGTTGGTACGATGCAAGTTCACCAAAACAGCAGAGCAGATGTTCCTCACAGTGCCTACCTGAGAATTAAGCTACTGAAGCAAAGGCCTATTTTACTGCTCCTAGATGATGCGGCAGATTTTTACCTCAATTAACTTGCTGTATGAGTTACTGCTGAGCCCACATTCTGTATAAGAACTTAATCACTCAGGCTTGGTTAAATTAAAAGCTACATAACATGAAGTGGCTTAAGCTAGTTTTCAGCTTATGAAACAATTTAAAGCAAGAAATTGATTTCAGTCTCCTGAGAATATGCACATATTCTTGATTTTTTAACTGGAAAAACCCCAAACTACTAGCTTAATAATATAGGGAAGGATTAACACATTATTTCCATGACTTTTTATTGAACTGAGATCATTAGCTTTTATTTCCAATTAGTTACTAGCTTCTGTCATTCTATATCCTGCTTCAGTGAGTGAAATGAGAAAAAGACTGGCAATGGAAAAAAAAAAAAAGAAAAAAAAAATGCAACTTGCAGAATATTTAAAGCTAAAAATGATGGAACTCAGACTGAAATTGAAAAAGTTAAAAGCAAAAAAAAAAAACAACTTAGTAACCATTAGTGTATCTGGATATGCACAATGTTCAGTACCTACTGGCAAGTCCTGTTGTTACAGACAGCATAGCCAAGATCAGTTAGTCCAGTACGCTGTGTTTTGTGAAAGGATGGAAGGACTCTTTATTTAATTGTGAGTCCACACAAACATTGTGGTTATCATGTTTATTTTCTTTCTAGGAGAATGAGGAGGAAGGCAATCCTGCTTTAAAAGTGAATTAAAACGAATTAGAAAATAGGCAAACAACAAAGCAAATGTAAAAAGACACAAAGAAAGCACAGAGAAAATTCAAATAGAAAACAAATAGGTGAAAAAGAAAAAGGAAATAGAAAGAAGTCTCTGCCTTTTTTATCCCTAGGATGTCCCTCATGCTTTATAATAAGCCTATGTTTCGGAGTTTTTTTTCAGCTAAAAAAATTCTCCCACATACTTCACAATAAGCTGATTATTTTATTTTCTAAAGCATATAACCTTTCAATGCTTACTTCCTCAACTGCTCTAAAGTACTTTGCACAACAGGTCCATGCAATTGAAGCCAGTTTCCAGTTTGATATGGAACATGTTTCTGGTTTTAGCATGTTATCAAGAAACTGAAGCTGCAGAGGCTGCAGTTAAGGCTGTGCCCACACCACCTGCTTACCCCTGTCCTTTTCTAACAGGAGAAAGTATAATTTCAGAGTCACAGTGCAAAACTACAGCAAATTTGAAATATGCTGTAAATTATGATTGAAGACTGCTGGTGCTGGCATTAATGATATGATAATGCACAGAATTCCCAAAGCAAACTGCTCAGTATTGAATGAGCTGTTCCCTTGCCATGGTCTTAAAAGAGTTGCCGTGTTTCTGACAAGTAGAGAAGAGGCATTCAAAATAAGCTATAATGTACCTGATAAATACCAGAAGCTGTTCTGCTGAGAATTAACATTGTTGTATGTATACATCTCTTAGTTATGCATGAAGAAATATAGTTCATTCTCTCACATCCATCTTCTTCTGTTTTAGCAATAGACAGTGGACTGCTTGTGCTTGGAACTGCTCATGTGTTATCCTATATTATATACCATATATACATCTTGGTCTGTGCTAAAAAAAAGTCAAGGTCTAAGAAAGAGATCTGGTATTTAAATTAGAAGTCACTGAGTTTTACAGTGGTTGTTCACACTGCAGTTTTACTGTTATAGACACATCTGGGAGAAAGAGAGAGGAAGGAAGGAAGGAAGGAAGGAAGGAAGGAAGGAAGGAAGGAAGGAAGGAAGGAAGGAAGGAAGGAAGGAAGGAAGGAAGGAAGGAAGGAAGGAAGGAAGGAAGGAAGGAAGGAAGGAAGGAAGGAAGGAAGGAAGGAAGGAAGGAAGGAAGGAAGGAAGGAAGGAAGGAAGGAAGGAAGGAAGGAAGGAAGGAAGGAAGGAAGGAAGGAAGGAAGGAAGGAAGGAAGGAACTGTCACAAATAAGTTTGTTGTAATCAGGTTTAAAAATGACAATCCTTATTTTCATCTCTGAACGTTTGGATGTCATAATCTATCCTAGTCCTAACTGAGACTGCGCTGGAAGAAGTAGTTACTGAAACACTGTGCTAGTCAACTATCAGTATGTTTCCTGGTATGAATGGAGCTATTCCAATAGCTGTCTCCAAGTAACTGCTGAGCATAATTTGGCAGCTACAGCAGTGCAGAGATTACTCCCCAAAGGGACTTTGCAGGTCACTGCCTTGTTTTTAGGGTTAAGATAATTTACTAGTGTGGATAGGGGTCATATGTGAAGGTGGGGAACAGTATCAGTCCTTGGAAACACTCTTGGTCGGTTCTAATTTACTGGGACAAATGTAGCCAAAGCGTCTTAAATCCTTTAACTAAAGACTGACGCTTGTTTTAAGGTTACTCAGGAAAAAGACTAATGGAGAGCTGAAGTAACCTCCTGAGGGAGATAAATGTTTTTTTATGAATAAGACTTAGCTAAGTGGGAAGCACCCATACTAAATGGGTGTCCTGGTAACAGTGGACACTGAGAAGGTGAAGATTCTGAGTGTCTTCTTTACTTTAGTCTTTACTACAAAGACTGCCCCTTTGGAATCCCAGACCCTGGAGGTAACATAGAAAGACTAGAGAATGGAAGGCTTCTCTAGGGCTGAGGAGGAAATGGACAAAGGGCATCTAGTCAAAATCAACATACACAAATATATAGGCCCCAATGGGATGCATCCATGTGTGCTAAGGTAGCTGGCAGAGGTGGCTGGTGAACCACCATCCATTATCTTTGAAAATTCTTGGTGAATGAGAGAGGTGCCTGAGGACTGGAAAACAGCCAATGTCCACCTTAATCTTCAAAAAGAAGATCCAGGAAACTACAGGCCAGCCAGTTTCAGCCCCATCCCCCCCATGGAAAGACGGTGGAACACCTTGTTCTGGATGCCATTTGCAAGTGAAGGGAAGAGAAGAAGGTTATCATGGATAAGTCAGCATGGATTCACTAAGGGGAAATCATGCTCAACCAACATGTTAGCTTTTTATGATGTCATCCCCATCTGAATAGACAGGGGAAAAAGCAGTAGAGGTTGCATACCTTGACTTAATCAAAGCATTTGGCACTGTCTTCCCTGTCTTCCACAGTATCCTTTTACAAAACTTAGAAAGTACAGGACAGATGAGTGAACAGTGAGGTGGACTGAGAACTGGCTGACTGGCAGATCTCAGAGAGTTTTTATCAGTGGTGCAAAGTCTGGTTGGAGGTCTGTAACTAGCAGTGTTCTCCAGGGGATGGGTCCAGTCATGTTCAACATCTTCATCAGCAACATGGATAAAAAGATAGACTCCACCCTCAGCAAGTTAGCTAATGATACAGGGCTGGGATGTGTGGCTCACACACCAGAAGACTGTGCTGTCATTCAGCACCTGGACAATCAAGAGAGTTCGGCAGGGAGGAAACTAATGAGGTTTAACAAGAGCTAATGTAGACACTCGCATCTGGGGAGGGATAACTGAATGCTTCAGTACAAGGTATGGACTGACCTGCAGGTGAGGAGCTCTGCAGAGAAGGAAGTTTGAGTTCTGGTAGACAACAGGTTGGCCATAAGCCAGCAGTGTGTCCTTCGGGCCAAGGCCAATGGTACGCTGGGATGCACTGCAAAGAGTGTGGCCAGCAAGTTGAGAGTGATCCTCCACCTCTGTTCTGGCCTGGTGAGGCCACATCTGGAATACTATGTCCAGTTCTGGGGTCCCCCATTCATAAAAAAATGGAGATCTCCTGAAAGGAGCTCAGCAGAGGGCCACAAAGTTTGTTGAAGTTCTGGATATGTGGTCTTCCACATATCTCCCATATGTGGAAGGACTGAGTAACCCGAGTCTGTTCAGCCTGGGGGAAAGAAATGGAGGGGAAAATCGATTAATGTTAATAAATATCTAAAGGGAGGTGGGAGGAAAATTGATTTGGCCAGGCTGTTATTGAACATGTAAAATTCCTAATAAAATGCAGAAGAACTTCTTTACAGTAAGAATGATGGAGCAACGGAACAGAGAAGTTGTAGAGTTTCCTTCCATAGAGATATTCAAGCTCTGTCTGGATGCCAACATATGCAACCTAATGTAGGGAACCTTCGTTAGCAATGGGGTTGGATTTGATGATCTCTTCAGGTCCCTTCCAACTCCTGCAGTTTGGTAATTCTGTGATTACTTGCTACTACATATTCTGTTGCTGCATCACATCCACTGAATGGTAGTGAGATGGAAAGGACAGGAGAGGTAGACCTGAAAATCATATAGTAATATCTCAGGTGGTTGTCATGCCATTCTGCAAAATACCCTTGACATTATCCTATCACTCACTTGCAACAGGAAATTTGAAATAACTTAGTCTGAACAAAAAGTTTTACCACTGAGCAGAGATGTGATTAATCTGCCATGTATAGCAGCTAACTTAGCAAGAGGCGGAAGGGATGACGACAACAATTCGAGTTCAATCTTTTGCCCACACATCTAGAAAAACTTGGTCAATGTCAACAATTATTTTTTTTTTAATATATCCAATTCCACATATCAGAAATTTCCCAATTATTTTTGCATACTTTCTCACGTCTTCTACATAAAGCTGAGTATGAGAACACCAGAACTAGATATGAATTCACGATTCACTGTTCACTTTACTCATAGGGTATACAAAAGCAGAAGATAACAAATATGAAAAATATTAACAAATAAGATAACAAGTAAGAAAGTATAAATAAAATGTGAAAGAAAATGAAAAGTCATTTCTGGTAATATGTCACTTTAGACTTTGATCTAAAGAAATAGATAGCGGGTGTTTTTCATCTGAAAAATATCCTCTCCAATTTTTGCTGCATATTTCAGAAAAAAAAATTCAGAGGCTGAAGAACTATACATACATAGATGTACATACATAGATATACATATAGATGCATCTACATATAGATGCACTTGCTTATCTGGAAATAGCAGCTCAGATCAGATACAGAAGCAGCAAATCTATCACCTAAAATATGAACTTTTTCAAACATTAAGAAGTTTGGGTAGCAGGCTTAATAATCTGTTTTTTATTGTTGTGTATTTCTAAAACTCATTTCCCCCTTAGGTTTCATTCTAAAAATCACATGAGGACAGGTTTTCTCTGAAGGTTTTGCATGTCTGATTCTAGTGAGACAGGCAAAAATAGCTTCTTTCTTTGTGATCTGTTGGCACATATGATTTAAATATTTTCCAAGTTTAGTTTTAGCTCAAATCAAAAAGAAAAAAATGATAACATTTCAGGGTGTACAAGCCCTGTTGTTATTCTGGGTATTAATTCTCTGCTGATCACTACAGTACCCAAGGTACTTTTAGCTAAAAATATATCCCATGGGCATTTCATACTCTCTGATTTCTGCCCTCTACCAAGAAATCAGTAGGGAGAAGTGGGTGTACTTAAATGCAAGAGAAAAATATGCCTTTGCTCATATCAACATTCTAGCTTTTAGTTTCATGCTATGATAAGTGTGACCAGTAATCTGAGATGTCCTGAGTTTCAGCCCAGTGCTATAATCATGCCTGTGACAAAAGGTTTTCATAGAATATATGTATATGTATTTATGTGTGTGCATTTGTATGTAACATACACAGCCACTCCAAACATTGCCATTAATATGCCACTTATAACTCACTTAAGAAAGAGATGTTAAAAAAGTAATAGTTAAGAAAATAAGTCATGGGATTTACAGCTTAATGTCCATAATACTCACCTAACATAAATCAGCATATCTCGAAGTCAGAACGTCATTTATGTTCTCTAGTCAAAAACTACTCTAAATGCTTGTAAAAGGCACTCTATATGCAAATCACTCCATTTTATATCAGTGCTATGCTCCAGAAATGAACTTTACATTTATTTCTACTCTCCTAAGCAGTCACTGATTAAATCACAGTGATTTATGTAGTTTCTTAATAAATAAAGAGTCCTATCATTAAATACTTTGTTTCAGTTGCAAACTGTTCTTCATTATTCTTTGTGAGATTCGTGCCCAGTGTAACTTACGTAGGAGTTTAGATTCTAGCTTTAATTTCTTCTTTCCTGTGTCCTCTGCACTGATTGATAGTTTTCTTTCTTAGCTTGGAAGTTGAAAAGGGAGTTTTCCAGTGAGGCCCAGCAAGAACCAGAATTAATCCACTTAAGAAAAGGCAATGTAAGAGAAAAGATTAGAGGAATTGTAACAAACAATGACTATTTATGGGACAGGCCCAAACCTTTGTCTTTCTACCCTTTGGAAGTGAGGCAATTAAGTCACCTCAGAGTACTACCTATAATTTTCTCTCAATGGATGAGAATAAAGACAGTGGAAGAGGAAGTTGATTGCTTTTTGGGTTGCCTCAGAACAAGACAGCTGTAATAATAATCTGGACTTCCAATTGCAGAAAACCAAAGAAGTGATTTTATTACTCACATTCTTTAAGAAAACTATCCTATATTGTAGCACGTAAGAAAAGGATCATTTCACTGAGCCAATTAAAAAGACTTCAGCCACTTCCAGGCATGTAGCAAGCTAACAGAAACACACATAACCTTGTATGTAAAAGCTTTAACAAATTTGATGATTTTAAACTACACTATGAAGAGCAAAGGGAAATAACAGTCAGTACATGTTTCTAGGTTTTGGCCCTCCATCTTAGTTCAGAAGCAAGACATGACACTAAAGAGAAGTATGAAAAGGTAGGGATTAAACTTAAGAGTAGTTGTTCAGGGCCAAGATTATAGTGTTAAAAAAACACCAAAAGCGATTAAATCACCAATCACAGAATCATACAATCATAGAATCACAAGGTTGGAAACGACCTATAAGATCATCCAGTCCAACTGTCTCCTCATCACCATTTGCCACCATAAGCACTAAACCACATCACGCAGCACGTCATCCAGATGCCTCTTGAACACTGCCAGGGACGGCGACTCCACCACCTCCCTGGGCAGCCATTCCAGTGCCTGACCACTCTGAGAGAAATAGTTCTTCCTTATGTCCAACCTAAACCTCCTCTGGTACAACTTGCAGCCATTTCCCCGTGTCCTGCTCATTGCCCGGGAGAAGAGGCCAAATCCCTCTTCATCACAACCTCCCTTCAGGAAGTTGTAGAGTGCAATGAGGTCTCCTCTGAGCCTCCTCTTCTCCAGACTGAACAATCCCAGCTCCCTCAGCCGCTCCTCATAAGAGGATCAATCAAGAAACACTAAACTAAATTTGCAGAGAATGGAAGCTTGAATGCAAAATTTTTAGGGAAAAGACACACAACATTCAGGAGCAATGTGTATGTTTAAGTGAAAACTAACAAAAGATCAACCAATAACTTTTATCAGAATTGCTGGGTTGCATCCAGATCACAAGTTCATTCTTAGTTTTACACTGTTGGCTGCCACTTGTTCAGGTGCAGGCTCAGCTAGAAGAGTTGTAAGAAGAGGTGAAAAACTTACTTTTTAAATTTTATTTTACTATTCATACCTTCAGAGAAAAACTCTGAATATGTAGTCAGAGAACTCAAGCAGCAGAAATCCAGAAGGCATTTTATCGAATCTTATGACTTATATGTACATTTATGGGGTTTGAATCTCAGAAAGAATACTGTATTGCTGGATAAATTATGGTTAAGGTAATGAAAGAGAAATCCAAGTGAAACAGGAGTTGTACTGTTGTTCCTCCCACATGCCTAAAGCTGTTGTTAACAAAACCAAAGCTGCATTTTGAAATGCATCTTCATAGTCAGGGATTTGCATATGTCTATATAACTGGTCTGTATTTTGAAGTTCCTTTTTTGAAGGAAAACTAACTAGAATAAGCAATAAAATATCTGTATTCTTTACAGGCAGCTTCCATTTTACAATTTTAAAAATGAAATGTTAGGTTTCAAAATTTAGTGATTGAAGACATTTGAAAACTGAATAACATAATAGGAATTATGATCTCTTCTCATTTTGGCAGCTGGATGGCCTGAACACAATGAACACAAATTTAGACTTTCTAAGACACAAGAAGCAATTATCTCACTACACTCTTTCCCTCAATTATCACCAAAAATAGGAGACAAAACCTCAAAATTTCACAGATTTCTGATCAAATGAATTCTTTTTGGCCCTATAAAACTGAGAACTATATATGTTGTTTGCTCTTGCAGAGAAAGAATGGTCATTTTCCTGTGACAAGCTAACACAATGACTGTGTACAAATAATGAACTGGCACATCATGATGATGGGCCATTTTGTTTGATTAGTCCTCAAAAATAAGAGAGAAGTGACTGAGAGGACTCTATAAAGTGATTCCAATACATTCTGCCATTAAAAAAACCCTAGGCAATATGATTGTATCAGAGCACATCACAAGTTTCTCAGCATCAGAATCTTCCTGAGCTGCAAATTTGGTCCATTCACAGCAGTACAGTAAGAAAGAGATGGTTTTGTTGCTCTGAGAGGGATTATAGTAATTCTTTTTAATGCTCTGCATTAACTTGTCTGGAACATCTTGACTTAATGGCTATTACAAACACTAATACCAATGACTATTAGGAATAACAGTAACTTGTCTGTCCAACATGATAGACACTTGGATAGGCAAAAGGTGCAAACTATTCTAAACCAAGATGTAGTTTTTAAAATAGCATGATTTTGTAGTTATTTACAGTTCACTTGTATAGATGATTTCCTGTCACCATTCTTAGAATACATTGTATATTCTTAAAATCCAAACATGAAATGAGCTATGCAAAATAGAAGTAACAGAAATCTGCCCTGCCTGTGTTGACAGGCATGGAATTGGAAAGACAAATGTTGTTATAACCTCCACCCACTGGAATCTGGTTGTTGATTTAGTTAACACATCCTCTGGCTATTTGAACTGGTCACTCAAGAAGTCAACAGTAAGTCAAGCTGTCATGCATTCCTTATTAGTCATTTCCTTGTTGAGCTGGATGCTCTGCATTTATGTTTACAAATAAGTTGAAGTCTTAGTTGTGCTTTGAGGATGAATCAAAGACATTAAGGTAGTATCCACTGTTCAACTCCCAAAATTGATGGGTTTACGTTCCTTGATGCAAGCAAATACCACTGTTTGTCAGCGGTCACGCTGCTGCTGACTTACATATGTTTTCAGTACCTGATTTTTATTGGGGAGGAGGAAAGAAAGACATCTTTTCCTTTCCACAGAAAGTCTCCAGGCAGGAGTCTCAAATATTTTCAGCGCAATAAATGCTTAAGTTATTTCACCAAGCTTTTGGTTGACTTGGTAGCACTGAGTGGTTATGTCTGTTCATTGAAAGAAAGATGCACATCTGTTGACTTTTCATGTCTTAATGCAACAGCTATTCTTGCACAATATGTTCAGCTATCTGTACAGCTGTTATGATTGTGAGTCAAATGTTTATTTTTGTGTGTTTTCACAGAAGAACATAAAAATTCTACCTTTAGGCATTTCTTCAGATTACTCATATGCCGAACAGGCTGCATATGAAAGCAGGCAAAATGGACATGATAAAAAAGAGGAATCTGGTAAAGTTTCATCCAAATTCCACATTTTTCTTTTGAGCTATTCTGCATTTCTTGGCAAAGTTGCACTTTCTCTTCCCTCTAAAGAGTTATAAAAAACATGTCACCATGCTGGCATATCTGACTAATATATCAGTTTTCTGTGCAAAGAAATGCTAAATTGAGTAGTCAGAAAACGAATAATCCACAAACAAAAAATCTGAGTTATATTCAGATTCTACAAAACTTGTCTATATAAGAAGGAATTTTGTGGCAGAAGCAGGGACATTTTTCTAGAGCAACAACACTGTGGAATTAGGTGGCAGAAGCAGGGATGTTTCTCCACAGCAGTATCACTATGCTTAAGCCATTCAACAGTCTTTTTTTTTGCTACAGTTCACAAGACCCTTTACTTATTGCTAATACTCTTGTTAACTCCTGTAGGTTATATAATCAAGCTAAGAGATTGTCTCAACTTCATATCCCAGTCCAACCATTATGTATCTCTGGAGTCAAGAGTTTAAGAGAAGGACCCTCTAACTACCATACGGAAATATTATCAACTACTTCCCATTTTATGTGAAATCTCATACCATTACTTCATGCTACAGATCCTTAAAGGGCTTGCTTCACTAGGCTCCTCTATAATGCCCAGTTTACCGAACTGCCAATTGGTAAAGTTATGGGCCACAGAGACTAAAAATCTTCCAGTACTTTTTCTAAAACAGCTAAGAGTCTTAAAAAAAAAAAGCTTAATGTCTTTTTTCTGATGAAGAAGAGATCTGATGCAAAACAGTTTCTTTGTAACAACACAGTTACAACAAAATAGATGCTAATTTCATTTTTGCATATTATGTGGAGTTAAGTACATTTTGCAAAAGAATATTCTTGTGCTACGATGTTTTGCTCAGAGTTTGTTTCGCAGCAACCATTGTCTTACATCAGATTAGAACTGTCTTGAGCCAATCAAATATATATTTTACAGATATTGTTCCACCAATTCAAAGACAGATTAAATGCTTGACACTGAATGTTGTTTTGTGTGCTTGCTGCCAGTAACCAAATGTCACAGAAGAAAACATTAGCACAAAGAAGTTTTTTACTTTGACGGTAGAGGGTTACACTCACACAGGAGACCGACTTTGTTCAAATGCACATTTGTGCTAATGACTTCACAACTTATGCTGCTGCTGCACTTAAGTGGTTACCTTTTTTGTGGTCCTCTGTACTCTTAGGCTTATTTCCAGTAACTTATAAAGACTGAGTCATGGGATGTACTTGGCTAGCAGATGGAAGTAAGAAGAAGGAGGAGGGAGCTATGGCTTCCAATGCTTTGTTTATGAGAACATCCTTCCTGTCATCAATATCCACATTCCATTAACGTATGGTTTCAATTCTGCCTTTGCGATGTGCTTCAAGTGCTATACTGAAAGCATTTATGTTCCAGTCAAACACATTTCATTTCATATTTAATCAAGAAGGGACATTATAACAGGTCCAGTGAAAGCTCTTAATGCTTATTAGGCTGCTGCTCCTAAATGTTCTTGATAGTACTGAAAGCTTTTAGCTTTTCCATTACACAAATGCAAATTCAGCCTCTGATAAAATAGTATGGATAATACATGAGGAAAATAAGATGTGCTCCAAAATGGTCGCAGTTTTAGCTATTACCTTGTTTAAAATTTGCATTACTTAAACCAGTATTCAAAAAAAAAAAAAAAAAAAAAATCTGAAATAGCAGTAATTGAGAAAACTTAAAAGAAAACAACTAATACTAAATCAAAACTCCTACATATTTCTCTTTATTTCCATAAGAAATAAAGTTTTCATTATAAAACATTTGAAATATGAACTGAAATTGCAGTGGAACTGAGGAAATAATTAAGAAGATATTTGAAGATTATTAGCTACACTATCTTCAGTTGCCAACAGTCAGCTCAACAGCTCTCCAGGGTATGGTCTAGGTTAGCTAGAACACCATTAATTCTGATTCAAATGTACATAATTTATATGAAGAAAACTATATACAGTTAAATATTGGTGTCTCAGTTGTTCACACTAAATGTCTGAAGAGTTAATCCTCATTCACCTGGAGATTTCTTCCATTTCAGTTAGCAAAGGGATGCCTGTATAATACTAATTACATTTACTTAGACAGTCAAGAAAACACAAGTTTTACAATTAGTAGAGCTTGATTAAGCAGGCTCATATATCTCTACAGAGCACAGATGTATATATATATATATATATAATATAATGTAGTAATATATAGCTGCAAATAAGAGTTGAAGCAGAATCAGAAATTGGATTAACTGGATTTCTTGGGTTTATTTATTTGTTTGTTTGTTTGTTTGTTTGTTTGTGGCTTGCCCGATTGGTCAGAGAATAAAACAAAATAAAACAAAATTACTTTGTTCTCCAGCTCAAGCCTCCTCTTTAACAATTAGGCATTCTTGACTGATGTGCAACATTTCCAGTAGACAATTAATTAAAATGGGCATTATAACTAAATGTGTGATTCCTGAACAATATACTAAATCTGTAATCATGTAAAAATGTGTTACATTGCCAACCTCTAGAAACAAGCACCAGTTTCCTCTGTCAGAAAAGGCATGGGATAGTCCAAACAACAGACTCTATCTTTAATGATGATGAGACATAGGACAGCCTTTATGCTAAGGACTGTAAAAAGCCACTTGGTACCAGTGGTCCATTTCTAACACTTGTTATCTTCTCAGAAGCTTCCTGTGATTTCTGCTCAATTACTTGTTTCTTGCCAGAGGGATACAAGATAGAATCAAGTTATTTGTTGATCTAGCATTGCAGAACCAATATTTAAAAGGTAGAAACTGCACCTGTATTCTGCACTGGCATTTCCTTTCCCTTGTTTACAGCAGGTTCTAGCATAACTCTGCATGAAAATGTCTTACATGTTTGCCAAAATACATTCTCGTCAATAGTTAAGCTAGACCTATTTCTTCTTCTTTAGAATGGAGAGGGAAAATAAAGTCATTGGCTTCAGTGGTAATACTCCTGATTCACATAGCTGAACTGCCCTACAGCAAAGCTTCCTGCTAGAAAACAAACAAAATGACTGCTGGGAAAGGGTCTAAATACAGCAATTTCCATATCTTTAAGAACAAAATCTTGAAGTAATTTGAATAAATAGACATAAAAAGGGGGGGGGGAATATGTTTCCATTTGCTAAGTTCAGTTGTTCAAAAGTATGAAGCATTTTGGAATATAGACAAAACTGTTTTAAATAAGCATGTCATCTGAAAGTTTCTGGTGGGCAAAATAGCTATCATTTCCTGGACTGGAGCCTAACTTCACTCTAATAAAAGTGGCTCCAACACTATGAGACAGAACTGGAGGCTGAAAATTAAAAAAAAAAAAAAATGTAACCACATTTCTGTCTTGCAGTGCAGGAAGTGATGGGGAGACACAAAATTACCTGAAATCCTGCCAAATTGTGCAGAGGATCTGTTGATTCGTAAAGAACAGGGTGTGCCACAAAAACCATTGCATGGTTCTTTTAGTCACCAAACAACGAACTTCATTAATATGTACAAGGTATTCAGGGGTGGCGTTTGGTATTTCCACAGTTTTGTTTTTTGGGATTATAGTAACTGATTCTACATGAAATATTCTAGCAGTATAAATGAAAATTTGTAACTGATATGATTTATGAGAATGTATCATTTGCTATTATTTCTTCGTCCTCTCTCCACATAGAGCTGAAAACACTTATCTATTCCTCTGCAGGAGCTCAGACGTTGTGACTCCAGTGTTAAAGACAATGTAAAGAAGCCATTTCCATTGTTTTGAATGTTGACTATTTTCTCAGTGGTGGTAGTACTTGCAGTAGGTCAAGATTGCTCTTAGCTTGTATTCTAAGATAAAATCATTTTTAAAAATGAGGTTCAATAGAAGTATGTTTATAATACCGTTACTGTTACAAATCCTATTTCTGAATCTCTGAAATACCCCTGATGGCACTGCAAGTATTAATTTGAGGGAAGCAAGAGGTTATAGGCAGCAAGGTACAGATATCAGGACACAGAAATTAAGACTGCATTCTCCACAGTTTTTCAGAGGACTGAGAAGTGAATAACAGATTTATGTATAATACTCATCATTAAAACCAGAGCTGTTGGAACTACTGGAGCTTCTTTTCACCCAGCTTCTTAGTTGGAAATAACTAATTTAAAATAATGGCTACAACTGACCACCAATGGATTTTGCAGATTTTGTAAAGAATTGTCATTTCATACCCATAACTTAAGCTGTTGTTTCCTGTAGTCAATCAGGCTCGTGGAGAAAATCATACATATACAAGGCAAATTAAAGTGGGCACGATCTTCTCTTCAACTTTGCGCTAACAGAACTACAGATTTAAAGGCTGAATCTGAACAAATGCTGATTTCCATAAAAATTTCTTCTATTTTTCCAGAATTTTAAGTAACAAGAAGAAAGAAAAATAAAGGAAAAAAAAAAAGAAATGAACACTGTAAGGCACTGAAGAAGGAAAAAGAGAATCATAATACTGTGCAATCATTCAAGAGAAGTTCCTGGACTACAAAGTGATACCCAAGTAGTCATATGGGTTATATCATTGAGTACCTACCAGACTTGACCCAGTGAACTCACAGCCAGGATGCTGTATGGATAGGAATTTGCCAAAATCACTATTAATAACCATGTTAATAGAGCCACAACAGCTAACAAAAACATCGCTTGTGACTGTGATTCACAAAAGTGCATAGAGATCAATTATTCTTCAGATAAGACTTTCAGTTGTCCCACTGAAAAAAAATGCATAATACTTCATAAGCGATATAGTCAGTACAATTCAACAGATAACACAAGAGTTCTATCCAGAAAACACGTCAGCTATTTAGAAATTCAGAAAAAGAATGAGTGAAATAACGTTGTAAGTGTATGCAAGGGGTGGTTTCACCCATAAACTAAGAGAAATATGACATATCTCACTGCTATGACTAATCAGTGAACATCTTTTAGCTCAAACTGAGCAATTAACAGAACAAGAAACAGTGGCAGTTTCCTGTAAGAGCTTCATTCCTTTACAAAGAACGCAGGTGGTTTTCATATAGCCAGGTCACTGATCAATTGTCACTGACTTCCTTAACTTTCTGAGCACTACCGTATTCTTCAATGTCATTTGCTACCACAGTGATAACTATTACTCATCTCAGTTTTCCATCAATATACTAACAGACCTTGCCTAGAAGTATCTTTCAGAAGGAAATAGAGGGGCTAACATTTCATTCTTTAATTCATGTTTCCTCCCCCTTCCAACTATTTTCTTCTCACTGTAGTAGCACATTTCATATGTTTGGTCTGTTTTGTTTGTTTGTTTGTTTTTCAACTTCCTACTTCATCTTATTGGATAAAAGATATTTACTTTTGGCTGTTCTCACAGAATTAATAAATAGTGCAGTTTTCTCTCCTTGTTTTCTCTCCTTTCCACTGCACAAAGAAGGCTAACATTAACATGTTTTCTTCTACAGCATATAGAGTGTCTCAAACACTATATCAACTGCAACTCAGCACTCAATACAATACAGCTTTCTCCATCTCACTGATTCAGGTTTCAGTTGTCTCCCTCCCATCAGCATTTCTGATACTCTTCCAAAATCTCCTACTTTTCCTAAATCTCAGAAGATGTTTCACAAGACTTCTTGAGGTGGGCAGCTTCAGTTTTTCACACTACTGTTCCTATCAGGATGCAGGGAAAGACATTTGTATCTTTCCACTCTTCTACCTCCACCTATAAAAAACAGGCTTAATTTTATTTAAACTGAGGCTTTTAAAAACTGGCTTTCATGCTACTTGTTTGCCTCTTGCAAGTGCAAGATTCTCCGTACTGTGCAAACTTCTGCAACCCTAAATCTAATCATTAATGCACCAAGGGTAAACAAAGTCCCTTGAGAAAAGGCAATTTACCTCATTTATTTAATTTTGGATTTTATTCTCCTATAGTAGATGGTGACCTTCTCTATCTGCCAGGAATCCCCATGCACTTGTTGACCTGTAACTAGCCATTTATTCCAGGGAAAGTGTGCAATAGTTTGACTCTGGTTTGTGCTGGCTGACATACAAGCCTTTTCCTGATGTTTCTACTGACAGCAAACTGGACTTTCCACCATATGACAGTTACTTCAGAAGTCAACAGCATAATCTGCCACATAAACAATGGTTCTTCAAACCATTTTCCAAAAAGAGGCATGTTAGCTTTGTATTTGTTATGTAATCATCCTGAGATTGTTGCCTTGCAGATTTCCTTTCCCTTCTATACTAGTTTTCATCTGTCTTTTATATGTTCAGTAAAAAAAGCACCACATATTTAATCAAGCAGAGGTTAAATGTCTCAAAGATGGATTTAAGTGTACAGTCTGTCCTATTTCTACATAATTACACTGTCTACCATGTTGCAGTACTGGTTTCAAAATAACTCCTCAGTTCCCTGCAATCAAAACTCCTGAGCCAGTTCAAGCTCCAGTAATTCAGACTACAGAGAGCTCAAACTAAACAGACTCTGGCCCAATGGAAACAGGCACTTTCCCAAAAGGTACTAATAGATAGGCACCAGACAGCTGACTGAGGACAAAACACATGCTCCCGTGTGTGGAAAAAAAAAAAAAAAAAAAAAAAAAAGAGGCGGGGAGAGAGAGAGAGAGAGAGAGATTGGCATCAAAGCAAAATAGCAAAACCAGCAGCAGCTAATACGTCTGCAATCTAAATTATCACAGTAGAGTAGGTGGCCATTTCATGCACTTTATCCAGTTAAAAATTTGTTGCATGCTTATTAATATATACCAGGGATACAATTAATTGTAAGTTTTCTTTAAGTCAGCCACTTATGGGCACCACAGTGGAACGCATGAATGAAACTGAAAGGTCTGTGAAGGGCAGGAAGTCTGCCTTCCACAGCCTGAAAACTCAGAGACTGTGAGACCCATCCCACCCTTCAGAGATAGCTCTAGTAAGCATTTTCCTGCAGACCTTTACTTGGATTGGCCATTTGTTTTGTCTGCTTGGAAAACGGATTTAAGCTCTTCAATACAGAGGTAATTATACAAGTTCTGTGCAATGTCTACATCATAATAATTCAATTTTAAGAAATCCAAAACTTTTATTGCCTTTGCATACTTCAAGGATCTTCCATTTTCTTGCTTGGAGAGGTAACTTGAATGACAAAATAATTACTTCATGAACATAACCAAGTTGCTGCAAATATTAATCTCATTCTAAATACCCCACATATATCATTCAGAAAGGCATTAAAATCATAGGCTTCTCACTACAAGTTACCTCACTCATTACCGCTGCAGTGCCTCACTGCCAGTGCAACAGATTACATCACATCACTATTAGTTTAACTGCAGATGCATATATTGGGTTATGCAGCATGTTTGCAGAGGCAAATTATCTCTACTTCTGATTCAAAAATTCAAGAAAGCTTTGTAAATAACACAAACACCAACAGAGTTGGTGGAATTTGTCATCAGATACAAGAACGAACTTGGCCTATTTAAATACTAAGAACTAGTTTATCAAACTGCAGAACCATGAGCTGATTTGAAAATCCAATTCTGTTCAGGAATAGAAGACCAAGAGCAGGCCATAGATGACAGAAGCCACTGTGTATTTCACAAAGGACATTCTAATTTCCACTCATAATAAAGTTATTGTATTTGTAAAAGCAAAGGCAAATTACACACTATTCCTTCTGCCATTATAGGTTTTTTAGTATTCAGCTTTGAAGGAGCACTTTCAAGACAAACCCACCCTAAATATTCATATATACAACAAGCCCATAAATTGGTTATTTCTAAAGTGTAAGTATTGCTAAAACTCACACTTGAAAGGTGCCAAAATATGGAATTTCCACAGCTGTAAACAGTAAATACCCAAAATGTGGAGAGAAAGAATGCATGAAACTTCCAGTAGAGTGTGTTTTGCATTAATGTACACAAATGAAATGTTTTTTGAACAATTTAAATAAGTGGATGAAACGTCAGGAATGAAGCAATATAATCCAGTAAAGCAAAGCATGCATACCCTGAAGCAGAAGTGTTTTTTATTTTCTTGTCGTAGCACAGCATTTTGTTGTGAATGTGTCTGTTGGTGGAATGAAGTAAGGAACACTTAAAACAAGGACTTGAGCAAAATCCTGGAAAATCTTTGCAAATATTTCTTGTACTAAAGAGCAGATCTCTGTTTAAGGTCACAAACCATATTCCAAAGTGCCTTGAAAAAGTTCTTTCCCTCATAGGGGATTTCACTTCCCTCTCTGTTCTAAGTACTGAACTGTTCCATTGCTTTTTCTCACATGCAAAAGAAATGAAAACTGCATACAATGTACTACTACTGCTTGCTAGTTTTTAACTGCTCAACTAAAAAATTTTTCTTTTAGAACAGCCTCTCTCTTTATTCTCTTTTCCATTATCCCTGAACTGAAGAATTTAGCGACTATGAGCTAGTGTTCTAGAGCTGGAAGTTATTCATAGGTCCAATCTTGTCCTTCCCAGACAGGTAGTCCAAGGAGAGTCCAAATACCCTGAAAATTTTTCAACCCATTGTAAGATGAGTCTTCATTAAAAAGAGAAAAAAATGCCTCTATGAACAACCTACCACACACTAACTGAATTTTGCATATTTCGGGCATTTGCTACAGAGTGTTATCTTCAGAACAACTGCTTTAATTAAATCTTCACTTCCTATCTTTCTCTTCTTAGTTACATACCCATGTGTTCATTCTTTACACAGATTGTCTTGTGTTTCATCTCAGGTTCATACATTGTCTATTACTTTAATTACAAGTAGTGAAGTAAGCAGCTTGAGTTTTGTCTTTTTGAGAGAGTTTGAAGTCACTATGCATTCTTAGAAGCAAGTGATGCTGACATTTTCCAAACCTTTTCTTGGAATGGTCACCTCTGCTGTAGAAGCTTGTACTTCAGACACTGTGCCTTAGTTTTAAAAGCTTCAATATAATTAGAGAGGGAAACAGTGAAGTGTTGCCCTAGTTTTCCTCTTTTTTCTTTTCATTTGTTCTGAGAATATGTATCTGAGAATATGTAAATTTTATCTGTATAAAGAATTAGACCTCAAATATATTTTTATTTTGTTAAATTACATATGAAGTGCATTTCGTTAGCAGCCCATCAAGATTTATCATTAGGAGTTTTTGTCTGTTTATGTATTAATATTTTTAAAACAAATAGACATGTTTAATTTATGCTTTACCTTTCCTACATCACAGTTTATCCATGATCTTTTCATCCCCGTCACAGTACTATGTCCTCCTCTCTTATAGGTAACTGCAGTAATCAGAGATTTGCAAGTCTGGAAAAAAATTTTTTTACATCATTGGTGAGTAAGATAGTATCCCTTCATTATCTTCATACAGGATTGTTTTGACCCACACTGCTCACACTTTGGGATGGCCAAAAGACATCCCTTGATGTTACAGCACACACTTTGCTGACGAGTATACAGCACTTTTCACACTGTCATGGTGCTTCTCACACCTCAGTGTGGTTCTGCTGACTGTTATCTTTGATCTCTCAGAGCTCCGTCTTTCAATAATATGTATTTTTTGACCCTGTGGGAGGAAGCCATTGACTTTTTCTCCTTTTTTGAAGAGGACTTCTCATATGTTGTTTACTCTTCCCCACCTCTCTGAATTTCACTGAAGTGTACCTTCTAGACTGAGAGGAACATGCTGTTCACGTGCACTCCTTCTCCTGTTCATGTTTGTATTGCCTGGAAAAGACCAATTTTTTCTAACTGCATAATGCCACGCACTATAAATCACATTTGTGTCCCATTTAATATATAAACCACAACAGACAGAGAAGAACAAAAGGAACCACACGCCCAGCTTTTTGACAAAACTCCCACACATTGATAATTAGAAGCACATAAAACCATACACAGACTAGGAGAGCCTGAGCGGCTGTCATGCCTCATGCTGTCTGTCTCAGCCTCCTCCACTTTCAATTCTGCCACAAAATTGCCTGGAACAGTAAAAAGGGCAGGAGAAGATTAACATAAACAATCTGTGAAACAATGGAGATTAAAATAATAGTAAAGATTGCCTGACAAGTGTGCTTTCTTGAAACTATGGGAAATCTTTGCTTTAATTAATTATCTGCACTTGTCCAAGGGATAGCTGAAGCACTTAAATACTAGAAGGAGGACAACGTGTTTTAAAAACTATCTCTAAAATAAATAATTGTTGAAACCTTTTAAGAAACTTACCACATAGGGGATGCGGATAGGGGATTCTGGCTGGATATTTGTTTTATATTTTGCAATCAGACTTACTGGCTCTACTGACTTAAAATATAATCTTGCATACTCACATGTGTAAATATTCCACTAAGATCAACAGAATCATTTGAAGGATTTGCTTATGCTGTTTGTTGTATGTATATTACCAAGTGCAATGAACAGCTCTCATTACATTTGCTAGTACTGTTGCTGATGTTCCAAGGTTCTCTGTGTTTCTGATGAAAATGAGTAAGCATGGTGAATACCCCTGCCTCTTGTACTCCACTGGCCTAATAGCAGTTTAAATCGCAAAGAGGGGAACTGAAGACATTAGCAATTTGTACGAAGAGAAACAGTAGCTTAAAGGGCTTTACCCAAAGATACAGTATGGATCAAAAGCAAAGCTCATTGGGAAAACTGGGCTACTTTTTCCTCTGATAGTATCACCATTTAGTACGCTTTTCCCCAGCTTGCAGAATCAGGACCATATTTCGGGCATATTACAGTAATCTGGAATGTAGTGAAGAACCTCACTGATCACAGCAATGTAATGATGAATAGTATAGTCTAAAACATTACCAGCTCTGAGCAGTCTCACTTCTCATTCACTTCTCATTCTCATCATTTTGGCAGCTTTTTTTTTTCATGTTACTATCCAATTATCCTGTACTAATTTCAACCTGTAACTCCATTTAAAAGGTTTGATTAGATAAAGGCATATTTAAAACTTTTTTTTTTTAATTCTTTCTCTTATTTTTAGATCTATCTTTAAATATCTCAATGTATAGGTAAAACTAAACTCTGTGCCAATATATTATGTTTTGCCCAAAGCAAAGGAAATGCAACAGGAAGTTTAGTTAAAGTCACATGGGCTTCACACTTCTTGATCATCTTGTCGTATTCTATCAAACTTTCTCCCTTTAGGCAGCAACAGCATTTACTGGGTCCTGATTTCCCAGGACTACACCAAGAGTATCTACTGAATAAGAGTGAATGACTCAGAATCTAGGGATTGCAAGTGTAATTAGTCACAGGACAAATTTTCTCCTCTTGCATTCTAGTCAGTAGCAATCAACAAGAACAATTATTTAGTTTAAGAACCTAAATTAGTGCCTAGGTTCAAGTGGTTTGACAGCAAGATGAAAGTTAATTAGCTCTATTTGCGAAATATTTAAGTGCTAGTGAAAAGGGCTTTCTCATCTTGAGGCAATTAATTGCCTTTTGGTCATTCAAGCTGTTCATGATTGCAAGTCTGAAAGAGCTTTTTATGTCCCAAGAAAACAAACCAGCCTTATAAAACCCTGGAACATCTACCAGCAAACCACCAGGAAATTCAAACAGCTCTTTGTCCAAAAATCAAACAAAAAACTGAAAATGCAATCTTTTATGCTTTAGCTCCAATATACGATCATTAGGAGGTGATACATAGTACTGATCAACATCTTATTTGTTTTTTAAAGTATACATAAAATATTCCTTTAGTCTGATTTTTTTCATTGTATTATTTCCAATAGAAAAGAAAAAAAGGAGAAAACATATTTTACATTGAAAGTCAACATTCTTAATATTCAAATTTTGTATAATCTAATACAACCAATTTAAAATTCATCAGAAAACAATGATACTATAATAATGCATTCCATAGTATTCCAATAAAACTTAAAAGAATCTGAGCCAGGAAATTCATTCCTAAACTTTTTTGGAGAATTTCTTGGGAGCAGAAAAAGAAGAAAAAAAATAAGAAAAAACATCAGTTCTTAAAATATCTCTGCTTTTTCTTATCTCTTTCAGTTGGAAAAAGAGACAAGAGCTTTAACAGCCTTTTAAGGTTTTTGTAGGGAGCTTCTCTGAAACTGCAGCATGGTAATAAAATATTTTCAATCAAGTTTCTTATGATTTTTTTGAAGGAAAGGAATCAGATTTATCTATGTGATCCTGTCATGTCACTCCTGGACACACACTGATTTTTCTTGGCTTTTAATATGGAGTTTTTACTCATTTGTTGCTTTCTGGTTTTATTTCACCATTCTTGTGAAGAATATTTTTCATGTATCCAACTGCAAGCTTACTATCTCATTCTTTCTCTAGTTTACTGTTGTAGGATGACAAAATGGCTACTGAATTAGTATAGAAAATAAATATTCTGCATGGTATCTACTTTGACAAAGCTTCGCTATTCTTGTACCGAGGAGAATCTTTGGTGGAATATAAAGGCTGGTCTAAAAGTAATGCCTCCTATTTTATTATGCTAGCCCACGATGTCAAAGACAGATGAAACTGAATCTTCCCACCAGCAACCCATTACATTTTGTTCCATGTGACAGATAGCAGCAGAGGGACAGTCTGATAAAATGGCACCTTACATGGATAGAAGTGCGGATGAGTGCAGCGTGGCGAGGGATGGTGCATTTCAGCAGCAGTGACAGTGACATGGTCTGCTGGTGCAGATTTTGACAAGGGCAGAATCACAGAATCATAGAATCACTCAGGTTGCAAAAAACTTTAAAGATCATCAAGTCCAACCACAACCTAGCCATTCTACCTTAATTCTCACGACCCTCCAAAAGGTTTTTAAACACACCCAGGGATGGTGACTCAGCCACGTCCTGGGGAGCCTACGCTAGTGCTTAACCCTTTCTTTAAAGAAGTGTTTCCTAATATCCAACCTAAACTTACCCAGCACAACTTAAGGCCATTTCCCCTTGTCTTGTCAGGCAGCATGCAGGGTTTTGGTCGTCACTGGTGGCAATGCATAGCCAATGGCGGTAACTACATCAAAAATTAGTGTTTTGCAGCTGAGAGTTCACTCTACTTAGTAATGTTATTGTGTGCTTTGTATCTGCTGTAGCTGTATGGAAATAAATAGGAGCTTTCAGTGCAACCTAAATATCTAGGTTGCTTTATACAAATCATTTTTAAAGAAGCACATGTACAAGTTCTGTATTTGTTGTTTTAAAAACAAACTCTGTAGTTAAGTGAATGGTAGAGAAAGTAGCTTACTTAAAAAACACAAGTTGAACAAATTTTCTCAGTTCCTCAAATGAATAGTTTCACTTTCAACTTGGAAAAATAAATCCTCCACTAATCATTACAATTCTTGCTTATTCTGAGCTAAGAAAATCATAAACAGGTTTTCTGGAGGGGCTTAATTATACTCCTTACTAGAGGTCTTTTTATATGGAAAAAAGCCAACTTAAAATTGCCTTACAATAATTTCTACACGTAACATTTCATATGAATGACTTTTTTTTTAATGGAACATCTTCCTTAACTCCAACCTGGATCATTTCAGCAGAATACAGGATAAGATTCAAACTGTTAGTCCAAGAATTAGTGCTGTGACAGTTTCCCAGTCAGTTAGCAGTTGATGGAAAGAGAATTTAAATAATAAATAAAATAATAAATATAAGCAATAAATACAAATAATAAATAAAATGAATAATAAAAAATATAATTATGTTACAGATACAACAGACATTTCTGAGCAATAAAGCTGTTCACCAAGACACACATGCACACAGAAAATTCTTCAAATTTGCTACATTTAGCCTAGAATCCTGTCTGATATTAATGGTGTTTTTCAAACTTTCTGTCTAAATGTAATAGAAAGCTAAGATGGGATATTTGGAACTGTGCTATTTTGTAATCCTTTTTGGACAAAAATAAATTTGGATTTAAAAAAAAGAAAAGAAAAGAAAAGAAAAGAAAAGAAAAGAAAAGAAAAGAAAAGAAAAGAAAAGAAAAGAAAAGAAAAGAAAAGAAAAGAAAAGAAAAGAAAAGAAAAGAAAAGAAAAGAAAAGAAAAGAAAAGAAAAGAAAAGAAAAGAAAAGAAAAGAAAAGAAAAGAAAAGAAAAGAAAAGAAAAGAAAAGAAAAGAAAAGAAAAGGAGAATGGGTTTTCCTCCTGCATACATTTTCAGATCGCAGTTAAACGTATAGGTATAGTACATGCTACAGATATTATTTTCAGGTCAGATACCTAGTACACTATCCTATATACTTTATGTATGATTCAGCAATAGACAAGCACTGCTGTTCAGCTGAACAGATAGAATTTGTCTTACCCAAGGCCTTTTACTCACAGAAACAACACTTTATAAAACATTTTAAAGGGTTGTTTATTTTGTATGCATGTTTGTTGTGTTTTTTTTTAATTTTTAACCTACCCTTAGGAAGGTTTTTGTTGTCCTTGTTTTGTTTGCTTGCTTTTGTAAGCTAGGAATTAATTAGCAAAACCTCCCAACTAAAAAGTAATTGAGCTTTGGAAACTAAGTTAAAAATGCTGGTCCAGCAGAGAACCCATACATCAGGACTGTTTCAGTTTAAGTGTTTCTCACCCTTCACAAGCACAAAGACCACATGAGGCGATTGAAAGCCTCTGCACATGTTTTATAACCCTGCCAAATTATTCAGCTGAAAACTTGGTAATTACATGTAACTATTTTTGGCCACTTAAGCAGAGGCCTCATGCAAACAGTCAAAATTTCATTGTTCCCCAGCCTAGATCACCGATGACACATTCTCTTCACAGAATTTTCCTTTTTCTCTGTACCTTCTATTGCACTCTTTGGGAAGGTAAAACATCTTTTTCAAATTCTTTCTTAATTGAAGTTGCTGTCAGCACAGCAGAAAAATCAGTATGACAGTCTGGCTTAAGTATGTACCTTGTAGCTGCCTCTTTCTGTCAGCCTACACTATCTTCACGATTTGATGATCAGTATTAGAAACACATTGATTAGAGCTCTTCAGCTGATGGATGATTAAGAAAGGCATTAGCAGTTGCTCCATTTCAAGTGCCATGTCTTTTGAAAGCAGCCCAATTGTTCCATCTAGGCAGGATTAAGAGCCAATCACAAGTAAAGCAAGCAAATGGTAGCCAAAGCATAAATCATTGCTACATGCTGGCAGCTGGCTGCAACTACATGACAACTATTCACAAACAGGATGCTTGGTGCCCTTTCATGTGGATCTTGTGTTCTTTGCACATGTTCATTCCACATTAATTGTTCCTTTGGAAATACAGGGAGAGAACTAAGGTGCTGAGAGAATAATAAAATACTTCATTGTCTCCTGCTGTCTTTTCTTCTTGGTCTAAAAACCTTTTCACTTATGGAGGAAAGACAATTTGCAGAATCGATGCAAGCACAGATAAGCAAAATCTGCAATATTTACACATCCTACAAAAAGCATAAACGTTCTTGAGTCCTTTTCATTGACAAACAAAATTATTGACAAACAAAATCACATTAACTGCTATCCCTTCCTCGGTATTTCCATTCAGGCACAGCCTTACTACCTCTCCACCATTACTAGGAGGTCTCTAGTAATATTCTATTTCTCCTTCAAATTATGGTCATGTCAGATAAAAACAAAAATCATCAGCAAGAATATAAGGTTCTTTTTCTCTTGGAGGAATCCCAGCAGTGTTATTACAGGCATGAAAACCACTTCCCCTTTGGGAAGATGACAGTAGGTCTGAATGAGTCCAATTTCAAAATCTCCAGCTTGGAATTCAATAGGATTTAGTGGCTTGGGTGGCTGGGCATTTTCTCCACATTTGATTATTTCTAATTTCTCTATTTTACTATTTCTAATTGTTATTTGTAAAAAAAAAAAAGTCACAGGTACATATCTTTCAGCCACATAAAATTATACTACTATGCCAAGAGGAACAAATAAAAGGAAAAGAAACCACACTATCCTACAGAATATAATTTGTTCCATATAATTTGAACCAAGATTTGTGACATGCTTCCATGCCAAATATGATTCTTCATGACATTATCTCAGTTGATGAAAAATATACATTACCCACAGATGTAAAAAGCATATGATTAATCTCAAAAAATCAACAGAATAATAGCTAAGTAACGTGCTCTTTTGATCAACTTGTACATTCACAGCTACTATCATGGGAAATACTTCTAGAGCATAATCAATATCAACGATCTCAAAGCAATCTGAACATCTGACATTCAGTTGTTCTGCCATTCAGACGTAGAGGTCAGTACTTTCTCTGTTATAGTTGTAAATACCAGATGTAAATACCAGAGAAAGGTGTAAGAATTTCAGCATAGGCAGGTGTTAGATAATCATGTCATGTTAGCTTTCATCTTGAATCCTAATTTTCGGCAATGGTTTGAATCCTAATTTTCAGCAATGGTTTATGCATCACAATATGACACCGAGTCCTGGAAAATGTTTTAGTTTTAGCAGTTGTGTAACTGTGAAGTTCTCAAACATCATGTAAATGTCCAGAACCTTCCCAAACCCTGATGAGCACTTCAGCACATTGACTTTTTCTGGAAAATTTTTGCATGGATGTTTTGGAAGACTTCTGGATTATAGTTGAAATTTGGGAAAAGTGTTTTCTATATAATCCTCATTAGCTAGACCAAGAAATAGCAGATTTTGAATTTTCATAAACTTACAGACAGAAAGGATATAGTCACCTGATAGAATAAATTATAACCAAAGAAAAATCAGAAATCCAATTAGTATTTGTATGAACTGTCTGGGTAGATCATGGAGCAGATCCTCCTGAAAGAGATGAGACACATACAAGATGAGGAGGTGATCTGAGACAGCTAGTGTGGATTCACTAAGGGATGATCGTGCCTGACCAAATTGAAGGCCTAAGATGGAGAGACAACACTGTGAACAAAAGAAGGGCAGCATCTACCTGGATTTGTGCAAGACCCCTGACGTGGTCCTGCACCTGCCCCACATCTTTATATTTAAATTATAAAGATATGGTATTGAAGGCTGCACTGCTTGGTGGATAAAGAACTGGTTGGATGTTTGCAACCAGAGACGTTGTCAACAGCTTTATGTCCAGCTGGAGGAGGTCATGAGTGGTGTTTCCCAGAGGTCCATCCTGGCAGTGCTCTTCAATATCTTTCTAATGACACAGACAGTGGGATTGAGTGTACCCTCAGCAAGTTTATTGATGACACAAAGCTGAGTGGTGCAGTTGACAAAGTAGAAGGGAGAGATGCCTACCAAAGGGACACACTCAAAAAGTAGTTATATGAGATACTAATGAGGTTCGACAAGGCCAATTGCAAGATGTTGCAGTTCAGCAGAGGCTATCCCAAATACAAGTACAGACTGAGAGAACAACTCATAGAACAGTGCTGTGGAGAAGGACTAAGGGGGGCCTAATGGACAAAAGGCTCAATATGATCTAGCTGTGTCCTCTAGCAGCTGAAAGGCCAGCGGTACTCTGGGCTGCATCAGAAGAAGAGTGACCAGCAGGGCAAAGAAGTTCATCATGTACCTCTACCCTGCTCATACGAGGACCCACCTGAATTAGTATGTCCAGGCCAGTGGTCCCCAGTACAGGAAGGATGTGGAACCATTGGAGTGGGTCCAGAGGAAGGCCACAAAGATGATCAGGGGACTGAAACACTTCTCCAATTTATGCAGGTTGAGGGAGTTCAGCTTGTTTAGCTTGGAAAAGAGAAGGCTCCAGGGAGACCTCACTGCAGTCTTCCAGTACTTGAAGGGAGCTCATAAGCAAGAGCACTTTTTAAATGGTCTGATAATTGTAGAACAAGAAGGATATGACTTTAAACTGAAAGAAAATAGATTTTCTTTCAGTTAGAAGTTAGGAAGAAAGTCTTCACTCAGAGGATAGTGAGGCATTGGTACAGGCTGCCTAGAGAGGTTGTGGATGCCCCAGCCTTAGAGGCATTCAAGGCAGGGTTGGATGGGATCCTGGGCAACCTGATCTAATGACTGACAACCCTGCCTATGGCAGAAAGGTTGGAACTAGATAATTTTTAACATCACCTCCAACCTAAACTACTATTTTATGAATAATGCTGTGAAAAGGGCTTGAAATACTATGAAAAAAACCTCCAAAAATGAATACAATTTTTCTGAATGAAATAAATTCTAACTTTGCAAGACAGAGGTCTCTTTTCTGCACAGAAATAAACATCACAGTTATCTTCCTTGATTTGCTTTATGGAAACAGTAAACTTCTTCCAAATAGCTGTAGTTACTGAATGTGGCACTAGCATAATAGTCTTTCAGTTTCTTCCTCTCAATATGATGTTTTATTCACATATTAAATCAGAGCAAATTTAAATACCTGACTGCTGGATTTATTACTAGAGATTGTCAGAATTGTCAGTAGCATCATACCATGATAACATGTTAAGTAATAGGAGAGTTGCTAATTGTACTAGAGCTGGAACCTATTAAAAATACCAGAAAGCTAAACCAGTGAAGGGTGCTTTCTATTAAATTCTCAGCAGGAGTGAAAAGTCTATGAATTCAATTAAGTGACCTCATAATTTCTACTTGAAATCATGGCTTTGCTGGGTCTATACACACATTTTGTTATATCTTTTCAGAAGAATGAAATTATTTTAATCAATTGTTGAATTGATATTGACCACTAAATAGGGATCATTTTGCTGCAGTAAATTTATTCACCTTCCTACAGGGTATAAATAAACTGTAACACTTTTATATCTTCGTAACTGAACACACAGTAGTAACTTATCTGTTGCTGCAGGAGTGTCAGTAGGACAAAGTAACTTAAAATAAGCAGCTAGGAAAGGCTAGCAGAGAGTCATATAACCTTCATAAAATTTTTTTGAGAAGGATGCTGTCTTCTTGTTTAGTCCTTTGATCACAAGAGTCTCCTGGGCGTGTTTCTAAAAGCCACTAAAGTCAACAGGCTTCAAAACACATGCTAGCTATTAGAATATATTTAAACACCATTTCTGAATAAAAATGTTTTCCTGAATCAGGGCCGCAGACAGGCTCAGAACTTCTCTGTGTGACCCAGCATCCCGTGTGGGTTGCTGTAAGTGTAGCCTTGAGGAACTGGAACTGGATATTCCGCATGATGATTCAACATTAAACCTTTTTCCAATTTGTGCTGGTCCTTTATATTTCCAAGAATGGGTGGTCCTAATTGGCATTGTCCCAGTGTTAAATAAGGTAAAGGTGTGCTGAACAGCGAGTCTCAGGAAGATAGTACTACTATATTTGTATAACTTGTAAAAGTTATTTTCTTGCCAGCAGCAACAACAGTAGTAAGTAACTGGAATTGCTTCATTTCAGAGACTAATGGTAAATGCAAATAAAGGTTTCTCTGCTCAGAAAACAACAGCCCCTCTGAGCTAACAGAAAACAGAATAACTGGTAGCTTACCCACTCAGTAACAAATCTGCTTTAGCAACAATCCATATATAAGTCTCCAAGGAATCTTTCTGCTATGTAATTCTCCTTAGTCTGGTTATTATCTACAAGGATACTACCTTAGGTCAGCTATCCAGAAGTGCACCAGCAAATCATAGGAAAAAATTATATTACAGAATCATTCCTATCAATTTTACTTGCATTTTTTGCTTTTTTTTTTTTTCTTTTTTTTTTTCTTTTTTTTTTTTTTTTTTTTTGAAATACAGCTGTAATCACAGGCCCTTCTGCACCATAGAATGAGCAAGAAGGCTTAGCAGCTCTACTGATGCACTTTTTCTATGGCTGATTATCAGTCCAAGAAATGATTGCAAAATAGATTTTAAACAAAGTTTTGAAGACTTCTTCAAACCAAGATCCTTGTTTTGGCACAGGAATTAGAAACTCAACAACAAAATACGTTTTAGGGGAAAAAAAAAAATCAGCTTCTGTGAAACTATGGAAAAAGGTGTATTTTTTTTTTCAGAGTGGAAAAAAAAAAACGTTGTTACTAGCAGTCCACTACATTCTGAATTTTTAACACAACATCCCTTTTTTGGAAGTAACATGAAGATTTTTCATTTGTTGATGTCTACTCTTCTTCCTACTGGCACAAGCTTTTGTGACGCTTTCAGTCTAAAGTAAAATTACTTTATTTTCTGTAAGATTCCTGTCATAAGACTGTAGTAAACAAATATTTCCATCTGCTTGGGGAGAGAAATGATCAAAGATTTGCCAACAATGGAAATGAGTATGGATGCAACCCAGCTCAAATCCAATCCAGTCCAATCCCCAGACTTAATAATTAGAGGGGCAATGGACACACAAAAGCTGACAGAACACAAACTAAAACCCAGGATACAAATGATCCAGAACTGCTGAACAGATGAGCTAAAATATCCTTCCAAACTTAGTGACTTGATCTCATCCTTGTGCGGACTGAAACTAGGCCCATGACTGCACTCCCTTGTTAAGTGGGAACAGAGCTGTGCCACAGCTTTGTGTCTGGTTTGAGAATAAGAGAATTCATTGTTGCAGTCTCAATAACTTAAATATTAAATGCAGATTGAGCTAGTAAATTCAGGATCTGAGTTTTGAGCAATATGGGAGGTATATGAATCCAACACTGAGTCAGGCCTCAGGCTCTCTTGCTGCTAAGCCAAAGCTGTACGCCTGCCTAGTATGCATTTCCAATTCCTATACATATTGGTTCTTTCTCCTCAAAATATTCCTGTTCTGAAACCTCCTTTGACTTTCTGACTCTTTCCTCTTTCTGTAGATTGTTTTTCCTTTTTTCTCATTTTTTCCATTGTTCTTCCCTTCTATTTGCACTTTTAAAGGTCCTTTTGTTGCTTATTCCTTTTTTTCTCTTATTATTTTCCTCTTCTTTTGCATTGACTCACTGACAGTAATTGTGGGAAATGACTGAACTTATCCAGTAATTTAGTAAATGTCATAAAACTAGTGAGTCTTCATCTGAAACACAATGAATCTCTACATTGTATTTGCAGCAAAACAGGTGGTCAACATCTTCAGGAATCAGTTAGATATTCCTCTTCTGTTTCTTGACCTCACAAGGTGTAATAATAAGAACGGTAAGAATGGACAAAGCAAGCAAAAATATATGGGTTAAACTTAAAGCAAAGAAAACAGGCTCCACATCTTAGGCATTGAAGCTCAATATACAGATACAGATATTTATTGAGTATAAAGTCATCCATGTGCCAAAGGCATTGGAAATAAAGAATGTAATGCTTTGATTACCTTCCTTGATCTAAAGGTAGAAAAAAGTAAAAATTTTAAATTAGATTTTTAGGAGTATATTCCAGGGAAACAGAAAAGCACTAACAATATTTTGGAAGTTGTCTTACAGAAATTTCTATGATGTCTTACAGAAAAAGAAAAAAAGAAAAAAAAAAAGAATATTCAGAATCTTTGATCTGAAGTCTTTAGTCCTTTCATGCAATGCTTAGGTTTGGCTCTACTTTGAAGAAGAAAAACTTATGACATTTTACCTTGTCATGCTAACATTTGCATCAAGTACCATTTTGCTAGTAGAATGAATCTGGTATTCCTTCTGAGCCATCTGTAAACTTTCTCTTCCTAAGCTGTTTCTTTCAGTGAGACTAACAGAATGTCTCATCATTTTTTATTATTCTTATCTCTGAAAATTCTCTGTGGTGTTTCCTTTTCTTGAACATAAATTCTTGCATTTTGCTGCCTGCTTAGACTCACAATAGACTTTACATATTAACTTTAGAATTATTCGTTTATTTTTTAAGTGATAAATGGAGATGCATTTTCAGTAGACAGAGATGAGTAATTGTTGCATGTATGCATATTGCACAGGCCTATAGCACAACTTGCAAGAAGGAAAATGAAATGAGTAGGCTCATTTAGGCTCATTTACTGTGATGACCCAAGACCCCTCAGATATTACCCATCACTCACAGGTCAGGACAAGTGTAACAGGCATCTATATTTCCCTGCTGTCCTCAGCATCTTCCAGATTCTGCAGTGCTGTACAGTGTTTCTGTGTGACCATAAGCAGGTTCTTTGGTCTCAGCTTCATCCTAGCAAGCATCTCACACCAGATCTGATAAATGATCCTCAAAGACATCTTCACAGTAGACTATCACAGCATTTTTATCAATGGAAAATAAGTCTCTCAAGGGCCTCTTTGAAGAACCTAGATCACCAGTGGGATTTTGAGCCCTCACTTTCTGCAGAACATCTAGAGCATTAAATCATATAAGCTATTTTTCCAGCTTATTATTAGCCTTTTTCCATTCCTCATATGAAGAAATTCAAGGTCTCTTCCTCCCACTGACTTACCACTGTGTATGAATAACATTTTTTTCTTCCTTTTCCCCAAGAAAACTAAGAAGCAGTGCGTGTTTTAAATATGATTGCTAAAGACACTTAAAGTGCTATGATGCAATATGCCATTTGCATCTCCCAGATGAAGCTCCAGAAAGCTTTAAATATCAAAGTGGAATCAGGTTTGGCTGCTAAACTAGACAGAATGTAAGGGCTCTGAGAATGCCCATTCTGGACATTTCTCTGGAAAACTGTAAAAAGTACATTCCATACAGCTTCCAAACAAATCCCACAGCAGCTACCAACAGTGAAATTAGGATGCTTTTAGAAATAAACCTCAAAATTCTTCTTTGTCTGCCTCCCTGGACATTGTGTTCCAAGATTAGCACTAGAAAATGAAGGAAAAAAAAATTAAATAGTTTGATAGAAGTGTAATTGATATATAAACTACTGTCATTCAAGAAGATATTTATCAAAGCATATTTTTATAGATTTATTAAAAAAAAAATACAGCACTTTAGTGCATGTGCTTCAATACCAAAGCAGTGAATCTGCAACCAGGAAAAATAAGTCATACATTTGCAAATTTGACCTTCAAAAAGGTCAGGACCCTCAGTAAGAAGGTCTCAAGTACAGTCTTTTTAGCTTTCTCTTCCCAGCCTACTCTTTTCTTGATACAAGATGACCAGTAGCTTATCTTAAGACCATGCTGCAGGTCCAGCCCTAGTAAGTGAAAGACTGAGGCTAATCTAGACTTCACAGACATCCTCCAGGTCCCCCTGACCTGTGTGTCTGGGTGTTCTTCCAGTGCAACCCAAGACAAGAGGGAAATTACACCTGTTTGTGTCTCAAGTGCAAGCTCTTAGAAGAACCAGTATAGATGCAAGATACCATGAGACGTCCTCAAATTTGAAGAAAGAGATTAGAGATGATTCACCCTATTTTATGATGAGCAGTGTTTGTAAATTTAGTTATTGTTCACAATAATTCTGTGTACATAGTACTGTACCACAAAGGAAATTTAATTCTTCTTCAGTGGTGAAAAAACAGTGCTGGTATACCACAGCCTATGATTTGCTAAATTCTGGAAATCATATGGCCACTGTAGTTTCAGTAGTGGCAAAGAAAATTTTTTCACTGAATGGACAGCCACATTTATGTTTAGTGCAAATTCAAAGAAACTACATTTTCATAAAGTTACAGCAGTGCCATTCACAATATAAAGCAGTAGAAAATTTGACTGAATATCTAAAAAATGACAATTTTGCATATATATATATATATATACACACACATATATACATATATGAGCTGTAGCACATTACCTATGCTTAGGAAGCCATAAAAAGGTCAAAATCAAAGAACATTCATCTTGAAAAGAACATATTCCAGACACAAACACTAACAGAGCCACCAAGTCTTCTAATTCAAATAAACTAGCACCTTTTGTAATATATAAATCACTGGTATGAACACGTGTTAAAACTAAATACAGACGAACATGCTACAATAATTTTTTCCAAGTGCAACTCTTGGAATCATATAAGTCACTGTGGTTTCCAAGAAGACAAATGGCCTGAAAAATGAAAAATAAATTAGTTCTGTGAGTAATTAGAGTCAGAGATTGGAGGTCAGGCTTGGTTATGCAGTTGACCCTGGTGACCAGTAAAAGTCCAACTTGGCTCACAGTACAACTTTCTGTATTTAAGAGTTGTTTACAGTAGAGAAACGCTGAAAGTGTACATTAGAAAACTTCCTCTAACAAATCTAAAACACATGCCAGCTCATAGGCAAGTAATAAACTTATAAGGGGCCATGTTGACAGTTTCAAAGCCTTTTGATAGGTCCCTGCAACACAAGATTGGAAACTTCGTAATAAACATCTCTGCTTTTAAATTTTGCTGCTTGCTGTAAGATGCTTGAAAAATGTATTCACTTCAAAAAATATTCTGTGTCCCTTTGTGTTTCTCATCAGAAAAGTAAAAATATCGTTCAAGTTTCAACACATTTTACTCAGATATTAATCTCATACAATTCTGATAAGGTCAAGAGAGTTATGCTATTGGAGTATCTGAATAAGTTGCTTCACAGTCAGGCCTCTTATTTTTCATGAGGAGACAATATGATATTAATTTAGACCATTGGCTTGGACTTGTAATGTCTGATATTTTCATTGTGTTGTTCAAAGTATTTTGCTCCCTTCAAAAGTGTTAAAACTGTTTATAAAACACATCTGTTTCTTTGCATCATGTAATCATTGAGCATGAACACTGTTTATAAAGCACCACACATACAACAGGTTATAAAATTTCTCAAAGATCTGATGAATATGAGTCTCTTTAATCAGAGAAAAGTCAAGCTGTCCATGTGCGCAGTATTATTATAATTACTACTTGAATTCACTTGTAACCATTACAGAGGAATCCATTTCCCAATGGAAAAATTCTTAATCTATTAAGATAAAATCTTCCACTGCTCCCCAAAATCTCAAGTAAACAATGAAGCTTCCAGTAGAAAGAAGGAAAGAAAGGAAACATTCAGTACAATTCAACAGCTTGGCTTATGATGTCAGGTAGCTGCAAATGCAACTGTGACTACTGATGGAGAGAAAGAAGTTGCACTGTTATCATGCTTTTACAACCTGATAGGTAGCAGCGTAGATCTCTGCGTGTCTTAGCTATACGTGAAGCTTTAAACTTCTTGCTACTTTTGTTGTCTCACCATGTCAACAGTATTTTCTTCCTCAACATGTTTCCAAACCTTTCCACTTATTCCTGCTTCATCCATGCAAAAGCAAACAGGGCGCTGTCTTTCCTCTTAGCCTGCAGTACAGAAGACAATCACAGGAGCTCCCAAGTAGCGGGGCATTTAAGAAAATGTTAGAAGTGCCATTTACGATTGTAATTATTCCCAACACTGATCTAGGATAGTTGAATGTTTTTGCTGGTCTTGCCTCCAGATAATTCTCAAAGCACTGTGGATTCCATTTAAAAGTCAATCATATCACAAAAATAGCCTTCCAGAAATTGTCTCCTCGAGAGCTGGAAGCTGGGATTTTTCCATGACTAATACATTCCATGTCTGTTTCATCTAATTTAATTGCATTGATGCATCCATGTTTCCCTTTTCATTGTTGAGCATGCCACTACCAGTGCTTAAACAAGTACGCCTGTCCTTGTTTGCCTCTAACTTGGGAATGTCAAGGGCAAGAACCTTTACTTTGACTGCTTAGCCACAGGCTATAACAGGTCATGACCACTGCCATGAATCCTGATGGTGGCTAACTCATCAGCTAACCCAGAAGTCGCTAAAGCATATATACTTTTTTAGCATAAAATATATCTATTTCTTGTACACTATCATCAGACCAGTCCTCTTTAATTTGTGGCAGTCGTATCGGCTGATAAAGAGTCTATAAAAACTCTTCCTTATGCTTAAATTAGGGGAGTAATTTATCTAAGAAAACAATGAGGAAAATATATGCACCCTGAGATATAGAGGACATAGAATGAAAATGCCATCTCCAGCGTGGTGAATGAGTCCTGTGCCACAGCAGCTGTACAAACATCTGGGCTGTCTGATCACAGCACAGGGCTGGTGTCTTCAACATGCTGCCCATCACCCAGCCTTTGAGCAGTCCTTCTCTCACCTACAGGTCTCCTTCCACTATGCAGCACATAGGAGATCATCAGTAGGTAGGAGAGACCTATCCCACTTGAGAAGAACTGGAACAGCAACTTCCCCACCAACTGTGTCTGCTGTTCATTCTCACCAGGAAGAGTACAGCAGCTCACCAGCTGTTCTCCTGCTCTTGAAACCCAGAAATCAAAACACTTACAGGATATAAGTGTGGGTCCATAAATAAATAGCTCAGCCCTTAGTAGGTCCCAGAAGAGATGGACTAATAAGAACTAAAAACTTTTTTTTCCCTAAGTTCTTCTTGAGCTTCTCATAAAAGACCTCATCTTGTCCCCAGAGAAGTCATCACCTCAGTGTTGAAAAATGCTGATTTAGAATATTTCTCTCAGCTAAGTATGATAAATGCTACTAGTGTGGATTAATAGCTTTCTCACGTAATTTAAAAACCACACTGCTTTGGATTTGGATCTTTTCTTAATAGTAAGAGGGAACAACAACAAAAAAAACCTGTTTGGCATGCAAACAAAAAGGTCATAGGTTACCTTAATGTACCCACCATAGGTGATGATATTAAAACACCAAGGTTAGCTTATGGTCTAGGAAAATAATATTCCTGTCATCAGATACTCTCCACTTCCATTTTATTAATGCTATAAAATATTTTTTGAGTAGCAGTTGATGAGACGTGAAAGGAAACCTCTCTGCAAAACAGGCCACATAAAAACAGTTCAACTTACAGACTTTTTTTTTTTTTTGTACTTATTAAAAAACTAAAATTTCCATTTATAACTGTTCACAGAGAATGAATTTCAAGTATAAATTAATTGTAAATAAAAAAGTAATTAAACTACATTGCCAGTAGATTGTGCAATGTTAGTACAAGAATGGAAAGTTACAGAAATGGAAAGAAACAGTGAGAAAGAATACAATAGAAAGGAAATGGATAAGAATACACATATGAAGTATTAGTCTTTTCTGCTTCATACTGTGAGCTCATCAGAGGTCACAAACTAAGTCCTGGACTCTGGCCAAATTAAAATTTAGATAAGAAAGACTGGGAGTTACAGGAAGATGTATTTTCCACTCTTGGCTAATATCAGCCTATTGCCAGAAACAGCAATGGGGGACTGCTGGAAGCACCATATTTCAGCTGTCATATAATGCATACGTAATGCTTATTTGTGTCATGAAAAATGTCACACCATCACTCTAAGAATATACATTAATACTGCTGTGTTGGTTGGATTGTGCAGAGATAATAACATCCTGCCTACCTAAACAATTTTTCCATGCTCCACAGACTAGAATGTTTTTGCTTGAAGTTAATTTGAATTTATTTAAATTATAGATATATCCACTAAAATGCATATCTCAAAAAATCAAAAGCACCCCATCCTTAAAACATCCATTTATTTGTAATTCTTCACCCAAACTGAAGCAAAATTTTCAAAAAAATAAAAATCAGCAGCCTGTCTCTGGTGATCTACAATCATAGAATCATACAATCATGTCTTGTGTTGGAAAGGACCTTAAACATCATCTAGTTCCAAGCTTTGCAAATGCAGCGCAAGAGCACATAAAGCAAGCCACACCCTTACAACATCGCTTTATTTGTGATTCTTCACCCAAAAGAAAATAACGTATAAAAACAAAAATCAGCAGCCTGTTTCTGGGGCAAATCTGTGTTCTCATTCCCAAGACAGTTCATGTTATTGTGAGGAAAGCAGAGTCAAGTCAGTATCATTAAAGGTCAGGAGCTACACTCTAGATAGGGCTTCTGTGTTATCCACGCTACTCTCATAAATTCCCCACACCCTGCTGCTTTCCTGCTCTGTATTGTGGTGGTCACGTGAGAATCTAAGATTTTCAATATTTGTTTGCGAGTCTCTTGGTGCCAAAAAAGACTGCTTTTACCACAACCTATACATGTTAGGGGATTGCAAACAACAGTGAATTGAAGCTTGCTGTTAACTCTGAGCCTTCCAACTCAATTTATCCTACAACCCCATGCTAAAATCCCCCTGAAGCTTAAGTTCTTTCAAAATAGAGACCAAGAGCATCCCACTATACTTTTTACATGCAAAAGCTTCCATTCAGATGTGACATAAAGGGAAGAGCTGGATGAGTGGGCAAACAGTGCTGAAAGCTCTGCTGTGCTTATCACTGGGATTTGTCAAAGTCTTCATTTCTGTGAAATGAAAGACATTTCAAAAGCTGTCAGTGAGATCTGCTTGTCAAAGTTGACTTTGGGATTTGCATCACAACACCCACCAGTTAAGGCAGTAGTCAGGTTTGAGTTACGAGCCAGGAATGGTGACAGCTGAGCAGAGCACTGACATTCTTGCTCTGAATAAGGAGCTTACTTAAGAAGTGCAAATAAATGGCTTCATCTTCCTCAAGAGGCAATATGTTTAACCTCACAATTTGGCTACATATTCTTAGAAATGAACTATGTCCCACCACTAGGTAGTTTAAATCAGAACAAGCCTTACTGTGTAACAGAGCTAGTTCTCCAAGGACATGTGAGGCACAGGGGATTCAACTCCAAACCAACTCCAAACCCTTCTGCTGCTCTGCTTGAGAAGATATGTGTCAGTGGATCTACCAACAGAGTGTCTGCATCATCCTAGCAAACACTCATTCCCACGTTCCTCTGGCACAGCTAATTCTTACATACCTTCAGAGAAATGGAATAGCTCCACCAGATGAGTCTAAATGTTTCAGTTAAGAAATATGGACAATGATTTCACATATGGCAGATCAAGGACAAAAATCTATCTTTCAAATCAGAGAGAATATTTGAATGCCTAAGCAATATAGAATCATAGAATCATACAATCACAAGGTTATAAAGGACTTACAAGATCATCTAGTCCAACCCCCATCACCATTGCTACCACAAGCACTAAACCATATCTCGCAGCTCTTCATCCAGATGCCTCTTGAACACTGCCATGAAACCAGCCAGTTCCTTAGCCAAAGAAAGATATATCTGTCCAGGCCACGGGCAGCCAGTTTCCCCATGAGAATACTGTGAGAGACCATGTCAAAGGCTTTGCTGAAGTCTAGGTAGGCTACATGAACAGCCTCGTCTACTACATCAACCCTTGTTTACTAATCTGGTCACCCAGTCATAGAAGGAGATGAGGTTGCTCAAGCATGACCTGCCTTTCATGAACCCATGCTGGCTGGCCTGATTCCCAGCCATGTGATCTCATCCAAGATGATTTGCTCTGTAACCTTCCCTGATACTGAGGTCAGGGTGAGAAGCCTGCAGTTCCCAGGCTCCTCCTTACAGCCCTTCTTGTAGATTGGAGTCACATCAGCAAGCCTCCAGTCCTCTGGGACCTCTCCAGATAACCAGGAGTGCTGGTAGATGGCTGAGGGCAGTTTGGTAATCACCCTCACCAGCTCCCTCAGCACCCTAGGATGGAGCCCATCCAGACCCATGGACTTGTGACAGTCCAAATGGAGAAGGAGTTCTCTAAATGTCTCCACCTGAATTACCAGGGGTGTATGCTATGTAACAGCTCAGACAGACTTCCAGATCAGGCATAAATTGCCCCTAGGATAATTGATCTGCCTATTAAAGGCAGATGTGAAGAAGGTGTTGAGGCCTTCTCCTTCAGTGGTCACATTCCCTGCTGCATCACGTAAAGGATGGACAGTTTCCTTGGTTCTTCTCTTATCACTGATATATTTATAAAAGGATTTCTTATTCTCTTACTGGGGTGGCCAATCTGAGTTCAAGTTGGGCTTTTGCCTTCCTGACTTCCTCCCTGCATAGCTTAGCAACTTCCTTGTAATCTTCAATATCATGAATGCATATGATACATCAGTTGGTATAATCTAACTCAGGGGCTGTTACTCTAGTGACCTCAATAACAGTATCTTCAATTCTTGTAGAAACAAATGTTTCAACAACAAAATTTTTACTTCTGAAATCTTCTTTTTCTTAAATAACTCATGGGATTTACAGCAACTTCAAAATGGAAAGCAGCTAAAAATACTGTTGAAAAGGAACTACTTTTATTTATCTTCCTGTAATGTTTGTTTTTATTAAAACAAATCAACTCAGCAAAGGCTAGGAAATTACTGAATTATATATATTAAAACTTTTTTTTCAACATTATATTATTTCCTACATTTAATATGAACTAGTATGAATGAAACTCTGAACACATAATTCTCTAAGAGTATATTAAAGTCTGTTCTCTCCAGCATGATCCTCCAAAGGGCATTTGTCAGAAACAGATTTATCAAGTCACAGCATCTTACTATATCCTGATTTATTGTTCAAAAGAGTGAGATTTTAATACAACAATAGAAAATACAATTCATTCACTGACATGTTGCTTATGAAGATCAGACAACTGGACAGCATTGGTTTATGCTGATATTTACTGATGCCCTGGGACTTGTAATGAGCAGCAGCCAGTTTGGTACGTGCTGTCTTGTGTTGAACAGTCAGACATCCAATCACATTCAAATTGGGACTGCATATCTCTATTTCCTTCAAGCCTGATGGATGATGCTCAAATCTGTAGTATGTTCTTTTCACAGGAAAGTGTAAATCTTCAATATGGAAATTATTAGTCCAATTGAATTTATAACTAAGGAACTAAAAAAAAGAAGTCATAAGTGGATAAATGACAATTAGATTAATACTTAAAACCCTAAACAATTTAATTTGATTCCCTATTACTGTGCATATATTACTTATTAAAACAGTTCTTGGAAACTCACATGGCTGTTTATGTTCTCAGTCTAATTCTTCTGATTAGATTTTTCACAAACAGCTAGGAACAAAAGAGTTAAGGAACTGAATTTCTGTCAAAAGTTTGATACTACCCCAGTGTTCACTTCTCTTGGACAAAGTCATCTTAGATATACTCTGTCTGCTGTAAACATCATTGGAAAACAGATTATGCAGTGTCATACAAAACTTTGGTAACACACAAGAATAATGAAAAAACATTGTTCAAGTTCATTGGAATAAGTTGCCAAAAATGTAACTTCCAGAGTGCTGGAGTGTTCATACAGCAGGCTTATAAATTCTCATGCAAACACAAAGGCAGTATTAAGATTAATGTTTACTCTGACGATGTAAAAGATTCTGCTGCAAGTCACCCAAGAAATGTATTTCACATACTCCTTGCAGGTAATTTTCTTAATGTTAAAGGATCAGTGTATTAACCTTAACTTGCAGCATGATATAATTCAGAGGCAGCAAGTAATAGTAATCAGACATCTCCAACAGAGGAAAACTACTGTTTATTCATTAAAGGTCTGGCTGTGGGACCAAGCCCACTTGCATCAAGTTTGATTTATATAATAGAACCACCAAGTTATTTAAAAGAAAACCAAACCAGACCAAAAAAAAAAAAAAAAACCAACCACCTCTTTCCATAACTACTATGGGAAAAAGCAACCTCAGGTTTAAAGCATAAGGACATTCCAGGTAGGTCTGCCTGGGCAGCTGCAGCTTTTCACAAGAGAATTTACATGCAGCCAGAAGAAGCCACTGCACAACAATCTGAGTGGGAGAGGGGGAGCTTCCAGCTAGGCAGTAAAATAACCAACTCTGTTTGTAGTTATCAGACTGTTGTGCTTTTTTTTAGTAGGTCAACATGCTGTTGTCTTATTAATTTGTGTCTGGACCTATCATGCAAAAGCTGTTACTTCACAGATGATTTCAATCAGAGCAGTCAAAGCAGCAAATAGGACATCCAGGTCAGAATTACTTTCTGAACCTCATTTTGAACTGCTGTTTATCAATCAGTCTTGGCATATTTCATTGTAAGGTGTTTAATGCAGCATCCACATTTAATGTGACATAACAGTTTACGTAAGAAAAGTGCATCTTCAATTGCAAAGTACATCAGGACCTGTTAGTTAAAGAAATGATCTTAATCAAATGTCACTCTGAGAGATGAAAATCACTTCTGCACTTCTGCTAGTCTTCTATTTTTTTTTAAGAAAGATCTCTCTTTGAAAAAGAAACCAAAGAACATTTGAGTTTTAAACTTCAGAATCTAATTTCAAAACAAAATGTCTTTCCAAAGGTAAACTGTAAAACATTTGACCTGGAGAACTTTGAAATGAAACATGTCACTTTTCCAGAAAAAAAAAAAAAAAAAAAAAGTTGCAAACTTTCAAACAAAATTATTCCTCAACTGTTGCATAAATTCTCCAATAGTTCCAACTAAAACTATGTCTGTATTTTTAAGTGAATGAAATATCCCTCAAAAAAAAAAAAAAAAAAAATCTCCTAGTTTTTCTTGTAAGCTTCCAGTCTTTTAGTTTGAGTGTTCTGGGAAAAGATTCTAAAGATTAGTTCTCCCTGGATTTCAGCATTTTATATAACTTTTGTTTAGCCAAATTCAACTGCAACCTTGAAAAAAAAACAACAAAAACTTCAGATCCCCTTCAACTAAATAAGAATTACTATTAGTAACATTTTTACTTTAATAAACAATCAGTTTTAAAATCCTTAGTAAAGCTAGTATGAGCACATGCTCATGTATGTCAATCTGAAAAGGAAACGGGAAAAGAAAGATTGAAGATAAATAAACTTTTTGTAGTTCTCTGTACTTACATGTCATTTTCAGTTGTTAGCTAGGATACTGACTACTGAATCCAGAAATCTAATAACAGCAATTATGACATATAGGTATGTTTTGACCTTGCTGCATGATTTTACATCACTCAAAATGCAATCAGTTTATATAGTAGTTTCCATGCTAAGGAAGTAACTAAGTTTTTATTATTATTATTATTAGAAATTGACAATAGGATATATTGAATGCATTATGTTGTAATTGAATCTTATAATTGAAGCAATTATGTCATTAAAATACAGAGGGGGAGCAAAAATTAAATAGTCATTTTGTCATAAATAAATTAAATTGGACTTTAAATGCTAAAACTGCATAGCATTCTATGTAATGCAGTGTAATATTTTAGCCCAGGCTGTATATTTTGTAGGCACTGTTCTTCAGCAGCTGATCTGCACAGCTATATGGCCAATATAAGCAGCAGACAGCATAAGAAATTCCAAATTTCTGTTTTCCTGGCATTTTATATGAATAGACAATCAAAAGACATCAGCACAACTGGAGCTACATTACAATTGCTGTCTTGCTTGTTAGCTGCTGTGGATACTGTGGTTACGTAATTGGCATAATCTCGACTTTTAGCTAGTGTGGTTACATGTAATGATGTTGCCTTGGTTGCTAGCTACCGGGCAGCTTTAATGCCTTCTCAGTTTACTGCAAGGAGCTACTGTTTTGATGCACTTTTTCACTGCCAAGCTACAGACAGGATGCAGCTATGGTCCAAATCTTGGAATTCTTGCTCAGCCAGAGGCCTGTTACTGAAACATGTTCCTTCAATACGAATTTCAAGATTCAATCTGACATCAGTGCATTGTTGATAAGTATAATTGAAATATGTAAGTTTTATGAGGTTTAGATGGTGTCTAGGAGTCTCAACAATACAAAACCCTGTTACAAACCCTGTTTTTTAAAAATTTCTTCACTGAATGACTACTCTCTAATCCCTGTGGCTTCTTTGAAGTGTAACTATTCTATATAGAGTGCTCCTCTATATAGAGTTCCATTATAATAATCTTTTATTACAGTGGAAAGGGAGCTTTCTTCTGTAACCTGTTTAACCCAAACATTTCTGAATATTTAGCTCTCTGCAATGGAATTTTCAGGAATTTTAAGTCTGAAACCATTCTGCTGATTTGTGTTTCTGAGATAGGAGTATGAAATTATAGAATCATGAAATCATCAAGGTTGGAAAAGCTCTCCAAGGTTATCCAATCCAACTATCCACCTATCACCAATGTTTCCCCACTAAACAATTTTCCTTAGTACAACATCTAAACTTTCTTGAACACCTCCAGGGATAATGACTCAACCTTCTCCTTGGACAGCCTTTTTCAGCACCTGACCCCTCTTTTGGAGAAACAAATTTTTTCTAATGTCCAATCTGAATCTCCCCTGTCGCAACTTGAGGCCATTCCCTCTAGTGTTATCAATAGCTACACAGGAGAATAGGCCAACCCCCTACCTCTCCACAACCTCCTGTCAGGTACTTGTTGAGAGCAATGTATTCTCCCCTGAGCGTCCTCTTCTTTGGAGTAAACAGTCCAAGTTCCCTCAGCTGCTCCTTGTAAGGCTTGTGCTCCAGACCCCTCTCCAGCTTTGTTGCCCTTCTCTGGGCATGATCCAGGACCTCAATATCTTACCTTTATTGAAGGGGCCAAAACTTAAGGTGCAGCCTCACCACTGCCGAGTACAGGGGGATGATCTCTTTCTTGCTCCTGCTGGCAACACTATTTCTGATACAAGCCAGGATGCCATTGGCCTTTTTGGCCACCTGGGCACACTGCTGGCTTGCGTTCAGTCCAGCACTGACACCTCCAGGTCCATTTCTTCCAGACAGTCTTCCACCCACTCTGCCCCAAGCCTGTAGCATTGCCTGAAATTGTTGTGGCAAAAGAGCAGGATCTGGCATTTGGTCTTGTTGAACTTCATTCTACTGGTCTCAGCACAGCTGTCCAGACTGTCCAGATCACTCTGTAGAGCCTACCTATCCCAGGCAGATTGTTACTTCCTCCCAACTTGGTGTCATCTACAAACCTTCTTAGGGTTCACTGTATACTTCACCCAGGTCATCAATAAAGATATTGAACAGGGCAGACCCCAATACTGATCCATGGGGAACACCACTTGTAACTGGTCACAAGCAAGATTTAACTCCATTCACTACCATTCTCTGGGCCTGAATATCCAGTCAGTTCTTTACCCACAAAAAGCGTATATGTCCAAGCCATGGGCTGACAGTTTTTCCAGGGGAATTCTGTGGAAGACAGTGTCAAAATCCTTCTGAAGTCTAGTAATAGGCTTTCCGTGATCCATCAGGTGGGTCACTCAATCATAGAAGGAAATGAGGCTGGTCAAGCAGGACTTGTCATTCATGAAACCATGCTAGCTGGTCTCAATTCCCCAGTTAACCCACACATGCTATTTGATCTCACTCAAGATCATTCAAGATCATCTTCTCACCTGGCACCAAGGTCAGGCTGACAGACCTGCAGTTTCCAGATCCTCCTTAGGATCTTTCTTGTAGATGGGAGTCACATTGGAAGCAAAAGATCCCCACCTGGTGACTGAATACCTACCTACCTTTTAGGGAGAGTAGTAGATGACAACTGCCCACTGTCTTTCTGCAGCCACCTTTCATGACTGCTTTTCACACTTTTAAGATTTAAGAAGCTGTTTCTTCTAATTTGAACATACTGCAGCAACACTGCTGTTCATATCAGGATGAAGTATGGACCAGAGAGATGCCTTTCTTTAACATAAATTATCGTAGAATCGTAAAATGATAGAATAGCTTGGGTTGGAAGGGACCTTAAAGATTATCTGTTTCCAAACCCTTCTCCCTTTGTCAGGGCTGTCAACCAAAAATCAGGCTTACCAGAGCACCCTCCAGCCTGGCCCTTAATGCCTCCAGGGAGGGGGTATCCACAACCTCTCTGGGCAACCTGTTCCAGAGTCTCACCACCCTCACAGTAAAGAATATCTTCCTAAAGCTAGTCTAAATCTACCTTCTCTAAGTTTAAAGCCATTCCCCTCTGTCCTATCTCTATACACTTATGTAAAAAGCCTAACTTCCTCCTGCTTATAACATCAAGTTCCAGAAGGTCAAGTACTGGAGCTTTCTCTTCTCGAGGCTGAACAAGCTCAAATCCCTTGGTCTGTCTTCATATGAGAGGTGCTCCAGCCCTCTGATCATTTTTGTGGCCCTCTTCTGGACCCTCTCCAACAGTCCCACTTATTTATTGTCTTGTGAACCCCAAGCCTGGACACAGTACTCCATATGGGGCCTCACATGGGCAGGGTAGAGGGGGAAAATCAACATCCTTGCCCTGCTTGCCACCCTCCTTTTGACACAGTCCACAATACTGTTGGCCTTCTAGCTGCAAGCACATATTGGTGACTTATGTCCAGTTTTTTGTCCATCAGGATCCCCAAGTCTTTCTCAGTAGCACTGCTCTCTGAGTTCTTCTCCCAGTCTTTACTCATATCTCGGATTTCTTCAACCAAGTATAACATCCTGCACTTGGCCTTGTCGAACCTCATTATGTTCATGTAGGCCTTCTCTTCTACTATGTCAACTGCACCACTCAGCTTTGTGTCATCAGTAAACTTGCTGAGGGTACACTCAATCCCACTATCTGTGTCATTAGTAAAGATATTAAGAGCACTGCTAGGATGGACCTGTGGGGAACACCCTCATGACCTCCTCCAGCTGGACATAAAGCTGTTGACAACATCAACATCTCTGGTTGCAAACATCCAACCAGTTCTTTATCCACCAAGCAGTGCAGCCTTCAAAACCATATCTCTATAATTTAAATATAAAGATGTGGTGCAGGACTATGTCAGGGGGTCAAGTAGACAACATCAGTTGCCCTTCATTTGTCCACAGTGTTGTCTCTGCATCTTTGAAGGCCTCCAGATTGGTCAGGTACAATCTTCCTTTAGTGAATCCAGAGCAACTGTCTCAGATCACCTCTTCTATGATAACATGATTCCATGATTCCCATCTCATATATACCTTAACATCTCTTCCGGGAGGATCTGCTCCATGATCTTCCCAAGTATAGACAGAAGCTCATTTAGCCTACAGTTCTCTGGAGCTTCCTTTTTCTTCTTATTGAAAATGGGATTGATGTTTTCCTTTATCCAGTCACATGGAACTGACAGCTATGACTATTCAAATATGATAGAGAGTAGTAATACAACCACATCAGCCAGTTCCTTTATGACCCTGGAATGCATGTCATCTGGCCTCATAGATTAGTACACATTCATCCTCCTGAGGAGGTCTCAATTTGCTCTGCACTTACAACCGGGAGAGTTTTGCTCCCCTGACTTCCACCTACACATTCAGGGACATGAGAAGCATAGGAAGCCTGGCTGTTAGTGAAGACTGAGGCAAAAATCTTGTTAAGCTGGCCAATGTACCTGCAGAATCTGATTTCAGTATTATTCACATCTGTCACTAACTTTAGTTTTTCATCTGTGCCACTGCTTTCCTAATGCCATCTCTGCGTGTCCAGACAGCATCTGTGTATTCTTAACAGGTCACACATCCCTGATTCTACTGTCTGTATGTCTTTTCCCTCAGTTTGACCAAGAGGTACTTGCTGAGCCATGCTGGTTGCTTGCCTCTTGTGCTTGATTTCCTGTGTTGGATGATGGACAGCTCTTGTGCTTTTAAATAGCTGCCAGCCTTGTTCCATTCCTATGTTCCTAAGGACAATTTTCCAGAGGATCTCATTCAATAATTCATTAAATAGCTGGAATTTTACTCTCTAAAGTTCAGTGTCCTGGCTCCACTCTCTGCAGCTCTTATTCCTCAAGATCATGAACTCAAATGGGGAATGATTGCTACAGCCCAGGCTTCCTCCAGTCTTAACCTCCTTAATGATCTCCTTCATTGGTGAGCACCAGGTCCAGTAAAACTTCACCTCTCGTTGTTTTATCTAATACTTGGACAAGGAAGTTATCCTCAATGGACTCCTGGAGTATCATGGATTACTTGCAGCCGACCATGTTGTTTTCCCAGCAGATATCTAAAAAGTTGAAATCTCCCATCAGGATGAAAGCCTGCCAGAATAATGTCTCTTGTAATTGAAGCAAGAAGACCACATCAACAAGCTCTTCTTGGTCAGATTAACTGTAGCAGACCCCAACTTCCAAATGTCCTTTATTGGTCTGGTCCCTAATTTTAACTCACAAGCCTTCAACCTAGTCATGGCTGGTTCTCTGATACAGCTCTCTCTTCATAATCTATCCATTTCTTAACTTAGAGAGCAGCTTCCCTGCCATCTTGTCTTGCCTATGCCTTCTAAAAAGCTTGTCACCCTCAATTATAGTATGACAGTTGTACAATTTGTCCTACCTACTACTTCTCTGTTATATAAATTAATAGTTTTCTAATTGCATGACATTTCCGACATTTCCCTCCTCCTACTTATTTCCCATTCTGCTTGAATTCAGCTGGTCCATCAGCAACATTACCTTCCCTGGAGATGACCCCCCAGATTCCTTTGGGACAAATCCAAGGTTTTCCCAGCTGCTGCTTAATGCAGCAGTGTTCTCTAGCTCTGTCACTCAGAAGCACATCCTTTTCCCTGTGAAATCTAGTTTAAAGCCTGCTGCTCAGTATATTCTTGCCTCACATGGCCAGTTTCATCCCATCCAACATGCACAGCCTCTCAAAGGTGCTTCCAAGATTACAGTACGTAAAACCCTGAGCATGACATCATCCACACAGCCATTCATTCAACTGATATATTTTCCTCTTTCTACCCAGGTCACAATCAGCAACTAGGAGGATCAAGAAGAGCACTATTTGTGCTCCACTATGTGCATCCCTTAAACATTCTCCCAAAGAACATAACATCTCCTAATAATTTATGATTTCCTAATTGCAGACTCCTGTGACCCACCTTGAAAGAGCAGGAATGGACTCTCTGTATTTATCACACCTGGAGATTCTTCTTGCTGTCCAAAGCCCCTCACAGGCAAAAGAGAGATTATCCAGAGAGATTATCCAGGCAGCAGATGGGTGCCTTAATGCCCCTTAGCACAGAATCCCAGTTAAAAAGACCCTTCACCTTTCTTTGGTGGCACTAGATTGGACTTGGGTCCTTGGTTGTACCATATTAAGATAGTTGTCCCTTTCCAGCTCTGAATCATCTCTTATCCACACCTTCTCTTTCTGTCCCAAGAGCTTGGTATCTGATGACCAGGAGGACTTCAGGAGCAAGTGAGAAGCTCCCCCTTCTGCTCTGAACAGTGGTGAATGTTCATGCTCCCTCATGCATGTTTTTGTTGTCTGTCTCATCTGGGTTGTAAGCTAGCTTAGCTTCTTCCCTTGCAAGGACTTAAGACAGGGCTGTCAATGTACCCATGTCTCTGTATGACACCATGCATCAGTCTCTCTCAGACTGCTGGATAATTCTCAGCCTGATGATTTCCATGTGCAACCTGGCCACCAGCTGAGAATGTTAGTCAAGCTGGGCATGCTTGCAGCCATGACACTCTCCCTGTCCTCAAGTCCTTGGAGGAATTTCAGATTCTGATGCTCTCTGCAATCAACGGTCTGGGCAGCTCTGTTTCTACTCGACAGGTCTAATGGGTGCATGTGTCAGTCTGGAAAGGTTGAGGCCTCCCAGCCTGAGTTTCTTCCTGAGCTTGACCATTGTAGTGGGTACTCACCATGTTTGTTTCAACAGAGTGCAGATCCACAGGAGAACAAAGCAGTCCATCTTGTGTTCTCCCTTTGCAAACTGCCATGCAAACTGCTATGCCATGCCCTATTTGCCACCCTGGTCATTGCAATCCTGATTGCTATGCCTCCAGGGGGCTGCCTATGTACATGTGAGGGTGTTACACTGCTGCTTCTGGCCCTCACTGTGTCACCTGCTCTCACAAGCACTGAGGAAGCTGGATATCTTCAGTCAACTCTCCTAGGCTTCCAACTTTTGGAAGCTCCTCCCACAGGGTGATTCAGCTGCAGTGCTGCTGTTCACCTTGGGACAACACCATTAAGAGCAGCTATGCCACATGAATTCCTGCAATTAAATTATGACAGGGTATAATTTACTAGTTACTAACTTAGAGCTATTCTCAAACCATTTTCCTTTTGTAGGCACATACTTGGAGGAAAAAAAAAAGGATGGCCAGATTGGTGGCAAGCACGCATGAATGCTTTCCAAAAGCAAAACTTTCTGACAGAGTGATGGTCACACAATTACATACTTTCCCCACTTACTAGATATTTCCCTATTTCATCTTTGATTTCATATTAGAAACTCATAAAAAAGATTGCATCTGTGCTTCATTAGACTGTAAGTTCTGACAGAGGGAAAAAAGAGAAAATACCTCAAGTGTTTCTCCAAACTTCTCTGGATTCTCCCAGTGGGACTGGCAAAGTCAGGAGGCAAAAGATAGAATTGAAAGATTAAGAAAGACAGAACATCTCAAAGAAAATATGAATAAACACATGAAGTATAAGATCTAATTATACTTCTCAAAAAAAAAAAAAAAAAAATCTGCTATGTTCCAACATTAATCCTGAAGTTTTGCTTGTGAAAGCATCTCATTAAACAACAAAAAAAAAGCTTTTAATAAATAGATAACTTAGGTTTAAAAACATACAGAAAGAATAAGGACAAAATAAAAGAAAAGAAAACTATTAATTCATAACCTAATTGTTCTTTGTACATAATGACCACATTGTATTCTAAGTACTCTTCTTTGCTCAGTCTGCCGTAATGAGTCTCCTCTTCAGAGACGATGTTTACTCTTTTAATTCATCTTTTTCTGTTCTTTCATGTACATTTCACCTACTCCTCTGACTAGGTTCTGACAACTGCTTCATGCCACATGTCATTGCCTTTCTTACACTAGGATTCATATTTCCCGAATCTCATTTTTTTCCCTCTCAGTTATTTCTTGGCCTGCTTTTCTTGGTGACTGCGATGCCAGTTAGCAGTGCTTCTGTATTCTTTTGCTCATTATGCACTTACTTTTTTCCATGTTCCCCTTGTGCTTCTCATTTTTAAAACTTAATATGGGTTTTATGAAATCATTGACAGCACATCTTAGCACTTTTCTTCATATTTTATGCTGAGAACAAGAATCATGGTGTTTGTTTTCACAAAATATAACCATGATTATTACTATGTTTAAAATTGACCAGTTTCATCCTTGTGGTAATCTTTTCCAAATGACCACTTCACTTACTATCCAGCTCTAAAATAAGAGCTTTAAAGAACAAAACAAACAAACAAATGACAACAACAATAATGAAAATTATATATAGTTGATGTCAGCTCTAAAACATTGAGTTGGGCTTTGTTTAGAATTTGAGGTAAATTCAGAGGAAAATATATATATATAATTTCTTACAGTTTCTTGATAAATTTGCACCACCATGTGTGCCAAACTTTGCTATCAAAAATATTGGTTTGGCTCTTCAGGGTTACTTAATGATGTTGTACGTCCATGCTCTGCATGCAAGTGATGGTGAAGGCCACTTTGCACTTTAGACAGGGAACTGGCTGGAGTAAAGCTAGTTGAGCTATCCCAACAGTAAAATGCTGTAGTTACATGCAGCCAAGGCATCCCTCTCCAGGAGCAGCAGTAAACTCAGTGAAGTTCGTGGTGTTACTGAGAAGCTAAAGACAGTTTTCTTTTTAAATATGAAGTACTAGTCACTGCTGGGGATAAGAGTTAGTTTTCTTCTTATTTTGCTCTAATCCACTACAGTAGTTCTTATATTGTAAAGTGTACGCAAGGGGAAAAATTCTGGTGCAGTGAACCCACAGCTTTTAGCCTTCTGACTTTAAACAGGAGTACAGAGCAGTGATATTGTTTTCATTAACTCCAGCAATAAGCTGGCCTTCTGGGTTCGATCTAAAGTTGCTATGAAAAGAATTAATTATTTTACCAAACTCTCAGTTTTGAGGAATGAAGATTACATAATTCTAGCCTGGTCTCCTTAATTAATTTAATACAGAAATGTTACTTGCACACAGCCTGACTCCTATTGTCCAGTGCACTGTTACACAAACTAAAAAGTAATCAGGAAAAATAAAAGCCTAAGTTTATTATCTAATTAACAATAAAATTGAGAAAAGGTTGCACTTTTCCCATATTAAAATGTACTGGCACCCAAAAGTTGATCTGCATATTTATTTAGGCTTCTGAATTGTTTGATACTTTACTTCACTGGTACCAGAATGCACAGGATGGGAGAACACTGTGCCTCCTATCTGAAAAAAATCTAACAACTGAAGGAGATTCCTCTGGGAAGAGAGAAGGACACTCAGCAAGCTCCCACTGCTGCTCTGAGAGGAGCTGGCATGACACCAGAGCACAGGCATGACCTAGTCAGCAAGTACACAGCAACTCTTCCACTCAGACATCAATACATCTAGCACTGTGGATTGAGTCCAATTCTGTATTTGGGGAGGCACCTCCACCACCTCCAAGGCTGTTCACACAGTACTTTTGGCAGTATGCTTTTCAAGAGCTGCTCAGAGGAAGACGCTCCCAGCACGGCTGACCCACCCAGTGGGCAGAAACCGCAGCACCCCCATGACAAACGTGCTTTTCCTCAAACGAGGTTATCGGGAAAACATGGACATTTCTGGGCAGTTTATTCTCTTAATTTGCAGATTGCTCAATAAGAAAACACTTCTGATTCATCCTACACAATCCATGTTCCAAAAACTTGAAGGGAGAAAAAGAAGTATGGAAATAATGGCATAAAAACTTTTATACTACTAAGCCTCCAAAACAAATTTAAAACAGATGTATTTTTAAAAGTATTTCTTTTCTACAAATTGGACCATATTCAAGTCATTGCTTAATTTTTGCCAAACCAGAAAAAAATATGCCAAATAGAGAGCTTTGATGAATGTGCAGGTGATGTCATTCCAAAAAGTCCTGGGACATTTAAGGGGGGAAACAACTTATGATTTCACCTCTGAATGAGAACAGTCTGCTCTTTATTCAGACTCAGTGCTTGAAAACAATACTAATCTGGTCTACAGAAAATGAGATAATTTTATTTATTTCAACAAAAGAACTGTTTATACCTAAACAAAGCTGTAGCACTTTTTCCTTTCATACTGACTGTGAAATATGAAAATATCCCTGCAGTAACCCCCAGAAATTATCTTTCTAGAGTCATTGCAACATTCTGCTCTTTGCAGGATTTGTAGATTAATCTTCAGTACATGGTCTTCAAATTTTTGTTCATGTTCCTGTATCTACTCAGAAAGCAAAATGTGAGTATGGAAATATGATCCTGTCCTCGAGAAAATGAAAAAGTTAGTTGCCTCGGTGATCACTGCTTCCAATTTTCCTTGATTTTTATCAGCATGCGGTGGAGTATATGAAAGTCAAATATATGGTGGACAAAGGGAAGGCAACCAATGTCATTCACCCAGACTTGAGCAAGGCCTTTTGTGTGGTGCCCCACCACATCCTTATCTCCAAATTGGAGGGATGTGAAATTGACAGGTGGACCACCCAGTGGATAAGGAATTGGTTGTGAGGCTGCAGACAGAGGGTGGTCATCAATGGCTCCATGTCCACATGGGGACCGGTAACGAGCGGCGTCCCCCAGGGGTCTGTCTTGGGACCGGTGCTCTTTAACATCTTCATCAATGACATCGATGACGGAATCGAGTGCACCCTCAGCAAGTTTGTGGTGACACCAAGCTGAGTGGTGGGGTTGACACAGTGGAAGGAAGGGATGCCATTCAGAGGGACCTCAACAGGCTGGAAAGGTGGGCTCGTGAATCTAATGAGTTCAACACAACAAAGTACAAGTTTTTGCACTTGGGCTGGAGGAATCCCAGGCATCCATACAGACTGGAAGGAGCAGTCCTTGAGAGCAGCCCTGTGGAGAAGGATCTGGGGGTCCTGATGGATGAAAAGCTTAACATGAGCCAGCAGTGTGCTCTTGCAGCTCGGAAAGCAAATGGTGTCCTGGGCTCCATCAGAAGAGGGGTGGCCAGCAGGAACAGGGAGTTGATTGTCCCCCTTTACTTTGCCTTCTTGAGGCCCCATCTGGAGTACTGCATTCAGGTCTGGAGCCCCCAGTATATGAAAGACAGGGAGCTGTTGGAGAGGGTCCAGAGGAGGGCCATGAAGATGATCAGGGGACTGGAGCACCTCCCCTTTGAAGACAGGCTGAGGGAGCTGGGCTTGTTCAGTCTGGAGAAGAGAAGGCTGCAGGGTGACCTCATTGCAGCCTTCCAGTATTTAAGAGGGATCATAAACAGGAGGGGAGTCAATTTTTTACAAGGATAGATAATGACAGAACAAGGGGGACAGTTTTGAATTCAAGGAAGGAAGATTTAGATTAGACGTAAGGGGGAAATTTTTCACAGGTAGAATGGTGAGGTGTTGGAACAGGCTGCCCAGAGAGGTTGTAGATGCCCCATCCCTGGAGATATTCAAGGCGAGGTTGGATGGGGCCCTCGGCAATCTGGTCTAGTAACAGATATGGAGGGTGGTGGCCCTGCATACGGCAGGGGGGCAGGAGTTCAGTGATCCTTGAGGTCCCTTCCAATCCTTGAAGTCCCTTCCAATCCAAGCCATTCTATGATTCTGTGATTCTATGATATCCTTCTCAGTGTTCCTAAGAGTCCATTACTTTTCCAAACAGCAATCTGATGAACAAGGACCATGACACTGTTTTCTCTTGTAAATTGTACAGAACACAGTATGGGTTTTAGGAATTATCTCCCAGACACCATATCCGATTTTTCTGCTTGCCACCTTTCATATAAGCAGATGGAGGTGATTCATTCTGCCATGCTCTTTTGGGGTGATCATTAATTCAGGCACCAATGTAGTACTGTATTACTGAAAGTGAAATCTAAAGCTTTGAAGTACTTGGTGGCATTCAGTGAAAATAGCATAGCCAAAGATGAACTCCAGAACATTTCTTAGATTTGAGTAATATTACCAGCCCACACATTCAAGCACAATGGCCTGAATCATCTATCATTCTCTGACTTGATATAAATCTATACTTAAAGGTCTCTATACTTTCTTATCTAGCACCGAAACATGTTCCCCCTGTTTCACCATGTTGTCCTAGAGCTTGCCTTTCTTCCTCCATTCTTCCCCAGCATGCCTCCATATCCGTCCCAACAGCATTTCCACTTTGTTGATCATTTGCCATATTCCCTACAGACACTTTCAGGGCAACCCAAAATATATTCTGCCTGCTCCTTCCAAGTCTCTTAGGAATGTATAATAACTTGGGAGCAGGTTATATTCTTTGTACTTGTTTTATCTTCTTAGCTACTTCTGTTTATACAAAATTAAGTCCAAGTATGTCCCTGATGGGTTTTGCTATACAAAGAATGTATACATTTACTTTTCCTTCTGTATTGTCACATTCAGCTCTATGCCAGTTATCTGAGAACTATACACTAGGAAGACATCCTAGGCCAGCAAATCATGGCCTCTGATACTATTGTCAACATACTTATATCTTTTCTTCTCTATACTGTGATTATGTAAGAGATAAAGGAAAAAAATGTAAAAACACCCATATTCCAGATAGAGAAGAGACAGTATCAGTAATCACAACGTGCTGGAATTCGAATTTTGAGTGGGTTCAGAAACATAGTAGGTACTTGAGAAAGCACATACAAAGAGAGTGTGGATATCTCAGTGTTTACAGTTCTGCATCTAGCAGTTAGAGGACATATAGTTTTCATAGCATCAGAGCACCTGAGAACCTGTTGACAAAATTAACTACCGAAGTAGGTGACATTGTGCAATTGCTGCTGCCAGAAGAAATACTTGCTACCATCTCAGTGACATCATTGGTGGACAAAGGGAAGGCAAGTGATACCCACCTGGACTTCTGCAAGACCTTTGACACGGTCACCCATGACATTCTTACCTCTGTATTTGAAAGATGTGGATTTGAAGGGTGGAACTATTTGATGGAAAAGGAATTGGTTGGAAGGTCATAGCAGGAGAGTTATGGTCAATGGCTCTATGTCCAGGCGAAGGACAGTAACAAGCAGTGTCCCTCAAGCATCTGTCTTGGGACCGGTACTTTTTGACACATTTATCACAACAGATGATGGGACTGAGGGCACCCTCAGCAAGTTTGCTGGTGACATCAAGCTAAGCTGTGCAGCTAACACAACAGAAGGAAGGGATTCCATCCAGAGGGACCTTGAAACTTGGAAGGTGGGCACTTGTGAACACAGTGAGATTCAACAAAGCAAATTGCAAGGTTTTGCTCTTCAGCCAAGGTAATCAGTATAAACTAGGAGAATAACTATTTGAGAGTAGCCCTGCTGAGAGGGACTTAGGAGTTCTGGTGATGAAAAATGTGACGTGAGCCAGCAGTGTGCACTTGCAGGCTGGAAGTCCAATGGTATTCAGCATTCCAACAGAAGAGGGGCAGCTAGGACGAGGGAGGTGATCATCCCACTTTATTCTGCCCTCATGAGACCGCAGCTGGAATACTGCATCCAAGTCTGGGACCCCTAACAAATGAAAGATGTGGAGCTTTTGGACAAGGTCCAGAGGAGCACCATGAAGATCATCCGAGGGCTGGAACACCTCTCCTATGAAGACAGGCTGAAGAAACAGGGCTCGTTCAGCCTGGAAAAAAGAAAGCTGAGGGAAGACCCTCCTGCAGTCTTCCAGCATACGAGTTTATAAGCATGAGGGAAATCAACTTTCCACATGGGTAGATAGTGATAGGACAATGCAGAATGATTTTAAACTAAAGGAAGAGAGGGTTAGATTAGATGTCAGGGGAAAGATTATTACTGAGAGATTGGCGAGGTCCTGGCACAGGTTGCCCAGGGAAGCTGTGGCCCATCCCTGGAGGTGTTTAAAGCCAGGTTGGATGGGGCCCAGGCCAAACTGATCTAAATTCTTGATGTAGTGGAAGGTAACCCTGCCTGTGGCAGAGATTGGAACTTGATCCTTGTAGTTTCTTCCACCCAAAACCATTCTACGTTTCTGTGATTCTATGATTCTATGTCCTTGTCATTTTTTTCTTACAGAATGACTAAGTAGAGAAAGAAATAAAACAAAAATCCCAACACTGTTCCCCAGACCCTGCCTCCAGCACCTTGTCAAGAAAAAAAACATATGCAAACAGAGCCGCTTGACTGAGAATCTCACATTGCCAGGCTTGAAGATTTAGCACCACAAAACCTGCTCCGCACTCATAGTGAGGTAGAGCAACAGAGAGGGATCTTCAGTAAACCAGGCTGAAGAGATTTCTCAAGAAAAAATAGAGAAAATCCTGCTGTAAGTTGTAACTAAAATGTAAGACTGGTGTTACAGCAACTCAACTCACTTGTTGAAGGAAAAGACTGTATCAGGAATGCCTCCAAAGAGACTGGAGCTGCTAGCAGATCAGAGTACAATAGACAAAGATGGAGATGACTTTTTGAAGTAGGAATTAAAAAGTTGCAGTTTGCTGCTCAGAGAAGTACTGAAAATAAATGACTACAATGCAAACCAGAATGAGTTTTTTCTCTTTCTGAGGACACACACACACGAATATTTTAAGTGTTCAGCAGTTTTACTGTTATTATTTACTATCAATTCCTATGTTTAAAACATACGTGATTGTTATGTTTCTTTTATCCATTAAATAATGACCCTACTTAATATTTTTAACTTAATAATCTGCAGAATTCATTGAGTTTGGTTGTGTGATTTACCTGATTTTAGCATCTCTGTTCCTTTGATTGCATAATACACAAATGAAGAGCTTATAGAAAGGGTTCATAATAAACTTCCTGTACATGAACATATGGGCTAGTCCATTAATTATTAGTGACTTCACCAAGGATATATCTGTGAATAAAATTTCACTCCTAAAAAGCTTGATAGAAGGAGAGGAAAAGTAACAAGACAAAGTGAAGTTTGTACCTTTGAGTCAAATACATATTTTTAAGCAACATTCACCTATCTCTGTCCAGCTACTTGAATTCTTTCTTCAGTAAAAGGCTTTCATGCTCTCCCCAGGTTAGCAGATTATACTTCATTTGGACATTCCTGGACAGCTTTTCAACACAACACAAAACTTCTGCACAAAAATCCATCTCATTAAAACTGTCACAATGCAAACGTAATGATAAGTGGTGGAAATAAAACAAACGTTTAAATAAATAAAAACCTTTTCTAGATAACTTGATTCACAAATCACTACATGAAGTTTCTGTCAAAGCAGGAGGACAAATTGTTTTATAAAAGGTCAGTGTAACTGATTTTGAACAAAGGATAAGTTCAGAACAACGTTTGAGCTCTGCTGATCAAGTCTAGTTAAAAATAAGTGGTGTAGAATAGTTTTAAATGTAGAGGTGAGCTGACAAAGATGTAAAAGACTCATAAGTACAGTGTTAGTTCTTGTGGTGAAAAGAAAAAAGGGTACCCCTACCTCCATGCAACTTCTATGTTGCAACATTCATCAGCCTCTGAAGCAAATCATTCTGTAGCCAAGAAAAAATACTTTCCTGATTTGTTACTTCTGTTGTGTTTGTCTTTCCTACCTCATTTAAAATTCTTGCTTTTAGAAACAAACTTGTAAATATTTACAAAACGAATCATACTAAACAGCAAAAGAGATTAGAGAAATGCTTTGGTACTAAAACAATGTGTTTCACGTAGCCTGATTGTATAATTCAATTTTGTATTTGAGTGAAGATATGTAAATACAAATGGTGAAATGTGATCCAGTTTTACAAGGTCATATTTCAAACAAGACAAACCAAATCCAAATGCTCTAATTTTTGTTTACTGTGGCAAAACTAAAATTAATAAATATATTAGCACTTGGAGATGTTTGGTTATTCCTGAATAAAAATATTCAAACGTTCATAAAACAAAGTGTTTGACTGTGGATGAAAAGTATACAATTGGCTTTTAGTGCTTTTGCTACTGAGATTTATTTTGTTTGATCATTCATAACACCTACTTCTTTTCACATAAACAAACGTAAAATTTGTGTTAACTATTAAGAAAAAGCTCCTTTTTATTTTGTTAATGGTTTATCAATACTGCAGTAATAACAAAAACTCTAAGAAACAAGGCTGTATTACATTTGTAGGTAATTAGGCTGTGTTTTATTTCTGTATAAACCACATTTGCAATTTATTGATGCAAAGTGGCTTATAAACAAAAATTTCTTACAGTGCATGCCATCGTAAAAAGAATATCTCTTGTAAAACCAGACGAAAGCCATAAGACCACTTTACTCATTAAAAAAAAAAAGAAACACAGATATCAAAAGTATATCATTTCTGAAAAAGTAAGAGATAAGTAGAAAAGAGGAACAGTTTTTTCTGCGCAAAGCTCTTAGTACCTCAAAATATATTAGATATTTTACATTAATAAAGTTTCAATGTTCCTTGTTCTAAATCATATCAGATAGTATCCCAGATAAATAACTTTCAAGAGGGCTATAAACGGACAGAAAAGCCTAATGAAATAGTAATTTTTACAACATTCAGCGTAGTACAACAGAAAGTCTAACACTGGTCCTCCGGAAATAACAAAAAGGAAGTTGGAGGGATGAGCACTGGTTACCTGCCTTTGCAGAGATGTCTCAAACAGACAGATTAGAACAAAAATGAGCTGTACAGAAAAGTAGGGCTGGAAACCTCTTAAGTATGATTCAGCGACCATACCAGATTGCCAGTCCTAGCCTTTTACAGAAACCCAGTACACTTTCTTCTTCTTTGGTACTTCTCAGACAAAAACACCAATTTCATCTCATTCATCCTAAGAAAATTTGCTGAGCTTCGAGTCGAGCTTTCTCAAAGTAAGAAAAATTATGAATATCAATAGAATTTGCTCTGACTTGAAAGATTCCAAGTCTGAAATACTAATTAAGGTACAATAGTACTGTTAAAAAATGGTAGACCAGCTGAAATGATGCTTCATTGTGCTTTACTATACTCCAATCCAGTGCAGTTAGCAGCTGGCTAACAAACTGCTGTGATCATGTAAGTAAAACTAAAAATGTACAAATAAATTGTAAGTAAAGCTAATGCCAAGGACAGCAGCCCCAACAGAAAATGTGAATGAAGTGAACATAGAAGAAATAAATGAAAATTCAAGAACAAATTCAAATTTTTGTTCCCCCTCTAGGGCTTTCTTGGCTGAACGTAATGCAGTATGGGAGCACTACATTTTGGACCTGCAAGTGTTTTCTGAGTGCTTTTTACTAAAATTCATTTACATATCTGATGCCAACAGTTAAGAAGCAGCTTAGGCATCTAAACAAGTGCTAAAATCCCATCTCTTTTTTGCATTTTTAACATAAATCCAAGACACTCGGTTGAGACCACAGTTTTCTCAGGAGTGAACAATGTGTGTGTGGTTTAGCCCCTGAATAACTGACTAACATTTTGGAAGGATTTAGCATTCCCCTCATACTGAGAGGAAAATTCTGGTAACAGGGCTCCAGGCTTAGTTATGTCCCCATGATATGAAAGTCTGCATCTTTTTTTCCCCAGCTGCAACATGGGAGTAGTCACATATTTATTGTATTTCATCGGACTCTTGTGAGGGAATTACTTTAGGTCACTTTGTAGAACACTCAGTATTTATTAAGTCTGCTCTCACCAGCAGGTATTAATTACTCTTTTATTTTGTAAATAATCTGTAGAGCTCTCTTTCAGCTGTACTTAAGGTTTTCCAAAGAAAGAAGCCTGTTAGTAGCTTCAGAATGTCTTGCTAAGCCTCCAGTTATTTGTGTTTGTCAGCTTCTCCAAGTTGGAAATGGAAGAGTTGCATTAAACATCCCTCTTAACTTTCCAACATGTGACTCAAAGTAATTCCTCTGTCTTTGATTAGTTAGAAGTACATCTGCAATGTTGAGTTTACAATACACCACATAATCTCAAATGCAGATCTTATTCTGTCATCTGGACCATACGTGTTAGTGTCAACAACAGCAATAAACAATGCAAGACACAGCTCACATAAACATTTCAGAAATCATAAGCTTAATCATTGTTCAGAATTTGAACCAAGCTATGACTAACCTCTTCAGCACTATAAGCCCTTGGCTTACTGACTTTGAAATTTTTCCAAAAGAATGTGTATCCAAAACCTGAACCTGGAGATGAAAGAGAATTCATGCAGCATAACAATGATATGAACAGCAATAAACAACTTTAATAGTTGGTCAACTATGTAACTGAAATTGCGTTGCACTGCGGGCCTTTCTGAATGGCAAGCTCCTCTAACACTGAGAACACTAATGCTCTGAGAGGATATTATTTATTTCATTTTGTTGGTTACTTCTTCTCTCACTGAAGATTGCATGATTGGCTGTGCTGCTGTCCCTCTACCTCTGGCTTCCCAAAGGAATTCTGGCAAACAACATCAATGAGTAAAGATGACTAAGAGTTAAACTAGAGGGAAAAAAAACTGCAACAACAATCAGTGGAAAACAATTGCTGAAACCAGAGCCTAGAAAATGTCTGTAAAGTTGATCTGTGCATACAAATGCAAAGTTTTTACATACAAGTATCAGTCTGATGCATAGCACTTTCAGCTCCCAAGGCCAGGTAGATTCTCAATGCGCTTCCATTTGTGTCACTTCCCCTCATCCTGTCACTTCCAAGCAAGAAAACATGGATTCACCGGAAGAGAGAACCACAGCATGTTCTCTGCTCTGAGGACAGTCTAGACTTAATCTCTGATTATTTTTACATTTTTGGTAAAAGGGAAGAAGTCAGAGGATGTTCCAGTGTTTCAGATAACAAACTGAATTAATGAAAATTATTTTGCTCTTTTGTTCCATAAATAGCCATTTGGTCAGAGATGACTACATTCTAATATTTCATGTCCAGCTTTTATGAGAATCAAAAAGTTCTTACATGGTGTGTTAGACAAAGTCTATGACAAGCAGATTATTTCTGTAGCTCTATTCCTCAGGCAGAAGCATGACAGTTGGCAAAGACGTACACCCTATCAATACCATACATAGCACTGTGCATACTTGAAGCACTTACCAAAAATAACTGACAATATCTGTAAAAGCAAGGAGGGAAAAACTCTTAAAAAAGACAAAAAGAAAACATATATTTTCAGACTACTGGATATTAGTAAGCATCTCAATAGCCTCCTTTGGGAATGAAATAACAGCCATGGACTCAAAGGAAGCTAGGAATTATTGCCAGTAGAGAAGCCTGACCGTTCGTTCCTGAGAAAGTAGCATGTGTGAATCACTGAAGGAACTCCCAGAATAATGTATTTCTGTAGTCTACGGTTTGAGTTTTGAAGTGCAGTTACCCACAAGGCCAAGTTAGTGCCAGAAGGGAAACAGAGTCCTCATTTTTCCATTGAGTCCTCATAATTCCATTGTCTGGTCCCTGAAAATGACCCCAAGATCCCCAAGGTGCGCTAATGTTTTGTATCATTATCTGGGCACTGGCAGATTGGCAGTTTCACCAGGTGATTTTTTTTAATGCTCTCATAATTTGCTGTCTCTCACTGCTTTGAATAGATGTCAAAAACAAAAACAAAATTAGTTGTCATGTGTCACTAATCATGGTAGAGTAGTGGTATAAAATCATTGTTCATGAGTGGGTGCTATATTTAAGAAAACACTGTCTTGGCAAGCAGACATCTTTCACTGTATGAAGCTACAAACCACAAATCCATTCTTTTCACAGACAATTCTCCCTGATACTCTTAGAATCACTTAATATCCATAGTTGGAAGGGACTCATAAGGATTGTGGAAGCCAACTCCTGGCTCCACACAAGACCACCCAAAAATCAGACCATATGTCTAAATGTCTCTTGAACCTCCATGCCATTACCACTACCTGAGTGAAGAACCTTTTCCTAATATACAACAATACCTCCCCATGTTGTAGCTCCATGCCATTCCCTTGGGTCCTGCCACTGTCTCCAGAGATCTGCGCTGCTCCTCTGTGAGGAGCTGCTGGCCACAACAAGGTCTCCTCTCAGCCTTCTCCTCCTCAGGTTGAACAAACTAAGAGACTGCTCCTCATATGTCTTCCCCTCCACATCTTTCAACATCTCTGTAGCTATTCTCTAGACACTCTTTAGTAGTTTTATCCCCTCTTGTATTGTGGCACCCAAGTCTGCACCCATTATTGGAAGTATGGCCTCACTAATGCAGTGCAGAGCAGGGCAGCCCCTTCCCTCATCAGTGCTTAGTCCGATGCTCACCAGGATATGGTTGGTCTTCCTGGCTGCCTGAGCGTTCTGCTGACTCATGTTCAAGTTATTCTTGATCAAGACAGCCAAATCCCTTTCAGTGGGACTGCTATCCAGAGTCTCATCCCCCAGTCTGTACATATAGCCTCGGTTTTCTCTTTTTACAGGTTCAGAATCCGGCACTTGCTCTTCTTAAACCTCATGCGGTGGGTGATTGCCTAGCTCTCTTAATTGTCCAGATGCATTGCACAGAGCTTGAGTGAGGGGCTCCTCACCTCTGCCCACAGCCGCTGTGTTGCCACCTGGCTCAGAGGTTTATTCACTGCCTTCCTCAATGCTTTCCAGGGTTCATGGATCCCACAGGATGTCTATGTGAAAAGCACTTTCCAGACCCACTAAATGGAAAGGAAGGGGTTTATTTTATCCCAGCGCCAGGCCAATGTGCTGCACAACTACTATGCAATTGCTGAAACCTGTAAAATTAAGATTCTTCTTCCTATTGTTATGCTTTCAAGCTGCCAAAAGAGAGTTTAGAGTTTTAGGTGATATTTGTACCCTGAAACATGTGCCTTTTCAATTATGAATATTCAAATGAGGCTCTGGATGCTCTAATGGGGATTTGCAGCCTGACAATGACTTTCTGAACACCAACCTGTGATACTGGGCCCTGGAAAAGCAACTTGGAACCTGAAAATGAGAGAATGACCACAAAAGTTTGGCTTTGGAATCTGAGAAAAGGGTCTCTAGACTCTTTTGGTTGGCCTTTGGACCCCAAGAATGATTCTTTGAGCCCAAAACAGCACCTTTGGTCCTATAGGGGAAGCACTGGGCACTCCAAAGGAGGCTCTGAGCACTACAATAGAGGCTTTGAATCTACAAAGAAATGAATCAGAGCCTGAAAAGAGACTTTGCGCCCAGAAAAATGATGGTCTAACACGACTTGTTATTCTATCAAAGATAACTGAAAGATATCTTAACAGCCCATGCAAGCTGCAAGACTCAAATACAGCATAGTGCTCCTGACTATATCTGCCTGCAAGCACAGCCGTGATGAAAAATACCAAGCAGGACAAAAAAAAATAGTACTTAATTGCTGGCTGCCTTTTCTATGAGATGAGAAAGAGATCATTTGAAAATATACATATCACGTTTTTCTCTGAATACAAAAAAAAAGGTTGAATCGATCCTTAAATAGTTGCATCAAATTAATTCAACTGATTCAATTAATTCAACTAATTCCCTTGAGCTCATCCAGGATTTAGTGTTCTTTTCTTTCTGCAATGAAAGTTGCAAGCTGATAGAATAAGGGTAACTGAGACCATCAGATGGTTGTGATAAAGGTAAGGAATTAAAATAATTTCTTCAAAACTGCTGTCTATTTCGAGATTAAAGCCAAAAATCACCAACCTGTGAAGTCAACCATAACAAGCAATCATCACTAATCAACACAAAGTCACTGTACATATGTTTTCTGAAGCAAGATGGCTCAGCACAAGTATTTTATCATGAAACTGTAATAAAAAAATGATAACATGCTTCTATGACAGAGAATGGAGATTAAAGAGACTGATTGCTCTAAGTAGCGTATGTTAGTTGAACAATTTGCTAATTCTTCCAAAGTAGAGTGATTTATGAGCTCTTGATCCAATTTAAAATTGGAGGGGGATTTTTTTCTGCCTTTTTCACCAGCAAAGACACAGTAGGATATATTTTTTAGGTATTTTAGGAGTACACCAAAGGAGTATATAAAGAAAATATTTCATGCTGATGTGACTGCATGGATCTGAATGGAATTACTCTTAAGATTGACAGTAGAGTTCAGTGGAATTACTATTTATTTATGTGTACTACTTGATTGAAACAAAGACACAAAACTTCAGCATATGTTCCCGTTGTGGTTTAACCCAGCATGTGACTGAGCACCACACAGTCATTCACTCACTTGTCCCTTCCCAGTGGGATAAGGGAAAGAATCTGAGCAGAAAAAAAAATAAAGCTCATGGGTTGAGATAAAACCATTTATATATGTATATATATGTGTATGTGCATGTGCATATGCATATGCATATGTATATGTATATGTATATGCATATGCATATGCATATGTATATGTATATGTATATGTATGTATGACTATATACATATATATATATATATATATATATGAATGTATATAGCAAGTGAACAAGCAATTGCTCACCCACAGTATGTCTATGTGAAAAGCACTTTCCAGGTCCACTAAATGGAAAGGAAGGGATTTATTTTATCCCTGATCCCAGCTAACACCCCAAGCAGAACCCAAGAAGCTGAAGAGAAAAAGATTAACTCTCACCCTCTTCAAAACTTTTTCTCAATGATGGTATGGTACGGTATGGTATGGTATGGTACGGTACGGTATGGTACGGTACGGTACGGTATGGTATGGTATGGTATGGTATGGTATGGTATGGTATGGTATGGTATGGTATGGTATGGTATACCCCTTTGGCCAATTTCAATCAGCTGCTCCAATTCCATTTCCTCTCAGCTTCTTGGCCCCTTTGCAAATGGCCCTGGCTTAGTACAACACTGTTCAGAAAAAAATAATAAACATTGGTATGTTATCAACATTGTTTTTCTCCTAGAATATCATATCAGACTCAAAGAAAAAAGAACTAAAGAAAACACTTCCACTCCAGCTGAAACTGGATTTACTGCGTCCAGTTCTGGGCTCCCCAGTACAAAAAAGACAGGGATCTCTTGGAAAGAGTCCAGCGGAGGGCCACGAAGATCGTGAAGGGCCTGGAGCATCTCTCCTACAAGGAAAGGCTGAGTGAACTGGGTCTGTTCAGCCTTGAGAAAAGAAGACTGAGAGGGGACCTGATCCAGGTCTATAAATATCTAAGGTGTGGGGGGCAGAATGGCGAGGCCGGACTCTTTTCAGTGGTGAGTGGAGACAGGACAAGGGGAAACGGCCGGAAACTGCAGCATAGGAAGTTCTGCACAAATGTGCGCAAGAACTTCTTTACAGTGAGGTGACGGAGCGCTGGAACAGGCTGCCCAGGGAGGTGGTGGAGTCTCCTTCTCTGGAGATGTTCCAGACCTGCCTGGATGCCGATCTGTGCGACCTGCTGTAGGGAACCTGCTTTGGCAGGGGGTTGGACACGATGATCCCTGGAGGTCCCTTCCAACCCCTACAATTCTGTGATTCTGTGAAACTAAGTCAGTTCCAAATATATATGTTTCATAAACACTACACAGTTTCTCTCATTACAAACATTTATTATAACTTCTATTACTAAAATGCTTAGGATCATCAGTCATGAATGAAGACTTTGTTTGAACTACTTAATGCTTCAACAAGAAGGCAATCCCTGTCACCACAGTATGAAACAAGAGGATAGGAAAGGAGAAAGTCATAAAATAGCTGACTTTGCGTATCAGCAGCATATCCTGGACTTCTTCAAATTTTTCAACATGGTCTTACAACATGTCCCTGACTTTGTGTATCAGCAGCCTATCCTGGACTTCTTCAAATTTTTTTACATGGTCTTACAACATGTCCTTATCTCTACATTGGAGAGATACAGATTAGAAGGATGCACTATTTGATGGAAAATTAATAGGTTGGATGGTTGCAACCAGAAGGCTGCTGTCAATGGCTCTATATCCAGATGGAGGCTGCTGATAGTGGTGTCTCTTAGGGGCCCATCTTGGGACTGGTACATTTTAACACTTTTATCAATGACTTAGAGGATGGGACTAAGTGTGCCTTCAGCAAGTTTGCAGATGACACTAAGATGAGTGGTGCAATTGGCAGCATAGAAGGTGGGGGTGTCATCCAGAGGAACCTGGAATTATCACTGAGGTCTCTTCCAACCTAAGCAATTCTATGATTCATGATTTATGATTCTATGATTTAGCCTTTATCAAGAAGTATATGCTCCACTTCTTATTTGGCTGATTTCCCCTCTCTTGGTCACGCAGCACAGCAGAATTTAAAATCATATACTTATGCTATCTGACCAATAATTATTAGTTAGACATTAATTAGACATTAATAGACATTAATTCATTTTAAACACCCCACAAATGTACCAAGGATAAATAATACCATTTTCAAGAAAGGAATATATGTTTGAGGATGGAGCATGTTTTGAACAGTGATTTAATATTGTGAACAAAGCCAGCCTGAACTAAATATCAATGCCATTACCTTTTGAAAATTTTAAGAAGCAAAAAATACATATTTTTATGGAATATATTAGAAAATAATACGACTAATGTGAGATTATAAAAAGCTAATGCAAAAATAATATGTCTCAAAATTTTCTGAAGGCATCTATTGAAACAGTTAACCACGCAGCTTTTTGCTCACCACTCTGCCCTGAACATTATGGAGGATATAGTCAAGAAAAAGTAAAATTCATGTGTTGAGATAGATAGTTTAAGAGGACAGGAAAGGAAGCAAAAACAAAAATAATACCAGTTTCTTTGTATATACATATAACAAGATTTTAATATATATAAACAATTCACAATGCAATTGCATAAAATCCAAAAAGTCAGAAGGATTGTGAGGCCCCACTTTCACAGTCTGTATTTGTACGAAAAATCAAGATCAAGTGACCTTTTGCCCTTCTGCTCCACAGGAAGTTTCTGGCCTCCCTGATCTCGCCTTAGGACACCTGCATTATGCTTCGACAGGTGTACTGCATCCTGCTGACCAAATTTCAGCCATTCCACAGGCAATGGGGGGACAGATTTCCCCCCAGATTTATTATTCAGCATGACACCATGTAGCATAGACTATCCTGTTGGCCAACTTTGGTCAGCTTTCCTGGTTCTGTTTTTCTCAGCTTCTTCTGCACACCCAGCTCCTCACTGGCAATGTAAGAAGCTGAAATATCCTTGGTTCTGTGTAAGAACTGATCCATAACAACTTGAAACATTAGAGTATTATAAATACTGTTTTTCTCCTAAATACAAGGGACAGCAAAAATTATCTCAGGACAATATCCACCTTGCTATTTACACTATTTCTTTCTACTTACGTCATGCTCAGGTCCCACCTTCCCATGCACTCCAATTGATCACATTTCCTGTCTTTTGATAAATACACACATAGGTCATTCCCTTAGTTCATAGGCCATCCTTCTAAAATGTTCATTGGGTTTATATAGTCCAGGACTTTGGACTCCTTCTGTCATAACAGTCCTTCAGGCCAGGATAAATGGCACACAGTGTTGGATTGCTTGCATGCTGTAGCCACTCCTGGCTCCACCAGAGGTAAGCATTCATTAATTTAGCCTGTAATAGTAAGTGTGGTCAAATCCAGCCCTCGGCCCATCTATATGCTGGACCCGTGATGGACCGAGATGTCTACTGAGACAGAGATATTAACCCCTATGTTGCCAATCCAGATCTACTTGAGCCATTTCAATCCAAGCAGCCTGTTGCACCTCCTGGTTGTTTTGATATTTTTGGAGGCTCAGCTCTTGGGTATGTGGGCATCTACATGACAAATGAGGCCATTCTCCCTGTCCGCAGTGTGGAGCATGTCTTTTAAATCTTGTCATGTCTGGACCAGCCCATGTGCTACTGCAGGAACTGTTCTCTGTTTAATTTGTTCACAGTCTTATTGTTGCTCAGAGCTTCATGTGAAATCATTCTTTCTCTGGTTCTCTTGACAGGGCAGACTTACATTCAGGAGTATGCATTCTCCAAAGACCCACAACGTCTAGGAAATGTTGTTCCTATTTGCTAGTTGGCAGAGACAGAGCTGCTGTTTTGTCAACCACAATCATGGAGATCTAACAATGGCCATCTTGCCATTTTATTCCTAAAAAATGGATTTCCAGTTCAGGTTCCTTCACCTAAGTTTGCTTTACGGCAAAACCAGCTTTAAGATATTTTTCTCTTCCTCAAATACTTTTTCTTCTATATTGCCTGTAATTACTGCCTCAGATAATATGTAATATTCTGCCTCAGAGAAGGTATCGGGGCGATATTTTTAATAACTGTGTAGGAGTTAGACATGTGTAGGAGACATAGCAACAGGATCATGCTGATTTGAACATCCCAAGAATATTCAAAATTTTCAAGAAGTACTTTCATTTATCTGGCATAAAGATTATATTTGTTAATTGTTTCCATGGTAAGTTTCCTGAAGTGTGAAAATGATGGCTGTACTGCTTACAAATACTGGATTATCTACATAATCAGTGTAACATGAGAAAATGCTCTGCACAAACTGGAAAACCTTAAACAAACTGATCTCAGTCCCTAGAGATGATAAACAGGAAAAGATTTAAGAAAAACAACTCTAAAAGCAAATAAAACAACTCCATAAACAAATAAACTAGCATTGTGATCAGCAACAATTAAATTAATATAATGCTTATAGCAAATTTTTTATAACACTGTTATGCAAAATCTAATTGGAACTCTCGTTATCTCAACTTTTTGGGTACCAAAAGGATGCCAAAAGGACTGTTGTGGCTTAACCTGGCAGGCAGCTAAGCAACCACACAGCCATTCACTCATGCCTAATGACACGGGAGAGAACTGGGGAAAAAGAAAGATAAATCTGGGAGTTGGGATAAAGACAAATTAATAGGACAGAAAAGGAAGGGAAAATAATATGAAGATGTACAAATGATGTATAATGCAACTGCTGTCCACCTACCAATCAATGCCAAGCCAGTCCTTAAGCAGCGTCCCAATACCAACTGTCAATATTATTGTTCAGCATGACATCAGCATCATATGTTATTGACAATCCCTTTGAGCAGTTTGGGCCAGCTATTCTAGTTCTGTCTCCTGCCAGCTCCTTGTGCAACCCTAGCCCCTTACTGGCTGGGCAGTGTGAGAAACTGAAACATCCTTGTCTCTGCAGCACAAAGAAACAGCTAACACATCGATCTGTGATCAACATTATTCTAATTTTAAATCCAAACCATGGCACTGTACCAGCCATTTTGAAGAAAAATAGTTTCAGCAAAAACTAAGACAGAGTCTTAGAGAAGTAAGTATAAGGCATTAAAAATCAGTAGAAATAAGTGGTTTACTTTAAATCATTTCCATTTGTTTTGCATGGGTTTCAAAGTATTTTAATTTTCATATGAATCCTATGAGTTTTATGTTGATTATATGATTCATGCTGATACCATGGAAAGGTTTAATATCAGTGAGTTTTAACAAGCTTTGATCAGACAATCAAGTGCCTTATTTTTTAATTGTCAGGGTTCAGCACTGAACAAGATCAAAACTTCAATACATGATTATTTATTTATTTAGCCACTTACACTTTACCCTGTTCTGGAGTCTCGCTATCTGATTACAGACTTGTCTTAACAATCTGTTCTCATTTAACTACTACTCATCACCAAATTTCCTATGTGCTACAAGCTTTATGTAACAAGATGATCTAACTTCTTTGGACAAATATTTTCTTGAAGAAAGTTTACAATTTTGACAAGACCTTGAAAATATTTATGCATAAAGGCTACTGCTCATTCTCACCAAATCATTTATTATTGTCCTTGTCAGATCCACAAATAAATAACTCAATTCTTACTAACCTGTAGAGGTAGAAAGAATTTATTTCAACTCTATGCAACTGACTGAGTAAGGCCACCCAGGTCTTGGTATGAAAGACTACAAAGCATGTTGCATATTCTGCCATGAAAGATCTATCCTCTACAACTCAGTAGCTGATGTGGGGAAGGAGATTTCAAGCCACATGAGACATATCTGCAACAGCTCATAAGGCTAGGTCATTTCCAAACACTCTGATTATGAAAAAAAAATTCTTTCAATGAGTGTTATGTCATCTACAGTAGTTTGATTCCTTTGTTACGTATAATTCTTACACAGCTCTGGACACAGAAGAAAAGCAGATGGCTGCAAACATAATCTGTCTCCACAACTGCTTGTCTCATGAACACCATTTACAACTTACTCATATCTAGTTCTGGATAAAATACAAAAATATCTCGCTGAGCCTAGTCTGCCTGTAACAGAAAATATCCACAAAAGAGATGTTGTGTATATCTTATTATTACTTCAGTATTGTATTAATATTCAGAAAAAAACAGTATGTACTAAATGCCAAAGAATCACAATAAAGTGCTGTAAAAATTACTCAAAGTAACACAAACGCCTGTTTTTTTCAATCCTCAGTGTGCAACACAAAGCATTTTCAGTTGATTCTGTTGATTGATTCTGTTGTTGATTCAGATCTGTTTAAGAACACCTAAATCATGATCTCATATTAAAAGAAACCATAGAGTAGAATTAAGTAGCTACCCATAATTAGAACATCGCCTAGTTTTCAATCTCTTTCATCTTCTGCGGTATAACATAATTGGAGTTGAAAATGGAGCACATAAGAAGTTGGAAGGGACCTTCAAAATTATCTAATCCAACTGCCTGACCTCTCTGGGCTATCTGAAAGTTAAAGCATATTGAGGACACTGTCCAAATGTCTCTTGAATGACTCTTGACAGGCATGAGTCATCAACCACCTCTCCAGGAAGCCTGTGCCAGTATTTGATAACACAGTAAATAAATGTTTCATAAAATCACACTTTAGCCTCTTCTGCTCCAGGCTAGCCTACCAGGTGTCCTCAGCCTTTCCTTACCAGACATGCTTTTTAGACCTGTTACCTGCTCAGCTGTCTCCTCTCAAAGCTTTCAAGTACCTTAACATCTTTTTTATATTGTGGAGACCTAGTCTGCATGCAACTTTCAAGGTGAGTCAATACCAATACTAAATGTTTTGGTGGTTTAACACCACTTCAGTGCTAGGAATCAATCTGCCCCTGCTCCATGTATTTCCCACAGGATGCCGTTCATCTTGAACTGATCCCCATGGGCTTCCCACACACTACAGATCTCCAAGCACTGCTCCAACACAGTTTCATACTCACAGGGCCACCCTTCTGGTGCTGGTCCACACGGTTCACCACAGGCAGCAGCTCCCTCGGGCTTCCTGTTCCACTGCAGACTCCACTCTTGCCCAAGGCTGTTCCCAGGGGTACCCTCCATGGGCAGCAGCCTCCTTCAGGCCACATCCATTGCTGCACTGTGGGCTCCTCCATGGCTTCAGGTGACTCTGCGTGGTGCCCGTGGGCAATAAGAAACAGCCTTCTCCACTGTAGCCTCTCCTGAGTTGCAGGGAACTTCTGCTGCATACCTGGAGCACTTTCTGCTCTCCTTCTTCACTGACCCTAGTGCCTAGAGGGCTCCTTCTCTCACATTACTCATGCCTCTCTCCCAGCTGCTGATGCACAGCAGTTCTTTACTTAAATTTATTCTCTCAGAACAACCTAGCATGGCAAACCAGCCTCAGCAAGAATATTGGACTAAATAATATCTAAGGGTCCCTTCTAACCTCTGTGGTTCTGATCTGGTCAGTGAGGCAGCTACTGGGCTCTTCTCATATAGGTCACTCCTGCAGTATGCCCTGCAACCACAACCCTGTTGCATAAACCCGATACAATTATGTCCACTATCTCATTTTTGCAACAGGCAGACAATTCTATTACTGAATAGAAGATCATAGAATCATGGAATCATAGAATGGCCTGGATTGAAAAGGACCTCAAAGATCATCTAGTTTCAACCCATCTGCAACATGCAGGGTCACCAACCACCAGATCAGGCTGCCCAGAGCCACATCCAGCCTGACCTTGAATGCCTCCAGCAATGGAACATCCACAACCTCCTTGGACAACCTGTTCTGTGTGGAAAACTTCCTCGTAACATCTAACCTAAACCTCCCCTGTCTCAGTTTAAGACCATGCCCCCTTGTTCTATCACTATCCAACCTTGTAAACAGCCATTCCCCCTCCTGTTTATATGCTCCCTTCAAGTACTTGAAGGCTGCAATGAGGTCTCCTTGTAGCCTTCTCTTCTCTGAGCTAAACAAGCCCAGTTTCCTCAACCGTTCCTCATAAGAGAGGTGCTCCAGCCGTCTGATCATCTTAGTGGCATTCTTCTGGGCTCTCCAAGACCTACACATCCTTCCTGTACTGTGGGGCCCAGGCCTGGATGCAGATGGGGCCTCACAAGAGCCAAGCCATGTCTCCTCTTTGATTGGTCAAACCATTAACTTTATAAAAACCATTAACTTTTTTTATAAGTTACTCTTTATATCCTCTAGAAATCTTCTCAGTTTGCATCCCACTACATTGCATTTCCAGAAGAAATCATGGATACAGAGACTTTTTCCAGATTTTAAAGATTTTATTAACTTTCTCATCCTGTTTGGTGAAAAGACAAAACACAACAGGGTTGTGTAAGAGTTAAAGAAAGGTGTTGATTGATCACAGTAAACTTGGCCCAGCAACCAATCAACCAATCTCCTTTGGTTTCTCAATATATATTGAAGAAGTTCTGGACTATTGAACTCCAGAACAGTTCTCTAAGGAGAACTGAAATAAGGCATGGAAAAAGTCAGAGAAGAAAGTCTTTGAAAATGGAGTAATGCCCTGAAAATGGCCTTGTTTCTTACTTTTTTTCTCATATGGAAACTTTTCCTCAGGGTTAATTACCTTTTCTGCATCACACTGCTCTTTACTTCATAAATAACAGGTTTACACACTTTGTAACTTCAGTTGTTTTTTTCTATCCTAATAGTCAATGAAACATCAGGAAATGTCTCCCACGTATTTTATTTCCCTGGATTGCTATTTGCCAGTCAGCATGCAAGGGAGAATAAATATTCTAAAAGAGGACTGAAAGGACTAGCAAGAGAAATCTGGCCACGGGAGAGGAAACAACCAAACAGGCTATGTCTGTTCTACGTACTGGACTCCTTTCTGCAGCTGGCAAAACATTTGAAAATAAACATTGTTTCCTGATATTTTAATTTCCCATTGGAATTTACTATAGTAAGATTTGCTTTGGGGTTAGATATGTTCTGAAGATTTATTTGCTTTGTATAGTCAGAATACATAATGGTTAGGAAACAACCCTCACACATGATGATTGGGAAAGTTCCCTTTTCTTCATGTTCAGATGACCTGCAAGTCCTGTCATCACCACTGCAAAGAAACTACATCTTTGAATAGAAAAGATACATTTAGTGGATCCATTACCAACAGACCTAGTACTGAACTTTGGAGGATCAAATCAACCGTCACATACTGATAGAAACATTGATATGAATTGAAACTAAGTCTGTATGAATAATACAAGACAGATGTTTGTTCACTGTTACCCAACTAATCCTAGCCATCACAACAGCATGTGGCAAACACCTGCTAAGTAAGGCCTGGCTGTGCCTTGGATGTGCTCCTAGTCACTGAGGGAAATTTCTTGTAGCATCATGTGGTAAACAACAGAGCACAGAAAGTTTCAAATGACAATATATTTGTCTCAAATTACATTGAGACCTTGTTTCCTCCAGTTGCAAACTCCCTGTTTGTTTTGTGTTTTTTTTTTAATACACACTGTAGACTCAAGCAGTGTTCACAACTAGTCAAAAGCAAACTTTCACCTCACACAGAAGCACTGAAGGATCTGTTTTCATCTCATTACACTCTATGCACAAGATTGCTAAAGAATGAGACAGGCCCATGCAATAGCACTATACTCCACCTGCACAATGGTAAAGGACAGAACTGTGAACCCAGCAGAACACCCTCCACTTCAACAGTAGCACTTCTATCTTTTCTTTCTATTGTCTTTTCAGACATTTCTGTAAACAGGTACAAAAGTCATTGTTCTGGATTTACACATCATAGATCTATTTTGCCACTGAAGATAGTTGAGCAGCCATTACTTCATCAGAGTAAGGGTGGAGTAAGAGAATTTTTGGATTAACTGAAAGGAAATGAAGAGTTAGCAGAGTGCCCAAAATGGAAACAAACTTGTCTCCAAATAGCACATTTTGTACAATAGATTAATTGCAATTATGTTTGCCTTTGAAGTACAGAAAAAAATACTGAGAAAATGTCAGATTGTTCCACACTGAAACATGATGGGAGTTACCTCTGGTAAGAGGTATGTCACGTCTCTGTAGAACTTTCCAAGAGCTGACTAATAATATCTTCCAAATGTTCATCCATTTCATTCGCAAATCCTTGAGATTTTAAATTCAAACCTTTTTAGTAGCACTGCACTTTGGGTGCTCCAAAGTGAGCACACCATTTGATTGTGTGATCACACAATTTTCTATATTTTCCACTCAAGTCCTGAAAAAGAAGAAACAAAATAGTATATGGGAAGTAATTGCATGCATAAAGTAGAAAAGACTGTCTTGCAAATAACAATGCAAACACTGGAGAGCTTAATTTTCCTACTAAACACATGTTTACACAAGTGATATTGTACATATTTCAGTGAAATTATTTGCCATTTAATGTGCAAGAGAGGAGAATCGGGCTGTTACTGCCTGCTTATCCTATTATCTCCAAGTATTTCTTTATATATTCAACTTTAATATTAAAGTGTAAGCTGAAGTACAAAGTACTAATAGTATATCCAAACAAGGAATACATGTTCAAGTACATAACAAGGATGTTCAGGATGAACAAAACCAATAAAAGGTGTTCTTCACATTCAAATATTTTTCTAACTTTATCGTGAGATTGTCACTTTTCCACATATGTTGGCATATGTTGTCATTTGGTAGAGACATTCATTTTTGTGAGGATAGTTGTCATTCCTATGCCACTTTTACTTTGGTTTCTGATAAACTTGGTTGGGACTACTGGAACAGATAGTTTGAATAACAGCCTTCATCTTTTTAAGTACTTGGTCACAAATACCAGACTGTCACCAGGTAAGTATCGACATAAGTTGTTTCCCAAATTAAACACCTTTATTGTTTTTAGAAGTTAGGGTAGTTCAATTGGAAGGGATCTTCAAGGAGCTTGTAGTCCAGCTGCCTCATGATGACTTCAGAGCCAACTAAAAGTTAAAGGATACTGAGGGCATAGTCCAAATGCCTCTTGAACACTGATAGGCATGGAGCATCAAACATCTTTCCAGGAAGACGTCCAGTGTTTGGTAACACAGTAAATTAATGTTTCCTAACAGCCAGTCTGAACCTTCCCACAGTCCAGCAGTTCTGTGCCATTCCCATCTTGCTGTCAGTTCCCATGAGCAGAGCCTGGCACCTCACAATGCTTGCCCTCCTTGGAAAGAGCTGCAGAGAACAATAATGCTGCCTCTTGGTATCCTCTTCTTGAGACAAGGCAACCCAGGCGTCTTCAACCTCTCCTCACAAGACGTGCCTTCCAGCCTTGTTACGATCTCTGTTGTCTCCTCTGGATGCCCTCAAGCACCTTAACATCCTTGTTATATTGTGGAGCCCGGAACAGCATACAGTATTAAAGGTCACTCTAATGGCCACAGTATTATCTCAAAATCCTTTAGAAAGCATTGTCAATCACAATATACTTTGATTTGTGTTGTATTTTATGATAAGACAGTTTGACTTAAAAGCTTGCATTATCCTTCAATACTGCTGCATAAGCATAGAGAGCAATCCAAATCCATGCTATCTAGTCAACATTTAGTAAAAGGATGAAATACCTGAATGAATTGTGGTCATGTGCACTATTAGGTGTTTTATCACGTCAGAGATGTGTATAAATTGCATGTATAATATAAAGGGTCTTTCTCAATATCATCAGACTTTAAAAAGCAATTCTATAGAAAACATGCCAAGTGAAAATCTGGGTTGAACTTTTAATTAAATTTGTAAAACCTTTATCATGAAATATTAATTAAGTTAAAAAATCATCAGTGATTTTCATTTATGGTTGCATTTCTTTTATTATTATCTCAGGTGGTATCTGATACTGGAAGGTACTTGAAGGAAGCATATAAACAATGGGGAATGACTGTTCACATGGTTTGATAGTGATAGGACAAGGGGGAATGGTTTTAAAAGAAGGCAGGTGAGGTTTACCTTAGATATTAGGAGGAAGTTTTTCACAGAGGGTAGTGACACACTGGAACAGGTTGGCCCAAGGAGGTTGTGGATGCCCCATCACTGGAGGCATTCAAGGTCAGGCTGGATGTGGCTCTGGCAGCCTGATCTGGTGGTTGGCAACAGTGTCCAGGGCAGGGGGGTTGAAACTAGATGATCTTTGAGGTCCTATTCAACCCAGGCCATTCTATGATTCTATGAATCTATGATGCACTAAAAATATTGTTTATTGTTTACATTTTGAATATATAATAATATACATAATGTAAGGTGGTAAATAACACTACATATTGTGGTGATTTAAAATCAGTGTGTCCTTGTCCTTTGCAAGACAGAATAAATAACCTACAAAACACCTCCCAGTGTAAAGGTGAGACAGCCATCATGACTTATTTTTCATTGCTATTAGTCTGAAGGTGAAAATCTCAGTCCTTCCCCAACCTCTCCCAGCTGGTGCCCCTGACAGTTCCAGCAGATGTGGATCACAAGTCTGCTAGAGGCCAACAACTTGCATTCTCTCTCCTCATGAAGTGGAAGTGAGGTTGAATTACAAACATTAAGAAATAGTTCTGTAAATCATTTTGGAGGAAATTCTTTGTGTTTCCTGTAAAAGAAAGCTTATACTTCAGGGATAGGCAATACACTCCAACAAACCTCTCTCAAGTGAAATACTTTTATTTGCTTGTCGTTTTACAAAAATGTAAGTTGGTAAACTGGTTAAGTTTCTGTATAATTTTTCCTTTAGGGCAGAGTTATTCCAAACTTTTTTTATTATTTCTTTTAAAGTGGCAGTTATGCTCCAAAAAACAACTCAGTTGAAATGTCACATTCCTGCAAAATCTATCTGCTCTTTGTGTGTCTTTGAGTAGTAGCTCCTGCTTTTTCTGACAAAAGGAATGTTTCACTTCTGTTAGCACTGCAAAGCCAATTACAGTATGGAACAAGGAGCTGGAGTCAGGCCATCTTTGTGCATCAGCAATAGCACTGTCACCTAATTTGCAAACACAAAGCAATTATGATTGGCAAAAATATGCGAGGTAGCCTAACTTTTAGATTCCAACTTGACTATGAAGAATTAGCAATTAAAAAAAATTACATAGCTTTCAATTCTGGTAAAATGTGATATGAAAGCTAAGAAGAAGCCACACCTATTTTCATAGCAGTAACATATAACAAGCCAGTAAATAGCAATAAATATAATAGAAGCCCAAGTAATATTCTTGTATTCTTCTTGATTCTTTCTTATCCAAAAATTCATTTCTTAAAAAAAAAAAAAAATCCAGCTTTTGTTAATCAGTTACATTGCTTTGACTAACTGACTCTGTGACTGCAGGTAACAATATGGACTTACATTTACTGGAATGTCACCAGGAAACTACCTAGCGTGGTATGGCTGATGACTGACAACTGCTCACTGCTTTTCCATGCAGGGAGAGATGAAGGCAGCTACATGTGAGTCAAAGGCTATCAAAAGAGACTTTATGGCCTTTGGACAACAGCTGGAGAAACTGAATGCACAGATCATCTTCTCTGCCTCCTGTATTGGGTAAGAACAGAACAAATCAAAGGACCATATCTTTAAATACCTGGCTTTATAGCCGGTGCCATCGCCAGAATTTTGGGTTTTTTGGCAACCAAATTGTCTACATGGGACCGGGTCTGTGAGCACCAGATCAGGGGGGGCATATCAACAAAGTGGCCTTTTATGATGTTGTAACTGCATCAGTGGACAAGAGAAGAGCCACTGATGTCATCTAGTTGGAATTCAGGAACGCCTTTAATGTGGTATTTTACAATATCCTTCTCTCCAGATTGGAAAGGTATGAATTTGATGAGTGGACTGTTCAATGGACAAAGAGCTGGCTACAGGATCAAGTCCAGAGAGTGGTAGTCAATGGCTCAATGTCTAGATGGAGATCAGTGACAAGTGGTGACCCATGAGGATCAGTGCTGGGACAGATACTCTTTAATATCATCATCATCAACCTTGACAGTGGGGTCAGTACACCCTCAGTAAGTTTGCAGATGACACCAAACTGTGGGGTGTAATCGATACATCTTTAGGAATGGGATGCCATCCACAGGACCTTAGATGGGCTTGAGCAGTGGGCACTGGTGAACTTCATGAGGTTCAACAAATCCAAGTGCAAGGTCTTCCATCTGGGTCACGGCAATCCTCACTACCAATACAAGCAGGAGGATGAAAGGATTGAGCACAGTCTTGCCACAAAAGACCTGGGGGTGGATGGGAAGCTGGACATGAGAAAGCAATGTGCCCTCATAACCCAGAAAGCCAACCATATTCTGGGTTGCATCAAAAGAAACATAGCAGCAGGTCAAAGGAGGTGATCCTGTTCCTCTGCTCCATGCTGATGAGCCCTCATCTACACCCAGATGTGGAGTCTTCAGTACAGCAGAAACATAAATTTGTTGGAGTGTGTCCAGAGGAGGGCCACAAAAATGATCCAAAGGGTGGGAGACCTTTCCTACAAGGGCAGGCTGAGAGAGCTGGGGCTGTTCAGCCTGGAGAAGAGGAGGCTTCAAGGTGATCAAATAACAGCCTTTCAATATCTATAGTGGAGTTACAAGAAAGAAGTGGACAGCAGGGTATGTTTAGTCTTTAGCAGGGTATGTTGTGATAGAACAAGGGGGAATGATTTCAAGCTCAGGGTGGGTAGATTTAGGTTTGATAAAAGGAAAATAGGCAGTCCTATAGCAGACATATCCTATAGTAAGATGTGATCACAATAGGAAGGCCATGTCTCCTTCTCACTGGTGACGTGACAGTACAAGGGGAAATGGTGTCAAGTTGCATCAGGGGAGGTCTAGGTTGGGTGTCAGGAAAAGCTTCTGTACAGAAAGGGTTGTTAAGCACTGGGATAAGATCCCAAGGGAGGTGGTGGAGTCACCATCCCTGAATGTGTTGAAAAAAATATTTAGATGTTGTGCTTACGGACATGATTTAGTGGAGAGTTGTTCGAGTTAGGGTAGTATGGTTAGGTTGCAGTTGGAATGGATGATCTTGAAAGTCTTTTCCAACCTGAGCAATTCTAAGATTCTATGATTCTATGATTCTTTGACAACAGGATAGGCAGAAGGATTGTTGCATCAAGGACACTATTACAGTTTCCTGAATGCTAAAAAGGCTCCAAATCTACTGTAAAAGTGGTGTCTTGGAGGAAGACAGGCTGGTCTTCACACAGGTCTTCTCCTGGTCCTCAAATGTCCGAATATGCAGCCTCTACACTGAAAAACATAACAAGCTTATTTGAGCCAACAGCTTACCAGCATCCTCTGTAACCAGAGCAGACTGATGAACACAAACCACAGTGAATAGCGAAGTGACACAGAAGTTAGCTATTTTATAGAAGCATGCAAGTAGACACATTTTCTGGACTATGACTTAAGGGTCTATAATTTTGACTCTTTTCCATTTCCAAACAAAAGGTGGCTGTATTTGCTAGTGAATACATACCAGAAAATAAAGAACAAAAAATATTTATAATGTACATGGGGATTTTTATCTATACGGAAATGAACATTCTGTTGAATGCTTGCTGCTTTTTTCAAATACTTTTCCACGATTTCTTCTTTCCCAATTTTGTATAATTTCACTGTATTTTCAACTTGCTATCTGTTTTTCCTCAAACCTTCCTGGCAGACTTTCTCATTCTCTCCATACTTCCCAGATGTTAGATTCCCTCTCCATCTCCTCCAGCAGTATTTTGACTCTTTCCAGTTACCTTTAATTCTTAGCAAAGACCCACGCCTGTCTTTTAGACAGGCAGACAAGTTACAGAGGACTTGATAAACCCTGAAGCTTTTAGCTCAGTCCCATTGACATCTATCCCAGTACACCCAGTTTCAAAACAACATCATTGGCAAAAAGTTTCTAAAAATCACTAGTAAAACCTGCAGAGCTCTCCCTCTGTGGGCCAGAGCAGGCAGGACTGGGGTCAGTGAGACTGACACATTGTATTCACTCACCCTTTCCAAACTGTGCATGTAACTTGGAGTCATGTTCCTCTCGCCCATTGCTGCTCCCCCGACCATCATTAGATGCATAAGACACATGGTCTCTGTTTTCTCCTACAGTACTTCCTGGTAGTTGTAAATCTCCTGAAATGTCAGTGTCCTACCCTATTTAGAACCCTTTTCTGTGTATAGGTTAATGATGCCGGTGTCTTTGTTGAAGTCATTGGGATCTGCAGTACTTTTGTAGCACCTTATGCATTCATTTACTAAGCACACAGATGACAGATGATTAAATTACAGTGAGGACATCTCTTCTCTCAAAGGTCATATCTCATGCAATTGCTTTGTTAAAGCAACTGATTTTATTCTGAAATGTTTGCACTTCTTTAATTTAGGACACTGGGGGATTCATCAGTTCCTGAAAGTAGCCTGCACAATCACATATCTTCTGTTGCTTATTGTTGGTATGCCACATGCAATAATGTTGTAGACTTTAAAACAGGAGAGGGAGAAAACATGCCCACAACCTGGAGACACCTCATTTTCCAGAAAAGGAAGGAGACTTCCTGCCATCAGTATCAGTCCAAAAAGGAAAAGTAACAACCTGTTTGGCAGTCTACAGCACTACATGTATTTTGCTGCTGTAGATATTTCCCTGTTTGCCAAGATCATCCTTCCGTCCCTAGCAACTCACACTCCTGACAAAAAAAAAAAAAAAAAGTGAAAACACACTGCTGACAGGCACTTTTTGGGTTTGGATTCTGGGACTTTTAGTGCACAGTGTTCTTGCTAATTTTATTCTCTTGGCATTCCACTGAATATGTTTGTCTCGAGGCCTCCAAATTATTTTTTCACAAAACGATAGGAAGCAGAAAATTTGTATCACAAGGATTCCATATAAGCTATGAAAAGGAGGTTAAACTGACTTTTTTGTTACCAAAAATTGTAACCTAGCCCTTCCATTTTTACCTTTGTTTCTGTCACTGACTTAAGCTCTTATTCATTTGAAGAGAGCTGGGAACTTCCAGTTATGCTAAGATGAAAAGATGGTTTCATCTTCCTCCCTCTTTTTTTTTTTCAATGGATTTTATTTTTAATGGTGAGCAACAATTCTATTCTCCTAAATGACTCAGAAAGTATTTCCTCTCATCCTAACAGCTTCTTTCTTCGGTTATTCTCAAACTGGAAAGAATATACTGAGTCTACGAGCATAATATTACAATTATGGCAGAAAAACATCATTATTGTGTGCAGTGGAGGAATTACACTGTTAGAGTTCACTGCTCCTACTTAAGCCACTTCAAAGCTTCATTTTTCATTTATTTTAAGATAAAAAAGTTGTTAAGACTAAGTCCTGGAAATTCCTATTTGTTGCAGCATGCAAGTGCATTTTAAGCACTTTCTGGATGCTCTGAAAATATTATGCATACACAAATGTCTCATTTTTAGTGGAGACAGAAGAAAAGATCTCAGAATCACGAACCACACTAAAAGTGAATCTCTGAAGAGAATTTACTTCTCCTGCAAGTATTACTTGCTGGGAATGCCCACAAAGAACCACTTTGAGCTTTCATGTGGAATCTTTCTGCTGCAGAAAAGGCAGCTTTCTGAGGATGAATTTCCTTTGTTTCCAGCCTGTGCACAGGGGTAGTCACTGATTTCTTATCAGGTTAATTAAATAATACATCAAATTGCATTAATTAAAACATTTGTGCATTTGACATATTTATAATCAAGTATGTGGAAGCTTCAGTTCTATTCTCCCAGAACATCTCTAAAGAATAAAGGACAGATCTCTCTAAAGAATTGGTATGGAGTATACCCATGTCTCAGCCATTATAAAACACAGACAAATATAAAGAAATTCTGTATGAAATTCTTTCTTCTTCTTCCTCTCCTCTGGCTCAGCTAACTTTTAAATTGCCCATAGATTTGCTACTAAGTTTTCAAAAATTTGGGAATGTTAATTGATATTTCAAATCAAATGAGATACTTCATTTATTGTAACATCTTTTTTACACCCTCTCAGACTCATAGCATTCTTGAAAGTTCTACTCTGATTTATATCTATCCAGTTTTCACTACAACACTAGAACTACAACACAGGTGTAGATTTTTTTTAATTATTTAAGGAATCTGCCTGAAAGCCAGCTCTGAAAATATGTCAGATCTAGACAGAAGCTTCAAGTTTTGAATAGCAAGGCAAGGCTGTAAACTTCTGAAATGTACAAACCAGATAGTTAACTGAGAGCAGGCAGTGCAGGGGAAAGCAATAGACTGCCTTTAGTCTCTAAAGAAAAACAATGGTTGGGCATTTGTCCTGAGTATCTGAGCCTTTCTCCCATGCAGAAAGGATCAGTTTTATCCCAACATCCAAAGGAAGATGAAGAGTGCTGTTTTATATGGGAAAGGACAGTTCTCAAAGCTTTCAGTAACCACAGGAACTGCAAATGATAACCTGCTCTTCTGGTCTAGTCACCTTTCAGTGACTACCAGCAATTTATACAGTTTTGGTTTTCAAGTTCTGTGGCACAGAGTCTTTGCTCCTTCCCAGGGGGATTATTTCACTGCTTATAGATCTCTTGGTCAGGAAGTGTCCTTTTCTAAATTCTCTGCTACTGTTCTTAGCTAACTCTCCTGCTACTAAGACATTTTAAATAATTTCTCTGTACTGCTAATGCATCCATTTTATATACACAAAGTTGTTCCTCCTTCTAAGAGTTCTATCACATTTAAAATGCTTAATTCCTGTACTCCATTTTCCCTCTGCCTGTAAGCACCATGCTGGCATCACAGTTTGGGTAGTTCATTTTCCATATGGTATGTCAGGCGCAATCATAGCACATTACCCACTAAAGAACTCTTACTTCCCCGCTTTTAACATGTGTCTGTAAATAGCCCTATTCTAGCAGCATATTTTGATGTGCTTATTTGTATAATAACTTGAAACTAAGTAATAAGAAAATCTGTGGATGCCATAAAGGAGGTTGCTGTTATTTGTCTATTATTAAATACATTAGTACAGCAGCAGTAGGTAATTGTCTCTTCCATTCCGTAAGCAATTATTTGTCACTCAGCTCAGTGGCTTTTCATACACTTCATGTTATTTAGGGGGAAAGGACAAAAAAATACCATCAGTGAAAAAGTCTAATTTACATTACACAGCTAGCTAAATCTGGACCAGCACTCATTCTAGCTTCCTACCTCTGACTGGCTAGCTGTTTAAGGTCATCTTCCACAGTTTTAAGCATATCATAAACAAAGGACTTTTTTTTTTTCCAAATCTCTGCTTTCTGCTGCAGAAGTTCCATAGTCTCAGTATGATCTGATTTCCTCCCAGGCATTTAAATACCTGTTGAGGCAGATATACCTCCCAGTCATTAATACCTATTTAAATATTCATAAGTGTTGATTACAAGTTCATTATCTCCTCTCTTCAGTCATCAGTTCAAGTATCAGTGTAGACCCACAATAATCCTTAATCCCATGAAAGATCATTAAAGGTACCTCTTAACAAACACAATATTTTTCCAGAAGTTTTAAGCTTTGCATCTCTTCAGAAAGGATATTATCAGATGCAAGTTTTTCTGTCTAGTTTTTATCTGGAAAAGGAACTTGTGGAAAATTATGACATATCTGAAAATATGTTTCATTTTGTGTTATCATAGCTCTTTATGACACAAGTACCACTGACAAACTTTTACTAACTATGAAAAGATCCCCAAGATTCCTAGCTAGAAAAAAGCTCTGGAGTTATAAGCAATGATTTCAGAAAGACAGAGGAAGTTTCGTTCATGTTATCATTACTATGAGGGAAAACTTCCGAAGAGAGAGCTATGCAAAGATTCAACTAGAAAGACAAGGTCCTCCTTGTAATTTAATCTATAGCCAAACACTAAGAAAGTATTTAAAATAGAAACAAAGGTATTGTGTCTATATTACAAGACTCCTATATAAAAAGTTGAAACATTGGTTTTTACCTGCTATGTTTTCACTCTAAACAGAGAAACAGGACATTCTTCCGAATAACATTTTGTATCATGTCAGATGACTTGCTGAATGCTTATATTACTTACCTTTCATTAGCCTTACAAGGGCAAAAATATAAAAATATGAAGAGATTCCTTATGAAGAAATTACAGAGTACTTTATGCACAACTGCTGATCACTTTATCTCAGCTTATCTGTAGAATGATTCACATGTGAGTTAGTTAATTCCACCCCAGCAATGAAAAAATGAAGAGTAAATTGTTTTTATGGGGGGCAGAGTGGGTAGGCAATGCAACTGCAAGAGAAGGAAAGGAGTCAGAGCAGAAAGGACAGGAATTCGTGATGTGGCAGAGAAGTCAATGGGCTAAAACAAAAGGGCTGAAGTAAGGGAACAATAAAACTGATCTTTTAGATTTGGATTATTTCTTAATACTTCATGTCAGAAACCAGCAGTTAGATCTTAACATACCATTTATCATTTGCATGAATAAGGATGTATCATTTCTTCTAATGTGTCTTCTTTTGGTTCCTCATATTTCAGATTTATAGTGCTGCACTGAGTATAGACATACGGAAAGTTTGTAAAGAGCTCGGATGCTATTTGAGTCCCATGGGCAGAGATTTAGGAAGGATGTAAAATGTCTAAATGCTTGCTATTTATTTCTGACAGGCAGAATATGATATTATTCTTAATTTATATTCTTATATGCTTTGCTATAATGAAAGACATTAAAAAATATATATATATAGTGTCCAAAGGAGGACTACAAAGGTCGTGAAGAGTCCAGAGGGGAAGATGTGCGAGGAGCAGCTGAGGCCCCTGTATGTGCTGGGCCCAGAGCAGAGGAGCTGAGAGGATTGATGGCAGCTGCAGCTCCTCACTGGGAGCGGAGGGCAGTGCTGAGCTCCGCTCTGTGTGACAGCGACAGGGCCCGAGGGAACGGCGTGGAGCTGTGCAGGGGAGCGTTTGTAAGGAAAAGGTTCTGCAAATGAGGGTGGTGAGCATGGAACAGGTACCAAGCTTCCAGAGTTCTGTAAGTGTTCGGACAACCCTCTCTGAAATGTTTGTCTCTGGGTTTAGTGCTGGGAATTCTTGTTTGGCCACTATGCAAATAGGCAGGCTAGGGCAGGCCAGATAGTTTGTGCCTCAATTTCCAAACCAAAAAATGGTTTTAACCCCTCTCTTTAAAAAGTATTTTAGCTATTAAGAGTAGTGGTATGAGTACACAAATTGGAGACCTTGTAAGTGTGGAAAATATTGTCTGCCAGATGAGAAAATTAAGAAAAAGGGGAAAAAAAAAAAAGAAAAAAAAAAAAAAAAAAGGAAATCATGTGAAAAGGATTTTTTTAGTTGCCTAATAATAAAACAAATTTTGGAAATCTCTCATCAACATAATGAATCAATGTGGAGAATTTGATACTGATGCAACTAAGAGTGATGCTGTGTAACTGAATTGGAACGTGGCATCCTGATCCACACCAGTTATTTTAGTGTTTCCATGATCCAGAATTAAGAAAACAGGGCTTGGCCTTAACTCATGCTACTTGTAAGAAATAATTCATCTCAAAATGTCACAAGCTATGTCCTTTGAAAATTTTAACATGCAAGAAATGTTAACATGCAGCATCCTTACATATTGCTAAGCTGAAAGTGGGTCAGACTTCAAATTTTGTGCAAATTGAGGATACATATGAATGCCTTATAATTCTTTTCAATTAAAAAATATGTTGGTGCTATATGAAATGTAAGTATAACATGCAAAGACAAGAAAAAAAGTGCTCCCAAAAGTATTCTGGGAGACTTTCGGCTGCAACTGCCAAAAGCAAACTGCAAACTTCAGTGAAGGAGCATCACACTGCTAGAGTAAGTGATTTCAAACTTCTCTTTCCCTAATCCTTCTGCCCTGTGTGTGCTTTGTCAGAAGAAAAACTTTCCACAGAAGCTTTCTTGTTAGGAAACAAAGCAACACATCAAAAAGCCTTTTTATTGCTTTAACTGCACACCCACAGGTGTTTTTGCCAATGTAGGCACATATAAGTAAATATCTACACCGTGTTCTGATATTCAAAACACGGAAGATAATAACTTAGAGCAAGAGCAATGGCACCATGCACATGTGCGCACAAATATCCACCCACATGAGAGCACAAACATCTTGCACCCATTACTTGTCCTTTGATACAGACATAATCTAGTTAAAATGGAAATGTATTATGAAAGTCAAACAATTAATTGATCCAAGAAAGGTTGTTTCATGTTTTGTGTAAATCAAAGCTAAAAATTCATTTGAGGGACACTGCCGTATTGTAGACTAAACACTGTTTGGCTTGAGCACAGGGCTCGGTGTGGGTGTTAATGTTGTTCTGCACTACACATGTTCAGTAATCCTCTGCAGAAATGTTAACTCAATTTGTCAGTATTATCTTTATGTCAACAGTAATGCTTAAATATTTACAATAGACATAGTACTCTGAGGGTTTGTAACGCAAGATAAATTGGAAAAATGCTAACAAAATGGATGGCACTAATACAAGCCCTTGGCACTTTGTTCTCTTCAATTTTATATACAAGAGGGTTTGCCTGTAAGTTGAATTTTATTAGGCTGTGAGGTTTATTTGCTACCCTCAAGCTTTTGCAAAAATGAAGCAGAAATATGTATAATCAATGTAAAAACAGAAATATATTAAGAAAATTATGCATGAAGTCAAGATCTACAAGAAAGAACCATACTTTTTTACAGATTCTAGACAAAATCCAGTCTTGATATCAAGAGTATGCATACTCAAGATCTCAAATTGAGCTGCACCTGCTTATGTTCTGGTTGAGTTTAGCCACGTGTCATTGAAGAAATTATAAATATGCAGTACATACATTTTTAAGATAACACGTTCTTCATGTTCACATGCTTTATTAGACAAATAAAGCAACTTCAAATTTTGTAGATAGCTATAAAGAGAGAAATAGAAAGAATAACTAAGGAATCTTTACAGAGCAGCTCTTTAAAATGGGGGAACTGTAGAAAAAGATGAATCAGCCTTCCTGAACTCTCTCACAGAATCGTAGAATCATGGAATCATTAAGGCTGGGGAAGACCTCCAATATCATCTAGTCCCAACATTAATCCATCACCACCATGCCCAATAAGCCACATCTGTAAGTGCCATATCTACATGTTTCTTGAAAAAAAACTTTCCCTTCATTACTTTCCTTTTTTCAGAATCATTGCAAAACATTATTTAACACTTCTAATGAAATTTGTCTGTGATAGCCAAGTGTCAGCTTCAGATAGACATGACTTTTCTATCTTTCCATCTCAGTCATTTCAGAGAATCATAGAACCACTTGAGTTGGAAGGGATGCATAAAGGTCAACTAGACCAACTCCCCTGCAATAAACAGAGACATCTACAGCTAGATCAGGTGGCTCAGAGTCTACTCCAGCCGGACTTTGAATGTCTCTAGGGATGAGGCGTCCACCACATCTCTGAGCAACCTGTTACAGTGCCTCACCAACCTTATCATAAACGTATTTTTTTAATAGCCTATCTAAATCTTTCCTACATTTCCTCGTTTCCTGTCTCTACATTTGAAAATGTGTAATATGTCTTAAAATTTGTCTCTGCCTCATTGTCTGCTCTCTCATTTAAGTCTGAAAATGTTTTGAGACATATATATTTTAAATTCTGAGTCTCAAAGAAGGGCTTTAGGTGACTGTGCTAAAAATAAATATCATGCAAAAAAAATGGTTTGATTCATTTTAATACTTCTATCCATGGATGTTATCTTACATAAATTCAGTTTATTAGGTGTAAAACCTGTACATAGTACTCATGTAGTTTTTGCTCATCTTCTTGTTTCCTTAATTACCTTGCCCTTCCAGTCCATGCCCTTTATTATAGAATCATAGAATCACAGAATGATTTAGGGTGGAAGGAACCTTTAAGATCATCTCGTTCCAAACACCCTGCTATAGGCAGGGACACCTCCCTACCTGTCTGATATATAGGCATGATATATGTATGAATTTGAGCAACTCATAGAATCCCAGACATACAATGATAGAATCATACAATCATGTCTTGTGTTGGAAAGGACCTTAAACATCATCTAGTTCCAAGCTTTGCAAATGCAGCGCAAGAGCACAGAAAGCAAGCCACACCCTTACAACATCGCTTTATTTGTGATTCTTCACCCAAAAGAAAATAACGTATAAAAACAAAAATCAGCAGCCTGTTTCTGGGGCAAATCTGTGTTCTCATTCCCAAGACAGTTCATGTTATTGTGAGGAAAGCAGAGTCAAGTCAGTATCATTAAAGGTCAGGAGCTACACTCTAGATAGGGCTTCTGTGTTATCCACGCTACTCTCATAAATTCCCCACACCCTGCTGCTTTCCTGCTCTGTATTGTGGTGGTCACGTGAGAATCTAAGATTTTCAATATTTGTTTGCGAGTCTCTTGGTGCCAAAAAAGACTGCTTTTACCACAACCTATACATGTTAGGGGATTGCAAACAACAATGAATTGAAGCTTGTTCTGAGCCTTCCAACTCAATTTATCCTACAACCCCATGCTAAAATCCCCCTGAAGCTTAAGTTCTTTCAAAATAGAGACCAAGAGCATCCCGCTATACTTTTTACATGCAAAAGCTTCCATTCAGATGTGACATAAAGGGAAGAGCTGGATGAGTGGGCAAACAGTGCTGAAAGCTCTGCTGTGCTTATCACTGGGATTTGTCAAAGTCTTATGTGAAATGAAAGACATTTCAAAAGCTGTCAGTGAGATCTGCTTGTCAGAAAAGTCAGAATGTTGTCAGTTTTCTTGGCCACCTGGACACACTGCTGGCTCATGTTCAGCCAAGTGTCAACCGACAACCTGGATCCTTTTCCTCCACACTGTTTTCCAACTACTCTGCCACAAGCCTGCAGCACTGCATGGGATTGTGACCAAAGTGAAGGGTCCAGCACTTGGTCATATTGTACTTCATCTCACTGGCTGCAGACCATCAATTTAGCTTATCCAAGTCCCTCTGAAGGATCTATCTTCCCTTATTCAGATCAACCCTTCCCCTCATCTTGGTATTGTCTGATTTAATCTAACTCTCCCCTCTTTTAGTTTAAAACCAGAATGTGTAGAAGGTAGAGCTCTGTCTTGTTTGTAACCTCTGGACACATTCTAGTGTCTTCATGTCTTTCTTGTAGTGAGGGACTTTCCAGTGTAATTACTGGAAGGTCACAAGCCTGGAGCCTTCTATTCTCCAGGCTGAACCAATCTTGATAGGAGAGGTGCTCCAGCCCTCTTACTTTCTTCATGGCTCTCCTCTCAACCCACTTCAACATCCCTAGGTCTTTCTTGTGAAGGGGACTCCAGACCTGCATGTGGTACTGCAGCTGGGGCCTCAAAAATGCAGAGCAGAGAGAGACAATCACCCCACTCTTTTGATGCAGACCAGGATATTGTTGGCCTTCTGACTGCAAGCTTACTGCTGGCTCATGTCAAGCTTTTCATCCATGAGAACACCTAAGTCTTTCTCCATGGGGTTGCTCTCAGTGAATTCTTTTCCCAGTCTTTAGATACATCTTTGATTTATTTGCTTTGACCCAAGTGCACTTAGCCTTGTTGAATCTCGTTAGATTCATGTGGGCCCACTTTTCAAGCTGACCCAGGGTGCTTTAGATGTCATCAGCAAAACTGAATAAATAGTAATTAGAAGAGCTGTCAAGGGATTTAAAAAACAAAAAATTCTGTGCAAATTCTATGCTCTTTCAAAGATGACTGATTTAGAAGGGATTGCCAAATGAATAGTGACTTAATGACAACCTACCAAAAAATTTCTGTCTTTTCTCCAGGAGAGTATTATTTCAAGGAAGAGAGTATCATTTCAAAGAACAAAATCTTGAGAGGAAGCAACACAAAAAAAAAACATGATTCACAGTATCCATATTGAACTACATTATCAGACAAGAGTCATTATGCCATCAGTTTGCAAGACTTCAAGGCACTTCCACTCACATTTGCTTTTTTCGCTTTCTCTGCTTTCTCCATCCCTCCCCATTCTGCCCCCCAAAATTTGCAGTGCTTAACTTGAAACTATTCAAACTAATACTCTTTTACATCCTCAAAGAATCACAAACTTTTAAATTGATCATTTTGAGAAGAGGGTGAATATAATCCAATCCCTCCCTACTTACACATACACATTTCCCATCTATAGAACATTCACTGTTCTTTAATTAGGGAAGCCAGCTGGGATTTGAAAATTTCTTTGAAAGAAGCAGAGAAGCGATGTTTAGAAAAAGTATGAAATCCCCTCTTGTCTTTGAGCTGTCACTCAGGCTTTCGGTCTTTTGCCCAATATTCTATTAGCCATTCTTATTCTGGACCTGTGATATCCGATTCCTGTTTCTGTAATTTCCATCTTTTGTTCACAAGTCTATTCTCTTCACAATAACACTATTCAGATAAGGTATGTCTTTGAGTTGTCAGCTACTACTTTTTTTTTTCCTCCTTGTAAAGATACCATTAGTGCCTTGGGATTCCGTGATACAAATGTACAAAGCAGGAGCCCTTGCAGCTCACTTTTCAGTACTGCATCAGACAGCATTAGCAATTTTACAGTTTACCTTGCAAATGATGGAAATCACTCTTTGTTAAACAGAAGAATCATGGAAGCCCAGGAAAAGATGTATTTGTAGCACGCTGCGTGTGCATTATGCTGCCCTAGCACTGGAGAAAAAATGTGAGAGGATTATTCCTTGATAAGGCACCTTGCAAATATAACATATGTGTGTTGTGTTACTTTGCCCACATGATCATCATTCAGTTCAAACTGGTATACTTTCAAGGTTTAAAAAGTAGTAAGATCAAAGTAATGACCTTGAACTGCACAGCAAAAGACACAGCATATTTTTATTATGCCATTTTTTTTAGGTATACATTGCCCAGCTAAATGGAATTAGGGATCTCAAAAGCAATAAATCCACAAGAAATCCCACTGTATTTAAAATAATTTTAATAACAGTAACAGTAAGAGCCTGTGCTTTGTACTCTGGATTTTAGATAGAAATATATGGTGCATTACATACCAAAGCCCCAAGACCTACTGTCCTGGTTCCTTATCTGTCACTTGCTTTGAGACTTTCAGCAGACTTTATTTTTATACATGGGTTATTTCATTGACTTCTAACATGGGAATGTTACCATATGCATCAAGACTTGATTTGGAGGTGCAATTTCATTTAACAGTATTTGGAGGTACTTGGATGGAAAAGGTTTCGCCCATCCCTAATCTCTGTGTTGCAGCTTCTTACCAGTAAAAAACAAAAATTTCAAGGAGGTCTTACATGCGTATATTGGATAAAATTCACAGTTCACCATACTCAGTGACATAATTAACACTAATTGTTTAGCTTCAAGCTTTTCTCAAAATGACTCGATATTTTCATTATTTTTTCAGTACAAAAATAATCTTAAAAAAAAAAAGATTGAATATTTGTTATCAGCAAGAATCAGCAAGTAAGTTTTAACATTTATCCAATAGCTTAGAACAGAAAGTATTCAAATTTTCATTCAAAGTTTTCATTTCTAACCAAACTAATGATCATTTTTAAATGTATTTGTTAAAATGTAACATCAAGACCATATATGTTTAATAGACAGACTTTCTCCTAGTAGCTAACATATTTTAATTTACAAAAAAAGGGGAAGTGGAAAGAGAAAGGGAACAGTTCCCACAAAAACTTACGTCTCTGTATTCTAACCATTAGCATGGGTCTTTAAGAGGTTGTTTAATTTACACACTGTTTCTTTTTAAGTTTTTGGACTAGTAAAGTCACAGGTACAACCAACTGCAAGGGCTAGCCATGACTGCATTAGCCCATTTTCTATAAACAGCTGAACACTTAAACAGCACCACTGACTTTGATATTTTCTATATTCTAAACATCTAAATTTTTACTTCTGAAGTCTAGAAAAATAACTTGGGATGCACTTTGTGTATCATACTGCATTTAATTAGGGTGGTGTTAAATTCAACTACATCAAATATCGAAGTAAAGCTGCACACAAGTCCTCTTCTGAATCAGAAATAACTTGCATTTGCTAACGTGGAATTATAGTGCAGTCAGAGTTGTAACCAGGATTCTCAGAATTTTTTTAAGGGAAATGAAAAAAAGTAAACAAATTTCTGAAGAACAAAACGTTATTTCCTTGGCCTTACTATCCCACTCCTCTTGTTCCTCTTGAGTACTTGTGGTTTCAACAGTCAGCACTACCAAGATACCAAACAGAGGAAGTATATCTGCTAGTCATGGCACCTACTCCTGGCAGACTCCAGCAGCAGTTGTTGGCTGTAGTTACAGCTTTATCTAAGGATGTGTCACATATTTAGGCTGTTATGTGATCTATCTTTGCTGCTTTCCCCTCCTAAAAGCTTTCTCCATTCTCTGAACTTCTGTACTTTTTTCACATTTGTGAATTAGGTGCCGAATGACTTGCTCACAAAATAGCTACATAGGCTGTTTTACAGCTCCAGAGGGGAGCCAAGGCTCTCTTCACATTAGTGTGCTTTATGCTTCTAAGGCAATATGGGAGACTTGATGTAGGAGACGAATTGCTGTATGGGTCCATCCACATACTTGTTCAGGGAAAGAGGGTCAGATGTGCACGCTCTGTTTCTTGCTTGCCTTTGCAAATTATGTTCTCTCTCACCATTCAAGTAGGAAGCTGGTCACATAGAGAAGAATGGACACGAGTTTCTGTTAGCTGCCCACAGATTTGTACAGCATTACTCAGTTTTTTAAGAGAAAACAGGTCCATCTGCTCCAGACAAAGGAGAGCTGTTATTTTGACGTTAAGGATGTGGTTTAAGTAGCAGTGAGAAGTCCATTTTCTAATGCTGGCTTTTGATTCCTTTCCCAAAAACCTGTCACAGCAGCTGAATTTGGGACCTGGATAGTAATACATACATTTTATTTCACATTGATTCGGTCATTAATTTGATTTTTCATGTTGCAGATACAAGACAATGTTGCACACACTGAAGTTCTAAGGCAACTTCTGTTCTACAATTGGAAGCCAGGGAGCCAGCATGATTCCATTGCCCTTGGCTGGGATGTATAACCTTCTTACCTTTAATATCCTGTTAGGATGGTTTAGGGGGCAGTTCTGTGAGAGGCAATATTTCTGCTGCATGCTTATAGCATTTACCATTCAAAATAACCTAATTTTGCATCAGTGAATTGTAGACAACTGGAAAGTCTCACTGTTAAATCTTAAAGATCCCTTTGACTTATTCAGAAATTCTTTGTACATATTTGTAAATAAAAGAAGAGAAATTTGATAAATGCACATTTTGGGGAGTGTTTGTCACAGCATGTATACAGCATTTCACAGGAAATACTTTAGGAAACAAGGGATAGATGTGATAATGGAAAATGTGCAGTTCAGTATCTTTTCATTACCAAAGACAGTGCTCTTTCTGGTTAAAAGTGGACCACATCTCATATGAGTAATTACTTTGCTAGGAATTAAAAATTCTGTGCATTTTAAGCTTTTTGTCTGTGTGTCATGCATATGAAAATAGACCATTTTCACTGAACTTACATAACATTTACTGACTCAAGATACTTGATCATATGTTCCTGAATATCTGAGATTTGAGTTGGGCTACTAACCTGTGATCAAATGGATGAGTGGTCATGTATGTAATATGCTTAGAAGTACAGATCACAGTCATGTAAAACACATGTTGATCTTACTTAGATCAACTTAGAAAGGAACTCAAAAATTTATATCACAAGTTTTTCTGCAGATACCTCTAAATAGTTTTTCCATTAAAATTTTCATTATTTATTTGAATTATTCATTATTTGAATTATTTGAATACTGAGACAAACAGCCTAGAAAATTCTGCACACTATTACCTGAGTCTCAATCACAGTCTTTTGAAAATCTCTTTTAAATGTTAAGATATATTATTCATAAAAGTGTCTCAGGTAATTCACTGCAAGAAGAAAATAAATATGAACCTTGTCCCAGAGTGGGAATGAAGCACTCTAAATCACAAAGCAGATTATGGATTTATGTACTTATTTTTATACTTATCAGACAGAAATAAGCCACCAAGACACTGTAGTCTGGTATGTGTTGGACTTCCTCAGTATCCTCTCTAACATTAACTTGTTTGCTGTTCTTTTGCACTGAATTTAGGAGATAAGGAAATAAATCCAAAGCTCCACTCCTAGAATCAGATAGGATTTATATAAGAAACTGAGTACACATTTTTAGTATCTCTAGTATCAGACGGATACAGCAATGTGTGGATCTTTTTTCTTTTCTCATATGGCTGCTGATAAAAGCAACAATCAGATGAGAGCTGAAGATATGGTCACATAGTAACAGGCTTGACCCAGTGAATGCACTTTTGTGAATGCAAAATAATCTACTTTCGTAGATTTGTAAGAAAAAGCAGGAAAATATGGAAAGCTTCTGAAAACTATGACATATGACACACTCTGGCAAATCAAGTTGTAAGTATTTTGGAAGAGGGGAACAGAGTTCTGCAGTGATTTTTGCTCCCTAAGGAAACACAAGTAGAACCTACAAAAGTCAAACTCAGTGTGTAGTGGAAAAAGTCAATAACTGAAATTCAAGGGCTCCCTGTAGGGAGAGGATATTTGTATTTTTCAGATGGCAATCTGACAATGTACTCTCCTGTCTCATCTTAAACATTCAAGGCAGCCAAGCAATCAGGATTATATACAGAAGTTACTGAACAGTGTTAAGTATTTATTTCATAATAATGGTCAGCTCTGTTTTTTGTTTTTTTGGTTTTTGTTTGTTTGTTTGTTTTTTCTGCTGTTAACCATCAGCCAGATCTTTCAAGACAACTTGAAATTTTAAAGTTAAATTTGTTGTGTGGAGGATGTCAACCCATATCATAGTTACAACTGCTGCAGTTTCCAGCACTAAAATAAGTAATGTGTTAGTATTCATATCATGGCTTTGTGGCATATGCTATGCATTTTCTTTGTATACATGAATATCACATAACCTCTAGTTTCAAGTAACTCTCTAATAGATATTTGTTAAGGAAACACAACAGTGTATTGTCTTTTACATCTGCATATTTATAGTCATGTTTTCCCAGATCTCTTCAGAAAGAAGTCACTTAAAATATGGATGGGACAAAGATAAGAAAGAAAGTAGGTGTCAAGTATTTCTACAAGGAAAAAATTGAAGATACTGAATTATGAGCATGATCTTTCTTTGTTTCTGGAGATACCATCCCACAGCAGATTACTTCAAACATTAGAATTGAAGATATTCTGCTACACTGCTTTACTTTTCTACATCCTGTGGAAACACAGTCTACAAATAGAACTGGTCACAAGCCTTAGAAATAAATTATCAGATATAATGTATTTCTAAGAAGAAAATTAAAAAAGCTATGCTTTCTTTTGTTCTTATTCCATATAAATATTGTGTATAGATGGCTTTTGAAAAGAGGCATGTGGGTAACAACCCCCTTGTGGTTAGACAGGAAAGCCCAGAAGAATTAATCACATCTGACGAAATCCTAAATAATTCCACTTGCAAAGCTGTATGTCTGGGAGAGACACACAAGTACGTGTTGCATCAGAGGCAGATAAAACCACAAAGTACCACATTTACCCAAAATTTTAAGAGCTCCAGTCTGCCAAGATTAGGTCTTTTGGCTTGTGGTGCTCCTTGGAGACCCCTCAGTTATTGACTGTATTGCCATTTCCTCTTTCCAGGAGTTATCCTTCAGAGTTGACAGAAAATGTTCTGTGATAAACTAAAACAAAGTCTTTCCACCTTACTTTATTGCTGCTCTTGTTATACTCTCTTTGCATTTTCTCACAGTCCTCTTCTGCTTATCACTACTACATATTTAAGTTTCCTTTCATGATATCTTACTACACTGAAACTGACGCACTTGATGGTGAAGGAAGAGTGGCTGCTTATCCTTGTAACTTTCATAAACAGTTGTCTTCAGTGGTGAACAACATGGATTATTTAGCAACGTAACAATGGAAAAAGTGTCCTCTGGTTGAAGTGAAAATGCTGCAGTCTCTATTGTTACAATCATGACAGCTAAGATCATTCTCAGTAAGCTCCCTGAAGGAAGACAGAAAGAAGGATCTAGTTAAAATCTTGGCCTGATAAAGATGAAAAATATTTCTCATCTCAGTATGATATGGCCTTTGATATGGCCTTTTCAGAATCAGAGGGATCTGTTAAGACTTGGATTAGCCACCACTCAAATAGAACATACAGTTGGGTAATAAACTATTTGTCTGAGTTTCATTGGTTTCATTTCATAAGGTTTCATAATGCAACCTTAATCTCAAAACATTTAGGGAGAAGTGATCTGCTCTATTTTCTAAACATACAAAAAAAAAAAAAAAGGCAAAGATTAAAAAATTCTGAAATTCAGAAATTCCATGACAAAATTTGTTATATGAAGACAAAATTAGTTCTATTTTCCCAGCAGGAAAAACAAAGCCATGCCCCACATCATATATGTTCTTCTGTGCTGAAAGTGGCATGTTGGCATGTAGTGGGTGAAGGATAAATGGTGAACTTTACTTAAACACTACACTTAAGAGCATAGCAGTATTGTCATGTGGCTTAGCTGCTCTTGATAACAAATATTAGTTTTGGTCTAGGAGTCCCAGGATGTTAGATAGCCTTCTGACAGTACTCAATTATTTGCATGATTCAGTGCACCAGTGATAATTCATTTCAAATAGCAAAATACAGCACATATGGCATATAAATAGATGTATATATACATGTATATATATATAGATATATACATCTAGTCACTAAAACAGAATATTTATCTTTGCTTCAAATTAAATAAATATGAACAATAAAAGCCTATAGAAAGTGAAAATCAAGTGAGAGTATTGGGGGGAATGTAAAAAGAACCTAAACATATAACATTCAAACCAGTGTGGTATTTTCAAAATGAAGTACAGCACCTTAAATGAAATTATAATATTGGTTCTGTAAAAGTGCTGGGATTCAGAGGACAACCAGAAGAAATGTTGGCTTACTACTTAATGAGAAATGAGAAAGATAGAAGACAATATACCATATATCATAAGCACATAATGCTTCTTTTTTTTAACTATGTTCAAATGCCTCTAAAAGACTCAGTCATACACTACCAGAATTACTATCAGAGAGTCATTAGATATATTCTGTATATTAGATATATTCTATATCCAGGTGGCTTAAAACCACCTGGATTTTAAGTCTAGTCCTAGGGAACTTGAAGACTGTCTGAAACTCTCATCACAGTTTCCAATAATCTTTTAAAACCTTCAGGAATCAATGAGGATCCAGAAATGGGAAACATGCTATCTATCCTTAACTTATGGGGAAAATAATGGTAGTGAGAGAATGTTAGACTAGTCAGCTTAACTTCTCAGTAAAAAAAAAGCAATAAAGAAAACACAAACTTGGTATACATCATGAAGGAAAGGGTTTACAAGCACTGGAAAAGAATGAAGAGATAAGCCACAGCAAAGACAAACCAGTTAAGATCCCTCCTAATTTTTTTTTTTTCTGATGGGTAAGAGACTCTCTTAGATCGGGAAAAAGCAAAGTAATTGTCTTTCTTGACTAGAGTAAAACCATTGAGACTGATTCCAGTGATGGTCTGGGATGGTCACAATGGGATGGGAAACTGCCATCTGCCATCTTCATTTCCAGTCTAGGTATTAAAATGCTCCACATAATATGATAAATCATACCAAATCTGACCTGGTTACAGGCCGTGGTTTGGTCTGGCCCAGTATGAAAAATGGGACTAGAATGTGAGACCATAACAAACAAGAATAATATATCCAGGTAGCTGATATCAAAAAGCTAACAACACGGAAGGCAGCGTCAAGCCTTCCCTTGCAATCTCCCCTTTGGCTGTCTCTATAATTCAGTGACTTCATTTTTGACCTGGAGAATGAAACTGTTTTTTAAATTTATAGTGAACATCAAGCTTAAAAGATGAAGTAGAACTCAATACGGTCTTAGTAATTTGGAGAAGCAGCATAAATGCCAATTCAATGGACTGAATTCAGTGGGTAATAGAGAGGGATTATTCACTTAAACATTAAGGAAAGCAAGCAACAGGTAGCAGAACACAAGATGCATGAGTCAAAAATGTCATTCTAAGAAAAGACCAGTTCCAGATGGAGGCATTTAAACAGACATATATTCTGCCAAATGCACAAAGTGCTCTTTTTAAGAGCGCTAAGTCCTCAGCTGGAATACTGATTCAATCACTTGCAGAGGGACCTGACGAAGGAAAAATCCAGAAGCCTACCATGATAAAGCAGTCTAATAAAGATGACTTGGAAGAAGTGCTTGAAACACTGTTAATTTAGATAAGAAAAATATTGTGGAAAACAAAATAATAGTCATATAGTACCTATGCCATTGATAAGAAAGTCAGTAGAAGAATGCCACAAGGAATATTTAAGAAGTTATGATGACAAAGCTTCTAGTATTCACCACTGTTAATCAGTTGCGTTGGGAAGGCATTTGAGAACAGTTTAGACAACTATCTTTCATTAATGCTAAAAACAGTCTGAACTGAATGACTTCTTTCCCTTTCCCTGCTCAGTACATGTAGTATCGCTGCTCACATACATTCTCTGTAATGCTGGTAACCTTTTACTTCTTGTCTCACTTGTAGCTTTTTCCATTCTCAACAAAGACACAAATATTCCACTATCTCTGTTTCTGTTTATGTAATGTAAAATGACTACTGTGTTTTTTGCCTTCTACTCTGTGCCCTTTGAAGAAGAAATGTTCTTGCAGGGCATAATTCAATAATTCACTTGTCTGTAACCGTGTCAAGGCATTCAGAGAACTGGCTGATTGGCAGATCTCAGTGGGTGGTCATCAGCCACACAGAGTCTGGTTGAAGGTGCATAACTAGCGATATTCCCCAATGGTCAGTGTTGGTCTAACCTTGTTCAGTATCTTCTCAATGACCTGGATAAAGGAATAGAGTCCACCCTCAGCAAGTTTGCTGATGATACAAAGCTGGGAGAAATGGCTGACACACTAGAAGACATGATCTGAACAGAGTTGGTTTAACAAGAGCAAATGTAGAGTCTTGCACCTGAGAAGGAATAAACACATGCATCAGTACAGGTTAGGGGTGGACCTGCTGGACAGGAGCTTTGCAGAAAAAAACCCGTGGGTCTGGCGGATAATAGTGTGCCCTTGTGGACAAGACCAATGGTTTGCGTTACAAAGAGCGTGGTCAGGAGGTGTAGGTGGTCAGGAGGTCCTCATTTATTCTGCCCTGGTAAGGCCACATCTGGAATACTATGTCTAGTTCTGGGAACCCCAGTTCAAAAAAGACAAGGATGTTCTAGAAGGAGTCCAGAAGAGGGCCACAAAGATAATTAAGGCCCTAGAGCATCTCCCCTGTGAGGAAAGGCTGAGTCTGTTCCGCTTGGAGAAAAGAAGATGGAGAGGGGATCTGATAAATGTTTATAAAAACTAAAGGAAGGTGGAAGGCAAATGGATAAGGTCACGCTCTTCTTGGTGGTGTGTAGTGATAGGACAAGGAGTAATGGCCTAAAACTTGAACATAGGAAGTTTTGTACTATTATGCTGAAGAGCTGCTTTACAGCTCTTTACCGTGCTTTACAAAGCACTGGAATAAGTTGCCCAGAGAGATTGTGGGGACTCCTTCTGTGGAGATATTTCAGGCCTGGCTGGACATCTACCTGTGTGACCTACTTTATGGAACCTGTTTTTGCAAGGAGATTGGAGCAGATGATCTGTTGGCATCCCTTCTAACCCTTGCAATTCTGTCATTCTGTGATTCAGTAAGACAACCTGCTGGTGTTTTATACTCGCTTGTCATATGTCTGTATCTCCACCTAATCTGTAGCTAACCAATGTCCACAGCATAAAAAACATTCACATTGTTGATTATCTTCATGAACATTGAAAAGGAAATGGAAGTAGAACTAAGGTCTCCTTTCAATGTAGCACCACCACTGATACAGATGATACAACTATGAGAACGTTGTGACTGATGTACCAAGGACAACATAGTTCAATTTGTACCTAATATGCATGATATGCACCTAATATGCATACGCAATAATGGCAAGAGTCTATCAGAGAAATCCTAGTATTTTGTGCACTTTAAAGTCCCTGGTTATAATATTTTCTAATATTTCCTTCACAGACTGTCAGGGCTTGTGCACATTTCCAGAACAGGAAGGCACTATCACTTGTAATGGAGAATTTTAAAAAAGGAGATAAAAAGTCCATGAAAGAGACTGAGTAGATGTCAGACTGTACCTTGTATATTCAATTATGCAGCTAGTTTGAATGCTGTAGGATGCAGATTTCACAAGGAGACTATATTACAATAAGAACTGGAAAGGAACAAAATGCTCTATCGGTGAATAGTTAACTTCCTTAAAATTTAGATTTTAGGTCTCCAAATGGGATGGAATAAAAAAAATGGTTGCAGCCTGTGTTACAGGAGTGATCAAACAAACAAACAAACAAACAAACAAAAAACCATTACAAAGTAGCCTGGTAAAACATTCTTCTGGCAGAAAAGACTGAAAATATTACACAGCTTAATTGTTCAACCAGCTTTTCCACAAAGATTCTAGGAATTTGTTTGCATGGGAAGCTCATCGACAGAAGTTGATTTTAGCTAGGAATAAACCCACCAGGAGTAAATACGTGTCACTGGATCATCTTCTATTTTTTGAATAGTCTGGGCAGTAAGGTACGTCTAGAAATTATTATGATGGCCTATTAACCTACTGTTATGAGGATGAGAGGATTTGTAAAAAAGGGAGAAAGAGATTTAAGTACAGGATAAACAGATGTCAAATAAATATTTTATTGTTCTTTTTCTGCTCGTTTTATTTTGACTACACTGTTTAGGGCACCTTCTTGAATATGTGACAAGCTGTATCAAAATGGATACCCCTCATAGAAAGTTAAAAATGCCCGGAAGCTGAAAGAAGTATCTAGGATGTTTTTATATAGACCATATGTTTAAACATTTGTCCTTTACATGTTCTGGGTTTATAATAAATTGGAGAGAAAGACTAGGAATTTGAGACTGAGCATATAAACCTCTGGTTCCAATAGGCACTCTAGACTTGATGCTGGGGATATAAAGTGATCCAGGCAGAAAAAAAATCTAGTCTTCTTTTTTCAGTATAACATAGTGGCAACTCAATATTCCTTAACTTAGACAAGGAATGAGGAAAAAGAATAAAGAAAAGTGCTGTTGAGCAAAATGAGCAAACAAAGGTAATAATTGTGACAGTTTGAAGGAGGTGACAGAATACAAGAAAGATTAAGAAATGAGTTCTGTAGAACTCTCAGAAGTAAAGTTGCTGATGACATGTAAGTTCTTGCATCAAGTAAAACAATTTGGAGCTTGGCTTCACTAAATACTGCATATGATGGTGTCACACATTAGGATATTCCAAATACTTCAATTTTCTATTTATAAACAGAAATCTTCTTGACTTTACACGTTTTAGAAGAAGAGTGAAAATAAGTACTGCAGTTTTCATTTGTATTCTGTACCAGAAGCAGGAACAAGAAATTTATAGCCAGGACCTCTTCCTATTTTGTTTTCTGCCTTTGTTTTCAGATTGGAAAGAAGTCAAGAGTCTAGCTTTGCAGAGCCTAACTAGAAGTCAATGAGAGTGGGAGCAAACCCTACAAGCCCTAGAACACCAGCCAGAGTTACATCACAAACTAAATGCACCACTTGGATTATCTGTTGTTTAAAATAGATGTCTTTAGTATGCTATCTATGTGAATAAAAGCATAAACATTTCAGCTATCAACTCATCAGAACTGCTTGAGCAAGCATAAAATATCTTCTTGGCACCAGGTATTCACTCCATCCTCTTAACGCGATTTCTCTCTCAAACTTACTCTTCAGCCACATGCTAATGGGTTCATCTTAAGATAGTAAAGCAATGCATGTTTTTAATATCAGGCTTCTCTTGCATTGGTGAGAGCTACAGTTTTTTTGCTGACAAGACAGTTTTAGAACTACGTGAATGGAATATGTTTGTTTAGGGAAAAAAATGAGGTGAGTAAGAATTCTGAATTGCAAATGATGCTGTGTGAAAGACTAAAACCTGTCACAGACCACTACACAAATGCAAATGAAGTAAGGTGAATAAAAAGAAAATCTAGTTCTTCCTCAAATGTTTCTTAAAAAAGCCTTCACTATTTCTTAAAAGAGGGCCACAAAGATGGTGAAGGGCCTGGAGCATCTCTCCTATGACGAAAGGCTGAGTGAACTGGGTCTGTTCAGCCTCGAGAAAAGAAGACTGAGAGGGGACCTGATCCAGGTCTATAAATATCTAAGGTGTGGGGGGCAGAATGGCGAGAAATGGACTCTTTTCAGTGGTGAGTGGAGACAGGACAAGGGGAAACGGCTGGAAACTGCAGCATAGGAAGTTCTGCACAAATGTGCACAAGAACTTCTTTACAGTGAGGTGACGGAGCACTGGAACAGGCTGCCCAGGGAGGTGGTGGAGTCTCCTTCTCTGGAGATGTTCAAGACCTGCCTGGATGCCGACCTGTGCGACCTGCTGTAGGGAACCTGCTTTGGCAGGGGGGTTGGACTCAATGATCTCTGGAGGTCCCTTTCAACCCCAACAATTCTGTGATTCTGTGATTCACTCTTTGAAATATCATATATGATTCCATGTTTATTTACTGAATTTATTTTTTTGCCATGCTTTTTACTGTGTGAGATTACCTGAAGCAGATCACGTATGTTCTTTTGGTTTGTCTTATTTTTTATTTTCCCCTAAGTCTCTGGGCATTTTTATTTAATCTAGGACTAAGAAGGCCATTTAAAGCCACAGGATATCCCTATCTGATTGATCACAGAGTCACAGTGTGGGCAAAGACTGAAGTACTTGCATGGTGAATACTGCTAATGATCAAGTGCTGCGTCAACTAGGGCATACGCCACTTTCTGCTAGAAGAGGTATGTGATGATCACCCATTGGAAAAAATATATCTTCTCTTTTCATCCCTGAGACACATCAGCATTGATTTCCTCTGCTCCTACATCCACCAGAAAATCTTCATCCACGATTATTCTGTCCACTCTTCCCAATAACATCATCACTGCAGTGATGTTCAAATACATGCACTCTATTTCCCTTGGAGAGAAAATTGAAAATTAGAGGTAGGGACAGAAGGTTGCTCACAAAATCTTCCTTGCTGAAGACAGTAAAAAAATACTTTGGCTGACAGACACACACTGGCTTCATCAAACTCTCCTTGCATCTATAGCATCAGTGCAGTTTTATTTTCAGCACAGGACCTCACCAGCAAAGGACTTCAGTTGCTTCAGTCACCACAAGGGACAACTGACTTCTTCTGTATTGCTCTGGGTGGCATGCCTTAGGAGATTAGGGGGAAATACAGGAGAAATCGACTCCTGTCCTAAGTTACCTTGGTCATATAATTCCTTTCAGATTTATATCATATTCCATTTAATGCTATCAGTTTCTGTGGTCTCTTTCTTTCCCCCACCACACAGATTCTCTCAGCTGTCCCACTGACAAGTCACCCTATTTCTGATGGTTGCTTAAGCCTAGTATCAGATAAGCATTGGAATGAGTGACTGAGTTAGCTGATAAAGTTGCTAATTAAAACCCTTTTTTTCAAAACTCCTGAAAGATTAACTGGACCAAATTTAGAGCACATGGGAAGTTTTACTTTTAACAGTGTACACAATTGACTGAATAAAAGTCTCTAAAAATTTAGAAGAAAGTTATGCTTAGAACCTTGCAAAAACATTTCTCTCCACAGAAGTTATACAAAAGGTACAATTCTCTTTAAAGTTTTGTAATTTTAATCTTGCAAGTTTCTTGTAAAAATTGAGGTTTAATCTCTAAAAATGCTGCAGTATTTTTTAAACACTATTATTTTATGATTTCAAACATTCATTTTCAATTACATATTCACAACATTAAAAAAATTTAAAGCAATATTTTCTATCCTCTCTGATATAAAATTAGATATCCAGTTACCAGAAGGACTTTGCAAATGAGATAATGTCATTTTAGGATGGCAGCGATGACACAAATACTTTTACCAAAGCACTAAATGCACCCAGTGGTAATGACTTGGTTCTGAGACTGAGCTGACCAGGGCTGATCTGAGTCCCTGCAGACTAGGCTGCTTTATTTCAGCTGCTGGTACAATTACCAAACAGTTCATCATTGGTTGTATAAAATGCCACAGGAAGTCTATCATAACCAGAAATACTGTTGAGGTTTTAAAATGTCTCAGATGCCCTATTTTGTGCACACCTGTTTTGTTACTTGCTTTTAGTATTCCTACATGGTATACGATGAAGGTCTATTTTGAAATAGTGTAATGAGCCACACTACACTTTGATAATGAGCACAGAAAATTTTCAGCACATTTTTCATTTAAGTGCTGCAACAGTGATTATTTACTGTGAGGGTAATAGAACAGATGGTGAACACTTAGCTGACAGATATCTACGGGTTGCGCATACAGTATATCAGAACTTTTATTGGCACTGAGGCAATGATTCTAAAATGCAGCTTTGTTGCTTGCTTTGAAAAGAACTAAGAAATAGAATGGAAAATGGAAAATAATTACCACTGAAGGATTATACTTGTCTACTTTGTGTTTGTTATGGTCACATTTCAAAAAGTAAACTAGATCAGGAAGATCATGATGAGAATCCTCACTTGTATTATATACTAAGTTCAATTAAAAATGGGTAATAAAACAAATCTGAGTGCAGATTTTTATCTGATCCCAAAAGATACGGATGACTTAGAATTTTTTACCACATTACCAGGACTTAATGGAGATGTCCAAAGTGAATGAAGCCTGGAATATTTTCTTTATGCATAGAACAGACAGAACAAGATCACAAAGACATTGTTCAATGACCTGGCATCACAAGTTTTAATCCCTAACTCAGTCTTTGAATGGAGAGTGCCAGATGTGATTCCACCATAACCCTGCAACATTCTCTTTTGCATTCACAGCAATTTTAGATTTCAGCAACCCAGACTGAACTTCAGCTGAGAGCTCAGTAATTATTGGAGGAATTACTTCTCTTTCCTTTCCTTCAATTCTTTCCTTATGACTAATGTTCAACTTCCTCCCACCTGCTCCCTCTAGTAACTGAGTGCATCTTTGGGTATAGCCTACTACTGGCTAAGATCATTACATTTTTCATTACTACATTACTCAGCAAAAGTCAGAAGCAATATTAGCTCTAAGAATTAAAAGCAATACATAGTGGAAAGGATGTTACGGAATCTTTCATATTAACTGGAACCTAAAACTTAACCAAGATACCACAAATGCTGTCCAGTTCATGATGTGTTTTAATTTGCTTCTCTTTACAAATTATTTTTTATCTCTTTTTTTTTTTCTTTCTTTTTCCACAACGATGTTCACATCTTTTCTCCTTTCACACCTTGCCTATTGCTATGTTCTTAAGAATCCTGTCACCCCAAAATGTCTTGTTAGATGAGTTTGCTTAAGATTTGAAAATGAACGTTCTGCAAAGACTTTTTCTAAATGATTTTATAAAGAGAATGTGGAGCATATATATCATTTTATGCAAGAGAAACAAATCAGTAAAACAAAAGAAACTGTGGAAAATTACAGATGTGGATAGATCAGATAATACTGATAGACTCCAAAAGAAAGATGGACCTATAAAATGTGTAACTCTGGATATTGAAGAGAACAGTGCACTCAGCAAACAATAAAGTAAAAGAATGAAACATATAGTGAGGAATAACAAAAACTCCCTAAGAGTGCTTACAGCAGCAGAACTAGAAAGAAGAAGGAAATTCACTGGCTTCGTTCCACCTACAAATAAATCAGTAATGACAATGATTGGGACTAAGGAATGACAGAAAATAACCATGCAGCACTTGTAGGCAATTCTCTTGAGCGAGATCCTAAATTGGAAGCATTCAGCAAAATCTGTACGTTTCACTTCACATCTTTACTTGATAGCTTGTTCATTCTCCAAAGTTGCAGGGAATTTTCAGGTCTAATAATATCAGAGATGTACAAGGGTTATTCTATCAAATCTTTGCCCTTTCTGAAGAACACAGCTAGAGATGTCTGCATCTCAGTACAAGCTTGTACATAGCTTGTGATACAACTATCCCTTAAGTAAAATCTGTGCAAAAAATTTTCTTCATTTACACTTTGCCTTTAATCTAGCTGGAACTCCCATAGACAGCACAAGGAATTGAATTGAACAGTGCATGCACAAGTATTGGCAGAAGCCATTAGGAAGAAATGCCCTGCTGAAAACAGAACAGAAGTCTTGCCAAGCAGAGTTTTTTGGAACAGGAAAGCAAATCCTGGCAATATTTGAAAAAGATCAGATAAAGCACTTTGAAGTCTCACATGCAGGCTCGTAGATTAGATTACTTTCCAAGGGCAATTGCTCTCTTAACAGCAATTCTTGACCATGCAGGAATCGAACCATCACCTTTTGCAACCTCTCAATCTTCATCTCTTTATCAATATGTGGTTGCTCTGGTCCTGTTTATACTCAAGACAAAGATATAAACAGTTTCCTACTGATACTATGCACTATGCAATGTATTACAAATATGCAAACCATTGCAAACACTGAAAATTACTATTATTTTTGTGGTGATTTTTGAGAACTGTGCACATCAAATGAGTAACTAAAATAATTTTATATTTAAATAAGTTATCTTTTTTTCTTTCCCTCTTTTAACCGCTGTCTTTTGTTTGTTTCCAGTGAGGATCTTGCTTTTAAAAATATATACATACAATCTCAGAACACTGTTTCTGAGAAGGGGTCTGTGAATAAAAGCCAGCTTTCATTGCCTTCTGAAGCATCATCCATGCTTTCTGACTCCACCAGATCTGTTTCACAGATGTCTTCCTGTGCAAGACATCAGTTTAATCTCCACTCCCCTGCACAGTGCTGCCATGGTTTGATGCGATCATTTATGCAATGCTTCGACCTCCTATCTGGTGAACTAGAAGTATAGACTTCATTTCAAACTGAAATAATCTTATGGAGGATTCTGTACAACCAAATGCCAAGACAACTAGCTATATTTACTGATGAAATAATCCAGTTGTGCTTTCTAGTCAGAAATTGAGTCCAGTTCTGTGTATCATAGAATTATATCTTCTAAATTTACCACACAGGCAGTCTGCGAACTCTGGTTTACAGCTCTCTACCCTCTGTATACCCCACATAATACAGATTATACATAAGGTACAAAGAACTCAGCTTCCAGGATAGCACTATTGCCTTCAGTGGGATAACTTCAGATATGAGTTTATAAAAGCAACAGAATTCACCCCTGGATCAAACATCTCCTCATGTGCTTTGACAAGTGATACCTTGTCACGACAGCCTGTCTTTGTATTAGAGCCTGCAGAGAATACATTAGCCACTTTCCTTCTAGCAATAAGTAAACAGCCAGACTTCAAGCATCGCCTCCAAAGGAAGTTCCTTTGCAGCCTTGTTTGTACTGACAGCTGCTATTTACATACTTTGGGGAATGACAACGAGTCTACCTCTCCATATAAGTCAATAGGGTTGCAAGAGTTATAAATCATGAAATAATATTTCTTGCAAATAAGCCCACAGTATTTAAAATAATCCGAAATAAGACTGCATGATTTTTTCCCAAAATAGCAGTAGAGAAAATGGATTGCCTGGAAAGCTGGATTTCAGTTCATCCAGATGTGTGCAATGGAATCATTTTTGTTTTCTTACAGCTATTAGAAAGTTATCCATCTTAGTTTTCATGATGGAAAATTACCAAACTCAGGGGCTAGCCATGAATGACACGAGAATCAATTTAATAGAGACAAAAATATGTCTGAGACAAAACTGATTTAGAGACAGGAATGATTTATTATTCTCTTCCCCCTGTATTGGCTGTTATTTCCACTGCAGTCACTTTAATCTCAAATATTTGTAATGTGGCATGCAGCTAAAAGAAGATTCTACAGCTTGTTTGGAAAGATGAGGAGAAAAAAACTCTCAGGTATTCGGATAGAAAAATATGGCTAGTTCTCCAAATTCGAAGTAAGGTGGGGTTTTTTTACTACCAGACATTACCAAAATGACTTGAGCCTTTTCAGACAGGAAAGTTCTCAAAAAATTCCTAGTTTCCCAGTTTCCTAGTTCTCCCAGTTTTAGGCAGTTAAAAAAATAAAAGATAGCAGAAGACTATTAGGATTTTTTATTTTTACTTATTTATTTTTGTAGAAGTATGGTATCACTTACTTCTGCAAAATATTCCTTTAGGCACAGTAGTGGGTAAAAATTAAACCAATTTCAGGGGGAAAATATGTTCACCTTTCACCCTCTCCATCACCTTCATCTGCATGAGCCTGTGCCAGATTTTCACGAAAAATTTAATCCTCTATTTGCCAATTTTGCAACAGAGTTCCAAAATACTACTGGAAAATAATATGTTTGGATCATCTCAACAAATCACTCCCTTGGGAGTGTTTACTAGTAAAAACGGAAAGAACATTTAAGTGGTTTTTCTCCCCCTCTTGCTGCAAGTGCTACATTATTTGAAAACAATGCCAGACTTAGCATTGGATAGAGTACTCCATTGAGTAGGGACAAAATCATGGAAGAAGTAACAAAAAAAATCGGTCCCCGGATAAATTAAATCCTTGGCCTCTCTGCTCAAACAGTCAGCAAGGATCTTAGCTATAGCCAAATACAGTAGCAGTGATTTTCCCTGATGCAAACTCATCTTCTCTATGATCTGGATTGAGAGACAATCTAGAAGATTTTCAGTCAGCTACTAAATGAACATCTTGAAAGAAATCAATGACATGAAGAAAGTTAATAGAGAAAAAGATTACAGTATAGTTACTGCAAATAGAAGCATAAGTTTTGGAGAGAATGAGAACCTCATCAGCCTCTCCAGTGACTTGAAAAGCACCTGAATAGTGTGAGGTAGGCTAACAGTTGACACACAGAGCTTATAAATACATGTGAAAACTGTTAACGTGTGACTATTGATTTTATAGTGTACCAAGGTTAAAATGGGTGAGTTGTGAGGACAAAGCTTCGTGTTGTACTAGCATATAATACTTGCAGTGCAATGTTCCATTTCTTACGGATTCAACGTACAGACAAGAACTGGTCCCTGCACTTGGATCTGTTCATACCATTCCAGGAATGACTCGTACTTTGGGAAATGCCATTGTGACATTACTTTTACCCACATCCTTACTTTAGAGTGAACAACTGCACTTCAGGCTCACTCCCTCCTGAATATAGACAACACTTGTGCTGCTATTTGGAGGTCTCAGGAGGGACTAACAGTGAAAGAGCAGAGAAGATCCGTAGGTGTTTGATAATATTTATCAGAAAAAGGAGTTTTCAGCCAGTAAGGTCACTGCTTTGACAAATTGTGTAAGGAAGCCAGTGAAAGGTGGGGAGCCCACAAAATAGACTGCTCCCAGTTGAAGTATGTGAACAAAAGAGTGATAGAGACCATGATAAAATTTGATTGCGTGAGTAACAAGGCCAAACCACTACCACATGCCTGATGAAAAGGCAGGAAAGATGTTGTCCAAGCCAGGAATCCCAAGAGAGATGAGATCACACTAAGCGGGGGAGGAGGGTACATACAGGATGTTGTTTTGTAACTGTCTAGCGTTTTCCAGAGTAAAAGTGATTGTGGCTTGGCTGAGTTCTTTGCCTGCCTCCTGCTTATCCCTAAAGACTAGAAACAAGAGCTCCACCAGCAGGTAGGTTCTCTGGAAATGCGTCAAAACAGCATGGTGTTGGAAATGCTTGTCAAAGTCTCTGTAAGAGCCAACCGGTTCAAACAGATGAAGTTAACTGACAAAGAATTGCAATATCCCCTCAGATTCCTGGGGTATTGGTCTAGACGGCCCAATTCCCCAAAATGCAGAAATTAAAACTATTTGGTCGCATGGAATTTTAAAGGTCTTTGCCGTTGCAAATCTGCTTCCAAGCCAAGTTTTTTTTTCAAAGTTTTCATTCCCTTTCTCTCTGAACATACAGGCTAACTTTTTACCATCTATTTTAAGATTCATGAGCTCTTTTACATAATATCTCATGTGATCCATACTTTGCCAGAGTCCTTATTTGTGCTGAATTCCTTTCTTGCAAGGGCACAGATTTAGACAAGATTTTATCTATTTCTAATTTTTCTGGTAGTGAAAAATTTTCAGGCTGCTCTTAGAAGCCTTTTTCTTCCTCTTCTGCATGTCTCTTACACAGTCTACTCTCATTGAAATTCCATTATGTTAAACCCAGAGTATTTGTTGCATTTGCCAGTATTACCTTTCTTATCTTTCACGCTCTCTGCTGCGTAACCATCTCATTCCTCCTCCACATGTAATGTTTGATTTCATGGATGTACCTCCTCCTTGATCTGCTTTACTTTTCCTGGTTCTCTAGGTTTTAGTTTTTGCAGAGCCAGCTCCCTTAAAAGACTGAGTCTCTGTTTACATAGGTATTAATGACTAGCTCTAGTTATTGTGTGCTTATGGTCATGCAAATGTTGGTACAGATTATTCCTTCATTCTATATCTTTTGTTTATTTCTCCAAATATTATATTCCATCTTCCCAGCTTTTCTTTCATACTATTAAATTTCTAGATGGCACAATGCCATACTCTTTATTTCTCCCATTTCTTCCCACTAATAACTTAATTATAAGTCCAATTAAGTTCTGAAAACAAAGCACTTTCATTCTCTATCCATGGTTCTACTTTACAGTGTTATATATGCTTCTTCAGTTAGAATAATAAATCACAAAAGCCAGTCGCCGACTATCTGAAACAAATTGTACATCAGTTGTTTTGTGATCAAACACATTGCCTTAGTGGATATCAAGAAAAAAAGTCATCTGAAACTTCTCTATTCCCTTATTTTCTAAGTTCTTAGTACACATAAGTCTGACAACATAATGTATTAAGATCACTGTAGATTTTGTAATTAGAGCTTTTAAGTTTGCAAGCTTTTAATAAAGATTCCCTGCAAGATAAAGGACATCAACATTTGCCATCTGTATTTTCCATCTCCTGTAAAGCAAGAATGTGGTATGAGAAGTTATTTTTTTTTCTTAGAATACTATTTCTTGCTCTCTTTCTTCTGACTTCTATCCATTTCTGTTACTTTCATCTCTAAAGCTGCTCACCTGCCTGTGCCTGAATGGTTACATCTCTCTCTGGTATAGATACTACTTTTATAAGTTACACCATGAAAGGAAGGTATTGCCTTATTTTTGTTTATGCACTGGGCTAGAGCAATAAAGCATCTGCCTGGAAAAAGAGATGCAGTTTGGGGTAGAAACAACCTTACTCTTTTTTGTAGTTTACTACAGTGACAAGTATTATGCAAATTAGGTCAAATTACTAAACTCCTCCAGTTATAACAGCTCAAAGATGAATTGGTTGGGATAATAAGAGCTGTGAGTCACATAACCTAGTCTCAAAATGGCTTTTATGTCTAAAAGGATCTTCAATGTTTATGGGGAAGATCCATTCTTTAGGTTGCAAGGAAGGCCTCTGAGGTCCTCTATATGGCATACATACATCTCATTACAATCCCATTATCTATTGACCTAGGGCTCAGGCTAAGGACAAGAAGAAAACTGTGGGGTCTTGTGTCCAGCTCTAGTTGTTCCACATATTCATTTCATGGAAATGAAATGTCACTTGGCTGAGGCGTCAGGTTCACTGAGGGGACAGGAACATCAAGAAACACAAACTGTTTGTTGTCCAGCTGTCTTCCTCAGAATATGGAGAAATGGACCAAATGTTTGCTAGTAAGACAGATATGAAGGCAGTGATCAAAACATATAGAGTGCACAGACAACAGTCTATGTTGAAGAAAGGAGTATCTTACATACCAGTAGGGTCACACTTTGCATATAATCACCCAAAGAGATGGATGAAACAGCCCAAGGGTATCACGTACGTATTAACTAATCAATGGTTTTTTTTCTGCTTGTGTCTGGACATTTTGCATGCAACAAGAATCCAAAGTATACATTTGTCCAGTAGAAAATACATGTAAAAATCATCACAATTATCTACTGCTTTCCCACTCAGCTGAAGGGAACTTTATAGTGCCATTATAATCCTCTAGATTTATACCTGGGTATGTTTACCAAATAATACTTTCTGGGACAGTTAGAAGAGACAGCAAAGATGAAATATTTGATGAACATCAACACAGCAGTGTAGAAGAGAGAACAGGCTGCAAAGCTCATAATCATTCAGTGTAATAAGGCAAAGGCTTTCCAGACACTCAAATCAAAGAAGAATGCAAATCCCTTGGGCAGTTAAAAGATATATCCAGGCTGGGGGAGGGGTTGGGGCAGGGAAATGTGTTTTCAGTAACAGGAGTAAGCTTCCAAAACCATTATTAGCTGTAAGCTGTATTTTCAGATTTTTAGTTCTCACCGAGGTCACAGGGGAGAGCACAGCTGCTATTCATAGACTTTTTGGTCCCTTTTGCATTCTAGGGGAGAGAGAGAAAGAGAGAGAGAGAGAAGCACGGAGGAAGAGAAGGTATTGAGTACAAAGCAGATTCCTACCCATTGTTTGATTTTTCACAATAGACACATACAAACATTTATTTAGCTTTATTAATCATCATTTGAGTGATGCTTTATGCCTAATCAAGATAGAATCCAATTTTTTCAGTGTGGGGGACACTGCCAAGGCTCAAGAGCATGGGCTGAGTGGGGAAAGGGCAGGGTGCACTTAGACACACTGCATTGGAAGGTCACTCCACACAGGCCACCAAACAGGAGTGACGCTGCTGGAGTTAAACCTGAGCATCCTAGCTCAGCTATCTCTTTCCTACACCATAAGATAACCCTGGATTAATGCAATTAAGCTTTTGGCAGTAGAGAGGGCATTTGAAAAGCAGAAGGTATACCCATATGGACAATACAATTTCACTGTAACACAAGATTTAAAGATTTTTAGGAGATTAATTCAAAGATTAATGGTTTTATGCGGGCCTGTCCAACCCAATGTGGCCCAGCCCATGAGCATCAACTAGGCATGTGCTGTGAACCCCACATGGGCTAAAACCAGGTCATGGGTCACAGCGCAGTGCCAGTTCAAGTTATAGCAAATGAGTTTATAGAATTTAATACATTGGCTAAACATCATCCTGCAAACAGTGAAAAATATGCAGCTGTGCTTTCTGTTGTGATAAAGGAATTTGAGAACAGGTTTCAAGATTGCAAAAAAATCAACAACTTTTTTGTATACTTGTGACTCCATTTCCAGACAACATAAATACACAACCTGCAAATTTTCAAATGGAATGTAATGAGTTGCAGTCAAATTTTCAACTCAAAAATGTGATCATGTCTCTTTCCCAGAATTTATAAGCCATCTCTTAAAACAGAGAAATACCCTTCAAGTCACAGTCACGTGTTATTCATGTCATTGGTTTTGGCTGTACATACATTTGGGAGCAACTGTTGTTGGGGTGAAGTATAGGATGAGTAAAATTTTATCAAAAATATCTGACAAACATCTTGAGAGCTCAGTAAGAATGGCTGCTACTGCCACTGATTTTTAAGAGAGATGATTTTTCAATGAGGCATCAGATGAAAATGTCTTAATTAAAGGCATGATTTGGAAGTAGAATAAACAAGGAATCTGAAGATTTATGAGTGATGGATTCAGTAATATTCTATACCAGCTGCTGGGAAGGTCTACAAAAACAGTTTTCCACTGTTCCAACGCACAGAAAACCAGCAGATATCACTCAAAGAGAAATACAAGCAGTGCTGTACATTTACACAGCTCACAGACTACCCTGGTCTTCACACCATCTGCCTGGAGCTTCAGTGATAGCTACCAACAAGAGAAACAATACCATAGCAACACTTGTTTTCAGCATAAGCTTGCTGAAGACGTGATTTCTCCTGCTCTGGAAGAACTCCGTAGGAAGATGCAAAGCCAGTTATTCTACTTAAAAATCACATTATAACATAAAGCAGTAAATGTCATAACTGATAGCAAATGATTTCCACAGATGTGAACAGCATTGTGAGCAAAGACAGAAGCCCGCAGTTCTCAGTGACATTGTATGTTTACTAATTTATGTTTACCTCCTATGGACACTGACAGGTTTTCATCTACAGGACAGGTATTCTTTCATTCTACATGGCCTCTTTAAGTTACACCGCTGCTGTGCATTTCTCTGCTTTGCTTGATAACGAGTTTGCAAACAAAAACTCTTTTTGGTCTTTTTTTCAACACACTATGCATTTTTCTCTTTCATCTCTGGATGTCTCTAAAGAAATTGAATGAGCATGGCAAAGAAAATCAGTAGAGCATAATATGGCCATTAGTGTATCAACTGTAGTGTGCGGGTTTATGAACCTGTCACTCACAGATCAGACTAGACATGTTCCTCTCATCAAAGGCTTCAAAGTCAAGCCTGAATACTCAATTGATTTTCCCAAGATGGGATTCTCCTACTCTCAAAACAAACATGTCATTTATGTCTATGCTGGAGAACCCTCTCATATAATGCCACATCAAGTATAATTAGTTGCATTATTGAATCCAACTGCTCCAGCATCAAATTCTCTGCAAGTTCCAGTGTGGCTGACTTGCTGCCTTAATTTGCTCACAAAAGATATTAAGGCATCATTTCTGTATGTACTAGGACTGCTCTGAGTTCATTTACAGTTCCAGTGAACTGTAATCTAGTGCAGACAAATGGCTTAGAGCATTAAATGGAACGCTGCATTCCCAGGTTGTTTACTATACTGCTTTTGGTGAGTCAATTAACATTTTAAATAATCTTTCTTCTGAACTTAATATTTTTATATTAATTTTATATTTATATTAATCATCTTGTGAAGTTCAGTTAGTGCTTGTTAGTTTTCTGGCTTACATAACAAGTTATGTTGAAATGCAAATAACTATCACACCTATTATAGACCCTTTTGCATGATACAAAATCTCCATAATGGAAATTTTTTAGGTACTTCTGCTATTCTGTCAATAGAGCATAGACTCCTTGCAAACAGTTGAAGTGCCAGCATGATGAACCTTCCTGAACACAGATTCCATGTTTAAAAATGTGACAACAATTATTTATTTTAGTTCACTGGTAATTAAAGACACAGAAAAGCCTTTCATTAATTAGTATACAAATAAAATTTTCGCTAGTAAGGTTTGAAATTTGTTTTTCTCCAACACAGATGAATATCAGTAAACAGTTTGGATCCTGCTTTGTACTTCTGTGTTTGTAGTCCTCCACAAAGTTAGAATGAAGGATGAAGCCAGTGGGTTATTTCTCATTATAAGGTGAATGTATGTGTAAGATATTGAGTTTAGAGCAAAGGTAAGGAAGGAAATTTTCACATCAGTTACAACAGAAATGGGTATACTTTAATGTCTGTGAGTGTAGATCAATGTTTACTAACTTCTTGCTTCTTTGCTGGGCTAAGAGGGCAAGGAAACTCTGAGAACTCTGAGCATTGCAGATGTAGGTGTTTATTGGACCTAAGAATCAGAGTGAAACCATATTTTTGTTTTGATCTGTTCACTCGTAGTGTTGTGAGTTCCAAGGATTTCACCAAGAATATTCCACCACATGATTTTTCTTGAAAGCTCTGTTTATGAACAACCAACCACAGTTATCTACTTTTAGGCAGGAGTGTACAATATTTACCTGAAACAATCAACTTGCACTGACATCATAAAGCTGAGGCAGACAGGATCTCCCTCTATAGGCCCCCAAAGACATTTTCTTTTACCCTTTGATGACAAGGGGATCCTGGAGTCCTTAGAGTTAAAATGAAGCCACACGTTAGGTGGCCTGCATACCAAATGAAGTTTATGGTGGTTTAAGGATGCATATACATCATGTCTAGAATGCAAAAGGCAAAAGTGTGGTACATTTTATGACTTGCCTCACCATGATTTTGAAACCAACCTCTAGACATTTTAAGTTTGATTACTGAGTACCTAGAAGAACTGTATATGCTCTCAAAAAAATATTCTGGCTCTCAAGTTCATCACATCATGTCTCTTTCTGCCTAAATGAAGTCCAAGCACCTTCCTTCTCTTGAAGGCATTAAAGGAAAGCCTGCAAGAGACTGTACAAGAGACTTGTGAGAACAGAAAGTATTGCAAACTTTGGGCTTTTAAGCTGAAGAGGGATTTTATGATCTTGAATGAGCTGTAGCTATTGATGTTTACAGCTTGTGCTGTGTGAAGAAGCAAACTGGGTTAAACACAGAGGATTTTTCTTTATAGCATCAGTCTTACTATGGGTTGTAGTGCTGCCATGTGGCCAAGTGAATGTTCTTTTTACAAGTATGCACATACGCAAATAAATGCATGTGATGCTTCGGAAAAAATGAAAGCAGTGATTTTACCTCCTTATAAAAATGTCACTGAGCTCACAGGTGCATTCCAACCCCTTCTGAGAGTGTTTCTGCCACTCAGTACCTTCTCAGTGCCAACAACTATGTGTACTACCTACCTTAGTTGTAAAGTACTATATCAGAAAGGTCTACAGTCTCCTCCTTCTGTGATGATAAAAATGCACTGGAGCTAGACCATCTGGCATTATCAAGCAGAAAAACTGAAGAGACACACTGCCCTGAGGTATACTGGAATCCTTCTTTCCTGAAATGCCATGCTGAGGGCTGCACCAGAGACAGAGAACTGTAACACAGTGAAAGGCACACAGTCTGTTGCAACTTCATTATAAAATATTTTGTGACCAGTTCTTTTATTTTTGTGTTTATGAAATCTTCTCACCAATAGTCTTGAACATCACAGTGAATGGCAATGTTTAGAAAAAAAAATCAGTGTACTAGGAACCTTGAAAGGAATTTGGAACATACTGTTTACTGGATGTTAGCAGCTACTTGAAATTGAACTTTTTCTGTGTGTATACATTACCATCCTCCAATCCCACAGGAATTATACACAAATATCCAGCTCCAGTGATGGAAAACATGACAGGCTGCATTTGGCAAGGATTTTTCATCCAGAACTGACATCCCTGCCAGGAGGTTTCAAAGCTTATGTGGCATTGTTCATATGGCACCTACCCTTCTGCAAAACATCAGTGTGGCTTAAAAAATTTCCCGATTACATCACTCCTTTTCATTTTGTTACCATCAAAGAAAAGCTCCCTCATAGAGGGAAAAAGGTAGGACTGTTTGTCTCAGTCATATTAAATATGTGACACAGCCTCTAGTCCTAATTCCAACAGATTTAGTAGCAAACCTTGTTGCAGATTAAATGTGAGCAAGAATGGCCCAACACAGTGATTTTGGATTTCTTCTATTTCTGTATCTTCCACAGTTCTGCAGAAGAGGTAGGCCTCCCATATATCAAACATACGAGGAGCGAAACCTTGATTTCATTGGCTGTACCTCATGGATTCCTCATAGAAAACCGCTGTCTTAAATTGCTAAATCACAGAGCTTGGCCTGTGCAGCTTCTGTCTCTATGAAAGCAGCAAGCTGGTCCTCTGCCCATGATCTGGCTCAATATGCCTTTGCAGGTAATTTTTTGCAAAATTTATCACAAGATAAAGGAAAAAATGCTTTCTGTTCAAAATGAGATATTTACTTATACGGCAGTACTGTCAGAGTACTTCATTCTGTAAACATACATGCACTGTGCTTGCATTACAGTTTGCATGTAGTACTCATTTAAAAGAGATATTTTCAACAGTGGAGAACAGGAGAGCAAAGGAATAGCTTTTCTGACATGTTCAGGAATGTAAGAGCAGTGGTAGTAGGAGCACAACAGAAATGTTTACACAGAAAGAAACAAGTCTTACAAGGGGTGGTGCAAAGCAAGAGGCTTGCATCTGCATTCTAAACACCCTACAGCCCATGGGTGACCCATGCTGCAGCAGAGACCCCTCTAAGGAATTGCTGCCCACAGTGACCCACTACTGAAGGACAGCAGCATGCCAGCAGGCCAGCAGCCCATCCCATATAAGGGACACTCCCTGTCAGGCTGTGGCCCACAGGTGAACCAAACCTGAGCAGGGACACACCTGAGTGACTGCTGCCCACAGTTATCAGAAGTTAACTGGAAATAAAACACACACATTCTCATAACAGAGCAGTTTTGCTTATGATGGATGCTTAGATGCTCTTACCAATAGGATGTTCTTCTACAGACCAGCAACACCCTGATTTCTCCCTGTGGAAGTTTATTTGTACCAAGTAATACTGACCAGAACCTGCCATGCCTGTCTCCCTTCAGGTGCCCCAGCCAATGGTTTTCTTAACTACTGAAACACAAAACGTCATAAAAAGCTCATTGGTAGGTCAAGTCTAAAGCTACACAGGTACTGCAAAATACTCATTATTATGCAGGAATAGGAGTTATATTTGGTAGTAAAGAATTGCAGCCCAATATAAAAATAAATAAATAATTAAATAGGCATGGATATTATTAAACACAGAGTTAGGTGATTGTGTTACAGGTAAGGCTCTAGCATTTCATTTTTCTTTCAGTACAGCTAGTAGTAAAACATGCTTTTACATCAATAGAAGCTGAATGGAGCCATTAAGTGGAGCTGAACTGTTAGGCCATGTGGCCTCTCTCCATGTAGTTTTCTTCATGTTGCAGGTATTTGTTTCTGTTTTGTGTTTGTATTTACATTTTCTTGGCCCTTTTAGTGCCCGAAGGAGCCATTTATAAGTGCTCATAACACAGTAACCCACAAAATTACAGCCCTATAAATTATTCCCTCTGGCATTAAAAGCCTGGGAAAATACAAACACAGACAGACTTAGAACTTTTATTTAACAAAATTCAGGCCATATTGGTGATAGGGGGAAAAAAAAAAAGCCATAATTTCCAAAGCTGGGATACTACTTTGAAATATAGTTAATTTTTACCTACTTTTCTTATAAAGAGACATCATTTGGGGAAGAGATTCACCAATACAATAGACAGCAAGGCCTTCACTATTATTTTATTTGTCCAAACTATTATTTTACTAAACTGGAAAAATGAGGTTTTTTTGCAAAAAAAAAAAAAAACGGTGAATATTACTAAATGACACTATACTTAGTTCACTACATCATTTACAAAGCAAAACACTCAAAAACCAGAAAATTAATAACGGACATGTGAAACTTACACTTGCCACACAAATAAAAGGACAAAACACTGACATCTTTTTCAGTGCTTAGCTAGAGTATCACTCTCATTCATGTACTTTTTTTTCAGAGCTTCTCTGAGACAAGGACTTCCTATTTTTAATCAATGGAAAACCAAGGCGTGAAGTAACAGATTGGGAAATAATTTTGCAGATCCAATGGAGGCACAGGATGACTCTAGATTTTATGCCTAAGTCTCTGCATGACATCAGTCTGTATTTTCAGCCCGTAAGAGCGCAAGCAAGAGTTCTTAAGTTCTACATGCAGGTTTCTGGAAGCAGAATACATGTAGCTCACCATAAGTAAACCACTATTACACAACAGTTCAGAAAAGTCATAGGCCCTATCCACATTCTTGCCACATAATCTTGGAATTCTCACAATCAGTTTACACAACATCAACTATATTTTGATGCTGTAGTAAAAACAAAGGTAATATTGACCCAAAGCATTCTGCCACTCCAATGAGCGTAGGAAAAACTTTGTCGCCAAACTCAGACATGTGGCTAGACACTCCCTACTCATAATGAGAAACAAGAAGCCACAAGGAAAACTGAGAGCAAGGCAGGAAAGCTATGACAAATTGGCTGACAGACTGCCAGTTGTTTTGACTGTAACTTCTCAAAAGTTTCCTAACGTGTTCTACCCTACATAGCTTGTGAGATTTGGAAAGATCCCCCAAAAAGGTGGTATGGCCCTAAAAAGACTCCATTTTAAGCTCTAGGCAAATTATTTTAATTTCCTCACAAGAAGATTTGGACTAGAGATGTAATTGCAGAACAGTTCAAACTAATGTTTGCAAGAAGACAAATGTTTCCATGTTAATCCTAGAAACAATAACAACAAGAGAATGCCTTTGTCAGTTGTTTCCAAATGTTTTTTTGACCTCTTAGTCGTAGTGATTATGAATTTCAGATGGGTGTATTGGATGCCAAATATATTAACTCAAATAATCAGTGCACTGGGGACCCACCTCTCTGGGATACAGAATTCATCGGTAGAATGTACTACAGGACCTGATTTTGGCATGCATTGGTATGAAATCAAGCCCATGGGAAAGAATCTTAGAATTCGCCTTAGGTACATTTATGGACTACATCCTAGTTATATATTATTTTTCTGGATGCAGTTCTGCTGTCATATGATTTCAGGAAGCTTTTCTCTTTTCTCTGAAATAGATGAAAAATAGGTGAGAAACCACATTTTTCACTACAGTGAGCTACTGAAGATGTTTTACATCTGCTGGAGAGGTATATAAAACTGTTTGTCCACCTGCATTTACAGGAACTCTCTGCTGGGTAATATGACAAGTTTAAGTGTCCATTAAGAGCTCCAACTTACATCTGTGGTGAAAGAAGGCCCAGAAGAATAAGGAAAAGATATATCATGATTTCTCAGAAAGGAGTCTTTGGGCTGATCAGGGAGAGAACAGGCTGCTGAAGACCAGCTGTCCACTGAACACACTTCTCTGCTAAAGCATTGTGCTCTTTTATCTGAGGTATCATTTAGTGTTTTTTCCAGCAAGTACTGAAAAATTGTTCCTGCCAGAAGAAAATTTTCCTAAATACAGAGAGCCCTCAATTAAATCCTTCTAGTTGTTTTAGTTATATTCACAGAGCCCAAAGCCAACAGGCCACATGCAGAGCAACCTACGCAGCCCCTTCCCCATTCACCCATGTAACAGAGTAGTAACAACTGGGACAAGCTCTCCTCCTTCATCCCCTCAGAGAAAGTGTGTGTTGGTTTTGGCTGCAGACAGGAGCTACATAGATAATTTTAACAGTGCCTAGGTCCTTTATCTTACTAATATAGCGATAGATACTTAGCACAAACTTGGACTAAATGAAGGCAAAACAGATCATTTCAAAACAGTGATGCTTATGAGGGCAATACTGTTCCATTTATAAGGAGTGAGATAATCACCCTACCCATCCTGGAAGGTAGGACCAAAAGACCAGACTGTCTTTAAAATCTTTTTCTGAGTCCAAAGCAAAATTCTTTCCAGGTCATATTTTTTTTAACAGCAGGAGAAATTCACTATTTTAAAACTCAAGTATTTGCATTCACTGAAGTGAAATGTTATGGACATCATAAATTTTACAACTTTACTACATAAAAATTTATTTTCATACTGAGTGCAGACTGTGCCCAAGTGTCAAGTATAAATTTTAATGAATATTTTTAGAGAATCAGTTGTTTCAGCAGATACAGCGTATCAGCATTTGAGAGTTGTGAGTTAATTTTTATTTGCAAGTATGTGTTCAGTAAAATTCACAGAAATGAGATGTGATTTACTGCAGATTGTAGACTGACAGTTTTAAACACCGCTTTCATCACATAGGTTCCATAAAGAAATAAGTCAACAGTTGTTTGAAATTTCAAAACAGAAGATTATTAATTTTAAACTTTTACAGAAAAGTTAAACGATGCATAGGGCAAGTAATATATTTAAATTAAAATACTGACTTCAAAATTTCTCAGAACAGACTTCCATTGATTGTCTTTGAAATGAAATTATCAGTCAAGTACAACAACCTATTTGGTGTTACGCAAGACCATCCAGAATATTTAATTCTAGCCTTCCAGATTATAACATGTATAGTATTTCTCACTGACTACTTCTATGTTCTTTGGCTTTTAATAGAAATCCTAAAAGCTATGTAAGTGTAATTTCCATGGATTATGGGGAGAGTTTGTGGGTTCACTACAACAGATATGAATTAAATCTGGCACCTGGATGTGGTCCTAGGCAACCAGCTTAGGCATCCCTACTCAAGTAAGGGGTTGGACCGTATTTTCTCCAGAGATCTCTTCCAACCTCAACCATTCAATGATTCTGTGATTTAGTTTCTATAAAATAAAAACTTGAAAACAATTCACTCTCTGAGGAGACTTCAGTCAAAATACTGGATATTCTCGTGCTACTCGGATTCCTACAGGGAACTAGATCACCAAAGCAGAAGGCAACAAAATAGCAGTGCTTTGCTGAAAGAATGCATGCAAAAATAGTTGATTTATCTCCAGAAAGTGAGCTTCATTTAGGTTTTATAACAGCAGAGAGAAAATTTTAAACTTCTAACTTGAGCTTTTTTGATTTTTAGCAGGATTTTCATTGGCAGCATGAGCATGAGCTTCAGTTCTACGTCCAGCCAAAACTTGTATGGCTCATCATTCTAGGATACGTAAGGCAATCTACAGCAAACAGTGCACATGAGCGAACTGTGAGAATTGTGTTTGCCTACCTATGCTGTCAGTTCTTCAGACACTTGCACAATAATGCTTGGCCTTTCATTCCTGTCCTTTGTAGAAAAACTAACTTTGGCCTTCCAGCTTTTGGCAGTCATAAATTAAATGGTATTCAAAAGAGATTCATTGAATACTCTTAATACTAATGTGGGCTCTTTGATAGTCTGCTGGAGCCCTGTGTCAGCTGGCTACAGGAAAGAGGTAAGTATACATACTGCACGTGCTAGCTCTCTAGACCAGTACCAAGGCTTTAGAGAAAATTACTCTTGAAGACTGTTCTTAGAAAATGGTCTGTTTTAATTTAAAATGTATTACATATGACCATACTAATTTAAACAACTGGTTCCCGTGTCCACATATAAATCTAAGATGATACTGTCTTTAATTCATAGCTGTAGTTCTACTAAGAGAGACAATAACTTTGTACAGAAACCTGAAACCAGTTATTGCCTAAATTTAATAAATATATAATTTAATTTGCCATTGAAAAGTTGTCAGTGCAGAATACTAGCAATACAAAAAGAGTCCCAATCTCTTCAGAACTCTTTTTTTAATATATTTTTACATGTTGCATATATCTACATATATCTACTTTCTTTCTCTTTTCCTCTCAATTTTCCTTACCATTCTCTTTCTATTGTCTGTCCCATTCCTTCTCTGTTCTTCTCAGCTTAAGTAACCAGAGATCATGCTAAGTTGGAAAGGATCAAGTCCAGCTCCTGACTCTATGCAGAGCAAGATAAGAGTTAAGTCATGTATTGAAAACCACTTTCCAGATGCTTCTTGAATGCTGATAGATTTTGCGATGTATCTCAAGGCCTCTGGGAAGCTTGTTCTGGTGTTCGGCCCCATTGCAGTGTAGGGATTTTCTTAACATCCAGTCTGAACTTCTCTTAGAATAATAGAGTCATAGATCTGCTCAGTTGGAAAAGACCTTAAAGATCATCAAGTCCATCCACAACCTAACCATACTACGTAACTCTAACAACCCTTCTCTAAATCATGTCCCTGAGCACCACATCCAAACAGATTTTAAACACATTCTGTGATGGTGACTCAGCCACCTCCCTGGGGAGCCTATTCCAGTGCTTAACAGCTCTTTCTTTAAAGAAGCTTTTCCTGATATCCAATCTAAATCTCCCTTAGCTCAACTTGTAGCTATTTCCCCTCATCATGGCACCTATCAAACAATGAAAAGAGACCAGCCCCTCTCTCACTGCAGTCACCTTTCAGGCATTTGAAGATATTTGAATATTGAATATATTCAGGCATTTGAAGGTATTTGAAGAGAGCAGTAAGGTGTAGGAGTTGCCCCAGTACCGAGCCGGGGGGCACCACTCATGACCGGCCACCAACTGGATTTAACTCCACTGACCATAATTCTTTGGGCTTGGCCATCCAGCCAGTGTTTAACCCACCAGAGCATATGCCCATTCAAACCATGGTCTGCCAGCATGGTCACCAGCATTACCACTGGTCACCAGCATCTCCTCTCCCCTCGTATACATACCTACAGTATTACACCACTCCAAGCGCAGAATCTGATATTTGTTCTTGTTACATTTCTTATGACTTGTGAGCGCCCAGAGCTCAATCTATCAAGTTCTCTCTGTAGGGCCTCTCTAACCCCAGTGCAACTAACAGCTCCTCTTAGTGTGGTATCATCCACAGACTTACTTATTTGCACTCAATGCCCATGTACTCGTCATTGATTTAAAAACAAAAACAAACAACAACAACAACAAAAATGCCCTAAAATTGTGCCCTGGAGAACACCACTGGCTACATACCTGATGTTACCACATTTACCACAATTTGAATCCAATTCTTCAGTCAGTTTTTTAGCCACTGCATTATATTCACATTTACCTGTATTTTCGGCATTTTGTCCAGAATGGTACTGTGAGAGAAACCATCAAAAGTTTTGCCAAAGTAAAAAAAAAAAAAACTCATGTCCACTGCCTTCACTCAATAGACAGGTAAATTGTATGACAACGTTATTTATTTAGTTAGGCTATTTCATTTAGTAAGTTATTTAGTTAATAAGTTATGACTTCCTTCATGAAACAGTATTGGATTTGAGCAATGACTTCATTGTCTTTCAAGTGTTTTTCAATTACTTCCAGAATAATCTTCTCCATAATTTTAGCATGCACCAAATTGAGGAAAAAAAGTCCCATAATTACTAGGGTCATCTTTCTTTTCCTTCCTGAAAGTTAGATTTTACATTTCTAGCTTATAGTCAACTGAGATATCTCCATATTAAAACAAAAAACACACACACACACAAAAACTGTTGATACATTAATGAGAGATATCTTGCAATAACACTGGGATGAACTCCATCAGCTTATGTGCATTCAGCTGCAGTAGTAAATTCCACAAGTCCAGTGTCAAATGTCAGCTTATCACTCACTCCATTACAGTCCTTTAGTCCAGGAATCTGATGGCTCCAGGGTCTGTCAGTACTACTAAAGATAGAGACGAAAAGGACATTAATATCTCTGATTTATCTTCATCCCTATTTGTGAGGTGACAAATCTCAGCACTCTCCTCTTGCTGTTAACTTACTTTAAACAGATTTTTTTGTTATCTAAATGGTCTAGTGATCATAGGACAAAGGGGAATGACTTTAAACTAAAAGATGGAAAATTTAGATTAGATCTCAGAAACAAATTCTTTATTCAGAGACTAGTGAGGCACCGGAACAGGTTGCCCAAAGAAGTAGTGGATTTCCACATCCACAGCGTTGTTCAAGGCCATGTTGGGTGGGATCCTGGGCAGCCCTGTCCGTAGCAGTGGGGTCTGTTCCAACACGTGACCAATATTATTTACCTGGACTTGAGCAAGGCCTTTGACATGGTCCCCCACCACATCCTTATCTCCAAATTGGAGGGATGTGGATTTGATGGGTGGACCACTCAATGGATAAGAAATTGGTTGTGAGGCTGCAAACAGAGGGTGGTCATCAATGGCTCCATGTCCACGTGGGGACCGGTAACGAGCGGCGTCCCCCAGGGGTCTGTCTTGGGACCGGTGCTCTTTAACATCTTCATCAATGACATCGATGTAGGAATCGAGTGCACCCTCAGCAAGTTTGTGGTGACACCAAGCTGAGTGGTGGGGTTGACACAGTGGAAGGAAGGGATGCCATTCAGAGGGACCTCAACAGGCTGGAAAGGTGGGCCTGGGTGAACCTGATGAGGTTCAACACAGCCGAGTGCAGAGTTTTGCACTTGGGCTGGAGGAATCCCAGGCATCCATACAGACTGGAAGGAGCAGTCCTTGAGAGCAGCCCTGTGGAGAAGGACCTGGGGGTCCTGATGGATGAAAAGCTTAACATGAGCCAGCAGTGTGCTCTTGCGGCTCGGAAAGCAAATGGTGTCCTGGGTTCCATCAGAAGAGGGGTGACCAGCAGGGACAGGGAGGTGATTGTCACCCTCTACTCTGCCCTCTTGAGGCCTCATCTGCAGTATTGTGTCCAGGTCTGGAGCCCCCAGTATATGAAAGACAGGAAGCTGTTGGAGAGGGTCCAGAGAAGGGCCATGAAGATGATCAGGGGACTGGAGCACCTCCCCTACGAAGACAGGCTGAGGGAGCTGGGCTTGTTCAGCCTGAAGAAAAGAAGGCTGCAGGGTGACCTCATTGCAGCCTTTCAGTACCTAAAGGGAGCCTACAAACAGGAGGGGAATCAACTTTTTGAAAGGGTTGATTACAGCAGGACAAGGGGAAATGGTTTTAAGTTGAGGGAGGGAAGATTTAGGCTGGATGTCAGGGGGAAGTTCTTTACAGAGAGAGTGGAGAGGTGCTGGAACAGGCTGCAGAGAGGTTGTGATGTTTCATCCCTGGAGGTGTTCAAGGCCAGATTGGATGGGGCCCTTGGGCAGCCCGGTCTAGTATTAAATGTGGAGGTTGGTGGCCCTGCCTGTGGCAGAGAGGTTGGAGATTCATGATCCTTGAGATTCCTTCCAACCCTGGCCATTCTGTGATTCTGTGATTCTATAATTCTTCCATAGTACAAGCCATCTGCAAGCACTGTGCAGTCCAGCACCATAATCACATTCAGTACTGCCCTTTCGCCTTGTCTATCTCTCCTGCCTATCTCTCCTGAAGGCCTTTTAACTGTCCATCACAACACAGCAGTCACGAGGCTCTTCTTGCCAAGTCTCAGTTATGTCAATGAATCTATGGCTCTGATACTGAGCCATAGCATCTCATTTCCCTTGTTTTCTCCTCATTCTGCATTTTTCATTCTCTACAACTGGAAAGACAGAAGATAATACTACCTGATTCCTTTACCCATCCCCCAAGGACATGAAATCTCTTCTGATCACCCTACAACTGCTCATCACTATTTCATCACTTATCACATGGAAAATCAAGAGCAGATAATAATCTGGGATCCATACAAGGCTAGGAATTTTCCTGGTACTTAACCCAAGTGCCAAGGGATCTGTAAAGTTCTCTAGAATGCAGGTCTGGTTAGCAGACCAGACCTTCTTTCTCCTCTCAGAAAGGAGTTACTTACAGCAATAACCTGCATTTTTTTCTTCATTGAAGTGGTTATGATACTAATACTTAGCTAACCTGACTGTGGTGACTCCTTTTGCATAAATGGATTATCATCTACCTCATCATGTAGAACCTCATAGTTGTTGTGTGAGAGCTAAGTGTGCAAGGAGAAGTTGCTTCTTCTGCTGTCCTGAGCCTACTATTTCCATTCATTTCTATCCTGGTGGAGAGGGAGAACAGACTTCCCATATCATCTACTATGGCTCGCTGACATTTCTGTTCCAGTGCAAGCCGAGTATGGTTTCACAGTCAATCAGTCTCCTTCTTGGACATCTGATGCTCATGAACTTTTCCAATTCTTCCTGAGGTCAGCCTCCAAATCAGCATTTCTTTGCCTGGCCACATGTCCTTCCTACTGCGCCTCAGTCACCACCAGTGACCAGGGTGGCCTGCATGTTCCCTTGAGAGTTCTGTCAGGTCCCAGCAGATGATAATGCAGCAGGGGATAGAGAGGACACAGTCTTCCTTTGAGTGGTCACCACTGTCTGAGCTCACTGGGGAGGCTCATGACTAAAATCAGAGGTACAAGGGTGTAGCACCCATCAGGTGTCCCCAGTATCTCACATGCCCCATGCTCTCCTCAGATGGCCTGAGATGCAGCTGGTGCTAACTTCTGTCAGCTGGAACCTGCATTGGCACAGCTAGAACTGCCAGACACCCGCCCATCTCTCCCACACCACTGGGGTGCTGAGGCCCAAAAGCCCCTTCAGACCCCTCTCAGCACCTCATCAGCCCAGAGCTGCTCTCCACACACAGAGCCCCTGCAAGGGCCAAGCTGGCTTTTGGGCTGCATTCCTGCCAGTAAGAGCATAAACAGTCTCCTGGTTGTACTTCAAGGGAACAAGGTCAACTGTGCTCAAAATAGACAACATGCAGAACATGAATGAGCTCACTGCCAGAGATGTTAGTTTAGTATCTGTAAGCTGAAGACTGTAGTACCAACCTCTTGCCATTGTACCACATCCAGTCCCCATACAAGCTTAATCTTTTACTTTAGTAGCAAGATGCCTCTTGCTAATTATTGCATTTCCATGGAAACCCATTTTATTATACACTTTTGAACTGCCCTTGAAAAGAATAATGCCATAAGGACCTGCAGTGAATCCTAGTAGTGCTTTCTCTGCAGAAATCACATCCAAACCTCCTACGTCGATACTTCAGACTTCAGCAATAGTCATCATCTGTGATGATAACAAAGTATTCAGGGCACTTAGCAAACTGCACAATGTTCCACAAGAGAAGACAGAGCTCCTGGCCCCCTTACCCTAGCCAGTCTGCTTTGTATCTACCTGACATCCTTTATTTGCATGCACTCTCCTTTATGCACTGTTTAAATATACAATAAGGTTGCTGCTTTTGCAGAAATATAAATATACAACAGGAGAGTAGGTAATCTCAGCTTCAGCTCTTTATTCATTTGCACACACTGGATTACTTTAGGATTTCAGATCAGCAGCTGAGGGGGCGTTTTAAAAATAACCTTTAGTCTTTCATTTATGATGATTCATAAAAGAAAGTAATATCTTTCTTAGGGCTTCATTTTAACAGTCCCTTGAGATTTTAACCAAACACTTATATGAATCAATGTGTAAAGTTTTACTCAGGGGTGCTATTGTATTGTTCCAGCTAAATTTTGAGGGGTTCTTGGCTTTCTTCCACTGTCAGGAAGAGTTGTTTCCAAAATCGCCATATATTAGAGCAGTGTCTTCAGAAAATACAAATACAGGCAAAGAGGTGAACACCTCTTTGTCTTTTTAAAGGTCTTCCATGGAGTAAGTGAAAGGTAACCCAGCCTCTGTCATCATGCCTGGTCTGCAACTTCCTGCAAGCAGCCTTATTGATCTGCATGTCATGGCTCCCCGGAGAGCTGATGGTGTGCATGGGAACCCTCCTGTTATGTAACACACCATGACACCAGAATCGTGGACAGCAATGAATCGCTGCGGTGTTATGCAATGTGCACTACTGTCCTTGAATCGGGGCTCCCTTATGATGGTCAGCGCTTCCCAGCATTTGGTTTTAGTGCCTGCTGTACTATCAGTCTGCTGGTAACTAAATATTTTAGAACAGTTTATACTGACTCCAAGGACAGCTGTTGAGGAGAAAATTCCGTATTTCAAGCCAAATATGGAGTTCATGGCTTAGCTCAGGCGTTGGACAGAACCCAAGAATTTGTTAGGTTTTTTCCCCTTTGCTCTGAATTGTCCAACATCCCCCCTGCCTCCTCCTCCACGCAAAAAAGCCCTCAACAATAAAAAAAAATTAAAGCACATCCAGAGCACTTACTATATGCTGACATGCTCTTAAAGGGGCAGTGTCTAAATAACTTCGGTGTGCATTCTGGGTTTAATAAAGCTTTTTAAACAAAACGTAAATTTAACACAAATTTTAAGACGTTTTTAAACTGTCTTGGTGAAAAGAGCAGTTCATATGTTAAGAGGCCCCTAATGCTGTTGCGCTTCTAAGAAATGTCTCACTCTATAAAAGCTAATGATTGAAATCAAACAGATTTTTACCAATTCTGACACACCGGCCTGCTCTTATTGCCTGAGCAGATTTCACTTTTAACATTTTACATTAATCACTCAGTGCACAGGTATTAGTTTTTATTACAGCACATACAGCCCAGTAATCAATATCCCTTTAAAGCAAAATACGTGTTTCGTCCTAACACTTAAGTTACAATTGGTAATGAAAACAATAGTATATCTTCCATTTCTACTAGCCAAAAGTCTATCTGCTTTTCCTATCGCCACCCACAACAAATGCTTCAAGAGTATTTCAAAATAGGAAACATTAACTAAATTCTTCTGTAAAATAAAAAGCTGAAATATGTTCATAAAGTGACACTTTGGTACAAGAATGTTTTGATTTGATTTTACAAATCCCATTTTATACATTTAGTTTCTACGAGGTTGTATCTTGCTTTAAAGCATAGGACAACATTTAAAAAATTGTTACAAATTCTACATGGTGTTCAGAAAACGCAGTTCATCAGAATAACAATATGCTCTTCCTACCTAACACCTAACAAGTGTTCTGCAAATTACATCTCACCTGTCACAAATACAATGTCAAAAAAAAAAAAAAAAATGCCACCAGACTCTCGTAAATGATACATCATTCCCAGTAGGAGAGGAAATGCTTTGCAACAAAAGATTTTTGAAAACAGATTTTTAAATTAAAAGGTATTGTCAATAGTAAAAACCAATCTGTAGCTGATAGCCTCCAAGGCAAGGGCGATTCAAAGCAAGTAATGCTTAATCCCCGTGATATGTAAAGTATTTTAAAGATTTGCAATTGGGAGTATCTGTGCAGTTATGAATTTCAGTAATGCTGTTTTGTTTTATTAGGAATTCTTGGTGGAGACAATGCACCTGTGTGATGTTAGTCCAAAAATAACAGCTTGTGACCACTTGCTGGGGGCCAGGGCATATCTTTCTGAGAGGATGGGTTACAGAGGGCCTGAGGTGCTTTCCTTGGTCATCTGCTGGCATCTCAGAATCTGCCTTTAGCACCTACTGCAGACAAACAAATTGGCAGGAAATGAACATTGGGCCTTTAGATGACCAGCAGAGGTAAACAAACTCCCTGCCTGGAGCTCTGCACAGCAGAGTATTAAAAAAAGAGGGGTTGCAGTCCTATAGAGTCCTAGTGCAAAACACAAAGGTCACAGTATGTGGAAGCCCTCTCCACTGCTGCACTACACCTGAGTTATTTGGACAAATGGCTAAGGGTTAGATCTCCAAGGATTTTTATGTCACTGAATCCAGCCTACCTCTGAATGGATTTATGCTTACAGGCACGTGCACGGCCAGAAAATATTCAAAACCTGGACTCATTCCAGATTGGCATATCTCCATTCAAGTCTCACAGTTAGCATTATAGATGCTTTGTGGTGTCAAATCAGTTTGGGAAATCTCCAGATGCAGTCAACAGAAAGAATAAATGCCATTACAGCACCATACTTACAAAAGGAGAAAATACAGTTCCTTCCTCTCAGCTCTGAGCATCCATCCCTTTTCTATAAGTTTATGCCAGTTAACAGTTTAAGAATAATTAAAAGCAAAACAAAAGCATAAGAAGCTATGGAGGGCCTGTATGTATAATCTGAGAAGAAAGGCTCAGATTTTTATATCAAAAAAGCAGTCTCTCATGAGATTAGACACAGTGTTTTGGAGCAGTCAAGTGATCTACTTTGGATGGAGTTGGACTGCTTTGGAATTTGGTTCTCTGTTACTAGCTCTACATCTCTAAATGACGGACAGCAGAAGAAAGACTCTAGACCAGATGTTGTGAAATACTAAGCAGTGCTTTTGGCCATTATAGCAGAGGATGATCCATAACCTTGAGCACACTCCTACCTCCATGTTTTTCTGGTAACCCCCAGATATCCCGCCAAGCTATAAGAATTACTGAAGAGGTATTATAAATCCCATTCAGGAGCTGAAGGATGTAGCATTTTTGTCTGACTGATTGATTTTTTGCTCTGTTTTGGTTTTTCCATTGCAGAGGGTTTAAAGAAGATTATATTCAATGAATGCAGTGGTGGGTAGTAAGAGAATTCTTGGCACAAGTGAAACTTGCTTTTAGTGCAGTATGCTTCTAAACACTGTTATATGGGTACTCAAAAGATTTTAAGACATTTCATTTCATGGACCTGATGGTCCCACAATCACATCAAGCCTGATCTCCTAGTTCCTGTTCTCATCTCCTCTTCTAATACCAATGCAATAAAACTTTTCCTCTGACAAGACTTGCTCCGCTCCTGTTTAGTCAAGTACTTTTCATAATGTCTGTGGGTTATCACCTAATAGTGCTTTGGCTTGCATAAGCACAGGACCATGATAAAAAGGTCACAGCTTGCATATGAGGGAAAAGAAAAACATGTAAGTGTTACTGCAGTTTTTCTAAAGTGAAGTTCTGGAAAAATTCATGTAAACTGTGCAGAGCTGTAATGTGAAAGGGGACATTTGTTTCTTCAGAAGGAATTATTATGGTGCAAGAACTGTCTTGGCAGATAAACAGAACATATTTGCCCAGTGTGTAAATAACTTTTTCTTCTATAAAACTTCAAGTGAATAAGTAACTTTTTGAAAGGCAAAAAAATCCATCTCTTTACCTTCTCTACTGATACACATACCTGTTCCTTTAAAAAAAAAAAAAAAAAAAAAAAAAAGGACATGGGAGAAAAAGGGAGAAAAAGCAGCTTTTTAATCCTACCTTTTGACCTTAGTGGTTTTGTTTGGTTTACTGATCAGCACAAGTTTCAAATGTCAAACCAAACACTATTGCTCATGAAAAGAAATCTGTTGGCAAAGGTGACTCCCCTATTGAGGTCACATTCTAGAGTTCGAAGTATGGGAAAATTGATAGTTTTTCCCCATTTTCCTAAGAGATTAGTCATATAAATATTTTCTAATTGCAGAAAACACTACACATGACTTTGTCCATTGAAATGTATTCGTTTGAGTGTCTATTGCGCAGTTTCTCTAGATGGAATGCTTTCCTTTCCCAAATTGCGTGCAAATGGGTCCATCCTTATTGGCTGACCTAGGGAGGAATGAAACCTTTCCAAACCATTGCAGCTGACAGAAATTCCTCTTCAGCTCAATACATGGGGGTTTGTGCTCTTGGAGGTGCTGCATGAAAATCTAGCATTATGTACAGTTCAGCCATGAACTTTTCATCCTTACGCAGTAGCATGCTAACCATGTTAACACTGAACATTAATGCCAAGCTGAAGCTCTTAGTTGGACCAGCTCTGTTGAGACCAGAGTCACTGTTTTCTGCTGGAAAGGGATCTTTAAGACAAACTGCACACAGTGACTGCGCGATTCTCTTATACAGTAAGCTATGGCTGTGTCACCAGCCTTAATCATTGCAAGACTTAGAGAGAGGTTGCTCTGCTCTAGGTACAGATTTTTTTCCAGATTAATGGGGAGCGTATCCACAGAACCCAGAGCTTTAGCATAGAACATAAGTGTGCCCACTGTTATACCACAAGTCACCCTGCATTTTGACACAACTCAGAAAAAAAGTCACATCTTTTCACTTATATTCTTTAGACTATCCACACTATTTCACCTAGATTTTTTTCTCTCTATTTACTTTTTAAGTTGTCAGTTGCAAAACTTCATTATTTTCTGTACAAGAAAGGAAAAAAGATTTAAATCTTATACTTTAAATCTTATCAGGATTTAAAATATACAGACCCATGTTTTCAAAGGATTGAACAAAACAAAACGACTTATTTCTCATCAAAATTCATTTTAAATGGATTTTAACATCCAGCAGGTTGGAACTACTTAGTGTTTTTTCATGATTCCCAAGCAGGTCTATCATATACTTTAAAAGAATTAATGAATATATCACCCTGCAGAACACTAATGCATGCATTATTCATTCTGCTTCAGCTTGTTTGAAATGTTTGCTTGAAGAGGAACTCTAGTAGGTACTGTTTCATTTCATCACTTACAGTGCCTGCAACCAGACTGCAGTAAAATTTACAACACTGGGCTCTTGTATGATTAATATACTACTGCCCTAAGAATCTGCTGTACGTTCAGTACCATTACACACATGGGTCTCTGTTGGATACCACTCTTCATGACTTCACATATCATGAATTTAAAGCTAGTAAATGTTTCCTTAAAGCATGTTTTTAATAGCAAATATCAGACATAGGAGGCATTCTATGAGACAGTAGAAAAGCTCCTTTAGAAGAAATGGATAGAACTCTACCTAAGAAAGCAGGCAAAAATTAATCTGGTCATGTCAGCTCATCTGCAGTTTAGACCTAGGTGCCTCAAGCATAAAAAGACCCAGAGGACTTCTTTGCCTCAGTCTCTATCAGCAAGACTGGCCTTCAGGAATCCCATGTTCCAGAGGCCAGGCTGAGAGGCTGGAGCAAGGAAGATGTATCAGGTCAGGGAATACTTGAGGAAACTGAACATTCTTAAGTCCATGGGCCTGACAGGATGCACCCATGACCGCTGAGGAATCTGGCAGACATGATTGCAAAACCACTATCTTTTCTCAATCATGACAAGAGGGAGAAGTGTCCCAAGTCTGGAGGAAAGGAAATGACACACCTTTCTTCAAGAAGGATAAGAAGGAGAAGCCTGGGAGCTACTGGACAATCAGGCTCCAATCAACAGCTAGTCGTGAAAACTGTTTCCAGGCAAATAAAGGGAAAACAGTCATCAGGACTCATCATCATGAGTTCACCAGGGGAAAACCATGCCTCATCAACACAATAGACTTCTATAGTGAAATAATCCACCTGATGGATGAACAGGGAATAGTGGACATTGTCTTCCTAACTTCAGTAAGGTTTTGACACTTCTTCCCATAAGATCCTCACAGGGAAGCTACTGAAGCATGGGTTAGATGAGTGGATAGGTGGACTGAAAACTAGGTGAACAACTGGGCCCAGAGAATAGTGGTCAATAATGAAAAGTCTAGTTGGAGGCCAGTACCACAGAGTACCGCAAGGGTCAGATTATTACAGTGCTATTTTACATATTCATTAATGATCTGGATGATGGGGCTGAGTACACTCTCAGTAAATTCATGGATGACACACAATGAGGGGAGTGGTTGACTCAGAAAAGGGCCATACTGCCATCCAGAGGAATGTGGATGTGGCCTGCTTTAGCAGAGTGGTTGGGTTGGGTGACCTCCCAACATCCATTTCAACTTCACCTGTCCTGTGACTCTGTCACTCCAAATAGAGAAGGCAAATAAGAAACCAGCATGTGAAGCCATTATACATGCCGCTGCCTAGCACTTCTCAAATATAAAATAAAATGTATATCAAATACTAGTAGAGTCATAATGGAAAGTGATGAATTGTGAATATGGCTTCCTCTGAAAAATGGGATGGAGGTCTAGCATATGCACACTTATCTTCATTCACAGACACAGGGAAAAGAACAGTCACCTTCTTTCTACAGATTCCGTTAGACCATTCGAAATTTCATGCTATGTCTCCTAGAAGAAAATTTTGCCCAGGGGCATAACAAGTTAATGGTGAATTCTTTATTTCTTTGTATTTTTCCATTCATCCCTTGTGCGATTACAAGAGTTGCATTCATATTTTTAATTAGAATATTCAGTGCCAGAAAGCAGTTACACTTCATAAGACAAAATGTTTTAGTTCTTATAACCTGTAGCACAGACCTTTAAGGGCATCATTTACGAAATTTGTCCAATATGTTTAACTATTAAAATAAAATTAGCAAAGGTATGTACCATACACTGTTTGAATTGTATGTAATTAAGCCTAAACAAGCTTAGTTGTCTCCTCAATATCTTATATTGTTTTATAATAATCAGACTGAGGCACCCTGTCCTGATTGAAAATTAATGCTGTATACAGTAATTAAAGACTGGGACTGAAAACCTCGTTAGAGTTTTAAGATACAACAAAACTGAATATATATATATTTATTTTTTTAAAAAAATATGGGATCAAAAAGCAGACATGAAATACTTGCATTGACTGAAAGAACCTTGGAACAAGATGAGAAGAAGTCTGCAGATTTGGTAAGTCATTCACCTGAGTGAGAGCAGATGCCTGACACCATATCATCCAGTGACTTCTACCTGAGTCTGAATAGAAGATGACACCAAATTATGGGGAGGGGAGAGTGGGAGAGCTAGAAGGAAAAAATATTATTTCATTTTTAAATCCACTAATGAGATACCACTTCAAAAGCTAAAAAAATTTTATAGAACACTAAATAAATGTTAAAGATATTAATTAACCATAAATAAATGAAATATATGGACTTCTCTAACGCCTTTAACATGGTTTCCCATAACATCCTTCTCTCCAAATTGGAAAGATACAGATTTGACTGGTGGACCATTCAAGGGATGACGAATTTGCAAGATTCTATCCAGAGCTCAGAAAATGGCTCAGTGTCTGGATGGAGATCAGTGATGAATGGTGTACCTCAGGGGTCAGTACTGGGAATTATGCTCTTTAATATCTTCATCAATTACATTGAATGTAGGGTTGAGTGCACCATCAGCAAGTCTGTGGATGACACCAAGCTGTGGTGTGCAGTCAACACTCCCAAGGGATGGGATGCCATCCAGAGGGACCAAGACAGGTTTGAGCAGTGGGCCTAGGTGAATCTCATGAGGTTCAACAGATCAAGTGCAAGATCTTGCATCTGGGTTGTGGCAACTACCACTACCAACTACCAACAGAAGCTGGGGGATGTAAAAAATGGAACACAGCCCCGATGGAAAGGACTTGGGGTACCAGTGGATGGCAAGCTGATTACGATCCAGCAAATTGCCCTTACAGCACAGAAAGCCAAACGTATCCTGGGCTGCATCAAAAGAAGCACGGCCAGCAAGTCAAGGGAAGTGACCTTGCCCCTCTACTCTACTGTGGTGAGACCTCACGTGGAGTATGCATCCAGATGTGGAGTCCTCAGTACAGGAGATACATAGACCTGTTGGAGCGTGTCCAGAGCCACAAAAATGATCCAAGGGATGGAACACCTCTCCTGCAAGAATGGGCTGACAGCTGGGGTTGTTCAGCCTGGAGAAGAGAAGGCTCTGAGGTGACCTGAGAGTGGACCTGAGAGTATCGAAAGAGAGGCTGTAAGAAAGGAGGGGACAGACACTTTAGCAGGGTCAGCTGTGACAGGACAAGGGAAATGGTTTCAAACTAAACTATGATAAATATCATTGCAATCCACAAACATATTAAAAATGTATTTACATACTTTGCACAGACTCCACAACTGATGTCTTTACATCACAAGTCCCAGGGAAATGGTATGTAGATGCAAAACTAAAAATGCTGTTTGTTAGAGTGGACATATAAAAACTTCTATTTTTCAGAATCAAATACTGAGAATTTTGTGGGATATAGCAAGATGTCTTTTTATTCTGAACAAGAACATTTGGTTGAAATGAATTCAGTGTTCATTTTTGTGAAGGAAGACTTTCAATTTTTTTTTCCCACATGATCAATGAAGAAAATTCTGTTTTGTTTTGTTTTTGTCATTGTTGTTGCTTTTTCTTGATGCATATCCAAAAAAAAAAAAAAAAAAAAAAAAAAAAAAAAAAACCATCTCTTTATGGATGGGAAAAATCTACACAAAATGAATTCATTAAAAGAGGTACAACTCACTTCACCAAAACCAAGATGTCACTGCATCCTGAATACCAGCAAAATTTTAAAAGCAGACAATCACACCTAAGCAGAAAATACTGCAGTTGAACAGAACATTCTGACACTATAGAAAGCCTGTCTTATTAATATTGGAACTATAATAATAGTGATATTAATATCATAAACTAGGAATACTTGATAAACATATATTGTAGCTTATATTATCTGTTTATATAGTTATTATATATTATTCATAGATTTATAAAAATAATTTTATTTTGTTATTTTAGATATTTACCAGAAAGATTAAAAATTAGCCAGGAATGGAAAAGAAGTGATGGGACATTTCTGTTAACTCAGTCTTGTGGTGCAAGTCAGTGCTAACAGCAGGGATCAGCACGGCAGTGGCAGGAATGGGACCTTCCTGTTGACTGCCTCATTACAGGAAAAGCCAACATCTACACCCTGCTTTAAGCATGGCGTAACCCAAGCAATAGCTACAAGCATCTTGCACTCCAAGACAACGAGATGCTATTAAAATAAAAAAAAAACTTATCTTAATTCTCAGATGAAAAAGCACAAAGAAAATAATAATAATTTAAAAACTATATGTCTGCAATTTGTGCTCATCTAGACAGCAATTCAGCAGGCACACACTTATTTGACATCGGAATAACTCCTTACATGTGTATATGTGGAAGAAGTGACATCTAGTGGCTGCTACAGCCAATTACTATTCAGCTCTCAAGCCTATACCTTTTCTGCCAGGTGTTCCATCATCTCAATCTTTCTCCTTTCCTTCTTCTGTTCCCCACTTAATCCAAGTGCCCATAGCAAGTCAACCAGCTTTTCTGTCTGAAGATGATTCCTTCAGGACAAAAATCAGACGGGAGAATTATACAAGGATTAGGACTGTAGATGGGAAGCCCACATCTCACTTAACTTAAAAAATTGATGTTTAGGCTTGCAGTAGCATTTGGTCACAGAGCCATTTATGATAAAGTTTATCCTAATTCTCAGAAAAGCAAAATTAAATCTGACTTTCCAAAGGTATTCTAACTAAATTTTTTACCTGACTTTGGTATACATTAAAACTGAAAATGCTGTACAGAGTACTCTCAAAAATCTCAAGTTGCTGCAGGAAGTAGATATATTTATTTATTTTCCAACAAAAATCCCAACAATACACTACTAGGCCTAAGAAAAGGAACTCAGAAGTGTTATATATTTTGCCTGAGGAAAAATTGTCTAAATATCCAACATCTCAAGGTATTTTTATACGTATAGACTGCTTTCAAATTCATTTTCATTAGCTCAAAAAGCAAGTATTTCCATACTAAATGGCTCTGCATAGATAATTTTAAATAAGGACTTAGAAAATCTCCCCCTTAATCTGCTTGATTGGAACATTTCTCAAAATAACATCACATGGGCAGAATGCATACACCAGGAAGGACTGAGCTGGGCAGATCTCCAACCTGGTAACTCTGGAATGATCCCAGGAAAATGGGATCCTACAGCAGACTCAGGAATAAGGCCTGGTCACAGTAACAGGGTCTTCCCACAGCTTGCCGCTCTTACTACTTACACCAGAACTCACTGTAAAAAAGCACAGCTCAGAAAAGAAGTGAAAGTCCCATTAGAAAGTATCTGCACAAAAAAGCATTTGTTTTTAGAACACAAAAATACTTTGCCTTTCTTTTCTAACTTGAAATAACTTGTTTACAGGGCATGCACAGCTTCCAATATTTCCTATGACTGATAGTTAGAGGAGGTGTTTTCAATTTTGCTGCAGTAATATTACTATGCACTTCATTTTAAATTCTAATCTTGTAATGTTCAAGATGTTAGGATTAAAAATAGGAAACTAGTACATACTGATACCAGATAAAAATACAAACATGCAAGGTCATAAATGCCAAAAAAAATTCCATGAAACTATAATACCACCTTAATATTTAATAATTTTAGAACCTGTGTCACTAAGAAATGTTAGAAGGTTTGCCTGACATAGCAAAGTTAAGTTTTGTAAGAAGAAATAATGTAAGATACAGTTGGGATACAATATAGCGGGGAAAAGAGCTGGACAGGCTTTCAGCCTGAAACACCATTCAAAGCTCAGAAAAAGGCCATTTAGAACTAGAAGAGAATGAGGTCTGAAGAATGTGTTTGTTTATTTCTCAGCTACATCAGTTGTCTAATAAAAGATGTCAATTCTCATTTTCAATCTGTTTTGACAGAAACAAGTCACCAAACAATAGCAACAACAAACTAACCCAAGAAGGAACGATCCTTTTGAGAAGACTATGTCATGGCTATCCCACTACACAGTCTGATTCAGTATCATTTCTTAGTGGTAATGGGAAGCCAGGGAGCTGACTTCAACGTCTCTGGAAAAACCTTTCAAAAAAAAATCCCTAAACATGCAACCAGGAGGAAGGTATACATACATATCATAACTGAGCAAAATGCATTTTTAGAGATAAGTATTAGCTGAAGTCTACTATGTAACTCACATTTATACATATATATATACGTATATATATGTATATATATACATATTTATACATGTACATGTTGCATCATTGGTATTTTCTGCAAAGAACGTAAGTCTTCAGGTATGGTAAATTTAATGTCCTAACTACAACTTCTTATCCTAATGTAAAGAATTATTAGGTAAATCTGGCTGAGAAACATCTATATATTTTGGAAATAATATATTTGCATGCAGAACATGTTGCTAAGTCTACTACCTAATGTAACTTAAAAGACAGTGGTTGTCTCTAAGTCACTGTACTGAGATAAAATGATGTAACACAATCAAACAGAAATTTAACCCAAAACACAGAATTTTAAGACCAAAGCCATAGGGTTCGTCCCTCAGTGAAATAGAAAATAATTTGCTGGTTAAAAAAGTTAAACTCACTCCTCTTGAAAACTTCCTCACTGCTCCTGTCATCAGCTGAGAATCCAAAACTTCAGAATATAAAATTCCTTATCCAGAGGGGTCATTGTAATTCATATGGGAAACCAACTGAGCACATCTGCAGGACCATCAGTGTGGGTCTTTTTATCTCATATGTTATGCTATTTGTTACACTGAGCATTATGAACTACATCCTTGTCTTCCCCATCACATCAGCTCAGTGCCATATTGTTCAGTCATTTAATAAAATCTATTTAATAACTTGAGAAATTGTAGTGTGTGTCCAAGACGAGGACTACAGAAATCCAAAAGTAATGAGTGCATTTCCCATATGAATGAAAAGTTTCTGAAGTTCCTTATTCATATCGCTTCCCAGTCAGTCACATTCACACATCTTTAATAATTTACAGCTGTATTAAGGACCAAGCGAGCAATTTTATGATTGAAATGATGTACTAGAAAGGGCAACATAGTTTAGAACCAAATGCAACAGGCAGCCTACACTCAAGGTGGGAATCCGCTTCTCTTTTCTGGTGTGGCAAAGGTAAGACTACGTTATGGCTTCCTGTAAGATAAACTCTGCAAAAAAAAAAAAAAAGCAGTATTTTTTTGGATAACTGAAATTAGATACTTCTCAATGCTAACTGTTGCAAATATCAAAGACCATTATGATTTCACACACAAAAGGAAAAGGAACAGGTATGTAAAAAAGTAACTGATCCCTACCTTTGCCACATTGCCCTGCAGAAAAACACAGTTCTGAGGTCTACAGACAAAATTCAGCATCTTCATGAGCAATGTTAACACAGTGTTCTCAGCCATATTTGGACAAGTAGGAAACCTACTGAAAGGTACCTCTGAAAGTCCAAAAATTAATGAAATTGATTTTACTTTAAGGATTCATCCGCTGCCAGATTCATGAAGACCCAAAAAGCCTCTTCTCAAACTGAGACTGAACCCCATTCTACAATTACCAAATCTCTCAGAAGCAGAAAATGTAGAACAGTGAGGCCAAATAAAATGTCTTGATAACTGTGCTATTTCACTATACTGCAGCTCAAGGTTGACTGCCATGGCCACAGTTGTATGAAGCTTCTGAATAGCAAACAGGACCAGCAGAGAAAATGTCCTGCTGAATGCAATTAAAGCCACAAATCATTTCTTTGACGAAGCGTAGATAAGCTCTGAATTCATGTAAAACTAATTTCAAGTCTAAGAAATAAATTCCCACTGACGACCAAAATAACAATGCAACATGAATACTAGAGCAATGCTAACACATTGCTCTATGTAGATTACACACCTTTGGTTCCAAAATTCAGACATAATCAGATCCCTTTATATCTTATGCCTTACCAAGTGGATCTGTGCTTTACTCAGTGGATACCTTTGGAAACAGAACATTGATGACAAACAAGGCAAATGAACTGGAGGAGTCAACTTCCTGTGCTGTGCACACACATTAACAAACCCACCACAAAGCACTTAAAAACTTCAGCTCATTGTGACAACAGTGAGCTCTGACAATGCGCAATCAGAAAACCAAATGGTTCTTCCTATCCACATCTGTAATATTTTAATAGAGAGTAGGGGCAACTGCTAGTTATTACTGCATGAGACAGCTTCAACATCTGCTTGATCTTTTTTATGTTCACTAGCTATTATTTTCCATTCTTCCATTCTGCTCAGGATTTCTTAAATTATGGGTTAGAATGACCATGTAATAGAATAACTTAATTTCATGCTGCGCTAATGTTCAACCACAATCTTCCTTTCGAAGACACTTCTTACTGGGTGTGAACCTCCTCACTCCTGTCCTCCATCTCTGCTGTTGGTTTCTTCCTTTAACAGGGAAAGGTTTGGAAATAACCCATTTCACAGGTTCTATCAGCAAGGAACAGTAAAAGCGAGTCAAAAGACACACACAGCCTCTTTCTGGTCAGATACCTAATTGCAAAACATGAGAAAGGAAGCAGCTGTCATAATCAGCCATTTAACAAGTGTTTTGTGTATTCCTTTTCAAGGCTGTTTTTAATATACAAAGAAAAGATCTGATCTTTGCAGCATGGTTACTCCTCTGACACAAAACTTATATCTGTATTCTATACAGATAAATATATTTATGCATATATTCTCTGGGCAGCTACAAAGAAAGGTGTAATATTTAAGTCATTATCATTTCTTATTTAAGATTTTTTTAAACAGACTTTTTTAAAAACCACTCCACTGGTGATATTGTTGGAAATACACACACTGCAAGTCCCATTAAGGGAGCATCTGAATTGCACTTCAGTACAGAATAGACCTCCCAGTATTTAGACCCTTCATTGTAAAATTTTCCTGCAGAACGTGGAAGCTTATGTTAAAGCATGTATGTGTCAGCAAACCAAAACACTGCAGTGTTTCTGTTTTAATAAATATATTCTTCATGAATCTGGCAGCGGATGAATCCTTAAAGTAAAATCAATTTCATTAATTTTTGGACTTTCAGAGGTACCTTTCAGTAGGTTTCCTACTTGTCCAAATAATCAAACCCTGGAACAGAAGGAAGTAAATTAAGTCACATATTTCTTTTATTACAGAATTGTAGAGCTTGGGATGGACCTCTTAAAGACCACTGAGTCCAACGCCCTGCTAAAACAGGTTCCCTAGTGCAGATTACATAGGTAAGCGTCCAGGTGGGTTCTGAATATTTACAGAGTAGACTCCACAGCTTCTTGGGGAGCCTGCTCCAGTGCTCTGCATCCTTCAGAGAAAAGAAGTTATCTCTCATGCCTCGGTTTGTGCCCACTGCCCTTGTACTGCTGCTGGGCAGCACTGAAAAGACCTTGCCCCATCACGTAACTTTGCCTCTTAGATAAGCACCAGTAACATCTCCTCTCAACCTTCTCTGGGCTGAACAGTCCCAGGTTCCTCAGCCTTTCGTCATGTGGGAGATGCTCTAGGCCCCTCATGGTCTTTGTTGTCCTTTGCTGTACTTTCTCTAGATGATCCTTGTCTTTCTTGAACTGGAATTGGATCCAGTATTCCAGATGCAGCCTCACCAGGGCAGAGTACAGGGGTAGGATCACCTCCCTCAAATTTTAGCAAACTGCTGGCAGTGTGTTACACCAGATGGTGTTACTGCCAGAGAGCCTTCAGGGGGCTGAAGAAACACGTAGATAGGCATCTCATTAAGTGCAGTCAAATAGAAAATGCGCTATTTAGGACAGAATACCCCATAAAACAGTGCAGACTACAGCTTTACTGGAAAATAGCTCTGCAGAAAACAAGCTGAACATGAACTTTGCAGCAAGGGCCAGCTGGTAAGCATATAGCCAACAGGTGAGGGAAGTGATCATTTCTGTGTACTTGGTCCTTGAGATACTGCATTTGGATTAGTGCAGCCAGTACAACAAACCAACAACATTCTGGAGTGACCCAAACCAGAAGCCACTGTGCACGCATGCCATACCTGTTTTTCTTTGTAAGAAAATGACAGCTTATCTACCAAGAAGGATGAGGGAAGAATCTTCCTGTTTTTGACAGGAGGGTGAGGAAAGGCTGACAGGTACAGTAAAAGGACTAGGCTCAGTAATGCACACAATAAAAAAAATTTAAGGTAAATAAAATGTAAGGTAAATTAAAAAAAAAAAGGAAAGGTAACAGGCTATGGAATTTCCAGAGACTTCAGTGATATTCACATCAAAGTCTGTAACAATCTTATCTAAGATTGAATCTGCTTTGACCAGAGGGTTGGACTACCTAAATTCTTCTGAAACTTCAATAGCGCAGAGACAGTTAAAACAGAAAAGTTCTGCCAAGTGAACAGTGCCCTTCATGCTTTCCTTCATTCTTGCTGCACTGCTTTGCCATGACTGATCAGAACGGATTTTCATAGTTTGCTTGATGCAGGCTAGCGTAAATAACTCTTAGGTGATAATAAGCAGCAGCAGAGGGCAAAGGAAAACAACTGAACTAGCAGTCAGATCCACATAAAGCAAAGGCCCAACTGCAAATCTTATATGTTGGTACATGCTCCCCAAGGGACACTACTCAAAGCAAAGGGAGAGATAATTTCATGAATCAACTCTAGGCTGCAGCTTCTAAAAGATACGTCAAGCTGGAAGAAATCATGAAAGCTGCACAACAGACTTGTGCAACTAAAAACTAGATTATCAGATGGCTAACATGGGTCCACATTAAACTAATGAGGTTAAACAAGGCCAAGTGCAAGGTCCTGCACCTGAGTCGAAGCCATCCCAGATACGAGTACAAACTGGGAGAAGTCATCCCTGGTCATTGAAAAGCTGGATGTGAGGCAGCAGTGTGTGAAGTACCACAGGCTGCTCAAAAGACAGGGCAGCCAGCGGGAAGAGGGAGGTGATTCCCTCTCTCTGCTCTGCACTCATGATGACCCACCTGGAGTACTGAGAAAGATGTGGACCTGCTGGGGAGGGTCCAGAGGAAGGACATGGAGACGTTCAGATGGCTGAAGCGCCTCATTCAGGTCTCCCAATACTTAAAGAGAGTTTATAAGCAGGAGGAAAATGAACCTTTTTTTACATGGGTAGATAGCAATAGGACAAGGGAGAATGGTTTAAAATGAAAATGGGAGAAATAAAGACGTCAGGGAAGTTTTTCACTGAAAGGGTGATGCAGTCCTAACAACATGCTGCCCAGAGAATCTGTGGATGCCCCATACGTGGAGGCATTCAAGGCCAGGTTGGATGGGGCCCTGGTCTCAGGAGTGGCAGCCCTGCCTACAGCAACTAGAACTGAAGGACCCAAGCCACTCCATAATCCTATTAACATTACTCATTTATAATTAATTTCAAAGTTAGATACTGAAACCAGCACAACCACCTTGATCACCCTGTTAAACTAACAATTGATATCAACTGCTGTAGGTTGTCTAAACTTCTACATTTACTAGAGTAGGTTAAAGACAAGTTTATAAGGTCAAGTGATATCATCCATACTTCATATAAATATTTTAAGAATCATCCAGATTTAAAGGGGAATATACATATGCATCTCTATAGACGTATATATATATATACACACATTACACTACATTTTTGATCTTCAGACTACCTACTTCAGAGAACACAATGAGACAGAAATGAAACAGTGATCAACAGAAAAATAACTGATTTTTTATTAGTACTTCAACAACTACCTGACTTTCCATGTTAAAGCACAGTTTTAATGATCAGACTTGTACCTCTAATCCAACTGTACATTTTTGTCTTCAAATAAAAAGGAAAAGAGAATTTTCTCCATCTCCCCACTTTTTTGTTTTAATACAAAAGCTGAATCTTGTATTAAATAGTTATAAGCAAAGACATGTTGTATACTACAGTTAGATATCTGAAGTTTAGCAAGACAAAAAAAAACCCAATGCTTTAAGATGCTAAAACTCTTCAAATTCTTTTTTCCTTAACTGTGAAAGAGACAGAGGATCGTTTCTTATTATTCCCCCCCTTCTCTTTTTTTTTTTTTTTGCATACCTTAAAGGAAAGTTGAATATAATGATATTAAGATATCACACTCTACATTCAAACAAAGCTGCTGCAATGTTTTAAGTAATGATTTAATTACAAGTACTTTCCTGCAGTGTACAACATGTTAATGCCTATGTGATAATTTTTATTTTCAAATTATACAAAAAAGATTTGCAAAAGGGTAGCTTTTACATACTGTTACATTTCTTCCTACATTACCTGTTTAAAGTCTGTGTTTTAAGTGATCTTCACATAAAAATAGAGGTAGCTACGTGGAAACACTATATTTTATATGAGGTCTCAATACATGGCATAATACAAAGATGTTTGTTCTGTCAGTACAGATGGACTAATTTCAACACTTACTTGATCGTAAGTTATTATCCCCAAATAATAATGCTTTCTACACAAGTAAAACTATTTCTATTTAGCCTTTGTCGCCATGGACAGTTGCTACATCATTATGCAAACATGATAAATGCATTTCATTAAGCAAATATTTGAGTTCCACTCAAGTACACTTAGCATAATAAAAATAAAACAGCAATCTATGTCATAATTTAATTCTTTGCTGAATTTATTGTGGGAATTTAAACAGTGCTTTAAATTGGATTAAGGAGAAGTCAAATAATCAAAACACTGGATTTTAAGTTTGGTACGTTTCTGTGCTGTCCAAACAATAGCTTATTAAAAAAAAAAAAAATCTAATAAACTCCAGCATCTTAAATATGTTTAAAAGTGCCTTCTTCAGCATCACAAAAATATTGATTAAGGAAGCATTACTAAATTTTAAAACAGTAAATACATTTAAATATCTAAGTGAATAAAAACTGAAACAGTGCAGTCCAGATTCTGTTAACAGTCTGGATATGCAATGTGTTTTGGCTGTACAGGACAGGACCGTGTATTCTCCTAAGATTTAAAAAGGCAACAACTAGAAAAGATGGAGAATCTAAGAGCTGCTGCAAATAGTTAAGCAGTGCAGGTGTATACTTCCTTGTCAGGATTGAAGATCACTCGGTAGGTCCCTGAAATCCCAGTTTTATTCTTAAAGAAGAGTAACTATTCTATGCTCCTGATTCACAGCACCCATACAATCCACAAAAAGAAACAGTTCATCTCTTTATAGCGATTTAACATAATATTAAGATTGGAATCTCAAATTATGTAAGCATTTATTTGCATCTGTTCACATCTGGCTGTAATGTTACTTTATGTTTTGATGAAATAAATAGCTATTTTTGTTCATACTGGCCAAAAGACAGCTTTAATGATAAGACAGAATGAATCTTGGCACAGTAATTTTCAGTGAATTTCCATGACAGAAGTATAGATAGCAGAAAGAAGCCAATAACCACTTAAGGATAATAAAAAGTAATTACCTTCTGCTTCCAACAGCTCAATGTTAACCTTAGAAAGCATATTTTCATTCAAATGCATTGTCTCATAGGAGATTTAGTTTGATGGGCTGATATACCCTCCTTTCATAAGGACCTGCGTCTCTCACTCAACTATATCTCCTAGGAGTCAATGCTGTCTTCTGCAAACATTGGCTGCATTATGACAGTAAGAGACACTTCCAAATCTTGTTATCCATGACTTCTGTGACAAAAATGTAGTCATTATTGTGACTTGAACAGAAACTGGTATTTAGCTCTGATATGATTCCCTGGCTTTGGCTTGCAAGGCATCACAAGTCTTCTTAGCATCTCCCAACAGCATGGCAGTATTAGGTTTGTAGAAGATTGGATTGTCCACAGCTGCATATCCAACTCCCAAAGATCTCTTCATAACAATGACCTGCATATAAGGAGATCACGTTTGACGTAGCAAAAAATATCCATCACTCTCCCCTCAAATGCAGGAAACACAAAACCAATATACTTGATATGATGATTTCTGCTACTTTTCCGGAGTACAACTCCAGATTAATTCACATATACTTTATAAAAAAAATTCTAAAAAAGTTTTAGCTATGAAATAGCAAATCAGTAAATCACTGCACTTTCAGGAAAAACAATGAACCTGTATCAACATTTACAGTTTAGGTCTCAAATTGCAACACATAGCTATGGACAAAACACAGACTAATCTATGTCTCTGACAATGAGTACTTTGTATTTCAAGAATATGTGAGGTCGAATGAGGCTGGGCAAAATTGGTGAAGTAACTGTTAGATCAATCTTAACAGACTAAGTTGTCTACTCAACCCAGCCATTCTTATTTGTATCAGTATTGAAGTTGCCATCAAATTTCCTGCAAACTTTACATAAACACCTCACGGCTGCATATGTGAGCAGAATATCATTCATTCCAACCACATCCCATGGGCAGAAGTACACTCATTGGTCTTTCTGACTGAAGTCACAGAATCTCACTAAAGCATTCACTGATCATAAAATCATGAACACTGCATCATAATTGCAGAGTACTGACATTCATTGGTCAAAACCAACAAAAATTGCAGAAAAAAAACACAAATCAGAACAGTAATAAAATCTCGTTAGCTTCTCATATAAACAATTTTTTTTTTTTTTTAATGAATCTATAGGTAGGAAGGTGCTGACATAACATGGTTATATCTCACCTGTTTGGACTTCCAGACTTCAAGAACTGGCATTCCAGCTATGATGGAGTTTGGATCTTCCTGAGCTGCTGAATTAACTGTATCATTTGCACCAATTACAAGGACCAAGTCAGTGTCTGCAGCCAGAAAAAAAAAGGTGAATAAAATTACCTGAAAGTTGAACACTGAAGCTGATGTACGTCCTGAGAAACTGTATGGCTTCACTGAGATTTTGATTTTAAAAAGCTTGTACAATGTAAAAACAAAATCAAATAAAAATTTGGAATCTACTAGAAACTTATAGCTTGCATACTAACCTGGGAAGTCTTCATTGATCTCATCCATTTCCAGAACAATATCATAGGGAACACCAGCTTCTGCTAGGAGTACATTAAGCTGTCCAGGCATACGACCTGCCACAGGATGAATGCCAAATCTAAAAGGAAAGTAAGCCCAGATCCATTAACAAAGATTGGCCACTCAGTTTTATATACTGAAATTATCACCTGTGACCTCAAAGGCCAATGAATTCTTAAAGCGTAAGCATACGTGAATCAACAGAAGGAAATGGTTAAAAGCATTTCATCTTCCAGTGGAGCAGGGAACTGAGTGGGTGGGAAAAGCAACAAGGTCATCTGATCTGACTCTTTACCTAGACAGCAGTTGCTCCTTTTCAGGAAACTCAGAAGCATGACTGACACAACAGCTAGGCAAAGAAAAAAATTACACTGAATTTCCAGTAAAACTGAAGAGACTAGGAGAACATTTTTAATCTTTTCGTCATAAGACTCTCTTAGAAATCTACCACAGCTGCAGGAACAGCTCTCTTTGGAGAGCCGGCCGCAATAGCAACAGCACACACATTTCTAAAAACAACACAGAAGGATCCAGTGGCCACAAATATCAAGAAACATTGCTGCAGGATGGAACAACAATTTAAGTTTTCCACCCAGCAGTAGCTTATAAAAAAACAAACTTGGTGGGTTTTCTTCAACTACTTCTAAAATAACAGGTCTACTTTGCCACTTTTTTTCTGGCTACAGCCACCACCCTGAGCCGCACTGCACACAGCAAGCACTTGCATTCACCTATCAAGTAGTAACACATTTATCTTGCAACTGACATCTTTTAATCTTAATGAATAAGTTTATGTGGGGCAAATCCAACCCTTGCATTAATATGCTTCCCAGGTCCCTCACATCACTAAAAAGTGAACATACTGCAAAGTGAACAGGCCACAATATAAACACCCCTCATGAAAAGGCTAAAAGACTGTAAGCCCTCCTGAAATAAAAGCATTGAAAATAGTAAACCCTTGGATTTCTGAAGATATATTTCTGAGCAGAAATCTAAGAGAGTCAGGAATGCAATAATACAGACAGATATCTTCAGAAAAATATGAGACTAATAAATCAGCTTCCCATGTCTGAAGGACTGCCTCTCATTTTTGTTTTCAGCTTCACTGTGACTGAGGTGGACAATACATGACTGGGGGTCTACAAGTCACAGTACAAATATATCCTTAAAAGGACAACTGAATGTTCCATCACATTAACACAGTGTAAAGATGAGACAATTAGAAATCCAGAAACAAAATTAAGGACGTATGATTAATCCACATAACACTACATTATACACTCAATTTTAAGCAGTCAAAGAGAAGGATAGCAGCTAGCTTAAAATGAACACTTTATTTAAAGAAAGAGAATAGACTGCAATTCAGTTGATAAACATCATGATTCCTGATGCAAAGGATAATACCTAGAATCAGAAAAAGGAGAGCACATACACTGGATAAGACACAATTAAAGCTTTGCACCAATCACTCAGTAATATAAGCCACATGTAGTTACTGCAATCAGTCCTACGCTAAAAATAATTCAATCACTTGCAATACAGTAGAACTCTTATTTTGAAGTACACTCTAAAAAAAAAAAAAAGCTATCACTTCTTTGGCAGTGAAAAGCGATTTTCCAACAAAATTCTCTTTTGTTTCTAATAAAATGATTTGAGCTTCTTTGTGAAGAAAACTGCTTTGGCAATACACTAAACAAAATATCCGTGAGGTTTCTATTAAGTACTATATACATATACAATCTTATTTCAAAGGCTAGAAAGCCAAAATTTAAGCTGCCAAGAGAATGAATTTCACCTTTGACTTTACCATTCCTGGCAAGAGGCAGAGAAAAAAAAAAAACAGCAAGGGACAAATGATCTTCGTTCAGGAAGTTATGGCACGAACGATCAGCAGTTAAAAGACTTCTGACAGACCCTGCGTAAAACCACACACTGTGTATTCACGAAGTTTGAGAAAGCCACTCATACAAATGCTTTCCGGACAAATATTGAAATTATTCCCATAAGCCTGTTCTGAAGGCCTGCTAACCAAATAGAGACAGTACTCTGCCAGTACCTCTTGAAACTGGACGTGCAAGCGTGTCAAAAAGATTCATTAGAAATAGATCCTTATCTTACGGTTTTATAACATCAAAAGACAAGATATACAGACACAGAGGAAAAAAATTAGCCAGTCCCATCATAAGTAGAATTTAGAGAAGGATGGAAAAGAAAGCTAAAACCTCTAACGTGCTGCAGAACGTCTAACAAAAGCTGCATATCTTGCTTCTGACTCACAGGATCAGCAGTTCTTCAAAGCTACCTGCTCTATGGCAAAAACATTGTCACATATGCTCTTTTCAACATTGAAAATATGAACCTTATTGTATTTAAAAATTTAAAACATGAATGACTTTATAAAGAGGTACATTGCACCGTGAAAAATCACTGAATTTCTTTGGTCTGTTTTTATTATCAGTGATACAATAATTCCCTTAGCTATTTTTTCTTCTTTTTTTTTTTTTTTTTTTTTTTTTTTTACATTCTTGACTTCTGTTTATCTGACATTAAGTTTCCAGTCTACATTTACTTTATCCAGAACAAAGATGCAAAATCCTGCTGTGTCTGACTTCAAACACTGTTCTGGTAGCTCACCGAAGCACAGATCTACTGTGAATTTTCAGTCTCAGCCCTGACTGAGGGGTTTACTTACCACTCCCGCTGTCAGATAAACTGAAGTTAGCACACACATGTATGCCAGTGATCGATTTCACACCTAGCAGTATGGGTACCAAATAAGGATATATAGCCTTTTTTCAGTCTCTTTCAGAGTCTTCAGCTTCATAAAAACAACACATCACATTGAACACAAATATATACTTTGAAGCTTTTCTTATATTTCCTTTTATTTAGACTAAAGATCTAAAACTTCTCACATGCATGGCATATTTAGAATCACAGAATCAGAATCACTCAGCTGGGAAAAGACCTTCAAGATCATCGAGTCCAACCACAATATCACCATACTACCCTAACAACCCTCTGCTAAATTATGTCCTGAGCACCACATCCAAATGGCTTTTAAACACATCCAGGGATGGTGATTCAACCACCTCCTTGAGAAGCCTATACCAGTGCTTAACAACCCTTTCTGTAAAGAAGTGTTTCCTGATATCCAACCTAAACTTACCCTGGCTCAACTTGAAGCCATTTCCCCTCATCCTGTCACCAGTGAGAAGAGACCAACCCCACTCTTGCTGTAAGCTCCTTTCAGATATTGAAAGAGAGCAACAGGTCTCCCCTCAGACTCCTTTCCCCCAGACTGAACAGCCCCAGTTCCTTCAGTCTCTCCTCATAGACCATATTCTCCAAGCCCTTCACAAGCCTTGCTGCCCTTCTTTGGACCTGCTCCAGCACCTCCGTGTCCTTTCTGTACTGAGGTGCCCCAAACTGAACACAGTACTCGAGGTGAGGCCTCACCAATACTGAGTACAGGAGCAGGATGACTTCCCTAGTCCTGCTCACCACATCATTCCTGATACAAGCCCTTCGTAGCACAGAAAGCATTTAAAATCAAAACTATTACATTCAAATTACTGAAAAACCTCAAGATGAAAACACAATTTTCTACAGTGAAAGTGACCAGATAATATTATTGTAACTAATACTGAAAGGGCAAGTGTACCTAAACCAACGTAGAAGTGTGTCAGCTACGTGAAGTCAGGATTCCTGTCATCACCATTCAGATATTCCACAGTTTGAATCTTGACATATATTACCATCTTCAGTGCAGCACGGTTTTAAGTACCAAGATATGATTCTCCCATCCCACATCATAGATGACTATGGAGATTACTAGCATCAAAGTACACTACTAGCTCAAGTAAAGCTTATATACCTCGGCTACTGGATATCCCCACAAACAGTACTTGAGAATGGACAAACTCAGAGACTCTGATGGAGTCAGGTTTGCTAAACAGAAGCTGTATTTAGCATACTTAAGTGAAGGCTAGTACCAGCTTTGTACTTTCAGCCACTAATGCTGAAAGTTGTTTAACACAGCAGGGGCAAGATCCGAATACATGGCACAGACCTCCGTTAGTGAAACAGACCCGCAGTAGGAAATAATGAACATATCTCCAAAAAGCCTCACAGACTGACAGGAAAGTGATTTCAAGCTGAGCTGATCCATTGGCATACCTAAAACATACCTACAGAAGCATGCAGCTACAGCTACATCCTTGCAGAAGCAGATCATACAGTAAGGTTTGATGGTTCTCTCTAGCTACACAGATACATTATTTGTGATAACAGATGTACTAGACAAACTTTGTTTGTCCCTCCATCAGCAGTATTAATAATTCAGAACCTGCCTGGTTAATATGTCTGAGACACAGACTGAGAACTGACATATAACCTACCCAGGGTCTTCCTAGTAAGACTATTTCTGCTTCCACGAAATTTGAGTCAGCACACACTGTTCTTAAATTGCCATTCAGCACCATGGAAGCAGTTTCTATTTCACGTATACCAGAGTTATGCAATATGTAAAGTCTGTTTAAGACAGCATCTTCACTGCTCAGTCTTTACAATTCCACCAGTTTTTCTTGCAAAGGAACAAAAGAACGGCAACTTGAAATTAAATGATTTTTGTTTATCAGTCGAATGTTATAAATAGAAATGTGCAAGTCGTACCCATCAACATTTTATTACTCAGAAACATACAGCACCATTGAGGAAAAATATATATCTGACTAGAGATCAGCAACAGACGTTACAATAAAAATTCAAAAATGCAGATTCAACACTAAATCCATCCTGACACATTTTTAAATAAGTAAGAAACCCATAAGTATTTCCATGTGTTTAAAAAAATCAGATTCTCCAGCATCACAGAACAGAAACTGAAGCTCTGTAAAACATCTACTTATAAAAAGGTTAAAAAAAAAGAAAGAAAAAACAGTATTTTAACAGCTAGCCCTAAAGAAGTCATCTGCATTTCCCAACAACTATTAAAGTTTAAAAAAAAAAAAAAAAAAAAGATACCTTAATTATGAATTAGTCTTAGAAAGACCATACAAAACAATTTTAAGAATTCTTTCACTCTGAAATTTGATTCTTTTCAGAAGCTCTATATTCAGGAAGTTAAAATACATTTATAGAAAAATTCTTAAGGATGCAATGCTGAGGAAAAAGCTAAGCTTTTTAGAATGTGTACAATTTTTAAGCATATTTTAATCAAAAAAATTAAGAAACTTTAAAAAATTAAATAGTCTGCATAGGAATTTTTTTTATAGAATATAATTTATTTATATACTAATAACAAATTATTAAGAATGTTATATTAAAAAAAAAAAAAACAGAATTTCACAAGTAGGAACCTATACACATAGCACGTAGTCAAAGAAACATGCTATGGTGGGAGCTTTCCACAATTTACTCAGTTGCAATTTAGTGGAAACAGAACTAGTTATAGAACAAGCATTTTCTCTCTAAGTTCAATGAACTTAGCCTATGAAAAGTTTTGTTGTTTTGCCCATCCATAGCAAGGAAAATCTATACTGAAGGCTCACCGATTTTCAATGTGATCCTATGTATTAATGCATTAAAGATGTGATCTACTGCAAGATCATCTCAAGTAAGCGATGATATTAGCTATGCAATGTAATGACTAGAACCATCTGAGGTTTCCAAACTCTCCTGTATTTCTAAATTTAAACCCCAGTCATAAAAGTGTTTGCATCATATTATATAATCTGCACTCTTCACCGAGTATGTTGTGACCATATGCATGGTAAATGAAAACAACAGTGCGTCTGGACCAATTGTGAGACATGATGCAAAAAAAGACCATATGACAGATGCAGTTTTTCTTGGCACAGTACGGGCACTGCAAATTGATGACAATCGTATGTCCACGCTGGCACCTTTCCACAGTGGATATGTGAGAGTGTCACTACATCTGGATGGTGAGTGTACTGGGGTCCCGAGGCACTTCAACCCTATTGCAACCAGAGGGACAGCAGCTGCACTCAATGAACACCGTGGGAGCTCCACAAAGTGATGAAAGGCCTAAATTACCACAAACTATAAATACAGATTTATTTCATTAAAATACTAGGTAACCACTACAATGATCCTTTCCTGAAACAGACTCACTTCAAGTATAAGCTGGTTAATTCAAGGATTCATTCTTGCTTTTCCCTTGCAAGGCCAACATAAGAAGGCAAAAAACCAACAATTTTCTATATCACCAAGATTAATTAAAAAAAAAAAAAAAAAAAAAAAAGAAAAGCTAGCCCACACAGGAGCTCAGAAAGGAAAGCCAAAAGCATACGACACCACCGCTGTGCTCGCCAAAAAGGTTTTTCTATGTTCTGTTTGCACACCGTTAACAGGTCTTTAAAAAATTTAATGCAGTTTGGACACACAGTTTTTGCTAAACCTAGAAACATAAGGAATTAAAGTAAGTCCTGTAAGAAGCATACAGATCAGCATGAACCCTCACTTTTCATGAATAGATGTGCAAGTACTTCTTTAAAGCTATTCTACATGCAGAATTCCAATAATCTGGATAAACACCTACAGAGTTGTTGCTAAACTCTACGACAGCTTTGTTCTTATTCTCCACAAGAAGTGCTGTAAAATACTGTGACAACCTATACAAATATTTTCAATGAAAAAACAGTGAAAGAAAAAAAAAACGCAAAAAAAAACAATATTTACTCAAGTACTGATTCCAAAGGAGTCACCAGTTAATTGAAATTAACACATGCAAATCAGAGAATGAGTTTTTCTATAACCAGCATGCACCAAAATATATTGTTTCAGGTGAAAGCTGAACTTTAACTAATTTAAAAATATTGAATTACTATAATTAGAGAATATTTTACCAGACACATTGCAAGGCAGGCATAACACTAGCTTTCCCGTATTTTCAATACTTTAAGATGCATGAGAATTTGAAGAAGCAAAGAACTTGTGGCCATACCATTACCTAAAAATGCTCTCTGCTTTTTGGAGCCACACATCAGCAGAATAAATAAATCCATGGCAATGGCCACAGCCACTTCAAAAATCCTTCCATGCTATAATCAAAGACTAATTAGTCTGATTTGCAATAACAAAAACCCAGTAAAAGTAAGTCTGAGATGCTTATGGATCTGAGATATCTGTCATGACAAAAACGCTGAGCAAGATGGGATTCCTCAGCCTGGAGAAGAGAATGCTTTTGAGGCCATCACTTTATCACAGTGATTCTGTGAAAAATTACATTACATTAAAATAGTGATAGATGTTTACAGACATTTCTATCTCCACTGGCTGCCTTCTAAACCAATTAGACTGTAGAAATCTCAGATGTGTGTGAAATTAGACACCACAGCCCTAATGCTTGGAAAAAGTCAAGGGAAATCAAGCAGTACATCCTTTGGAAGTTCTGCCGCAAAAGACAACCTGGATTGATCCTTGAGGATTCTGGAAGAACATAACAGGGTAGGTATCTACTTTTAACAGGGGGACTGTTTGCAAAACATCCTACTCCAAATACAGGTGCCACTCTTGAGCATCTGCATGACAGCCCTCATCAGTAATGACTGAATCATTAGCTATTTCAGAGCACAGACAACTGCCAGTGGAAGACAAGAAAACAGAGGCAAGTTAGACTGGATTTTTTTTTTTTTTTAACCTCAGAAAGGAGTCTACATAAACATTCCAGTACAAATTGATTATTTATTTTTTTTTTTACATCCATGTAGTTTGCTATTGCTGCTCTGTAGTAGTAAGAATTGCAAATAAGTTAGCCCAGGAAATAAAGTCCTACATTATTGGTATCAGCTTGCTGTCTGCTTGCCATCAGCTTGCTACCTGATACACTTTTCTACTAGCTGAACTAGCTAGTAGACTAGCTGAAGCAAACATCTTCTCCATATTGCAAAAGGTCTGTATTTCCTGCCAAGGATCCCTTACCATCCCCACTACAGCTCTTCAGCTAATCCCCAACAGCATAACAGTCAGAGGAGATTGAATTCCTTCAGGAAGTTCTCTTAGACTAGCTTAAGAATAACTGATGAAAGAAAAAAAAAAAAAACAAAAAAAACAATGTATATGCTTGCAGATTATTTTGAAGGAATGAAAAACCTTAATAGTTTTCATATAGAAAAGTACTTACCTAACATTTTTCCCTTGTTCTCTCAACATCTTCACTAGATCAGCTATGGGGTACTGAGCTTTTGCTGCACACAAACCGTAGCCTGAAAGAATTCCAAAGTTTTACGCTAATTTGTCATTTCAGTGTAGACAGAAAATTATAGTAAGTATACTTTCCACACAAAAATGGCTATCATAATTAAAATTTTACATATAATGCATATGAAAAAAAAATATATACATACATATACATACCTATATATGTGTGAGTGTGTGTGTGTATTTAAAATACATTCTCAAGGAAATCTGCAGTCTGAGCACTACGATTTATCTCTTCTTTTTGGGGGTACTGACCATTTACAGTACAACAACTAGGCGAGCCACATTACGTAGTAAGTTCTTTCAGCTTCACAGAAACATTCTTTGCTCAAACAGAAAGGAAGCTTTATTTCTAGCATTCTTATCATTCCAGTGCTAAAATATAATTTAACATCATAGCTGTGGCCACTCAGCTGAAGAAAGCATGTCTTGAACTACTTACTACTCACCTGACATCCCTAACAACTCCTAACAGGAAAAGCACCACTGAATCATATGCATCTATGACCTACGCAGGAGTTACACAGAACTCAGGCTTTTTTTTTTTTTTTTTTTACTTTAATTCCAGTATTTATTGGATACAACTTAGATTTAGATGTTTGTTTTCAGGTTTTTCAACAATTGCAATACAGAGTTGAGCAAGTAAGGCATAAAAAACACTGTCAGTAACTTAAGTGATATTTATTTTCAAGACAACAGGGTGTTTTGGTTTTAAGGCTTTGTTTTAACAATACAGCTTCTGGTATGAATCAAGAATGTCCCACCTGGAGTAATAATAATGCTGTTTGCTTCTTTTATCATTTCAATTGCATTGTCCACATTAATTTCTGTGTGGGTTCCAGTTATTTCCATAGGCTTTCCACCAGCTGTTGACGTGGTGCCATAGCCCCCCAGAATCACATTTGCAAGGGAACGATTCATAGCCTGAAATACAAGAGGTTTTTGATCAGCTAAAGATGAAACCCAAAAACAAAACAGAGAAGACATCCACAAAGGAAATGTCTAGAATTACTAAAGCTTTCCTGACAATAGCCTTTATGTGCCAGTTTTACTTGCTGACATCTTAAAACTTACAATAAGCTCCTTAAAATTGGCATCCAAATTAAATCAAAATTAGCCAAAGATCCGTTTTTAGCATGTAATACTACACAGATAATGACAGATAATCAGCATTTCACTATGGCAAAAAACAAAACAACAAAACTCTTTCTGTTCTTGAAGTTGATAGATATAAAAGGATACATATTTACGACAGAATTTTTATACACACACACATAGAGAGGTTCCTCCAAAAGTAATGCCTCATATATTTGCATGGAAAATAAAACAGATTACAAAAAGCACAATAGCAATATTTCATTGAGAAAAATCTCAGCTACAAAATACTATTTTTCAAAACAGTCACCAACAATAGCTATGCATTTTCACCACGGATGAACAAGAGCCTGCAGGCCATGCTCATAAAAATCAGGAATCAGGGGAGGTGACCCACAGTTTCACAGCTGTTATTATAGCACTGTTGCTAGGAAAGTGTTGCCCACACGGTGAGTCCATGTTTCACCAGCCCAAACAGATGGAAGTCATAAGGCACCAAACCTGGACTCCACAGTGGGTGCATTAGGACAGTCCAGCCAAGACTGTCAGTTTGCTCCACAATCTTCAGAGCATATTAAGCCTGACAGCATCATCATGCAAAGGCTGCCTTCTTCTCTGGCCTGACTCTAGAAGAGTGAGCCTTCAGTTTGTCAGAGTTGATGGTTTGTCCAGGTTACAGAAAATCTATTACCACCTTTTCCCTACCCCTCAGGACAGTACACATCACTTTATCTGCTAAATGCTGCATCTTTTTCTTCTATGGAGAATTTACATATTGCTATAGTGGACTGCTGCTTTGACTCCAGCTCAGAGCAGTGACACCACATTGCATCAGAAACAATGGGATCCAGGAAACTGTCACTTTCTCATATCGATTCAATAGGTTCTGACAAACATACATACAGTATTCTTTCTGTTCCTGTGTAAGCATTCATGGGATCCACTTGGCACAATTTAAGTGACATTTCAACACGTACCACCACCATTTCCAATGCACTGAAGCCAATACGCAGCACCATACACAGCTCCCTGGTCGTAACCCACTAATTATGTGGAGGATTTGATCAAGATGCTCTTCCTTTAGTAGTGTGACAGCTGTGCAGCACAACCTGGAGCATGGGTTCTTTACGTCACTGTTATCACCACTGAAACGCACCACCCACCACCTCTCTGTGCTTGCATCCACTGTTTGGTTTTCGTCAACGTTCAGCAAGTATCAATGAATGTCAATGGATGCCATTTTTTCCGTACAGAGGAATTCAGTGACACACCTTTGTGTTATATGCTCCTCCATGTCAGATGCCATTTTGTCAAACTGCCCCTCTGCTGCCATCTGTCACACAGCAACAAAATGCAAATGGAACACTGGTGGTAAGGTTCAGCTTCTACTGCTGTACCACCTGTATCTGCTTCTCTAGTGTCGTGGGCCAACATAACCAAACAGGAGGCATTACTTTTGGAGCAGCTCTCAGATATACACACACCACTTTTTTTTTTTTTTTTTTTTTTTTTTGAGTTTTTTTTTTTAAAGTTCTTAAGCAATTCAAGATGCAAGCACAGAATTCCATGTAAACCATATGACTCTTACAGGCAGTACAGAAGCAAATCACAACAGAACAAAGCTAAGTAGCCACACAAAACTAACCAAATGCTAACTCAAAACAAACTTTAATGAGCTGAAGGGCCGTTAAACTTACTCACAGAGCACCAATGGGGGAACAAGAGATCTTATAATAGGAGCTTTAAGAGAATACATCCTGAAAACTCATCTCTGAAGATACACAGCCAGGAAAAGACACTGGCTGTATGCTTTCACTGGCATGCCTCTTCGTGATTGCGGTCCCAAATACATATCTGGAAGTAGGCAAAACTTGTAACTACAGTAAACAATAGTTTAGATGCAAGAATGGAACAGGCATAAATTGCTTCTTTAATTAAACGTGTGTTGTACACTTGCTGCACTAGCTCATAAACCACAGCAAAATTTAAGAACGGATCTAGGGAGACACACATATAAGCAAGAGGAAAAACCTCACACAGAAGTATGCTTCCACTGACAGATAAAATCATGCAAGCCCACAGATTTTTGCTATAGCCTGAGAAATATTCCATTCTTTGAAATGCAGCATCTAGCAAATAAGCACAAGAAAGACGCTAGAAGAGCTTCTGTTTATTTTTACACATTATCACTGTTCCAGCTATTGCAACAATGATGCACAACAGGCCCAAACACAGGCTTTGTGAAATTAGCATTTTGTACTGGCTGCAGTTGGTAGCAGTTCATATCCTTTAAGAACACCTTTGATGCGTATCACAATATTAAACTTTTAAGCAGGAAAACAGACTAGTGTACTATAGCAGTTTTAACTGGTAAGACTGTTAAGGCAGAAGAATACACTTTTCAGATGTTGCACACCAAACTTACAAGAACAAAAGCACTTTCAATTCTTATCTAAACTAAAAGGCCACAGCAGTGCCACTCCAATTAAAAAAAAAGTTCAAATATTATTACAAGTCTGAGAAATCACATAAAGCAGGCATGAAATCAACGCACCCTTGCTTGGCTCTGAACCACAGAAGGCTTCGAAGTGAGCCAAGACCTCATTAAGCACAATTAACCAAAGTAGCAAAGACCTACTCGGCACAGGAACAGCGTTTTAAGTCTTCAGTAGCCTTATTCACATTCTTTACCACCACAGATCACACACATATAGTAACAAAGCATGGGCTTCAACATTGCAGTTATTCACAGATAACAGAACTACCAGCAAAAAAAGCCCTATGTCTGCATACAAAGAAGATAATACTGATCGGAGCTTCCTCACCAAGAAAAACCAAGCCCTTGAGATCTCTGAAAACTGCAAGTTCTTCCACATCAAACTGTACCCACATAAAGAGCAGAGCTGGAATGCATAGAGGTGCAGCACACAATGTGTAAAATTAACAGTCTGACCCTTGTCTTGCTCTGTTTCAACCCCAATTAATGGTTCCTCTTCTATCCCTAAGCATAAACACCAACTATTCCCAACAAAAACAGGGAGAAAGGTTAACTGAAACAACTGTTGTGAAAAAAGGCATGTTTGCACTAGCGTTTAAAAAGTGGTCAGAATCCACAAAAAGAGGAGCAAAGCCTTTGCTTTCTTATTCAAAAGCTGAATTCTTTGTCTTTTTTAACTCATCCTAAATATACGTACAAAGGGGGAATGGCCAGAAAAATCGATCAGTAAGATATAAGTGCAAAGATTTTAAAGGATTATAGAATAGATTTGGTGAGTTTTACCAACTCAGTCATAAGAGATTATCTGAACAAGTTTGGGATTAATGAACTACAGTTTTTTTCTTGTGTTTTTTTGTTTGTTTGTTTTGGTTTTCCTTTATAAAAACAAACAAAAAGCAACCAGAAGAGTTGTAAGAAGAAGCTTTCAGCTATTAAGATGTTTCTACAAAAACCTTCTCACTTGCACTAGGCGAGTCTCACTTCATTGCTTCATCAGCACAGGTTACAGTAGCCTAAAGCAGAAACCTTTATTGGAACTATTGGAATTCTGAAACATATTTTCCTTCTGGAATACAGCTTACGGAAGGCAGTATTACTGAATTCCTTGATTGTAACGATGCCTTTAAAAGTTATGACTTCCTTTAAGGGAAGCAAAACACAAAATAAAAATGCTGGAGATAAACAAATTATTCTGTTTATTGTGCAAAGTTATACAAACTGATTTTAATTTTTACCAGCTAATGAACTTTGGTTGTCTAAGCCTGGGTGAAGCAGCACAAGACATCTAGAATGTTATCTCAAAAACTAAATTTCCCAAAGGTTGAGAAATACACAGAGAAATACACAGAGAAAAAGCCCTCTGTCACTGAATTTTTTTTTTAATTTTTTTTTTTTTTTTTAATTAAATCCCTGGGTTTCCTAGGGAAATATGACAAAACTCTCTGCTAGCAATAAAAGACCGAAGAGAAAAAATATTGTTATAAAACGACCACACCTGGGGGAAAATACATCTCCAGTAGATCCTGTTTTCACCAGGACTTATAAAAATCTGATATTTACTTTAAAGAACATACTTTTCAAATCTGTGTTGCCCTGTAAGCAATATCTTTCAATTGATATGATCTAAACTCTTGACTGAATGCAGGTATTTAAATTTAAACAGATGTTCCATGAGCCACATAATTTTATTTCCTTTTGATAAGTAGATACAAAACATTTAGGAAAGCAAGCTTCTTTAAAATTCATATCTGGGACTGTCTACTTGATCTCTCCTCCATGAAGATGCACAAATAATATTTTATAAGCTCTTCTGAAACTATTCCTCACCCTTAACATGGTAACAGTATTGTTTTACTGGTAGAGACAGTAGTAAAAGAAGATGGCCAGGACTGACCATCAGAAAGCTTTAAGAGAGCACAACAGCAACAATTATCACACAGGAATGCAAAAGAATTGAAACAGATTTAAAAAAAAAAAAAAAAAAAAAAGAATAAAAAGAATCAGAAGATTGGTGGCTGCTGCAGTTTCCTTGCTCTGTATTGAAAAACACAAGGGGAAAAAAAATACAAGTAGAGAAAAAGGATCTGTGTGTAAATTATTCAGAAAAAAAAAAAGTCTATTAATAATAACACATCATGATTACACCAAAAATGGGAGTTCAAGTTTGCTCTGATACATGTTAGTATTCACAACAAATGAGCGTAAGCTTGCTGCCACCCAGTGCTACTTCAAAGTAACTGTTTTCTGAAGAAAGTACACTGTCCCACACTCCAGAAAACAAACTTTAAATCACTCTCTAACCACTTTTATTTATTTATTTATTTTAAGAAGGCACTATGCAAAATACCTTCTGCAGATAAAGTTAAATTTAATTTTAACAACACTGTAAAGTGACACAACTACAAAGACAAGAAAACAAGTAATCATACCTATGTGAGTTTAGATTCAAATTGCAGATGCCCAAGTTAACGCAATGGCTTTCCTTTTTAGGATTTGAATTAGGACTTTATCCAGACCAAGGGGTATTACTTCTAAGTATTTAGCACCCCTCTCTTCCAATTACTTATCTTTCTAGAAAACATTCTGAATTAGGTTTTTCAGTACCTGGAAAAAAGCACAGTTTCTGCTCAATGCTTACCACACACATGATGTAAGAGAGGATGGCCCCAGAGGATCCAATGAGTGCACCAACAATGGTCAGCAAGTTGTTGTTCAGTAGGAAGCCCTCAGCACACAAGGCCCATCCAGAATAACTGTTCAGAACTGTAATAACTACAGGCATGTCAGCACCTCCAATAGCTGCTGTTAAAGTGACACCCTGGAAAAGAAAAACAAACTAAGACTAAAGAGAACATGCAGAAAGGAGAGCCTGCCTCCAGCTTTCAAAAAAATAAATATGAAGGTACTTAATAATGAATTCATGTATTTTTCAATATAGAAGACATCTAGCTTATGCTGGAGCTCCACTGTCCTTATCTGTGTTTATTTAGGTATCTTTGCTTGCAAAATTAATGCTTCAGTTCCACGGATTTTTAAAGATGAACATTCTGAAAGTATTTTAAAATACCAGTTTGTCATATGAGTCATATGCTACTATTTACTACTGGAAGTTAACACACAGGCACTACATAAGACAACAGTGACTCAGGATGGTAAAATACAATCGTTACACAGAAACCTGCAAAGCTAAACAACAAACTGCTTGTTTTATCTGTTCTACTTTCTGTAATTCCCCAACTTACCATTATGGCTGAGAGAGCTGACACAGAACCGAGACAAGTAATCCCTGTAGTGTAGCTAGGATCAATCATGTATGGAATCATTCCGCCAAAGCTGGCAGCCAGTAAACCTGCATTCAGTGCATGTCGACCAGGCAAGAGCAGAGGCGCAGAATTCAGGATACCTGCAATCAGATGAATGCGCAGAGATCAACAAACACATGTGGCAGTCTTGTCTCTTGCCTCAGAGAAGCCTGAACAGCTCAACAAAAATAAAATAAGGGAGTGGAGGGTGCAGAGGAAGTGGAAAGAAACTAGGGAAAAGAAAAGCTGAAACTCAGACCCTGTGCTGACTCAGTATCACAACACATTCAGGCTTATTGTAGATTCTCAAATACTCCTGTTTAAACTCTTGCTGTGTTTCCTATCCTTTACTGTTTCAGAAAAAAAAAAAAAAAAAAAAAAAAAAATCAATCTTAAAATATATTTTCCTCTCAAAAATACTTTATTCTGTGGCTTTGATCTCTTTCTAGCCCCAAGCCTGTGCATGCCATACATTACAGAGCTTCCTGTGAAGCTCCTACCTAAAATTTCTTACTACAGGTATAATCAGTCTCTCCAGAGCTGTGTGCTTACAAACAAATGACCACACATAATCCTGCTTTCAATTGCTTTAAATTCACCAATATCCTCAGCTACATAGACTTCCCACAGCTTCCCACGCTGACAGAGACTTGAAAGGAAAAAAGGCTGGGGTATTTCTGTGATTCAGTTCAAAATGACAAACGTATCCTTATTTTTACCATAGTTTGTGTTTTGTTTCTCAGTTGTTTTTTAGCTTCTGTTTTTGTGACTTTTTTTTTTTTTTTCCTTTTTTTTAAATACCAAAGCAAAGACTAAAAATAACGCAAGTTACTTCTGCTTTCCATAATTACTTACCAAGTGTCTCAAGAAAAAAAGAACTGACGCATTCAGGACTAGGAAGCACCTATGACACGACCTATGACACCTAGTTTAATTGTACAGAAAAGCTTATTGTGATGATGTTGATTTATTCAGCTTGAAAATAGAAGGCAAAAAAAAAAAAAAAAAGGCAGTGAAGTCACCAAGGACATATGTACCATCAGTGGGAGCATGTGAAGACGGGACAGAGATGGAGAAGAGGAAGAATTCAGAATAAATTAGTAAGTATTCAGGATTAGCAATAGGAAGCTCTTGGCTGGAAGCTTTTAGGTACAATCATTATCCATCTCTCAAAAGCTGTGTCTTTATAAAACAAAAAATAAATATAACAAACACACACGAATCAGAAGTTAGTGTGTGTTTAATTTAAAACACTAAAACATTAAAAGGCATGGAGTATGGAATTGGCATGGTAGATAAATAGTGAAGTCTTACATTGCAAAACTACCTAACTAAATGAAGACTGCAATGCTAAGAACAAAATTTCATAAATATTACAATTGCATCCTAAATCAAGAAACATAAAATGAAATTATCCATGCAGAAAGGCAAAGTTGTGATTATATAACATTTTTAATGGCCATTCTGGATTGAAAAGAGAACTTCAAGAGAACAACAAATTACTTCAGGTACAGCTGTTTTAACACTCTGAAGTAACACTTTGTTTCCAGACAAGATGAAGTGATGAAAGCTTGTAAGAACTGGAAATTAATACAGGTAACATGCCCAAGCACTGAAAGGAAACCATTCATAAATAAAGTTGTAAACAAGCAACAATTGAATTAAAAAGAAAACAGCACATCCAACATAAATAAACAAGCTTTCTTTCCAGTTACACACTGATCTATGTCAAAGCTAAATCCAGATGGAAAAAAAAAAAAACTCTTTAACAAATACTTAGCTCTGAATGGAGAGTCTCACCTTGCAGCTTTCCATAAGCAATAAGAGAGCCACTGAAAGTCACTCCTCCAATGTACGTTCCAAGGTACGCCACAATCTTGGTAAGGTTTGCAGCTGGATCCGTAGCAAAGTGAGGATACTCAATCATGTATTCTGCTACACAGGTGAGCACAGCAGCCAAACCAACCAAACTATGAAAAGCAGCTACCAGCTGAGGCAGATCTGAAATCTGGATGCGTTTAGCAATTGTCAAACCTATTGAGAGTTAAAAACATAAGGGAACTCTTAAGAACACAATCTGTGAAGTTAGAAGTTGATGCATCACTGCACTGTGCAATAAATACACAGTAAATACACATTTGTTATCGTGAAAAAAACTACTGCTGAGTGTGACAGTTGAAAGCTGTACGCATTTACACTGCAGAGTAAGTACACTGTGTAAGCTGGAAGATGATTAAATCACATGTTCTAGATGCTTCATTAAGTACTGAGAAACTCAGTATTTTCTGAAACTCAGTATTTTCTGAAAAAAGCTCAGTTTGAAAAAGGTAATCTGGCAGCATTCAGTCAGCAACTGACTGTTCACCCACTACTTACTGCATGCTCACATTCCCTAACACAAATGACACTCTTCTGCTTTCCACAAGTCTCCCCATTCTTTATCATATCTCAGCATTAATAAATGCCCTGGGACTTGTAATTTTCTATTCAAATAATTGCAAAATAACATGAACAAGTAATAGATGTAAGATAGTGAATTGGACTTACGTAGCAATGTTTAGCCAGCAGTGTTCTACAGGTACACGCTCACAGCTGCCTCATGTCAGATCAGAGCCACAGAATCATAGGTGTTGGAAGAGACCTCCAAAGACCATGTACATCCAATCCCCCTGCTAAAGCTGTCTCCTCCCCACACTAGACAGAGCCAAGCCATGAACAACACTGGGTTTGATCTTGGAGAACAACTGTAGCAAAGGGAAAAACTACTACGCATCAGCAGCTGGGAGATTAGCTGAGAGAAGCAGCCCTGCAGATACCAGGTCAGTGCAGAAGGAGGGCAGGAAGTACTTCAGGCACGGAGCTTTACATCCCTCAAGCCAAAAGAGGCCTCCAGTGGAGCAGCATGGCCCCGTGCCCCACAGGCATCACACGGAGCAAATCTCCAACTGCAGCCACAGTGCAGCAGCAGATGTAGCCTGAAGGAGACCACAGCCTGTGAAGAGCCCACAAAGGAGTAGCCCCAGGCCAGAGCTGCAGCTTGCAGCAGAGCAGGTGGGCTGGGGGAGCTGCCACTGTGCATTGCCATGCTGGAGCAGGGCCTAATGGATAGGCCCTAAGATACGGAGCCATAGTGGGGCAGCGCTTGGAGAGCTGCAGTTTGTGGGAAGCCCATGAGGTTCTGTTCCGGATGGGTGACATCCAGTGGGAGGGAGACTGCTTGCAGCAAGAGCAAAGAGTGACCACGGGGGAATAGCAGAAATGAAGTGTTATGGGCTGACTGCAGCCCCCATTCCCTGTAGCACTCAGGAGGAGAAGTGGAGTGTTTTAGTTTTAGTTCTCACTGGTCTGCTAGCAATAGGCAATAAATTACATTAATCTCTCTGTGCTGCATCTGTTTTGCCTGTGACAATAACAGGTGAGTGATCTCTGTCCTTATCTCAGTGCTTGAGTCCTCCAGTGTATTTCCTTCTCCTGTTCTTTTGAGGAGGCGTAAGAGAGCCCTGTGGTGGAGCTCAGTTATCCATGAAAGTGAAACAACCACAGTCAGTCAATTCACCTGACCTACACAAAGTATGTTATATCTGGAGCTCATGTAAATGGCAAGTACTGTATTCATGAGAATAACATACGTACCTATGGTGCCACCAAGTGCCATTGCACCTGACATCTGAGCCAGCAATTCAGGTGAGGGTTTAAGGCCTCCTAGAGTTGCTGCTAAACCTCCTGCAACACCAATCATTCCCAAAGCATTTCCAAGACGAGCTGTTCCTTGGGTGGACAGACCAGCCAGGGCACCAACACAGCATAAGCCTGAGCCCAGATACATCATCTTTAAAACAAGAACATTGATATGCATGCATCAAGTAGAGGCACAAAGTGTATAACATTATCAGGAACTTTCTTATTACTATAAAGCATGGCAGTTTTCTATAGAACATCAGATGGCTTGTGCCTAACTGAAAGTCTTGACTGAAAATGTGTTGAAGAGATGTGATTTTGACCAATTAAAATGTGTTGTTTATTAAAATTTTCTCTGTGTCTTACAAGTTTATGTGCCCCTCTGCTTCCCTCATGAGGAAGCTGGAGGCCACCATGAGACCTCCACTCATTTTGCTCTTCTCTGGGCTGAACAAAGCAAGAGACCTCAGCCCCTCCTCTCACACCTTGCCCTCCAGACTCCTCACCATCTTCATATTCCTCCATTGGATGCTCTTTAATAGTTTTATGTCCTTGCAGTAAAGTGCTCAAAACTGTACTCAATGCTAGAGCACAGAGTAGATTTCAGTAGTCACCCAATGAATAACAAGTTACTTGCAGCTCCTGAGAAAATAATAAGCCTTTAAAATCAGTAGAATCAGTAATTAAAAGTTGATCAACTTCAGATGGGCCTTCTGAAAATATGGAACTGGTAAAAATCTGATAACTAATTTCCAATTTATATCTCTACAGAGTAAGTACTGAAGAAGATATCACACTGGGAACAGGGAGCTAAGCCTCAGGTAATCTTCTTACCTGTTCAATGCTATAGCCACCACTGAGAGCAGCTGCATAGCCTCCTACAAATACACCACCAGGAAGTAGGTACAAGTAATTGTACTCAGGAGGATCTGTGGGACGTTTGAACATATCCAGCATTCTCTGTGTAACTAGAAACCCACCTAGCCAAAAAAGAAATCAACAATTTAAAAAAAAAAAAAAAAAATCGAATCTGACACTCAGTATGTGCCAAGCTACAAGAGAAGTACTTGGTTAAATCATATTACCACACAAAGCTATTAATTTCCGAAAGTAAGTAGACTGGAAATAAAGGTGCAATCAGGGTTAGATGCTGTTGTCTTTTTTAATGTTTGGAGGGAATTCATAAAAAAAGAAGTCTGAAAGCTTGGAGGACTTGCTCTGTCTTCATACTCCATGCTGACGATAGCCTACAGTCTAGCTTACATTTCCATCCCAAGTTTACCCACTTAAAGGTAAAAAGAAACAGAAGAATTACAGGAGTGCTGCAAGTTATCCTTAAAAAAAAGGTTATAACTCATACCTGCAATATTCACTGAAGAGATAAAGGCTGAAAGAACTGCTAGACTTTGTGGAGCATTTTCAGGGAGATAGGTTCCTCCCATCAATACCAGCCCACCAACTGCAGTTAGTCCTGTTCAAAAGAATAAAAAAAAAAAACTTTACTGAAATTTATAAGATTCTATATCTATAGAAAGCTTCCCTTCGGCTGTCATATGCCAATGAACTGAAATTCTAACCCTTATTCTACATATTAGCATTTAAACAAAGACTGCCATCTTTAAATTAAACAATGATCTTAAATTAACAATGATCTTCTATTAAAAAATACAAACATATTTCTAAAAAAAATAATTAGCATGTGAACATAGTTTTGAGATACAGTGAGACAAGTGTACAGTCAGCTTCTGAGTATGGGTTCAATAAAGAAACTGCTTTCAAAGGTCGAAGTAGATCAGATTTGGGGTCTGTCACGAAGACACAGATAGCTTCTCTCCCTCTCCTTATCTGAAATATTTATAACGTCACCAATCCTACAGATCCCCATTAGAAATTTTCATTCAGCTCTAAAGTACATATTTCGAGAAGAGGAAATGAAGAAAAGCAGAAAATAAGAAAGATAAGTTATTTTCAGGGCAACACTATGGAGATAAGAAGGAAAAGAAATGTTGCATGGAAGGGGAGATTGCAGCACCCCAAGATGACTTAACAATTAAAAGTTTGTTACAACAACAGCAAAAAAAAAAAAGGACTAGAACATGACATTTGTTTTTCTTTTGAGAAAGAAAAAAGTAAGTATTTTTGGGAATTGTATATTTCAGTCATCCTTGCAATTCATATAAGTAAAGAGATGCAAAGCAGTACTATACTCTTTGGCATTTCAAAAGGCAAATCAACACACTTCTGTCTGAAGTTCACAAAGGAGTTGTTCCTATTTCAAATAGAGAACGAGTAGCTGTATGACTGCTACTTACCTGAGATGGCATTAGTCACTGACATGAGTGGAGAGTGAAGAGCAGGAGTCACACCCCATACTGTATGGTATCCCACTATTCCAGCTAGGCCAAATGTTGTCACCATTTGAGTGAAAGCATTATTAGGAGAAACAATACCAAGTCCTAACATGCTAGCCAGACCTAGAAGAGAAGCACAGTAAAACTTTTCAATAACTTTCAAATGGTTTCCTACGCGTAAACGCTGCACAACAGGAGTCCAGTCTTTAGCTAAAAGCAAAATGAAGTTCTGTGCACAGACTTCATTCAGTATATGCTGGATTATCTTCGACAAGACTCTTCAGCTTTCTTCTGAAAGAGAAAATAACAAACATAACATGGATGTTTGTGTTATCAATGCAGATGAGGATGCTGGGATAAGGTTCTACCTTAACACTCTTGTTTATCCACTGTTTCACACAAAAATAGTAATAATCATGCTGAGAGCATTACTACTCATTAGGCACAAAACATGAAGAACAGAGGTAAAATTTAAGAATAATCAATTCATTAATTACCTTACATAGAAATTCTGATGAGCACAAGATAAAGACACTTAATGACAGGAACAGCTAATATTTGCCTGTCAAGACAGTGTCCTATGCCCAATACTTAAAGGAAGACTGTTGATATTGAAGATTTACACAATACATTATAGACTAAAGAAAATAATGATATTAAAGTTTATTCTGCTGAAAAAAAAAAATATATATATAATCCCAAGCAAGAGACCTTCAGAAATTTAACTGCTTCACTGATATTTAAATAAGAAAGCAACACACACGCACACAGCATGAAGTCAATGTCGTTTGAAGTGTTAATACTTCTGGTTAAGTTTCTAGAATGTTATTCTCCTCTCAAAAAAGATAATCACACATTACTAACTTTCCACTAGATACACCAGCCAACCAAAATGCTCTCTGAGTCAATTATTAAATTCAATGAGTAAGGTGATGAGTCACTTAAAAATATTAGCCAAATCTACTCTACAATGTACTCTACAGTGATTCTCCAACTCCAGAAATTGCCTACCTGTTGTGTATACAGACGCACTAGTCATAGTTTTTCTGAAAGGTGTAATAGTAGCTGCTTTTTCTGCTTCCAGCTCCGCTACAGTCTTCGGCTTCACAGGGGCTCCTTGGGGAATGTTATTTGGTGGAGGTGCTGGAAAAATCACCTTGCCATCCTGATAACAGATATTTATAGTTAACTCTAACATACTGGATGCTCTATAGATAGAAGAGTCTACTGTTCTTAATTCCGTAACTCTGTGAAGGCTTAACGACTCAGAGCCATGACACGGAAATATTTTCCATTTTCTACATTAGAAGTTTACAAAGCTGGAGGAATAGCACATCCTGACTAAATTAACCATGCTGGTTCAAATATTTTTCAACATGCTTTAGTAATGGCGGCCATGGACGCCAGATGGACACAAAGCTTATGTCTTGAAAGCAGTAACCAAAATAAAGAGGGAAAGCTCCTTAAATGGAAAATTCTTAACCAAAATAAAATGGAGTCTAGCAAATTCTGCTACAGATCAGGACTGTAATCACAATCTGCCTAGAGCTCAGAAAGGTCACATACATATGTCTTACATTTCTTCCTGTTCTCATGTCCTTGGAAGAGCAATTATTGAAGCTGTCAGATCTAAAAGTTCTACACATCCCCTCAATGGTCTGAGAGTTGACAGCAACATAAGCTTCTTCTAAAGCAGATATTTATATGCAAGGCAAAATCTTGGTAATCTCATAAAAGAAAAGCTCAACAGAAATGGATACCTCTTACATACCTAACAGAGCTTAATGTGTTCTGCATACCATAAGGAGAGCCCGTACTAGCCCATGTGCAGTTTTTATTATTTCCTAATTGACCTGAAAGTATCCTGAATATTCTAGTTCCTCCCCTAGTTCAACCTCTACTGAGGTTCTCCTGATGTGTTTTTGTTCTTTTAATTCTGAAGTTATATGAAGAAAATACACGTATTTAAGAAAAAAAAAAGTCTTCTGGTTCTGTAGTAATGTTACAAAAATGTTTTAAATAATTGTTTGGGTTTTTTTTTTAAACCACATGAAAACAAATTTAACAGTTTTCCTATTTTCCAACAGAAGATTAGTTAGGAATCTGCTTTAACAAGAAAAGAAGCAAAGAGGTTTGTTCACAAAAAAAATACAAGAGGAATATTCAACTGAATACAAACATGACTAACTATGCTGTCCAGCAAACCACCTCTGAAGGTTATCAGTATGCATTATCTCTGAATGCATTCTAAGGAAACAGGACACATAAACAAAAATACATATTCACAAGCTAAAATAGGAACGTTTACTGACTTACCTTCATTACTACAGTGCCTCTAATTACATGATCCAGAGTACCATAATCAAACTGATCTTTTGGATCAAAGTAGAAGTTCTCTTTGTCAGGACTAATAGCCTTTAGAAGTTTGATAATATTATTGGAATACAGAGTACTGGCCTGAGTAGCCATTCTGCTCGGCAAGTCTGTGTAGCCAATGTGTGTAACACCCTGAAAGAGATTCAAGCAAAATACTAAGCACTAGTTCAGTCTCTAAAGCAGCAGTATCTCTTCCAACACAGCCTTCTGGAAATATCCATATTTTCATTTCCATATCCATAGTTCATTAGTTCACAGTTCATTTCACATATCCATAGTTCCATTTCTTCTGCATTATTTGCAAATCTAACATAATTAGTTTAACGAAAGTTATTTAGGCAATTCAATGAGATTAAATCCAACACATTAAATGCTATTAGCAACAAGCCTTCAAAGAGAGGAGGACATACTGGTAAAAGAGCTTATCTTCTCCGTACTCCTACCACTCTTTGCCTCTTAAATCAACCTGATAACAGATTAATCCTACCCAACATTTGGCATTATCTCAGTCCTTATTGAAGGCATACTGGAGGCATGCTTATAGCTAACAAAGAAGCAAAAGGAGGTTTCTCAGAGCTACTAAACTGTGCAGGAAATATGCTTAAGTTCGCATTTATGTAATTGTGCAGTGTATCCACAACTATTCAAGAGCAAACTTGAGTATATTTGGCTGTCAGGCTCTTGAGCTTTTGGAAGACATGGAGAATGGAAGCTAGCATAAATCCCTCGTGCTTAAAATACTGCTTGTGCAAGCTACAGCTAAGATTCATATGTACTTCCAAGAACTCTAGCCCTTGATGCAATGCTCTGCACATTGCTTGTAGTTCTGCACTGCTGCTCTTTTCCACAGCTCAGTGCTAGTGTACTGTACTTCTGATTAAAAGTGCCCCATATAAATTCTTCATGCAAGTATCTTTTTATTTCTATCCTACACACTATAAGTTCACTTCTTAAGCAACAACTTCAAAAGTCATAGAAAATCAAAAGCCAAATACAATGTGTTATTCATGTTATACCCATACAGGCCTGTACAGATACAGCACAAAACAGTATTATGCCTTTATATTAACAAATAACAAACTTGGAAGTGTGCTACTTTAAGCTTTAACACATGTATCTGTAAGTAGATTTCTTGCATGTACTAAACAACAAAACAGAAAAAAAACATATGAATAGAAAACATGCACTCAGAGGCAAAGAATATTGGAGCTAAACCAAAAAAAAAGTAGTTAATTCAGTTTAGGTCAAAATTACTTAATTTAATGCTACTTTTGTTTGGGTAACAAGTCGTTCGGATACTTTAAGAGAGATACATTCATGCTAGTGAGACTTCCTGAAGTTTAAATTATGTTAAGCTAAGCCAGAGACTGCACTGATATAAACACTGACAAAGTCCGAATCTGTTTAGCTGTACCAGTTACAACCTCTAGTTATACAAAGCAATGAACAAGTGCAAAAAGCTATTGCTACTGCTGTCTCTAGGTAGATGAAGACAAAGATAGTTGACCACACTCTCAGATAAGCAGAGACAAACCATTGGTCTTGGAAAACTAACTCTTCTTTACTTACCAGCCTAATTACTACTACACAACTGCATTTGTTTCTTTAAAAATCTTCAAGTTATTAAAGAAATAGATGACTCACAATCAAATGCAAGCATAAAGGACTACTTAAGTCTAGACAGCAGCTACTCGTTTTCAGCATACACTTCATCAAATAGTACAAATGTGAATTCACACAACAGAGAATGATGCACACATGATGCTCACCTTATGAACATACAGTTCTCCAGGCTTTGTTGTCTCAATGTTTCCCCCAGCTTCTGCAGCTAAATCCACAACAACTGAACCTTCTTTCATAGATTCAATCATATCTTTCTTAAACAAGACAGGAGCTTTTTTACCTGATTAGACAGGATGACAATAAAAAAAATACAGCTTTTATTTGTAAAGCTCAGGAGCAGGTTCTCCTGTGCTATCTCTATAAACTTGAAACAACATTTTTAATTAATACCTACAATGAAATGTCAGAAGATTTGTTTATATAAATATCTTGCTCCCTAGCATATAAATAAAGTAAGTACTCAGTAAACAGACAACATCTAATCCTACAATTCAAGTCAGAGGGTGGAGAGGGAGAGAAGGAAATAACACATCATAAGCTATTAAAAGACTGACATTACATAATGTAGAGCATTGAAACCTAAGCACTGTCTCACTGCATTTTAATCATAAAAGACACTGCTGCTTCAACTGGACTTGTTTCAGTGCACAGAAGCAGGTGAGATGTAGTAAACAAGAGAGTTTCATCTATTTACATTATTACTATCTACTCTCTACAAATAAGAAAACATGATGTTGTTGAGCCAAAGACTGAGTTTGTGAGAAAAAAATAGTTCCTTTAAACACAGGTATTCATCAGAGAAAAGGTACGTTCACATAGAGAATACATAAGTCTTCCATACCTGGAATAAGTGCTGTAGTGATGATAATATCAACATCTTGGCACTGTTTGGCAAAGAGTTTCATTTCAGCTTCAATAAACTCCTTAGACATTTCTTTTGCATAACCACCCTGACCCTCTCCAGATTCCTTTATGTCTACTTCCAAGGGCTCAGCACCAAGAGACTTAAACTGTTCCAGAGCTGCAGCCCTAAGAAGAAAAAATTGAGAGGGGAAAAAAAAAATGCATATATATAAAACACAAAAATGGAAATCCATTTTTAGAAGTAGCTCAATCCACGACATTTCTGATCTGTTTCAGTGCACAGAAGCAGTAGTACAGTTCAGACAAGAAATCTAAAGCTTATTCTAGGTAATTTGCATCAGTAAATTTAGATCCCTAATGATGACTCTTGGTTGAGGAATGAAGGCAGTCAAACAGGCAGGCTTTCTGTACTACCAGCAGAGTTCTCCAAAAATAGAATCAGAGCTGGGAACTTAACTGTTGACTGCATCTGTTCACTCATTTCTCTTGCCTCAATTGTACTAGCTTATAGACCAAAGTTAGATGTGTAAGATAGAATCATAGAATCACAAGGTTGGAAATGACCAATAAGATCATCTAGTCCAACCGCCTCCTCATCACCATTTGCCACCACAAGCACTCAACCACGTTATGCAGCACATCATCCAGACGCCTCTTGAACATTGCCAGGGACGGCGACTCCACCACCTCCCTGGGCAGCCATTCCAGTGCCTGACCACTCTCTGAGAGGAAAAGTTCTTCTTTATGTCTAACCTAAACCTCCTCTGATACAACTTGTGGCCCTTTCCTCGGATCCTGTTTGCTGCCTGGGAGAAGAGGCCAAACCCCTCCTCATCACAGTCTCCCTTTAGGAAGTTGTAGAGTGCAATGAGGTCTCCCCTGAGCCTCCTCTTCTCCAGACTGAACAATCCCAGCTCCCTCAGCCACTCCTCATAAGATTTGTGCTCCAGTTCCCTCACCACTTTTGTTGCCCTTCTCTGGAAACGCTCCAGGGCCTCAATGTCTTTTTTGTAGTGAGGTGCTCAAAACTGAACACAATACTCGAGGTGCGGCCTCACCAGTGCTGAGTACAGGGGGATGATCACCTCCCTGCTCCTGCTGGCCACACTATTTCTAATGCAGGCCAGGATGCCGTTGGCCCTCTTGGCTACCCTGGGCACACTGTCAGCTTATGTTCAGCTGAGCATCCACCAACACCAGGTCCCTTTCCTCTTCACACTCATCCAGCCACTTGTCCCCAAGCCTATAACACTGCATGGGGTTGTTGTGCCCAAAGTGCAGGATCCAGCACTTGGCCTTGTTGAACCTCATCCCATTCACCTCAGCCCAGCGATCTAGCTTGTCTAAATTCCTCTGAAGGGCTTCCCTACCCTCAGGCAGATCAACACCACCTCCCAGCTTGGTGTCATCTGCAAACTTGCTGAGGGTGCACTCAATCCCTCATCTAGGTCATCAATAAAGATATTGAACAAGATGGACCCCAGTACCGACCCCTGGGGGACACTACTTGAAATGGGTTGCCAGCTGGACTTAACTCCATTCACCACGACCCGTTGGGCACAGCTGTCTAGCCAGTTCCTTACCCAAAGGAGTGTATACCTGTTCAGACCACGGGTAGATAGTTTCCCCAGAAGAAGCCTGTGAGAGACCGTGTCAAAGGTTTTGATGAAGTCTAGGTGGACCACATCAACAGCCCTTCCTTCATCTACCAGACTGGTCACCCAGTCATAGAAGGAGACAAGGTTGGTCAAGCACGACCTGCCTTTCACGAACCTGTGCTGGCTGGGTCTGATCCCCTGGACACCATGCACATGACATGCAATCTCATCCAAGATGATTTGTTCCATAACTTCTCCTGGTACCGTGGTCAGGCTAACAGGCCTATAGTTCCCTGGATCCTTCTTACAGCCCTTCTTGAAGATGGGAGTCGCATCAGCAAGCCTCCAATCCTCTGGGACCTCACCAGTTAACCAGGAGCGCTGATAGATGGCCGAGAGCGGCTCGGCAATCACCCCCTCCAGCTCCCTTAGCACACGAGGGTGCAGCCCATCCGGTCCCATGGACTTGTGACAGTCCAGATGGAGGAGCTCTCTGACTGTCTCCACCTGAATTGTTGGGGGCATATTATGAGCAGCATCCCAGACTTCCAGATTGGGGCATAAAAAGCCCAGAGGATAACTGATCTGGCTATTAAGGGCAGACATGAAGAAGGCATTGAGGACCTCAGTCCTCTCCTTGTCCTCAGTGGCCACATTCCCTGCTGCATCAAGTATAGGATGAGAATTATCTTTGGTTCTTCTTTTGATGTTGATATATTTATAAAAGGATTTTTTATGTCTTTTACTGCAGTGGCCAACCTGAGTTCACATTGGGCTTTCGCCTTCCTAACTTCCTCCCTGCATACCTTAGCTACTTCTCTGTAATCTCCCCAAGTAGCCTGTCCCTTCTTCCAGAGGACAAAGACTCTTTTTCTCCCTAAGTCTCAACAGTAATTCCCGGCTCATCCACACCAGTCATCTTCCCCTACGGCTCGCCTTGGGGCACTCAGGGACAGTTTGTTCTTGTGCCTTTAAGATTTCCATCTTGAGGAGCGTCCAGGCTTCCTGGGCCCCTTTACCCTTGAGAAGCGACTCCCAAGGGACCCGTGCTACAAGTGCCCTGAACAGATCAAAGTCAGCCTTCTGAAAGTTCAAGAAGGTAGGTTTGCTGGTCACTCTTTTGACCACTCTTTCTCCCCAAGAATGGAGAATTCTACAATTCTGTGGTCACTCTGCCCAAGATGGTCCCCAGCTTTCACTTCTCCCACCACTCGTTCCCTGTTAGCAAAGACCAGGTCCAGCAGGGCACCGCCCCGATAGGTTCTCCTACCAGTTATGTAAGGAAGCAATCTTCCATGCAGTCTAGAAACCTCCTGGACTGCTTCCTCTGCACTATATTATATTTCCAACATATATCAGGGAAGTCTCCCATGAGAACAAGTGCTGGCGATCGCATGACTTCTGCAAGCTGCTCATAGAATGCCTCATCCAACTCTTCGTCCTGATTAGGCGGTCTATAACAGACCCCCAAGATGCCACCCCTACAGGCCTTCCCCCTGATCTTTACCCATAGACACTCCACTCTATCATTCCCAGCCCCAACCTCTTCAACCTTGAAACAGTCTTTAATATAAAGGGCCACACCACCACCCTCCTTTCCTCCTCTATCCCTTCTGAAGTGCTTATAGCCATCTATCACAGCACTCCAGTCATGGGAGTGGTCCCACCATGTTTCGGAAATAGCAACAAGGTCACAATTAGCCTGACTCCCAATCGCTTCCAACTCTTACTGCTTGTTGCTCATGCTGCGTGCATTGGTATAGACATTTCAGACGAGTCATCTGCCTCACCCCCAGCTCAAGCATCGTTCCCCTAGAATGCTCATTCCCCTAGAGAGGCTCATCTCTTGAGAGCCCTTCCCCCTTCATAGCTAGTTTAAAGCTCTTTCAATACGCCTCGCTAGTTCCTGCGCTAGTATTCGTTGCCCCCTTTGAGATAGGTGGGTTCCATAGACAGACAACAGGCCAGGGGCCGAGTAAACTGCCCCATGATCAAAGAACCCAAACTCTCTGGCTCGACACCAGCCTCCAAGCCAATTATTCATCACTTGTGCTTTCTGAAAGATAGGTGGCATACATTCCATAGCTCATGACTCTGTATTTAATCTGTGAAGGGGAAAATACCAAAAAGTCTGTTTTTCATAAGGAAAATTGTTTTTAAGAGTTATCCTGTACAACTGTAATTTATGTTACATTACATGATAGCCTTATCATTTCCATAAAGCAACAACTTTTGATTCATAAAGCGCTGAATGATTTAATGAGATCTTTGAAAGTTTTGATCTTTGGAGGAATAAAAAGATTAATAAACAATGTAGGAATAAAAAACATTAGGATAAGAATTGTCATTCAATGCAGAACAACTGCTTCCACTTAATACTGCTTCACAATGCTTTAACTTAGAATAGTTTTAGATTACTGTTACTTTTCTCACAAACACCCACCTGGTATCAAAACCACGAACCACTGCACCCATTGATTTAGCTGCTCCTGCAGAAGCCAGGCCAGCAACTCCTCCTCCAATGATCAAAACCTAAAATGACAACATTATCCAGATTAAAGCAAAACCTAGAAGTAGAACTGGTTAGAAAAGAAGCAACAATGTGCCACTTTCATAACAGCAGATAAACTCCGTTATACGCAGTCATTTCAAGGATTTACCTTAAGACATAGAACCAAGAATTGCTTCAGTAAAGTTGCCCTGTAAATGTTAAGTTTAAAAGATTTAACTCCTAGCTTCAGTTATCTGGGAGTCAACTCATTTGTGGCTAATAATTCATGTAACTAGATGGTTTCCCCCATTCCTCCTCTAAGTTTTTTAATTTAATGTATCTTCATCCCACAGTCTACCTACAATTCCAATGAAACTGGAATTTGAGCAAAGACTTCAGCACACCAAACATCTCAACATCTCTGATTACTCCTACCTGCATACTTGCCTTTTCCAATCTGTCAAAAAAAAAAAACAAAACAAAACATGTATATCTAGTCTGAAGTTCAAAACTAAGCAAACGTGAATAAAATTTGAATTATTCTATTCTTTCCCCACAAAAAACCCACTATAATCAATCAGCAAAAACCTAAATGGAAATAGTAACACAGGTTTTCTGAAGTTTCTACAGTTAGTCTCAATGAAAGAAAAAAGACTCTCACAATTTTCAGCAGTGGTTAACTGTGTTCACAAACATCATACTAGTACAGCATCTGCACATACCTTGGCTGGAGGAACTTTACCAGCAGCTGTGATCTGACCCGTGAAAAACCGACCAAAGTGATTTGCTGCCAGTACAACAGCTTTGTAACTGTTGAATAAGGAAGAACACATTTCAGTATTTTCTCAGGCTAACTACAGTTCCATTCACAACAGCCATCAAAAGGACACACATTTGCCTACAGCATGCACAGAATGAAGAAAATTTACTACTTTGCAGAAAGCTCACTTAAGCAAGCAAGCACACATTCAGAAAAAAGATGATCTAACTCTTTGGATATACACAGCTCAGTGCAAAGTGCTTAACCTTGCTATTTCTTTCATCACATCTGCTTTTATATCCGTCCTGGAATGGGTGACTGGACACCAAGTTAACATCAGCAGAGTTACCTGAAAATACACATCATTCTGCAATTATGTCTTCTATTAACAACAGTAACAACAACAACAAAATAAAACGTTTCATACCCAGCAATGTTCGCCATGGAGCTAAGTGCATCGTATCCCTGAGCAATGGTGACCCGTGGAACTTGATCCATAGCCAAGACAGTAGTTCTTTTTTCTGCAAGTTTTTTCAGGAGGTCTGGATTTTGTGCTGGGTAGATAAAACTAATCAGGGTAGGTGCTGTCTTAAAAAGGTCTGCCTCGTGTACACCTAAGGCTGGATTATGCATAGGAGCTCTCACCTAAAAAAAAAAAAGAGAGAAGTTTCCAAACTAACCAGTGCACAATTCACTTCTTTTCTTCTAGCTTGCAGTTTGTTCATCCCTGTCCACAATGTACACAAGGAGGGAAGTGTATCAAAGACTGTTCACACAACTAATCTGAGTAACTGTACTTATTAGCTGCAGTACATTTAGTGGGAACATTAGAATTTAATGAGGTTTGACAAAGCAATCCCAAATATGAGTACCAACTCATTGACTACAGCACTGCAGAGAAGGACTTGCAGGTCCTAATGAACTCAAAGCTGGACATGAGCCAGCACTGTGCTCTTGTAGGCATGGATACAGCAGGCCTTCTGGGCAGAATCAAAGGAGGGATGGGCAGCAGAGACAGCTGCCCAACTCTCCTTCTGCTCTGTTCTTGTGAGGCTCCATCTGAAGTCCTGCATCCAATTCTCAGACCCACAGTATAGGAACGATGCAGAGCAGTTAGAGTGGGTCCAGAGGGGAGCCACAAAGATTATCAGAGGGCTGGAGCATCTCTCCTACAAAGGCAGGTTGATGGAGTTGGGCATTTTGAGCTTAGAGAAGAGAAGGCTCCAGGGAGACCTCACTGCAACCTTACAGCACTTGAGGGGAGTTTACAAGCAGGAGCAGACTGATTTTTCACACAGTCTGATAGGAACAAGACAATGAAAAATGGCTATAAACTAAAAGAGGAGAGACTTAGATTAGATGTTAGGAAGACATTTTTTACTCAGAGGGTGATGAGGTGCTAAACTGGTTGCCCAGAGAAGCTGCGTGTGCCCCATGTGTGGAGTTCAAGGCCAGGCTGCGGCCCTGGGCAACCTGATCAGGTGAGTGGCAGCCCTGCCTGTGGCAGGGGGTTGGAACTAGATGACCTTGAAGATCCCCCCAACCTAAGCCATTCTGTGACTTATTAGAATTAGCTCCAGGCAAATGGATGATAGAGCAACAACAGTCAGGACATACTTTCAAAAACCAATGCACCCATTGCTTCTAACCAGCAATTACACGCAGCTGTTATAAAAACAGCCATTTTCAAACAAAATGTCTAAATATAGGTTTTAATTAAGCTCAACCGGCTATTCTGAGCTGGTCACTAACATATCAGATATAGGAAATTTCAAGCGTGAAGTCCAGCAGATAATTACCTTGATCTGTTTATATTTAATTACCACTTACGTTTAATTTACCACTTTTCTTATAAACAAACCTACTTAAGATAGCTGTTCACAAACTGTGAGAAACACCATATTCATTCCTGACAGTACAACTTCGAATACAACTTTAAAGAAAGCCTCAATGTGATTAAGATCTATTTTTTCTCTCAGGACTCTGCAAAGCCTAACACATCTGAAGCAACTTCACTTGTAGCAGTCGTCCTTGACACTCTAGTTAGAAATGCTTCTAAAATACACTGCTTCTGAGTGATTGTTGGACTTAGACACCCGCATCTGCAAAATTCTAAGCAACTCTCTTTGAAGAGTAATTTGGAGTTATATGTTGATAATCTCAGTGCAGAAGTATTTTAGAGCATGAATCTTGTCCGATTAGTATGTTGAACTAGTAAACCTTTCTATATAAAACACAAATTCTCCAAGTTAAAACTTGGTAAGAAATTTTTCAGTGCTGCTGTTTACCAATTTTGTATCGTAACTGTACAAGCAAGATATAGAGGCAGAATTAAATTAGAATAAATAAATAAATAAAATGAAAAGATTTTGAAGGAATTTATATACTGAGCTTTCAGAAGTCCATTAGAAAGGTTTGACCTGTGAGTTTCACAATACAAATGCAAGAAATATACAAACAAAGCACTTACTTTTACAATCACATCAGAGGCCAAGACTTCCTTCGTCCCCTGGATTTTTGCTCCAACTTCTCTGTAATGATCATCAGAAAATTTGGAGGCTTCTCCAGCACCAGACTCCACCACAACATTGAAGCCCTGCTTAATCAAGGCTTGAACTCCAGCCGGCGACAGAGCCACTCTCTTCTCATTCTCAAAAATTTCCTTGGGTACACCTACAGTCAGCTGTTTGTAAGGGATTCCTTTGAGAGTGGATAGGATAAGATAAGATAGCGTCAGCTGCACAGAAAATAACTGAATAGCTATTAATGGCATTCTTCACTATTGTACAGAGACATGCAGACACATCACACGTAGTCCATCTCCTCAGGGATGGCAAAAAAGAATTACTGTTTTCTAGTGGTGCAGTTTACATTTCCTCAAATAAAACTGACTTTCTAGACATCCTTTTTATTTCAGGCACCAGCAAGTAAGTACAATCCACCCAGTGCTAACAACAGTTTACTGTGGTTCAAAACCATCAGACTTCATACAGTTCTACAGTTACAGAACATGTGTTATCCCGGTGATCATTCATTCTAACCGGGCTAAGACAATGTGACTACAGAGGGTTTTAGAGGGTTTTTAACTTCACTGTGGAGAGGTAAATAAATGAGTTAAAGCAGCTGAAATACATTCTAATTTAACTTTTTTTTACACGTATACCAAAACCATCTTTCAGTTGTCTTCAGTCATTATTTAAAATGTGACAAACGTAACACAAAAGATCATTGAAAGGCTGATGTACAACTCTAAAAGTTGCTACAGAAAATTAAAAATGTGAATTTAGCACTAGCTTAAGAACCATGGAATAACAGCCAACTGGTTTGTTCAACTGCACTTCTCTTCAATGTTATCTCCTCCTTTAATGCTCTTGCAAGTTTTACTAAATATGATCAGAAAATTGCAGAAGCTTGCATCTGTTGCTTCTAGCTTAAGGTTTCAAACTGCAAACATCTACCTTTGTTCATGAACAATCTGTACTCTCCCGCCTGACAGCTAAACTCTTCAGATTCCCATCGTGGTTTATATGGCTTATATACATTATTCATAACTACAGTCTCAGGCAGGATAATCAGATATCACACTGCCGCATGTTTGTGTTAGATAGTATGCACCCAGGTCCTGTTTGTAACAGCTTTCACAAATATCTCAGAGAATTTAAACCTAGGTTTATACAAAACAGGCCTACAGTGAATACGCATTAATGAAAAGTAGCTCCAGCAACCTAAGTAGGCACTCATACTAGAAGTCAAATGTGCAAGACTCAAATTACAAATACACTTTTAAATTGGCCACCAATACTCTGCATGTTATCACATCAGTTGTACCAGACTAGTAAGTAACATGTTGCAAGTTTTAGTAAGGCTTGCTTTTTGCTTTTTTGTTTGAGATTGAAACAACCAAAACAAAATCAAAACCACTTCATGCTATGAGAACATTGAGGAAATTAATTATTTTGATGTTTCTGATATGTCACTGATGGGTTTAGAATAATTAGGACTGCAAAGGCTGAAAGTGTAATATAAAAATTTCAGTTGTTAAAAATCCTCTCGATAGTACAGTTTGTAACATTTTGAAAATACTAAATGATCTAAGAAAGAATTTTTAGCAATTATCTGTACTTCTCATCCATTAGGAAAAAGAAAGTTAATAAATCAATATAATCAATAAGACTACACCATGGAAGACAACCATACAACGAGCTGCTTTACTTCCCTTTTTTTTTTTTTTTTTTTTTTTTAAAACCAATAACTGCCTCACTGGCCGCTTGAAAGATACAGTAACCTTGAATGACAGTTCAACTATGAATGACTAGTAATAATTATGAATGACAGTTGCTGTCATTCATACAAATTATTCTTGCCTCTGAAGAGAACTTTTCCCTCATCTTTTTTCCTCAGTATTCAACAATTAAACGCCCTGCTCATGATTTTCACTAAATCATCTCAATGAAAGTAAACTCTCGTCTTTTAAAAGCAGAAGTGAAACTATTGGAATTTACTGAAATAACAAAAAAAATAATGATTTCAGAAAATAAATAGCTCCAGGACTGAAGGCAAAAAGCTTTTCATGAAGCCCTGAGAATATATGAACTAAAACGCTACCTTCCTGTTCACCTGTTTTAAGTTTTGCAGTGAACAAATATGCATGGAGGAAGAAATAAATAACAGCATACAGAGAACAGAAGGATGGTTATAAATTTAAAGACACACAAACATTCAGTAAAAGCTTATACACTTCTCAAAAATGTGTGTACGTATTTTCTTAGCTGCTAAGACTCAAGGCTGAATGAGAAGTGATACTTACATTCTATTTTTGTTCACTTGTATTTATGTGGAATAGCAGAGCAGAAAAGCAAATGGCTCAGAAGGATGGGACACAAATACATACTATGAGACAAATGTGTTTCCTCATTTCCTTCTTTAACATTATGATGGGTTGCATCCAATAAACACAGGTAAAGATTTTTCACATTTGCACCCTCTCCATTAAGAAGAACAACCACAGACCAGCACTGAAGACTACATCCTCCTCCAGGCCTTTCAGAGACAAACATTCAATAAGTGCCATTCTTCTGTCCTATTTTCTACTCTGTCTCACTACCAAATATCTAGCAACCAGAACAATGAACCAACCAGACATCAGTTTGCTTTCTCTAGAGAAGGAATAGGATACTTTTCAAGGAGATTCCTCTGATCTACTACATCATTGAACAACAAAAATGAGCAGACATCTACAACTGCAAAGCAAAGATCTGTGCTAAAACTTCAGGTGAGGGTATGATGAATAAAGTATCTGAAGGAATCTCAACTATCAACACAAAACACAGATTTGAATTTAGCAGTTTCATTTAAGTCATCAGTTCCAAAAGGCTGAAGTCTGCAATTTATAAACTTAGGATCTTGATTTAGTTTTCACCTCAAGAAATTACTTCTGTTAGCTTTGTTGCAGATTAAAGCTGAATGAATGAAGCTTCCAAGTTTCCAGGCCTCTACATGAGATAACCTTTTTAAGAGCCATTTAAAATATGTTTTAATAACTTACTGCTTTATGACACCCTTAACATTTTCCATAGGCAAATGGAGTTACAGATTCCTTGACCAATTTTTGACTTGTATGAAAATTATAAATTTGTTGTTAATTGAGTAAGAGATGCACATACTTTTTTCGATAAGAAGAATCTATGCAAAAAGGATGTTGCCAATTGCAAAAGTAGAATCATTAACTTTCACAGGCCTTAGAAACTTAGTATCCCATATATGTGTTGGAATTTAAGAAAATCAACAAGAATAAAGTAATTTTAAGTAAGTTGCTCTTATTACTATACCTTTTCATCCTCTTAATAAAATCTCCATTGAGTAAAGAGAAGAGGTGCAAAGCACAGATTCAACTTTGGGTAAATAAAATCTAGATCTCCAAGTTTCAAAAGGCAAACAATTAAGATGAATTATAAAAGAATCTTCTCCACTTAGATTATTCCATATCCAAATCAAGTGTTAAAAGAAGATCCTAAATTAAAACTATCAAGAAAGTTCAGAATATTTTGTGAAGAAAATGAAAAAAAAATCCTTTTTTTTTTTTTTTTTTTTTTAAATCTTCATAACCTGATTTCAGGAAGTAGCATGTAAGAAAACAGGATCAAAAAATACCAGAGACTGTCCCAGAGAAAAGAGAAAGGAGAAATAAGCTACATTTTCTGAGATAGCAAAATGAAACCTGCCTAAATGCTAAATTTATTCCCCCGTCAGCTTTAAACAAAGCATCTCACCTGTTCTGAAGACGAGGACAAATTCCGAAGAACAGCAATATGATGTAGGCAAAAAAAAAAAAAGAATGATACAGAAGATTAAACAAACACTTGAGCCCTGCTCTTACACAAGTATCGAGACTTTTTAAAAAATGCTAGGAGAATGTATGTGGTTTATGAATAATGTGTACCTTATCTACAGAATTAATAATGAACTGTTGTGGTTAAAAAGATACTCAAGACTTAGAAAAAAATAGAAAATTTTAAGAAGGAAACATCGAAATTGAAAGGACATCAATAATCCCAAGATAGATAGAGTGAAACCAATCTGGAAGTGCAAGAAATATGAGAGCCAGTTACTCCATAAGCACCTATTACCAGGGTTTGGAAAAGTTCTGCATCTGTTTCTGAAGCATCTGATGCTGGCAACTGGAATACTTGCTTACTCCTGCATTAAAATCCCTATGTTTCCGAGAAAGAAAGAAGATAGTAGCAAAGTAAATAATAATGAGACATATCCATGCTCCAAAGTCTACTATTCAACTGACTCCACATCTCCTCATTGCAAAGGCAGCTGTTACTCCTGTACATAAGATATCGGGGACAAAATGAAAGCATACCTGAGAAACTGGAATGAATAGCTACAGGCTCAACAAGAATTACAGTTTGCTATTCTTTTACAAGAAATTAACCTACTTAATATTACGTCAATTTTCCCAAGTGTCAGTTTAAGCAAACGTAATTTCTAAAATTAAGAAAAAATGTAGCTACTTCATATGCTATCGGAGTTTGTTTCAAAAGCATGTAGAAGTTTACACAGGCTACATTACTGCTAGTCATTTGTCATTCAATTACTGTTTTATCCTTGATTTGCCCTCTACTGAATGACAAATCTCATGTTACCAAAATGAAACATAAGGACAGCTTAATTATCAACCAGAAGACTTATCAACCCTCATAATTCTCAGCATTGAACAACTGCATTGAAATATTATAAACAGTACACAATGAAGCTTCTACAAGAGGTCAAAAATGACAGCACTGAGTGTTTAAAGATATTACACCATTAGATTTCTCACTCCATTTTGTGAAATCAGTTCCTAAAAACTAGAGAATAACCCCATAGACACACTCAAAAAAACTGAAGAGATATTTCAATTTCACAATCAAATTTGTTGTTAAAGCCATCCCAAAACAAGAGCTCCTTCCTGGGACGTTTGAGAAAGAACTCTGAACTTCATTCCCTACATCCCAGGTTAATATGCTCAACCAAGAGACAATTTACAATGATAAGATGGACAGACACCTCTCACATTTAAATACTGAATTGGAAGAAGAGGGGTGTGGGAGAAGCATTACACATTAATGGGATATAATCCTATGTTCTGATCAGTTTTGATAGATTCCAGATTGCTACACTGTCAGTCAGATGGAAAAAAAAATTACCACACAACTTTAATAAAAAGGTATGCAATACTGACTATCAGGAGCTGACAGAATAAACAAACAATCTTCTCTCAACACATTTTTTTCAGAAGCCCCAAACGCCATGTCACTTATTTGAAAGGACTCCAAACACAACACCCACTGTCAGAATTGGCAGATACCTGAGTTCTATGGCATGAGATCTATGGTATGGTTCTTACACCCTTCGCTGTCAAAACAGAAAACACCTCTACTTTTCTGTGCCTCCAAAAGACCTGATAATGCAGCACCTATGGTGCACTGCATGCACAATCAGCCTAGCTCTCCACCTTATCTGCTTCAGACTGAGGACCCTGGACTAGCACTGAAGAAAGGTCCCCACTGTCTTTCAGGGATACATGACCTGTACAAGATAATGGTCAAAAATACCATTAAAGCTGTCTTACATAACCTCCAGTCTTCTGCTTATCAGACTACATATAGGATAGGACAGAGAAGAAAAAAAAAGAAGAAATAGATTTTCATACACCACGCTCACTTCAAAAACTAGAACCAAGGACTCCCCAATCCTACCCTCCTTCTTTTCTTTTTCTGAGAACATCTGAACTTGTCCATTACCAACACTAAGTTGAATTTATTTAATCTATTTAAACATACCAACAAACCCTAACCATAAAGATGCAGTCCAGAAATTCCTCAGAGTGCTGCAACATAAAGCAGTTTCATGGAAAAAACAAGTCATGATTTTTCTTAAGACTTTATATGTACATGCAGCTATGCTTTCAGATGCTCCCTTTGTGAGGGATGTATTTCCCCCTACATTCACACAAAGAGCCACACTACCAAAACTCATGAGGAACTCAGGCTGGTAATAAAGAAATACATTCATTTAATTGTGCTTGAGAGAAACATTGTGTCAGCAGAAGTTCTGACCACCTACCTCTGACGAGTATTTGAATCCACTGCACTCAAAATAAAGACAAATACCTTGGATATAAAGCCTTGTAAACTAGCATAAAATTGAACTGCCAGCCACTAGCATGGCTTAAGTGTGTCCTTATTAAGGTTTTTCTGCGCTAACATATCTAAATGAATTTTAAGACAAGGGATTATTTGCAACAGCCATTTACCTGGCTTCAGGGCTGCCTGGGACCAGAGTGCCTGGTGGGTTCCAAACATTCGCAAACACGGCATCTTTGTGGAGTGTACCTTGGGTGGAAGCACAGCACCAAGAGCAGGCACTGAGCACCCAGTGACAGCAACGCGCAGAAGGCTCGCCATGTCGCCCCGACCTCCCAGCCGACTCCTTGCCACGTATGGAATCCCTGCTGCGCACGGGGAAACAAAGCGACAGTTAATAATGACAGGAGGCAGAAGGTATGTAAACTCAGCAGCTGAAGTCCGAAGGACTGCCGCCCGCCATAAAGCAGTCATTTTTCTCTACCTTTTCTTGCCAGCTGGAACACAAAATCAACTTTTTCGAAGTGAGGTAACAGAGTAAAGCTGGGGAGGAGGAAGCGAGTAAAACTATCGAGCTAAACAAGGACACGACAGAACTGACCTTGCAAGCTGACCCACACGTTGGCATGCCGCGGCTTAGGACCGCATTCTCTTCAGACCATCGCTCTAAACAAGGAGCTCCGACCGCCCCCGGGACCCAGACCGAGCCGGGCCGCCGCCCGAGCCCCCGAAGGGCCGCAGCCCCCCGCGCAGGAGCCGCGCCCGACCCGGACAGGGCCGTGAACAGCGCTTCGCTCCCAGACCCACCGCGCGCCCTTGCAAAGGCAGCGAATCAGCCAAGTCAGCGTCCCGCCGCCTCAGTGGCACCTCCCGCCGACATTTTATACCCGGCGGCCCCCGGCTGACCTCGGCCCAGCCGCTCGCTCCGCGCCGCAGTCCCGGCTCCCGCGCAGGGCGCGCCCCCAGCCCGCCAGTCACGGCCTTCCTCCCGATCTCCTCCCGCTCCCGCTGCCCTTCCTCGACTACGGGAGCGCACCGCCTCCTCCCACACCGCCCACGCTCCTCGCGGGAACGAAGCGGAGGTCTCGCGGCGCCGTTCCCGGCCTCAGCTCCTCCGCTCCGCACCCACCGGCCGTGCCGCCGGCGCCGGCCCCGCCGCGGCACTGACCGACCTTGGGGTGAGGCGGCGCAGCGGGCCCGGAGAAGGCGGAGCGGGGGTCGGGGGGACGACCCGGAAGGAGCGAGGGGAACGCGGGAGCCAGTCACGCGGTGGACCCGGCCTCGCGCGCGGACGGGGCGTGTGTCACGTGACCGCGCTGAAGTCGGGCGCGGGGCGGCGGTGAGGCGTTCAAGGGCGCGCGCGCCGCGCCGCGCCCCGCCCCGCCCCGCCCCGCCCCGCCCGGCGCTGAGGAGAAGCCTGCAGGACGTGGCGGTGGCCCCGGGGTGGCCGTTGGGCCGGCTGTTTATAAACACGTTTCTGTGAAAAAAATCCTTTTAGAGCTCATCTTACGTGCTGCTGCGCCCTCTGTGTCTTGGGCCCTGCTGACCGCGGCGGCGGCGAGGTACCTCACGGGTGTCACTTCCTGGGGATCACTGTCATGCCAGTTATTGAAGCCAGTCCTTCTTTAAAACCAAAGAGCGAGTGCCCCATCTTCTCCCTAATTAGAAATAACGTCAAAAAAAAAGAAAAACAAAAAAACAGCAGGTCCGTGCAGACCTGCGGAGCTCCGTGTGAGGCTGCCACGGCGCGGCTGGGCGCTCCAGGACAGGGAGTTGCAACGCGGTTGGTGCGCCCAGCCTGGGACACGCAGGTGGAACTGTGGGCACTGCTTAAAGAGGCTGACGATTACGGGTAGTATCCGGAAATTACAGTTTTGGCTTTCATTATTATCAGTTTTGTTTTTTAGTTTTCTGGGGGTTTTTTTAAGATTCCTGCTTTGGGATGAAAACTTGGATTCCCACTCACTCTGACGCAGATTTTGGTTGTGTCTGTAAAGGAAAGATGAATCTGAGATTACATTTTGCTCTGCAGTGTAAGTAGCTGTCAAACACTCCTTATAGTAAAGTGAAGGGAATGTCTGTTAAGTGTAAAGAACTCACGTTTGTGACCAAAGGTAAAAAGTTGTCTGGCATAGTAATGATAACCCAAGGAGCTTAATTCCTCATGGATACACATCTTAATTCATGAGATTTGCTTTACTGAAAGATGGGTGCATTGAACAGTGGTGGTGCCTGTACTATTATGTTTCTTAAAGCCTCTGCATTCTGAAACCAAAGATTGAGAGTCTGACTTCTCTTTTCACATTGATCTAAGCTTTTCTCTCTTCCCAGATTTCCAACTGTGACCAGAAGTCACACACAGACCTTAAAACTAGGACTGAAAAACAAACAGAAAAAGAAAACAAAACAAAACAAAACAAAAAAAAAAAAAAAAAAAAAAAAAAAAGCACTGAATAAACTTAGTTATTTTAGTAGCTTTTTTTTTTTTCTTGAAAAGTTTGGCAATTCTGCTCACGTCTGCTTTTGTCAGTTATTTACAAAAGTGAAGTCTAATGCTTTGAAAAATCAAAACTTCCAATACTTGTTCTGGTTTCAGTTGTTCAGTTTAGATTGATTTCTTTGTCAGACTTCACTTTCAGCAGTAGTTGCATAGGGTCAGCTTTTCCATGTACCCAATTAATTGTAAATGTGTCACCTTCACTATCTGGCCAAGTTTGTCTTGACAAAAATCAGTCCAGTACATACCTTGGGGAAATAATATATCTTAACTGTGCTTTATACTCTATAACCTACATTCAAAATAGTAAGGTGTAACAATAAACAGGGACATACCGTCTGAGATGTCACAGTAATTATATTTTGAAAACGGGACAGTGCTATTTTGATTTCCTACAGGTTTTCATACGGGCTCACATATTTTCCATCTTTATGAATCATCACCTGAGCTGGAACCAGCATGTGAACCTTTGGATTGGGCTTTGGAAACACCAGGTGGGAAGGTCAGGGTCAGGCTGTTCTGGGAACCAAACTACAAACACTGCTGGGCTGCCAGCGGCGGCATGTGCTGGACAGCCCAGTGCAACTGCTCTCCCTGAGTGCAAAAATCACAGAGCAAACACAGCAGAATTCTGAACAAAAATAGGGGTGTGTGAATTGAATCATTTGCAGTTAGTGAGATAATATAAGAAAAATGCATTACATAGCCTGTCTTGTAGAGTGAGTTCTTGCTGGCATTGAAGGCTGTAAAACTAAACTTGTTTGTTGTCACATCTGATGTAGAAATTATACACAGAAATTCACCATTCACCAACACGGTTTTATTGTCACACTGGAGGCCTAACTGTTGGCTAAATTCTACCTTCCAGTTCAGCCTGCAGCTTTTCCCCACGCCGCAATTTTCGAGGAAAACAGCCATCTGTGCAGGTGGTGGCGTGACGCTTCAAATGAGGCGCCTGCAGGTGCGGTTTGCTATCGTACTGCCTCCCGCTGCGCTGTCATAGAAATCGATAATTTCTGAATCGAGATTTCCGGAGCGCTGCTGGAGCGCCCCGTGCGAGCCGCTACGACAGTAAACCCGCACTTGTCGGCCGGCGGCGGTCAGCCTCGCGCTGGGCCGGCTGCCCGCCCCACGCCAGAGCGCTGTGCCGGGCGAGGCGGCCGGCCGCCAGGCGGCGCCATTCTCGGCGCGCTGCTACTTGCTGCGGGGCGGCGCCGCGGCGGCGCTGGGGTCGCTATGGCGACGTGCGGCCTGCTGGCGGCCGGCAGAGGGCGCTGCGGGCGGGGTGAAACTGAAAGTGGAGGGCTTGGGCCGCGGCTAGGCGGGACCCGGCGCCGCGCCGCTCCGGCTCGCATCCCCGCCCCGTTCGAAGCGCTTGAGCGTCCCGGGCCGAGTATGGCCGAGAATTTCGACCGAGCTCCCGGTGCCGGTCGAGGTCGGGGCCGCGGAGGTAGCGTTCTCGCCGGCGCGTCGGAGAGCAGCGGCGGGGCCTGCCCCGGAGGCGGTGGTTCGCACGGCCCCGGCGCGGTCGATCAGCAGCAGAACAAAACGAGCGGCTTCCTCCCCCAGCAGGAGCCCCTGCGGCCTCCGAGGACGGCGCCGCTGGGCACTGGAAGCGCAGGTACCGGGCCGCCGCGCCGCGCGACGGGCCCCCGCCCCCGACCTCGGCGCCGCGGGAGCCGGGAGCCAAGCCCTGGCGGGCCGCACTCGCCCCTCTTCCCCGTCCCGCCGAGACCGGGGCTTCCCCCGCCCCGCTGCTCGGCCCGGCTCGGCCAGCAGAACGGCGCGGCCTGAGCTGAGGGCCTGCTTTCCGCGGCCCGAGCTCCTGGCGAGTCCGGGCCGGGAGGGGGCCTGTCCCTGCACCTCTCGGCCCCTGTCGCGTTTCTGGGTTGTGGGCCTGCACCCGGGGAAAGGCGTAATGCTGCATCGTAGTCTGCACGACGCCCCCTGCCCCCCTTTTGTGCGCGCACATCTGTGCGTGCGTGTTATCCGTCTATTAATCCGACCGCAGATGGTCTCATCCTTCCTTGCATCGAAGAAGTCTGAACTCCGGCCTACAGGTTTGAGAAAACATAAACCCAAGGCAAATGCAGTCCGAGGCATTGTTGATTGGTTAACTTTTAAGGTCCAGGTATCAGATTTCCTTTTCAATAAACTTGGGAGCTATTCTAATTTGCACATCTGGAAATGAGCAAAAATATGGTTTTAAAAAATATGATTTTTATGCGTTTGTTTTGTTTTGTTTTTGCAAATTATTTATAAGAAGGACATAATAGCTTTGAGGAATGTGCTAAAAATTAGTGTTGTCTGCTGTTTATTGATCTTTGAAATCTTTCTTTTTCATTTAGAAGCTTTGAAAAATCCACTAGGAAAGCAGACATACCAGAAGTAGATTTACTGGTTTCTTGTTAGCGCTCAGAAAATGTGTTTGCGAGGGAGGGGGTCGTCCCTCTTTTTATTTGCTTTTCTTTTTTTGTCACTGTCACGTGAAATCAGAGTGTAATGTGAAAAGGCATCAGTTTCCAAAATTGAAAACTTAACCTATTTTTCAGAAAAGCAATAAAAATATCTAAGTAAGATTAAGTATGCTTGCAAGTATGTACTCCAAGTATATTCAAGGTTGAAAAAGTTGCATATTATGTGGGAGCACACAGCAATCAAGCAATGTCTGAGAGAAGCTGTTAATGAAACCTTTCCAGAGCACCTGCAACAGACAAGAATCCCGTCTGGATCACGAGTTTCAGTTCCTACTGCTGGACCAGAAATGGCAAAACCTCAGGTGGCTGTGACTCCTGTGGCAATGTCAAAGTTGTCAGTTAAAGCACCTGAGTTTTATCCATCAGGATACAACCCAAACTTCAATCAGAACTTGGCAGTAAGTGTTAATCTTCTGTTCTTAGCTTATTGCAATTTACTTCTATGCCTTCTTGATATCTTCAAGGCTACATTTGCCTAAAAAAATTCCAGAAATTCAGATGATAACCTCCGGAGTCAAGGTAGTGATAGTGATGGTGGGTATTGTGGTGTACATGAGTTAGTGTGGGGTGTTTTTCTGAAGTTTGCAGTAGATAACCACATTCCTTGTTGATTACACCAGACATTGACTCCAGAAACATCTGAATAAGCTATCTTTGTGGAGTCTGCATTGCATTTATGTCTACAGTGTTTTTTAAGTAAAAGCTTGCTTGTGCTTTTATGCAGATTTCTCAAGTGTTTGAAGCAGAGATGAAGGCTTAATTTAAACTTTAAAAATATACGAAAACAGTGATGTGATAATAAGCAACTACACTGAGACTAGATTTTGAGTAACTAATAGGAAAAAAAAACTTACGTTGGATACTAAGCATGGAGTTAGGTGTTTTCAATTCTTTTTTTTCTTATGAGCAAAATCATGTTGCTTGATATTACCTGCTTTGCCAGCTTACTGAATAAAGTGGCTCCCCTGGATAGTACAAGCTTATGGCCAATATACAACTGTAAGCAAAAAGCCAACACAGCGCTCTTCACTTAATGGCTGAGACAAGGGAAAGAGTATTACATTGCCCCAGTACATTGCATATTTTCTGTGAATACTACATTTCAGTTTCAGGACCCAAAAATAAATGCCATTTAAATTGTCATGCATTTGCATGTGTATAATTGCAAACTCCTGGGGCCGGCAGTGTTGCTTTTCAGCTATTCTGCAAAAGCATGTAGGCATGTGGGAGCTCCTCATTGCTGTGTTGTGGGAATATATTATAAGTGATCCAGCTTTTAATAAAAATAACTTCAAAATCCTAGCAGAACCTAGACTGCTTATTTGAATATGTTTGATATGTTGCAGGAACCCTAATCAGTGTATACTGTGCATGGAATAGTGATCTTTTGTACTGAATTAACTTCATAAACTGAGTTAATCTGCAGTAACATGTAAGTTTAGAGCACCTTGTTTCTGCGCAGGTTTTACTCACGAGTTTTAAAATTGAAATCAAAACAAAGTTTTGAGAAACTTTGATTTCTTTGAACTAGAATTAATACAATTCAAATTACAAATCACCTTTGTAATGTTCCCAGGAGTTTCTAGACCTGAAAATTCACATTCCTCTTATAAAGTACACAGTGCTTTTGCTATTATGTGTTAACTTAAGAATAATCTGTTGATTTCTTGTGTTTTAGTAAATTATGGTAATAGCTATGTGTGTCTATATAAAATTCAGTCATTCTGTTTGTCTCCAGTTAGGTGATGCTTCTGTGCCCCTTCACCTCATACAAACAACTCAAATATGCGATCTTGTACATGCAACATTTCTTATACTTAATTTTTCACTAACTTTGTTGTAAGCTTGATATATGTATATAATCTGAAGGAGAAAAGGCTTATTCCTAAAAAGTCTGAAGAGAAATCAAAACAATGATAAATTGTAATTGTCTGAATGGAAATGTTGTGAATACATGTTACGTATGGGAAAACGGCATTTGGCCTACTAGTTGAAACAGCCTGAGAGCAGGTTTGGCTAATGGATCTTCCCTATCGACTTCCTGATTTTTAAAGTTATGTAAATCAGAGGGTTATTTGCCGTCTGCCTAGCTTGTGCATTGTTAGTTCTTTAAGTTTATGAACTGACTCCTAATAGAAGAGAGGCAAACTGCTGATTTTTGGATTAGTTGCGCATCCTTTTTCATTGTGAATAATAACATAAAGGGAAGGAATTAGACTGAGAAATCACTGAAATTAATGGAAAGCTTCTATTTGACTTTCAGGGCTTTGAAGCATAAATTTGTAATGAATGTGTAAATAAGTGTACAGCCTTCTGTTTGCCTTCTTGGTTATTTAAAAATAACCAAGAGGAATTTGCTTTATTTTCATTTAGTTGATATAGTATGTGGTGCTGTATTCTCTGTTAAACCTTAAAGTCTGCCAGTAAGAAATGTGACTTACATCTAGAAGTTACTGAACTAAATCTGTTCAGTTTTTAAAGTATATGTTATTACTAGTGAGTTACATCACAAAATACATTCTTCCTATGCTGTTCCTCTCATGTACTTGCACTGTAATCATTCGTAACTGTATTAAAATGCTGCATTCATTTTTTAGCGAACAAAATTAGCAGTCTTCTGTTTCATCACTGAGAGCATAAACATTGGTTAAGTATTATTGTGCTTGCTCCTTCTTTCTTTAGGGAGCAGGTGTGTTTACTGTCTGCTTTTTAACTCAGTAACTGCAAATTAATGCAATACCACTTAAGAAGACATGAAACAGAACTATTTATCTTTGATCCGTTGCCAAAAAAAATGCAGCTTAACTAGCTTTAGAAAATCAGTTTTCCTGGCCTAAGTTTATGCATAGGAATACTATACTGTATTTATTATATTTCTGCATTTTCTCCCTCTCTTGCTTATTTTGGAGCACAGTGGCACTCTCTGTAAGTGCAAAATATTTTGTTTCCAATTTCCAGTTACTTTTCCTTCTACAGTTCATTTATCTGCAGCACAGTATGTGTACACAGGAAGAAAGGTTTTGAGGTCTCAATTAGGTAGTTTCTATTCTTAGAAGGTATACTGACTCCTTAGCTTGTTGATCTTACATCCATTATAGCAAACCGTGTAATTTGGTTGTTCTTTGTTTTGTGTTATTCCTTATGTCTTTTTTTAGTCTGTTGGCATGCTTGTCTGAGAGACCCTAGTCTCTGTAAAAGCATGTTACTTAGTTCTTCTCATAGCACTACTGAAGCTTTCTGAAGTACTGAGGTTTATACTCTCTAAAAATGTTTGTGAACCAGGTAGTAAGAACTGCTATCACTCATGCCCAGCATCAGGAGTTACTGGTAACTAAGGGCTGTATGGTTGCTTCTGGAGTTGGCAAGTGTAACAACTCTAGGTTCATATTAAATATTATGTTTTTTCATTGCTATAGGATTCTTCCTTTGAAGATGGATATGGTGGCTATCTGACTTTGGCAGAATATGTACAAGGCTTCCTAAACCATCTCACTGAGCAACCAGGTTGTTTTGAAACTGAAATAGAACAGTTTGCTGAAACGCTGAATGGCTGGGTCGTTACAGATGAAGCTTTGCAAGAGCTTGTTGATCTCATCTATCAGCAGGTAGCCTGTGTATTCTACTTGATATCATGGATTGGATGCCTTTTGTTACTTAGTGTCCAAGATATGCATAAATTTGTTATGTAATTGTATCTGTAGCATTTTAATGGTTTTCAGTCTCTCTTTGGCCTGCGACATGCAGTGCAAGATTTTGCTGGATATGCTGTAATGATAGCTCAAGTGTAGGATGTTTGACTCATTGATAAATTTACAGTTTCTCAGTTGCCTTTATGGTGTATCCTAATCTTCCAGGTTACATGCTAAATTGCAGTTGCGGCACTTAATTAAAGGAGTCATCTTTGCTGTATTTGCATAGCAGGTATCAAAGTAACTCTTAAGCCATGTATGAGTAAAGTGTTTTGATTCTTTCCTGCAGAATATATTCATAGAATCATAGAATGGTCTGGGTCGAAAAGGACCGCAAAGATCATCTAGTTTCAGCCCCCCTGTTATGTGCTAATGTGGGTTGCCAACACCAGACCAGACTGCCAGAGCCACATCCAGCCTGGCCTTGAATGCTTCCAGGGATGGGGCATTCACAACCTCCTTGGGCAACCTGTTCCAGTGTGTCATCACTGTCTGAAAAATTTCATTCTAATATCTAACCTAGATCTCCCATTTCCAGTTTAAAAGCATTCCCCTTTTCATATCACTGTCAATCCATGTCAACAGTTGTTCCCCCTCTGTTTATACGCTCCCTTCAAGTACTGGAATGCACAATGAGTTCTCCCTGGAGCCTTCTCCAAGTTAAACAAGCCCAGTTCCCTCAACCTTTCCTCACAGGAGAGCTGCTCCATCCCTCTGATCATCTTAGTGGCCCTCCTCTGGACTCGCTCCAAGAGCTCCACGTCTTTCCTGTACGGGGGGCCCCAAGCCTGTATGCAGTACTGCAGATGAGGCCTCACAAGAGCTGAGTAGAGGGGGACAATTAATATTGTTCATAATGCTTAGATACTTTTAATTCCTTGAAATTTTAACTAACTAGTCACCTCTGTATATATCACTCTTCAGGAAATATGTTTTTACTCACAGGCTTTGATTTCACTGTTGATCTAATAGTAACTAGGTCCAGTCCCATAATTCCCAGGCCATGGAAATGAGGACACAGACCTTAAACTGAACTCTGCACTAATTGGGGAAGCCATTGGAGAGAACAGTTGAATCAGTTGAATCCAATCAAATGAACTGTTGTTCCTGTCATTTGGGATTGCTACAGAGAATGCAGTCACACTTGGGCTTGCTATTAATTACACTGGATGTCTCCCACCTTGCTGAGTTGATTGCTTTCAAACACTTGAAGAACATGAGCAACTCTTATATTCCTCATCTAAGTGCAGATACTTGCAGAATTTTTATCTGAAATACTATGGACTATGTAGAGGCTGCATGACTGGTTGGTTCTCATACAGGACTCAGTCTTGAGTTTCTTACTATCATACAGTTTCTTATTATACAACTGCCAAATGAGTGCTGTGTTTGGCAGTGTCTTTTTCTCATCCTTTATTTGAGTACCTGGAGGACAGTGAATAAACAACAGAAGTATTCAGTATAATTTTACTGAAAGAAAAAAAAGAAAAACAGAATTCATCTAAATAGCAAACATTTGTATACATTAAATAAACTGACTCACATTTAATGCAAATCTCTAATTTTGTCACCTCATCTCCTAGTTTAAGAGGCCTGGTATTGTAGTTGGCTGTTGCTTCGTCAGCTGAAAATTGGAGTGTAACAATCTGCAACATAAGTTTATGCGGGAAGTGAAATTCATCTCAGTGGTTTTTTATTGTATGTTTCAATACTAGTCCAGCTTATCACAAAATTCTTACTACATTGCCAAAGTGCATTTGTAAGTATCTGCTTCAGTGATACTAAATTAAATCCAGTTGAGAAGATCTGTAGATAGTAGGTCTATTTAAGAAAAAGGCTAAAATGAAGGAGGAGGAAAAAAACAAAGAAATCCTGTGATGTTCTCCCTTCTTTTGAGGGTCAGGTATCTCGCAATCTATAAAGATTAATCATCTACTTCCCTCTGTTCTTCCTAATTCATTTACGTATATAACATTCCTTGTCATGTTGTACTCTTTCCCTAAGCATACTCTACTGCCAAATGTAGATTCTGGAACAGATAGCTCTGAAACTGCATCTGTGTGGGATTATTTTTGTTTAATCAGTCCTTGCTCTTTGAAAAAGTGCATGTCCCTGAAGAAGTCTTAATGCACTCTTTGGATTTATTTTACCTTTTTTTATGAACAGTTTGTAAGTAAGTTTTAGACACTTTTAGACACTAAGGGATAGGTTACAGTGGAAAAGTAGAGTTGAATACTCGAGGCAAAAAGCTACAGAATCACCTATAGTGAATATTTGTGTTCTGAAATGCGCATAGCAGAGTGTTGAAAATTAATGTGCCAAATAATAATTAATCTTCTACTTCTCAGTGGTCCAACTGTTGTTAAACAGCATTTTCTAAAATTATTTTAAAGGTATTTCCTCACAACCTAATCATTACCTGTACAAATAATTGTTTATTCACTTTTATTTTGAAAGGCCACATCTGTCCCAAACTTTTCCTACATGGGAGCAAGGTTATGTAACTATTTATCTCACTGTCTAACCATTAGTCCACAAAGTGGGAACTTCCGACAGTTGTTACTTAAAAGGTGAGCATCAGTGTGTCCTTTTAACATCTATTACTTCCTGTGGCTGGATTGTGTGTCGTCGTCTTTTGTATGTAACTGTTAAGTTAGCATCCAAAGAAGTATGTATTCAAAACAGAAGGATTTTAAATTGAGAGCTATTACGGCAGAGGTGCATACTGGATATTGAATATATGCACATTTTATTGTTTTAATACAAAAACAGGATTCAGTTCAGGCTCTATAGTCTCTTCTGAACTCAGTACCAAATTATAGAGTGAATTTGAAAGCTAGTCAACTTCAAAAGTATCCTAAAAATTCACATAGTATACTGACTTTCTTTGTCCTGTCCTTGTTCTTTGACTCTTACTGGGACTTGTGTTTTTTTTTTTCTTGAATTACTTATGTGGCTGAACTTGCTGTGTAAAGATTTTTCACTGATCGTCTAAGTTGCTTTTGCTGTGTTCATTGATCAGCCAAATCACTTTATCACACCAAATAGATGCATAAAATGCAGAACGATCCACAATTTTCAGAAATGTGGGGGATTACAGTTCAGTGATTAGACTTCGTAGATCGCATGATGCAACATCTTTTAAATGACTGTGTCTCCTTTAAAGTCTTAGCGTATGACATTTGAAGGATTAATACATTTTACTTCAGGAGTGTTTAAAAACAATCCTTTTTTCTTTAAGGACTTTTGGCTTTTTAAGCATAAGGCTTACTTTAAAAGTTTCACTTAGTACGTGGATACTTACAAGCAAAAGCATGGTAAGCTTAAAAGATCATCAAAATGAATTTTTGGAATCGGAAACAGTACCTTATGGAAAAGCTGAAAATACTCTGTTGTTGTCCTTGTTGCAAAGGAAATAAGCTTTTCTCCTTCGTAGTGACACTACAAATCATCATTTTTATCTTGTCTTTTAATTGAACAGTTGGAATTGTTTCTTGAATGAATGAAGGAAATCCCTAGCAATAGTGATTATTGGTTTTAAAACCAACCCAGTGATAAAATTAGCATCCTAAAAATGCAAATTTGAGGTTCCTTATGCTTTTGCATCTACTATGTGTGAAATTGGGATGGAGTGAGGATAAAAAGGCTAACTACATGAATACATTTTCTCAGTCCAAATTTGTACGTAAGATGTGATATCTCAACTCCTAAAATTGTTTGGATTTCTCAAACATTTCCCAGTCCATTTCTTAATCTCAGTGTGTAGATATTGAGAATATGTTTGAGATTGTCTTGTTTTCCTTTCATTCTGAACTGGTTTCAAACTGCTGTGTAAAATAGCACAACCCTTGACACGCTGGTTGAAGACTAAAATACTGTGTCACTGCCATATTACCTCTAGTTATAAATGCTGTTAAATGTATTCAGCTTACACTGCCAGTTATAACTAAGTTATGCGTAGCTGTCATTTAAAATTGTGGCATAAAGAATTTATCAAGTGTAAAGACATACGTGGCGATGTGAGCTCTACCTAAAATGGGAAGAAGCATTTCAGTACCTCCTGTATTTCTGTTAACATTTAGATACCTGTGTTAAACTTGCATTCATATTGTATTAGGTGTATTTTTGTCTTCAATATCTCAGTGTTTGAAACCACAGTCATGTCATCATATTTATTTACTGAGGACAAAAAGCACTTTGCCTTTGTGAAGTCCTCTCATTTCCTTCACAGATCATGCTTTCCAAGATTCAACATGGAACAGTTTTAACACAGTTCACAAGTTCTTAGCACTGTACTAGATCAGTAGCATATTGTATGTGTTGGGATGCTTACAGACGATAGCTATATGATTTTGTTTAATGTTTTCAGGTGTCGAGCAGAGTTTGAAAATAGAGATGAAGCTGCAAAAGGAGATGAAGCTACTCAAAAACAATTTCATGCCTTTGTATTGTTCTTAGGTGAACTTTACCTTAACCTAGAGGTAGGAAGAAAGTTATTTTTCACATGGTTCTTCATTAATTTTGTTGTGTCTAAGCAAATACTGAAATGAAAGGCATCATTTGAGGTATGGTTTGTGTTGGCTTTCGTTGCTTCTTTATGTAGAAGTGAATAAGCCAAAACATTTAGAACATTTTATCTGACAAAGAAACAAGCAAAAATGGACAGGATCATTAAAAGAAAAAAGCATATAAAGATGCCTTTTTTAAAAAAAGCATAAGAGTTCATTAAAAGAACCAATGACAGACTACCTTTCCTAAAACTTGCCTGGTCATACCCACTTTTTTTTTGGAAAAATTGTAGTGAAGATTTTTGATATTTTCCTTCCTCTTGCAAAACCCTCAGATGTTAAAATCTATCAAAAGCAGATTTGGCCACTAGCTGGAGCTACTAAATGCTTGAAGAAGGGATGGGAGATTTCAAAATAAGCAATTAGAAATTGAGACCTTTAATGGGATTTCTTTTTAAGGTTTGAATCCTTGGCTTATACATGAAACACCTAGCCTTTTCTTTAGACCCGTTTTTTCTATCTGTAGTGCATACATTCCATTTTTTTGTACAAGATAACCTTACTTGACTCTTATACCTGTGAGTTCAGCAGTCACCAACTTTTGTAATATGCTTGACAGTTTTGTAGGTTTTTTTACTGGAGTATTTCAAAGATATAATCTAATGAGATAAAAATGTTCTTCTATCATGAGAAAAGAAAGCAATTCTCCAACTCTTCCATTTTTGTACATAAGTGGGCTTTGAAATGTACTTTTTGGTTTCTGGAAGTAAAAAAGGAATCTTTACAGGAAGTATGAGGGAAGAAGGAGCTGTCCAGTTTTGTGGAGTTACCCCTCTTAATTTCAAACACTTTTCTACAATTTTAAAATACATGAAGAATGCCTTACAGAAGTAAGTTATTACAGCTGTAGGAAGAACCTGAGATTCACAGAGTCACAGAATCACAGAATTGTAGGGGTTGGAAGGGACCTCCAGAGATCATCGTGTCCAACCCCCTGCCAAAGCAGGTTCCCTACACCAGGTTCCCTACACCAGGTCGGCATCCAGGCAGGTCTGGAACATCTCCAGAGAAGGAGACTCCACCACCTCCCTGGGCAGCCTGTTCCAGTGCTCCGTCACCTCACTGTAAAGAAGTTCTTGCGCACATTTGTGCAGAACTTCCTATGCTGCAGTTTCCAGCCGTTTCCCCTTGTCCTGTCTCCACTCACCACTGAAAAGAGTCCGGCCTCACCATTCTGCCCCCCACACCTCAGATATTTATAGACCTGGATCAGGTCCCCTCTCAGTCTCCTTTTCTCAAGGCTGAACAGACCCAGTTCACTCAGCCTTTCCTCATAGGAGAGATGCTCCAGGCCCCTCACCATCTTTGTGGCCCTCCGCTGGACTCTTTCCAAGAGATCCCTGTCTTTTTTGTACTGGGGAGCCCAGAACTGGATGCAGTACTCCAGATGAGGCCTTACCAGGGCAGAGTAGAGGGGGAGGATCACCTCCTTCGACCTGCTGGCCATGCTCTTTTTAATGCACTCCAGTAAGCCATTGGCCTTTTTGGCCACAAGGGCACACTGCTGGCTCATGGCCAACCTGTCATCCACCAGCACACCCAGGTTCCTCTCCACAGAGCTGCCCTCCAGCAGCTCATCCCCCAACCTGTACTGGTGCATGGAATTATTCCTCCCCAGATGCAAGACTCTACACTTGCTTTTGTTAAACCTCATCTGGTTTTTTTCTGCCCAGCTCTCCAGTCTGTCCAGGTCTTGCTGAATGGCAGCACGGCCTTCAGGCATGTCAGCCAATCCTCCCAACTTTGTATCATCAGCAAACTTGCTGAGGGTGGCCACTATCCCCTCATCAAGGTCATTGATGAAGATGTTGAACAAGACCAGACCCAGCACAGACCCCTGAGGAACACTGCTAGTTACAGGCCTCCAACCGGACTCTGCACCACCAATGACGACCCTCTGTGCTCTGCCAGTCAGCCTGTTCTCAACCCATCTCACTGTCCACTCACCTATCCCACACTTCCTCAGCTTTGCTATAAGGATGTTGTGGGGGACAGTATCAAATGCCTTGCTGAAATCAAGGTAGACTACATCCACTGCTCTCCCCCCATCCACCCAGCCAGAGACAACATCATAGAAGGCTACCAGGTTGGTCAAGCACGACCTCCCCCTGGTGAACCCATGCTGACTACTCCTGATAACCTCCTCTTCTTCCAGTTGTCTGGAGATGACATCCAATACAAGCTGTCCCATCACCTTTCCAGGGACAGAGGTGAGGCTGACTGGCCTACTCCAAGAGTTTGGGATGATACAGACTATTTGCCAGGCATCTTGCATTTTTTCTCAGCAATTTAGTAACAAAAAAGAGAAAGCTAGAAATGCATTCTTATGCTTAGGTTAGATTTGTAAGAATATCTTTCAGCCTGTGTTCTAAAATAGTTGCGCTAGTTGGTGAATTCTTCCAGCTGAAGAGTTAAACTGCAATTAATTACCAAGTAATTAACTATGTTAATCACGCAGAATTTAGGAGAGAAAATATAACTAAATTAATTTCTGAAGCTTAAGTTTTTTAAGTATGTTATTAATGTCTTGCAGATTAAGGGAACAAAGGGACAGGTAACACGAGCAGAAATTCTTCAAGAAGGCCTTCGAGAATTACTAAATGCGCTTTTCTCTAACCCTGTGGACAGTAATTTGATATGTGCTGTGAAGCTGCTGAAGGTGAGAGTAGTTTTAAATGAAAAAAAAAAAGGAATTTCACAAGTGAGGACAAAATTCATCTGCACTGTTTCTTTATGTAACTGTGTGTGCATCATACTGTAGTTGAAATACAAATATTAGAATGCTTTGATTTTTCTTCATCTGGGGTAAGTAAAAAACAGAGTACATCAGTACATATAATGGGAAGCAAAGAGAATGACATCTGGTCATCTATGGTTCCTGCTGCTGAATCCGAGTGGGGGCTGGAGTGGAGAGGGGAAAAGATAGGAGAAAAAAAAAAAACATGAAAGTGAAAGAAAAGTCAAGAGAAAACCTATTTCTTCATGCCAGAGGCCAAATGTATTCCTTGGTAACAGATTTGAGATCTAGGCTAGCAGAAGTATCATATCACAATTTGTTTTACAGACCAGTGATGTGATATAGAGAGATTTGTAATCATGGGTAAGTAGAAGTTCAGAATTGGTTGGGTGAAAGGAGAAGGTTAGTTTCCTATTCAGCATAAACATCAGTGGAGTTAAGCAAGTGTAGTTTTTGGGTATCCTTGCTGTGATGTTTTTCCATGCCCTGTGAATGCTTGAGCTGAATGCCTCAAAAGAGAAATGAGCATTGCATGAAGTCAGTGGATTGAGCTTCTATAATGCATAGAGTGAATGCAGCATGTTTTATGGAAGTCTTTGCTTCCTTTTTTTAAGTGCTTGAAGGTTGGGAAGAGAAAATGGAGTGGTTTTGGATAAGTGGAAGAATATTACTTTTAAAATCCCCGATAGATAAGGAAATGTTTGCTTAAAGCATTTTATTTCTGAGATAATAGATGTATCTCAGCTTTGAGAGTGATGAGGGAAACAAAACTGCAATAGAGGAAATGTGTACGGGCTTTTATGCTTTACATTGTCAGTTACATAAAATGAGAGGAAATCTGTATGGGCTTTTATGGCTTACATTGTCAGTAACATGGAGTGCACTTTTTTCATTAATACCATTATAAGCTTGAGCAAATAAAAGAAAGCTATATACTATTCAAAAGTATTAAAATGCAGGACCATATACAAGAGCAATAGAATTGAAGCAAAAGGGTAAGCAATCCCTTCAGGTCTTTTGCCACTTTTGTTGTGGGAGAAAACAGTAATCAATTTCAATAAATTGTAGGGTTTGGGGCATGCTTTCTGTTTTAAAAATACTGAGAAGATCTATCACTTTCGTTTTCTTGGGGGGGAGGGGGGGGGTTGTTTGTTTTTTTCAGCAAAATGTTCTATCATATATCAAATCCTACTTTATTATCTGAATGTTACAGAACTTATTATATTGACAGTTTCTTAAAGTTTTCTGTAATTTGCCTTTTAAAAAGTTGTACTCATCCCTTGTCTTTAGTTGACAGGCTCAGTTTTAGAAGATGCTTGGAAAGAAAAAGGAAAGGATGATATGACTGAAGTGATTCAGAGAATTGAAAATGTTGTATTGGATGCAAACTGTAGCAGGTGAAAAGATAAATTTGTTCCTTGTTCTGTTTGCTTCACTAAACAGAAAAGCTTGAAAATCCTCAGGAGTACTGAACATGTCCAAAACATGCCTTCACTACAAAACTTTTGTTCACTAAAATTGAGGTCCTTTTGGGTAACTTTGTATCTAGTATGTAGTATTTTTCAACTGATAGTCTTGGGATTTTTTTTGTTTTTATTCTCTATCTGAATAGATGTGGTTAACAACATTTATTCTCTCTCTTAAGTGCTTTAGGCTTTAAAAGCAAGTATCAGTGTAATGATGATAATATCTCCTTGTTCATACTTTTAAACCAGAATTTAAGCCTTAAATATGGTATTTAAATCACTGTAATTGAAGGTGCAAAATGGAATACAGTTGTATGGGTTTTTTTTTTCCTTTTTGAACATACCTTTTTGGCAAGGAATTACTACAAGCTGCAGAAAGTAGAGGAAACAACTGAAGATACTTTCTTTCCTCTCTCAGTAAGAACTCTTCTCTGTGAAATTTCTTCAAAGAAGAAAGCAACTTCTTTTATTTTAGGGAAGTAAGGAGAGGTGATAATATATTGAAGACCTTAATTTTGCCCCATTGAGTACAGAATTTCAGTTTGAAGTAGGGAGCTAAATTCAGAAGCATAAACTGGATGTTTGAATATCACCCACCCTCCTCTCTGTTCTCCCTACTATACTAACCTTTTACAAGAAGATGTGTTACTCTAGTTGTGCTGCAGATTTGTTATATTGAGAAAAACTATAGCAGTTTCTATATAACATGGACTCCCTACATCAACACAGAGGAAGTGGAGAGAGTGAGTATCTCTTAACTGACACACAGAGCATTCAGATTTGCCAGGGGAGGCGGAGCGGGGAATGGGGGAAAGACTCAAAGTTACCTGTAGGTTGGAACAAATTTTTGGTTATTTTTGGAGCTTATTCTGTGAGGTATCCATCTAGCATTCGTAGGATAACAGATGCCAATTTCCTTGCTTAGCAAGAGAACATTCTAACTTCTATGGTGTTCCTGTTTGGTATTACCAGAGATGTGAAGCATATGCTTCTGAAACTAGTAGAACTGCGATCAAGTAACTGGGGTAGAGTTCTTGGAACTTCTTCGCATACAGAAGCTACCCCTGAAAATGACCCAAACTATTTTATGGTAAGAATGTACTTCAGTTCCTTAATTTATATGAATTTAATTTGATTCATAGACATCTGTATCGCTAAAAACTTGAAACAACTGCTTCTTTGAATGTATGTGATTTTCTCTGTAACTTTATCCTTAGAATGAGCCAACATTTTACACTTCTGATGGCATTCCTTTCACTGCAGCAGATCCAGGTACATCCTGTTTAACGTATACTTTCTTTAATAAGTTGTAATTAATTGTAATGTTGCCTAAGTACACATGAAGTTCTTTGTAAAACATCTGAAACTCTTGAAATTTAAAAGACAAAATTATGTATGAATTTCTGGCTTTGAATTGTGCAAAACATCCCTTACTCAGGATTTAGAAAATGAAGATATTTGAAATTAAGGATATGTATTTTAGTTCAAAGTATTCCTCAGCACTTGGTCTCTTTTCAAGGCCAGGAAACTTAGTTTTATACACTGTTAGAATCATGGAATCATTGCTGGATTGGAAAAGATCTTCTAGATCATCAGTTCACTAAAATATGACCCTTACTGCCTAGCATTTGTTTTGTAACATCTGGATGCAGCATAGTATGGTGTCATTTGAGATGAAGGTATCTGTGATTACCTTTACAGTTCTGTGGGATGATGGATATTATTCTTGGAGTTTGGCTGATGTCTTGAAAAAACGCTGTACTATTTTTTTTTTCCTACTGTTTCATTCCATTTATGGTTTCATTAAATAACCTACTTTCAAACTGTGTAGATAATTGTTAATTTAGGGGACTAATCTCACTGTATACATCTCCGTCTGGTTTTTTACTATGTCAGATTACCAAGAAGAATACCAAGAGCTGCTTGAAAGAGAGGACTGGTTCCCAGATTATGAAGAGAATGGAACAGATTTATCTGGAGCTGGAGATCTGTATGTATACTTCTAGAATAACTTCCTTAAAGATAACTTTCTAGATAGTAGTTGTTCTTACTGCAAACTTAAGAATGCCATCTTGACAAAAATTAAATAATAACTATTGCTCAAACCTACAGTAGAAGTTAAATATTTGTTATGGTATATGTTGGATTATAATCACACAAGTTCAAAACAAGTATTTATCCTTCTGAATATTGTAATGAAGTTTCAGTTATTTCTGAACAGGTGCAAAGTTTGTGTTTTTTTCAGCATTAAAAAAAGTGAAGCACCTGAGCTTCAAGCATTGTGAGGCAGCCTGAGTTGGCATATACTGAGTTGTGTGTATGTCATAGCCAGAGATTATGACAATAGTCAGCCTTTCACAGGGTAGGTTGCTAGGTTTTTCTCTTAAGCATAAATTGTATTCCCCAGTATTGTATATTCTCTTAAGCATAAATATTGTATATTCTCTTAAGCATAAATTGTATTCCCCCATGGCTGTTAAGTATTTTTGTAAAACACAAAAAGCAACCTCATAGCAAAGGAGGAAGCAGTAGATGAGAATATAGTCTGATTTTCCGATATTGGTTTATAAGAACCTAATTGGAAGCCACTAGAAAGAACAGGGTCTAAAATAGAGTTTAGAGAACAGGGTCTAAAGGTTGAGCTTTGTGATCATATTGTTGAAAGAAATTTGAATCTAGAAAGTATTGTCAGTGCTGGCTTCATGTTTGATAAGAGCTCTGGCCTAGATCAATATTTTTCTTAGTAAATTAAAAGACTTGGATGGAAGCTAGCTAAAGGTACTTGCAGAAATTATGGGTGAACATAAATTAGAGATGCCATCAGAAAACAACAGGCTAATATTGAAGTAAAAATATCTATTTGAACAGATTGTGCTTGTAAGATCAAATTAAATGCAAAATGAAGACAGATAGCACTTTAAAACAAAAAAAAGTGTATCTGAATGTGGAAGACTGTCTCAGCCTTTATGAGAACTGACTTCAGAACATTCTTTGCTGAAAGCTTAAGAAAAGCTTATGCAATTGTATAGTATTGATCTTCTGTCAGCTATTTCTTGCAGCTTTCATGCAGTAAATGGGGTCTCTGTGCATCTACACTACACGAGAAACAGGACTGATTATTTAAGGCAGTGCTCAAGAAATTATTTTTTTTATATATTTCCCTGACAGTTACCATGATTTTGTGTGAAACCTAACATTTCTGGCCCTAGTACAGATAAGAGGCCAGGCTGGATGTGGCTCTGGGCAGCCTGGTCTGGTGGTTTCGCCAACCAAACAGCAGGGGGTTGAAACTAGATGGTCTTTGTGATTCCTTTTCAACTCAGGCCATTCTATGATTCTAGGAGGATATGTGATTGCCTTCGTTGGAACTCATGCACAGAAGATAATAACTTCAAACAATTGCACACTTACTGAGAGTCATTAGCTGCTGACTTTTTAAGAATTACATTCCCATTCTATCATACACAGAATGACTTGGGTCGGAAGGGACCTTAAACTAGTTCCAATTCCTCTGCCTTAGGCAGGGTTGCCATCCAGTACCTCCAGCTGCCCAGGGTCCCAACCAACCTGGCCGTTAACTCCTCCAGGGATGGAGCATTCAAAACTTCTCTGGCAGCCTGTTCCAGGGCCTCACCACCCTCCAAGTAAAGGATTTTCTTATACTGTCTAATGTAAATCTCTATCATTTTAGTTTAAAACCATCTCCTCTTGTTCTGCCACCATCAAAGCTTGTAAAAAGTTGGTCTTCCTCCTGTTTATATGCTCCCTTTTGAGCAATATGGTCTCCCTGAAGCTGCCTATCCTTCAAGCTGAACAAGTCCACCTGCCTTAACTTTTTTTATAGGACAGGTACTCCAGCCATCTGATCATCCTTATGGCCTCCTCTGGATGTGCTCCAACAGCTCCACATACTTCTTGTTCTGAGGGCCCCAGGCCTGAACATAGTACTGTGGGTGGGGCCTCACAAGGGCAGACTGGAAGGGGATAATCACCTCCCTCTGCTGACCTCTCTTTTCACAGAATCTCTTTCATAGAACCACTAGGTTGGAAAAGACCACTAAGATCATCTAGTCCAATAATCATTCCCTCACCATCATGCCTGTTAAAACATGTCCCCCAGTAGCAACAGCTACCCTGCTTTTGAAAACCTCCAGGGACAGCAGAAGGTTGGGAAGACTTCCTGGGAAGCCAGTTCCACTGCCTGAGCACTCAGAAGAATTCTTTCCCAGGCCCTAATATCTTTCTTGTAGTTAGGAGCCCAAAACTGAATGCAGTACTCAAGGTGTAGCCTCACTATTGCCAAGTACAGAGAAATGATCACCTCCTTACTCCTGACTACTGTATTTCCATTCATAATAATCAGTATTGCAGAGAGGATGCCATTGGCCACCTGGGCACACTGCCGGCTCATGTTCTGCTGTCTGCTGATTAATACTCCCAGGACCTTTTCCTCTGCAGTCTTCCAGCCACTCTGCTCTGAGCCTGTTGTCATGCATGGTATTGTTGTGACCAAAGAGTAGGACCTGGAAATTGATCTTGTTGAACCTCACACAGTTGGCCTCAGCTCATCAGTCCAGCCTTTCAAGATCCCTCTGTAGGTCTTTGTAAGTGCAGGCACATTAATACTTCCTTACAACTTGGTGTTATCTGCAAATTACTTGAGGGCTCACTCAAGCTCCTCAATGCAGCTCAGGATACAGCTGGCTTTCCAGCTGCAAGCATGCAATGCTGGTTTGTATCCCTTTTTCTGTCCTCTAGAACCCCCAAGCCTGTCTCTGCAGGGCTACTATCAGTTAGTTCTTCTTCCAGGCTGTACATGTCTGGGATTGCCCTGACCCAAGTGCAACGCTTGGCACTCAGCTGCATCAAACTCTACTTCTCAAGCTTGTCAAGGTCCTTTTGAATGACAGCTATTCCTTAAGGAACATTTGGATGTTGTGTTCAGGGATATGGTTTAGTGAGTACTACTGGTGATAGGTGGATGGTTGGACTGCATGATCTCGTAGGTCTTTTCCAACCTTGGTGTTTCTGTGATTCATCTGCAGACTCGCACAGAAACCCACTGTGTGTGTAACTGATCAAGATGCTGAAGAGCACCACTCCCAAGGAGTTAACTGAGGGAGACCACTCATTTCTGGCCTCCACCTGGAGAGCCATTGAGCACAGCCTTCTGGCTATGACCGTCCCATCAGTTCATTTTCCACTGGATAACCTACCATTCAAATCCATCTCTTCCCAATTTAGAGATAAGGGTATCTTGTAGGACCATGTCAAATGCCTTACAGAAGTCTAGGGAGGCAGTGTCAGTTGCCCTTGCTTTGTCAGCTGATGCTGTGATTATAGAAGGCCACCACATTGATCAGGCATGATCTGCCCTTGATGAAGCTGTGCTGGCTGTCTCAGGTCACCTCCTCAGCTCACATGTACCTTCACGTATCTTCCAGGAGACTGTGTTCCATGGTCTTTCTGCTAGCTGTGGGGAGTAGAAAGCTGTTAAGTGAACCCCATCTGTTTTCAGTGCTGTTTCGAAACTCTGTGGTAGTCTTCACTCTCTGCAATACTTATTACTATTAACGGAATCCAGACTTTCTCTGACCTAAGTATAACAGGTCTTTCCTGAAGAAGAAAAAAAAACGGGCAGGATATGATTTAATAAAAGGTACTATAATACAAATACAAAAGAGATGAATTGATGAATTGATGAATGCCTTCTTATGTGTATTAGCAATTTGGAGTATAGGTTTTCCATATAATAACTTCTTCCAGCTCATGTGCAAACATGATAATTGATGCAGTGTTTGAACTAGGACGTTGACTAACTGAAGGTGATGCTAATTAACCTTTTTTCAAAAAGATTAGCACAAATTCATTGTGAAATTTTGGAAGAAAGTTGTTTTACATTGTATTATCCACTTTGTCTGTCATCCAAGATACTTCTTTAACCTAGTAGGAACATGATATGATCTAAAATGGTGTCAAACACTGTAATGATTTGTACCTGTGCTACTTAGAGGTTTTTACTCTCCATGCCATTGCTTTTTTTTCCTCTTCATCCCCTTTTAATTAATGTTACAGTTAACAACTACTGTAAAGGTCTGTTTTGTTCTTGACGTCTATATGAATATTTCACCAACATACTGTTGCTGAAACTGTTTACTTAAGTTTACTTTTGGTGTTGTGTTTTTTTATAGATACTTTGATGACATTGATGATGAGATGGATCCAGAAATTGAAGAAGCGTATGAAAAATTCTGTCTAGAATCTGAACATGGGAGAAAACAGTGAGAAGTTACACATAAATATTAAATATGTTTGCTAAAGCAGTTTAGGTATGGTTAGAGTGTAAGGGGATGCATAAATTGAAACATTTGTACCAAAATAAGGAAGTTAAGTTTCTCCAACAATTGAAGATACAGTTTCCCTTTTGTTAAACAGAATCTGCCAAAAATTGTAATCACATGCCCTGTATCTTAAAATGTTGTGTATATATCATAGTTTATTTTATGTACAGGTATACGGACAATGTTTTGGCTGCAATAAAAATTCAACTTAAAAATATCGTAATGGAAATTAAATTTTAACTAAAGCGGAACTGTCCCATGAAATTTCTCTTGTGGGAGAAAGGAAAGAACAATTTGATCTTTTAATTGCTTGCTTCTAATATGCAGTAGAACTCTCCCATCTCTTTTATCACATGCAAGCTATCCTTTTTTTGTTGTTTTTGTTTGTTTTGTTGCTTTTTTTATTGCTAAGGAGAGTATGATCCAAATACAGATTATCTCTGTAGATTTCAATCATGGAATCATGAGAAGTAGTTTGTGAAGATTTTGTGTCTTGTGGGTTGTTTTGTGGGGATATCTATATATAATCATATATATATATACACACTTCTTTTTTTTTTTTTTTTTTTTTTTTTTTTGCTTTGTTTCTTCCCTCTTTCCTCTACCCTTTTGTGTGAAGTCTGGACACATTAACATGAAATATGGGGATATTGTGAAAAACTAAGCTGTATTTTATAAGTCAGGTGCTTTCAAGATCTGTGGTTCAGATAAGCTTATTTCTAACTTTTACGAGCAAAAACTATCCTTTAAATATTCTTTAAATTTGCCGTGTTCTTCAAGACTACATGAATAGTTATGGTTGAACCAGTGCTCCTCAAGAGTATGTGCAGTGCTCGATATATTTTTGAATGTATCTAACATGTCTAACCTTCTGGCAACACTTGTAATTTTCTCCATCCTTCTAATTATTTTATATAAGTTGTCTTAATTTTGTAGTTTGAGTATGTTCATGTATTTCATAAATGTTAACGTTCTGAAACTGACTGCTCTTTTTTGACTCAATATAATCATGTTAGTCTATAAATTCCATTGTTGCTCTTGTTGCCAAACTCAGTTGTACTGTTTCTTGTTATCTGTTTCTGGTTAGACTAAGTAGAATCCCTTACTACACAAATACACACACACAAAAAAAAAAAAAAAAAAAAAAATCCTAAACAGTAGCTACTGTAAAGAACTTGTTGTTGTAAATATGCATGTAAATAATTCTGTTAATATTTCACTGTAATACGTTTGGTTAAATGACTTGTGCGTCTGCTAATACAGTGAGCACTGTTTTCTGGGTGTTTATTGAACATTCATTTAGGTTGGAGTTTTGGAAAATAAAATTTAACTAGCTTTGTTTCCTTTGTTATATTTTCACTGTTTTGCCTTTTTGCTTAAAAAAAGAAAAAAAATTTTTGATTCCTCTGTATTTCTCCTACCTGCAAAAGTCCTCTTTTTCTTTAAAGTAGCTGCTGCAGAGAGGATGCAAAATTTATAGAAGGATAGTAGCGGTCAGCAGATCTGTATTAACATTTCAGAGTCTTTAGATGAAAACCCAAGAAGCAGAAACGTGTAAATTAAATTATTTTCAGATGAAGATACTTAACACGTGCATTCTCTGACATTAGATTGTGCGTAATTTTCTTTAAAAATTTCAATTCACATGTAGGTCAGTCTTCTTACGACTTTACAAGCAGATTTCTTGTGTAAAACATATTTCTGAAAATGGAAATTCTCAGTAGCATGACAAAGGAAGAGGGATTTGCAAAATTCATTACAGTAAATTAAGAGCTTCTTCAGGGGACTCTGCCTTACATGTTCAAATGTGCACCTCTTGAGCAGCATGTTTTTATGAAAACCAGGATACATACACTATCTGTACAAGCTGATGTACGTGTCTCACATGTAATTAAGAAAATACCCTAAGTCATCTTGTATAAAAATGTGAATTAGGAACTGTATATTTTAGGCAATCCAGATCAATACTTACAAAATAGGCTTTTTCTGTTTTTCCAGGAAAAATAATGAGAGCTGAATATTGGGACTTTCATTCAAGGTAGTGGAGATTCTACGTACACAAGGTTTGTGAGAGCTTTAGAACAGCTTTACTACAGTAAGGAAAAACTGGCTTTAAGTCTCCTTTACTCAGTAAGGAAGACAATATTGTGTTTACCATGAGAATACAACAGTCTTTCGTGCTTATCTTAAATCTCACAGGAGTCTAATACAAATTACTGACAATGGAATGAGATGTAAGGGTGCAGAAGAAGGAAATGGGCTTTGCTTTGCAACAGTCACCATTTGCTGCTTATCTGACCAGTTTTTAACAGCCAGCAGCTCTTCTATGTATCATAGAGGTGAGCCTCCAGATGTTTAAGGATGATTTCACCTATGCTTCAACATTTACAAATTAGTAGTGTACTGTGTAAAAGTGCTTTTTATCTATAAGCTTCTAAACATCAACTTGCAGGTGAACAATTCTTTAAAGAGATGCTTTCTTTGTGGCACAGTGCTAAGCCAACGAAGTTAATGGTAGCATGGAAACTTGAAGAGAGAAGCAAAGCCAACTTTTTACGTACAGTTCCAACAAGAAATGTTCATGGAATCTGAATTGTTCTTGTGACCAACTGATTAACTTCACGCCACAAAAAGTATGCACAATATATGCACAACTCTTGGCAAAGAGTGATTTTTGTGATTGAGAGAAAGCGTTTAGTACTAGATCTCACATTGCTTAAAGTCATTTAACGCAGGGCTGCAGGACACGTTGCTTTGCATGCCATCTGCTGTGAATAAGTTTCATATTCAGAAACTTTCTCAGCAATTTCTTTCTGCTAAGAACTTTTGCTATTGGTCTACTTTAATTAGGAAAATATCACTAAGCTTTTGAATTTTGCTTTTAAGAGTAATTGTAGTGCTACAGAAAGAAGTCTGGATCAAGTAGGACAGGTGCCTATGATTATGCACAGTTAGGATTATTTTCAAGTGACATCCATTGTGGCACTGAGCTTCACTGTCACTTGTTCTGCATTGTTAGTTATTTTTATTTCTCTTGGGACTGGTATTTCCATATCATCATGTTCTGCCTTTCTCTCCTTCCTACACAGAACTCACTCACTGAATTAGTAATAACTCAAATTTGCAACTTTGCTTCTCTTTGACACAATTATAGTTCAAATCATCTCAGCCATAGATCCTTCCAGTTGATACAGATTTTCAAAAATGATGTTCCAGCCAAAAATCAAGAATGATACTGCATATTTGTACTTCCTGAATTGCTGATGCCATGTCTACCTACTTCAGTCTGCTTGACGCACTTCCACAGTTACCAAGTTTTGAGTTGTGACCCTAGCACTGTAGTTGCCAGCAAAAAACTACGCCAGCATAAATTCTCCAATATTTTAAAATATAAGAGATGTACCATTACTTGTATTTTTAACAGATAAAACCTGAATAAAGACTAACCAAAACTAGAATATGCATTTCTGAACTATAATCCAGTTCTATCAAATTTTACACTTGTTTGCTTTAAATCAACTATCTTCCCACTTTTAGTTTGAAACTATTTCCCCTTGTCCTGTCATAGAATCATAGAATCACTCATGTTGGAAAAGACTTTAAAGATTGATTCCAGCCATGACCTCACCATATTACCCTAACTAACAACCCTCTGCTAAATCATGTCTTGAGGACCACATCCAAATGGTTTTTAAACACATCCAGGGATGGTGATTCAACCACCTCCCTCGGAGCCCATTCCAGTGCTTAACAACCCTTTCTGTAAAGAAGTGTTTCCTGATATCCAACCTAAACTTACCCTGGTGCAACTTGAGGCCATTTCCCCTCATCCTGTCACCTGTCACCAGTGAGAAGAGACTAACCTCACTCTTGCTGTAAGCTCCTTTCAGGTATTAGAAGAGAGCAATAAGGTCTCCCCTCAGCCTCCTTATCCCCAGACTGAACAGCCCCAGTTCCTTCAGTCTCTCCTTGTAGGCCATATTCTCCAAGCCCTTCACAAGCCTTGTTGCTCTTCTTTGGACCTGCTCCAGCACTTCAGTGTTCCTTCTGTACTGAGCTGCCCCAAACTGAACACAGTACTCGAGGTGAGGCCTCACCTGAAGTACTGCTGAGTACAGAAGCAGGATGACTTCCCTAGTCCTGCTCACCACACCACTCCTGATACAAGCCAGGATGCCATGGGCCTTCTTGGCCACGTGGGCACACTGCTGGCTCATATTCAGCCGACTGTCCATCAGTACACCAAGGTCCTTTTCCATCAGGCACCTTTCCAGCCACTCCTCCCCAAGCCTGGGGTTGTTGTGACCAAATTGCAGGACCAAAACTTGGCCCTACTGAAATACATACAGTTAACCTTGGCCCATTGATCCAGTCTATCCAAGTCCCTCTGTAGTGCCTTTCCACCCTCAGCAGACCAACACTGCCTCCCAACTTGGTGCTGTCTGCAAATTTACTGAGGGTGCACTCAATCCCCTCATCAAGATCATTAACAAAGATGTTAAATAGAAGTGGCCCCAGTACCGAGCACCTGGGGGATGCTGCTCATAACCGCTGCTAGCTGGATTTAACTCCATTGAGCTCTTTGGGCCTGGCCATCCAGCCAGTGTTTCACCCAGCAGAGGGTACGCCCATCCAAATTATGGGCAACCAGCTTCTCCACGAGAATGCTGTGGGGGACAGTGTCAAAGGCTTTACTGAAGTCCAGGTAGACCACACTGACAGCCTTACCTTCATCCACTAAGTACATAAAATGCAATCAGGTTTGTCAGACAAGATCTACCATTTGTAAACCCATGCTGACTGGGTCTGATCCCCTGGTTGACCTTTAATTGGTCCACGATGGCTCCCAAGAGCCATCCATTCCATAACCTTCCCGGCCACCAACATGAAACTGATAGGTCTGCAGCTACCAGGATTGCCTTTATGGCCCTTTGTGGAGATGGACGTCGCATTTGCCAGTCACCAGTCCGCCAGGACATCTCCAGTTAATAACAGACCAACAGTCTGCCCCCTTCTTTCCCATAGCTCCTCCTTAGATACTGAAAGGCCGCTCTCAGGTCATCTCACAGCCTTTTCTCCAGTCTGAACAGCTCCAGCTCTCAGCCCATCCTTACCGGGGAGCTGTTCCATCCCTGGGATATTTTTGTGACCCCCCTCTGTGTGCGCTCCAACAGGCCCATGACTCTCCCGTACTCCCACGTAGGCTGGGCATCCGTTTTTATTTCTGTATTTTAACCAGAAGCCACTGCTTTACATGGCAGTAATTTCCTTTTCAGGAGCTGTTTTCATTCACGCCACTCCTGAGCACTTCTCACTCAAGTATGAAGGAATCATTACTTAGTGATGTCCTGTCCTGCGCAGCCTGAGTGCAGACACGAGCAGGGAGACTGCAGCAGACGCGGCGCACCATCAAATCGTGAGAAAATACAAACAAAAGTCACAAGGACCTTTTCACTCCGCACACCGGAGCCGCCGTGGCAGCAGCCCGCCATGCCGCAGGGCGCGCCGGGGGGGGGCAGGCAGGGCCCTGCTCGGCAGCCCGCCTCGCCGCCCGCCTCCTGGGCCATGGCCGCGGAACGGCTGATGGTGCTGTACGAGGACGACTCCGTGGAGGTGCACTACGCGGACGGGGCCCGCCTGCTGCTGTCCCCCTGCGGCTCCGAGTACCTGTACGAAGAGGCGCTCCCTGCCGCCGCCCACCCCCTGCAGCCGGCGGAGAGCACCCGCCAGCGGGTCGCCTTCGTCCTCAGCGCCTACAGGGTACGTGGCGGCCGGGGGCCTGCGGACCCCGGGGAGGGCTGGGCGGGTAAAAAAAGAAGTCCGCCGGCTACGAGGCAGCGAGTGCCTGCCGAGGAGCCCACGTTCCTGCGGTGCGAACCCTGCCGGCCCTGCGAGCGCCGCTTCCAACTCTGCTCCGGAACAGCAGCGCCTGCGCCCCGCTGAACGGCTTTGGCTGCCTCGGAAAGCGTGTGATGCTACGGTTTTATTTTTGTTTCCTTGTTTAACTAGGAGCAAATTCTGCGAGCTCTCGACTTCCGGAACACGTTTTCTTCTCGGCCGTATTTACCCTCTCGTATTATATCTCCAGAAAGAAAAAGAGTAAGTTCTGCGCACATAACGCCTGCACACGGACCTTCCCCAGCTGCGGCGAGCGGTGCCGGCGCGGCTCCGTACGCCCCTGTGGGCGCGGGCCTCCACGGCCTCAGTGCAGGCTGCGCCTTGCCTTGCTGACTTGGTTGCAATACAGACGTTTTAAGTTACAGATGTAAATTTTAGTTGATCCTTTGCCCATAGTCCTGCATATCTTTTATAGCTGAACAGCACAGATTTTAATTATAATTATAATTAAATATTTCATGAACTATCTATCTTACATATTGTTAACTTTCCTTTCATGAAAAATTACCCAGGTTAAATCCACTGAAATACCATTTTCTGAAGGGCTGTGAGCTGCACCATCCTATCATAACTCCCTGTCAGTCCTTACCTCTCCTTCCAGATGCGCTGTGCTCATACTGATGCTCCATGGTGTGCAGCAATGGGTGACCTCCCACCTTCCCCAGGCTCAGCTTCTCGTAGAAGATGAGTGACTTTCCACTGAGTTTCTAATTACTCATGCTTCAGGATGCAGAGGATAGCTTCCCAGAGCCACATCTGCCTTATTTGTTGCTGTGCTTTTTTTCTTTTGGTTTAGTTTCTGCTGTTTTTCTTCAGGCAAGAGTAGTATTTTTGTAGTTCGTGAGATAGCTCTTCCTCAGAATGAGACCACTGATTTATCATCAGTTACTGTTCTGTATTGAACATGTACTGTTCTACTAGTGCATGTCTTCAAGGCCTTTGCTGTTTCCCACACTTGGGCTGTACAGAATAATAAGAGATAGCATTTACCAGCTGCTACATACTCACAGCAAAATCTCATAACAAGGAGTTACCTACATTGGCCAGCTGAGGTCTTGTGAGAGTAAGCATGAAGTAGCTGGCTAAAGGCCTGTGGCTTTTATGGACAGTACTGTTTTCACTGGGCTGCATCCACAGTTACCTTGTTTTACTTCACTTGTGCTTAAATTCAAAACAGTATAGCTCAGTTAGGCCATGGTTTTGTATGTAAAGTTAGGATTTCTTTCTCATTTATACTGCATTACACTTAGCTCCAAATAATTTTTACCTGCAGCCTTATTGAGCAGTTTCCTGATTTTCTGAGGGCAGATCCTTTCGCAGTTCTTTTCAACCAGTTTTCATCATTAGCATCCAAAATACCTTCAGTGTACTTTGTCACCTTGCTAGTGCACTCATGTTGCCATGTTTCATGTTTAATGAATTCTGTACTTTTCCAGTGCTGGGCTGATGTATGCTCCTGACATGATTTGAGTATTGAGGCTTAACCCTGCTGGCAGCTCAGCACCATGCAGCCATTTACTGGCTGCTCTCCAGAATGAGGATGAGGGAGGGGGAAAGGTAAAACTCACTATTAGAGATAAAGACAGCTTGATAGGAAAGAAAATGGTTACAGGGAATTAAAAAATGCACAAAGCAAGTGGTGCATAATGCAGCTAATGGCTGCCTGCTGACTGATGCCCACCAGCCCCCAAGCAGAGGGCCCTGTCTCTGGCTCCCTCCCAGCTCCTTTTACACCCCTAACCCTTCGCTAGCCAGACAATGTGAGAAGCTGAAACATTGTTGGCTCTGTATAAGCACTGTTCAACAGCAACACACTCAGGTGTGATCAGTTGTATTCTTATCCTAAATCCAAAACACAACACCACACCAGCTACTGGGAAAAAAAGTTAGCTCTATCCCAGCCAAAACCAGGATGGTGAAGTGAGGCAGAGCTAATTAAATTGGAATAAAACATATGATTAGGAGCATGAATATTCTTCCGCTGAAGTATTTTTCTGAATTTATTTGAGCGAGTCTCTGCTTCTTTTTTAGTTCAGGAGCCTGAACTTTAACAAATAAAATCGGGCTGGATGTTTTCTGTGCAGTGATCAGTTGTAAAGACAACACAAAGGAAAATGGGTCCTTTTAGGGGATAGCCTGCATATGAAAAGTACTCTGGACAGAATTTTCCGTTTTCAGAATGTAATTACTGTATTTTCTAAGTTGTATCTAATATACATATATACATGTATAGCACAAGGACATATACTGTGAAAATGTTTCACATTTATTTTGTACAAAACTACTAACTGAGGCAGCAAGCTGCACTAGGATATCACTGGAGTAAGATGAGAATATTTTTTGAGGCTTCTCAAATGCTGTATTGTAAGATTCTAGAATCTTCATTATATTTCAAGTACTTGTTCAGAAGTACATTCTATCCACATCTCAGCAATAACTGTGTCGTAACTTCAGTATTTCTTAAGAAGCATTTCTTAAGAGGTCTTATTTTCTTAAGAGCATTTCTGTTTCTTTGAAATAGAAATACCTGCTGTCAGTGGGTAGTTGTACCTGGTCAGTCAGTCATTAATTTTCATAGATTGCATGAATAGACATTAAATTACAAGCTTTTTGTTAGATAGTATCCTGTTGAAACAGCAGAAGATGATACGAAGTACAGATATTCTGAGTTCATATGTACAAATAAATACAGAGTAAAATTTATTGCCAAACATTAACTTGCAGAAGGACTGGATAATTCTTCCACTGTAATTTCTGCCAAGTAATGTCACTGTACCTTACAGCTCATTCCAGTCCTTTATCTCAGATTATTTTCAGTGATGTCTCAGAAGTTAGATGGCCTGACCCTGTTACTGCTGATCTGACAAGATGCATAAGGAATGGCAGTGTGAAGATCTCGTCAGTAGACGGTTATGCCCACCTTTATCTGCCTGAATTGCAGCAAGAATTTACTGTGGAGTTCTTATGTAAAGTCAGCCAACCATTTGCAGCATCCTCACACTTCTCTCCAAAGAACAGCAACTATAAAACCAAAGATCAGTATGGAAAATCAAAAAATTCTGTTCCAGAAGTGTCATCAAAACAAATGAGACTTGATAATAAAAACAATGAAGATGGTCATGCTGAAGATAAACACAGAGAAGCAACCAAATCAAACAGCCAGAGGGACAGAGATGGAGTTCCTTTGTTTTATACAAATTGTTCTTCTGAATACACATGGGTTACACAGCGTTGGTCAGTTTCCTCATGCCCAGAAGAATGGAAATACCCTCTGTCATTGGCATTGATGTGCTACAGCTTACATACTGTTAAGAACGCATTAAAGACATGTGAGGAAAAAAACCACACATCTGCAGGAGCAGATGTTTCACAAGACCCCAAAACATACGAAGCAGTATCTCGTCTGCCTGCAGCTTTGCCGATCAGCTGCAGAGCACCACATTTACATAGGTAACTGTATAATCAACAAGGATACAGGTGTATAATCGACAAGTATACAGAGAAGTTAGGCTGGTCTTTTAGAGAGCGTGTAGCTGGAAAGACTATCATGTTGGAAAGGGATAATCAGAAATGAATGGAAAAGCTGTTCCATCTCCTGGGCTCACAGAAGAAGTCTCCAAGAGGAACAATCTCCAGAGAGAGATCCTTCCTCAGTGGCAGTCAGCCCTTACATGGGGCGCAGGAGAGGTGCAGCCAGGCTGCACCCCTTCCGGTCACACAGCTGAACTGCCTTCGTCTGTGCTCCCATGGCTGACTCAGTGCTTGCTGAAGGTGATCAATTTGAGGTTCAGGCCATGATCCAAGAGTTCCCATACACTGACTTTTACTGTTTGTCTTAACTATATTACGTATATACATACGTTTCCAATTCTACAAGAATGGACTTCAACCTTTAGCAAAACAACTGATTTCTAGCTATAAGAAATAAAAAATACAGCACTGTACTGTGTTTTTTTTAGGAACTTCTCAAGATATGATATCTGTCAAACCAACATTCTTATCCTTCAGTAATGACTAAAGAGTAATCAGTCCAGAGGGAAAAATACATTTTCTGACCTGCTTTGTAAATGAAAATGAGAGTACTGAAAACAGCACCATATTGTTTGAAGTTTTTTGCTTGTTTGCTTTTTCTCATTTTTGAGAAGGTAATTCTTCTAAAGTAAGCCAGTGAAATAGATTCTCTGTCAGCTCTGCTAAAAATAATTGAAAATTTCATTGTAGGCTCAAGAAATTGAATTCAATAGCTAACATGCACAACTAGGAACTAGAAGGCATTTAAAGTATGTGGCCTATTTTCTTCTGAATAGATGTGCACATATCTGTTTTAATCTAGAAATATGTTCCTATTTAGGATACAGAAATTATTACCAGAAAAAAAAAAAAAAAAAAAAAAAAAAAAAAAGTTAAATTTTACTGCAGTCTTTACTGTATTTTTTACAGGTGGAGTTTCTGTGACTTCTTTCTACAAAACAATCAAGATTCTGAAAAGTTTTCATACCCTCAGCTAATTCAAATTGTGTGGTGCAAGGGTGTTTTTTATAGGTAAGAAGGGAGTCCTCTTTCTCATCCTCACTTGTATGGGAATTAAACTTTAGGACGTCATACTTCATTCCTTTGCAATTTTGTGATAAATGGTGTGCTGTCTTTATGTAAGGTTCTGTTCATTTCTGCTGTTTGTACACTGGGCTTCAAATTTGCTTCGCATTTCCCAGTACAGTATAGTTCCAGGTCTGAAAGTAGGTATGCCTAAAACGAAGAGTTTGAAATAATGTTTGTGGCTTCTAAAGAAGTGATCTAATTTCTTAGAGGCTTAAATGGACAGCTGTAACTGCCACAGGCTTCACTGGCAATTGCAGTGCTTGATTTCTGTGCAAATTACAGCACTCATCTCAAAGCTGAAATCTTCACATTTTATAAACTGTTGTTTTGGTGACTGTGCAACTCCTGTGTTGTAGGGAGCTGAATTCTACTGAGTTCTACATTTTCCTATAAATGAGTTTGTCCGTGAGGTTTTGATTTTGTTGTTTGTTTTTTAAATAAGAATTTTTGTAAAATAAGCTTTTTAAATCTGCTCTACAAACTTTAAAATGCTATAGTTACTATCAAAATTTAGAAATCTTCAAAGCTTTGATCTTTCTCCCCATGCCTTTTTTTTCCCTCATTCTAATTCCTCAATTTTGATCTCATAAAAAAAAAGTTGTTTATCAGCTTTTCCAGTACGTTAATTCATTTCCTTGTAAGTCTTACATCTCCCTTTAATGCTTCCATTCCAATCCAGGCATACGACCACACTGTTAACTGAATCATTAAATGAGTATTAAGGCTCCAGAATATCATATAATCACAAGAAAAAGACAGGTGATCTTAGTAAAAAAAAAAATAGGTGCAATGTAAATGAAGATTTCAGGCCATTTGGAAAGCATTTGGTCACACAGTTTTTTTTCCTGCATACGCTAGTTAGAACATGTCCAGCAGAAAGAACATTCCTTCTCTCTTCAGCATTGCTATATTTTTGGGCCAGTGGCATGGACATTGAACAACTCCTGTGAGATACCTCAACCCAAAAAGCTCTGTTTAGTTTTTCGAACACGCTAATCCTGTACCAACCTCCAGCCCACGAAAATAGAGCCTGGTAATGCTCATCACCTGTCTAATATAACTTTACTGTTTGGGAAAGAATAGAAAAATGTTCTAATATTTTTGAAGTTTACTAACCTATAACTTCTGTTGATGGAGTATTTTAAGAACTTGTTAAAAGCCTAGTTTTTCTCTTTTAGATTGGTTCATGGCAGAAGAAACATCACAGAAATTTATCCTGGCGATGAATCACTTTTCAAGTCAGAAGGAGATTTTTTGGGAAACTACTTTGTACATTATACAATTCAGAAAGGAATAAAAAAGGTAGAAATAAAACTGTTCAAAAATGTGTTCTGAATTCCTTCAATTTAGTGTCTTTGCTTTAAGACATTTGGACATGCAATCTGTAGTGAAAACTGCATTGTTGTTCAGATGATTGCTGTATAAATGGATCAAGCAATCTGTCATGAAAATAATTAGATTATTCCTTTTGTTACAGAATGTATTTTCCATAGGTTGTAGGCAGAATAAGAAAAATATCTAACATTGTAATACTTATTTCACAAGCTCAAGTAAGTATTGTAATGAGATTCTATAATATCCACTTTTCACTAATATCAGTGAGTTTGCTTTTTAGCCTAATATTGATTAGAGTTTAATCTTTTTAAAATTGAAATATTTTAAGCGTGTTCTTTCTTGCAGTAGTGTGCTATTTGGAGTCATACACTTTTTGGTTCTGTTCAGTTCTTGCCAAAGACCAGCTGTTCCATGTTGGAGAAATGATTTTGCCTCTCTATGGTTTGTCCTGATTATCTGTTGTTAAGTTTTCCAGAGTAGGTGCTCTGAGGTACTTATGCAATTCTTGATGTAATTTATTGCACATAGCTGCAAAGATACTTAGAAATGTACTAAACTGCTGTTTTCATATTGGAATTCCTGTGCTGGAGAAAAACGGGTAGTACTTAAATCCAGTCAGCAGCTGAGATATTCTAATGGATGTTTGGGCAAATGAAGCAGTCTGCATGGTGAGGCTGTATCTTTATGAAGGCACAGGTTTAACATTCTACCATCCTGAAATGTTACAATCCGGCAGTTAGATTTATTTGGAAAAAATACATATATTTTAAGAGCAATATCCAAGTCTGAGCATCATGCTAAGGAGAATTCTTTGAAAATAAGAGAGAACTGTGGCACTTCACTGAAGAAGATGCCTGTAAATCCGTCTACGTGTGGTGGCATGTGGTCCTCTTTCTAGTAGGGTCAGAAAACATTTGAAAATTGAGAAGGAGATGCAACAATCCTTTAATCTCTTCTGATCCATAACATAATATCTGCTGTCCAGTAATAGCCATGCTTACTGGTATAGCCTTAGATTAGGTGAAAGGGAAACAGAACAAAAAAAAAAATAGAGTGTTGATTAGTATGTTATGAGTGACCAAAAAATTTCTATAAGCATAGTAGCAGAAATCTTTCATTGTTTTCATTTATAAATTTCTTTAGCATGGCTTTTATTCCACTTCTCTTTCTTAACTTCATCATTTTTTTCCTCTGTTTATTAAATATAAATGCAAGTTTAATTTTTTTTCTTCTGCCTTTAGGCTCGGGTATTTGTATTTTTAAAGCAATATTAAGGATTAATGTTGAATTATTTGAAGCTAGCCTCTAACTTGTAGTAAAACTTAGTTACTTAGCAATTAATAGTAATGACAGTCTGCTGCTTCTCTGATAAAAGAAGTCCTTAGTCCCTACTGAGTGCATGGAAACAGTGGATGTGTCTTTTTACAGAACTAGACTTAAAGGATCCTGCTGGTTTGCAGTCTTTTTTTATCTTTCAAGCTTATAAATACTCTTTCCATGCTACAGTGCCTTTATAAATAAGAAATGTTCCTTCTGCTCTTTAATACAGAGAGAAGAAAAGATGTATTGGGTAAATAGTCTACCTCCTGATCTACCAGGAAGTCAGTACTCTATATCTTCCATTATTACTGAAGCAACCAAGTAAGTTATTTTTCTCATTTATTTTTGATACATTAATTCGTCTGACTTTGAGAGGACAGTAATTGAAATTACATCTATTATGTACTTAAGTAATTAAACAGATTCATTGTAGCAAAGAAAACATCTGTAACTTACAGAATGTGGAGGACATACTACAGTAAGAACAAAAGGCTTAATATTTTATGTTGACTTTTTCTTCCTCAGAATGCTTCAGTACTGCTACAAGACTAAACTATCATTAATTCATAACTATCATCTCTGCTGCTGGAAAATGGTACGTAGCTGAAGATTTATAAATCTTTCTGTGTTACAAAGATGACTGTATGGGGTACGGGACCTAGTCTAGAGGGAATGGTGATCAGATCCTACAAAGAAAGCTGAAGAGATTTGGGAACCAGAAGCATGCATGATTTGTGTTGATGAAGCAGAAAGAAATTAACTGACAGAGATGCACGTTGTCTAGTAAAACATGAAAATCTCAGAAAGATACAAACAGCTTTAATGATGTAAGTGACCCTTCCTCATTATTTTTAATGTTTTTGTTTGGCTCGAGGTACCTGAGACAGATGGACGAGAAACTTTGCCAGTTTTGCTGGATGAGAAGGTTATTCCTGGCATAGGAAGACTTCTTGTATATTCAGACCATAAAGTCCATGCTGTTTTCTGGGATGGTGTCTCCTTGAATATGGTCTGGGATTTCAGCTCTTGCTATACAAAGATTCAGGTAACTCAAGGGATAGAGAAATAACTATTCTTAAAAATCTTCATTAAAAATGGTAATTATGAAACAAATGAGAGAAAAAAAAAAAAAAGAAGAAAAAAGATGTGATGTGAATGCAATACAAGCTGGGGTCTTTTCAGAGTCATAATTCCACACAGTTTTCTACTATGGCTTACTCTCAAGCTGATACAGAAACTGTGTGGAGATGCCACCATGTATTGTAGGCAGGTTACTCAGATACTGAGGAGGAAAAATATTTTAGGGCACGGCTCATGCCTAAGAAATAAGTGAAACTTTATCCTTTTGAGAGGTTGCTCAAATTGGTGAAAGAAGGGAGTGGTATTTTTTTCCTTTGTTGTTGTTATTTCAGATAATTTATGATTGCATAAATAGATAGTGAAAAAATACTTTGTGGATATGGGTCTAAATATTTTTTCTTAAAATTTTAGATTTATTTAGTATTGCAGTAAAAAGATTATGTTGACTTGTGCACTACAGAGTGCTGAAATACAGAATGGCGCTACAGAGAAAATTATGTCACAGTAAAATTCAAAGTTGGCTGCTAAGACTTTTGGCTTCCATGTGTTTTCTTTTTCTCTGAGATGACTAACCACAAAAAAAGCTGTTAAAGTGCCTGAGGATATAAACAAAATAAATACAATACTCAGCTTGCCAAAAGAGTAATAGCTGTATGATGTGATTGAGCTGAAGTCTTTACACTCAGTTGTGATGAAAGTAGGAAGAAAAGAAAACAATACAGACCTGGAAACATTCCTGCAGATATTCAGAAATAAATGACTCTGAAACAGCACAAAAAACAGTGTCAGATCATGGCAGGTTTTTCTTCTACTTCCCCTATGTTTGTGATAACAGACTGTAAGAAATTGTATCCTTCTCAAAAAGCACACTTCAAATGTTTAAAGTGTTCACATATAGTTTATCACTAAAACAGCAAATGGTATTACTGTCCTTTACTTACTCAGACAGCAGCAAAATAATTTTCTTTCCTAAGGTAAATGAAGATGTAGGCTGGTGTAAATTAACTACTCCTGATGGGGCACAGCAGCTAATCCAAATAAGGCATCCTGGAATCTATGAAAGGTATAAGTAATTTAAACAATTTGAAGTGAAATACTAAAAAGTTTTAAGCAAACACTTTTATATAACGAAATGGTAGTTACTGGAAGTACATGGGGGGGAGGACATGCCCAAATACGTAATGATAGGTAATGCATAACTGGCAGAGATTTGAGACTTGTATGACTCAGGATTACTGCATATGGTCATTCCAGTATAATTGCTATAGAAGTGTAATGTCTTTTAAAAAAAGGAAGCCTTAAGCTAGAGCTGCAGCTTGGCACTTAAATCAGAGGGTAAGCAAAATTTAAAAATCTTTGTGCTGTATGAAGCTGGCATATAGAGCTGAAGTAGTGCTTTACCCAGTTTTTGCTTTATTACTGATACTGACCTCCACCTGCATGGTCCTTTTTCTAATCCACTTGCTCTATTCACAGCCTCATCATGGGAATCATCAGAACCTTACTGCACTGCATTTTAGCAAGCTGATATCCACACACAAATTAACGCTTGTATACTGTTCATTACAAATCAGATGGCTCTGTTATAATTTTCTATAACTGCACAGATTTAAATGTTAAGGATATTCTTGGCACAAAAAAAAAAAAAAAAAGGCAAAGAATCAGAGAAAAAGCTAGATTTTCTCAGTCATGTTTTTTTCTTTCAAACACAGATTTATTTCTTTGCACTTTTTACAGGGCGGGGTGATGTAGCTTGAACTAGGAGAGTTTGCATTTCTCATCTAAATAACTACTTTTTGTCAAATTTCATGTTAACAGGTACATCAGAACAGTAATAGGATGGTGCAGCAGCTTGAATGAAAGCAAGGAGACTCTTGAATTTACTACACACACTCTAACTGAAGAAAATTGGTACTCATTTTTATGCTAAATAAATGACTATAAATAACACTAAGAATAAAACTCAATAAGACTACAAACACTGAATTTTATAGACTGCATTTCCTAAGAACCAGAAATGAAAACTGTAAATCCATTTATTTTGTGTAGTTTCATATTTTTCATTCAATATTTAAAATGTACAGAAAGTTGAGTTCTAGACAGAAGTAGATAGAGTTCCATGGTGTTTCTTCCTGCCTTACTTAAAAGTCAGAATGGTGATTGCTCTGCCAAAGAAAGAATCATGTTACCAAAATAATATCTTACAAAGTGAAAATGAGATTCCAGACTGAGAAGGGCAGTTCTTTTAACAGAACACTGAGCTGTCCGAAGTAAGATGTAGAACTTTTATAAGACATCTGGATCTTTTGCAAACATATTTGTCCTTTACAATATATGCTAATGGCCAAAGGACTACTGGCATAATATGCAACAATATTCGTGTAATTAGAAATGTGATAACTGAAACACTTGTTATGCTTATTAGAGCAGATAAAGTAGCTGATAAAATAAGTGTGTATATCTATATATATGTTTGTACATACATACAGGAAGGAGCCTGTTTACTGAACTGAGCCCTGATTTTTGGAATTAATGATTAGTATTAGTGATTGATACGAATTAAAAAACGTGGGGTTTTTTGTTTTTTTTCCACTTGAAATTCTCTATTTTTTCAATATTTCTGAGAAACTACTCAGATCGGATGTACAAACACATGGTTGAGAAGCTTTTTAGATAATATTGTAAATAATAACCTTTCTTTTCTTGGACAGGTCTGCCGATGCTGAGCTTGAAAAAATACAGAGATTCAACTGTATCCTTTTGAAAGCTATGAACATTCATACTCATATGAAATTCATCTCTATATTCAGAGCTGCCTTTTTAGAGCATCAGAGGCTCTCTGTTCTGTTCTCGCCTCCTTTTATTGCTTTACTTGCTTCCTAAAATTACCTTTTGAAGTTGCATTTCTCATTTATCTTGACCAATTTTTGTACAACAGCACTGGAAACAAAAATAGTAACACAGTACAACATGAAAGTAAAAAACAAAAGCGTTAACCAAAAATCCAGTAATGGGTATTACATCCATTTGGATAAAATCATCTGCTAATCTGTTCCTGGGGGATCAATGATGCATTTGCCTCTTGGTGTGCTGCAGTGAGGTGTCATCCTGTTTATCAGCTACCGGAGAATTGCCCAGGCAGCCAAAAAAGCATGCAGTGGTTAATTTGCTGAAAGCCATTGTGTACTTCTCTTTATGGCAGTGGTTTACTTTACTACCGTGAAAGTTAATCCTGTGAAACTCCCTTCTGACATCAAAAGTTTTATTTTTAAAGCAGCTCAGGTAAACAGAGGCCTTAGATAATGGTCTTCTCTAGAATTGTTGTGGATGTTTTAATTTTTCTAGTTTTGTCTAACTACTGTGGTATAAAATGTGAGCCTCTCTAATGCAGAATGATGGTTAAAATACAGAAAAGCATTTTTTGTCAGTATTGGTGGAAGACTATTTTTCTTAACTACTGCTAGTTTTATTGGATAATAGCAATGTTCTGGAAGGGACATCTGCTGCAAGAAGCAATCTGTCTGTCAAAAGAACAGAAAGTGGGAGTGATCCTGAGGAAATCAGCGAAGGACACGTTTTGGAGGCTCTGCAAAATACCTCTAGAATAATTCAAGATATTGAATCTCTTCTTGCTAGTGCTGGGAAGTGAAGGCCTTTGCTGTGTGCCTATGCAGGCACTGTCCCAGCTGTCCCAACAGGCCTGGGTGTGTGAGGGGAAGGACGGGGCTGTGGCAGATTACAGTATGGCCTGACCTGCCCTATGTGATATGGTGTGGATAGGTGAGAATGGGCTGAGCGATGGGGCACAGTAATTGTGGCAGGGCTGGTCTGGCAGCGCTAGTTTTAATTGTAGGAGTGTACTGAATGTCCACTGGAATCGTGTATCTTCACTGTGGGACCAACTTGTTTCAGGTTGCTCAAATGATGGCGGGCGAGGAAGGGCAGTTTTCACAGTAAAAGCATGCTTTTGTTCAGAAGTTTGTACCAAGTAGTTAAGGATTGAATAGAGTAAAAAGTTGTCCAAACGGTTCCTATTTATCGTTTTCTAATAAAATACGTATCCAAAAAGTGCTCAGCCCGTCTTTGTGCGCGGCCACCCGTCCCAAGTGATAAAGCATCAGCCGGTCACCGTAGTTTCGTCGTGCGGCGCTGTACTACCCTCAGCTGGAATTGGGAACGCAACGCCGTCCGTGCCGCCGCGGAACACGAGCTGCAGGCGGGGAGCGGCTGCTCTCGAACCGCGCTCCCGGCGTGCTCCGCGGCCACGCATGCCTCCTCGCTCCGCGCCTCTTCGCGCGGCGGAGGCGAGTGGGGGCGGTGCGAGTCGCGGCGCCCGCCGCTGCTCAGGTGGGTGCCGGGGGCGGCCGGGACCGGGCGTCCCTCGCTGCGCGCGGAGCCACGAGCCACGCCGCGCCGGCCGCCGGCTCCGCGGCACGTCGGACTTCCCTCGCCACCCGCCGCGGGGCCGGGGCTCGCTGCGCCCCGTGCGGGAGGGGGCCCGCAGCCCGGTGTCGCGGATGCGGCGGCGGAGGGCGGGGCTGCGACCGTAGCGTTCGGACGGGAGCCGGGTGAGGGCCGGGTTCCGCCGCCGGGACCGCGACTCAAGGCGGGCGGTCTGCGTTCCTCTTGGCGTCTGTTCTGCTGTTGCCCGCCGGACGGCTGCATCCGTACCTCTGGGTGGCGGAGGGCGAGGCGCGGGGCGCGATGCCGAAGCGCGGAGTGCTGTTGTTTCTGTTGTTTCTGTTGTTTCTGTGGTGGTTTTAATTCCAGAGGTGTGCTGACGCTTTGTCCGCTTTTCTCTTCGGCCTCCTCCAGCCTGGGAGCCCGGCGTGCGTCGGAGGAGCGGACCGTTGTGCCCTAGCGGGCGGCTGGCTGCTCACAGCTGCTTCTGCGGGACACAGCACGGCTCAGCTCCTGTCTTCAACGGTAATTATACGTCGTGAAGCTTTTTGTATAAATTAGCGTCAAATCGTGTTTTCAGGCAGACTGTAGTATTAAAAGTGGCCTTCTGACTTCTTGTACAAAAGAAACAGTAGAGTTCTATTCATTCCTGTCGTGCGTACCTATCCATGTATCCAGCAACGTCTTGCTAAATCAGAGCAGAAATTTTGGAGGGTGATAGTATTTCCAAATGCTGCTTTTGGCCATTGGATTATTTTGCTTTTATAGCGTGAGCTGAAAGGCATCTTTGAGTCAGATTTTTCCCCAGATGCATCTTTTGCAGCTTTAGTGTGAATATCTACTTCTGTCGGTAACTTACAGTGATAGCAATGCATTTATTATTTTCTATTGTAATTTCCTTAAAGGAAATTAAATTTACAGTCAGTATCTCATTTTGGCTGAATAGGCAGAGGTTATGATGAATGCTTTATCGCCTGTAGGAGAGTGAGAAGTGACAGCTCTGAACAACATTGTGTAACAGCTGTTCATGGGCTTTATGCAGACCCAGCATGCCTCCAGCATGCTAACTGCTGAGCACCCCCAGCCTTCAGTGGGAAGTTAGCTTCCTAAGTATTCTGGTGATGTACCTCCATTTCCCACTTTCTGCTTTAAGAAGTGCGTACACTCCATAACTGTGCTTTCTGAAATTTACAGAACATAAGATTTTTATTGCCATGTTTTGTGAAGTCCAAAAACCATTCTGTCTTCAGGCAAAAGAGATTTCTAGTTAAATATTAGATATATAATTTCGGAGATAATTTTGATTGAACAGAATTTTGCTTTTTCCAGTTAGATCTTGCTGCTGGCCTGCAGAATATTTATACTTCTGTACCTAGGATGTGGCTTGATTTTTTTTTCCATGGGGAGCAGTCGTTTTCATTTGTAAGAGGTGGCAGAGACTGTTACGAAAGTTTTGCTACAGACATACTTGGCTATGGGTAATCTGAAGGGAAAGCTTGTTTTGTATTTTTGACTATTGTTCTATTATAGAGTTTGCAATGCTTTGTGCAGCATTGATGCTTTTAGTGCCTGGTTTCTTTTACTTAGGCATGGAAGAAAGTGGTCTTAACTGCACTGGACACAGCTGGATACAGCAACTCATCCCTACTGACTGCACAGACCACATATTCTACTGAAATAAGCAACTGCAACAATGTGTTCTCCTAGGCCCGAGGTGAATTTGGTTCTCAATACTGACATGATTTTTATGGATATGTTGCTGCAACAGTTCTTCCCAAACTGGTTTCCTAGAGAAGTTTCGTGACAGTGATAATCCAGTTTGACATGATGGCTATGTAAAATGAACTTTTTTAGGTATTGCTCTTTGTTTCTTCAAACGGAATTTATACAGAAATGTACAGAATATTATAAATCCCTCTCCAAAAAATGGCAGTTCCAGTGTTTGAGGAAATATTTTGTGCCTGCATGTTTATTCAGAAGAGGCACAGCACAGTCATGGTTAACAAGCTCTAAGCTCCACCTGCTTTTTTACATGTTATGCAAAGCCCATGTATTATTCATATGTCCTTTGCTTTTTTTAACCTTTTCCAAATAAATGGCTTGGTGTGCTTTTTTTCTACGAAGATCAATGTCAGTCATGCCTTATGAATAATTCTACAATAAACACGCATGTAAATAAGCCAGAAAAAATGTTTTACATTTTCTGGGGCTTATGACTGATAATGTGTTTAAAATCATAAAACACTGTATTTTAACACTGTTAGAAATATGCATTTTTCAATTCATTTTTAAAGGAGGTCTGATGCCTTCAGGAGAAGCCTTTTTAGAATAAAAATTCACCTGGTGTAGCAAGAAGATGAGCAAGATTCCATGTGTCTCTGAGAAATAGCAGCCTATTAGGATGTGTGCTTTGAAACTGTGCTCAGTCTGCCCAGAAATACAGAAGAGCATAATAGATGGTTGGAATTGATGCTGTGCTCTAAAATCTCCTCTTGCTGCTTTTTTAACACAGCAAAGCTACAGAGTGTATGTTTTATGGGACGATAGTTTTTTTTCCAAGTGCTTGCTTTTTTTAATATTCTCACAGAAATAAGTACTCTGTTTTTATTATCCAGATATCTTGTACTCGTGTCTTTGCAGGTAGATTTGTTGGTAAATTGTCTTTTGGACCTTAGAATCCCCTTGAAATTTCTTGTGAGGCATCAAGAAGTCATTTAAGGGCAGGGACTTTTGAGAAATAGCCTTGTGCGATTCAAAACAGAGTTTCATAAGAATTACAGAGCATAAATATTATTTAAGGACTTTTGAATGATTATTATTACTACAAGCAGTGCCTGTGTTTTCACATTAGAAAGGTCAGCTTTTGAAAAATAACGTTACTGGGATTAGTTTGCTTTCTATTTTTATTTTTTCTATTTAAAGAACTGATATAAAGTTAATACAGGAAATTGTAGGTGATGCCTGGAAGTAACAGCTGTTGTGAAAAGCATATGTAGTTTTGTTTTGTAAGAGATCAATTTGGGTTACCTCAGGTTGATTGAATAGTGCTGCCTTTTGTTTATGATAGTTATTATTAGTTGTTTTTTTTGTTGTTGGTTTTTTTTTTTAAGTTATTTTAGTTATTCTGGTTTTCTTAATGCTTTTTCTAATTGCCAGTGTCCAAGACAAAGAAGAACTAGCTCAGAAAAGGGCATTGTGGTGATAATAAATATCTTTACAGAGTATATAAATGACAATAGTGGTTTAGGATACTAGTTCAGAAAGTCAGTTTTAACACCTGTGGCACGGAGGGATTAGAGATTGTTGAGCATCAGTATTAGGAATCCTGAAAACTGAATCTTCTTCTCTGTTGCTATAATGGAAGATATTCAATTTGATGAGTAACTTTGAATGTAAAAGCAGGAGGAATCTTGAAATATATTCATTGTCATATCATAGATATGACTCAAATTATTTTGTGAAACTGAAGATTTCAGAAAGCAATTAGAGCTACCTCTGTTACCAAGCTGCATGTTCTGAGTGGAACAGGACAAGCATTTTAATTTAGATCTGCTACATAGATTGGGTTAACTGAAACCAAAGGTTCTCTAGAAATGTTAAACGTGAACATGGGATTTGTTTTCTTATGCTCATTTTAGCTGAGGTGGCAAATGCTTTGTGCTATTGGCTTTTTTTTTCTCTTTAATACTGTGTTCTTTCTGACATTTACAGAACTGAAGATACATAGGACAATGCACAGTGTATACCCTGGTGACATTTTGCGTGCTGTCACATGGTTTTTGCCATGGCATCTGAGACTGAAAAGGCCCATGCTCTTCTCCAGACTTTCAGCGCAGCTTCAGTTATTTCTAGTCTAGGTTTGGGAGTATTCTGCTTTGCAGCAGACAGACTTCTGCAGGTTTCCTTCATTCAGCAGAATGACTGGCTCCGAGCCTTCTCTGATAATGCAGTGCACGGCATACTGGGCATGTGGTCCTGGGCCATAGTGGTTGGACTCAGGAAGAAAAGTGACTTCACTGAAGTTACGCTGGCCGGCTTCCTTGCCTCTGTCATTGACGTGGACCACTTCTTACTTGCTGGCTCCCTGTCGTTAAAGGTGAGTGAGCGGCTTGGTGAATGCATATTTTCTTTATTGCTGTTTACTTTACTGTTCTGCTGCATCCTGAACAAAAAAGCCTTCAGTGATGATACAGTCTGGTAATCTTTTAAAAGATATATGGGAATTTTTATTTTTATATAATTGATGCTGATTTTAGAACAAAGAAACGCCAAGTTCTGCCCTTTAAAAGCCTCTGAAACAAAGAAGTTCCGAAAGCCTCTTGAAGACAGTATCCTATTGGTGTCACATAGGTGTTTTGTTATCTGAGTTAAGCAGGTAAGAGCTGCCATACATGCTCTGTGTGTAAAGTGGATTATTCCATTTCATTTTACAGTATGAAGTAGAAATCTGGAAAGTAGCTTGTCCATCTGCTAAGCTGTCCTTTACCAGCTGTGGAATAGGAGCTTTCAGTATGCATCTTGTTCTGAATCTTCTGAAAATGTTTTTCAGTGAGGGTTATGAAATGCTGGAGCAGGTTGCCTAAGGAGGTGGAGAGTGCCCTGTCCCTGGAGACATCCAAGGCCGTGCAGGACACGGCTCTCAGTAAACCAGTCTAGCTGAGGATGTCTCTATTCATTGCAGGGGAGTTGGCCTAGATGACCTTTAAAAGTCCCTTCCAAAAATGATTCTATGATTCTATGTTCTGTTTCATTCAACTAGTCATACTGAGAAGTGGTGTATTTGGTTTTAGTCATCTCTAAACATTTTTCCCATCCCCAACAGTGCACTGAGTTTGGCCTTAAATATAGTTGATTGTAAAAGAGAATCAAGCAAATGTCAAACTTGTTAATAAAAGGGAGAAAAATGAATTGATTCCTACTAGTGAGTATGTGTGACCTTCATTCATTTGGAGAACTGCCTTTTAGGACACAGTTTCTCAACAGAATTAGTATTCTCAGGTGTGCATTATCAAATTTTCCAGTTGTTCTCCAGCGTTTTGTGTCCTGTTCTATTCCCTGATCTTATGTGCTTCAGGGACGTATTCCCAGCTTTTTGAGAAAACATCAGTCTGATCTGCATGTTCTCTGAATGCTGGCACAGCCCAACATCTCCAGCAGCTCCTGCTCTGACCACACCTTTCAGCACTGCCCTCTGGATCTCCTAGCGCAGCCAGACACTGCTTGCCCACAGCAGGCTCATATTCCTTGTAGATGAAGCCTTGCCACTCTGCTGCTTGTTACAAGGAATTGGTTGTACTCAGCAGCACAAGTCCTTACCCTGAGCTGATGTTTCTAGCATGGGTATTGGTACATGTTACTTTGCACAGGAGTCTAAACACTTTTCCAGTCAGCCAGTGGAAAGGTTGTTTGACTGTCTTGCCTTCTTTTTTTTCTTCTTCTTAGCTTGGAGTAGAATTAAATTATTCTTATGGATGACAGAGGAAATAACACACAGCAAGTAGAAGCAGAAGAGGAAGGAAAGGGATGGAAGAAAGACTGCTGTTCTTTTTAATCCCTTAATTAGAGAACAAAAGTCTGAAATGGTTTACCTTTTCTTCTTTTTAATATGCAGAAGACACGTGTATGCAAGAAGCAGTATTGGTTATAGTTGGGATGTAAAAATTAGATTTCTACTGGAAAAACAGTGTTGGTTTTTTTTTTTTGTTTGCATACAGTATCGGTATTTGTTTTAAGACTTTTTCTTGTTGGTGAGTTTGGTAGATGTTTTAACGTGATCAGTTTTCCCTTTCTCTTTGACAAAGAAGGGGTTTTCACAGAATTCCAGAATGACTGAGGTGGTAAGCTGCCCTTGGGTCTGTGTGGCCATCTCTGAACTGGTTCCCTGCTCCATCAGGGCCATTCCAGATCAAGTTCCCAAGACAGTGTTCAGGTGGCTTTTGAAGATCTCCAAGGAAGAGACTGCATGGCCTCTGGGCAATTTGTGTCAGTGATCTGTCACCACCACAGCAAAGAAGTGCTTCCTGATATGCTGATGGAACCTCCCTGTGTTCCATTTTGCGCCTGTTGCCTCTTGTCCTGTCACTGAACACCACTGAGAAGACACTGGCTCCATCCTTCTTGTGTCCTTCTTTCAGATAGTTGCAGAACTTGTTGAGATCTGCTTCCCATCAACCTCTTCTTCTCCAGACTGAACAGTTCCAGCTCTCTCAGCCTTTCCTCATCTCAGAGGGAGTTTCTTCTTTTATTACCGTTATGGCCTTTCGCAGTCTCTGTAGCTCCATCTTTCCTTGTACCAGGGAGCCCAGAGCTGGATACAGTAACTCCAGAGGTGGCTTTAGCAGCACTGAAGAGAGGGGAAGCATCACCTCCCTTGATGTGCTGGGAATGCTCCTTCTGCAGCCCAAGACACCATGAGCTTTCTTTGCGATGAGGACAAACTGCTTGCTGGTGTTCAACGCAGCATCTACAAGGACCCCAGGCCTTTTTCTGCACAGCTGCTGTCTGCATTGTTGGCCCTCAGCATATACTGCTTTCTTATTTTAAAGTCAGTAAGCACAAGTAATGTGTGATTTTAGACTAATTATTAAGAAATATTTTTTTAAAATATTCATGCTGCTTTTTCTGGTAGTTGAGATTAGCACTAATATTTTTTACTAATGACCACTAGGTGACACTCTCCACCAGTGATGGTTTAGAAAACAGAATCATATCATGGAATGGAGAGGTAACCTGTTTTATTACTGCCTTCAGTGAGGCAGGTGGAAATCTGTTCACACTTAATGTGATGGAGAATATTTATATATCCCAAAGTAAATTAGTGAAATCTTATGAGTTAATTGAAAAAATATAGGAAGAAATTTCCAAACAGCTAGCTTTTTTTTTCTAATATTCAGCTTAAATTACCAACATTGGATAGTTATATCTTGTTGGTTTTTTTTTTAAGGCCTTTTTGGGAAAGATGTCTGGTTGCTTTGCTCTTTCCAAATTTCTTTTTAAATCACAAAAACACAAAAGCACTGCAGACAGAAGGATAGCCCTTGAGTAGCCACAGTTGCATAGCTGAAAATAAGAAAGCAAGATGACCAAAGGCCTTGTCATAATCACTTGCACACTTAGCTCTTTCTTCCTGCATAGGTTAATTAGGCTAATAAAGGATGCTTTACCTATAAGCTATACCCTGTCTAAAGTCTCCTTACAGTAACAGTTTGATCTTACAGCTTCAAAAACATTTGCACTTTGCAGCGGGTTTCTTAACTAAGCAACTCACAAAACAAAGCTAATGCACCCAGATTTTCTAAGTCTTCTGCCATTTATTTGGCCTCCTTTGAATTGCTAAATTGTCTGCCTAAATTATCTTTAAAGGATCCTGTCCCAAACTATATACAGAATTTTCCAAAAACAGCTTAGATTTGAGTCAGGTAGTCTAGATTAATTCTTTTCACTATCACTTGCAGTTCTGTCTTTTTAAAAATAAAAAATCTGTTACAAGTTTTAAGTCTTCTTATACATCCAGCAGTCTTTTTAGTTAGTGATCTGATGTCATCCTCATAAACTTTTCTGCCTGACCAGCTAAACTTGATTTTTAATATGTGATTTTTCTTTCTGCAGCTTAATATCATACTACTTTCTGTTTTGTGTTGTAATTCAGACTGTTGCCTGTGCAGCTCATTACTTCACGGAACGCCTTTTTACTGTTTGAGTGTTAGTTCCAGTCCCACTCTCCCTCCTCATATTTCTGGATCGAGAGCAACTGATTTATGAGACTACAGCATTTATTGCTTAAGCAACACATAACCAAGGAACTAATAAATTAACAAATCTAGTTAAGTAACCACACCACTATTACTGATTTATAACAGTAATATCTTTTACCTTGTTATACGCCATTTATTTTAAAGCTCTTAATCATCATAATTAAATCTGATGATTGGTTACTTTTTTTCAAGTGATTCTTGTAAGCAGCACAAGGCAGTATTAGCATCTACTGTGAGTTGCTACCATCAGCTTCCTCCTCTTGTTCCTGCTGACACTGCTTGTTGGGTGATCTGTTTGGCTATTGTTTCATCATTTTTTCTGGAGTACTTAGGGTAAACAGTCACCTGTGTATTTATATGATTTATACTCAATACACTGATAAATACTTGTGTACCAAGTAACATTTGGTATGACCTTTTGCCCACATTGTCTTTGGTAATAAGTGTGAAGCCTACAAAGACTTCCTAGAATTTGTACTCCAGCATATTCCAGGTAGTTTTCACTCTGTAATCACACACAAAGGTACAAAAGTCTGAGAATTACTGAACCTGCCATCGTGTTCAGCTTTGCTGGTAAACTAGGGTGATATTATGGGTTAAATGTGATACAGGCATGACGTGCATGAGAAGTCTCCACCAGTCCTGTAGTTCAAATACTCGTGTTGCAGAATAGATGTGTGGAAATTGCTAGCTTGCTAATTAAAAATTACCAGCTTGTGAAAGTGTAGAAAATGCAGCTAGTGACACACAGGCTTTTGTACTGGCAAACATGCATAACAGATGTTTATTAAGCCACTGCTGACTCAGTCCAGGCTGCAGTGGAGCATTTCTGAAGAATAATGTTTGCACACACACAGTTTTAGATTGAATTTACAAATATGGACTCAATACTGATGACCTCGGGCTTCTGAAGAATCACAGAATATGAGTGCTGAAGCCCATGTCGTTAGATAAATTCATTGCTATCCTCATGAGCATTAAAGTAGAGTTTCGTTGGGTTGTTCCACGTGTGCTTTGAGTCTCCTGTCTCCACCTCACTGTGGTTGTGAGAGGGACTGGGGGAGCCAGACTTCAAGGAAGATTTTGCAACTAGCTGAACGTTAGATATATGAAAAAGGTCATTTATATTATGAATAGATCCTATTTGCAACTGCAGCCCAGTCTCTCTCATGGCAAACAACTGTCTCAATCTGGCAAACTAAATTGACTGGTAGGAGAAAAAGTATAGTAGCTTATATTGCCAAAGAGAACATTTCTCTCTCTCCTGGGCCTAGCAAGTTAGGGGTATTAATGTAAAATCATAGAATCACAAAATGGAATGGGTTGAGTTGGAATGGACCTTAAAAAAAATCCAGTTCCAGCCCCCTTCCATGGGCATGGCTGCCGCCTACCAGCTCCAGCTGCCCAGGGCTCCATCCAGCTTGTCTTTGAACATCTCCAGAGTTGGGACATGTACAGCTTCTGTGGGCAGCCTATGCCTCACATCCTTCTGAGCAAAGTTTTCTCTTCACATCTAACCTGAATCTCTTTCAGTTAAAAAATGTTTCGCCTTGTCCTCTGACTATCTGCCTATGGAAAAAGTCAGTCTTCCTCCTGCCTTGAAGCTCCCTTTAAGTGTTGGAGGGCTGCAGTGAGGTCACCCCAGGGCCTTCTCCAGGCTCAATAAGCTCAGCTCCCTCTCAGCTCCCTCAGCCTTTCTTCATAGGAGAAGAACAACGAAAGAGATAACGGACTGTTCTTCTCTGAGAATTTCAGCTACAGCATTTTGGGAGCCTAAAGACTGTACTGCAATTACAAAATAGGGGTTTTTAGTCAGTAACAAAAATCTGACTGTCTTTATAGGATAGATGACAGTTTCCCCATCACAAGATTGTTGCACTTTAATCCCCTAAGCGGTCTGCTTGCATGAAACAAAAATAAATCTGTAGAAAACATACCCATTGTACCAACTTAAAGAATTTGGGCCTACACCCCCCCTATAATTAAAAGGTTGAGATGTTTTTTGTTGTTCCGCTTTGTATTTGTGAAGTTTTTAGTCCTGTCATCAGTCTTTCAGTAAAATGTTATCATTTCCCTTGTACTTACATAATGAATCAACTTACTCGTTTCTGAAATACAGAATTTTTTTGTGTCCTTTGAGTTTGTGGAAGTGATTATAACTGTTGCTAATAAGTACATCCATAGTGTTTTCTCAGGTACGTTTTTAATTGATAACTATCATTTCTTAAATCTGATATCTTCAGTAGTGTGTTATCTCACTAGCTGGATATCATCTTAATTAAAACCCCAAATCAGGCTTTCTCCTGAATTAACATTAAACAAACTGTTAATTAAAATCAGAAATGATTCACATAATAGATTCTGATTGTTCCATTTCTCTGCTTATGAAGAATGCTACGTCAAGGCAAATGAAATACATATAACTTCAGTATTTTTTATTATATTGGAAACTGTGTCTCTGTTAGATATAGTCAAACTAGAACTTTACAGGTAGTAAATTAAATGTAATACAGGATGTGTTTTTGAAAATAAATACCAATAGATCACATTAAATATTTCAAGCCCATTGTATGGTTGTCTTCCTTTTTATTATCTTAAGTATATATAATCAGTACAGTGCAGCCTACTATATAGGTTCCAGTATGCCCTGTGACTAAATGACAAATTGCATATTTTATACCTCTCCCTTCCTGTTTCCATTAGTATATTGCTTAGCAGGATGTGTGATCCAGACAACAGAGAAAAGCTTGTCCCAGCACCTTCAGCCCTGCTGCTTGCTTGACTGTTCATGTTGTTGATTTTGATCAACCACAGTGGAAAGGAATGATACGTTTTTCTTTGCACTTCCACTTAGCCATATGGCATTACACATGTAAACGCACATGAAATCTTTCTTGTCATGACTGTAGCCATTGCAATCACATTCTTCTTTTCTGCAGGCTGCTCTGAGTCTTCCCCGGAGACCATTCCTTCATTGTTCTACTGTGATTCCTGTTGTGGCTCTGACATTAAAGCTTATTATGCACCTTTTTAGGCTTAAGGACTCATGGTGCTTTCTTCCTTGGATGTTGTTTATATCCTGGACTTCTCATCACATCCGTGATGGGATTCGTCACGGCCTCTGGATCTGCCCATTTGGAAAAACTCCTCCTTTGCCATACTGGCTCTATGTGGCAATTACAGCGTCTTTACCTCATCTATGCTCATTTGTTATGTATTTAACGGGAACTAGAGAATTAATGTCTATAAAACATGGAATCCACATTGATGTATAAGGATGATGTATCTTAGTCTTCTGTAACACACTTGAAACAGGCCGTGCTTGTCACTGGAATGGTTTCCTTATGTTTCCTGCAAGTTCCAAGTCAGGCATTTGAAGCCAGTAGAGCTCCTATGTCAGTTCCTTGTGATCACAGTAACTTGTTCCATAGATGGCATTAACATTTCGTATCTGTACATTCCCCTTGTAAATTACCTGGTCTTCCATTACTATTCATATATAGCTAGCTTCTAATGAAGTACTGATTAATGAAGTACTTAATATCACTGTAGTAATTACATTATATTTTGCTGGTGCCATTCATTTGATCACCATACATTCTGGATTTGGAGTCTGCCTACATTTCATCTAGATAGCATTTGTATTGTACTTTAAAAATGAAAAGTTATAAATAGATGCTAAGTACTTGAATTTGGTAATTTATCACACTTCTGAAAAACACCATTAGGCTTTTGAAGTAAGTTATTTGTTTTCCTGCTGGGCTCTGGTATTCAGCAGTTTTAAAAGAAATGCTATTTGTATTTCAGAACATGAAGCTGTGGGTCTACATTAATTTGAACACTATTATAATACAATGTTTATAATAAATTCTGTTCCAGTGTTGTTACTTGACCCAGTTTGCAGACAGTTACTGGCTGCTAATAATTAGAAAGGGAGAGGACAGTGGTTACATTATTATATGTGTCAACTGAAGTGCTTAATTTAAAATATATTAATTATGAATACTTAAATTGGAGGTAGGGAATTTAAGCAAATATTTAAGGCGTATGTAGGGGAAACTTGCTTATTATAGTAAAACGTAAGCTTTAAGGAAGATTCTGGAAGTTGCAAGAAAATAAAAATCGCTTCAAATTTTGACTAAAGACTTTACTACTTTACTAATATACTGCATTTTCCCTTAGGTGCAGTATCAACCTTACTGCAAAGTAAAATGCATTATTGTTACAGCAAAATAGAACTTTCCTCATAAATAAGTTTCTTAAAGAAAAATATGCGTATGTTGCAGATTGGTAACAGTAGCTATGGTTATGCAGCAGGGTCATAAGTTGACACTGTGAGCTATTCCAAGTAAAAGTGTTTTTCTAACAGAATTTTTCAGAAAATGTCTCAAAGTAGAAAGTTGTTTGGAAGGAATTGGGAGCCCTGGTGGATGAAAAGCTGAACATAATCAGCAGTGTGTCCTTGCTACCCAGATGGCCAGCAGTACTCTGGGCTGCTTCAAAAGAGGGGTGGACAGCAGGGACAGGAAGGTGATTCCCTCCCCCCCCAGCTCTGCTCTGGAGAGGCCTCACCTGGAGTACGTCATGTAGTCTGGGGCCCCCAGAAGAGAGATTTGGAGCTGTTGGAGCAGGTCCTGGGCAGGGCCACAGAGATGATCAGGGGGCTGAAATTCTTCCTATGAAGAAAGGCTGAGGGAGCTGTGCTTGTTTAGCTTGGAGAAGACAGGGCTCTTGGAGGCCTCAATCATAGAGGTATAGAATGGCTTGGATTAGAAGGGACCTCAAAGATCATGCAGTTCCAGTCCCTGCTGTGGGGAGGGTTGCCACCCACCAGATCAAGCTGCCCAGCCCCCCATCCACCTTGGCCTTCCATGCCTCCGCAGGGTTGGGGCATCTGCAGCTTCTCTGTGCAGCCCGTGCCAGTGCTTCAGCACCCGCTGAGTAAAGAGTTTTGCCCTTACATCTGATCTAAATATACCTTATTTTAGTTAAAACCATTCCCCCTTGGTTATCACTATCTGCCTGTGTTAAAAGTCAATTTAACTCCTGTCTATAGAATCCCTTTAAGTACTGGAAGGCCAGAAGGAGGTCTGTTCTTTGGTGTCACTGGTTTTGACTTGGGTATTTGGTTGCACCAACTTTACAGGATTGTCCTTTTCCAATTCTGAACCATCACCTCTCATCTTTCCATCCCCAGAGCTTTGTTGCATAAGGGACACTGGGGGGAGGGAGACAACGACTCCTGCTCCCAGCAGACAGGAGGTTTCAGTTTCCTTTCTCGTGCATGTTTTTGCTGTTTGTCTCCTTAAAGTTGGAAGCCAGCTTACCTTCCTTTTGCAGGGACTTAAGACAGGGTTGTCTGTGTCACTGAACAACACCATACATCAGTCTGTCTCTGATTCACAGAAACTATGCTGCCTGGTGATTTCCTCACACAACCTGGCCACTTCCTCTGAAAGTTCGTCGAGCTGGGCACACTTGCAGCTGTGACATTTCCTTCCCTCAGGCTCTAGAAGGACTCTGGATTCTGGAGTTTGCCACAGCTGGAAGTCTGTGCAGCTCTGTCTTTCCTTGGAGCTCTGTCTGGGTCCATGCGTCAGCCCAGAGAAGCTGTGGCCCTCCAGCCTGTGCTTCTGCCTGAGCTCAACCACTGTGGCAGGTGGTCACCACGTTTGTTTCAACGGAGCGCAGCTCCCTGCTGCTCTCAGAAGAGACAGGGAGCGGGCTGCTGCTGGGCTGTGGACACACTTCCTGCGTGAACTGCCACACCATGCCCTCTGTGCCCCTTCAGGGAACTGCTGTCCTCATTGAGGCCTTCAGTACTGCAAGGGAGTACAGAAAAGTTGGGGAGAGACTTGCCAGCAAGTGTAATGATAGAACAAGGAGTAAAGGCTTTTAGCTGAAAGAAGGTAGATTTAGACTAGAAACAAGAAACAGATCTTCTGCTACATGGGCGTTGTGGTGCTGGCTCAGCTGCCCAGAGAGCTGTGGGTGCCCCATGCCTGGAGGTGCTCGAGGTCGGGGTGCCTGGGGCCCTAGGGAAGCCTGAGCTGGTGGGGGGCAGCCCTGCTCATGGCAGGAGTTTGAAATGGGTGGGCTTTAAGGTCCCTTCCAACCCAAACTAGTCTGTCATTCTATGATTCCAGAAATATCTATTAAAAGTGGGTTTAGTTTGGTTTTCACTGAACTTCATTGCCCACTAAGGAGATGGATCTTCATTATTATAATTAAGTTAGTGATCAAGAGGTGGTGTAAGGGAATATTTTTATGGAAGAGCTCAGGTGGGCTGGCATGTGCTGAACTTACCAAAAGGTACAACGATCAGGTGATGTGTTTATGTTTAGCATTACTTAACTTATACTGGGTTTATATTAGGACAAAGTACTAAAAATTAAAGAAAAAAAAAAAGAGAAGAAAGAGCTGATGGCTAGCTACCAGAGACCTTGTAAGACTACAGAGTTCTAAAGGCTCTCTGGAGTGCGCTCAGCTTTGTATGGAAAGTGTTACACCATTTTAAAATGTGCCTTCCTTCAAGAAGAGCAGTTGCTGCCCTGTTTGTTTTTCTCAAGCTGGAAATCTATGCTTACAGAAATTTGTGTGACTGTACAGTAGACCTGATTAGCCTATGTTCTGCAATTAATAAAGATGGTGGGCTTTTTGTTTGTTTGTTGTTTGTTTGTTTCTTGGATAGAAGAATGCAAAAGCAGGACAACCTTTAAGGGATTATTGTCACTGTGGATCTCTGTCCTGCTTAGTGTGTGAAAGTTTCCCAGAAACAGTGTCAGCAGTGTCTGGCATTACAGCTCTCAAAGCAGGAACTGAATATCTGTCCTTTATCCAAAGGTGTGGTGATTTAGTGGAGGAGAAGTGCTGCATGCTCATTTACTTCTGAACTCCATTTTAAACTTCAGGCTGTGAAACACAAGTAATGAGTATCTTTTCTGCCAGAAGTGATCATTTCAATGCTGTAGAACAAACATCTTCTGTGTTCCTGATTCCTGGTCTTATTTGTGGTTTATCCATGTTTGCTGCAAAGTGTATACAGGCATAAAGTAGAGAATTACACTTTCTCATTTCTAAATTACAGCTATACTGACTGATGCTGTACTGTGAGATGCTTGATTCTCACTTGAAATGATTTATCATTCTTGCTATGCTGAAAGAGCTGATGACATGTAGATCATAAGTGATTTAAAAGTACATGTTTTGCTTTTCTGAATTTCTAGCAGATTTTTTAACAGTTATTTTCAGCTGCATTCCAAAACAGTTTTTCTAATCGTGCTCTTACACCATTTCAACTGCAGCAATACATGAGTGCCACATAGAGAAATGAGTTCAGGACAGTACAGAGCACTTGTCACGTGTGACCTCTTTCCCTCTGCTCTAAACAGACAAGTCAGTCTCCTGCCTTTTTCTCAGGCCATGGACAGCTTGTTAAGGTGAGCTGACTTGTAGTTTGTGGGCAGCCAGATTTGAGCAGGAAAGAGAAATATTTGTTTCAGTCCCTAGGGCACCTCCTTACTACAAATGAATTTCGGCATTTTCTTACGTATTTTGCATTTCAGCTGTACTGATTTCTCAGCTCAACACTGATAACCACCAAAGGTAGCAAAACTATGGCAAAAACAAATCAGCTCTAAGAATGCATCCTAATGAATTTCTTTTTGACCGCATACAGTATAAATGAAGTACAAAAATTATGTGAATTATACCAAAAAGTTCTTACCAAACTCAAGGTAGTAATTTCATTTGCGATATGCATTACATATCACTAAATTATTGTTCATTTGTTGCACTAATCTGAACTATTTCCACATGTTAGGAAGTTGTACTTTTAAAGTTTAATAAAGCGGTAGTGCTGATTTCTTTTCCTGCTCTACTGAGTATCTATCACAAAAAGTAGGTACAAACCAGTGCCAAGTTTAAAATGTGTGAATGTTTCTTCTCCCCAGTGCCCAAGAAACAAGATGGCTCTTAATTTCCTGGTGGCCTTCTCAGACAAAATGAACATGTTTCTGATCAGGCTACATTCTGGTTGAAAATCTAATCTTTATTTACACAGAACTGCTGATACAGTTTTTCTGCAGTAAAGTATGTTGTATTAATGACCATGTACCTCCAATCAGTTACTGATAAGTGAATTCCTCATGGAATCATAGATGCCATGCTCCAAGGAATGTTCAAATTAAATCAAAACATTTATTTATTTATTTATTTATTTATTTATTTATTTATTTGAGGATGGAAAATGGAAAATGCAAATGGAAATAAAGTCCGAGAAGGAGACATGGAGGGAAAGGGGCTAAAATTCAATCTGAAGGAAATAACAATCACAGAATTGTTTGAGTTGAAAGGGAGCTTTAATGGTCATCTAGTCCAACTGCAATGAACAGGGACATCTACAGCTAGATCGGGGTGCTCAGAGTCCTGTCTAGCCTGATCTTGAATGTCTCCAGGGACAGGGTGTCTACCATCTCCCTGGGCAACCTGTTCCAGCATCTCAACACCCTTATTGAAGTAAACCTCTTTCTTACATCCAATTTAAGCCCTCCCTCTTTTAGTTTGCTCATCCTATCACAACAGACCCTGCTATCCCCTTCCTTCTTCTGCCCCGCTCTTTAGATTCTGAAAGGCCACTCTCAGGTCACCTTGCATCCTTCTCTTCTCCAGGCTGAACAGCCACAGCTCTCTCAGCCTGTCCTCGTAAGGGAGAGTCTTCCATCCCTCAGATCGTTTTTGTGGCCCTCCTCTGGACACACTCCAACAGGTCCATGTCTCTCCTACCGTACTGAAGACTCCGCATCTGGACACAGCATTCCAAAATGTTAGCATGCTGTTAATTTTGAATGTATACGTGGATGTGCTACATCAGCTGCTATCAAAATTGAAGTAGGTGATGAAATACATTTGAAGAGTACATTTCATGTTAACTAGTTCAACTGATCTAAATTATGTCAGTTACGTAAATTTAGCCACAGTGGAAGAAATCTGGTACTGTGAGTATATGTGAGACTGTGTCATAACACAGGCTTTGATCAGCAGTAATTCAAGCCCACAAGTTGAGTTTTGTTTTCTGCTGCAGGCAGACCTTGTGCTGGAACAAAGGAAGTACTGTGAGATAGTATTTATTACAAAAAGAAAAAAAGGAAAAAAGAAGAAAACAGGAGTAAGATTTTCCTCAAAATATTGAATTTGTACCTTTGGATCTTATAATTCCTCAAATTCCATGTTATCTACACTGAGTTGTAAATTGGAATGTTGCACTGAGAATTGCTTTATTTTGCTTATACCTTGTAACATTAAAGATAAGCAGTGCTTGCATTTGTATGTTATACTACTACTTGGCAAAACGTTTAATCCTATTTTAAGGAAATGTTCAGAATATTGAGAACTAATTAAAATAAATGATGCTATATTCCTTTCAACAAAAGTTTTAAATCTATTTGTTTGCAAAAATAGATATGTTTAACCAAAACCAACTGGCAGAAAACATCTGTAGCAGTAGATCTGCATAAGCAGCCTGCTTCTGTAAGTCAGACTATACGCTCTGCTGCTATTTACATCACAGACACTGTTTCTTTGCCCAATAAATGTTGTCAGTGCACCTGGGGCATTCCCCATGCTGCCAAGGTTGTGATCTTATTTCAGTTTTAGTCATTTTTCCCCCTGGGAACTTCAAAGCATTCAGCAGAGATTCCTGAACAGGTATGTTTCACAGGGTGGTTTCTTAGATCTCCTCTCTGTTCCTTCACAACAAATCTCAAAGAGAGCCCAAAAGGTTAGTGGCTGAGAGTTCTGATAGAGGAGCAGTGCGAAAGACAGAAGACCAAGGCAGCTGACATAACAAGGCCATCAGTTATTTACAACATCCGTGAAGGTTGGGGTCACTCTGTCCTTTACTTCAGCAGACTCACTCTGCCTATTCTCAAGATGTATGCAGGATGTGCAGCTGCTGTCCCTGCGCACGCAGTGCACAGAAGGAGCGGGCAGCATTAACAAAGGGGAACCCTGGCTTTGGTATGTGGTGTGGGGTTATGTACTTCAGCACTTCCTGAGTGCAAAAACTGTCATCTGCTATACAGAAAATTCTGTCCTCCGGAAAAAAGGAGAAGATTCCCTATGAGGCATGATATCCCTGTGATTTCATCTCAGATAAGAAAACCAGCCTGACTGTGACTCAGTTTAAAGGAAATGACACTCTCACTGCTTTATTTCAAGAAGATTAATGTTGGCACATTTCTTTGGTTCCCTGATGTCTGGGTTGGCAAAAAAATGCAGTGTCTTTGTAGTCATCAAGAACACTGGCATTCCCTCTCCTTCCAATGAACAAATGGCTGCAAAAAAAGTTGAACAATGTTTTTTTGTCTTCAGCAGCTGTTTACAAACGTGCTATCAGTTGTGTACAAAAGGTATTTTGTTGAAGGTAGAAAATGCCTCAAACTCAGCACCTTCTGAGTATTCAATGAGAATCTGCCCAAAGTGATTATGCAGAAGACCATAGGTGCATCTCCCATGGAAGACAGTGACATGATGGAACAGGATATAAAAAAAACATCCAAAATATCAAGGACAGAGTCACCTTGTGTACTTTTCTTATACCTGTCTGTTCTACCTCTCTGGCTTGCTGAGGACTGCCCTTTAGAGAGTGTTTGCATTGCCAGATAGTGTACACACAGTGCTCCCATGAAGGATGAAAGGTTTCAAGTGCATAGGTGAAGGTGAGTGAGGCGATGATAGCAGAGTGCCCTGCTAGCGACCTCCTGCTGCTGCTGCTGCTGCACCACGCAGTGTGGGGACACATCTCAGAAGGAGCAGCACTGATTGAGGTAGGGAGTGCTGTTTCTCTGGCACGAAAGGAGTTTACTCGTGCAAGGACAGCATGCCAGTTTCCCTGGCAGAAGTGACCTTATTGATGAAGATGAAAGCTTGAGCTTTCAGTTCAGGTTCTAGCTGATCTGGCGCACTGACATAATTACGTCTGGAAAAGCAACAAATAGAGATTTTCCCTGTGTAATGAGAACAGTTTCCAATAAAATTTTCCATGTTTGTATACAGGAGAAAATGCATTACCAATCTGTCTGCTGCCTGACAGCCACTTCTTTTGAGGGCATGAGTGACAGTGGCTCACAGTGTTAGTCATACCTCCTCTGTTAGGTACTGCTTGCTCTCCAAATACAAACAGCTGAACAGAAGTGTCCTGGGATGTGCATAAAGAACATTTTAATGCTATCAGAAGTTGCATACCTTCTTAATTTATCACAGTAAAACTGAGAGTAAAACTTCTTCCCGAAACGTGCTCTTTTCTCTCTCGATTCCTGTTTCCATGAGTCATCTGCACTTAGCTCAGCTACCCTGATCTTCCAATGCTTTACATGCATTAGTAATCTCACTAGGAGCTTACTTAATCTTCAGATAAATAAATAAATAAATAAATAAATAACAATTGAAACATACATTAAAAGGTGTAGCATTGCTTAAAAAAAAAAAAAAAAAAAAGAGAGAGAGAGAAAATGGGCCAGATAATCACAGAATCACCCGGGTTGGAAGGGACCTCAAGGATCACGTAGTTCCAACCCCCCTGCCCAGCAGGGCCACCAAACGTACACATTCAGATCAGGTTGCCCAGGACCCCGTCCAACCTGGCCTTGAACACATCCAAGGACGGGGCATCCACAACCTCCCTGGGCAGCCCGTTCCAGGGCCTAACCACTCTCCTTGTGAAGAACTTCCCCCTAACATCCAACCTAAATCTTCCCTCCCTCAACTTGGATCCATAAGATAAGTGTGCTCAAAGATAAAATCTTCGAAGTGGAAGAAGTAGAGCTAGATGGGGAAAGCTGGGATGAAATGCAGTTTTCTAAGAAAAAACATGGTTCTAGAGAGGAGCTCATTTCAAACTCAGTGTTTCCAGGCAGGGAATTGCATGGTTAAACAGTCAATCACTCACTTCCTGCTAGCTGGCCCAAAATGATGAAACAGTCCAGGGCTTAAGAGCTACAAAAAGAGAGCTGCTATTGCAAACAGTTTTCCAGAGCCAGGAAACAGGTAATGCCAGGAACTAAGGTAATAAATTCACTTGCCAAAGTAAATGTCCTTGCTGCCCCACATTGGTAAATACAAATGTGCGATAGTGTTGTCCCATCCAGGTACCCAGTGGACAGGAACCGCTGGACAGTGTGAGGGCAGGCGGTGACAGAGGCGATGACAGTGGGGGTGAGAGATGTCCTCTGGAGAGCAGTCAGCTGCATATCCACCTGGGGAACGTGTCAGGGTGCCCATCCCCAGCATGCAACTTGCAGCAGCATGTCCGAGGGAGGACTGGATGGAGCACAAACAAGGAATATGTGGTGACTGCATTCCTTTTAGTGGAATTTTTTACATATGTATATATATATATATATATATATAAATAAAAATCTTGAAAAAATCAAACCAAACTCAGCAAACAAAACTCTTCCTGGTATAAGTGAATAAGAGCTGCAGGTGCATTATTATGTAGAGCAGGAAGATTCCAATCAGATGTGTGGGCTGTTGCGTAACAACTACAAATAACACAGCCCCTTACCAAGTGATCTCACCAACTACACAGTCCGTTCTACATCTGGTAGGTAACAAGTAACATTTCAACATCTTCATCAGTGACAGACAATGGCATCAAGTGCACCCTCAGCAGGTTTGCAGACGACACCAAGCTGAGTGGTGCAATCAATACATTGGAAGGAAGGGAAGCCACCCAGAGGGACCTGGACAGGCTGGAGAAGTGGGCCCATGAAAACTTAATAAAGTTCAGTAAGCCAAGTACAGAGTGCTGCACTTGGCTAGGGGCAATCCCAGGTATTTATACAAACTGATCTCCTTGAGAGCAGCCCTGTGGAGAAGGACTTGGGGGTCCTGGTGGATGAGATGTTGGACATGAGACAGCAGTGTGCGCTTGCAGCCCAGAAGGCCAACTGTGTTCTGGGCTGCATTGAAAGAGGAGTGGGCAGCAGGGAGAGGGAGGTGGTTGTCGCCCTCTACTCAGCTCTTGTGAGGCCCAATCTGCAGGACTGATGCCCCATGTCAGTACTGATGCAGTTGTGGATGCCCCATCCTTGGAGGCATTCAAGGCCAGGCTGGATGTGGCTCTGGGCAGCCTGGTCTGGTGGTTGGCAACCGTGCACATAGCAGGGGGTTGAAGCTCGATGATCATTGTGGTTTTTTTCAATGCAGGCCATTCTATGATTCTACAAAATTATTTATTTATTGTCTTGTTTAAGAAACAGGCCTACAGGACTTTTTTTTCCCCCCAAAATTTTGGTAATTCCCATTCTCCTTGGACTTGTGAAACTCATGAAACTCATGGAAGAAGCTGCCCAGGGAGGCGATGGAGTCACTGTCCCTGGAGATGTCCAAGGCACTGAGTGACATGGTTAGTGGGCATGGTGGTGATGGGCTGACAGTTGGACTAGATGATCTTATAGGTCTTTTCCAACCGTAATGATTCTTCAATTTTATCAGATCTTACAGAATGAGTTGCCAAAAATTGCCCCACACAGATCATGGTGTTGTAGACAAGGATAGCTCAGTACCTAGCTCAGTACCTAGCTCACACATCTTTTCACTGCCCAGAATTTTGGTCTGTCTGCCTTCCATCATTTGATGAAGTATTCTTCTCTGTAAAAAGCTGTGCATGGTCTCCAGAGAGACCTAGAGAGGCTGTGCAGTGGGCCCAGGTGACCCTCATGATGTTCAACAAAAGCAAAGTCTTGCTCCAGGGTCACGGCAACCCCCACTGTCGGTAGAAGCTGGGTGACGTAAGAATCACAGAATTTCAGTAGGTGGAAGAGACCTCAGGAGATACTGAGTCCAAAGCTCCTGCTAAAGCAGGTACCCTACAGTATGTCACAGAGGTAGATCCAACTGGGTCTTCAGTATCTCTATAGGAGACTCCACCTCTCTGGGCAACTTTCTCAAGTGCTTCATCATCCTTACCGTAAAGCAGTTCTTCCGCATGTCAGCACAGAACTTCCTATCTATGTTCAAGTTTTAGGTTATTACTCCTTGTCCTATCTCTATGCACTGCTGAGAAGAGTCTGGCCTCATCTATTTGCCTCCCACCTCCCTTTAGATATTTATAAACATTTGTCAGATCCACAAAAATGATCCAAGGGATGAAGTAGTTCTCCTATGAGGACAGGCTGTTCAGTATGGAGAAGAAGACAATTCTCTTGAGAGAAGACCTGAGAGCAGCCTGTCAGTATTTAAAGAAGGTCTGTAAGAAGGAAGGAGCAGACACTGTAGCAGGGTGTGCTGTGACAGCACAAGGAGAAATGGTTTCAAACTAAAAGAAGGAAGATTTAGATTGGATTTAAGGAAGAAGTTTATTACAATAAGGGTGATGAGGCATTGGAACAGGTTGCCAGAGATGGTGGATGCCATGTCCCTGGAAACATTAAAGGTCAGGCTGGATGGGGCTCTGAGCACCCCAATCTAGCTGCAGGTGTCCCTGTTCATTGCAGCTGGATGACCGTTAAGGCTCCCTTCCAACTCAAACAATTCTGTGATTCTTTGATGCTATGATTCTGTGATTCTATTCCCAGTGAAGCAGACAGCTGATATCACAACACAAACCCTGCTACAGTACTGCCCATGCATTCCTGTATAACACATTGTTGAGTTTCACCCTGAATTTCTTTTGTGTCCTTTTAGAAAGAAGGAATGGAAAGTCACAAAGGTGTGGGGAGGATATGTTTTGGGTGAGCTCTCCTCAGAGAAGGAGGGCTAGTGACCATGGGCACGAGTTCACCATGGCAGCAGGAAGGTCCCAGTGCTAGCTGTATGCTGGAGAGGTAACACAGAGCACGATGATCATAGAATCATAGAATGGCCTGGGTTGAAAAGGACCACAAAGATCATCGAGTTTCAATTCCCTGTTATGTGCAGGGTCACCAATCACCAGACCAGGCTGCCCAGAGCCACATCCAGCCTGGCCTTGAATGCCTACAGGGATGGGGCATCCACAATCTCCTTGGGCAACCTGTTCCAGTGCATCACCACTCTCTGTGAAAAACTTCCTCCTCATATATAAACTAAACTTTCCCTGACCAATCCCCCTTGTTCTATCACAATCCACCCATGTAAACAGTCCTTCCCCATCCTGTTTATACACTCCCTTCAAGTACTGGAAGGCCACAATGAGGAAAAGGCACCCTGGAGCCTTTTCTTCTCCAAGTTAAACAAGCCCAGTTCCCTCAACCTTTCCTCGCAGGAGAGGTGCTCCATCCCTCTGATCATCTTAATGGCCCTGCTCTGGACTTGTTCCAAGAACTCCTTGTCTTTCTTGTGCTGGGGGCCCCAGGCCTGGATGCAGTACTGCAGGTGGGGCCTCAAAAGAGCTGAGTAGAGGGGGACAATCACCTCCCTCTCCCTGCTGGCCACTTTTTTTTTTTAATGCAGCCCAGTACACAGTTGGCGCTCCAGGCTCCGAGGGCACACTGCTTATGTCCAGCTTCTCATCCACCAGGACTCCCAAGTCCTCCTCAGGGCTGCTCTCAAGGAGATCAGTTTGTATAAATATCTGGGATTGCCTCGACCCAATTGCAGCACCTTGCACTTGGCCTTGTTGAACTCATTAGGTTTTGATGATATACAAGGGAAAATTTAATTTCCCAGAACAAACAGTGGCTGAAAGAGATCAGGGTTCAACTGTTCATGGTCAGCAATGACTTCAGCAGCCACACCGACAGGCAGGGGGCTTGGTCAGGAGGGAGGGGGATCACAGTCTTTTCCAAAGGCAGGTGCCCGGCACTGACCTGCACCTAGGATGAAAATTACAAAAACAAAGCAAAGTTCAGTAGAGACACTTCCAGGTATAATGCCTAATAGTGCCAGAGCCCCAAGTGCCAGCCCACAGCAGAGGATGGGATACCTCAGCTCTGCACAGAAAGGAGGACCAGGGCCGGGGCAGCATTACCATCAGGGACATTTACCTGGAGCAGGAGATATGGCTGCTAGCTGAGGAAAGGGGTTGTCGCAGTCTGCACTGCGTTGGTCTGGCCTCGCCTTGAGCACTGTGTGCAGGTTTGAGGAACACAGAACCAAAAAAATGTTCTAAAGTTAGAGAGAAGCCCACAGGATCTATCAGTAAGCCAAAAACAAAGGTTTGAATTACATCTTACTGAACATAGCTGCAGTCCAAAGTTGTTTTAACATGATTTATCCCAATTTCACAAACTGAGTTACTGGCTTTACTCTTCATCAGATATCAGCCCCTCTGCTGAGAGTTCAGCGGCAGACTGAAGGCTGCTGAGTCCTGGTTTTCCCTCCAGTGTTGCAGAGGGCTTGGGATTTGGAGTTGGGCAGTGTTGGTGTTGCAGGGCACGAGGTGCTGCTTCCTGTGCCACACCATCACTGCTGTGATGGAGGCTGAGGGGGCAAAGAGTGGGCTAGAAAGGGCAGATTGCTTGAGTGACTGGAGAAAGGTGTAAGACATTACGCTTTGCTCACAAGTACAAGTTAGAACCTAAGAAGTGACCAAACCAAGAATTAGCTTTATTTCTCAAGGCAGAAGAATGACTGCCTTCTGCCTCCAGGTTAGCAGTTTCATTTCAGCTTTGAATTCAATCCAGGCCAATATGTCAATAAACCCCTCCACTTTACTTCAGCTATAATTGCAGCTAATGCCACTGTTAACTATGTCAGTGCAATTCTGGGAAAAGATTTTCTACCAGGTCTAACCTGGTATTTATTTGTGTGCTGGATGGTTGTCTGTGTAAGTGGAATCATAGCAAAATATTTGCTATTGTTTTCTGGCTTTATTATTATTATTTTGAATTTCCCGATGTCATAAAATGGAGTTGTTTCTTCAGCTTACCTTTTGCCTTTTTTCTACTAGGTTTCATATTGTAAATTACTGGCACATAAAGTGGCACATAAAGTTGTAAAACACGAGCTAAAGTTGTGCGATGTGACTGCAGAGGAAAGCTTTATTGAGGATACTGCAGCTGGGCTTGTTCAACCGGGAAAAGGCTCTGGGGAGAACTCATTGCAGGTGACAGGACACAGTGAAATGGCTTTAAACTAAAAAAGAGAGATTTGGGTTAGATGTCAGGGAAATTTTTCACTGAAAGGGCAGTGAGGCACTGGCACTGCTGCCCAGAGAAGCTGTGGATATCCCATCCCTGGCTATATTTAAGGTCAAGCTGGATGGGGCCCTGGGCAGCCTGAGCAGACAGGTGGTAGCCCTGCCCAGAGCAGGCACTGGAACCAGGTTATCTCTGGGATCTTTCCAATGCAAGCAATTACATGATTCTAAGATTCTGTGAACCTGCACCAGCCTTTTAAAGCTGCATCTGGAGATCCCATGCAGAGCATGTGTCAGAGTGAATGCCTTGGCTGTCCTTGAGGATATGTAACCCAGCGCTGCAGCGCCGAGCAGCTGGAACACAGAAGCTAATACGTATTGACTGAGGCAGTTTATTTAACATATTGCCTCAGTAACACCTGTCTCATTGTGTTTCTTTTTATTCAGCTTGTTCCTCTTCATGCTACCTTGAAGTGCATTCATGCTGTTAACAGTCTCATCATTACCTAAGCTCAGGTATGAATGAACCGTGGGCTACTTTAGCTTCTGCAGTGGCAGTTGAGTTTTTTAACAGATTTTTCATTGTAATTAATTACTGACAATGAGTCAGCCTGTTGATTTCAATGCAAATGACTTCCTTGAAATTGTGCTCCAAGTAGCACATGTAATCTTCCCCTCTTGACATAGCTGGTTCTCATCTGAATGCACAGTGCTCTGCAGGCACCTTGCTCTCTTGCCCCCGTAGATAAGAGCATCAAGAAGGAACCAAGAGCGACAAAGTTAAACCATGATAGCCCATCAGTTTGATTGCACCATATTAATTTATTATTAGGCTGAATTGTGAAACTGGTGTTGGGAAGTTTCAAGTGCAGATTAAAGTCTCTGAGGCTGGCAGTTCCTTATACCTTGTGATCTGGGATTTCGGAAGCTAAGAACCGCTGCAGTAAGCACTGCTGTGCTGTGGTGAGACGGAGCAAAGGTGAGCCTGGCTGGGAGCCTAGGGCCTTCTGGGCTAGTTTTGCTGTTCAGCCCCAGGAGGTCGCAGTGGCAGTGGTGCAGTGTGGCTGCAGTGGTTACAGCCCCCCGTTCGGAGGCGAGCACTGGAAGATTGGAACCTGTGAACTGTGTCAAGCGGAGGAGAAAACTTTCCCTGACTTTCCCGTTGCCTGCATGATCCAGGAAAAGCCTTTCTTGACACTGCTCACAGGAGCACCCCCAAACACTGTTTTATTTTTCCCCACGGAAAGCCATGCCCACGGAAGGTCAGACTGAGGCACGGAAAATTACTGAAATGGGCTGCAGAGATAAAAATTGGGAAAGAATGGAGGATGTACACCAGCTGCGGTTCCTTTCTTGCCGTCTTTCCCCAAACTACTCCAGAACCCCAGTGAGTCAGAAGGGCTAGGGCACAGGCAGTGCAGCCCTGGGAATGCACACATTGAAGGCACAGCTGTCCAACTCAAGCCTGGCACAAGGCTTCTCCAGCTTGCGCCTCTCTGAATCACAGAATAGTTGTGTTGGAAGGGACCTTAAAGAACATCTATTTCCACCTCTCTGCCACAGGCAGGTCTGCCAACCACCAGCTCAGGCTGCCCATGTTCCCATCCAACCTGGCTTTGAATGCCTCCAGGGATCAGGCTTTTCTGTGCAACCTGTGCCAGGGCCTACCATTCCCCCTTGTCCTATCATTATCAGACTGTGTAGAACGTTGACTTCCTTCATGTTTACACACTCCCTTTAAGTGCTGGAATGCCACAGATAGGCCATTATGGAGCCTTCTCTTCTCCAAGCTAAACAAGCCCAACTCCCTCATCGTCCTTCACAAGAGAATTGTTCCAGGTCTTTGAGTACCTCTGTGGCCTTCTCTGAACCTGATCTAACACCTCCACGTCTTTCTTGCTCTGGGGGCCCCTGTACGCAGTACTGCAGGGGGGGCCTCATGAGGGCAGAGCATAAGGGATGGTCACCTTCCTCTCCCTGCTGGCCACCCTGCTTCTGCTCAGCCCACGGTACAATTGGCCTTCCAGCCATAAGCACACTGCTGGCTCAGTGTGACTCCAGCTTTTCATCCACCAGGACTCCAGAATCCTCTGCAGATTGCTCTCAATGGGTTCTCCCACTCTGTACATATATCTGGGACTGTCCTGACCCATGTGCAGCACCTTTCACTTGGCTGTGTTGAACCTCATCAGATTCACATCGGCCCACCTTTTAAGCTTGTTTCTGCTGCAGCCAGCTGTCCACAGTGCTGCACACACTGTTACATAGACACAGTATCTAACAGCAAAGGTGCTTTCTTGTTTTGTGTTTTTTTGTTTTGTTTTGTTTTTTTAATTCTGCAAGTGTTTGTTCTGGAGACGTTTCCATCCTCTGCTGCTGGAGAACAACCCTAGCAAGGGGAGCACGGAGGGCCCAAGGCAAGCATGAGGCTACAGACAGCAGGGATACAGGTAGTAGGTAGTGCTGCTGCACAGCAGGGCCAGCATCGAGCTGCTGCAGGGTGGGGCCCTGGCAGCCACACTCCCTGGCAGACAGGAGCCACAGGACATTTCCTGAAACACCTGCACCTGCCTGCAGTGTACCCATGGCCCCGGGAGGAATGGATGTGAGCTTTGTCACTGTGTTGGCTGTGCTGGCGGCTGCAGTGAGCCTTACATCCCCAAGTAAGTACCATTGCACTTACCTACTTCTGTGATTTAATTTCCTAAAAGAGGACGAGGGTATTCCCAAAGGGTGTCTGCCTGGAGCTGTGTCTGCTTCAGTCTTTGCAGCTCTGTCTGGGATCAGAGCTGTTAGCTTAGAGGTCTGTGGCATGAGAAGTTCTAAAAGCGAAACTCGGCTCTCCCACCCACAGAGAGCCGCCGGTATCAGTTTCACCTGAGTGTTTCCTTCATGTTTCCCTAAAAGTACAGGAACTCTGTGATTCTGTATAATGGCTTAAGAAGGAAAAGCCATGTGGGTGATTTGTCACAGGGAATACAGTCAGGAACGCTGCAGCTGAGAGCTTTAATTGCTGAAGGTGTAGTACCTTGGAGCAGTGATTTCCAGAGAACACTTAACAAAGATTTTCTGTTTGTTTAAAGGGATCTCTCCAGTTCAGCTGCAGTCCTTTCCAAACTTCTTGAGAGGGGATGTGTCATAAAAAAACTCGATCCTTTCTTTCTAAAGTTTGATTGTCACAGATGACAAAGATCTCAATATGACAAACTCCATGTAACCTATTTCTCATACTCAGAAGAGGGTTTTCACAACTTTGCATTCACTGTGCGTCTTGAGGGTTCATGAGATCTCATAATGCTTGCTTTTGTTTTCTTGTATGTCTATTGAAATACATTTCAAAACAGTTATGCAGTTTTGTGTTTGAGTCCTATTGTTTGTAATTTTCCGTGGTAAAATAAGGTATGTTGTTGGAAAAGATAACTCACATTCTGGAGAACTCAGTCTTTGCAGTGCACCTTTCTCAATTCTCACTGGCTGCATTAGGAGCAGGAATTACTGACTTCACAATGCATGGACAAGATCTACCTTAATTTTTTAATCCTTTAAAATGGCCACAGTACCTGCTGGCCTGCACAGGCTGCATGAGTTTTTTCCATTCATTTTATGATCTGGACACTCAGCCAGGTCTTGCACAACAGCAACGGAGTGCACATACACAGGTCAAAGGAAGGGTTTTCTTGGAGCATGTTCCTTCACTATCTGGCACAGGGAAAATTCCTTCATCCTCTAGTTTTCTGTATATGCAAACATGCTCCGTGCTTAACAGCAACATACAACAGTGGAACCTGCAATAAAAACAGGCAGAGCTGCATGTGTATGGGCCCAGGCACATTTTCTCACTTGGAGCTGGCAGATGGATCAGGCTGCTGAGGCTGCTTTGCATGCATCTATTTATTTCAGTGGTGTGGTGCAGGTACACAAACATTTTGGGTGATGTGTACAGACCTGGAATAGTTGTTTGTGGTTCATTGTCAACAGTTCATGGCTGTGCAGTAATAGCTGTTGAACTGAGGCCAGGAAGGCCACCTGGAGGCCAATCACACCTGCCATGGATAGAACTGTGGCCCTGCCAGGCAGTGCCAGAATGAGTGGCACTGATTCTTTTGTAGAATTGTGGCAGGATTTTTATTAGGATTGTGGCAAAATTTTTATTTTATTAATGTAATTTAATTACATTTTAAAGATTCTGCTTTCCCTCTTCCTTGTCTCGTTTGCAGTTGTGTGAGTTATCTTTGTGCATTCCTGTGCTGTCAGAATAGAATAAGGGTATGGTAAAGCACATTTTATCTCACTTCCAGCTGTTAAGCAACCTCCACATTTTCACAGAGGACAATGCTACGTTTGCCAAGGGTTCTAGCATCCTGTCTTGTTCACCTGTCAGCCAGGATCAGAGCCATCTCCATAGCAAAGGAGGTACTGATGTGCTTTGGGTTAAGCTGAAAAGACCTTATTTGAGGTACTGAACTCTTGAAACAGCCCAACGTTTGGTTGAGATGAGGGAAACTTTTTCTGGTAGCTTCATGAACAAACAAGCACTAAAAGATCTGCCTTACTTTTGGTTAAACCTTGACTTACACCAGGACCAGGTCCAATTCGATGGCCAAATGGAAGCTGTTATTGTATTCCCAGGACCAGCTTTGGTGCCACCTAGCCGCCTGCTGGCTTGGTGCCATGGAAATAGTACTGCATGGATGGTACTACTATAGTACTATGTCTGGATGTGATGTGGGTATGAAAGAGGCTGTCATCAATTCTGGCCATGCCAGGGGTCTCCAGCATCTTCCTGCAGAAGAGTAGGAGCTGGAGCAGGAGCATGAGGAAGCAGCCAGCCAGCACAGAGATCAGGATAGCATACATTAGTAGCCTCCTTGCCCTGAGTGCACCACTCTCACTGCCAGCCCTCATGCGTTAACATTTAGATGTGTCCCTGCTTGAGGAGAGATCCTGTCATGCAGCCCAATGCCATGCAGAAGAGCTCAAGGAGCTCTTGGGCTTCTCAGTAGTTGATGGGTAGGATGACTGACTAATATTCATACTTTGTTTTTAGGTGCATGCTCGATAGGCATTCAGCTGTTGAACTGGGTGTATTCTATCCCTTCTTTCAGTTCTCCAGTTTTAGACAGATTTGTGGTTGTTAATCTGTTTTATAGAGTGTTATCGCTACTGTTGCTTGTTGTCTTCCTGTGAAAGACCTTGTGTACAAGGCCAGGCTGAAGGAGGAGGTTGGGAGAAAGAAAGAAGTGGGGAAGCAAATTATCACAGGAGTAGTATCCCTGTGGCAGTGGTAAGGGGTCTGGAGGTGTTCAGGAAATGTAGATGCAGCACTTAGGGACATGGTTTAGTGGGCAACGGTTGGTGGGTTGATGGTTGGACTGGATGATTTTAAAGGTCTTTTCCAACCTTAATGATTATGTGAATTTATGAAGTTACCTACAGAAATGTCTTTACAGGCACTAGAGCATTCTCATACCTATCATGCTCTGACTAAGCAAGGCTTTAATCCAGATAATCAGTGTGAGGGGTTTTTTTTGTTTTTTTTGTTTTTTTTGTCTGTTTTTGTTTGTTTGTTTGTTTTGTGGTTGTTCTTTTTTGTTTGTTTGTTTGTTTGTTTGTTTTGTGGATATATAAAGCCTACTTTGCAACCACAAAAGAATTCCCTTAGGATACACTAATGACTGCTACTAATAATTCCAGGAGTTGTGCAGTCAATGCAAAGCTACATCAATTCACAACAAATTTGAGGCATATTAGCAGCAGATTCAGCATAGATACAGAAAGTGCCCCAGGTTTATGGATTTCACCATGCAAGACAAGCTATCTGACTGACCACATGGTATGCTGAAAGAATCCATGCTGCTTAATACCCATATGTATCTTTGCTGCACCCTTTTAGTCCACTCCTAAATTTAAGAACTACCTACCTTCTGTTTAGTTACACAGGAGAAAATCTTCACATGTCTTCTCACTCAGCAGCCCATGGGTTACTGCACAGTTTACAATCAAGGGCTCTGCTAGCAGCACTGGTGGGCTCATCCATGCTGCCAGCAGGATTCAGGGCTGAACAAAGGCTTGGTCAAAATACTAACTGCTGGCATGAAACCTACCAGGAGGAGAGTTGCAAAAGGTCTAAAGTGGGTAGGTTGGATACAGGAGCAGAGACCAGAAATGATTTTCTTACTGTTCCCACCTACAGCCCTTTTCTTTTTCCTGTTGTACTTGATTAAAGGAAGCAAAAGTGAAATCAAGCAAATTTGCAACAAAGTACAGGGTTGGGGAATGTACTGACTCCATCACTCTATTTCCAGCTGATTTCCTCTCTTTTTTTTTTTTCTCTAGCTGATTCCCCTCAGCTAAAATATATGGCAAATACATGTTCTGCTGTGTTCTGCAGGACAAGTCTATTTGAGACAATGATTGCTATGTTTCTCCTTCAGTGTCTACACACATTTAAATATTAATCTATCTATTTGCCTAAAAAAGCTACAGCCAGGGGCCAGCAGAATAACCATTTGCTACCCCTGCAGGATTAGTAAGAGGGCTTTTCATCAGGCATCTTCCATAAATGGGAGGGAAGGAGGGACAGAAGAAAGGAAGGAAGGAAGGAAGCTTCAGCAAAGACTTGATACTGATGAACAGAAGTGTAAAGACAGATAAAACGAAGGTCTTGTTCCATCAAAGCCACCATCGTATTCTCTGTGGTTCATTCTCTAGCAATCAACAGCAATTCAATTAAAACCCACTGAATATCACAGACTTTGAAGATCTCTTCCATCAAGGAGAAACACTTCTCTAAAAGAGCAGGTGAAAGCAGTCATCTGTAGTTGCCAACTGCTGTTGATCCTTTCAGCCTTAAGAAAGTAACTATAGTGCTACCAAGTCTGATAGGCTTGAAAGAAAACAGACCACTGTGGAAAGCTGAAATTAAGTTTTCATGCTGCATTCTCTGAAAAGCAAGGACTTTTTCGAAGTAATTCAGAATTTCAGACATTTTCTCTCTTATTTTCTTTTTTATTTTAAGGAAAAATCAAGGTTTTTTTTTTTTTTCCTCTGTTCAAATGTGCTAAACACATTATTTTCACTCAAAAGGCAAAGCTTTCCTTTTTTTCCACTTCATCTGAAATTGGAAAAGCTATACACAGCATATTAAATAAATCCAGTATAATGTAAAGATGAGTGACAATGTATGCCATAAGGCACAGTGACAGAGTACCCACCTGAAAAGGACATCATACCTAGGCATCTTTAAGAGAGAAACTGGAGTGAGCGAAGGTGTTTTCCAGTTACTTGTGCTTGCCCTCAGTTGTGCTGCTTAACTCGCTCCAGTGGACATTTCTGCAAGATCAAAGGATTGAGATGCTGCAGAAAATAGGAAACAAAATATTTTAAAAGCAATAATTTATTTTCCTGGTGAGTGTTGCTGAGGAACAAACACCAAAGCTGCTGAATAGCAGCAGAGTGATCCCTGCACGGACCTGTCTCAAGATTCATCACTAATCTTGGTCTTGCCATCCAGCAACACAGAAAGTTCCTTTAGATGTCTGAGTAAGAAAGCTCTATACCAGATAGCAGGTCTATACAGTTCTGGTAAGCAGCTGTGGATTTCTGATTGTGTTGCCTAGGCATAGAGACAAGTGAAACGGGCAGCACTGGGAAAAATCTCCATGGAGTTGGAAGGGCAAATAAAAGGCCAGGCCAGCTTCCAGGTGGAAAACTGCAGTTCTTTGCTTCTAACCATTGTGAAGACCAGCTAACAAGCCTGATCTAATTGCTAATGCCCACACATATTTCTGGTATTGTGTTGGGCTGAATTCATTAGCTTTATTTATTATCACCTCGTTCCCACCCACTTACAGGTTCAGAGCACAGTTATAGTAATAATGGACCAGGCAGCGGAGCTGTAGTGCAGCCAGCACTGCGGGAGAGGATGTCCCTGCTTCTAGGGTGCAGGGGAATTCCCTGAGCCGCTGCCCTGAGCGTTCTTCCTGTTTAGCAGAAGGTAAACGTACCCTGACTCAGAATGACTCATTTTCGAAGTCATCGTGTCTCTGCCAGCACAAGATTGCAGATGACGTTTACATGTCTGATGGAATAGCTCTGATAATGTGTATTTATCTGCAATTCAGAGATGGATACTTAGTGTCTATTTGGCATACTGTAACTGCAGATCATCCACAGAACAACAACAATACATATATAATATTTTATTTAAAAGTAAATCTTATTTTTCAGTCAAAAAAAAACAAGTTAGTGCAAACTGGAATTTCTCAAGGCAAGCACCCATACAAATCCTAAGCACATACCTCCACAGAAAGTTAACTGTCACGTTCTTAGCCTCTGTGAGAGGTGGACATAAGCACTCCCTCATTCATATTTTACAAAACAATTTCATTCTGCTTCCTGGTGATGTATTCATCAGCTTCACATGCAGTTTGTTGTGTGCTTTCACATTTAAAGGCACAGGTTTTTTTGCATAGTTGCATTAGTTGGAGGGATTTAATGCTCCAGTTCAAAGATTGACTGAGCATCGGGTAATTCAGTTCATTCTAAAATTGCTACTCTGGCTACATAAGTGATTGTTAAAGATGCAATACAAACACCTTTCTGCAGTTTTCAAGTGTCTTGTAAAAGGGTGATGTCATGGACAGGGAGATATTCACAAGCTCATCTGAAGACATCAAGAACTTTGCTTTAATTTTTTTCATACGAGTTTACATAGACATAAAATTAATATAATAAAACTAATATAGATTTAAATTAATATAAAAATAAATTCTTAATTTTCAGTTACACAGTGTGCAAAGGCCAGTGCAATACAGTCCAGATCTGTGGAACAAAACAAGTGATACTTCTAAGCACACAAAGCATACAAATGTGGACAAGAGATGATGACCATGAAGCAGAGAAAACAGCTGAACATGAGGCCAGGAGATAGCTGGCTCACCCTCAGACCTTCCATAGTGCCCCACACACTGTAAGCAGCTGTCAGTGCTGGCCTTGCTGAGGGACTCAATTTGCCAGACCCCGCAGAAGCAGAGGAGTAGAGCTCAGAGAGTGTTCAGGATACAATTATCCTTTCCTGAGCTTTTTTCCTATAACCCTTTTGCAAGCACTGGCAACAACAAATGTTCACACCTCAATCACCCACAAAAAATTTAAATGTGATGGTGTTCAGTGAACTGAATTTCCATCTGCAAATACAAATTAATTGGCTACACACACAGTGTGCTATTAAAGCGAGAAGAGAAAGGGACATCAGGGAAATAATGGAGGTAACACAAAATTTAATTCATTCTTCTGTACCACATGATTATGTATAATCCTTCTCTGCAGGTTGCTGAAAAGGCAACTGCTTCACTCTCCTCTGTGACTCCCTGGGCTGTCATCTACCACACCGGGTACAAAACCTCCTGAAAGCTGTGGCACATAGCATGGCTGGTCTTTGGTGACTCCAGCTACACTGCCAGCTGCTCCAGCCCAGTGTTGCGCCTCTGCTGGCATCTTCTGTTATCTCAGCTCTCATCCAGAGTTCTATAAGAACCAGTGCATACAATCTTCTTTATTACAAGAAATGTTTTGAGGAGATTTTTAATCTCCTACTTACAGGAACAACTCAAAATATATTTTCCTGCTTATTCTTGCCTTGCTCCATCACTCTTGCACTCCAATGGTAAATGGTTACTTAAGAACAGCATGATTTACAGGCCAAGAAAAAAAAAATTCCAACTCCCCACTGCACCCACACTGTTGATTCGTTGACTGGGACAGAGAAGTCCTTGTGCTCACCTTGAAGCATGGGTTTGATCACAAGACTATCACAACCTAGATAAATCCCTAGTGCAGAAAAAAAATCAAACACCAAAACATTACTACTTGCCACCAAAGATTCTCGAATTATGGATGTGACTTGGAAATTATTTTTTTTACAGTGGTATTTATAAAGCAGGAAAACTGCAAATCACTCTCTAGCAGAGACGCATTCAGTCATGAACCCACAAGTTCTGGAGGGGCTGAAGGGGTGGAGAAATAAACAAAAAACCAGTAACAGCATTAATAATTTCTAAGACATAAGATAATGGGGATGATTCCACTTTACAAGGCAGAGCTTTTAAGCTACATTCCCGAAAACTTCATGTGTCAGTGATCTTCCATTCCCAGAAAGTAGGGAGGAGGAGTTGCTCTTCCTGTGAGAGAGCAGCAAGAAGGCGCAGAGCTCTGTCTAAGAATAGATGATAAGCCAACAGAGAGCTTATGCTTTGGATTAGTGGGAGGCCGACATGGGTGACACTGTAGTGAATACCTGTTGTAGACCTCCCAGTCAGCAAAAAGTAGATGAGGTCTTCTTCAAACAACTGGAAAAAGCCTCAGGTTCACAGCCCCTTTTCTAGATGGAGTTCTTTAACCATTCCTGATACCTGCCGGAAAGATAAGACAGAGGTGCTCAAGCAACCTATAAGAAATTAGTGTAATCTGAGTGCATTGATGACAATTTCCAAGGAACTCAGCTATACCAGGTATTTACAAAAAAAAAAAGAACTCACCAAAGACAGAAAAACTGGAGGCAGACTGCACTGATATGAGATGGTAAGGTTCAGAATACTAGGAGGAGAGGAGGAGACAAGAAGAAGAACCATACTCCTAGATTTCAGGAGATGAGATATCCTCTGCTACAGAGACCTGCTTGAAAGAATCCCACAAAACATGATCTGAGAGAGAAAAGTGGTTGAGGTGAGCTGACTGATATTCAAGAATCTCCCCCTCCAGGCTAAAAGAAGGTCCATCCCAATAAACCAAAAGCCAAGCAGAGGCCTATAAGGATGAGCACAATGTAAAGGAGCACAGGTATAAAAAGGATGTATACAAGGGGAGGAATCAGGGGCAAATGATGAGGAAGGAGAAGAGAATCATGCAGGAATAGGGACCAAAGACCAGTGCTGGCCTGGGTCTAACTCTAACAAGGGTTATAACATGCAACAAGAAAGAATTCAAAAGTACTTAAATAGCAAAATGAAGATAAAGGAAAACATAGGCCTACTACTGAATGAGGGCAGGGCTATAGATGTTAAATGACATGGAAAAGACCAAGATACTCCGTACCTTCTTTTCCTCATTTTTTATGATCGAACTGGCCTTCAGAAATCCAGGCCTCTGCAACCAGAGGGAAACACAGGAGTCCTGAAGAGTTATCCTCAGTGGAGGAGTATCAGGCTAGAGAGCCCACTTAAAACAAACGGATGTGAGGCCCTGTGGACTGACAGGGGGCGTCACTGGTGAGTGCTGAGGGAGCTGGCTGATAGCAGTGCAAGGCCACTGTCGATTGTCTTTGAACAGTCATAATGACTAGGAGAAGTTCTTGAACACTGAAAGAGAGAAAATATCTTTCCTTTCTTCAAGAAGGTCAAGAATGATGATCCAAGGAATTAGAGGCTGGTCAAAGTCACCTCAGTCCCTCAGAAAGGGATGGAAAAAATCTTCCAGGAAAGTATTTCTGAAAGGAGGATCTCAGCAGTGTGCATAAATGCCTGACAAGAGGGAAAGAAGGCAAAGGAGCCAAATTTTTCCAAGTCAAAACAAGAGGCAATGGTTACAAATTAAAACACAAATTAAATCTGAACAAAATAAATCATTTTATTACTGTGAGGACAGTCAAAGACTGGAACAGGTTTTCAGAGAAACTGTGGAGTCTCCTACCTGTGGAGATACTCAAAACAACTGGGTACGGTCCTGGGCAATTTGCCTTAGTTGTTGCTGCTTGAGCAGGGAAGTTGGGCCAGATGACCTCAAGAGATCCCTTACAACTTCAACTATTCTGTGATACAGTCCAGCTATGAGTTGTCCCTTCATATCTATGCAATTTCTAACTTTGTTATTACTTTCTAGCTTTATTTCCTGAGGCCTTCAACTGTTGCACGAAAATCTCAGAAGAAATTCCTAAAGGAATTCTCCGAAGAGTGGAGAGATTTGAAGTCCAGAAACATGATGGCCTGTGCCACCTACATGCTGTTATGTAAGAGTTGCTTTGTGTGCTTCACTGTGAAAGGGGTACTATGAAGTTAAAGCTATTAGACATCATCAAAACCAATAGAATCTTTGATGGATAGCAAAAATTTAATGAAAAACAAGATTGTGAGTGGTTTAAGATTTGCCTGCCCTTGTGCTATTTGAATTCAAGACTGCTAACATTCAATTTCCACTTCAACAATAATATTACTATTCAGTCTGTAATAACTTTGACACTTGCTTTACTTTTAGAACTGAAAAAGAACTATGCATTTTCATTCTCCATTTTATTTTTCCAATTCTTGATTATATTAATTACCTCAGATTTACACATAAGCTGTTTATAATTAATTTACTTTTTTTTTTGCTAGTACAGTATCACAGTGTTTATGTAAAAATGATAAATTTGAAACACATCCTGGACATGTTTATTTCTAGACATTTACATTTGCTGGATAATCATCACAGTAGTAATAGTAAAGTCTTCTACTTATTTTTTGGCAATGAAAATGTACTGGTTTGCACTGTGGTTCTCTTCAGAGCCACTGAAATGGGAACATTCTTTTTTCAGATTTTGAAAGATACTATAATTATGAAAACCTTAGATACCAACATTTACTGTATCTGACACCAGACAGAACCAAAGTGATGATAAGATTAAGCATTTTGATGATGATTTTATATTTGAATGATAAGTATAATAGATTTTTGTTGTTTTGTTTTGTTTACGCTTTTCCTCTAACTGATTTTTGCTCTGTCAGCCTCCATATAGAAGGCAGAAAGTTCTGTGTAAGCCCACGGATTAAAAGACTTAAAAAATGGATGAAGAAGAATAAACACAAGATCCCCAGAAAAAGACATCATGGAAGAAAACAGAGAAGAACCAAAACATTGAAAAAAAGAAGAGAATAAACAGTAACAAGAAGCAAGCCCCATAATGAAGGTACCTGTGGTATACAGAACTGTGAACAAAGTTACCAGACTGCATCAAGGATGGATGATTACACCATTAAAATGACCTTTCAAATATCTATGTGCTAGATGAACCATCACCTGTAAACAGGAATAATGTTGGGCCAACTACAAACAAAACAGCAAAATGGTGTTCCTGAAAGTGTCTTGTAGCAAGTGCTCTGCTGTCCCTCCAAATCTATGGATGCACTTAAATCCTCCCCTCTCCAACTCTGTTTTTATTGCTACCTCCCTTGATTTTTACTTGACGTGCCAATATTCCTTCTCAGTGCTCCATTCATCTAAGCTCCTTTTTTGTCCCTACTGGCATCTTTTTTTTTCTGCAATACCTTTGTGCTGTTGCCTCTTTTGTTTCTACTCTTTCAGTCATTAACTATGATTTTTTTTCTTAACTAGTCTTACAGATACCTTTCCAGATACTACTCTATGATGGCCTACACATTCTTTGCCTATTCCAAACACTTCCTGCTCTCAGCCATTGTTATCACTGAAAACACTATCCAAAGCAATGCAGTAAAGATAATCCCTATTGCTTTTGTTCATTTCATTCCCTCTTCTTTACTGCATTTGATAAATTAGTTCCTCAGAGTTATCTCTAGTATTTGTGTTTTTTTCATGTCTAACTTCATACTGCAAACATGGGAGAATGCTTGGCAAATGACAGTAGATAGAACAATCTGTAAATCCTCTAAATAAAGTAAAGATGAACATCTATATCAAGGTTACTAGAGAATGAATAGCATATGTCCACAGATACATATCTGATGAAAGGAACTCTTTCCAAAACAGATAAAAGACAACAAGAAGCATAATTATAATCTCTGATGAGCCAACAGTGTCCTAACAGAGATGAGGCAACTCTTCTTTCAGTTTCTGGGGAATACTGCGTACTGGCACAGCTCCACCCTGCTGCCAGGAGTAGGAGAACATTCTGATCATACACAGGAGTTCTTCATCCCCACTGCCTTGTGCTGCACGATGGGGTGGCCTGGATGATACAAACTGAAATGATGCTTGATTTAGCCATTTCATTTCTGTCCTGATGCTGCTCTAAGTGCATGTCGTATGTACACAGCACATGTGTATTAGAATCCAAACCTAATGGGGCCAGGTCAGCAGACTGTCATGAATACTAAATTGCTGCAAACATATTACACTGTTTTGTCAATTTCTTTTCTTCCTCGTGCTCTAATGATTCCAAATTTTACCTTCATTCTTCTCTCTTGAGTAACAGATTTCCAGGAGGGCTGATGACAATGTCTCAGCTCCTCATATTCTTTCCATCAACACAACCAGTGGTTTTAGTACATGTGGGCTTTACCTAAGTATGGACTAAAGTACTGTCTGTACTCTAATTTCCGTGACTGTTCTATCATAGATATTCAGCATATTCAGAAAAACAGCAAATTGGGATATAACTGTAGTTCTGTAGTTTTTGATAACTGAAATTGCTGCAGTGCCACAGATATTTTAAGACCCAGAGAGATATGCAACTTAAATGCAATTACAATTCTTGCCTTTATCAAGCTACTTTAAAAGACAGACTTTGATAGTTTTGTTTATATCTTTCAGTTCTTTGGAGTGTTCATTATCTCATATAAGGTTCTTATGGATACTTTAGATCAAATAGAGAGATTACGAGAAGGTAGAAGTCATCTCCAAGCTGACAAGTGTATTTTGGCTGGGTTCCTTTGCATTCTTTTGGAAAAAAATTAAAAACTGAAATTAGGAATAATTTCTACAAATCATTCAATGTAAAAAGCTTTCCATAACATTGGTATATAAAATATCAAGGCAACACTTTAAAGATCCACTCTCTGGTAGAGTAGGTTTATTCCTGAACCCTGACACACAAATATGACAAAGAACCATCCAGCTAGCAAACCTTCAGTTAGGAGATGTCACACCCTCTGTACTTGAGTGTTATTTTTGACCTTTGCTATTTTGTACTTGGCAACAAAATAAAATCAATTTTTTTTTTCCAGTAAAGTCATCTCAACGTTGTGTTTTGCAGAACATGTCACTACAGCACATGACTTTGTCTTCCCAAAAATGCTAGTTTAAGCTATCTTTTCAATTAATTCAGGTACCCAAAGATGCAGCCAGTTGCTTCTGAATGCACTGAATATTTTAGTGACTTAGAAGTCTGGTTTCCATTGAATTCCATTCAAAATGGGCTTATGATTCATTTAATATTCTTGGAAATTCCAAGTTTTAAGAAACATCCTTAGTATCTGGCTGTTCATTTATTTTATGTAATTAAACTAACATAACAGGCTGTCTCTCTAGGAAGCTTAAGAAAAAAAGCTACCACAAGAATGACTGCCTAAGAATTTCCAGAAGTAACAGAAGTAAAGAAGTTGTTGGGAGACAGCTTTTGAGACAAAACCAGAACCCTAAATTTGATACACTGACTTAAAACCAGGAGGAGAATCACCAGAGAACACACATGCTTCCTTCCTTGGGAGGTCCTACTTCTGCATAAGTGAAAAATGGTAAGAGAGACTCAACTCCAAACTCCTGTCAAAATACACTCGAATGATGAATGGAAGGAAAAAGAAGCGTTTGTCCTCTCCCTGCCAACATCCTTGCATGTTGCTGCTACGTGGTTCTTCTGAGTTATTGTAGGTTTCTTTGGTAATACAGCATCTTTACTAAATGACTTCTCGTTTGTTAGGTTTCCCATTCTGTGGCTACTATGACAGTGTGCAGCATTCATTCTGGCGTGTTACTCCGAACACACCAAAAGCAGTCTCTATTACAGTCTCTATTGAAAATATCACTGTTTCTTCGGTCATAAAAGGAGAATGACTTGCATTCTCACCAGCAGGGGTGAAAACGGTGGCAATCACATGTCTGGAGAATAATTTGGTAGATGAGTATAATTAATTACCTAAGAGATCTAGAACAAGTTCCACCAACAACTCTACTATTCTTACTGCAATCTCTTTGAGAAATCCATATAAAATGACTGTAGCCAATTCCACTGCAAGAGCAGATCCTTTCTTGCAGAGATAATAGCAGTGTTTTATAAGAATTACCATACATACACCCAATGATAGGATAATCAGATCTGAAGCCTCGTAAAGCTGAAGAAAAAGAATAATACTATTGACAACAGTTATAGAAGAAATTGTACTGATTAAATTAGAAGTAGTAATAAACCTTAGGCTATTAAATGCTGCCAAAAGCTACTAAGTTAGTCATCAAACCAGTCTGCAAGAGGAGGTCATCTGAACTTGATGTAAATTTAAATCTGCACTTTGATCCAGAAACATCCTTAGGAGACAAATACATTGCTTTTACCAGTATAGATTAAACATGGTCCCTGAATTTAACGTTTTTGAAATTATTTTTAAAAGGACTGAATTACATCTACAGATTCTGTTTTAAAATTGTGAAAATCCAGCAACTGGCTTTCTCTTATCGTTTGTAAGGTGTAATCTTGAAATGTGCTTTTTTACAGTCACAGTAGGAGAACGTGGTTATAATTCTGTTGGCTTCAGGTAGCTGATCTTTTTATTTTTGCTGCAAATACATTCTTTTAGATCAATAGTAATGATGTTGTGCATGTCTACGTCATTCTATTTTCTACAATATGGAAAGTAAATACAAAAGATGGTGGAAAGTCATTCATAATCCTGCATCATGGAAAAGAAGGCAGTAATACGGATTATCTAAACAAACTACGTAGTCATTTTGGCACTTTTTCTTGATTAGATATGTATAGATTTAATAAAATTCACAAGATTGCTATTTACACCTGCATATGTTGTTGACAACACACAAAAACAATTTATCAACAATTTTATCAAATAAAAAAAGATAACTAAAAAAAAACCCAAGCAACAACAAGCTTGCAGGCAAGCACAGTTAAGCTGTCAGGAAGCAGTGCAGAAAGGCTGCCCTTAAAGGGCAGAAGGGCCAGGAGCTGAGTGTGACAAGGAGAGTGGGGCACTGGCCTTGCTGGCAAAGGCACGCTATCATAGCACCCAAACAGAAGAGCGGGGCAGAGCCAGTGGCAGCAAGTGGGTCAGCCAGGAGTCCAGATTTCCAGATGAGTCTGCTGTGGTGTGGTGGGTTTAAGGGCCAACTCAGAAGTCAAGCCAAGGGGTCAGAAGCAGTAAGGGATGTAGCAGCTCTGGAATGAAGGGGAAAGGTTAAGTAAGAAGGCTTCTCACAGCTCCCTGCCACATACCTCTTCTCTTGGCAGTCCCTTACAAGGGTACGAGCTGTTGGAGCCGGCCTTGCACAGCAGCTAAACTAAGGTGGTGGGGAAGGTTTGCAAAGCCCCTGGGTGTTCTTGCAGTCCTGACGTACAATCTTGCCAATTCAACACTATGTCTTGCTCCATGGCTCCAAAGAACCATGCGAGGGAACATTCTGCCGCTGAGGTACATGATAGGCTGGCATTAGCAACCCATTTTGAACAAGGAAACATTGAACTTTCTGACACTACTTCTGTTTGGTCTATGGCCATGTAAAGTACAGTGTGTTCATACGACATAATTACATCATGGCCCATCAGGTTTGCATTTTGTCACCGTGTTCTTTCAGGTTTGCAGATGGTACTGGATTGTACACCAACTGACGCAAGTTTGTCAGAAAACTGCAGAGTAACAAGTGCAAACAAAACTCAGTTTCTCAGTAGTATTTCTCAATTCTTGCACTGTGAAGATTTGTGACAAATCTCTGTTTCTACATGATGATTACAGAACAGTTACAAGACCCAAAGAAACAAGACAGGCGCTAAGGCTCTCCATGAGATCTTTCCCCGTGCTTTCACAGAGTTTCCACCTGCCCGTGTGATGGCAGAAATCACTGGGCCGGGTGATGCGATGTGTCAGGAAAGCCAGGTACTGCCTTCTGCTCGTTGCAGCAATCACCAGCTGCCAAGGGAGTGTACTCCCTCGTTGTTTTACAACCAGCGTGTCCAGGTCTTAAAATCGGTATGCGACTTTTATCGAGCCATTTCCCATTTGCAACACTCGTACTCGCAGAGCCGGCAGGGAGGAGGCCTGCGGGGACTTGCGCTGCGAGGGGCAGCAATGAAACCCCCGCGCGGCCCCGCGCACCGGCCGGCTGCGACCGCCGCCTCAGGGGCGGCTCGGCACTCTCCACGCTCCCGAACCGGGTTGCGGCGTGCCGGCCCGGGGCCGCCCCCAGACCCAGCTTCGCGGCCTTTCTGCGGCTCCCGCCTCACGGGGCCAGGCCCAGGTGACACAAGTGACACACGCGACAAGCGGGACACGAGGCGACACGAGCGGCCGAGCTGCTCTCGCCGGGCCCGGCGGGCCTCGCCCCGTTGCCAGGCAACAGGCTCCTCGCCTTGCCGGGGACCGGCAGCCGTCCTACTCTCACCCGCGGTCGGCAGCGCGATCTCATTGGCTGTCCGCGCGCTGCGCTCGGCTCCCATTGAGCGCCCGCTGCCTCTGCCGCGTTCTCATTGGCGCGCTGCCCTCTGGCCACGCCGCGTCACTTTCTCACACCATTCCCCCCGCCTTCTGTTGCGGCCGCCTGGCGGCCGGAGGGCGGGACCTATGCGTCGGCAGCCGTGATTGGTCGGAGGAGCAGCCGCTCAGGTCGTGGGCGGGAGCCCGGGCGGCGGGGCGGTTTAAAGGCGCCGCGTGCCGGCTGCCCGTGTCTGCTTGTCCTCTTGTGTGTGTGTGCGAGTGCGCCCAGCGATAGCGGAGCCGGAGCCATCGCCTTGTGCAGGTGAGAACCGCTGGGCAGCGCGGCGGTCCCTCAGCGGGGCCGGGCTGGGGTCAGCGTAGCTGGGGCGGACGCTGTACGCCGGCTGCGGCGCGTCTGGGGCAGAGCCCGGGGCGGGGGGGTGAGGAGAGGATAGGGCTGCCAGGTACGGGGCTGATGGGGAGCAGGCTTGCTTTTGGGTTTTATAACTTTCAGCCGAGCGTTTCCTGCCTTTTAAAAAGCTGTCAGGAAATGCTAACGCTAAATTATAGGGGAATAAAAACTACTAATAAAGACAACGAAAACCACTAACTGCAGTGGGAAGATGCGTTTCTGTATCTGGGTACCCCAGCAGAAAGTTATAGATTTTCGTGCTGCTTACTCCCTATGTAATCGTGATGGGATGCGAAACAAACCACAACCAGCCTCATTACTCCTTGTTCGTCTTAGGCTGAGAACGCCTTTTCTTCCCAGAGTGAGCGTACAAAGCCAGGCGTTCACACTGCGGTACAGCCGATAGCCCTGGCTGTTGCTCTGTCGGGTGTTTGGTGAGCTGCTGTGAGGACACAGCACCACTTGCCTCTGTTTTTTTTTCTTCTGTAAGAAGCCTTTGGATGAGAGAACTGCAGAAACTATACGGGATTAAATGCTGCTGATTGTCTCCAGTGTCTGCAAAGGGCAAGCTCAAGAGGCATTTGGGCAGAGCACAGTGGTGTGCTGTGACCTGGGGTGAGCGCCGAGCTGGTCAGGCAGCTGGACGCAACGATCTGAGAAGGTCCCATCCAGCTGAAAGGGAGCACGGAAGCACACAGGCTCCTGCTGGCTCTGGGGACGCAGCTCAGTCCGGCCTCACTCAGGCGGCACAGACCTCGTGTCTGCGGTGTCGGTTTGTTCGCGGCTCCTCACCACTGCCTGCGCAGATGTGGGTGCTGGAACCAGGCAGTGGAGACAGCAGTCATTCGGCTCTCCGGCTACGTTCAAACCCGGTAAATCCAACCTTCCGAAGGCTCCGTGCAGCGAGCGGTCCTGGGCGGCCACCGAGCATCCCCAGGCTCCGCGTGAGCTCCGCTCACGGGGTGGGGTTGCACCGCCCTCGCAGCTCCGGCCGCAGCACGCAGCGTGTACCTGCTCTGCTCCTCCCGAGCAGCGCACGTTCGGAGGGCTCCCGAGAAGGCGGCTGAAAGCCGAGGGCGGCCCCGCCCTCGGTCCGGCTCCCAGGTGCCGCGCCGTGCCCGCGTGGCGCGCTCCCGGCGCATCGGAGGGGGCGCGCGGTCGGAGCTCCGCGCGTGCGCACATCTCCGGCTGGTGGAAGCCGCGCATGCGCCCGCGCTGGCAGCCGGCCATGGGCTTCCGCAGCGTGTAGGTACCGGGGCTGTGCGGCTCCGCGGGGAGCGCTCGGCTTGGGGGGAGCGGGGCGCGGCGCGGCAGGGCACTGCCCGGCCCGGCCCGAACGCGGGAAGAGCAGAGCGGGCGGGCGCGGCTCCCTCCGCCCGGCGGCGGCCTCTGCCCGCGCCCGGGTCCCGGTAACCTTGAGGACGCCGCGTCCGGACGGACGGGCTGCGAACGGCTCCGGGCGGCGCGTCCCCACTGCACTGCCTGCGGGCGGGAGCGCGCCTTCGGTGCTTTCCCTGCGGCGGTCGCGGCGCGCGTCTTGTGCGGTAGTTTCTGGGTGGAGGGGCCGCGTTCCGGTACGGGCTGAGCACGGCGCTGGAAGGAGCGCGGTGAGCTCCCTGGGACGGTCGCCGAGCTCATTTGTTGCGTTACGAGGACGTGGCGGAGCCCGGCGCTGCGCGGGTCAGCGCCGCTCAGGCCCAGTGGCTGCGGCGCCCCCCCGACTGCCGAGCGGCGCTGGGGAAAACAAAAGCAAAACCCGGCTGCCTGGCGCGTGAGCGAAACGGATCGCTCTGCATGAAAATAAAGGCAGTTCGGAACCGTTCTGTCCCGTTCCAAGGCTCACCTCTCCTGCGTGTGCTCGTTCTCGGTCAGCAACGTTTAAAAATAATAAATAATAAAAAATCAGCGTAGCTTTTTTGTGTAAAACTGAGAGCTGTGTACAGGGATAGAATAGCTTCTATCTATTCTATCTATCTATCTATTCTAATGATGTTTCTGAAATGCTTTCGTCATGTATTTCGCTCCATGAAATGGCAGTGGCAAAGTACATCACGCTCTGGTGCTGAAATTAAAAAAAAAAAAAAACTTATTAACATAAAATGTTATACAATTTATAATGACATTTATGGTATATTCAGACCAAAAATCTCTGAGGTTTGCCTTTGGCAAACAAATTTGCAGAATACCTGAAACTTTACCCTGAAACTTTATCTTTTCTGTAAACCTGCAGAAGGATGGAGCATATAAAATATGTTGGTGATGATGTATGTGAGTAAATGAGCTGTTTGTTTGTTCTTTGCTTATAGATCTGCCACGATGCCCGGGTCTCTTCCAGTGAACACTGAATCCTGCTGGCCCAAAGATGTGGGTATTGTTGCACTGGAAATCTATTTTCCCTCTCAGTATGTTGACCAGACAGAGCTGGAGAAGTATGACGGTGTGGATGCAGGCAAATACACCATTGGGTTAGGCCAGTCAAAGATGGGCTTCTGCTCTGACCGAGAGGATATCAATTCCCTCTGTTTGACTGTGGTTCAGAAGCTTATGGAGAGGAACAGCCTATCCTACGACTGCATTGGGAGACTGGAAGTTGGAACGGAGACAATAATTGATAAATCAAAATCGGTGAAGACTGTCCTGATGCAGCTGTTTGAAGAATCTGGTAATACAGATGTAGAAGGAATTGACACAACCAATGCGTGCTATGGAGGCACTGCTGCTCTTTTTAATGCTATTAATTGGATTGAGTCCAGTTCTTGGGATGGTAAGTTCAGGGTATTTTCTTTACGAGTTGCATCATTCTCTACCACTGAGTAGTCTGCTTAACCATATAAAACCCGGAGGGCAAACTATCAGAGTCTTAAATGTTCTGGATGTTTGCCACTAGTTAATTATGTACAAGAGATAACAACGTGGATAATCACTAGATAATAATCTTTTCCTCTAAGTTTTCCTTCACTTTTTCTGCCAATAAAGTGAAAGGGAGGAAGGGATTCAAGAGACCCTTAATCCTGGAGTCTTACCCTGGGTAACCAAAGGCTGAAAAATCACTGTTGGATGTTAAAATATGGATTCATGGCTATTTGTCTTTGTTATTTCTGTGTTTTTACAGGACGCTATGCACTTGTTGTTGCTGGAGACATTGCCGTGTATGCCACTGGAAATGCCAGGCCAACAGGTGGAGCTGGTGCTGTTGCTATGCTAGTTGGTCCAAATGCTCCTCTAATTTTTGAGAGAGGTTAGTCCTGTGAGAAAATAAACACTTTTCCACCAGATACCAGGTTCATTCTAAAGCTTGTCCATTTTTTTTTTTTTTCCTGGGGTGTTTGAAGGTTGGATTAACCTCCATTAACATCAGAAATTGCATTTGTCTCCTCTTGGTTTTACTCACTTGGCCAAGTCCTAATGTAAGAAGCAGCAAGAACCTATTAAAGGTGCTTCTGTCCGTTTTTTAATTTGGAGATTCTCCGATTAAAATTGACAAAGAATGGGCTAGAGCTGAGTAACAGAGCGCCCTATTTTCAAAAAGAAATTATTTGTTACCTTTTTGTTATGCTCAATTGTACTATGCTTGAGTACCAGGCAACTGAAATCTGTTTCTGAAATATTACCTAGAAGGGCCTGAAGTCCTAAGAAAACCTATTTATTTAGGGCCAGATATTACTTGCTTTCCATGTTAAAGTATGTATTCAAACTGACTCAAAGGTTAATGAAGTAACTTTTGGCTTTGTTAAATTCTCTCCATCAGGATTGCGTGGTACCCACATGCAGCATGCTTATGACTTCTATAAACCAGATATGGTCTCTGAATATCCTGTAGTTGATGGCAAACTGTCTATACAGTGCTACCTCAGTGCATTAGATCGCTGCTATAGTGTTTATCGCAACAAGATCCATGCCCAGTGGCAAAAAGGTATGTCGCCTCTTAAGATGTTACTGCAGTTATGTAGATAATGTCTTTGAGTCTTAGCATTCTGTCTGACTAGTATAGTCCCCTGTTTGTGTGTTCTGCAGTGGTTGGAATGCATGCTTTTCATCCTTAATAAATTGTTATTTCTGTTCTGATATGTTTGAGGGCTTAGTAGTCAATAAAGATAGTCTCTGCAGGCTTTTGTTGTTGTAATACTTGCTTAAGAGCATGTTATTTTACCCAGCCCTGATGCTAATATATAAATATTAAGTAATTATGTTTTTTGTTTTTATTCAAATGTGTTTAGTAGTTGCTTCACCCATACTAAGCAGCATAGGTTTGGGATTAGATAGATGAAGCAGAGTATTTCTTATTTCAAAATGCTTGGTGGAAGTTCTGAGTTTTGTAAAGCATATAGCTGTTTCTTCTAACAGGGCAAATGTTAGTTGGTGCATGAGATCTATAAGAATTAGAATTTTAAACAGAAGTTTTGGCAGCATTTTAAATGAACCTGCCAGCAGGAGTTAGACTTCTGCATTTTGTATGTTGACATAGAGATGTCTGGATCATGCCATCCAACTATTTTATTTTAATAGATGAATACAAAAAATAATTTCTAACACAAGTTTCCTGCCACTTCCAGAGGGGACAGACAGACGTTTCACCTTGAATGACTTTGGATTCATGATCTTTCATTCTCCCTACTGTAAACTGGTACAGAAGTCTGTGGCAAGGCTATTGCTGAATGACTTTCTCAGTGACCAGAATGCAGAAACAGCAAATGGTGTTTTCAGTGGTCTGGAAGCTTTCAGGTGAGAATGGCTGCTGTCTTCTTTATTCAGGTGGTATTAACTTAGTAAACATCAGAGATGTTTTTCCTTCCTGTTGTTTGTTTTTAATAATGGTTTCTGACCACTTTTTTTTTTTTCCAAATAGGGATGTAAAGCTTGAAGATACATATTTTGACAGGGATGTGGAAAAAGCTTTTATGAAAGCTAGTGCAGAGCTCTTCAATCAGAAAACCAAAGCTTCTTTACTTGTGTCCAATCAGAATGGAAACATGTACACGCCTTCAGTCTACGGTTGCCTTGCTTCTCTTCTAGCCCAGTAAGCATAAAATTGTAAAATCAAAGTCATAGCTTTCTGTATGTAAGCATTTTTCTTTTGGAAAACCCTCTGTAAAAGTACATGTAGCAAATGTTTACCTATTAGGTTGCCTTAATTAGAAAAACTGTTACAAAATTATTCTACAAACACAATTAGTTCAAGTGACAAGTATAGTCAAAATTTCTGTGTCAGAAGCTGATCAAAAGCACTGCTTACTGCTTTTCAAAGCTGGATCTCAAATTTTAATGTGCCATACCTTCTACTAGCCTTTCTTCCTACACTGCTCCAAACAACCCAGTACCATGTTATGGCTTTTTTGTTGTTTTTAAATATTGAAAACTTAGTTTGCATGCAGCATTATTTTCTAAACCGGTAGTCTTGTATCCTCTTTTCTCTTTGTTACTTTCTGTTCCAAGGTGTGAATGTTCCTTTTAGGGTATTTGTCACTTGCAAAAATCGTCTGCTTTGTAGATAATCATATGCAGAGCATTTCTTTGATCTTTTTTGCTTAGGCAGATTTGAAAATCATGGTGTTGAAATCCTCTTTCATTCATTTGTGTAAGACCCTGAATTGTTATTGTAGCAGATACAATCTGCTGGCAGCTTTTTCTAAGTCAGCTGCACTTTCTGGTTATTTTAAAACTTGCACCTTGGCCTTAGTCTCACTTTAACCAACTGTTGTTTGATTTACAGATACTCTCCAGAGCGCCTTGCAGGACAAAGAATTAGTGTGTTCTCCTATGGCTCTGGTTTTGCTGCTACACTGTATTCCATCAGAGTTACACAGGATGCCACTCCTGGTGAGTAAAAGGAGATGTAAATTAACTCCTTTGCATAGCTTACCTTTGTTTGCTTTGCTGTATTACCCATCAGCTTAAGTAAATCTGTTGAACAGTGCTTAATTACAGTCATATGAAGTATTCCCTAGAGCAGGATCACCTTTAAAGTGTCTCCTTAGGCAAATAGATTGCATTTTCAGATGCTACAAGAGCTTTGCTCAAGCTGTTAGAAATATTTGTAACTAACTAGAAGTTCAGCTTCTATAATGGGAAATGTCCTGAACAGTCATGCAGTGCTGATGTGCTGTGCTTAGCACTGGTGCTACCCTACATTATAATTTTATGTCGTAGGTTCTGCACTGGACAAAATTACTGCCAGCCTTTCTGATCTTAAAGCAAGACTTGACTCAAGAAAATGCATTGCACCTGATGTCTTTGCTGAAAACATGAAGATTAGACAGGAGACACATCACTTGGGTAAGAACGTTGTAAATATAAAACGTTACTAATCCTACAGCAAAATACTTACTACAAAATTTGCATGGCTATCACTAAATGTTTTGGGTGTAGAATGAAGCCGACATCCAACTTTTTCTACACCTGTATACCTTGTAAAGATATTTTTAGTAGTTTGTATTTATTGGCCTGGTGTGACATGTGACTGCAGTGAAAATGCAGACTTGGTTTTCCTGCTTTTTTTTACTTCAAACTGCAGCACCTGATGGCCGCTGTTGCATAAAACGCTCAACAGGAACCAGCTGACAGTACATCACTGGCCTTTTTTTTCTTTGTTTACAGCCAACTATATTCCACAGTGTTCAGTAGAAGATCTCTTTGAGGGAACATGGTATCTTGTGCGTGTGGATGAGAAACATAGAAGAACATACGCGCGGCGCCCGGTTATGGTTGATGGACCCCTGGAGGCAGGAGTTGAAGTTGTCCACCCAGGCATTGTTCATGAGGTGAACACTGAGCGCTCTTTTAAAGTTTGATATAAATGGTTGAACGGCGTGTATGTTTGTCACGGCATGTGTACATGTGTTAAAAGAGGAAGGGGTTTTAAAACTTCTTTCAAACGCTTTGTTAAAATATGTAACATAGAAACCAGAAATGTTTTAAAAAAAAAAAAAAAAAATCAAGCATGGGATTTTAGAAAGCACATTTCATCCTAACATGAATGAATGAAACCACACAAGAATGAAACAAGAAGAAACAGACTCTTTTCACACGTTCATTTGCATGAGCCATGACTGATTTGAATGACTTAAGACCAAGCCATCCAGCATAGCATGAATGTTTTTCGGAAGTTGGACTAGCCATGAAGTGTGAATGTATGTGAACTAGAAACCTTATTTAATGCTTTTTTTCCCTTCCTCTTAGCACATCCCAAGCCCTGCTAAGAAAGTGCCAAGAATCCCTGCAACAACAGAATCTGAAGGCGTTACTGTTGCCATTTCCAATGGGGAGCATTAAGATACCTCTGTGAGGTGGGAAATGGAAAAAGGTGTGAGGGTAGGATGAAAGAGTGGAAAGATTACAGTAGTACTGGAGTTTCATTATACAGTAGTACTTAATTGGAGCATGAAAAAGCTGTTTAAACTCCTTGAAAGGATTTGTCGTAATACTGCGTGCTGATATTTATAGTATTTTCAGAACACTAAAATCATTAATATACTGGGGATAGAGCAACTTGCTAGGGGCTTTGTGGATTCCTTAACGTGTCTGAATTTTTTAATTGCTGAATAGTAGTAGTCTATTACAAGGTCTTTGTACATAGAAAAGAATGAATCTTCTGCTTGCTTTTCCCATGTCAAATGACTCGAAACCTCCACTGTTAACTTCTACTTGTACTTGCAAAAGTCTGAGCTTTTAATGTTAGGGTTCTCAGTGCCTTGACAGTAACTAGTCAGTCTTCTGAATACTGCACTTCTCTTTCCCTTTATTACCTTCCCTTTCTTATCCCAGTCTACCTCTCCTCACACCGTTGCTTTGCAAAAGGTATAGAACCAAATAACGTTATTGGAAAAAAATTACTTTCCCTCCATCAGAATGACTGGTTCAAGAACACAAGGCTGATAGTTTTGCCCTTAAGAAACTCTGTAACTGACTACGTTAGTTACTTCGTAATTCCACCTACCATCCATTTTGTGTGTTCTATGCCTGCGTTATAAATCATAGAAGCCTGCAGGGAAAGAGGAATTACAAGGGTGACAAACAGTTGTTCTTCATAAGAAATTTCTTGAACTGACTGATAGGGCACTTTTTCAGGATTATTAAACTGTCACAGAAACATTTAAGGAAGCAGACTTTTAAAGTAAAGCTCCTAGATATCATTAGAGTTGCTTTAATTGGTAATCTGAAAAAAAGATCGGTTTGGATGACCCAAACTTGGAACTCTGACCTCTTGCTATTCTTTGTATAACACATTTCTAAGAGACAGTTTCTAACTTTGAATTTGGCATTGTACTTTGAAGTTCTTCTCTCCATTGGGGATGTCGTAGAAGTGGTGTCTTTTCTTTCTTTTTTTTCTGAACATGCACGCTAGAAGCTATCCGTCTTGCAAGTAGTAGATACATATTACTTATGGGGATTATATTCTGGTAGCTTTTTAAAGCCCAGATTACAAATAAACTATGACATGAGCCTTGTAAGCTTGTAATATATATTTAATTGAGCTAATGTATAGAATGAAGTTTTGTTAAACTTTATTTCTTTGCTAATTCTACAGAGCTACGCGTCTCATAAAGTAGCAAAAAATATTCATCTGTTTAAATCACAATCTTTTGTTGTGTAACAGTGTGTTTGTAATATCTGTCACTTACTAGGGTTTGGTAACTTGCTGTATTTGTACAGTCAAGCCTTGATAAAATTGATGTTTATAATTCGATGGATAATAATCTGTTTGTTCTGCTGAAAGTGATGGAGCAATGATGCATGAAAATAGTGTTTGCAAGTATTTTGATTTAGTTTGCCCTCATGAAACTTGTCCTGGCACCAGAAAATAAAAATGCCATGGAACAAAAGTCCATTGCTGGCAGTGGACAAGCCAAGAACTGAGCTGCTACTGGCACAAAAAGTTAACCACAGGGACCTCACTGTGAGGCAGATCCATTATTAAAATAAAGTTTGAGATATTTGAAACATGCTGGAGTAGTGCTGACTTGTTGGGTTTTCAGGATGCAATTTTTCTTTAACAGGCAAGAAAGAGGAAACTGGCCTTATGAAAACTTGAAGTTCTGGGTTCACAGTCTTTGTGGATCTCCTGGATCGTTTTCTTTAATATTTCATTACAAAAAAATGGAAAGAAAGAGTTGCTGAGGCTTGTGGAAAATCATTACTTCAAGGCTTTGTTTCAAGATAAGTGTTTTCAGGTGGCATCTGTTTATAGTGGAGAAATTCATTAACAGCCTATGAAATAAAATTAATCTCATTACTGTATTTTGAAAGGTAGTATTGTTTTATCTCCTTCTCACAAAAACTGTGAAAGGGGATTGGTTCCTGCTTTTTGCATAGCTGAGTCTAGTTGAACCGTTTCCCACAAGTGGTTTTTCGAAGTCATCCTGTTGCTTATTGACATTACTCACTCTTTTTAAGGTCAACGAAACATCAGTCCCTGTAGTAGACAAGGCATTCTGCTTTTATATTCGAGAGCACTAGATGTATCTCTAAACCTTTCAGTAATGTACTCACCTTAACTAAAATCATTCAGACTCTGCCTTAGCAAAGGCATTTCAGTTGTGCCTGTTCAGAGGAAAGCTACTGCATTTGGGCTGGTTGATTAAAGTATAAATTACCTGAAAGATGAAGATAGGGTGGGACATGGCAACATCTTGGTGACACTCAGAAAAATTGGAATTGTCACGGTACCCAACTTTTAACTTCTAGTGGTCAAGAATATAAAAATCAGTTTTGCTACTAACCTTCATGCCCAAATAGTATGACAGAAGGCTGATACAGCTTGTAACTAGATTTTGGTATTGGCAACCCTCAATTTACTTACAGCTATCTACTGCTGAAGCAAGAATTTCAGAGTTTAAGAGTATGCTTACATCTGTCTCTTTATTGGAGTGCAGCTCTATTCCAAGCATTTAGAGACTGTGAGAATCATACGAATTGTGGAAGATGTCAGGAGATTAATGGTTTGTAACCCAGCCAGTTAGGCACTAAAAACTGCAACCATACATGCAGGGCTACAGTAGCATATCTGAATTTGCCTTTGGACTGTGACAAATGAAGAACTGTAGTCAACAGCAGCACTGTTCTTTCTTTAATTAAAATGTAATTAGAATTTTTTTGTTTGTAATTTAGCAAGTTTAATTTGCTTAGGATGCTTTTAAGAATTTGCAGTCAGTTTTTTGTTTGAACTTGGTTCTTTGCAAAAACTGTCCTGTTTGCAGTGGTATAGTTGTGTCAAGCTAAGGTAAAACTTGTCAAGAAGTTAACCATTACGTGGCTGTACTGAGAGATCTCCGAAGTGTGTTACATGCAATGCCATTTGATCTTTATTAAAAGATCACTTCCACTGATAATTTCTTTCTGTTTTACTTGAGTTATTGCACTAGTTGTACCATGTTTCTGGAGCAAGAGACAAACAAGTACATTAGGGCTCTGCATTTGAGCACTTCAAATGTGAGCTGAAAAATGCAAAGGAAATGAGGCAATTTGGTTTATTTAAAAATTAGAAAAAATGCAACACCAAAACCTGTGAAAAGTGAATAAAACCCTTTGTTAAGTGTGCTGAGTTCAAAGCTTGCAGTGTGGTTTACAAAATAGAACACAGCTTGGATGTGTGCTTTACACCGTTACAAGAGCTGATTCCTTTCTTTATGTCTTGTTCCTTGGGATCTGGATGGGACATTATAGGGACACATTCAAGGGCCCTTTTCCTTTGTACTTTGTGTAAAACAATTCTGTAGACACCTGTTATTGAGCTGCGTGCATCTCTTCCCCGGTTATTTTGAATGTGTTCTTCTGTGATTCCCAGATCTTTCAGAGCATTTTTCACTTCTATTTCCTCCTCTTTGAGTGTGTTGATCTCTGATAAATACTTAGGATCCAGTTTAAAAGGCTGTAAAGGTTTTGGGTACTGTATCCCCTGCATCCACTCACTGTTCATAATAAGTTTGACAGAATATCGTTCTGTTGGTACTGGCTGAAGGACTCCTTTTATCAATTTCTGGCAAGCTTCCGAGAGGCAGGGAGGCAAGCTGTACGTCCCTTCAAGAATGCACTTCTTCAGTTTGGCCACTGTATCTGCCCGAAACGGCATGATCCCCGTAATCATGAAGTATAACAATATTCCTAGTGCCCAGATGTCTACATAAATGCCAACATAGTTTTCATCTCGGAAGAGTTCAGGGGCAGCATAAGGAGGAGACCCACAGAAAGTATTTAAAGTTTCATCTCTTTTGCTGATTGTGCTGAATCCGAAGTCTCCCACCTTAACGCAGGTGTTACTGCTGTAGAAAACATTTTCTGCTTTCAAGTCCCGATGAATGATGTTATTCTCATGCTATAGAAGAGGAAGAACACTGGGTATTAGCAAGTACTTAAGTGACTACTCTTTATCTTTTATTGATTAATTATACCTAGGAAAGGGAATTATTTATCTCAAACAAAGAAATAAGCTTTGCTATGAAACTGAAGGTTGCAAGTCCATCTTAATTCTCTACTGGTAAGAAAATGACCGAGGGGGAGCGGAAATGCATGTACATATACATGTATGTTTTGAAGGACAGCAACATCTTGTTAGTATTCATTAATATTAGTTAGGAATTAGTATTTGTGTTAAGCAGATGCGATGGCATTATGGATAATCCTACATGACTGTGTATCTTCCCGTGCTAAGTATTTTGTATTTTTTCAGGATTCAGAGCACTAGTTTTCGAAATGACTACATTTCTGTACCGATGTAACAGAAATATTTTTTTAAGTATGTAAAGCCATTTTTGCATTTGTTCTGAGCATGCAGACTTATGAACTGAAATGTTCTAGTTCATTGATAACATTATGTGAATGTGGTACCAGATAAGAGAACTGTAGCAACTGTCCTAGTTTGTGATCCATATCCTAATATCTAGTGTTGGCAAGAGAAGAGGTGTGCACAGAGTTGTGCCTGGTGATATTTTATGTCTTTGCAGGATGTTCAGTATTGTCTTCTACTTTTAGAAATCTGAAGTGAAAATGCTGCAACGTACCTTTTTTTTTAACCTCAGAAATGAAGGTACTGATGTGCTCTGCTGAGTAGACATTTAACTATACTGATTAAGTAAGTGTTTAATTTCATCTTTGAAATGACTAGGAAGAGCGAAAGAGTTTGAGCATCTCTGCTGTTACCCTTGTAAGTAAGAGTGCACATGGAGACACTAGAGAAACCCTGTCATCAATAACAAGCAAGGATCTTTAGTCCTCATGAGGGCTGACAACAGTGAGATGGGATATAAGTGGCCCGATTTTAATAGATTGGCAAAAGTAAAATATTTTTGCAGGAGACTGAGTGTATGAGTAAAGAGGCTGGTGAGATTGGAGGTCTGGTTTTAATGTTAAGAAATACACATGATCTTTAAGATCCAGTAGATCCTGAATACTTGTCCTGTGGAAAAGATGTTGAAGCTAATTCATTTATAGACATCTGATTGTTCTGTCAAAATACATTAACATGTTTTTCATACACGTTGTTTGCAATGCATTTCTAGATGTCTGACCTGGAAATACACTTGCTTGCATCTTTCTGCCTGTTGGAACTGGAGCCCGTTACACGGCGGGAGAGTATGAGCCACCGGAGGGCACTCTGGGCCAACTTTAACTAGTGTTAAGTGAAACGCAGAGCAGATTTCTCATGGCTTTTGTAATGTAGTTGTAAGCAGCTGTGGTTACTAAGCAAGACTCAGAGGAGGTTGTACTGGAAGTGGTTAATTACTCATTTCTGCCTTTATAGAATGTTTTGGGTTCTATGAATTGCATCATTCTAAGTCTAGTTGCAGTTATGAGGGCTAGAAAAGAGGAAGTGACTTGCTAAGTGTTGACATCACCTAAGAAGGAACAGGAATTAACTGTCTTAAGTATTAGTCTCCCACATTCGTTAGTAAGTGAGCTGGATGTCTGCAATACACAACACGTCTCTTCTTGGGACTGCTTTCTTCTAGCAGAAAAGTGAGTGATGCTCTTTTGAAACAGCTGAGGGATGAAATGAAGCTTTACTATCGGATCCATACAAACACAAGTGGTCAGGAGGAACACTGTTACTGAATGGATGGCTCCATTCACCACACGCTCTCAATTCAGTCTCCTCCCCAAACATGTCAACAGAGTGGCAGTAAGTTGAGATGGATGTGAAAGCACTCTTAGGTGTCTTTAAGATGGTATTTCTCAAGCTGGTTTCACTGTTCAAAGATATGTGCCTGAAATCCTGATAACAGTAAACTTACTAATTGGAAAAACAAAATACATCCTCAAAATCAGCTGAAGCAGTGAGGAGAAACATGCCCATGGAAGAGCAACTTACCATGTGCTTCACAGCAGAAACAATCTGGGAGAAGATTATTTTGCATTCTGTTTCTATTAGCTTTCCTTCTGTAGTGATTTTAGTGAAGAGTTCCCCTCCTCCTGCATACTCCATTACCAGGTGCAGTTTTGAGAGTGTCTCCACCACTTCATACAGCCTGATGATATTTGGGTGGTGGAGTTTTTCCATGCTTGATATTTCACGAGATAGCAAACGTTGAGTCTTCTGGTCTAATTTTGTCTTGTCCAAAATCTTAATAGCTACTTTCTCTGAAAAGAAAATACTTTTCCATGTTAATTCAGTAAGCACAAACAGTAATACTATTTCTGTATAATGCATGGTTACATAACTGCAATGATGAATATAAGATAAGCTACAGAAGCCTACTAAGCCTTGTCATCTTTCACACCCTACTGTCTCCGGCATCCTCCTCACTGCTGATACAGCTAAGGGCTGGCAGAGTATTACAAGTGCTAATCAAATCATGTAACATGTTCCTAGGCTGTCAAGCATGTCAGTACACATCTGATGGCAACAATTATCTCTGTTAGATATCTAACTTGGGCATTATAGCTTTCAAAACAGAAATCTGGCTGTCTGAGTGGAAGCTAGTGTTCCTGCTCTCAGTTGTTGAGAAGGAAATGGGCAAATGAGAGTCTCAGCATTACAAAATCTGAAGGCTGTGCTCCATTCTGAGGATAAGACTGTTCCTGCAAGGCGCCTAAGCCTGAGCTGCAGACCTTTCCCACTTTTCAACCTGATTGTGTGCTCAGGTTTGTTAAAGGAAGTCTGTGCCTTTGTTGTTAGCTCAGTGCTGTGAATTAGTTGCACGCAACAGCCTGGTGCTTACAGATTAATGGAGGCTTGAATATAGGCAGTTTATTCCAGAGCAGGTGGACTATCATGGAGGTAGTGTAAGGACTTTGAAAATAACCCTGCAAGCTTATAGCAGATGTGTTTACACGTATGTGACTTACAGAAATGTTGCCTAATGGCTTATCCCATATCCCCATAAATTCTCAGTTACCAAAATCAGTGTTGCAGAGGTTTGTCTTTCTCAGGATAGCTGTGCCAGTTTTTCCAACGTGTTCATGCATGAGTGGCTCTTGGTACTGCACGGAATACAGGAAAAGTACAATTTTATGTCTGCACCACAGTGGGCCGTGAATTCACACCACAGATTTTATAGCAAGGAAGGAAATAAAACAGCGACATAGAATAAGTTGCAGGGATCATGTAAAACAACTGATCAGTCTTATATGGTCCTGGTAATGCAAAGCTGTGGTTAAGTTCTGCTTGCTTATGTAGCATATTTTCAAGCTAAGGGCCTTGAAATGCTGGTGTACATATATAGCTTCACCGTATCAATAGCGTAGCTCAAAAAGCTCATTGAGAATTGCTCTTATGGTTCTGTATGAAAACTGGTAGGTCGTGGCATTTGTCTTGAATACAGCTGGTATTGGAGGGATTAGTCTGGTTAAAATAGGCTTACAGTGTCTTTGTATAACTTACTAAGACAGCAAAATTAAACTGGAACATGGCAGTTAAAACAACTGTTTATTCTTGGGGGAAAAAAAAATACTTCCACAGATGTCCTAGCAATTCATCATTCTTACCATTTTATTTCTAAGAAAAACTTCATGTTCTAGCAGACAAAGTTAAATTACTAAAAATAAAAGCTGTTACTTTAAAGGAAGCATCACAAGGCCATTATGATTTTACATTTGGTAGAAAAACTTTCAAGGTGCTTCCATTTACACTATTATAAAGTTATTTTCCTCAAATTTTGTGTTTCAGTACTCCTGAAGTGTTATTGATGTATATGCATTTATGTCTGTACAGATGAAGAAAACTCCATGTTTGGTATATTTACATATCTTAGTAATATAAATGCATGAGTTGATTCCCCTACTACAGTGCAGCAGATACTCTGGGGAAGTGAGATTCTGAGAGCTGCTGACTTATCCCTTCCATGCTTCTGCTTTCAGACAAAGTCTGAAATGAGGAGAGAGCAGACTTCCCTGCTTTTTGCTGCCTACTGAGGCTGTTAGGAATGATTGCACCTACTGCACAGTACAGACACCTGGCATGGTGAATCAGAAGGGAATGAGCTGTTTAATGGGAACAGCACGTGGCAGATCCTGGCAGAGCTCTGACTGCTGACCTAGAGGTGAAAGACTGTAAAACCCTTATCACGTTGGTAGTACATTGACCCCCTGAACCAAGAATAAAAAGTGCTAGCTTGGGGGAGATTTGCACAGCTAAATGTTTAGATGCTACAGAGAAAACAATTCTTGCAATCTTAGCTATGTAATTGCATTGTTATGTCTTGATTGATAAAAGTTGGGAGCATTTGGACTTTAAACAAGCAAAACAACAACAAAAAAGCAACTTGTAGGAGAAATAGAGTCACAGCATGTCTTAGGCTGGAAGGGACCTTAAAGTTCATCTGTTCCCATACCTCTGCTATGCCTACTTTCTCAATAAAATTTTAAAAGGAAAGCAAACAAACACACAAAAAGGGTTTAGAACTGAAAGGCCGGATCTTATTCACACAGTACCACATATCAGGTCCAAGCTCATTAAAATTTGCATTTCTGCAGTTGTATGTGCATGCAGTACACAGAAAACCAGCTGAGCTACAGCGTAAGAAAAGGCCTTTGTTTCCTTTCAAAACTGTTTCAGAAAAGAAAAAAAAAAAAAGAGCCCAGTTTCTAAACACTGTATTTCCCTTGTATGGGAGCGGTTCTAAATAGGTCATTTTCATCAAGAAATTTATTCACCAAAATATTGGAATTAATTATGAAAAAGATTTTGACTGACCATATGTTGAGGTTTGAAAAATGATATCTGAAGTCATAATGAATGAGAAAAGTTAATAAATGGTTGAGAAATTATTTCAGGAAAAAGTAGCATATGCTATATTGGCAAAAGGAAATAAAATCAAAACCAAGCTGGGGCAGTGCATCTGAATAACCCAGTACACATCACACCACCTAAGATTTTCCTGCAACTGCTGAACAACCAACGTTCTCTTTGTGAGAGAAGCAGGGTTCTTCATCCACTTTGACACTACTATTTTTATTGCCCTTATCAGCTTCTTGCAAACCATTTTTGGGTGTTCTGCTGCAACAGAGCACGAGGGCTAGAGAACAGCACACACCTGATTACAGAATCGTTACAGGAACTGGTCATGGTGAAGAACGAAATTGTTTCCTTCTTCAAGTAGGGTGAGATGTCAGCAGAAAGACAATGCTTAGAACCTACAACAACAACTGAAGAGATGAATATATGCAAGATATACACGTACCTTCCCCTGCCCCAAGGAAGGACTTTTTATCTGCACCTCTCCCAAGAGGAGACTTATTAGCTCTGTGCAGGTACATCAGTTCATTAACAACACAGCAATGAACATACACTGGAAGGAGACTCCTCTTTGGAAGGGTGTGTGTATGTGTGCATGTGTATGTAGGGGAAGTGCACCCACACTTGTTCCTCTCCTCCATCCCAAATGCATACTTTATGATGCCAGACAAAGTCACAAGCAGAAACAAGTAAGACAATGCTTTCCCCTTAGCCTTCCTTCTTCATGACAGTTGCAAAATTAGCATCAGAAAATTACCCAATGAAAATTTTAATCCCCAATGACAAAAAAATAATTTTAGAGATTTTTGGTGAAAAAGAAGCTTTTCAAAGAAAAAAAAAAAGCCTGTTTTTATATTTAATTTGTTCAAATTTACTGTACTTGCTAAAGTCCAAAAGTGTTCAATCAATCAGCTCTATGCAAATGCTAAAGCAACCTGTCTCCTAGGGAAATTCAACAGGTAAAAGCTCATCTGGCTCAAATTTATCTTCCCATCAGCATTCCTCTTGTTCTCAATATGGGAGCAGCATTTCTGCCAATGATAAACAGAAGACAGTTCTCTGTGAAAGGAAAAATATCACTCAGCAGAAAAAGAAACAACTTGCTGTGGGCCAAGGAGAACAGGGTTTCCTGAAGCAAGGAAGCAGAAAAAGCGAACCCAGATAGACAAACCCATAGGCTAAGACAGACTTCAGTTTTGGGGGAAAAAAAAAAACCAAACAGCACAGAAACAGAAGAACAGACAATACCACCAATTCTTCACTTCCCAGTGTAAAAACTGTAACTGGGCTCAACATGAGCTTTCAGATCTCTGCAGTCTGGGCTGAAGGAGGTGGTCAGCAAAAATAGCAGCAGATAGCAGAGAATGAAAGTTTGGGGGAGAACCTAGTCTTCCCACCTTTCAGATGGTGAAAGGAATGAGAATTGATTGAATTATAAAGAAAAGACGAGAGAAAAACTGAAGATGGTAATGTACAAAGGCACGTGGAAAAGTAGCTATCCCCAGGGGAAATCAAGCAGTTTTTGTTTTGGTCAAAGGCAGCAGAAGAAACAGGGTAGACGAAAGCAAGTTCATAGTTACACCTGTAACCAAAGTGTTTGCTGCAGTTATGTAGCTTTTCTAGCTCTCCATACAAGCAGTATATGCAGTGTGTTTCTGTACTTACCCTCTACCCAGATTTGGCTGTACCAACGCTTGTTTTCCTGCATCCGCTCAGCCTATACTTGTATTCCCTGTCCCAGCTTTTTACCTTAACAAACCACCTGCATAACACAACATCAAATTTCTCACCAAAATTACTAAAATTAGCCATTAAGCAAAGGAAGCCTTGCTCCCTCCAGCTGTGGCAGGTCCATGCCAAGCTAGGCTGCCCTGGAAGTTTAGCACCCGCAAGCCTGCAGCCTCTGCACTGGGCATGGGAGACAGCAGGTGGACTGTTTGTGGCACTGTCTTTCAAAGTGTGGCGAGTCATGAGCTGCAGGGTGAGACATGCCACCCAAATGAAGTGTTTCTGGCTGCTTGTCACGGCTGAAGGCTACCTCTAACCTAAGCATTTATCTTTGTACTTGCTTACAGGTTCACACAACGAAAAAGGCACATACAACTGGTATGTGTATTGAAGGTTGCGGCAGCATTTTTCTTATCAAAGAGGTCAGTTTATGTGTACACAGAACTAGGGCGATCAGAAACCAGGTGACCCACACAGCAGTGCCTACCTCTGGTAAGAGAATGAATTCCAAGTTTCACTTGTGAGAAATTCCCACTTCCTATTTCTCCTCTGACTCGGTAGAAGCCAATTCTCTTTCCCAGGGTTAATTCTTTCACCACTTTTTCATTGTGGGACATATCCTGCATTAGTTTCTCAAATGGGGTCAGCCTCTGCTGCCTGCCCTCTTCATCTCCTCCACAGCACTCCTCACGCCCATAGTCTTCTCCACTGTCCTCACGATTCCACCTGGCATAGCGATGCTTTCCAAGACCTCCTCCATTCACAAATCCTGTTGTCATAGTCTGTAGGTAATCACGGCTCCATTGAACAAAATGTCCCAACAAGGAGTTTAATGAAGTGAAATATTCCTCTGCTAATATGCAATCCTGCACGTAACAGACACCGTGCGAACAGCAACAAAACAGCTTAGTGAAGAAGTCCACATACCAGTTTGGAATTCACCTCAAAAGTTGTATCTACACATTGCAGTTCTGTCCAAATTTGGAGATGGAATTTGGTTCTATTTTTGTCCATTTCTCACTGACAGATTTAGTGTGTCAGGATGCTCATCTGCAAGGTAAAAGAGGCTCTGCAGTTCAAACAGCAGGCTTTATGCAGAAAAACAGTGCGTTGCTCACATTCTATGTAGTACATTTGAAACAAATGCAGAATATTTGACACAGATTTTCAGGGTCTAGCTAGCTGCTTTGAAAACTGGCTTGATAGGAAAAAATCAGACAAGTAGCTGATTACCTACTCTGCATAAATTCAGATGTTTCCAGTTCATTTTGAGTAGCTGACCTTAAGAACGTGGGTCCTGATTCTGGTACCAGTCCAAAAGCTGAACACAGGGTTTTTCTCTGATTCATTCCTCAGCCTGGGAGCTTGTCACTGTAGCTTGGAAGTGACCGCCTCGAAGCCTTGCTGTAAATAGTCTGTTGCCCCTCCGTTTCCTTCCCATTGCTGCTGTAACAAAGCAACTGATCCTGGAAGATGACAGGAAAAGCATGATCTGTGCACCAGCCAAAAGAAACGCAGCGCCTCCGTATCACTGAAGTCACATGGCAGGACAATGCAGGATTAAGTAACTGCAATGTCACTTTAACCCGCCTTTATTTAGATGAGCTTTCTTTAACGCCTTGAGCCTTCTCAAATTTTTGCCAGACGCATGGTGTGCCTAAGCAGACAGATGAAGAAAGTCATTAAAACCATTATGTAACAGCCAAGCACTTCACTTAGAGACAGCACACCGGGCATCATTTTACCAGTTTAACTCAATTTGTTTGGCAGCATGTGGAAAGAAGTCCTTACTCTGAGTACATAACTAATGACTTATCATTAAAACAGTACATTGTGTGACAGTGGCCTCTAAACTCCAGCAACCCCACTAAGAGGAAGAGGAGAGCCTGAGGGCACCACAGCTGCTCTTCCTGCTCAGAGCACATGCTGCATGGTCACCATCCCCTCTGCTCTGCTCACTGGGCTGCCCCATGGGCCATGCCTTCAGCCCTAGCACTGCTGCAACTGCAGCCAGGCAGCAAGTGCCTGTTCTGTAATGTGCCTTTGAACTCCTCTTATTCCCTTACGGAGATTTTACTCCTGTTTGAGCTCTGCTATCACACAGCTGCACAGGAAGAGCCCATTCTTGTGTCTGATAGAAAACTGTATGATATAACCAAATCAATCTTGGATCTGGAATGCTGTCAAATCACAAGAAACAGTGAATGAAAAGAAGTGGAAAGTAAACAACTTGTAAACACTGCCCAAACTCTAAGACAGAGTATTCAAATATGTTTCATTGTGTTCTGTGGATGTAAGAGTCAGCCCCCTGACAAACACTGCATGTTTGCAACCATCCCTGGCTAAAGCCTGAAACTGTAAATGAAGGAAAGACTGAGTGGAAACGGAGCAAAGCCTGTGGGATCTGCCCGTCAGCCTATCCTGAGAAGTACTGCATGCTGCCTCTGTCTCCATTTTTTGATACCAGGGAAGAAATACTTAGGATGTGGAGTATCCTCAGCAAAAATACAAGGTAAACAAACAAGCAAGATCCACATAAACCTGAACTCCCATTCTGTATTTGCTCTCCTCCATTTGTGGAAAGAACAATTTCTTGCAGGACTGCATGAATTCTGGCCCATAGTTGTTTTCTAGTTTAACCTGTCTCACTTAGTGATTTTAAGAATGATTTAGGTAATAAAAAAAATGTTAACATGAACATCAACTATGTTGCACAGTTTTAATGGCGGACAATGCTGTCAGAGCAAGGCTTTGGAAATCTCTAGCGAGTACTACAATGACTGGAATACTGAGAACAGCTGGAAAAGGGCACTTGGGGTAGCTGGGTCTCACAGTTGTCAGCCTGTTCAGCATTAAAGCCACACAACTAAAGACCACTTTCGTGCAAAAAAACCCAGGACCTTGCAATTAAATGGTTGAAGTCTCAAGAAGGATTTCTATCAAACAGACCTATACAGTTGCCTGATGATTACTTTTGCTAAAGGCAAATAGAAGGCTGTGGTTCAATACCACAGTGACAGAAACACCACATGGCAATGCCAGGGCCTTGCAAACATGCTGTAGGGTCAAAGGCAAAACTGCATTAGGGCATTAGCACACAGCTCTTCCCGATTCTGCTCCTGCCAAGTGCTTACTGAGACCCAACTTCTCCTTTTAGAGCATTAGATTTTAAACCATTAATCTGCCAGCCAAGCTTCCCGCGACTTGTCAGCCTGGCAATCTGCTGGTCTGTGGCCAACTGGCTAGGTTTCCCCCATCTTTTAAGATGGGCTATTTCAGTATTCTTAGCAGAAAACATACCATCTATTTCTGGCCTAAGTTCCTTCCTGTAACCTAAATCAGTAAAATCCACCCTGATAGCATCTAAAAGAGCACTGTCTTTAAAAGCACTAATTCCAAGTGAGAAGGAAGAAAATATGAAATCAGGACTCATCCAAATATGATGGAGACAATATTCATATGTATCTATTTGTTTCCAGTATGGCTGACTATTGATATAAAAAAACCTCAGGAGAATGTTTTGGCCAAATTATTACTTTCTATAACAAAATAATCATGCAAAATTACTAAATAAATAAACACAACAAGAAGAAATACAAGACAGAGTGAACAGACATAAGACATTTAAGATACGTCCCAGCCCACCACTGCTCTTGTTTGACCTTGCTGTTCATGTATTTCCAGGTACTGATGTTCTAGTCCTATTCTAGGAAGTGCTAAATGCCCTCAGGCTCTCGCTGAAGGCTCACTTTAAACCCTGCATTGTAAACCTGAGGAAATTTGTAACAAAAGGTAAAAGAAGGAAACAAACAACAGAAAGGCGATGACTGGATATGTAGACTTTGGTTCCTGAAGTCCCTGCCTGGCAGGTAAATGAAAGTGACCTGGTCTCAAGGACCTGTGGTAAAACACTAAAAAGTAAGAGCAGCTAGAACACAGCTACCAGCACAGTTCTTTGCAGCCTGTTCTCTTTTTCTAAGCCTGTCTCTTAGAGAAGCAAGAAAAATTCTGTTTGCAGACATAAACTGCTGCAGTTCCTGTTTGAATGAATGTGAAAGAAGTCGCATGGTATAGTCTCCTGCTGCTCAAATCCTCAGAGTATCAGTCTGTTCTTTATATACAGATGACACTGAATATTGCAGTAAATTCAGTAGGGCTCCCTTTTCAGCCCCACCACTGTGAGCTCTGAAGGGAATGAGATGCTTCCTTAGGGCAGGGGATTAGCTCGGTTTGCTTGACTTCTCCTGAAGAGCAGCTTGTCTCTATCCTGCTACATGTGATGCAAGCCAACTCTCGAACTGAACAAGATTTAAAGTAGCAGGGCTTTTTTAAGTCAATGATATGAAAATATTGATCCCTCTGTATTAGAGCTTTGAAAGTTATGTCAAGAAAATACCAGCAATCCAATACATTCTTATGTTTTGAAGACCCTTCATAAAAGAGGGAGAGCCCAGTAGGACAATCAAGAGCTGTATTACAGACCCAACACCACATAACAGGCCTTCTGTGCAGCCAGACAGCATGTTCGTTTGCACAAGGAATGCCATGGTCCAGTTCTGTGCTTTTGCTAAGTAATGTTTGGTCAGTGCGTGGCTGTTGTGGCCAAAGGAAATCAAAGTTTGTTCAAGGCTTGACCAAAGCTTTTTTTTTTTTTTTAATTTGAATAAGCAGCACTCTCAGTGTTATTTCTGTGAGTGCCAGAGAGCAGAGCTTCAGAACATGCAATACAGCACAGTTACAGGCTGAACTCCAGTTTGTACATTCCCAGCTCCCAGGTGAAAAGAAATACCAACAATGCTCAGTGCTGATGGTGAAGAGCCTCCAGAAACAACTGGCTTTTTCTGCCTGGGCTCACATGCCATCAGTTTCAGTACATCCCAGAATTACTACTGCTCCTCCTTAGCACAGCACTCAGTTTGCCACTTACTGTTCAATCAAAACCAGACCAGGGCAACTTATTTTTCAACCTTATGAACACACCTGCCTAAGGCTCTGCTGGTTTACCAGCTTGGCAGATTAACATGCACAGCAGCCCTGGGTAAGGCAATATAAAACAATTCTGTAAACACTTATAAAAATATAAAGTACACTGCACATGTGTTGCAACAGGCTGAAATAAGAGCAACTTAAGTGGAAATGGGAGATACGTCCCTTACAGCAGAATGTGCAGCTCTACTCACTTTTTTACTTCATGTGATATCTATACCAGAGTATTTTAAGATGATGAATGCAGCGTGAATTGCAGTGAGTTCCTTCCCTCATTTAGCATGTTCTAGGCTGTGAGAAGACACAAACATACCAAGAGCACACAGCACACAGCACACAGCACACAACACCAGCACACGGCACACAGCACACAGCACACAGCACACAACACCAGCACACGGCACACAGCACACAGCACACAGCACACGGCACACAGCACACAGCACACGGCACACAGCACACGGCACACGGCACACGGCACACAGCACACGGCACACGGCACACAGCACACAGCACACAGCACACGGCACACAGCACACGGCACACGGCACACGGCACACGGCACACGGCACACAGCACACAGCACACAGCACACGGCACACGGCACACGGCACACGGCACACGGCACACAGCACACGGCACACGGCACACAGCACACGGCACACAGCACACAGCACACGGCACACAGCACACGGCACACGGCACACGGCACACAGCACACGGCACAGAGCACACGGCACACGGCACACAGCACACGGCACAGAGCACACGGCACACGGCACACGGCACACAGCACACAGCACACAGCACACGGCACACAGCACACAGCACACGGCACACAGCACACAGCACACGGCACACAGCACACGGCACACAGCACACAGCACACAGCACACAGCACACGGCACACAGCACACGGCACACAGCACACGGCACACAGCACACAGCACACAGCACACAGCACACAGCACACAGCACACGGCACACAGCACACAGCACACAGCACACGGCACACAGCACACAGCACACGGCACACAGCACACGGCACACGGCACACGGCACACAGCACACAGCACACGGCACACAGCACACGGCACACGGCACACGGCACACGGCACACAGCACACAGCACACGGCACACGGCACACAGCACACAGCACACAGCACACGGCACACAGCACACGGCACACGGCACACGGCACACGGCACACGGCACACGGCACACGGCACACAGCACACAGCACACAGCACACGGCACACGGCACACGGCACACGGCACACGGCACACAGCACACGGCACACGGCACACAGCACACGGCACACAGCACACAGCACACGGCACACAGCACACGGCACACGGCACACGGCACACAGCACACGGCACAGAGCACACGGCACACGGCACACAGCACACGGCACAGAGCACACGGCACACGGCACACGGCACACAGCACACAGCACACAGCACACGGCACACAGCACACAGCACACGGCACACAGCACACAGCACACGGCACACAGCACACGGCACACAGCACACAGCACACAGCACACAGCACACGGCACACAGCACACGGCACACAGCACACGGCACACAGCACACAGCACACAGCACACAGCACACAGCACACAGCACACGGCACACGGCACACAGCACACGGCACACGGCACACGGCACACAGCACACAGCACACAGCACACAGCACACGGCACACAGCACACAGCACACAGCACACAGCACACAGCACACGGCACACAGCACACAGCACACAGCACACGGCACACGGCACACGGCACACAGCACACGGCACAGAGCACACGGCACACAGCACACGGCACAGAGCACACGGCACACGGCACACGGCACACGGCACAGAGCACACGGCACACGGCACACGGCACACGGCACACAGCACACAGCACACGGCACACGGCACAGAGCACACGGCACACGGCACACAGCACACGGCACAGAGCACACGGCACACGGCACACGGCACACAGCACACAGCACACAGCACACGGCACACAGCACACAGCACACGGCACACAGCACACGGCACACAGCACACAGCACACGGCACACAGCACACGGCACACAGCACACGGCACACAGCACACAGCACACGGCACACGGCACACGGCACACAGCACACAGCACACAGCACACGGCACACGGCACAGAGAACACGGCACACGGCACACAGCACACGGCACACGGCACACAGCACACGGCACACGGCACACGGCACAGAGCACACGGCACACGGCACACAGCACACGGCACAGAGCACACGGCACACGGCACACAGCACACGGCACAGAGCACACGGCACACGGCACACGGCACACGGCACACGGCACAGAGCACACGGCACACGGCACACGGCACACGGCACACAGCACACAGCACACGGCACACAGCACACGGCACACAGCACACGGCACACAGCACACAGCACACGGCACACAGCACACGGCACACGGCACACGGCACAGAGCACACGGCACACGGCACACAGCACACAGCACACAGCACACGGCACACAGCACACGGCACACAGCACACGGCACACAGCACACAGCACACGGCACACAGCACACGGCACACGGCACACGGCACACGGCACACAGCACACGGCACACGGCACACGGCACAGAGCACACGGCACACGGCACACGGCACACGGCACACAGCACACAGCACACGGCACACAGCACACGGCACACAGCACACGGCACACAGCACACAGCACACGGCACACAGCACACGGCACACGGCACACGGCACAGAGCACACGGCACACGGCACACAGCACACAGCACACAGCACACGGCACACAGCACACGGCACACAGCACACGGCACACAGCACACAGCACACGGCACACAGCACACGGCACACGGCACACGGCACACGGCACACAGCACACGGCACACGGCACACGGCACACGGCACACAGCACACGGCACACAGCACACGGCACACGGCACACGGCACACGGCACACGGCACACGGCACACGGCACAAAGCACACGGCACACGGCACACAGCACACGGCACACGGCACACAGCACACGGCACACAGCACACAGCACACAGCAAACGGCACACGGCACACAGCACACGGCACACGGCACACAGCACACAGCACACGGCACACAGCACACAGCACACGGCACACAGCACACGGCACACAGCACACAGCACACAGCACACAACACACAACACACAGCACACAGCACACAACACACAACACACAGCACACAGCACACAGCACACAACACACAGCACACAGCACACGGCACACAACACACAGCACACAGCACACGGCACACAGCACACGGCACACGGCACACGGCACACAGCACACGGCACACAGCACACAGCACACAGCACACAGCACACAACACACAACACACAGCACACAGCACACAGCACACAACACACAACACACAGCACACAGCACACAACACACAACACACAGCACACAGCACACAACACACAGCACACAGCACACGGCACACAACACACAGCACACAGCACACAGCACACAGCACACAGCACACAACACACAGCACACAGCACACGGCACACAACACACAGCACACAGCACACAGCACACAACACACAACACACAGCACACAGCACACAGCACACAACACACAACACACAGCACACAGCACACAACACACAACACACAGCACACAACACACAACACACAGCACACAGCACACGGCACACAACACACAGCACACAGCACACGGCACACAGCACACGGCACACGGCACACGGCACACAGCACACGGCACACAGCACACAGCACACGGCACACAGCACACGGCACACGGCACACAGCACTCAGCAGAGAGCCACCAGAGCCACCGTTGCGAAGTGCACTGCACACTGGCCACAACCTGCTGCCCTCTGTGCTCATCTCAGACACAACACAGATACAAGACTACCTCCAAGATGGCAAAGGGGAAAGAAAAATTAACAACGAGTTAAAGAGTGTGGATTATTATTTTTACTGTTGCATACTGACAAATGAAACGGAACAGTAACACCTTCAGTGTTCTTCCCAGCAAAACACAGCGCAGTGGCCACAGAACCAAGAAAGCATGCAGGAAAAGGTAACAAAAAGTGGGACTGCACCGACTCTTTTGCCACAACAAAGTCCTCTTCAACATGGTGACACCAAACCAAGCAAATTAGAAATCCTGCTGCCAGAAGGAAAAATTGAGAAAGTACCCCCAGGAACACATCAACTCTACCCCAATTATTTTTTTCCCCTTGATTGTTACAAAGATGAGAAGATGGTGCACTTTGCACTTAGGAAATTAACAAACCTGAGCCCTGCATACCTAAAGCAGGGTGCTTGGGGTTGGGGGATGCTGAGTGCCAGCCCTTATGCATTACTTGGTATTTCTGCAAAAAGACAGAGTGGTGAAACCCAACTCAGTTGATACTGCTGTGCTCTGATCTGGCACTACTGTACCAGCTACAAACACTGTAAAACGCTTTTGTCTAAGCAGCAAAAAGGGACAAAAAACAAAAAAGGGACAGAAAAAGTACACCCAGGTGATAATTCCTTGGACACAGAAGCTCACTGGCAGAACAAAATTTGAAAACACTTTACCATTTTATCAGTGTGTTCAGTTAAGATTTCCAAACACAGGACTCAGACCAACACTGCCGCACATCCAAGACATAGGCAGCTGCCTCAGCATGACCTTATGCAGAGCTGGAGGCCCTTGGGGGATTCAGACCACCCAGAATCAAAAAGGCATTGTGCAATGCAGCCTGAGCAGTAGAGCAGAGTCTCTCTGGTCCTTGTTACTAATGAGCACTGCTATGAAAGGATCATGGTGTACTGGCCCTGCTCAGAGGGGCTCTCAGCCCCACAGAGGAAAACACAGCGCGTGTGGGAATGTGTTTGTCAAGGATGGCCAGCACTGCAGTAAGCAAAGTATTTCTGAGAAAGGAATCCTGGCTCTGTTTCTGACTGAGATACAGGATGTACCAGTTGAGATACTGAGATACACCAGTTGTGGTGATGAGCAAGCATATCTTTTCAATTCCATGAGGCTTGATTTTATGAAATGAAATGTTTCAGAACAACACCAACATCTGTTGTTATACCATAAGTCTATTCCATACACACATCCTGTCCTGTAGGCAGAGATGCCCCTGCGTGCTCCGTGGCCCCTCTCCTTCAGAGGAACTTCCCGTTTCCCCCATGGCCTCTCACCCTGCACACACAGTGTGCTGGTCGGATGCCCCCTGAGCTCATCAGAAAGACTGAAAACCTCATCTTTTGGGTTCACTCCACACTCCTGGGATGAGCCCTGAAAGAAAAACAGATGTCTCCTTGGCAGAAACCTATCTCTCTCAAGGATCCTACTAACCAGCCTGCTTACAGACCCACCCAGAAGATCTCACCATGACCCCTACTGCCACTGGCTGTGCAGCAGTGCCACAGGGTGGCTGGCTGTGAGCCACTGAGCCGCTGCCATCAGGTAGGCCCTGCAGGACTGCATCCACGCCTATGCTGTGTCTGCATCGCAGTGGCAGCAGGGCTCCATCATGGGGTGCTGCAGTACTGGGTGGTGCACACTCACCTTTCCATCTTCCATGCATTACCGTCATGGGCCAGAAAGAGTTCTCACAGCTGGTGGCGAGGCAGAGAGCCCACAGGTGTGCCCTGGTCCCAGACACTGACTGCACCAAGCCAAAGCCCACCGGCTGCCTGTGCCACACTGATCAGAAAGCACACGCACAGCAATCGGCGTCATACGAACTGCACTGAGCTAATTCAGTAAGACTTGCGAAGTAGAAAATAAAGCATGGGGAAAAATCTCTTTTATCCTTTTGAAGCACTGCATGATAAAAGCCAGAGACAGAATTAATTAATCTTTGAGTTGTCAATAAACTTGCATAAAAAGCAAAGACAAAAAGCAATGCATGTGTAGAACCCATTGATTTCCCAGGTCTTTGAAACACATGGGAAGAACTAATTTGAAATCTGACTGTACTTTGAAATAAAACTTAAGTTGGTCAGTCTCGTTTTCTTCCTGCCCTGATGTGCGATGCAAATTGGTTGATAGGTCATGGAAATGTTCTTCCAAGAGAAAAACAGCTTCAATTAAACATGCTCTCTGTGGCAACTGATGCAACAAAAGTCTTTATTCGGCTTATAAAATGCAGGGCAAGATTTGCATCTAACCCAATTACATCATTAAAAATGAATTTGACTTATAAGCTTTCAGTGAAAACACATATATTTGGAAAAAGAAAAGGATAGCAACACAAGCCAATTATTTGAGTGTCACTCAGATTACTGTGGAAATCAGCCTTTATTTATTTCAATAAAATTATGGCATATTCAAGCAGATAGACACTGCTAAGCAGACAGCCTGAAATAGAGTTGCACTACAGCAAGTTGCAGAAGGAGAAACATAGAATGTGCTTCCATATGGAGGAAAACAGGTAATGCTCTATTCTGTGTTACCTACCATAGATGTTTTCCATGATGTCCTCTGCACATATCAAATGGCCTCTTTAAATACAAATAACTCTGGCTGCCTCTTCTAAAGTAATCAATCTTACTTGCTTCAAGATGTGCCCACTTCTCAAAAATACTGAGCAGAAGATTAAGCGTTCAGAGGGTACATTATAAATGACTGGGCAGAAGATATGTTCCATGGAACTGTTTGGACAGACAGAAATTCTTTGCTGACAATTCCACATTTTGGAGTAGTGTCTGAGATAGTCAGGGCATGTGACTAAGTTGGCATTAGTAGGCCATTGCACTACTGAGCCTGACTGCAGGAAGGTGTAGATGTACACATGCAGTACTCATACAGAGCACTGAGGAGAAGCAGGTCTCTGTCATAAAGATTATCTGCTGTTTTATCAATACTGAGGAACCTGAGAGTATCTTCACAACTACTCTGTCACTGGCAGTTTTAAATGTCTCAAAGTAACGGTAGGACTGAGAACACTTAGCAGATTTGGAGATAAGAGAAATCTATCATGGAAGATGCATATTTGTACTTTTTGAATCATTAATGATTAGATTCAAAATTTTCAGAACTTTGATGCACACAAGCTCCAGCTAGCTCCTGTAAACTGCTTAATGCATAATTGTACTCTGCCCTGGTGAGGCCACACCGGTGAATATTGTGCTCAGCTTTCAGTTTTGGGCCCTTAACTACTAGAAGGACATTCCTGGAGTGTATCCAGAGAAAGGAAACAAAGCTGGTGAGGGGTCTGCAGCACAAGTCTTGTAAGGAGCACCTGAGGGAGCTGGGATTGTTTAGTCTGGAAAAGAAGAGGCTCAGGGGAGACTTTATTGCTCTCTATAACTACCTGAAGGGAGGTCATGGCAAGTTGGGTGTTGGCCTCTTCTCCCCTATAGCTAGCAATAGGACTGGAGGGAATGGTCTCAGGCTGAGCCAGAGGAGATCCAGGTTGGATGTTAGGAAAAATTTATTGTCCGAGAGAGTGGTCAGGTGCTGGAATGGGCTGCCTGGGAAGGTGGTGGAGTCACCTTCCCTGGAGGAGTTCAAGAAACATTTGCATTTGTTGTACTGAGGGACATGGCTTAGTGGGGAAATGTTGGTGGTAGGTGGACTGTGGGACTGGATGATCTTGGAGGTCTTTTCCAACCTTGGTGATTTTATGATTCTCTGATTCAAAGCACTGGAGACTCAGCAAGAAGCTTAGCAGTATGTGGTTTGATCTTGCTTCAGGTCTTAGCTACTAACCTCTAAGCATCAAAAATAAAACACTGCCCGTTAGAGATCCTCTTGTAAAGAAGTGAAAATTAAATTGAAATCAAGGTGGTTGTTTTTAAACTGGATCTAGAAAACCATTCTCAATCCAGTCAGCAAAGCTCAAGAGCAGCCACCTCCAAGTGAACTGCTCTCTCAGCTGCAGCTGCCAAGATGCACATGAAGAATCTTAGGTAAGGGATTGGATTGGAAAAGATCTCAAAGACCATCTAGTTCCAACCCCTTGGATGGAACACAACTCTAGATTTTATTATTTTGCAGCCTCGGTTTCCGTGTTGCAACTAAATGTCTAGACATGCATACATGCACACACTAAAATAAGCTCTTTTGTTTTGGTTCTGCTTTTAAGCTTGTCTAGTTTTTTGAGTTCTGAAAAGTCTATATGGTCTCTTGAAGCAACATTACATAAACCAGCAGTGCATGCAGAGGAGTGTGTACCCACACCTTGAGGTACCTGCCCTGTCCTGCTGGGGGAGTGGGAGAGAAGCTGGGGCCTCAGGGCAGGCCTCTCCATCCGGGAAGAGGCAGAAGAGGACCTCCTCAGATGTCCTAGCAATCCACAGCTTTCCATTGAACCCGTCAGAGCCACATGAAAAAGTTTGTACATTTCAAATCCCCAAGACTGCGTGACACTGCACACTTCATTTAACAGACAAAACTTTTCTGAGTTGAATTAAATAACATTAATGTTAATGAACTTGGTTATATTTAATTTGATTACATAATCTTATTGAGATTAGTTGCATACCTATGTTGTGACACAGATTATTATTATTTTTGTCAAAATGAAGACCTACATAGAATGGGTTCATAGACAAGAAAAGGCAGCTGCCTGAGTGCAACCCAATGAAAGGGGACAAAAACCCTCCGGTTTTGTTTTGCATTGTAAAGGGAGAAAAACAACAGAAAAAAAAGCAGTGGAACTAGCTACTAGAATTTTTGAAAAAGATGAAAGAAAATACACAAATTCAAGCTATTACAGGAGTCTGCTACTTCAACAGTGCTGACTGATTGAGCAGAACAGATTTTTTTTTCTTTTATCATTTTAATTAAACTAGGAAATAAATGAAGTCTATCAGATTTCTCTATCATGAGTTTTGTCAAGACACTTAGGAATGAAAATGTTTAAGTGATGTATATATATGCATGGAATTATATATTCACAGGAATACATACTGAGCAAAAAAAACTCTGAATTTAAAATCTTAATTATACTTTGCAATAATAGAGAACTGTATTTTCAGCCAACACAGGACTGTGAGCTGGTTTCCAGATCCAAGGTTATAACTGGATCAAACATTAAGAGTCCAAAACCCTTCAGGAAGCAGAAACTCCTGGATTTGGATTACACATCACCTACTGACTCTTGAAGGGATATATTGGGAGCACTTGTACAGTGGGCTGCTTAGGGTAGACAAAACACAAAGCTAATCTGCTTGACAGCATATGACATGTCAATAGTCAACTCTGTTTTCAGCCAGAACTGCTTTTCTTTTTCTTTGCTTGCTAGTGTAAACATCAACAAAATATTCTATCTGCCGCAAAGTTTTGTCTTGGACTGAACCCTCATCAACAATATTTACTTTTCTGTCTCTTCAAGGCAGCAGTATTTCTCAGTGCCACAACACTAGTGCAGGGAAAAGAAAACGCACACCTCTTGCATCGTCTCATAAAATTAGCCCTTAAACCCAGCTAATCACACCACTTAATCTGATGACAACACAGAGCTCAACAGAATGGCAAACAGATTATTCTCATAACCACTCAGTCACAGGCCAGGCATGAGCAAACATTTCTCACTGCTATTTACTGGTTCTAGAAAGAACTTTGTTCATTTTTTGTCATAAATTCTTCAAACCAACAGTGCCATTAAGGTAAAAGGCAAAGACTTGGCCATTTATCACCATCACCATGGCAGTACTGGACACCAGAAGGGACCACCGTGCTGAAAATCTGCTCTGGTCTCAGAGCCAGCACCAAGCCCACATCTTGTCCTCCTGTATTCTGCACAGAGAGCTTCAGAATTTTGATTGGATGTGCTACAGACTTAGATGCATATATATTTTCCAAACACCATTAAATACATAGTCACCAACCCTGGAGGTGTTCAAGAGACGTGCAGATGTGCTACTTAGGGACACGGTTTAGTGGGCAGTATTGGTTGTAGGTGGACAGCTGGACTGGACGAACCTGGAGGTCTTTTCCAACCTTACTGATTCTGTGATTCTATAACTGGAAGTTCTGTAGCACTATTAAAACAGACTCAAAACATCTATACTGGGACTTCTAACATGGTCAAATAAAGCTGAGCTCTTTTCCTTCAGCCTATACGAGTATTTAAGTTCCAGCAGTTTTCTTTCAATGATCATTTTAGAGTGGCTTAGATTTTTTTCTTCTTGCTTATGAAATACCAACTGAAGGAAGACAGGAAAATAATGTAAATGGAGACATGTTTTCATTCTTCCTCAAACAATGTCACCAGGTGTTCGCATATCAAGATTCATATTAAATATACATTTATTTTGAGCATGTCCATATGTATTCTATAATGAAACACATTTGCCAGTCCTCGAATTAGCACAACATAATGCTTTACACAAAAGAAAGCTACAGCAGCATAGAAAAAGCGTGCCATGAAATATAAACAGAATTGAGAGTTCATATCAGATTTAAAATTCAGGAGGCTTTGGCAGACATCACATGTTCAAAGCACTGAAATCCCTGAAATGCACAGTTCATGTTTTATTTGCTGCTGAGAGGACAGCAGAGAGCAGTGTTAAAAATGAGCTCCCAGTGCAAAAGCTGACTAACTCAGGGAATCTTCATATAGGACTTGTGGAGGATCAAATTTCTGCAGGACTAATGTTGCATCTGATCACTGTGTCAGTATTTACCCACTAAAGCTCGTAGAAAAAGACTTTGATATGAACAAGGAATTGGTTTTCATTTTCACATTGCAGCAGCCAGAAACCAGGCTCTTCTGCAGCACCATTCTGTGTGGATGGGTGCTGACAGACTGCCAGTCACACAGCCAGACAGACTGCCACCACCCACAGATGCAGTCACAGAGTTCTTTCTGCAAAACTAACACTGATTTTCACAGCATTTCTCCTTACATTTGCAGATAACTGAACTTGTCTCTAATTGTGTCCTGAATGGTAACAGAAAAAAGACAGAAGAAAGCCTCTTCCACTGTGTGGACAAACACATTAGAGAAATGCACATTCCCCACTGCGGAAATGGGCAACAGTGAAACAAAGCTATACAGGCCAGCCACAAGTGTGGGGCGTCAGGGGTTCTGGCTCACTTTTCCCTCTTCCACAGCTTTGAATGCAGTGTTTCCATCCGACACCCTCTGGCCCAAATCGTACCACACTTTGTGACATACCTGTCATGCTGACACTGGCAGCCATGAGTGTGCAAGCCCACAAGTTCAGGAAAGCCGCATGAGAGCCAGGGCCTGCTGACATTCCCCTTCCCACACAGGCTCTGACCACAGCTGCTGACACCCGGCTTTCTACCACTGGCAGGATCAGTGCCTGCTGCTCACTGGCCTGAAGAGGACGAAGGATGGAGAGGATGTCAGAGAGAGCTGCTCCCACTTCACACTCTGTGACTCTGTGACTCTGTGAAGCCAACAGTCACAGAGCTTTCCAGTTAAACACTGCTGCTTCAGTGGGCAGCACAGCATTTCTGAATTCATTTCAAGTATTCAAACAGCCAAGCAAATACCTTTATTGACATAGTTCTCAGCTTAGATTGAGCAAGAAGGAAAGGAGCCAACAAGAAAACAAAACAAGGACACTGCCAAGATGGATTTTTCTCTGATGGAACCAATTTCTGAAACAACACATTTGTCAAGACAGCCTGTGCTCAAGGCAGGTTAGTGATGTATTTGCTCTACTTTCAACTCTCATTGATAGCAACGTTTTTCAACAGGCCATGTCTCCAGACAGCCCATTCTTTACAGTTGTCCCACATTGCCTGAGATGTCTGTTACAAGGAGCTGATAAAAATAATCCAGTTTCTTTAAAGATGTTATCCCACATCTGGACAAAACCTACTTCCATTCTTTTTGAAATAAAACAAAACTGACAGAAACCTGATCAGGTCTTCTATGAAGCAGCTTTGTCACTGGAGCATCACTCAGATGCTGAACCTCGTGAATGTGAAACCTTGTTCTAAACCCTCGAGGGGGATCTCATGCTCAGGAGTTTTGTGGCATAGGAGGATACTGTAACCACACAGCTAGGCACACCTTGAAAAATCTTAAGACTAATTAAAGGGAGTTTTTTTAGTGTGTGTGGGATAGGGTGTGTTGTCACGCACTGATTGCAGTACAATCCCCATAGCACTTTTTTATGGGACAGATGTGCCAGTCTATCACTGTCTCCCATAAAGAAAAGTCAGAAATGTGTTTCTCAGAATCAGGGTCATGGGGGAGTGGGGGGGGAGAGGGGTTGGGGCTCTGCGCAGTGAGACAATTGTTACAAATGACACCTCAGTTCTCAGTTCCCATGTGTTTCTCTGACCACAGAGATCATAAAGTTTTGGTAACTCCAATTTATATTCTGACATAAATTCAATATGGTATCACTCAGTGACTGCAGTTTCATGCGAGACATAAAGAGATATTCTGGGTATCCCCTGACTTCAGAGATTTCCTTTTTTTTCCTGCCAAACACATCCTCAGGAGGTCATCAAATCCTGGGTCACTGGAGAGCAAGAGCACTAAAGAGGATGATACAATCTGCACCTGGGAACCAGGCCAAACCCAGCTCATGCTGCTGCTCCACCACTCTGATTCTGGTGGGAACTTGCACCTCTTCTTTCCACTTAGCATGACATTACCTGCTTCCAGTGGCACTGAGTAGCCAAAAGATGACATGGATAGAGGAGAATAAGGGGATGGGGAACAAGAAAGAATAAGCAAGAAGGTTTTTAAATAAAATAATACTTAAAAAAAAAAATAATTACTGATGCAAGAAGTTGATTACAACTGAACTGTTGTCAAGAGAAACCTCTTCTTCCAAATGGAGCTAATCAATTACACTTCAACTTAAGATAAAAATCACTTATTTGTATACAGCAGAAGGGCGGACCCTTTACATTAACACTACTTCTGAAATGCTTTCCTTTGATTTTTTTTTTTTTAATTTTAAATGTGATCCTGCTAAAATCTGAGCATTTTTCAAGATGTCATGAACATCCCTGGTCTAAGGAAAACTCCATGCATCCTCCTTGGCCTTTAGGTGACATGCTTAAATACTATTTCAGTGATAAATATGATTGCGAAGGCCTGAAGGCCAAGAGTGCATCTGTACCACAGCTGTACCCTCACCACAGCAGCATGGATAAAGGGAGCCCTTGGGGAATTTGGCTCCTCCCTAGCAGGAGAACACGATAAACACAGTGACAAAAGTTTGCAGTGTTTGTGTTTAATGTGGTTGTGTAGCTGCGCAGTGCACCCATACATAAACAAGATCCCAACGAGTCAAACAGAAAGTTGTTGACCCTTAAAGCTGTATCATCCACCTAGGTGGAGACTGGAGACAAGCGGTGCTCCTCAGGATCTGATATTGGGTCTGGCAATATTTAGCATCACTTTCAGCGGCACAGAGAGTGGGGCTGAGTGCACATCAGCAAGTTTGCTGATGACATCAGGCTCAGCGGTGCAGTTGAAGGGATGCCCTCCAGAGGGTCCTAGAGAGATTTGAGAATTGCATCTATTGAGGTGCTGCACTGAGGTCAGAACAATCCCAGACATGAATATAGGGTGAGTAGAGAATGGATTGAGACCAGTGCTGTGAAGAAGGACTTGGGGGCTCTGAGGGACAAAAAGCTGGACATGAGCTAGCAATGTGTGCTTGCAGCCTTAAAGGCCAACTGTATCCTGAGCTGTATCAGAAGACATGGTGAGAAGAAGGGTGAGGGAGGCGATTGTCCGCCTCTATTCTGCCTTCATGAGGCCTCACCTACAGTACCGCAACCAGGTCTGGAGCATCCAGCACAAGGAAGATGTGGAGCTGTTGGAGCGTGTCCTGAGAAGGGCCACGAACATGATCAGAGCACCTCACCAATGAAGGAAGGCTGAGGGAGCTGGGCTTTTCAGCCTGGGGAAGAGGGGGTCAGAGAAGACCTCATTGTGGCCTTCTAGTTAATGGAGCTGCAGAAAAGATGAAGAGGTATTCTGTTTTGGGGAGTGTAGTGATAGGACAAGAACCAGGACAATAACTGCCTGCCAAACACAGGAAATACCAACATTTTTTTAATGATGCTGTACAAAAAACAGCACTACACATGGACCTATTGTCAAGGAGAGACCTGCCATTTTACATAAATGCAGTGTCTATCCCAAGCCACTGTGTGCACATGCGCTGTGCCTGTTACCTGGCTTCGTGGTAGCTTACACAGACATTGACAGTAGTCCACAAATATATCGCAGCGAACTGCTGCAAAAACTCTGGAACTAATAATGCAGTAATTTCAGAATAACAGATGAGGCCAATGTAACTGAGGATCAATACAGACTAGGAGTAACTCTGAACTCTTCAATGCCAGATCAGTTTCCAAGCATTTTCTTCTTGCTTTGCAGGGAATACTCAAGTTTTCTCATTTCCTTCAAAGTAAATACTTTATTCTGCAACACAGAAATCATGATAGCATCAGCACTTATTGCGCAGTGTAATAACTGGTTTATCTTAACGAGGGACTAAAGACTTTCAATCCAATCTCTAAAACACGGGTGACATCTTGACTTAAGACAGAGAACAAATATTCTTTATAAACATTTGACAATCTCAGGTTTAGGACAATGAGTCAACTCAGACACTCCTGTTGCAGCATCAAATTGTTCCATGTAGTAAAGCTGCATCTTTCCTAGAAGACTGCATGTGCATTGCTTTGACTCTGGCCATTTTGATAGAACAGAATGAAGACCATGGGTACCAGCTGTTATCTATCTTGCAGCTCAGTAGTGATGATCTAATTTGGAAACTGGATTAAACTTGATGGATTAGCATGCTGCTGTACAGCTGCACGGATTTATGGTTGTCATGACAACTAACAGAAAATGTATCCTACTGATCCTCCCTGAGCAGATCTGTTTCCATGAACATTAAGAAGATTTGTCACCAGGGCAGACATACGTACAGTTATTTTATTGCAGAGATCCCCACTGGTGTAATCTCTAACTCTCTACAGTTTAGAATACTAACTCGCAACTATACTCAAAAGATATTTGGTCAGGTCATGAACAAATTCTGGAGGCACTGAAACATCCTTGGATGTTATCTGAAATTTAACTCAGTGTTGTTGTATTCATTTCCAAGGGCGTGGAGTATACGAATAAGTGCTTATGTTATAGATGCAATAAAGTGAGTGTTATCCCATGCTTCCTACATTATGTAGACTCCTCTCATATTTTAAGACTATCAAGAGGCACACTGACCTATTCAAAGTTATCTTCTCAGTAACTTGTTTTTCCTGCTACAGTGAGAAAGGTTTTTGTTTTCATGCTGCAGGAAAGAAAGCAAGGAGCTAAACAGTACTTCCAGTCCTACTGCTGCCTGCTTGCAGAATCACTCAGTGCAATTATAATAAAACACAGGGGGTAGAAAATGGAAAAGAAAAGCCATTTACCTATTTTTAGGAGCAGTCAGAGGCTGCTCTGATTAACATTTTCCAACAGTCCTAGAGGAACAGGGCACTACCTGTGGACGTAAAGCTTTCCTAAACATAACAGAAGAGCCCAGGTGTGCAACTCCTGCCCATCTCACAGCACAGCTGAGAGAGCAGCCAGCACTCCCAGCTCTGGGCGCTTTGGAATTAGACTAGAGGCCAGTGCTGCCCATGTGAGAGTTGCGTTTCCCTCCAACCATAGGGAGATAATCCATTGCTTCTCCGCATGGTCCAAATTCATCTGCTCACTTTTGTTATTTACCCCACCCCAGTGTAACTTCTCCTTTAAAAAACAAGAACAACAACAACAAAGAAACCTAACTGAAATCCTTGCCAAAGAGCACATTTTGAACATATATGCAATGACTTGTCATTTGCACTTCCCACAGGCAAAACACTACAGCAGCCCTGTATTTATGCATCTGCTCAGGTCAGTACTCTGTGTCTCACAGAGGGGGAACTTGCACTGTGCCCACTTAAAAGAGCCTCTGATTCTCAGAGAGATGAAGGACAGAAAATCCAACAGAGAAGTTCCTTCAGGGCCCAAAGTAAAATCCTTTTAGCGCAGGGCTAGCTGATCAGTTCATCATAATGTTGGTACAGTACAGGGAATAAACTCTTTTCCAGTGCCAATTAATTGCTTGCAAAACAGAACAGTCAAAAAAGTATTATAATAAATTATGTTTACTTGCAGTAATGCGAGACCTGGTTAGAGATCTGCTGTGTGAGTTTACAGTGTAACTGAGTATTTTCAAAGGATAGTGCAAATGACTTCATAAGTGGAGAACATTTATTGATATACATCAAAAGCTGCAATTTTTAAAGCAGTAATCTCAAAGGTAACTGTAAGAAGGGCAAAAGTCAGCACATGTAGGATTATTTGGGGCACACGTGATACTGCAGGTTAGAAAAGAGACATCAGATGAATTAAAAACACTTGAGGATGGATGATAACATTTAATGACCAGGAAAGGTAAACGGAACAAAACTATTCTAACTGACAGCAGTGGGATTACTCTCCCTGTGGAATTGCTTTAGGTCTGAGAAAACATTACACAGGGCAACAAAAAAAAACCAAAACCCAAAACCACAAAGTCTGCTCCGAAAGTAATGCCCCATTTCATAATGTCGGCCCACACCACTAGAGGCAGATGCTGGTGCGGCTGTAGAGGCTGTGCCTTCCCACCAATATCCCCTTACGTTTTGTTGTCGCGTTGCAGACAGTAACAGAAGGGCGCTGACAAAATGGGGTCGCACACAGAGGTGTGCATGGAGCAAAGGTGTGCCACTGTGGAAAGAACAGCACCCCGACGTGCACTGACACTCGCTGAATGCTCATGGAGACCAAACGGTGGATGTGAGCACAGTGAGGCGGCGTGTGGTGCATTTCAGCGGGTCAGCTCCGCTGCTGCAGGCTGTTTCGAGCGTGCCATGCAGCTCTTGTTCACAGCTGGTGAAAACGCACAGCTCCTGGTGGTGACTGTTTAAAAAACAGTGTTATGTAGCTGAGAATTTGCTCTATCAAACAGCACTATTGTGCTCTTTGTCTCTGTGGTAACTCCCACGGAAGTAAGCAGGAGGTGTAAGTTTCGCAGCAACCAGCCGTCACGGGCATCACCGGGCCAGCCGCTCTGCCACCGTACGAGCAGACGCACTGCGGAACAGGCAGTACCCGCAGCCGGCGCACGCTGCCGCACATCACATCTTCCAGGCCACGCGCTAACGTTCAGCACAACGCGGGATTTCTTGGACAGAGAGCACCGCGGCTGCAGGTGCTATGAGCGCCGGCGCACCACGGCTCGTCCGGCAGCTCCACTCCCCGCCGGGTGCGGGCAACGCGCTGCCGTACCGCGGAAGCAGGGCACCAGCGAGGGGCGCGGTGGCGGTGCGTCCTCACAGGGCTGCCCCCGCGCCGGGGACGCTGCGTGGCCGTCCCGAGAGCCCACAGCTCCGACCGCCGACCCCGGGCACCGCGCGCCCGCGCCGGGTACCGCCGCCATTTCCTCCCGTCAGGCGCCCGCCATTTGCCCGCCTCCCGCCCGCCGCTCGCTGTGCGGCAGCCGCGGAAGGGCACGGGACGCCTCTCGCGGCGCCGGGGAGCCGTAGCGGAGCCTGCCGGTTCAGCCCTCGGTGGTACAAACCGCTTCCTCAGAGAAAAAACAAAACAAAACAAAACATTTTTTTTTTATAAATGCAATATCAAAAATTTGGCATAATAAGAAAAACCAGAATCTCAGTTCCATATCCTGCACAATTGGCTGTCTGGAAGTTCCGCTCAGGCAGGCAAACCAGGGCTGAGGCTGTAAAACGCTGCTCCGGTGACTGACCACAGAAATGACATCAGACTTTACCCCCACGAACCTGCCGATTAAATTTTCTTCAGCTTGGGAAAACTGCTCTCCAAAACAGCAGCTAATCCTTTCTCATGGTGTCTAAACAATTGAGCAGCTCTCAAACTATCCATCTGTCCTTTTCCTCTCCCTGTCCTACTTTCACAGGCAGTTTTGGCTTTTAGTGGATATTGTAAATAAATCCAGAATTCTACTCCTAACCCCAGCCTGTTTTCACATTCACACTGTAAAATCCAGCCACACCTCATGTTCATTCCCTCTTTTCCAGACAGTACTGCTTCATTCTGATCAGTGTTATTTTGCATGAATTCAGCTGTTTACTCCACAAGCCAAGACAGAAATGCAAGTTACGTTAATCAAATTGTTGGGAATTTTAATTGAGATCCATGTTTGTTTTTGCAACAGTTTCTCAATGGATAAGATAAAACACAACAATCATTCTGAATGACACTAAATAAAAGCACAAATTTCAGGAAATAATCCTGCCTTTGGAGAAGACAGAATTGAAAAGCTTGATTTTAACTAAGAGCTACAGGATTACTAAGTGCATTAGGGAACTTCCTTTGAAAGCTCTTCACTTTGCAAAGAAAGTCCTTCAGAAGCATAGAACTCTACTCTCAAGGCAGTAATTGAGCATTAGGAGTCCTTAACACAGCTGAACACAGATCTAGACAAGTACTTTCTAAACAAACATAACTTTTAATATTAAATTAAGAGCCCATTACAATAAAGAGATTGATTGTTAATACTGAGATCTGACACCGTAATTGCCAGTCACTCCACTGTTCCTGCTTTAGCAGATGAGATAAATAGTGCAACATTTCATGGTTGGTATTGTTTTATTGTGTAATATTAAGTAAAATGCTTATACTTCTTTTCGATCCCCAGTTTAGCACTCATACCTATGGCTTTTTATTTTTAGCACAATGTCTTTGTGTCAAGTGTCAGAACTTCATTTCGAAAAAAACAAGCAACCAAGAATCCGATACCATATAGACAAGTCTTCTCTGTATTTGTTTAAACATATTCACTTTCAAAAATGAGTATTTATAAAAGTCTAACGGTAGATTTCCTCCAGCTCATGTTTAACAGAGTCTGTAAAGAGCTCTTCCTGTTTTAATGTGTCCCTTTTAGAGTGTTCTATTATCCCCATGTTATTTGGTTCTTCCCCCAACACTCCTCATAGTAAGTTTAATGCAAAAAAATCAGTAGATGACAATTTCAAGCAAAAATATAAAGCACTATAACATTACCTACATTGCCTTTTACTGAACTAGGTTCCTGAACACTTCAGGAGCTTTGTGGGAATTCCACCAGTCAGTGTTGAAAAGGCACAGAATTTTTGTGCTCCGAGATCTCCAGCAAACATGGTTTTTGCCCAGAATGAAAGTTCAGAAGTTCCAGCTTGATATAAAGAAATGCAGGGACTGCTGCTAGATACAGCACTGCAGGTGGATGGCAAGCAGTCTGCCCAGAAAATTCACGGATACCCAATGGATTGTTTATATGAGAAGCCACCAGATTTTACTAATTATTCTGTCACAGACACCCTGCAAATCTATAACAACAGTTTGTTTCTACGCCAAGAAGAAAAGAAGTTATTCTTACATATAACCAGCAATGGTATAACAGTAATACAAGCTATTCATTATTAAAATTCTTGCAAAGCTGCCCATTTCTGTGGTAGTTTCTGTTCTATCACGTGAATGACAGTTATTTTTAATGTATGACAGAAATTCATTTGTACGTGAAGAAAGCTAACTTTGGTCCACTTGTCCAGCTTCCAAAGGACAGCATATTTGAAAGACGACCACTGACAGTTCAAAAATCAACGTAAAAGTTAACAACAAAAAAAAATTTGGTATTTTAATCCTAAACCTGCACAGTGTGGTTAATTGTCCTAGTTGTCCACCTCTTCATTCTTTATATCCACTAGCTGTTGAGTTTTTAAGTCTTCAGCCTGTTCATGAACTTCCTTACCTGCATCACCTATACAAACAGGTTTCTTTTCTCCTGGATCTCCTTGGTCAACTCTCTCATATTCTACTTGTTCAAAGTCAGTGCCATCTGTAAGTTCTGCCTGTACTTCTTCCATCTGTATTTGATTAACATGCTCAACATGCAACTGCTCCACGTGAACTTCAGCACCTTGTTCAGTTTGAATGTGCTCCACTTCCAGGTAACTAATTTGCACCTGTTCTTGCAGTTCATCCATCTGTGTGCCTTTCACTTGATTGTCCTGTATGAGATCCTGGTGCATCTGTTCCACAGTTACCTGAGCAGGATCCACTTGTACCTGAATTACTGGCAGGACATGAACTTGCTCCACTTGTTCTATTATAGTCATTGATGTTACTGGTTCACCTTCCATAGCTTCCACTGGAAGAACCTCTTCTGTCACTAGTCGTTCTGAAATATTATGCGTGTCTTTTAGATGCCTTCTCAGCTCACTGCCTTGCATAAACCACAAATCACATAAGGTGCAGTGGTTGGGTTTGTCGCCAGTGTGGATTACCAAGTGATCTTTAAACTGATCCCAGCTGTTAAACACGCTGTTACAAACCTGAAACAAAAGACGCAGTGAGTATAACGACGCCAACAGGAATATGGCAGAGTATAATGCCTACTTCAGTCCATGGCTTCATGCAGTGTAGCTTCCTGAGACATAGATTAAAAAAACTTCAACACATGTCAAAGGTAAAAGCTGAGAAGTTAGCTTCAGATCAACAGAGTAGCTATTATTAAGAAAAGGTGTGTCATTTTGACCTGCTACCAAATTTATCAGTCAGTACAGCACCTGAAATTTCGCTTATTTCAACTCTATGTGAAATTTAGATAAAGAAGCATGTCCCACTAAGTGTCTGGCGCTAGAATTACAGGCAGGAAGTCTTATAAGGGAAGTCCTAGATACAGGACTTCTAGCTAATTCTGATCACAGCATTGTGAAATTTAAGTAGCTAGATTAAACTCCTGATTTTTGTCATTTCCAAAAAATATCTCTGTAGATGAAAAACTCTTAAAACTATATCCATGTTAGTCCTGCCTAGCTACAAGCATTGTTTAGACTGCAGACACATTATTTTGAGCACACTTCCTTCCCTTCAGGTGGCACAGAGATGAGTAGCCTGAAAATGATACAAAAAGACATTGCAGAAATGAGTATATCAATCTACAGCATTTATATTTGCTTATAAGACACTATGGATTGTCATCGTAAGATGGAATGACTTTACAGATAAAGTCAATACATTGAGTATCAAACAGAAGAATAATAAAATAGGAAATCAGATAGTACTTTGTATTTTGGACTTCAGTGAAGCGCGCACACAACCAGAAAAGGGCTAGTTCAGTGTATGAAGAACCCTGAAAAGGTTGCAGAAATAACACAAAAATAATATGAATGGAACTATGTAGATATCAGAATTTATCTGCATGTTGTGGTTGAACTGATTCTTACATTTATTGTAATAAAAGCAGTCCTTGTTCACATAAGCCTACTCCCGTTGCCTTCCCTGCTTAGTATGCCCACACTCCCAGTACAGGTTGGAGGTGTCCAGCCTCATGATTCTGCAACCCTCATTACCCACCTGACACTCATATAGCTTCTTCCTTCCCTTTTTAGCTCCAGCTCCAGACTGACAGGCTGTCAAGTGACATTTGAGCGTGCTATTCCTAGCAAAACGTTCATGGCAGTTTGGACATTCAAATGGTTTTTCACCTATAAATACAGACACAAGGATTTATAAGTGCATAAAAACAACCAGTCTTCTGTCAGCTTTCCCTTCTCCACTCACTCACTCAGAAGTTGATAAATATGCCATAAAGACTTGGCCAGCTGGACTATTCTAAAGAACAAGAGAAAGACATTCCATGTAAACTTTACTCATGTAAATAAAAGGGCAAAAGCCTAATGTAAAATTGTGAGTCTCATCTAGAAAAAGACAACCCAACATAATTGCTGGTGCTATTTGAAGCATGTTTTAGGTCTGTATGAAAGACTGCTTTTCTGTCAAAATATCTTAATGAAATAGCAGCTATTTCTGTCTTTTCACCAATACTTACAGGTGAAGACTTAATGTTAGAAATTACACAAAGCGACATACTAAAGGAATTATAAAAAAAGAAAAAACACGAAGTTTTATTTTCGAGAACAGTCACAGCTCATGCTGGAGCCTACAGAGATTAGTTATGAAGTAACAATGTATTGGCATTAAAAAAAAAAAAGGAAAAAAAAGGCCAACAGAAATCAGAGGGGGACATATAGGGGAACAAGCAAGATAAAAAAATCCCTCTTTGGTTACTTTGTTTCCAACTTGGTATCAATAACCTGGCGTGTTTTCCACCGTGAAGCCAGCTAAAAGCAGCAGGGAAAGCTGAAAACAGGTCCAGTTTGCTCTTTTCCATCAAACGCAGCATATCACTATGACTGTCATCAAGTAGTAACAAAGAACAAGTGCTGTCTGCTTACTAATTTCATCATGCACAAACACAATGAAGTTCAAGGAAATGAAAGCATTAAAAATTAGGAACAGTATGTTTCTTCTCAATGTCTGACAATTAAGATGGCATCAAGGTAACTACAGAAAAAAACTAGTTAACGAGGCTGTAGCATTTCAGTGAACAATGCAAATATCTAAGTTAGCTAAATAAAGTTTAAAAGCCTGCAGTTTCAGGAAGATAGTCAACACTGACTGGGATGGAAAGCCAATAAATCTGTATCTTTGGAAATAAAGATACACAGAAATGCCTATGTAGCCTTTCAACAGAAATCCACAAGTAGCCAATAATTCTAGCTCACACAGCTGGGGCCACAGAAAAAGTTAAAAGGTGTGAATTTTCCCGTACCCATTACAAAAGGCAATGCTTTCAGAGTGTACTGCATAGGTAATGCCGAGCACGCTGAAATGCCATCAGTCTGCCACATCAAAAATCACAGACTGTGCTCTTGCAGCTACACACGGATAAGCCAAGATGAACAACACAGAACTCCCAGCACAGAATTACACTTGGTCTGCGATCTGACCACATTCAAACAGTTCCTTGTGGCAAGCCACTGCCCAGCAGGGGCAGACTTATTCTACTACTAAAATTCTGTAGTTATTTCCAACGCATTCTGACAAATGCACCCAAGAGTGACAACTCAATGATAACAGTGCCAATATCCAAGGGCCAAGAGAAGGTGAGTGACTGCACAGTGTGAGTCAGCACCACAACCCAGAGGGATGGTGGAACAGCATGTGCAACTCCTCCACTTCCATCTTCACTTCATAAATTCCATAGAAGTTTTTTTTTAAAGAAAATCCTTCAGGCAGTGTACATATGTGTTGGAGAGAATCACGAAGCACTGTGGCTGTCTTTTCTACTTTCTTTTACTGAGACAAAAAACAGTAAAGAACATTAAAAAGAACTAACAAAATTAATAAACAGTCTATTTCTTCTGCATCTGCTACCTTAATGTTATTGCTGGTGCTGCAATTCAAAAAGCACCAGGATGAGATAGATTACAAGACATTTTCTCCCTGATCACTTCATTTTACATAGCATTCAACAAATTCTATACATGCCTTGGGGTCAGTGAGATTTTTCCCACTAACCTTAGGAGACCACAGTTAAGTATAATAAATATAATAATAATAATAAGTATAATAAGGTGTGATTTAAAGGGCAACACTTCCAAAACGTTAAATTAGAAGCAATTAAATTCTATATTATAGTGGTACCAATAAATATCGATAGTTCTCTGTATTGCTTGAGTTCTCTGCTGAATTCTCTGCTGAATTGCTTTGTCCCAAAATCCTGCCACATCAGCTACCACATGAAAGAGATACCTAACTTACTGTTAATCTGCCACAAACTTTTGTCTGAAAATACCTGTGTCATATAGCCTGCAGAAAGTTCAATCATAGTGAAGAAACACTCCCTACTTTATAGATAATAACGATTTTCCAAGGACTTTCTACAAAAGCAAATTTCAAATAGAAATAGAAGGGAATAGAAGGGAATAGAATAGACTAAATATAGTGTCATAGATAAGATTCAGGTGTCCCATACACAAATTCAAAGAAGTTCCAATTAAAAGGCTATAACAACAAACTGTGAGGAAATAGAGCTGCTGCCCTCCATCGAATTCTTACTGACATATTAAACAAAATCATCTGGAAGGTCAGATAGCTCACACTCAAAAAGTTATCTACATAATGCTTAATATCCATTCAGACAGGTAGTTTAATGGGATGAAGATGAGCATGTTAATCTCTCACGGTATAAGGAAGAAAGAAGCATGAGTCATCCTGCAGAGAGAAAACACTATTCAGATTTCCAAAAGACAGACTTTCCAATAGCAGAAGTCTACTGCAGTCAGTAGAAATGTTTTGCTGTTAATTAACAAATAAAATTTACTTGCAGATGGCAAGAGTGAGGACAGTACTGCAATGGGAGGATATTTCACTGATACGCTCAAAGTTCATATACTGTTTGAGCAGAAGAACATATCAGTAGAATTGTAAAAATAGAAATAGCTACTCAGTTTAGTACTTCTAAAGAAGAAAACATGCCTCACAAAATCATGAATAACAGTTTTTAATGCACTTGAGGAGCTTCATTAAGTCTTTCTGCTTTAGGTGTGTATTTTTAATAATCAAAAAAATCTCAATTTCTCAGTTTATATCAGCGGGAAAAAACCATCAGCACAGAATCATAAATTCTACAATTCTTCGATTACAGTGTTACCTAGAAGCCCAGTATTTCTAGCACTCACATGCTCTCTTCATCATATTCTCTGCTTCCTCAAAATATGCAAAAACCCGAAGTGCCACAGCTGAAGCCACAAGTACATGCTCTTACCTGTGTGTTTCCGGAGGTGCTCTTTAAAATGCCCAAAGTGGTCAAACTGTTTATCACAGTACTGGCATATATGTATTTTTTTGCCAGGTCTTTGCTTCTTGGGGGCACCACCTTCATCAAGGTGGTAACAGGTGAGGTGCTGTTTCAGAGCATTCTCTCGTAGGTACCTTTTATTGCATATGTCACACTTGTAACTCTCAGTAGAGTGTGTTTTCATGTGTTCCTTAAAATGGTAAAACAATTTAAATGAACGGTTACATTTCTCACAGTGGAATAAATTGTTCATGTGTGACAGTTGAAGTTCCACAATTTCAATACCTTCTACCTGTTTGCATGAAGGATCAGCTGCATTGTCAACTTTTTCTTGGATCTGGCATTTTCGCTCTCCCTGACGATACTTGCTAGTGATATCTGCCAGAAGAGCCAAAGCAGATTCATCGGATGTACCCGTTGTCTGTATGTACTTTATAGACTGCTCTGCAGAAGCTACTTCCTCAAGTGTCTCAATGCTGTCTTCTTCCACTTCAATTGCTCCCTCAGCAATCTCAACTTCAATTTCAACAGGCTCTGATTCTGCAGATGGCAGCGATTCTGTGATAACATTAGATGTTTCAGCTATCTTCCTCTTTTTCGGTTTAGTTTTACCTTCTGTTTGATTTGATTCTAAGGCTGATGAATTTTCTTTGTTTCTGTAAAACAGATGTGTAAACACGGTTAAGATCCACAAAACTTTTTCTCTCAGAGAGTGGTCAGGCACTGCAATGGCTGTCCAGGGAGGTGGTGGAGTCGCCGTCCCTGGCAGCATTCACGTGGTGCCTGAATGAGGAGCTGCGAGATATGGTTGAGTGCTGGTGGTAGCATGGTAATGGGAGGATGGTTGGAATGGATCATCTTGAGGTCCTTTCCAACCTTGTGATTCTATGAGCGCTTACATAAAAGTTCCTGCCCGACACCAAGCTTCTGCATTAAACACTTTCTAGGTGCTTCTCAATGAAGCTGAACGGTGAATGACCATATAACAGCTATAACAATTTTCTGCTTATTCTGTATTCCTCAGAGCTGCAAAATAGAAGGTTAGTGTTGTGGAGCCTTTTAAATAAGGTTACTATGGTGTTTTACAGAGCTCTGCTTAAAAGCTACAAAACACATCAGTAAGAAAGACCAGTTAGCATAATGGCATAAGTTATCAGAGAAACTTGTCAAATCTTGTACTTTATTCTACTCAGAAATAAGATTCAAGTGCTTTCTGTGTTATCAATGTTTTAAGCTCTGGAGAGTATGCTACTGCTTGTGGCACTTTAAAATTAGAAAACACTAAAACTGTGACTCCACACAACGATTATTGTAAAATCTTGCACTTCAGGAAAGAACACAAGGTAACAGAAGAGGGAAAAAAATAGAGAAGGCAGTGAGATGCGGAAAGAATATTCTATTTAATTTTCTGGGCTTAAAGAAACTGCCCAGATCTGTTCCCCTCGTCCCTGTATCACACACACACAGCATTCTTTCTCCAAGACGTCAGGGACACTATCCCATGCCAACCTCAGGCAGAGCTGAGTGAGACTGTTTCCAAGGCTGGCTTTGAAGATTACCCAGGGTACAGAAGCTTTACTTCCAGATTTTCAGATCCAAAAATAGTCAGATATTATCTCAAATCAGACTGGTAAGATTAATCCAACATTTTTACCTTCCTTTGCAATCTGATGAAACCTTTCATGAAATTCAGTCCCTATAGCATTTAGTTTTTCTAGTTATAGATAAGGCTTCCTCCAGTATCTCTGCATGTCATGTGTCAGAAACACATGGCTAATGACTTGATGCAGGATACAGCTTATCAAATTATACCTCTAATATTCAAATAAAGGAATACAGAACACATAAACTTACAATCTATCATGGATTTCTGAAGCCTAGGTAGGAGAAGACAAGTTTTTTTTGCATATTACTGCAGGAGCTCAAGGATCATGAACCAAGAACTCATAGCGAGCAGCCCTGCAGAGGAAGACTTGGTGGACAAAAAGCTGGACATGACCCAGCAGTGTGCACTTGCAGCCCAGAAGGCCAAATGTATCCTGGACTTCATTTTCTGAGGCAGTCAGCTCCAGTACAGGTGTGTTCTGCAGTAGAGCAGGGGATCATGGTGTGAGAAGGGGGACCCTGAAATTGAGGAGACCCAAGGACAAGCAGTAAGAAGCATGGCTACCAGACCTGACAAACAGGGCAAAGCAGTTTGCATGGCAGTTCACGCAGGAAGTGTGTCCACAGCCCAGCAGCAGCCCGCTCCCTGTCTCTTCTGAGAGCAGCAGGGAGCTGCGCTCCGTTGAAACAAACGTGGTGACCACCTGCCACAGTGGTTGAGCTCAGGCAGAAGCACAGGCTGGAGGGCCAGAGCTTCTCTGGGCTGACGCCTGGACCCAGACAGAGCTCCAAGGAAAGACAGAGCTGCACAGACTTCCAGCTGTGGCAAACTCCAGAATCCAGAGTCCTTCTAGAGCCTGAGGGAAGGAAATGTCACAGCTGCAAGTGTGCCCAGCTCGACGAACTTTCAGAGGAAGTGGCCAGGTTGTGTGAGGAAATCACCAGCCTGAGAATTATCCAGAAATCTGTGAGAGACTGATACATGGTACCATGCAGTGACGTGGGCAGACTCAGCAAAGCTAGATATACAACACAATTCTGACCCAATTGTTGTAATAGAAGAGGGTGGGGCCCCACACAAGATTAGAAGGTTCCCTCATAAGGAACAGCACTTCAAAATACTAGCAGATGGCTCTAGTAAGAAGATTCTTAAGACTACATTTCAGTGTTCGTAAGAGAAAGAGGCTTACATATTTACCTAATTTCAAGAGCTTTGATTGCTTCTAACATCTGTAGATATTCAGCTGCTTTCCAAACGTCATTTGCTTCTTCCTCACCTTGGACCATTAGTTTTGCTGTATAGGTGAATTCTATTAGGTGACGAAATGCCATGTTGCTTACACCTGTTGAGAAAAAAGAAAAATTACCAAAGCCTCTATCTCATGGATCTTGCATGCTTGCCTGCTCAGAATTTTGCTCACAATATTTAAGATGTCAGTTTCTTAAGCTGACACCCTTAAAAGGCTCATGTTGGAATAACAAGTCTGGTACAGAAAAGTGGAAATTTGAAACAACTACAGAATAGTGCCATGACAAAGGTAAGAGTATGGGAAAAATGATGTGAACAAAGAGCTCTTTATACAGAGCAATTAAATGTACACACTTATATAGAAAAACATAACCTCGATTTCAGAAGACTTCCGATCAACAGGTTACTAGAAATACAGTGACAGCTCCGTGAAATCACTCCCCATCTAAAAAGGAAGTATTGCCCCAAGTTTGTCCTGTTTTTGCACACCAGCTGCGGCATCTGCCACTAGCCATCATCGGGAGCCTTTTCTGCATGAACAGAATGGCTTTTATCAAGGAAAAGGTCAGACTACTAGTCCTAAAAAATTACAAGGACTGAGATCTCATTAGGTGCATATTGGAAAAAAAAAAATTCAACAACTCATAATCTCTCACTCTCCCTTCCAAAATATTTAATTTGTGACTGTTCATTATTTTCATAATTGTATTTCAAGGGAAGCTTCTTCCAGTGGCAACATCTACTTCAGAATAACTCATGATCTGAGATGTTAAAAATTAAGTGATATCATCAGGCATGCACATCACCTTAATTAAGGATACTACATTCATTACCAGCTCCAGTACACAATGCTGAAAGCTTTTATCTACACGAATCAGGTTACCTTCAATCTCCACCAAGGGCTCCTGAGTGAAATCTTGGAAGAATCTGTAGAAGAACTGGCTACAGGCAGCAAGAACAGCCTTATGAGCTTTGAAATGGTGGCCTGCCAAGAGAGACAAAAATATAAGATAACACCTTCCCAACTTATACTGCAGAGTAAGTGCAGATGAACGAAAGAAAGCAGGTGTAAAACCTATTTTACAAATCTGCCCTAGCAACATACAGCCATCTGCATCAGCAGACAAGGGAAGGTTTTTGACATAGTCACCCTTAACATTCTTCTCTTGAAGTTGCAAAGATATGGATTTGATGGGTGGACTATTCAATAAACAAAGAACTAGCTGCAGCAGAGATGGCTGGCACTACCAGAGAGTGCTGGTCAGTGGCTCAATGTCTGGATGGAGATCAGTGACAAGTAGTGCTCCTCAGAGGTCAGTATTGGGACCGATGCTTTTAAATATCTTCGTCAATAGGAAAACTGAGTACGTTCCCAGTAAGTCTGCTGACGACACCAAGCTACGGGGTGCAGTAATATGCCTGACGAACGGGATGCTATCGAGAGGGACCCAGACAGGCTGAGCAGTGTGCCTAAGTGAGCCTCATGATGTTCAGTAAATCTAAGTGCAAGGTCTTGCACTGGATCATGGCAACCTCCACTACAAGTACAAGCTGGGGAATGGAACACAGCCCTGCTAAAAAGGATCTTGGGGTTCCAGTACATGGGAAGTTGGACATGAGCCAGCAATGCGCCCTTGCAGCCCAGAAGCCAACCATATCCTGATCTGCATCAAAAGAAGTGTGGTCAGCAGGTTGAGGACAGTGATCCTGCCTCTCTGCTCTACATTGATGATTCCTCACCTGGAGTGCTGTGTCCAGATGCAGAATTCTCAGTACAGGAGATATGTGGACCTGAGAGCACATCCAGAGGAGGGCCACAAAAATGATCCAAGAGATGAAACACTTCTGCTATGAGGATTGGCTGAGAGAGCTGGGGCTGTTCAGCCTGGAGAAGAGAAGGCTCCAGGGAGTCTTGAGAGTGGCTTTTCAGTATCTAAAGAGGGGCTATTATGTAGGAAGGGTGCAGACCCATTAGCAAGGTCTGCTGTAACAGGACAAGAGATAATGGATACAGAAAGAAGGGAGATTTAGATTGGATATGAGGAAGAATGTTATTACAATAAGGGTGACAAGGCACTGGAACAGGTTGCCAGAGAGGTGGAAGCCAAGTCCTTGGAGATATTCAGGGTCAGCCTGCATGGGGCTCGGAGCAACCTGGTCTAGCTGTGGATGACCCTATTTATTGCAGGGGAGTGGGACTAGATGACCTTTAAGGGTCCCTTCCAACTCAAAAGATTCTATGGTTCTATGATTTAATGTGTCTCCTTGTAACATGGGATACTACTGCAGTTGGCCTCTCTTATTTCATGCACGTGCTTGCTGATGTCACAGGGCTGGCTTTGCTAAAGTTCTGCAATTCAATCATCTGGAGTACTTTTTTACTCCAGAGTTTCTCTTTTCAAATATTTAAGGCAAATCCCCTGTGAAAACTTTTTTCATGTGTGTCTTGGGATCAGCTCTCAGACTTTATCCAAGGTTGCTGTGCTTTTTTACCACTTTTACACACTGATCTAATTTTATCACCACTTCAACTAGCGTTAACACAGCTGAAGTACAGAAGGGGTTCTGCTCTGTTTTCCAGGCTGTGTACTTCCCATCGCTGTATCATGATGGCACAGGCACAAACACTTATAATGATTAATGGGATAGAGATAAGAAATGCACTATAAATTAAAACTGTACATATGTATAAGAAAATAGCTTTGAGCCCAATATACAGGACTTTTATAATACTAGGACACACACAAACATTTTTGCTAAGTTTTGTTCAAGAGCTGGCAGTGAAACTGTGGCAACTGCAGAATAGTAATCTTCTCTTCATTTGCTTTTTATTTTCTAAGACAGGTTTTATACGACCCTTTTCCTTCAAGTGAGCTATGGCTACCCTTCCAAGGATCAGGCAGTATTTCTTTAGCTGAGGCTGTCCTGGTGGATACTGGCTTTCTTCCTTGAAGTGCTCATCTATTATAAGAAATGTTTAGTGTAAAAAGAATGTCAGGCTATCTATTAGACACCACCGTTTCTGATGGGCTAATAAGCACTTACATCTCCATCTTCTCTTTAGACTAATACTTACGTCTCCAGGACACACAAAAAATGGAAAGTGAGTTCTTCTACCTTATTTTAGCTACATATTAAAAACAGTATGCAAATACTATAGAAGCAAGGAAGCAATCTTACTTCAAGCTGTTTTTAAACTATTTGTACAAGTTATCTGCATGCAAACACTCAGCTTAAGCTAGAGAAAAATATTTTTAGGATATTTTAGAAAACACTTAAATAACATTAAATACAGTACAGCAGTTACAAAGTGGAATTCTATCTAAAAATATTCAGTCACTCATCTGGAAAAGCAGAAGCACAATTACTAATGACTGCAGGAGACTCTGTTCACCCTACGACTTTAAAAGAAAATCTGCAAGCAACTTGCAGCCCATTACAAATAGCAAGAATTTCTTAGCAGCCCAGTTTGACAGCTGACCCATGACAAACCACAAGAGCATCACAGCAGCTATCAGAGTTCTTTGTATGCCAACTGGTCCACATGCCCATACATACCATCCACAATTAGAGTGATGTCTGTGAACTGGTCCTGCTCACGTTGTTCATTCAGTCTATCCAAAATAACTTTATAGTGTTCTGGAAATTCCTGGATGCATTCCATTTTTTCCTCAGCTTCCATAGCAGAAGGACTAGCCTGTGGAATACACATTAGCAGAGTAAGAATACCTTGCCACTCAGTCAGTGCTGCTTACAAACATGAACCAACTGGCACTTTTCAGGGACTACAAAGCCAAGAGATACAACAAACTGCCATGACAACAGGTTTCACACATTTTAACTAGCAGGTAGGAAATATTAGAGTTAATTTAGGTCTTATTTACATATATCAAACAGAAGTCAAACTGCATTTCTTTATTCTCCAATTCAGTGAGGACTCATCTCTCTCAAAGCAAATAATGTAGGGATACAACATATCTAAAGCTAACTACTTAACAACAACTCAGCACTACAGTGACAGGATCTTTATTTCTTGCAATTCTATCCATTTGTTAGGTGTAAAAACAGTTGCTAATAATTCCTTACCTAAGGTACATTCTATATCTAGTGAATACAATATGTTTACTTTGTTTAAGTATGAAAGTGATAAAACTGCACTTCTCAACTTCTAAGAATGTCCCAGTTGCCAGGGATTTAAAGAGTTGCTACATTCAAGAAACAAGAAGGCTCTCATTAGCACAGCTTCTCCCCTGCTGGGTGAAATATTTGTTGCCAACTTATTGAAAGAGGATGTAATCCTATAGTGCTTCCTCCCTTGCTGACACAATAACTGTATCTGGGGGTGGAAGGAAGGTTCCCAGACCTGAGGAGGGTTAGCAGAACTGCCTGTGGAGACACTCAGATGCACCTCTGTTGCTTATGCAAAAGAAACTTCGGAGAGTCCAAGCACTGCAAAGAAAGCATTTCATAAACTGCAGAAAAAATGATTTGAGATTTATGCAGCAGCATTCATCTTCAGCGCCCACACTCATATGGTCCTCACGCTGAGAATGCTTAAAAAAAAAAGAAAAAAAAAAAGAAAAAAAAAAAGAAAAAAAAAAAAAGAAGACATTTCAAAGTCACATTAGCACAGAAACTTCAGTTTGTTTTCACAGTCTAACTCACTTTGAACAACATGTGGCTTCTGAGAGAAGACAGTGAGTAGGCTTGAAGGAGACTCAAAGGAATTCAAGAAATACCCTTTTCTATACTGCTACACTCAGTATAGACCAAAGGAAGAAAGCAGAGCAGTAGGTATTACTAAATATAAAAATGGAATTCTTTAGTGAGCAAAGGAACAGCTGCTTTCAGGATGCTAAAAGAAACTATATGAGAGGTGCTCTGTCTCTCCCAGTACAGATTTTTTTGTGTGTGATTGGAACTGGAAAGCCCAGAGTGAAAAACTGTCCTGTGTGTATTCACTGCACCTGTGCTGCTGCCAGCATGCATTCCAGCTCCCTCGTGTGGCTGCGAAAGTTCTGTTTTGCTTTCAACAAGCACATATACCAGTATAAGGGCGTTGATAGAAAAAGAGAGAAAAGAATTACCTAATAACCATGAAAGCAAAAGTTATTTTCTTACTACTAACATATCAAAGAAAGGAAAATGTCAAATTTCTATTTTAATCACAAAATATGCTCTTCCTTGCATCTCAGAGAGACTGTCCCTTGGAGAAGGTGGAAGAGGAAAAGGGATAAAAACAATTGCTAAGAGAAGTCCGGTTCTGCCTGCTACCGGTGCTTTGCTGAGCAGGCTCTGAAATGCATATCAGACTCTTAAAGGGGAAAAGGAGATCAGCCTGTGGGAGGCAGTGAGGAAAGGAATGGATGCTGCTGCCTTCATTCATCTATTCCAATGAGCTTCAGACAGACTGCAGCGGTCATCTGGGTTTCCACATCAAGTGTCACGTGGGAAGTTGTCAGCTGTTTACTTCGCTGCTTAATTCTTCCTGCTTTTTTTTTTGGAAATCATACATTGATAGATGATGTGAAGTTAAAAACATCACAGTGTCACAGGGGTTGGAAGGGACCTCAAGAAATCATTGAGTCCAGTCCCACTGCTGAAGCAAGTACCCTACAGTATGTCAAATCAGTAGGTGTCCAGCCAAGTCTTGAGTACTTTCATAGGAGACTCTACAACCTCTCTGGGCAGCCTGTTTCAGAGCTTCATCATCCTTACCGCAGATAAGTTCTTTTGCACGTTAGTATGAGACTTTCTGTGTTCAAGTTTTAGGCCATTACTCTTTGTCCTACAGCTACATAGCATGGAGAAGGGACTGGCCTCAACCCTTTCCGTCCCACCTCCCTGTGGATATTTACAAACATTAATCAGAACCCTTCTCAGCCTACTCTTCCCCAGGCTGAACAGACCCAGGTCACTCAGCCTTTCCTCATACAGGAGATGCTCAAGCCCCTACATCATCTTCACAGCCTTCCGTTGAACTCCTTCTATGAGATCTCTTTTTTGACCAGCAGAGCCCAGAACTGGACACAAAACAGTATCCTATAAGGAAAGCCAGCCAACTTCTGGCTCTCAAATACTACAATTTCCATCCACCCAAATGTAATTTGCAATTAAATTGCACATTCATAAGGGTATGTTAAAAAAAAGAAAAAGAAACACCTCAAACTGACCTCAAAATAATAATCAACAGCTCCCTATCAAACTGATTGAGTACTTTCTTTTCAGAGCTTCAGTCTTTGTCAGAAGACTTAAAAAGAAAAAAGGAAAAAAAAAAAGGAGAGCTCACAGGACTGCAGAGTTTACGGGTAACTAACACACAGCCCTGTGTCAGTGCAAAGCTCAGTAATATTGTAGGGGAAAAAAAAAAAAAAGAAAAAAAAAAAGGCCTTTATACTATCACTGCTCTGGAGCAGTAAGGAAAGAAGCACCGCAGGGGTTACATATGGGCCCTCATTCCAGCGCTGGAAACCCGACCGCTTGTTTTCATCCTTAGCTCTTCGGAGGAGCTCAGCCACACGCTGTATTTCTTTGTGAAACTGCTTGTGGAACGGGGTGTGACAACGCGCAGATCTGCCCCTACAGATCTGCCTCAGCGCAGCCGTTACTTAGGCGCGGCGGGCGCACCGCCCTCAGCCCACTCGGCCCAAACCCTCAGCAGCAGCAACAATGGCGCCGGGCAGCGCGCGCCCCGCCTCAAGCATGGATGCGCCGCAGGCCGCGGCCCGCCCCTCAGCAGCAGCCAACACCGCCCCCCGGCCGCAACCCGCGCTCCGGGACCACATCCAACGCCCTCCTATTGGGGGGAGCAGCTGCCAGTCATCGCGACTCTCCGCCAATATTAGTGCGGCGGCAAGGCCCGCCTCTCAAGGGAGAGCCAATCAGCGCCCGCCTAGTCCCCGGAGCGGGAGAAGCCGGAAGGCCTAGCCGGGGCCGAGGGCCCCCGGGGCACGGGCGCCCCGGGACCGTCGCGGGCGGCCGCGGATCGCGTGAGCGTCCCGCGGGCGCGCCCAAGGTGGGGCCCGAGCTAGTGTCGGGCCGAGCGGCGCGCCCGGCGGCGCCGCCGCCTCGTTAGTCCTTATTACGTCATCAAAGCGCGCATTAATATCGATCTTTTTTCGGATCGCGGACGGGCCGGGGCCCGGCGCCGCGCGCGCCCCGCGGGACGAGATGAAGGTTCCTCCCGGTACTCACCGCCAGGAGCCCTCCGCTTCACCGCGCTCGCGCTGTTCTCGCTTCCTGCTGCCCGGCACGCTGCAAAGCGGGGCGGGCGCCGGCCAATCGCGACTCGCATTCCCGGCCTACCCCGCGCGGCGGAAGTGAGAGCTGCGTCACTTTTCGTACAGCGGCGCGGGCGGCGGGTGGGGGCGGTGGGAGCGGGGTGACCTGGGGCGTGCCGGGAGCTGTAGTGCGAGCCGTACCGCGCCGTCCTGGGGCGTCGCGGCGTGCTGCGGCCTGGCCGCCAGGGCTCGCGCTCGCGCGCCCGTGTATGAACGGCGGGGACGGAGGCGCGGGCGGTCCGAGGGGCACGGACCCGGCACTGTCCGCGCCCGGTGCCACACGGCACCGCCCGAAACCGGTCCGAGCGTGTTGTACAAACTGCTTGCCCCGGGCGGCTGTTCTGTGCCAAACGCTGCTGGCGAAGAGTCTTTCCCTGCATCCCGCTGACCCTCACCTCCGCCGCAGCACATGACGGCGCCGGCGAAGTGCCACCCTCTGTGGCGTCCGCCCGCCCTGCCGCTTCGCACCCGGCCCAGCCCCGGCGGTCACTGTGACACCGGCGGAGGGCCACCGCACGGGTGTCGCGCATCCCTACTCCAAACGCACGCTGCTGAGCCGCGATGGGCCCGGCGTGCTCCTCACGACGCAGTAGCAGTGGGGTTGGCTCTGCTGCTACGGAGCCGCAGGCAGCGCGTTCGTCTGCGCGCAGTGGCGTAAGAACGTCGCTCCTCAGAGCAGATGCAAGTGTTCGGCCTTCCGACTGCCTTTGGGTCTGTCAGAGCTGCGGTAGCTGCATGCTCGGACAAGCTTGCCCACAGGACAGACTTGTTTTACTGAAGTCTCCAGCACTTCTCCCTAGTGCCAAATCCACATGATTTGCTTTACAGTATTTGTCCTCCACCAGAAGTTACTGCAGCACTCGGCATAGAAATGCTGCTCTCAAATAAAGTGTCAGCAGCAGCCAACTAGTTCAAGACAGCCTTTTTTAGCATGTGAAGTCCCAGGCATCTGCACTGTGTCAGCTTTATCAATATGGATTGCTTGTAAAGTAAAAAAACATTGAGGTTGAATGTATGCCCCTTTTATTTCCTTGCGTTAATAACTACTAGCTTTGCAAATGTCATTATATATACATTCTCAGTTGGCCTGTTCAGACCATTGTCTAGCTCTAGAAGAAATTTCATTGTATCAGAAAGCCACAGCCTGTCTTTTCAGGTGTGTTCAGCTGAGTATGAGCCAGCAGTATGCCCACGTGGCCAAGAAGGCCAATGGCATCCTGGCTTGTATCAGGAATGGTGTGGTGAGCAGGACTAGGGAAGTCATCTTGCCCTTGTACTCGGCATTGGTGAGGCCTCACCTCAAGTGCTGTGTTCAGTTTGGGGCAGCTCAGTACAGAAAGGACATGGAGGTGCTGGAGCAGGTCCAAAGAAGGGCAGCAAGGCTTGTGAAGGACTTGGAGAACATACCCTATGAGGAGAGACTGAAGGAACTGGGGCTGTTCAGTCTGGGGAAAAGGAAGCTGAGGGGAGACCTTATTGCTCTCTTCAAATACCTGAAAGGAACTTACAGTGAGAGCAGGGTTGGTCTATTACTGTTGACAGCTGACGAGGGGAAATGGCCCAAGAACTACGGTAAGTTTAGGTTGGATATCAAGAAACACTTCTTTACAGAAAGGGTTGTTAAGCACTGGAATAGACTCCCCAGAGAGGTGGTTGAGTCACCATCCCTGGATGTGTTTAAAAACCATTTGGATGTGTGGTGCTCAGGGACATGATTTAGCAGAGGGTTGTTAAGGCAGTATGGTTAGGCTGTCATTGAACTCATTGATATTTAAGGTATTTTCCAACCTGAGTGATTCTGTGATTATATCAGATATATCTCCTGCATTCAGATTTTCACTTTAAAGCATTTTAAACCTATTTTTGGTGGCAGCACTGTACCTCCAGTAGCTTGTGGTTGAAATAGAAATATTACTGAAATATTACTGAAGTGTAGGACCAAAATACTATGATTTTTTTTTTTTTTTTTCTTTCCAGAACAAATACATTCTGCTTATCCCAACAAGGAGATGGTTTGCATTTTTCTTATTTTTCATTAATCTGTTTTTTTTCTTCTTTCTTTTTCCTGTTTATGTTAAAAGAACAGTTTGTAAATTGTACTAATACCTGTTAAAATATAAAACTGGACTTACTGAGCTGTAACTGTTCAGGTTCTCCTTTTTCATTGTAGATAATCCTTTAGGATTTTGGAGTGTTAAGCTACAGACCAATATAATTTAGCTTTGTGACCAGTACCCCCTGCTCCTGACCTCTGTCAGTGTGGATGCCCTAACCAACAATGGGGTGAATGTCCTTAATGTGTGAGTGGGTGTAAATGTACCCCCTGCCCAGGTGCTGAGATTCCAGTGGATGATGACACCTGTCCTGCAATAAGGAAGCTCAACAGCACAGGGTGCTGCTATTAGCTGTCTGTTAATCAGGCAGCAAGAATACCTAAGGGGGACTTAGAATGGAAAAGCTGTTGGATGGTAACTCCTGTTGCCAGTGACATCTCCACAATCTTCTTCCTCTCAGGACTGAATGAGTGACTTGTGTTCTTTTACATGGAGCCTCAGTCTAAGTTATGACTGGGTAAAAATTTAACCTGATCTGCAGAGGGTTTAGCCAGGTGACCAAAATGCCGTTGTAATGAGAATTCTAGAAATCCTATGCAACCATAAACAGTAAGTGCAAAAAATGTAGATAATAAACTGCAGACATTGTTAATTCTTACTTAATAGCAAATCTCTGTTTCTAACCACAACCGTGTGGCCAGTTCTCATTCTGCCAAGAGCCTGCCTGTCCTCTGGTGCTGGGTGACAAGACAAGATTTAAACACAATCTCATTTAGAGTGTATTTTACTTAGATGAGGAAAAACATGTCAAGCAAACATGAAAGTGATCTTTATCCCTATCTCTATTCAATCCATATTAGCCATTTCTACATGTAAAAATTCTCTGTGCTTTTTTTTTTTAATTTTTTTCTAGAAGCACCTCAGTGACACTCAGGAAAGACCTGTGTTCATTAAGATGACCTGATCAGCCTTCTTCACAATATTTGGCTGGGTTTAGGAATGGTTCTGACCCTCCTGCTCTGTGCTTTTTATTGCAGTGCTGAAGAAGGCAGAGAACATTCAGCCAATTCAGGAGTGTTGGCAGCTTTCCCTAGAGAGACCTGTAAAGCATCAAACAGAGAAAAATGGACACTAAATTAATTATGGGAAAATTTGAATCATTTTTTTTCTTTCTTTAAGGGAAAAGTGCAAATCATGGAGTTCCTTTGTTTAACTAAAAAACTCCTTTGTCTGAAGAAATGAAGGAATTAATAAACTGCAGATTCAGAATATGTGCTGATGGCACGATTGAGTAAATAATTATTTTTGAAGGAGGTTAATCAGATTATAAATGAAAGCCAAAAGGCACCATCAAATCCTGTAGTTTAAAGCTATCCCCCATGTATCTTGCTCCCCAGGTGATTTTGAAAGCTGTGTAGTGTACTTGTACACACTGATATCCCACCACATAGTCTGAAATCATGGACGAGTGATTCACCTGGGGAGAGAGAGCTGTGGTGTGGCTTTTTTCTGGCCTCACATATACTTATGTGTCTTATGAAATAACTGCTTATTCCTGTAACAATAGCAATCATCTGGAAGAAATCTTTGCTTTAGTGTGTGCCCATTGTACAGTGAGTTAGTCTGTGCATGAAAAGGCTCTGCTGTCCGGCCTACAGCAAGCCAGATGTATACTGTTATGCAAGAGAAGAACATTTCTGTAGATACCTTTGACAGGTATGCATAATGAAATAAAACCTGTGGCTTTATATTTTGTAAAGGAAAATAAATATGGGCTTTGCCTCCGATAGCATGATAAAGAGCTCTTCTCTTGGTTCTCCTCACTCCATTACAATCTCGAGAAAGAAGGGAAAATGTAAGGAGTTAACTGAAGTTACAATGACAGCAATAAATATGTAATACAATACTTAAAAACTGTAACATGATAAATTGTAAACTGATACTAAAAATCCTTGGACTATACAACTGTGACATGAATATATCATCTTGTTCCTTTGTTATCTTCTTGTTTTCAGAGGAAGTGTGCTGTCAGCATCGGATGTGCATATGTCCACTCAGTGCTCCCTGCTGCTTTAAAACCTCCATGCCAAGTCTGGTCTACTGTGTTCAAGTTCATGTTTTTGTAAGTTTGCAAAAACCAGCTGACTAGTGAAGTTAGGGAGATCACTGTAGTTTGAACGCCATAGGAAAGAGGTTTAACCAAATATTTTCTTTTACGTTATTTTGAATTTTGGGAAGAAGTTTTAAGAAACTGTGTGTTTATCAGCTCTAAAAAACACAGTGACTTGAGTTCTGGAGAATTATGAGAATCACTCCTTACAAGACTGCATAGTGTCTTAGTGTTTAAGTAACAGTCAACATCACATTTTTTGCTGTTATCACAGCATAAAAATACAGCAGACACTGGTTAGGCCAGTATTTGGCTGGAAAACCTCTAATTTTTATATGGGTATGCAATGTGCATCATGAGTAGAAATAAAATGCACACATTTGTCATATATATTGTATATATATTACATCTTCAGATATAAAGATTTTCACAAAAAAGCTTCTATAATCTGATTTGTAATTTTTTTTTCTTTTAATAAGCCACAATGAACCTTGTGCATTAAAACATGAAACCTGACGATTTTTCTAGTCTTTTTCATAATTCCTGGAAATCTACAATCTGGAAAGCATAGAAGCTAAAGTGGTAGGAGTATTTACCTATTTCACTATCAATTCATATAATTTGAGATTACTTCTACTTTAAGACCATGTAATCTTCCTATAAAACTGCACAATTATGGAATATATTACTGCTGAAGAGAGAGAACATCTGACCAATATGTTCATAAAATGTTAACCATAGATGAAAATGCAGTTCAAAATCTGGAAAAATCTGGGGGAAACATCCCACATGTAATACAAGTAACACCGAGATCACTAGAAAGTGAGAAAGCAGACAACCTGGACATAATTATTCTCAGCATTTAGGGAATGTTTCTTCCTTCAGTAACTGCTTTTTTCCTGGCACAGCCTTCCATCCATGCATGCAAGACCATTGCAACACATAGCACACTTTAACTGTGTTGATTACAGTGGTTTAAGTACTATTCCCTTTGCAGACACATAGATGGAGCCTTCACCAAAGCACATGTGCTGCTGAAAGAGCACCCAGCCTCTCCTCATGCATGATCCACACTGCAAGCCTCAGACAGGTGCCTGAGCTGCTGAGAGATCAACGACTTGCCTGAAAGATGGAGATTGAATCCCAGCATGAGATTTCTAGGGAACTAGATGTCTGAAATCCTGCAGGATCTTTTAGTTATAAATTCTGTAAGTCTTTTCTCTTAACTCAAGCACATGTCTGTGTTAAACAGACGATAGAAATGTTATCATTAACTCAAAACATTTACAAGCAAGTCATCACAAACTCTGCAATGAAAAGGGCAATACAATTGGCAATTACTTATTGTTAATTATTACTATTATTGCAGTCATGGGATCACTCAGGCATTTAGCTTTCTGGTTCGCCTGTCTTTCTGAATGCCTGGTAGCAGTAGTGGAGAGAACATTCTTCAGCTTTTTGGCCATGAGTTTTAGAAGGCTCCAAGCTTTTTCTCATCTCACTTTCAGATTTTGCTTCCTCTTTGTGAGTTTGTACAGGAAATCTGGCAAAGACTCATGCAAGATCAGCACAAATTTGTTTTCTTCTTTTTTTTTGCTGACAAGCAAAAGTTCGGAGGAATGTAGTTTACAATTTAGATGTCTGGATAGAACTCTGTTGGTCAAAGATGGGTATGGGCTGTTTAGCTGTTCCATCACGAGTCACTGGCTCAGGACTCTGCTGGGGATAATGTCACCTTCCTAACTCCAGACCCTATAAGATAACAAATGAGTCTGATAAATGTCTGATATAATAAGTAATAATTAGAACATAATATTAAGGGTATATGAGTAGTATTCTTGAACCATTCTTGATGCCAGGAGACAGACAGACAAAAAAGAAAAGAAAAGTAAGAAGGGGAGGGCAGGAAGAGGAAGAGGGAGAGGGAAAAAAATCTGAAGTCAGCTTGTTCAGATAAGGACTTATCAAAGTATAATGCCAGCCTGGGAACCATGTCTCCTTGTAGTGGTACAGAGTCCTAACAGATACAGAAAGAGAAATGAACAGCTATGCAAATTACTCACTGGGGAAATCTTGAGGTTTGCTGAGGTGACTATTTCTTGTCAGGGCAAGGACTGAGTTACTCTTCAAGTTCCACAAGCTAAGTCAGTGATTTTGGAACTGGACATTGAGGAGGATCAAAAGTGAGAATTGGCGTTATTGCCTGTAGGTAGATAATAAGATATGAAACCTGTTTAGTGTAAATTCTTAGACAAGTCAGGAATTTCATCCAAGCTCATGTGAATATTCAAAACAGGCAATTTCATAAAAGCAACCAAGAGTGTTGCTAGTGACTACTGCAGGGAAGATTTTTTCACATCTTCGCTCTATGGAGTAATGTGGAGTAGTGTAAGAGTTTGTGCAGGTACTGCCAAATGTGTCCTCAGGCATCATAACTTCTTTTCCACTCTTGCTTTTCTTTCTTTTGAACACCATGTTGTTTCCTCCACTCTGTGCACTGTGACCTTTACGCTGGAAAATCTTTACAATTCTTTTTTTTCTCCCTCCCTCCTTCCCTCCCTGCTTTTCTTCCTTTTCTTCCTTTTCTTTCCTTTCTTTTTCCCTACAGTCTAAAATCTTGGAGACCCCTAAGACATAGAAAAAATACTAATATTGGTAGTATCAACTTAGGGATAAAACATTTTAAAGACACAGTGATCTCCCAGTCCTTGCTGGCCCATTGCCAATAGACCAAAGAAGTAAAACTCAGAAAAACAGAAAAAAATTACTTTGCCTTCACAATTACCTTCAAGAACTGCATCTATGGAAAATAAATTTCAGGACTGTAACATCAAATGTTTGGGGACTTCTGTTATATACATATTTCATCCAAAATATATTAATTATATTTATCAGCACAGATGTGATCTCGTCAGGACACTATTTGTGGGCACCCCACCCTGGATGTTCTCAGCGTTGGTTTGTATGGAACCCTGGGCAGCCTGATCTAGTGAGTGGCAGCCCTGCCCATGGCATGGGTGTGCAACTGGATGGGCCTTAAGGTCCCTTCCAACCTAATCCGTTCCATGACTCCATGATCATTACATATCTTATAGGACGGTTAAATGCTTATTTGTTTAATAGACTGGAATATCTTTAATACTGGAGTACATCATATATTTTCCTAAATTTATACGAAAGGGTGGAAAACAAAACATACAAAGACCATCACTTTCTTAAGAATTGCAAGAATTTCTTGTTATCACAGAATCACAGAACAGTTTGGGTTGGAAGAGATCTTAAAGACCATCTGGCTCCAACTTCTCCCTGTGGGCAGGGTCACCTTTTACTACACAGTGTATTCAGGACATTCTAACTGGGTTACAGATACAAGTAGCTACATATCAGTAAACAGCGTGTAGCTGCTGAAGTTTGTATGAACTAATGCTTGCTGAAAGCAAAACTTAAAGTCAGCATAGCTTTGTTACGAGAAACAACATATGGATGGGGGCTGAGTGTCACTATTGCTTTCTCTTCAAAGAATAATACTGACAACACCTGAAAGGGTGTCACTCTAAGATGAGTGATACAAGTCCTTCTGTCATATCAAACGTCAGTTGATCAAAGCCAGGTGAAGACCTGACTCTTCTAGACTTCCATCAACTTCCAAAAAACAAAGAGAGGTTAGTTTGTTCAGAATCTGATTGTTTCAAGTGTATGCACTTAGCAAAACTTTTCATTCATATGGAATATATTTCTTTGACAGTTCAATTCTCACCATCCCTCAGAGGTCATTTTGTAGTGTTCATTTATTTACAGAATCCAGAGGAGCTACTTACATTTTGAGCTCATTATGGTACTGGGAGCAACCCTCTCCCTGCCTCCCACCCCTTCTTCTTTTTTTTTTTTTTGTGAAACTAGTTTTTGCTCATGGTGGAAGTCGATGGCTATCAGTCTAAGATCCTGTGTGCCAGAGAAGTAAAACGTACTCTGTTAAGTGAAGACCGACACTTGGATATCTCCGTTTTTGCATTTTATCTGCAAAGTGTTTCAGTAGTTCACATGAAGGGTTGATTTAGGCAATTGCACGTTCATTACTTGTGCTGATGACACACTTGCATACTCTTGCTCTCAGAAGGACACACAAGAATTTTTTACAGTTCAGCATTCCAGTCTGTGCTAGCAGAAAAGTATTATGACCAGCAATCAATCTGCAAAGGCATATACTTGAAGCCATAACCATTTTAGCTTGCTAACTCTGTTTATGTTTAAAATGATTATATTGTATTAAGCTATCTGAATCTATCCCTAAGCTCTCTTAACATCTGTTGCAGACCATGCTGTTGGCAGTCACTACTGTATTTCAGGAAAATAAGACATCATAGGTGCATAAAAAAAAAAAAAAGGACTAAAAATATGCCATCGGTTTTTCATCACAACTCAACAATTCTTGAAAAAGCACTTTTGCATTCAAGATCCCTCTCATTCATTGACTGGACCCACTTTTCAGTTCAGTTTTCATATATTTTACATAGGCAAAAACTGATAGGCAAAAACAACTTCAAATTACCTATAAGGTTCACAGTGTGTTATCACTGAATCTCATGCATTGTGCTGTCATAATTTCTATTCTCTGCTTAGAGTTCAGTGCACTGAACTATGCTTGGATGACATGTTACAAATCATTAACAAAAACTTGTTTTTACAGGTAATTCCAGTGAGAGACCTTTACCATCATCTGCAATGACACACTGTGGGTTTAGCAAATAAATCATTTTCCTCCACATTTTCTGAAGTATAAAGTCTGTAACAGGAGATAGAAGTATTATCAATTATACTTTGAAAGCTATGACTATAACTACCCCCCCTTTAAGACCTGATCCGTTCAGGTGAAGAGAACTATCTAAATACAGCAAAATCAAGAAGTTTGTTTATCTTTCTTCATATTCATTGGTCAGTACTGTTAATTGCTTTAGTTGAGCACAGAATCAGTGCTGGAAAGCCTAAAGCTGCTTGTGGTGTCCCAGGTGCAAGTGCATCATCCCTGTGGGAAGAGGGATTGGTGGTCACTGTGTGGAATAAGAGATCCATACAGGAGATTTGTACAGATACTCAGCTTTGAGCATGGTGTAATTATGTTTTCTTCCTCATTCACTGTCTACAGCAACAGGACCCTAAGTAGAATCAAACAGAAGGAACTTACAGTTTTGTTTTGTAGATCACAGGATGGTCCATTGTTACTAAAAACACAAAGCTCACAGAAGTACAGGTGTCCTATAGCTGTGATCTTCTTAATCACCTTCTTTCAAGCTTCTCTTAGGTGCCATCAAGGAGTTCAGTCCTTTCTTCTGTCAACAGAAAGTCATGGAGAGTCTGCCTCCTGTGAAAGAAGGAATGGAAAACTCAGGGAGAACACAAAGAAGTTGGTAGGATATGCAGGAAAAAAAATAGAAAGGCGAAAGCCCAGCTTGATTAAAGAGAACAAAAAATATTTTTACTAATGTATTGATGTAGTCTACCTAGATTTTAGCAAAGCTTTTCACAGAATCACAGAATCACAGAATTGTAGGGATTGGAAGGGACCTCCAGAGATCATCGAGTCCAACCCCCACAGTATTCTACTAGAGAAACTTGGCTTGGACAGTTTGTGACAAGTCTGTGGTTTGCACATATATATTCCTCGTTGAGTAAAGAACTGGCTGGATAGCCAGGCCCAGAAAGCAGTGGTGAATAAGTTAAATCCAGCTAGTGACCAATCACTAGTGGTGTTCCTCAGAGATCAGTACAGGCCAGCTCTGTTTAATGTCTTTATTGATGACCTGGATGAGGGCACTGAGTGCATCTTCAGGAAGTTTGCAAATTACAGAAAGTTGGGAGGAAATGTTGATATGCCTGGGGGTAGGAAGGCCCTACAGAGGGATCTGGACAGGCTGGATAGCTGGGCTAAGGCCAATGGGATGAAGAGCAATGAGAACAAGTGCTGTGTCCTGCACTTCAGCCACAACAACCCCAGGCAATGCTATAGGCTTGGTGCAGCGTGTCTGGAAGACTGCGTGGAGGAAAAGGACCTGGGAGTGCTGGTTAACGCTCAGCTAAACACAAGCCAACAGTTAGCCCAGGTGGCCAAGAAGGCCAATGGCATCCTGACTTGTGTTAGAAATAGTGAAGACAGAAGGAGTGTGGAGATGATCATCCCTCTGTAGTGCTGGTGAGGCTGCATCTTGAGTACTGTGTTCAGTTTTGGGCCACTCACTACAAGAAAGACATTCCTGGTCATGTCCAGAGAAGAGCAGCAACAAAGCTGTGAGGGGTGTGGAGCACAAGCCTTAGGAGGAGTGGCTGAAGGACTAGTCTGGAGAAAAGGAGGCACAGGGAAGACCTTATTGTTCACAACTGCCTGAAGGGAGGTTGTGATGAGGTGGGAGTTGGCCTCTTCTCCCATGAAGCTAGCAATAGGGAAGTGTCAGGGGAGATTCAGATTGACCATTAGGAAAAATTTGAAAGAGTGGTCAGGAGCTGCAATGGGCTGCGCAGTGGTGGAGTCAACATCCCTGAAGGTGCTCAAGAAACATTTAGATGTTGTATTAAGAGCCACAGCTTAGTGGGGAAATACTGGTGGTAGGTGGATGATTGGACTGGATGATCTTAGAGGTCTTTTCCAACCTTAATGATTCTGTAACTCTGTGATATGATAACCACTGAGATGACATCTGGGACTTGTAGGCTGATAGAACTATTTCAAATGCAGAAAGGAAACAGAGCCAATAAGCAACTCAGAAATACACAGATATTCAGCAACTAGTGTCAGTTTACACTTGTAATCTCTGCAATAGATACAAGTGAGAACATGTCTGATGGAAAATACTTTCCCTGTTAATTGCAGTGTGATACAAAGTGGTTAAAAAGGAGAAGGATACTGTTGTGGTAATAGAATTTCCAAGCAGAAAAGCAAAACATCTACCTAAAAATCAGCTTTTTTTCAGTCTAATTTTGTTTTTAAACAGACAATTGCCTTTATCAGCTGTTCCCTTGTTCACTGAAGCAAACTCCAGATCTATATCAGAGGATGTCAGCTTTTGTAGCTTCCTTTGAATTCTGACACGTATGCATTTTGTTATCTAACAGTGCTCTGGTGCAAGACACTTAATGCACTGCTATAACTCTTTCTGGAGTTACTTTAACTAACGAACTTGTTATTCCAACTATTTTCCTGAATCTACTTCACTGTAATATATATTCTTTGTTTTCACTTACATTGACCTTTACTTACAGAATTTAACCAAGTCTCATAAACAAATCAAATTTGGTTTATATAAGCATTAAGTCAACCTCAATGACCTATTTTTGTTTTAAATTATTCCTCTATAAAGGATGAGTAATTCCACTGAGCTGACATTGTTACATTGCTATAAACTGAGAATCACAAGAGAAAAATCAGCAGAGACTTACAATCTGCAAGTGGACTTTGAGTTTCCTGCTTGTGACATCCTTCTGTCCCAGCAGCAAAACAGACACTGACATCTTGAGATCTTGTGACAGAATTCACGCTGGATCCATGTTCTGCTTCCATGCTGCACTATCTGCACATGTTGCAAGTCACTGCTGCAGACTTTACCAGAGTATGATTACCAACAGCCTCACAATTCCAAATCCATTTAGAATTTTTTTCGGAAGTGTGTGTATTACCAGTCTAGATTGCAGAAATAATGTACATCAGGTAATTACGATGGTAGCTGTCCACTGGCATTTCTATGCTGTGATGCTTTGAAAAGTTTGATATAAACAAAGAAAAAAGAAGGATAGTTATGCTCAATGAGAAGGGAAGAGAGCTCTTATTCCCATCAGTACCATTATTCCCCCCTGCTAAGAAAGAGAGTGAGTAGACACTGGGTGATAATTATAATTACTGTTGAAAATGAAGGCTTCATCAAATTAGAATTAATAACAGCTTCCTGCAGGGAGACTGGGTCTTACTCAACAACTAAGATAACACTTGCAGTGGGAAGTGAAATTAAAATTTTGGACTTATTTCTTTAGAAGCTATGGACAAAGGGCTCCAGGAGCCTGCTGATTCAAGAGGGATGGTAAAAGAAACAGAATGGTTGGTTTTTATGCTGTAAATTTAGCAACTATTAACATCTTCATCCTATTTATAAAAAAATATGGAAATGATAAATTTTCCTTGCAGTAAGGGCAACATGTCAGACAGAAGGTTAAACGTATTTAGGGAATCATACATTTCAAAAACAGCCGAATTAGATCCATCTACACTCAGAGCCAGCACTGTAACATTCCTTACCACTTGATGGAGGAACTGTCTTCCTCAATGAATCTCAAGTCAGAACAATGATTTTTGGTAGGGTGGGTGTTATAAAGCAAGATGCTTAGAGGATGCAAGTATAAATGTAGTTAATGCCTCTGTCTTAATAATTGTTTTAATAAATGTCATGCAGGTGTAGTAGTAGTATAATAAATGGTAGTTACTAGCACAGTGGCAGTTGCTAACAGAACTGCTGACAGTTGCTCCAGAATTGCTGTTTCTCATCTCTCTGAAAAGCATGTATGAGTATCTCTGTATTCTACCTGGGAGCAAATATACTTTTCATCAGTGACCACTGCACATTTCCATCCCACATTCAGTCCCTATCAGACATCTGTTTCTGCTTTCTGCTTTGCGTCCTCAGAGACTGCTGAGTAAAACCTCAGGTCTTGGGCCCCCTTCCTGTTGACCTCAGCACAGCATTTCTGGATGACAGCTCTGTTCCTCACATTCAAGACGCAGCCAGGAGCACAGCGCTCATCTGGGCAGGAGACGAGGTTAGGGCACAGAGCTAAGCAAGTCTCACCACCATGAACTCTGCACGAGCACACTGTATTTGTAGACACTTACTTCTACATAAACATACATAAATGCGTACACCGAAGGAAATAATGCCAATTGCCAAAACAAAGCACGTGAGCAAACCCTTCTCTGAGGAAGGAGGAAGAAAACAGCATGACGTGAATGTTCTCAGCTCCCTCCGTGAAGACGGAAAGAAAGACTAACAGCATAACAGGGCTACGTGCTGCTGGCAATAGGCAAAGCCTCACGCATTCCACGCACCCACAGTATTCTGAGGGCTTTACCCCACAACACACGTTGGTGAAGGGGCCCGTTCCCTCCGGTGCCAGGGCAGCTGGTGTAGCCAGGAGCAGCCACGCACCAGGAGCTCCGCGGTGCACACGCGCTGCGTTTCCGCGAGCCATTCCCTACGCAGGACAAAGCACGAGACAAGTCACTGCCAGCTCAGCAGTTTTACAAACCGAGAAGTGCCCCTTACAGCCGCGGCCACCCGCGTTCCCATAGCACGGCCCCGGGCCCCCCCGCCCGCCGGTACCACTGCTCGGCTCAAACGGGGTGGCCCAGAAGGGTACGGCCCCACGTTCAGAGCCGCTGCACGGAAAACACCTCTCTAGTCTGCGTGACAAATGGTTTCTACTTGCAGTGAGTTACCGAGAGGAACTTTGGAAACTTCTGCCGGAGGAGTTTGCTTTGCTTGCAAGGTCGCGCAGAACGAGCTCCCTGAACTTTGCCCCGCGCTGCCCCGCGACGTAAACAAGCGCCCTATAAAGATCGGCGCCGCGCTGCGGCCGCGTCTTTCTGGCAACGGAGAGGGGGGAGCGGAGCGGCCCGGGCGCTGCGGGGTGAGGGGAGCGGCCGCTGGAGGGCAGCGGGGAGGTTGGGAGGCGCGGGGGGAGCGGAGCTCCCGCCGGCGCGCGGCTGCTGCGGGCCGTGGCACGGGGTCCTGCCGGCGTCGTGCGGTGGTTACGGACCCCGGAGCGGCCGGCCGCTTCCCAGTTGTGTGCGGGGCGGTTTCGGAGTACCGTGCCCCGGGTGACTGCGGTAGAACTGCAGGAAAGCAGCACGGGGACAGCTGGAGTTGTCAGCTCTGCCGGCTTTGCAGCGTTTGTCTCTTGCCTGGGAAGAATCAGTGTTCTTCATTTATGTATTTATCTTAATAGATTGTGATTTTGTGTGTCGTCGTGTGTCAGAACTTGCTGTTTCCGTAACCGTCTGTATTTAATGTCAGACGTGAGCGCTGGAACTGCACACTTCCACAGCCTAGGGTGTGTTGGGAACAATGTTAACATTTTATTTCTCAATAATGAGTTGTCTGAATGTATTAAGCCAAAGTTTTTATGCTGTTGGAGTGAAAGGATAATTACAGAATTTCTTGAATGCTTTGATTCCCATGAGCACTAAAGGAACCTGATGTGGGTGACAGGAGCCTGATACGGCAAATTCTGGAACTTGAATTTTCATTTCCTGTTTTTTGCAGACTTGTTTCTACTGCTTGCCTTAGGATTTTTCTCAATGACATCCGAGTGCTACAAACTTGTAAAAAACTTTGTCTTTTCTTTTGCTTCTTTTTTGTTAATATTATTTTCTGTAATGCTTGCTGCTTTGAACACACTGCACACTGCTGCAGTTTCTGTGTAGTCAATGGTTGGATTTGCACCTATGTTTTTACACAGGTGTAAGCTAATTCAGCACCACAGTTTTCACTGCAGAAGAAATGCATGTGGTTAGCAGCATTTTAAAAATCCAGCTTTTTTGAACTATTAAAAAAATATTATAGAGGAACTCTGCTACTAAACGAGATAAATATGGTCAGACAGCAAACATAATGGATCAAATATATTCTTGATGTTTTCTTTTTAACTGAACAGAGCCAGTATCCTGCTGTGTTTTGCGTGGGAATTTCAGCATCGGGACTTTGTTCAGGCATTGATCTCATTCTGTTTATTTTCTTTCTTTTCAGATAAGTCCAGCCATGTGGGCAGGACTGGGACTGGCTCTGGTTCTCTGCCTCCTCCCAGGAGGGTGGGCAGAGAGCCAGCGGTGCCAGGAGCCCCCAGAATGGCACATCGGGGAGGAGAGCCCAATGCTGAACTCCAGGGGGTCGGTGGCAGTGGTGGCTCTCCTCCAAGCTAGCTGATACTTGTGCCTGCTGCAGGCTTCCAGGTGAGCACCAGTGCCTTTCCATCTTTTGCTAAAACACGAATACCACTTCATGAAGCCAACTGAGGATAATATGCACGCTCAACTGAACAAGGTGTACTGAACAAGGAATAGCTTCCTCAGATTACCACTGCCCTAAGTGACCTTGTCCTGCTGACCTGGCCATTTCCCAGCAGTTGGGTAGTATGATAGTAACAGCAGTAGGAAAATAATTTTGAGCTGGCCTAAACATGAATTGCCTGCAGTGCTTATCTTTGGTTCAGTGGTTGTGAAATCACTTTGGCATGAAATTTCACATTGCTGGTTTCACAACTTGAGTAGGATCGCTGTAATAACGTGTTTGTTTCACTCCCCAGGCTGCAAAACTTCATGTTACAATAGTCTTAGAAAGTTTTTCAGGAGCTGGGTTTTATATTTTATATCTTATATATTATATTATATTTATATATTTTATATTTTATATATATATATATTTATAAATAGCAGTGGCAAAGTTCTGGCTTTGTGGCTGACTTTCAAAGTGGTTGGATTTGATTCCATGCATTTTTAAAGGGCTGTATACTTTGAAGTTCTAGACTACATCCTGAAAGTGAAAAAATGAAAGTATTTTTATTTCTAGAGCAATCCTGTAGGAATTATGCTGAGGCCAACTAGGTCATGAGGATATTCTGTAGCTGTTCTTTTGACCCAGCTGCCATCCCTTTTATGTGATGTCCTTTTCTGGTTATTGCAGAAAGTAGACAAGTCGAAATGAAAGGGAGAGCTGTTGACCTTGTGCTGTAGGTTTACTTTCTTTGTTATTCAACTACCTGATGTATTCACTCTGCATTCTTTAACAAACTGTGTGACCCCAAACTCAGCATTTAAGTAAAAACGTTAAGTTCTCTTTGTTAGACCATGAAGAGTGTGAAAGAACTGACATGGAAATAACACTGAATTCAGTCTGATTAACAGATGGCTATTTTACTTAGTACTGTGTTCTGGGTACCAGGATAGGAACTGAGGCATGCAGACTTTTGTAGGGTCTGACTTGATGGCAAAGCAGTCATACATTCCTTTATGTTGGAAAAGAACTTCAGCATTTTCAGATGCGACAGAGCTGATACTTATGGTAAAGAGCAAGAATGTTTTAATACTAGTAGACTGTTGCTTAGAGGGGAAAAAACTCCCTGTAAGGAAGGCAACATGGAGCACATTAACTTTTGATGAATGTGGCAAATGATTTATTTTCACATTGCAAAGGAGAAAAGCCTCCTATGATTGCCTGCTGATTTTCACATTCCTTTCTAGATTGGAGGACCTGCGAGTGAAGTTAGAGAATGAAGGACTGGTCAATATCTCATATGTGGTTGTCAACCATCAAAGTCCTCATTCCCAAAAGAAATTTCACCTACTGCAGGAAAGTGTGTCAGACCACATTGCTGTCTACCAACAAGATGATCACCAAGCTGATGTCTGGACTACTTTAAATGGAAACAAAGATGATTTTCTCATCTATGACAGGTTTGTGTTTAAACGGAAAGACTGGAAGATATTTACATGTATTTAGAGTAATGATGTGTAGATCTCTGTATTAATTCATTAAAATAACTTCACAACAAAGTCATCAAGCTGCACGTGCACTTTTACTGGGAAATGGAAGCTACAAAAGAAAAGTCTGCTTTTGCTTAAGTAAGTTTTGGGATAAGTGCATACAATCTTTGTAAGTAATTATGATGGCTTTTGGACTGTTGAGTTTGATATCATGGTTACGGTCTTTGGTTTTGTTATGTCCATGTATTTGAAAGAAGAATCAAGCCTGAAAAGCTGCCTGACTTTTCATCAGAACATTTTGACTGAAATTGCTGAAAGTGTCTTATAGCTGAATTAAAAACTTAGAACTATAGAAAAAAATTAGCTTTTTGATAACAGGATTCTAGGACAAGAATCTTTTGGAAGAGACAGTAATGACTGTTTAGTTGGAATACTGAGTTTTTGGTTTTGAAGTGATGAAAATTATTTGAGAACTTGCACTTATAAAATGCCTATCTTGGTTACTATTATATAATAGACAAAATTACGTATTTTGTAAATTGTATTTTTATGTAAATTGTATTATTATGTAAAAGATAGAACAAAGGCTGCTATTTGTACTGATGCATAATGAAATGTAATGAAGAATTAGAGAGTTATTTAGCTTTTTTTTTTTTTTTTTTTCAATATGATGAAATTAGGCAAATTAGCTGTATTAGTCAGCAAATACACCGATTGGAAAGTTGTTGCTATATGACAGACAGACTGTATGCAGTCCATGGAGTAGCTGCAAAGCTGCCACCTGGCCCACAGCATTTGAAAGGTTGAAGAGTTGTTGAATTTCTCAACAGGCCTCAGGCCTCAGACAGGTTAGATGTGCAATCCTAAAACAGGAATACTTTTTATTACCAATTACTTTGATTGTAATTCCCAATTTCAATTTGGAAGGTTGAAGAGCACTGTTGACCCCTTGGATATGTGTACACCTACACTAATTGGTTTGGCAACAGTTGTGCTGTAATCTGTTATGGCTCTAGGAATTTATGTCCTACTCATTGCTGGTCCAAGGTATTTATGGCAAATGTTCAAAGGTAGGGCTGAAGGACCTCCTGTTGACACTGCAGATACCTGCTTATCAAAGTGGCGCACAGCTTCCGCATTTATGCCAGCTGCTTTTAGCGTTCCATTTGTACGGTTAAGTACCTACCAGAGTACTGAAGTACAGACACGATGCAGCTTTGTATTCATAAAATCCCCCTCCCAGTGCACACTAAATTGCTCATGTAGATGGTTCATAATGTACATTCCAATCAGAAGTCAAGTTAGGCTGCATTCAGACATTCCTTCTCTCAGACTGGAGATTAGGGAAAGGCTTTTCAATGGAGGGGTGGTTGGGTACAGAATAGGCTCCCCAGGGCAGTGATCATTACCCAGAGCTGCCAGAATTTAATAATCATTTGGACAGTGTTCTCAGACATAGGGTTTGAAGTTTGAGTGTTCCTGTGTGGAGCCAGCAGTTGGCCTTAATGATCCTTGTTGATCCCTCCTGTCTTGGGATATTCTGTGGTTCTGTGATTCTTTGGATACAAAATCCATGCAGTGGTTTGTACACCTATGCTAACTGCCCTCCTCATTAGGAGGACAGGTATTGCTATTGTAAATCTTTGGCAATCTAAGTGCAGATAAACAAGAAATTTCTGCCAGCAAAGTGTTTACGTCCATTAAGAAAGCAGACTTTGCATGTACTAAAGCAGCTGAGCAGACAGATCACAGAATCACAGAATCGTAGGGGTGAGATGGAGATTGGTTGTTACTGTGAGCTCTTTGGAGGAAAAGAGCTTTTGGCATAAGTAAAATAAGGTATACTAAGATGAGATGTTAAATTTTATGTATATGTAACCTTGAAGTTCTTTCTCTCCTAGATGTGGTCGTCTAGTATATCACCTGGGTCTTCCTTATTCCTTCCTGTCTTTCCAATATGTAGAAGAAGCCATTAAGATTGCATACTGTGAGAACAAGTGTGGAAATTGCTCTTACACGGTATTTTCTTGTTTCATTCTTCATATAATGGGAAAAAAAAAAAAACTGATACTTAAGAATATTTGTTGGCATGATTAATCAAAAAAGACAACTTTGAATGTTAGCATTTCATGGGTTATGACAGAATATGTAAGCATTTTTTGAAAGTTTATGTAATTTAGAATAGACTGACTGTTTAAATTCCTGCAAAACATTTTCTGAAATCTAAATGTAATCTTGGATGCTAATTCTGTTTGTGGAATTACATACAGTTAGTGAGAATTTAGCTACTTCAGTTTTTCTTTAGTTTCTGGGGAGAGGTAGGCACTTTTTTTTTTTTGTACTGTGGAGATGAATCTGAGCTGTCTGAGTTACAGTTCCTTTTAGTTCATGTTTAGGAGCACTATACAAAAGTTACTTTAAAAATTGGTGATACAAGGGCATGATTGTTCCACAAAAAAAGAGGAGCTGAATTTTACATGTAGCTAGACATCAGAACTACTTTCAGGATTACCATGCAATGCAGATAGGTAGTGATGAATTTCATCATTATTGTAGCTCCCATCAAATAGCTTTCAGCATACCACAGGCCTCAGGCAGGTTAGATGTGCAATCCTAAAACAGGAATACTTTTTATTAGCAATTACTTTGATTGTAATTCCCCAAAATTTACATTGCGAGTCCTGTCTAGTTACCAGTGCTGTTGTAAGCACTGGATTCTTTTTTATACGTTCCAGTCATTCTTCAGCACTTTCAGAAACAATCACTTTTTTCTTTTTTTCCCCCTGGGATAGCTTTAAGGGGGGCAGTGCAAAGCGTTCAAATGCTAAGCACCTCACTTGCTGTTCTCGAGGTGCAGAGCACCTGTGTACCTTCTTCACTCTTCAGCCTCCAGTGCTTATGCAAATAATCGCAGCTGGAATCACTTGGGCTGATGAGCACAGCTTTTTGGGCACTGAAATTGAACATGAAAAGTATGTGATAGAAAATATTGCTTGCTCTGAATTTCACAGAATTACAGCCAGCCGGGTTAAAAAATTATAATAATAATAAACTAAGAAGACATTTTAAATGGCCTTTTGCTGACTGTGAGGATTAACCAGGGTAATCTCTGGTATTTTAATTTTTTTTTTTAATTTCCTTTTTTATTTTTTTATTATTATTATTTTTTTTAATTAAACTTTGGCATTAAGAAACTAAGTATGCGTTGCTGACTGCTTTACCTACCTTTACTGAAGAATCTTCAGAAATCCACAGACAAGCTTATCTGTGTCTCAAGAGCACAACCAAGAAAAGTGACAGTTACGATGGGGACCTGTGGGTTATGGAGAACTGTGGTGCCTCACAAACTTTGGAAGCAGATGTTTCTTCCCATGTTTTCTTTTATACTTGCATGACCTTTCAGAGGGTGCTGTAGATTCCCTTCCTGGAGCCAACATTTTTGGCTTTCCACTCCCTGACAACCTCCAGGACAGAGAAATTACAGAAAGATTTTTGGATGGTCTGTGTCTTGACTTTTATGGGAACTAGAATGCTAAATGCTTTATTATCTTCAGGATGGAAATTCAGACTGTAGCTCATACTCTGCAGCACTCCAGTAGTTTATCAAAAATATTTATAAACAAGAATTTCAGATATCTCATTGCATAGGTTTTCTGGGAACTGCAAAAATATTTAGTTAATTTATATCTTACAAGTAGTTTAATACGATGTTTCTGTTTTGCAGGAACCTGATGTTGATTATATATGTGAGAACATCACCAAAAAAGAAGATGAGACTCTAGCAGGCATAGAACCTGAACCTGAACCAAGTGGTCAGCATTCACATCATCGCCACCAAGTGCACAAGCACAGACACCACCACCACCACCACCACCCTCGTGAGGGTGGTCGTCGTTCAAAAAGTCAGAACCATCAGGCTCCTTCTGAATCTCAGAGAGGTCACCCTCACAGTGGTCGGCGTCACAGAGTTTTTAACCATAACAGACATGATCAAATAGGTAGCCATGATCAGGTAGAAACTCTTCCTCCAGGAGAAGGTGTGGAAGTTCTTCCACGTGTTACAAAACTATGAAAAAAGGGGAAAACCATCTGTAAAAACCAGTTAACTTGAAACTGGGAGACAGCATCAGACTCAACAACCAATAGCTGATGCTGCCATTGTCGACACCTTTTGTTTGAAGAGCTGGGAAATTCTGTCACTTGACAGTGTCGCGGAGCACTTCCAAATTCGTGCAGGTGACACGGCCAGCTGTTAGCAGAGGACATCACTGAATCCTGACAGTGACGTCTGCTCACTGCTGCCTGAGAGTCAGCAGCAGCAGGAGGAAGTGAAACTAGTGACACCTGACAGTGACAGGAGGAGGTGGGCAATTGAGCATGAAAAACAAACTAAACACTTAAAAAGGCGGGGGAGTCATTTACTTAATTGCAAGACTGGAAAAGCTATGGGATTAGGTATTTCTATTGCTCCCAAATAAAAATTAGACTAAGATGAAAGGAGTGTAGAGCTAAAATTTTGCAAAGAGCAGTGCTCCTGGAATTCAGCAAGACTGGTCAAACTCCAGCAAACTTTCTTGCTATAAAGGAATTGGATTAACCCGTAGTTTGTTTTTCAATTGCATTGGAAAGGTGTCTGCTTGGTTGATTAATCTTTCTTGTTTCTCTTCTAATGTTCTGCTTGCATTTGTGAGGACAGGAGCATAAACTATGACCTAGGGGCTCCTGTTTGATATTTTGCAATCAAGAACAGGAGATAAGCAAAAGAGACATTTTAATTTTTTTTTTTTTAATTAAGAGGGGATATATTCAAAAGTTTTTTTTTTTTCTAAATTAGGTATACAAATTATGTACAAGCACAGCTCATTGCTAAACAGTGGACCAAAATAACTTTTTATCTCAAGATACAACGGTAACTGCATTGTTTTTAAGTAACAGATCATATACTTAACTTTTGAGGGTTAAATATAGTACAGGTTTCACTGATGCACACTACTACAGTTTGTTAAATCCCACTGAATCAATAGGTTCATGCCTGAAGTGAGAAGCAATATTAACAACTCTTTGTGTAGATTCAATGCCTCTATCAAGAAAGAGACAGGACAAACTCAGTCTTGGTTTAATACTTTTCTTTGCTTATGAGAGTATGGAATTTGTTATGTGTTGATTAGTAAGGCAATATACCACTGACATTTTTATAATTTCTTTGTATGTAGCTTAACGTTTTCTAATTCTGATTAACCATGCTGAAGTAAAAATGCTTTTGTTCAAAGGATTCCTGGATGAGCAGAGTATTCAAGAAAGGAAAGCTTTGAAGGCATACACCATAATTAATGATGATTGAATAGGAAAATTATTACTCCTATGAAAACGGAATCTTTTTGTGGTGAATGCCGATTAGCAAGAAAATAGTACTGAATATAAACAAAATGCATGCCTTTGGGATATTTGACGAGACATTTCAATAAAAATATTCAGCATTTCTTCGTGTTTTGTTTTTACTCAAGTGCTCAGTTTGAAATACGCTGTTTCTTGTATGTTCTACTGAAAAGCTTCATGCTGTTTACTCAAAACCGCCTCCGTTTCAAGTGCAAATCTTGGCCTTTGTTAAGACGTTGCTCTAGGTCTCTTATGGTGTTTCGGAGGATCTCAATTTCCTTGTTTTTCTCCTCCTGCAGGTGCTGTAGTTTCTGTAAAAATGCAAATAAAAATTCATAATTATCAGGTGGGATTATGCACCAATACAATAAGCTATTGCTAACAAGCAGTATTTTAATAAGAATGTTTTTTTTCTTGGTATCTTTAATCACAGTGTTAAAAGAAATGATATCCCCTTAAATCCTTTTCCTGTGACATTACGAAGTCCCCAGTCCACAAAGCTACTGATGCATGCAAAATTTGTCATCAGTGTTATTTCTATCTCAAATTTCAAAGTTAACAATTCTGTACTGTAGCTACTTCACATGTGGTCTTGTGCTGTTATTCATGTCAAAGGTGTTAAACTGGACAACATCAGTACCAACTGCAAAAGGACATGGAATAGGTAATCTAGAGGTGGGAGAGAAGTGTTGAAAGGACAAATTGACTAGATCCTGTAGGTTACAGAACTTCTTTTCCCAAATAAAGTTTTCTTGCAAATGAAACACTAACAGCAAAAAACCCCTGCCATTTAGAATGGGCTGTAACAATACTTGAGTATTGTGAGTTATTGGAGCCCGTACCCTTCGATAGATACTCTGTGGCAGAACAGAAGCATCTGAATATGATTTTGTTGTTTTGTTCTGAACTCTTGCCAATTTAGCATTGAACTGAAAGAAACAGAAGAGAAAATATTAGCAGTACAATAAGAGGGGGAAAAAAAGTATGTTAAACAATTCAAGAAGTTTCTTTTTTTTTTTTTCTTTAATGGATGTTATATCTGAAAGTTGTTGCACGATTACCTAGTGTTTAGTCATAGGACAATGAAATTTATCAGAAATGAACATAGTTACAGATTATATTTCTTAATAATGCTTCAAAATATTAGAAAAAGAAAATAGAACAAATATTCTGATACCACTACATTACACATAAGCATTGCCGAAATACTAGATAAAAAGAACACTATGAAAATGAAAAGTTGAAAGTACTTTGGCAGCACAGTCTCATGTATGCAGGAAGAGAAATGGAAAGGATGCTAAAAGCCTCTTAAGCCTCCGCTCACATATTACAGATATCAAACGCCCTGTTTCTGTTACGGAACAGCTTGTGTCTTAGTGAGTATGGGAAAGATTTGAACTACTTCCTTCACTTTTCTGTAGCGAGGACTGAGCTGTGAAATGTGTGTTGAATTCCATGTCTGAAAGCTCTCAGAAGTTTATAGAAAGGAAATACTAAAAAATGAAAATCTTCAAGCATTCAGAGACAATGATAAAATAATATAAATAGAAAACATTGTTTTAATTACTTTGTAGGTCAAAAATTACCAACGCTTTCAAAATAAATTAAAGGAAGACTACAAAGCTCAGCCTCCATATACAGTAGATAGAAGTGTAGATTTCTGAGCAGAAGCTACTTAAATCCCACAGTGAAAGAGAGAGCAATGCCACTTACCCTTCTAAAGATCACTTTTTAACAGGCTTAGGCTCCACCATTATTGTTATGCACTAATTACAGCATTTTTCACTAGTCTTCTAAGTTTCCTCAATGCCTAACTGAGCTTTAATTCAGCAGGAAACATACCTCTATCTGCAGTTTAATTATTTCATTCTGCTTCTCTTCATCTTGAGTTTTCAGCTGTCTAGCTAGCTCTAATATTTCCAGTTCCTTTTTCTCTATCTGTTCCTTATACTCCATCTCTTTTGCTTCAGCTAATATCACAGTAACACCAAATACATTGATTAAATTAATTGCATAATATTATTAAATGGAAAAACAAAATAAAACAAAAACAGAGCATTTCCCAGATAGCAGAGATTTCTTCAGCAACAGGTTGGAACCATTTCTGTCAAACAAAAATATCTATCCATCTATCTGGAACCATAGTGAGATTGAGCTTCGTTAAAGCAGCATCATGTTCTACAGAGGCTTCATTTTGCTTTTCTACAGCTATGTGAATCACTAAAAAAATCCTACTTCTTAAACCTCTGACAGTGATGAAATGTAATCCATACTACAATCAAGTGTTTCCTTTTGCAGCATTATTTATTCGCACCAAGTCCTGCTCTTCTCAGGTACAGCTGAAATACCATCCCAGGAGCCTACCTAAATAAATTTTCAGCAAGTTCAAAGCATTTCTTCAGTTAGTACTCAACCCAAAATTTAACTCCTTCAGATTTTTATGTATGAGCTCCCAGTTTCTGTTATACCTGCTTTGGAACTTCTGCTCATATGGTGTTGCTGCAATAATACCTCACTGCCATTGTCTATTTAGTTAAGATAAAATTCGTTTTGATAATATCCACTTCTAGCTTTCATGTTTGTTCTGTCAGTACTACACCTGGGCTCTAAGTAAAAACTGTTTTCCAGTCGTGATTGCCTGAGGAAGTGGAACTATTTTTTGCATTTATGCTAATGAAGTACAGCTCTTACAGACTAGGACATGGTATCCAGCTGTATAACATTCAGGCTTCAGAAAACTTACTTTTTTTTCTCATGTTGCAGTTCAACTGTGCTATTTCTAATTTGTGGTCTTCCTCTTTGTTTTGAATTTCAATTGTGAGTTTCTCAATCTGCTCTTTATATTCCTGTGAACATATAAATTCTTCATAAAAACCTTCAGGTGTCTGTGCTTAGAAAGCCTTCTGCAAAGCACAATGTTCATGTCAAAATATACGTAAGGATTCAGTTCTTCATAATTCTATAATTCTGTGGTTGTTTTAAGTTGCATCTGTTCAACACTAAAATGTCCAGCTACATCTTACTTAACACAATGAAAATATACACATAAAAGATGCAGCAGATTTCATCTATGTGTTAAAATAAAATTATAAACTGCTTGTATTAGGAGAAGGGGCAAAAGAAAAGTATGCTTTTCCTCAGTGCAATATTTGGTATGATTCTGCAGTTGGTTAAATAACTACAGTTTTTCTTGTATAAATTTCTGGTTGTAGAATTGTGCAACAAGAAATTGTATGTAAAGTATCTCAGATTGCTAATATTGCTTATACCAAGAATTCCACAACTTTACACTGGCAGCAGTGGAAACATCAGTGGTATTAAAGCTAGTGGCCCAGACACTCAAGTTAGTACTTTGGGCATACTTATTTTAAATTTACATCAATGAGAAATACTCCAGAATTATCAAGTAATTTGCTCTAACTGCCAGTGCAGAGGTGCTTACTCCCAAGATGTCATCAGAACCTTCTGTTGTAGATAGACACGAACTAGAGCAATGCTCAGATGCATTACAAAGGCAGTCTTGACTATTAAGAAATTATTTGTAAAAAGTAGATTTTAAAACTAAATATTGGTAAGAAACGAGCGTATCTCAGGTTGAGCCAGAGTTCTCAGCACTGTGTAGTTTTGACCCTTTAGTTCCTGTAAAACTCTCTCAGACTGTCATTAGAACAACTTTTCTCTTTTTACACAGGATGAACTTTAGGAAAAGTGAAATACTAACGTGATTGGTAGCAAACTCAAGAGTAAAAAGGTATAAGAACTGCTTCAACAGATACGTGACTGTTATTATTCCTCCTATTAAAGACTGATCATTCTGACAAACCTGTTCAGAAGCCCTTAATTTATCTTCCAAGACATGAATGTTTGCCTTCAGTCTGTCATTTTCATCTAAAAAACAACAGAAAAGAACAATACACTAAAAGGTAAATGTTGACACATGGAAGCCTGAAAGAAAATTATTCACATTTTTTTTTTAATTGTCTGGACTCTAGAGAGACCTGACATTTTCTGGATGTGATCTTAACTTACAGAGATACACAATGTCTGTACAATTTATTTGAAGAAGAAAATTCACTGTATAGTTATAATATATATATGATATTACTTACACTGAACTGCGTTAAGCAATCTTTAGCAATTGTTTACCTCTGCATTCAAGAAAACCAAATGCAAAGTTGATACAAAGTTGACGTGCTCAAAAAATGAAAGATTATCATCATATCAATAATACTTTCAAGTTAAGAGATGTAACTTTTTAAGTACTTGTTTCTGAAAACCAGAGCTTACTCAATTTGTATGAGCTCCTTTACAGCTTGTTTATAGCTGTAAATTGTAAAGCTGCAAATTGTAAAGCAGTGTCTCATAAGGAATTTAGGAAAGCAGATAGTGCTTTCTTGATTAGCAAAATTCATTCTGATTATTAAAAACAGCTATTTACTTCCAATTTTTAGAGTTTTATTAACGCTTATGCTAAAGTACCTTGAATGCAGAAAGGGTATATATAGTTAAATATGATAACTACTCTGCACTATAAAAATATGTTGTTATATGATATGTATAAAAATTAAGTACTTTTACTTTTTAATTAAAATAACAACGAGCAATTATCAAGAATTTATGGATAACAGCCAAATTTCAGCCTCCCTGAGATGAGGATTAAGACTCCAGTTTTACAAAGCACTATAGCAAAGACTGTGAATAAATGCTTTAAGAAAATACAGTTCAGTGACTGAGTAATACTTTCCCACTTTTTCTTAAGTTTCCCTTGCTATGCTGAAATAGATTTTATATCTCACTATTAACTAAAAATCTCGCTAGGACCGGAATGAGTGGATTCTAAGCAGAGTAACAGTAATAGACATTTACTGAGAACGGAGACCACCAAAATCTGTACAGGATTGATTTTAGATATACTTTGTTTCATTTCTGTCTGGATGCTAGTGAGCTTCTCTCTAAAAAACACAGTGAATAGAAAGAAAAAATTGAAAATCCTGTTCATACAATATTACTGCACAGTACACGTAAGGACATTTTCTTTTACCTTTTATGTTACACTGGTTTTCAAGACTTTGTGTAAGACCCTTTATCACATTCCGTAGAGCAGTACATTCTAGAAGTGAAAAATCCACTGTTTGAAAACATTTTCTTCACCACTTTAATATGGCAATTGAAAAAAAATAATGGGCTTCACATTTAAACAGTGCTTTTATAACATAATAAAAACGCCTGAAAATAATATACATTTCTGAGTAATAGAATTGCAAGCATAATTCTTCCTTATTGTCTTTCAAAAATGTTCAACTTGTTTTTTGGGGATAGTGGGAAAAATATAATGCTTTGCTTACTGTAAAGGTGATTGATAGTCTTTAAGAGCTGGAAATCTCTTTCTCCCTGGGAGTTAACCTTATTTAATTCATCACACAACTTCAGAAAAGGACATCTTTTGCAAGAAGATGCAGTAAGTCTTTACTGACCATATATATCTAAACTTCACTTGCACTGTATAAGTCAGCCTGAAGATTCACAGCCTTCTAACGGTAGATCAAGAATTCAGAAAAAGAAAAGAATCTACACACAGTTTTGTTCTTAGGTTGGGCTTTTTGGTAACAACTACCTAAATTACCTCATACTTGAGATTCTAATTAGTTAGCGATGTTATTATACCAAGTCTCTGGTTTTCTGGTGGATTTCAGAATAAATAATATCATGAAAAAGGAAAGCCTGCTGTTAGTAGCTAAGCAAACATTTGGTATATATAGGAATTACAGTTTATTTTGGAAAAATCAGTGAACACTTCATAGGAGAGGAGTTAAAAAATGATTGCAAGCCTTAGGTCATTGGATTCAACTATGAGTTTCCAGAGTGGGGAGCAAGCACTGTGATAATCTCCATTAAACTCTGCAATCTGTAAAGGAAAGAAGAGAGGACTGAAGAATTTTTCTTTACAATACTATCAGCAAATAAATATTTTAATAATGGAAGTTTAAAAGCCAAAATAATTATTTTTCCATATTAAATGAACATTTTCTGCTGCAAGATTTTACTCCTAAAAACTTACTGAAAATATCTGTCCTTCCAGGTCCTAAATGTTTTATCACTTAATGTTTATTAAATGTCATTAAATGTTTTCTTAGTATTAGCTAGGTCAATATCATTTGGATGTCTTGCAGAATCTGGCTAAATACTAATTTCAAGGCTGCTAAATATGTAAGCTTTACACAGAGTAAGGGTTATAAATTGCCATAAAGTATTGCAAGACATGCAAACTGAAAGTAAACATACTTGAGGATAAGCTTATAGTAGCTGAACTGCACATCCAAGGGTAATAAAATGAACACGAAGAAAATATTTGTTACAGGCTGTGAAAAATGGTTCTTTCTTAAAATGTCAACTGACATTTGTTTTCATGCATGTGCCCTCTTATTACATGAATGACCATTATTGCTAAAATACTTGTACTTCATTGCAGGTGCTTTTAAGCTGTTAATGGAGAAATCTACTTTTTATCAAATATTTGTTTGACCTCCACTCTGAAAACCTGTCAATTTCAAATTCAGTCAAATGCTTGACTTCAGAAAATCCCAGTTTGTACGTGCTCCCTGGAGATCTTTCACTACTTGCTGCTAAGTTTTCAGGACTCGGACAAATAGCCCAAAAACTGAAAAAGACTTCTGCCACTGTATCAGGAGCTAACTGCTGCTCTGTAATAACAGCTGATGTCAATCTCTTCACCCATTAGATGTGGTGGTAGTGAGAGGTGCTTCAGTATCATGAAGAAAAAGCCTGAGACTGCAAAGGTAGATGTGGAAGAAATTGAGATGTAGATGGGAGGGGCAAAACACAGCAGAGCTAGACACTACTTTCGAGGTAGATGGCAGAACTGTGAGTCATGCAGCACAACACTGAAGAGAAGTGCCAGACACCAATTGAAAAGGAACAGAGGTGGTAAGACAACAATCACACTGTGCAACAAAGAAAGGTGGATGAACAGGAAACTCAAGCTAAAGGCAGGACATAAGAAAGCATGCTTTAAGAACGCCAATTCAACCATTCAAGTTCAACCATTCAAGTCAAACTCTTAATTCTATTGTATTTGAATTATGATGCTCATTATCATAGTTGGTCTTGAATACACGTGTAGGCATACAGCTTCTCCCCAGAACAAGAAGGTGAAGAGAGCAAGGAATGGTATCATGATTTTAAATAAAACACCTCCACGATCTTGTTAGTTATAGAAAGTGAGAATTTTCTTTTGAATGAGATAAGATGCTTCTGATCAGCGGATTCTAATCCTAAAGTTGTCTGTGACACTGTTATCCAGTTAAGTCAATATGGTCAGCAGCTTATCATGCCTGCAGGCCTCTTTCCAGGTCAGGAGGCAGCTTTAGTATGCCACTGGCTTTTTTCTGTGTCACAGACATACTGCAAACAGTGTGCACATCCATGAGAGCGCAACTCTGCATGCATGTAGAAAGAAGACGTGCTCCTCATTTTACAGATACCCACTCTGAGATTCAAGCTTCCAGGTATTGAAAATGTGTATCTACATATAAATGAAAATTATTTGTATAACTGTAAATAAGTGAAAAAAAAAAGAAACAGGTATGGTACATTGACAAATTAGACTTCCTATGTTTTAAGGTAAGCATCTAAATTTGGATATTTTGGATACTGATACTTCATTGTAATCCACATCTGAAATAATTTCTGTCACGTCTGAATGCAAAAACTGCAAAATTTGTAACACGAAAGACTTCAAAGATCCATACCATTTAAACATGCTTTGCAGTTCTTTTTATTTTGTTTACAAATGTGTCTCAAATAACTACCTTGATTAAACATAAACCTACATCTTCTTAATGGCTGTGCAGATAACAGCTTACTATTATACTATTACTGCTTATTTTTAGCTTTTATCTTGATCACAGACTAAACTCAAATTTAACAAGCAGTACAATTTTATTATTATTTTTTTTTTTCTAGCCACCAAATAAGGATGCCATCATATTCTTGGCAGTAATGAAATTTTCTGCATCAAAACACCAGCAATTTTATGTAATTAAGGTTTGGTTTACTTCTTCACTAACAACATTTTTGCCAAAAATGTTTTTAATAAGACCAACACAGAATAGTTCTGTGTGTGCATACACATGCAGCTTGTTGCTATCCTACATATTTATATTCTACAATTTTATTTTTTGTATTTGAAGACCATATGGGCTACCTATAACAGAACATTTTGTTCTCATTAAAAACTTTTCACATTGCTTCTGCTCCTTGTAATTCTAACAGTTAAGCTACAAAACATTCAGACAGGGAATAGTGGGGACACCAAAACTAAGGTTACTTCCTCTTAAGCCTTTTCTTTCTGTTTTCATAGTACCACTTCATTTCTGAAATGGCTTTTAATACCTGCAACAGATAAAGTATGCTAAATAACACTGCTTTTTGTAAGATGAAAGTTTGTTGAAAACAGTAGATCCTGTGATTGAAGTCTACATAAACAAATTCTGAAGTCACGATGGTGAATTATGATTCCAATATTTGGTTTTCTACTCAAACTTTTTGAACTTTAACCTATTCCTCCTTCAAGTCTGCCTTTCACACAGCTGTGTGCCAGCCGTCATTCCCTTGTTCCATTCTTCTAAAAAAGCAGCAGGGGGAGCCCTAAGGGCATAGGAGCAGTGACTGTCAGCTCCTACACCGTGCAGTACATCATATCAACAGATTTGTGGAATAATCCTGTGCAAAATTTGAAGCTTTAGGTCACTATATCTATTTATACTGACAGGTTCTGTTACAATTTTTCATTCCTTTGGAAAAGTAGGCTATATATTTTAGAAAGTCATGCACACGTTGTAAATACATCTATGCATTTGAGTAAACGGTTTGACAGCAGATAGTCTTACAATGAACCACAGGTATTTAGATGTAAACTACTTTTTTTGTCCAATCCCAAGAATATTTCCTTATCTTTATTATATATATATATATATATATATTAGCATTTTTCTCATGTTAAAGTACAGTTTTGATCAGAAAAAAGTACTGAGCTCACAGTTTTGCTTGCCTACATTAAGGAAGAGAAAGCACAGTTTTGGTAAATGGGCACAGTTTTGTGGATTGGCATTAGTGTGGCTCCTTCTCTGTAACGAATACACCCTACACACAGAAAGACTGAACAGCCAATCAATATTATCCCACATCTAGTATTGACAATTCATTGCAGATCCTTCCATCCACACTTATAACAGAAAATAATTGCTTTTCTCTTTCTTCAACGAGTTCAAAACACTACCCAACAAATACATAGTACTGGAGATGCCATATGGAATTGTATCATTCAATATACCAGTCTCATCTTAGTTACTTGGATGCAAAATCCAGGGCTGCAAATATATTCTTGCTGCAAGAAATATTTGAAGAAAGTGAATTATTGGTCAAACAAAAACAAAACCACTCATTAGATCCACCTTCAGTTTTCAGTGGAAATAATGCAATTGCTTTCTTTCAAAAACTGTGGTAGATTTTATTCAAAACTGCAGTCTGCACCACAATTGTCCACTTAGTCAGTATAGAAAACATTTAGGAGCAGAAAACAAGAATACCAGACTTGTCCATCTCAAGTTGATCACAGTGATTTACACTAAACAAAAACTGTGGACCTGAATCTCACCTTTAGTAAAGAAAATATTAAAACAATGCAAAGCTCATTTATTATCTTTCAGAACATGTATACAGTTGCCAGGTTGCCCATCTTTTTCTGTTATGTTTGGTTAAAGAGTTTCACACTCCTCTCCCCACTGAATTTTACAAATTTGCTTCCTTCCTTTTCGTATCCCTCAGAAATCCCACTCTTCATTTATCTTGCACAGTTGCAAAAGACTTCTGGCAATCAAGGACGTCAATAAGCTCTCAGGTTCTCACTTACATTTTTTGGAATTTTCTTGGAGTGCTAAATGCTATTCTCATTTCAGTTTCTCATAATAATATAGGGTTTTTCAGCCAGAATAAAATTCCACTTCCTCCACCCCCAGCAGCCAAAAGTCCTTCAGGGTAAGTGGAACAGCAGCCTTCCTTTCCACACTGCTTTTGCTCTCTTCCCCATTGCTGAAAGCAGCATGTTTATTTGGAATCATATGCGAACCATTCACCAGCATGTGGTCTCTTATGTTTTTCCTTAGCTGTTCAGTGAATCGCCTTGTGGTCTACTGCTAAGGCTCAGTTGTTTATCTATCCTATAAACTCATTTGCTCTTGTGTTAATTTTGCAACAAGGTGAACTTTAGAATCTTGTTCGACGTGAGAACCTGCACACATTAAGAATGCATCTTGACACTGTTCATTAAAAATTTGACGCTGCCTTTCAGATGCAGAAATTTCAGTTGCTTTTGGATCTGTTCTACTGATACTCTCAAATGTGACTGAGCTGCATTTTGGGAAGTGGCCTGGGGCATGAGCCTAGAAGAAATCTCTTTTCCAAGCCACAGTTGGCCCTATCATTATGTAAAAGCCATTCTCACATGTATAGTCTGTTCGGGTAACTCTTGCCAGAACAAGAATAGAAGAATCAATGATACATTGTTCCCAAACGTCTTCTCCAGTTCCGTGCAGGACTCCTCTGTATCCCCATGAGAAGTGAAAAGTGTTTTTCAGTGCCACTCTTCTTTGACTATCAAGCACTGATACAACGACCAAAACTACCTGACCCAACACTTCCAGTGCTCTGAGTCTGAAAGAACTGTGTGTTATAACTTTAACTAGTAATTTTATTAAATTTACTAAGTCTGCCTTATCAATTTTAAAAGTAAAAGGCAAAATGCTTTGAAAATATTTTATAATTACTGTAATTTGTAATTACCTAATAACCTATAATGTCCTTTCAAAGTATTTTTAACATTATAATTACTGCTGACGCTCAGCAAATAGTAACTCATGTTTACCTGAAAATTTCTCTGACAACATCCACTGCGGATTATGGCAATGCACTGAACAAAATGGTTTGAGAAAATACTGTTTGATCACCTCTAATGAATGTCATTCAAAAATGTTACTTACATAAACATTTTGAATTTTGTGGTCTGCTAGAATTCTATTGAAGTATTCTACTGGTACACATTTTAAGCTTAGGGAATGTAGCCACATCAATCAGCTTATTTTCTAAGTAGATTCTATGCCCTTGGTATCTCATATTTATCTCATTACCAAACAGACTTCACAGACACCTCTTGGAAATCTTACTATGTTTCAAGTTACCTCTTTTTACTTTGTCCTTTACTGCTGCTAACATGTTGGCAGTCTCTCTTAATCTCAGACCACAATTAGCATCTTCCAAAAATTTTGCCTCCTGTCCTTAATAATTTGTAAATTACTGCATCTTGAATATTACTGAGATTTTTTTTTTATTTTATTTTTAATTTTTTCCTGCTGCTGCTGAACTTATTCATATTTCATGCTGATTACTCTGGCATTTTTACTTGGATTTCTGCAATCCACATTTTTTTTTCATCTATTTCAAAACAACAGAGATTGTTCTTCCCAGTTTTGTCAGCATAACTATCTCCTCAAGTCATTTCACTCTTATCTCATTGAAGTGAGGCAATTTACATAACCCAAACCTCACTTCTGACTTCCATCTGTTTTCAGTCTGTTCTGCTTATGGTGTCCCAGCTGCTCTGACTTACTGCATTGTCTCTTTCATATTCATTATCTTTTATCCCATGAGTTTTATGATAACAATAATTTCTTCTTTTTGTCAAAATTTTTCTTTTTGTCTTTAAAATCTATTTCATATAAAAAACCTCCTCTTTGTTTTTATCAATAGTGAAGCATATTGCTCTGTTTCTGAATCACTGTCCTTCATTGTCTTCTGTGCTCAATAGAGAAACAAATGTTTCCAATGCATTAAGCCAGAGTTCCTCTCAGTTTGCTGTCGTATCATAGTGCTCAGTAGAAGATACTTCAGGAGAGAGTAAAGATGCAGAAAAAGATACTGCCACAATGCAATCTCTCATCTTCAAAAACCACAAATAGGGGATACCTGAACGATTACTACTGTCTTTGTATTTAAGACTTCAGAATTCCAGGGAGGTTGCTGTTATCTATAAGCTAGCCAATGTTATGCACTTCTACCAGAACAGCATGAAAGAAGACACTGAAAACTACAGACCTGTCAGTCTAACCTCAGTCCCTAAAAAAGCTATAGAGATTATTGTGGGTGCCACTGAAAGAACAAAGAACAAAGCTATTTTCAGGCATAGTCAGTGTGTTCCAGAAGAGAAAGCTCTGTCTTAAAGATTTGATCTCTTTCTGTTATATCCACCTCCTTAGAGGATAGGCTGGTAGAAGGGTAGATTCCATTACATGCCATGAAATAAGCATCACTACATTTAACACAGTATCTAACATCCTTACTGCTTTATGTGACTAAAAACAATAGAAGTGTTTCTCAGAACTTCCTGACTACCAGCAAAGAGCATTTTTTTGTGTTTTGTTTTGTTTTGTTTTGTTTTTCTTTTTTTCTTTTTTTAGCAAAAAGCCAAGACCTTACCTTCTTTTACTGATTCCTCCCTTGATTGGCTTAATGTTAACAACCTATTCGATTTTTCCAGCTGAAGAGCTGATAGTTTGTTTGCTTCATTAATTTCTGAAATTTTCTAGGAGATGGGTAAAAAAAAAAACATATTAATAGCTTTTGATTTAAGTTTTATATCTTGTGTTTTAAATTTATATAAAAGTAACATTTAACAGGATCGCAGTCACAAGCTTATATTATTTGACTTCCTGGAAATTCTATCATAGAAAAGATGAATTGTAGAATGTTCTGGGTTTGGAATGGATCTTTGAAGTTCCCCAGTCCAACTTCCCTGCTATGAGCAGGGACATCTTCTCCTGTTTCAAAACTCTGTGCAACCTAACTTGGCCGATGTGCCGCTTCCAATAGCCGAGCATCCACAAATTCTTAGGACAACTAAGAATTCCTGCATCTTATGACTCCCATTCTGAAAAATTTCTTCCTTCTATCAGATTTAATTCTAACCTCTTCAAGTTTAAAATAGTTTAGAACTGTTCCCCTTGTCTTGTCACTACAGGGCCTGGTAAAAGGCCTCTCCATCTTTCTTATAAGCCTGTTTTATATATTGGAAGATTATAATGAGGCCTCCCCAGAACCTTCTCTTCTTCTGACTGAACAAGTCCAGCTTTTTCAGCCAGTTTTCATAGGAGAGGTGCTCCAGACCTATGACTATCCTCATGACCTCCTCTGGACATGCTCCAACAGATCCACATCTTTCTTATGCTGAGATCACCAAGACTGCACAGAATGCTGCAGTTAGGGCCTCATGAAGGCAGAGAAAAGGGGTACAATCACCTCTCCTGATGAAGCCCAGGATACGATTGGCTTTCTGGATCGCAAGTGCATACTGCTGGCTTACAATTAGCTTTTCACCCCTGAGTTCTACTCAGCATGATTTCTCCCAGTCAGTTTCTCAGCCAGTTTGGTCAAAATCAGAACCTTGCACTTGACCTTGTTGACCTTCATGCAGTTCATGTGTCAGACTTGAAAGCCTATGCATTTGACAGATTACCCTGCAGAACTAAGAAGTAGCAATGATCTGTATCCTTCTGAATTCTACAGTGTATGGTTGAGATCGATCCTCACAAAGTTCTTTTTATTGCTTTGTATAAGAAGCTATGAATGTCATACTGGGAATCAACATGAGTAATCTTTATGAATAGAAATTGTTATTTTTATATATATGTACATGTGTTTCATGAGAAACACTATGTTTATTTTAGACACTGCTTCTCTATTACCTCTAGTGTGGATTTACTGAATGGTATCAACTACCAAAAAGGCAATTTCTTAACAAGGAATCCAGTACCAACTTTCCTCAGTGGATCAGTCTTTAAGAAATTATATAAAGAGTTCAGTGCATATATATGGGGGGGAAAAAAAAAAAAAAGAACAAACAGACTTTCATTCTATACTAATAACAATTTCTAGAACAAGGAACAATTTCTGAAGCAAAAGTCCAGCAGAGCTTTGTAATACTGCTATTAACAGTAGAAGTGTCTGTTAGAAAGAGATATTCCAATCTTTTCTTGAGAAAAATTGTCTTCAGCACCATTAAAATTCTAGCACAGAAACAAATGCTTCTCAGACTTCACAGATCTTGCACAGAAACTGTGACAGGTTGGAAGGCTGAGCAATCACCGGTCATATGAAGTTCAACATGAACAAGTGCTAGGTTCTGCAGCTGGGACAGAGCATCCCTGGCTGTACGTACAGACCTGGGGTATCCAGAGGCAGCAGAGCAGTTCTGCCAAAAAGGCTCTGGACATTTTGTCTGATGGTGAATAGACTCTGAGTCAGCAGTGTGCCCTGGCTGCCCAAAGAGACCAGAGCACCCTGGGGTGCCTCAGGCCCTGCACTGCCAGGTGGGTGAAGGAAGGACTGTCCTGCTCTGCTCTGAGCTGTGCAGCCTCACCTTGAGCACTGGGTACAGGTTGGGCACCGCAGTTTGAGAAGCAAATAAAAATATTAGCATTCAAATGAGATCTATGAAGGTGGAGGAGATTCCAGAGGGTACAGTGTGTGAGGCACTGCTCAAGTCCCTTGGTGTGCTGGGCCCAGAACAGAGGAGTCAAGGGGAGGCCTGATGGTGGCTGCAGCTCCTCTCTGAGATTGGAGGGCAGCGCTGAGCTCTGCTCTGTGTGACAGCCACAGGGCCCGAGGGAACGGCATGGAGCTGTGCAGGGGAGGGCTGAGGCCTTAGGAAACAGTCTGCACCAGAGCAGAACACAGGATTTGAACATTTGGGTATTTCTGTATGAAGCCACATACATCTGTGTGTTATGAAGGAGCTAGACTTGCTGATACTGGTGGGACCCTTCCAACACAGGAAACTGCATGATTCCATGGTTCTTTTAAATCACTAGTATCACTATGAGATAAAGCCAGTACAGAAAGCTTTGAAACAGCATTGGTATTACAAAGTATGTTAATCAGGATTAGCTGAAAATAATTGAAAAGCTTCCCACAATATAAAAAAAAATATTTATGGATAGCAATTTCAACTCTCTTTTAAGGCTTTTTTTCACTTACCTTTTCTATCTCTGAGAAGTTATCTAAAAGTTTATCAAGATTCACCACATTGACTTTCTTCATGGCTGTGATTCATTTATTTCTGGAACATTTCATCCAGTGACAATTGCATATATAAAAAATAGATCTATTAATTTTCAGAAGATTTCTTATCCACAAATATAAGCAGAGCACTTCACACTTTTGAAAAAATTATAACTATTTTTGCCTCTTAATCTGAACTTCAGCCAACCTAAAATATAATATTTTTAAGAGATAAAATTAATGTCAGAAAGACCAAAGCCAATCTATCAAACTGTTAGATGATGTAATAAATTGTTGCAATTAAATAAATTAAATAAATCTGAATAAATAAATAAATAAATTAAATAAATCTGAATACATTTTCATAGACACAGTGACACAATTTTAGCTAAAACCACATATGATGCTTTTAAAACATACAAGATACTTCTTTCTGTGTTACTGAAACATATTGGCTTTCCTATCCTCACTTTTAAAAACAAGAAGTTGAAGGGATTCGAAATGCTCGTTTTCCACTGTGCATCTTTTAGAGGAAAAGAGTGAATCTCTGTTAGGTTTAATAAACTTAAAACATATTTTATAAACAAAGGAGCTTTTAGAAGGTACATATTAATACAGAATATCCATCTTTTAACTGTTTACATGCTCTAATACTTTATTCAGACTTAAAGCTACATACATATTTTCTTATAAACAATCCATACTAGTATCAGAGATGAGACACTGCTGAACATAAACCTCACCATGCTAGTAAAGATCAATATTTTGAAGCACACCCATACAATTGCAGATTAGTAACACAATTCCTGTTTTTACTGGGAGTTCTACTTACAGAATCTTCAGCATGCAATTGCAAGATGGATCTGAAAGAAAAGATAGGAATGTTTATAAAAATATTTCAAGTGTCTTAGAACATCAGGCTTCATCAAATAATAATTCCAGTGCAGATAAAGCATATATTCTGGACCAAATCATCAGTTCTGCATAGGAACGTATAAACTGTCTTTGTTACATGGAGTAAAGTAAAGATGAAATGAGGGAGCTGATCCAGAAGATAGAAAGTGTGTGCTACCCAGAAACTGAAGACGTTTCGACATCTATGTACTTATAATGAAGTTATGCTGAAATATACATGTAAACGATCACCTGAGCAGGAACCAAACTGAATATTTCCAGGTCTTTATGTATGTGCAACATCTCTAGAAAAGCAGTAAGATAGTAAAAATCGTTCTGTGTGTTTAATAGAGTTTTCTCGTGTCCCCTGTTTCCTCTAATTAGCATTAGAGGGACTAACGTGAATTCATTACATAACACTAAAAACTATTCTTTAAAAAACAGTCATTTTTAAGAATCAATACTTCTAAGATACTGGTAATTTTCTTCAAAGCTGGTAATCTTAATGGCCTGTAATTTTTATTACAATGTAATGAATTATTCAAATTGAGTTTCAAATAATTTTTTAGGACATTCAATTTTGACAAACAATTACATGTTTTATTTGATAATCTACATGTACAATGTAAATGCTAAGCTGTGATCTTTCCAGTCCTTATCGTGGGCACTGTTTTATCCATTTCTCTATCACTGTTCCATGCCGTGCTTATGAAATTGTTTCAACATCTGAATATTGACTGAGGATGGAAGCTCGGGGAGCTGCCGTGCTGCATGCTGTTTTATTTGTGTTTTCATATTCCATGGCATCATTTGTTTATGTAGAAGACAGGACGTGCTAAGCATTTGGCAGCATTAGCAATGATGCCACTGGGAATATAACTCCTGCTGAACAGAAAGAATACATTAAAAGTAATATGCTGTATTTTTAATGTTGTATTTTTCCAGCAGGAAAACTCATCACTTTTGGTGTAATTATTTTTACATGTTATGTTCTCCAAAGGCATTTTTCTTAAGCCTCCCACTTCTATTTTGAACTACATTTATTTGGAGGTAGGCTAAAGATTTAATGCGTGTTTTCAACTGCCACAAAACTGACGCCATTATTTACTCTCCACCTCCTCATCTCTTACAATCATTTTCTAAGTATTGCTTATGATGACCTCATTTTGGAATTTAAGGTTTCTTTTTTGTTTCATTTAACACTGAAAACTATATATAACCAAAAATGCTCAAGAGGCTCTCCTGATTTTTCAGCAGCACATTTGAATTGAATAAAGCGATTACTCTGTAGCAGGCACTCCAAATCCTCTCACTGTTTTTCTGAGCTCCACCCATCTTGAGGACCAGCGCCAGCGCTGGTGCTGACCTTGCTTCATTGCTCACTCTTGGAAGACCCTCTGGCATTTAAAACACTTGATTTTGCAGAAGTCTCACCACAACGTAAGAAGACAGCGGAACCAACTGCTGCAGTCCCAGCCAACGGCGTCCACCAGCTTGCAGTGGCGTTTGCTTTTCTGACCTGTAGTTTGCTAATAGCCGGTGCCTGCGTCAAAGTGAGATCCTCTCACAGGCTCCTGAGTGCAGCACGCTCAAGGCAAGGCCTTTTGCTTGGCAGAAGCACGGAGCGAAGGCAGATGCTGCGGGTAGCTGTGAGGGGCCGCGCCTCGCCCCACCCTGCGCAGCCCTACCCCTCAGTGGGCTGACGAGGAGCAGCACACACCCTCAATGGCGGGAAAACCTCTCAGTGGTGGAACACCCTGCTGCTGACCTCGGGGTCCCTTCAACCCCCTTTGATTGCGGGGTGCCGGGAGAATTGTTGTCAGGAGTGTGCTGCACATCCTCATGTTCCCTTGACATCAGCCTGAAGGCAGTGCCTTTGCTTGGCACCTCACAAAATGAACAAAACAGAACCTGAACACCTCAGAGGTGCACCTGTCAAGGACCTGACTTTATTCTCCATGACGTTTGAATTATTTTTTCAAATGTCTCCTCACACTGGCATTAACATTAGCTGAACAGGAAGTTCATGTGTGAATATTCCTTTGAATAACGGCAAATTGACTTGTGATGAAGTCAGCGCACCATCTCTGTGAGTGACAGAGAGCAATTGGTTCCCATTATCTCCATTTCTAAGTATTGATGATGTGTCTATAACTCAGTCGACCAAGCAGTGATACTCTCTGTATCACTCCTTTTTCTGTGGGAAATTACCACAAAGAGCTTCTGAGAGAGCTGTCCAAGATACATGTATAAGTGTGGCAGCATGTAGTGAAGCCTGCAAAGTAGACAATTATAATGTCATTGAATAACATTTCCAGAAAATCAGAGGCAACCAAGCCCTTTTCCCAGGGGGAGCTGAACAACTCCTCCTCCAGCTCCTTCTTACCTCGTCAGGTAAAAATTACTTGTTTTCCACACTAACGCTAAATTGATGACCAGGACATGCCAGTGGTTTTTTAATCCTGCTTGTTAAGGCCATGTATGTATTCTGCTTGATATTCTGCCTTACCATGGAAACAAACTGTGGAGGCAGGAGGTTCATATCAGTAAATGTAACTCTTGTTATAGTAGGGTAATTAGCTAGAGACTGAAAGCTTCACAGCAAAACATCAACTATTTTGTCACTAAAATTATCATAACAAGGCTTCAGGGTTACTAATGCTGAGTGAGGGAATATTTGCTAAGCTTCACATAATAATTTTGTTTGGAAGGGACTTCCAGATCTTACCGAGTTCAGACCTCTTCTCCAAGCAGGGCCAGCTTCAAAGCCAGACTGAGTTGCTCATGACTTGCCAAATTCAGTTCGGAATATCCTTAATTCATGATTATATCATGGCTTGAACTGGATATTTTTAAAACAAACTGTTTCATTTAGATAGAAACAACTCAGCCATATCTGCATGCCAGAATAAGTGGACTTGCTTTCAGAAATGCTAATTATGTCACAGCATGCTCAGATAGTGTGACTTAATTTGCGATAGAGAGGGAAGATGTTACATCTTCAGTGCTTGTTGATGCTGTCCTCAAAACTATTTCTGCCTGCCTCATAGATAGAAGTCATGGGGGCATGCAGGGCCCTTCAGGTCTGACCATGTCCAGAGAAATAACATCTTACCAGTCATGTTAACAACAGCTGTCTGTAAGGAACAATGTGATCAGAATATCTGAGGACCGCTGTCCACTGGAATATAGACATAGTCAAAGTGATGAAAATATTTTTTGTGTACAGAAGATCTGCAGCTCAGATAGGTGCAAGTGGAGAAACTACTGTGCTCTGGTAGTTGTGGATTACACTTGGGATTCCAGGTGTGTCATCATGGCAGGTATTGATGGGGAAAGTGGAATTCCTTCATCTCCCAGTGAACTCAGAGCTACTTGTACTTTCCAATTCACCTCTGCTTCACATACCAATTTTCATGAAATTTATTATTCACTTTCTATTGTTGCACAATCACAACTACCACAAAGATAAAGATAAAAAAAAAAACAAACCAGTCCTGAGTAGTGAGATTTTAAAACACAGTAAACCACACAGTACAGTACAGTTTGTTTCTAATGTTAAATATTTAGAGGTTGTTTTACTTTATAGATTACATTCACAGGAAGACAGGCAATGAAGAATGAAATCCAAAAATTTAACTCTGTAGACGTCTCTTATATTTGCAATAAGGTGATGCTGAATATCCATTTGCAAATACATCACAGATCCTGTCTCCGCACAAGACTACACAAAATCCAAACACCATGTCTGAGATATGACCAAGTGCTATGTCTGAGGTATGTCCAAATGCTTCTTGAATGGCTTGGTGCTGTGATCTCTGCCTCAGGGAGCCTGGCCCAGTGCCCACCACCCTCTAATGCAGAACCTTTTCCTAACACTCAGCTCGACCCTCCCCTCACACAGCTCTGTGCTTTCCGTCAAGTTCCGTTATGACTGGTAAACAGGAAATCAAAAATTTCTAAAGTGTGTACCATTCCGTATCTCTGTAACTGCCTTGATTTAGGTGCCTCCAGGAGGACTCATAGGGGTCAGATGAAAAGATACAAACACACACTAGTGTTAGTGGTTCCACATGCTTGACTTAAAAATGTCTATAGTTTGCGCTAACTTTCTAACTGACTGCGACTGTGGATGGAAATCCAACTCACTGTATCATGCTGTCTGCAAATCTTAGTCTGGAATAGCCCATGTTTGTTTGCAGCATAATGTTTAATAAGATATTTAGCCACGTGGGATTGAAGGTAGACAACATGTTCCAGCATTTTCTGCAGACAGGCTGGTACGTGCTGTTTCCAAGGGAAAAAAAGCCCCTTATATGTCATTAAAGCCTAAGAGACCTTTACAGTTATTTAGCTTGTCAGAACAATATTTTTGTTTTAAAAGTCTCAAACATCAACCAAGCAGGACTGAAAGCATTGATTTATACCATGGTTTTCTTTTTTTTTTTTTTTTTAAAGTTTATTAAACTAATTAACAGGAAGAAACTACACAGTTGTTATTTACACTACAGAAGCAACAGATGTTTTACCCCTAGAGCTTTTCATAAAATAGGTCACTGGCTGGTCTCTTGGAGTCTAATAACTACTACACTTCAAAAAAATGTTGCATTTTTAAGTACACTGTGATAACAAATCTAATTGCATTGGATTACATACTTCTCTAGAGCTTCACATATTTTCGTTAGAACATATTTGGCTCAAGCAATTTCACTGAGAAGCTTTCATGGCACTTCAAGGCATTAGCTAATCTTCCTGATTCTGTAAACAACAAAAAACAAAAACAAAACAAAACAAAAAAACCCAACAACACAAAAAAAAAAACACAAAAAAATCATGAGAGATTTCCAAAACATAGGCAATAACTTAGCTTTTGGAATCCCACATTGCTAGACTACAGATGGAGTTTGTAATGCTGATAACAATTCTGACAATTCTGGGTAGCAAATATTCGGCACTCAGACTGTTTTTGAAGGGCTGGACCCACTCTTTGCATAACATAGTTTTGCAAGGAATCATGCTATCTCTGGTAATTTTCCAGACTTGTGCCTTACTCTTCCAAGGAAAGTACATTTAGTTGGCTCACAGAATCAGTTGCTGAAGAATTTTTCCATTTGGAAGGGCAAAGTTGCTATTTCTTTTGTTTGTAACTCAAGATTGCAGCACTGTACGTGCTACAGGGATAGCTGCTGTGAAATAGATCTGAGACTTTAATTTCTTTCTTAGTATGGGGAAGTACAGAACTCCGTATGGTTCTATACTTCATGTCTTTCTGATATAATATTGTAAAGCTTCAGGAAGGAGCACAGCCAGCATCCAGCAGGCAGCCCACTCTTTCTCCCTTCTGAGAGCAGTATGAAGATGCACTCTATTGAAACAAACATGGTGACCACCTGCCACAACTGTCAGACTGTGGTGGAAACCCAGGCTGGGGAGCCACAACCTTTCCAGGATGATGCATGCACTCAGAGAGGGTTCCTGGTGAGCAACTGAGCTGCCCAGGCCTTTGGTTTTGAGGGACTCCAGAATCTGGAAGTCCTTCAAGGGCCTGATGGCAGAGGGAGGTGTCACGGGTGCAAATGTGCCCAACTTGATGAACTTTTTGAGCAGGTGGCCATGTTGTGTGAGGAAATCATCAGGCAGTGTAATATTTAGATTTCAGACAGAGAAATTGATTAGTGATATTTCACAGTGACATGAGCAGACTGACAGCTCTGCCTCGAGTTCCTGAAAAGGAAGAAGCTAAGCTACCTCTCAGCCTTGAGGAGACACAATATTGTGTTCAATGGCTCTCAATCCAGGCAGAGATTGGTGATGAATAGTATCCACAGAGGGTCTGTCTTTGAAGCAGTGCTATTCAACATCTTCATCAGTGACCTGGACATGAGATTGACTGCACCCTCAGAAAGTTTGCTAATGGCACTAAGCTGAGTGGTGTATAGTTGATCTAACAGAAGGAAGGTATTCCACTGAAAGGGACCTGGACAAACTTGAAAAGTGGGCCCATGAGAACTTAATGAGATGCAACAGGGCCACATGCAGTCTTTAGCACTTGGGTTGAAGAATCCCAGGTGTGTGTAGAGGCTGGGAACATACTGATTGCAATTCTGAGGAAAAGCACTTGGGGTTCTGGTGGATGTAAAGCTCGAAGGAAGCCAGCCATGTGTGCTGGCAGCCCAGATCTATCCTTCACTGCATTAATAGAGGGGTGGCCAAAGGGCGGAGGTGACTGTAGTACTTCATCCAGGTCTGGGGCTCCCAGCACAAGATTTGGAGCTTTTAGAACAGGTCTAGAGTGGAGCCACAAAGATGATCAGAGGGCTAGAGCACCTCTACTACTAAGACAAGGTGAGAGAGATGGACTGCTTCAGCCACCAGAAGAAAGGGCTCTGTGGAGTCCTCATTACAGCCTTCCAGTACTTGGTGAGAGCTTATAAGCAGGATGGAGACCCACTTATTACACATTCTGAAAGTAAAAGGACATGACAGAAAGACTTAAAACTAAAGGAGGGGAGATTTAGGTCAGACGTTAGGAGGAAATTTTTCACTCAGAGGGTGGTGAGGCACTGGCACAGACTGCTCAGAGAAGCTGTGGATGCCCCATCCCTGGAGGCACTAAGGCCAGGTTGGATGGGGCCCTGGGCAGCCTGATCTGATGGGTGGCAGCCTTGTCCATGGCAGAGGGGTTGGAATGCCATAGGCATTAAGGTCTCTTCCAACCCATGCCGTTCTGTGTTCTATGATATAAAACAGGAAAGGAGAAATATATGAAATGTATGTTGGTAGTTTTACTACTGAAGAAAGAGTGCAAGGAATCAGATTCCTGGCGTGCATTGTCCTGAGGTGTCTCTTAGCAAACATATTTCACTTCCTTAAGCTCAAAAGGGGAGCAATGATTGCAGTGGAAGCTTCATTTATAGGATTTGTGAGTGGAGAGTAGATTGCTGTCATCTCTTCAACTTTTCTTTTAATTCTACTCCCTAAAGATAAGCCTTCTTCAGACTTCCATTCTTTCCAACTGGGAGAGAGTAATTTTATGTTCCCTCATAATTTGCAACATGATGTGGAAGGATCCTCTGATTTCTGATTTTCAGTAAGCATATATAACATTAGTGAGATAAATTTCATATATTAGGACATAAAAACTCTTATAATGTGAAAAAACTGCAAAAGTCTGTAGGAAAAAAAAAAACCTATAAAACATTTGTGTTAATTTACAAGATGCATTGATTTTAATAGCTGCATCTGCTTTTCATTACAAATACTGACAACAGTGTTGTCATCCGCACCACTCATACAGCTCCACCTACAACTTGTTACCGCTGCTGTATTCCTTTGGCTATTGGTCTGCTTGGCCAGAGCCTTAAATATCACTGATATTCTTCCACTTCCATCTCTTTTGAACATTTTCTGTTATGGCCCTGAGTTGAGGAAGTGATGAGATGCTTACTCAGTAAATAATGACATTTGTTATGTGATGCACAAATAATGGAAATGGATTTCAGGTATATCTCGCTTCTGTTTGGCATGATTTCTAGAGTTGCTAAAGCACTGACTGTATGTGCAATTAATGATAACAAAAGAAAACAGACTTTGAACATTTAGATTAGATTTTAACAGAGATTTCCAATATAAATATACGTCCAGTAGTATCTTCTAAAAGTCAGTTGGCTAAGGAAAATATTTGGTACCAATTTGCACCGTACGTGCAAACAAGGATGTTCTCAATTACAATAAGGAAACTTGTAATGACATCGTAATCTTTTATAGTATTCCTTCTCCAAAACAGAGTTTGCTTTGCTTCTTTAATTTAAAACAAACAATCAAAGGAAATAAAAAACAATGCCACACTTTAAGCATTTTCTGTCTTTTTTTCTCAGGTTAGTTAACCCGGCACCCTGTGGGATACTTCTTTATACAGGGTGTCTGGTTCCCTTAGGCTTCCCATGCTGCCTGACCTCTCTCTCTCCAGTGGCAATACTTTCATTTTTCACCTGAACTACAGGTGAGGTTCCTGCTCAGTAAGTTAGCCTTCTGTGCCATCTACTGGACTTCCAACATTTTGTTATTTTTCTATTCCTGTGCTCTTAAGAGGTGGTACTGAGCTGAGAACAACAGTAGTGCACCCAACATAGACTGCAATCATAAACGTGAATCATTAATAATAACAGTGAAAGCTTATATAACACCTCACACCTATTTAACCTACTGATCTTGCCTCCTGCATAGAGGATTAGGAAAAACATTTCAACTCAAGTAGTAAGCAAGAGAATTGTAAGCTGTTTTTTCACAAAATTATGCCTTAACAAAAAACTGTATAAATATTCAGTTTTTTGTAACTGTAATTTGGAAACCTTGATGCAGAAAACTGATTCAAAATCATACTCCTTCACGATGAAGTGTGTTTTTGATGACACCAAAAGGCAGAAACAGATACAATTTTGCCCCACTTCAGGGAAAAGGTGAAAGCAAACAAATAGGCTGCTATGCAAGTGCCTTGTACCTTAATAACAGGTTATTGTGTTCCATATGAAAACAGCAAATTGCCAGTACAAAACACAGAGTTCATAGGCAAGTCCACCATCTGGACTTGTCTTCAGAACAAGTGCACTGTGCACACAGCCGACAGTCGTTAGTCATTAAACTTGAGCTGCTGATGGAGACAGGAAGGAGCTCAAGATAGCTTTCCATAGTCCTCTTAAACTGATGGATGGTAGCTGCCACTAAGAGAGGTTGTTACACTACTTCCCTGCAAATGCACCTACCTTCAGCTGCACGTCCCTCCGTCCCTCATCTTGCCCACAAGGATGAGCTTCTCAAGAAAACTGTTTTGATCAAAAATATTCCTGTAGGAAGATCACTGTAGTTCCTTCTTCCTTTGCTCTTGGCCATGTGGTCCTGTGTATTCTCTGTGGTGTTCACCCAGAATTTTGTTCAATTAGTTTAACTCACTAATTAACAGAATATAGCTTTTAATATTCTCCTTCCATGAATATATTCAGGTTGGATCAAATAATTTAAAAGCAATTGCTGAAAGAACCGAAAATGTCATAGCCGGACTTCCCCTTATGGCAGCAGAGAACTACTGTACTTATTGCCATTTCTTACTTTAAGATTCCCCAACTGTGAATCCCCAGACTCCCAGTGGAGCTTGAACAATTATAGAGACTTAAAAAAGGCTTAACCCTTCTGAAGGTTAATTCTTCAAGAAGATACAAGCAAGCACATTCACTCATAAGGACAGTTAATTTGTACTGAGTTTATACGAACAGCACAAATCCTAAGAAAACAGAAATAGCTTTCTTTTCCCTTCTCATCAAAGGGTCCAGGTGAGATGAAATTCAGCTCAGCATTAAGACACTTCAATTAACTAATATAATTTTGTTTCTGCAAAATGTCCATGCTTCTACTGTGGTCTGAAGAGTCCCAACCGACCCTCCTAAAGCAGAAGCCAAACCTGACCAGATAGGTAGCTCTTTAGGCTGCTGGCCATAGTGGTAACTTACACACACCTGAAACAGACATTTACATTCCCTAACCTGTTCTCTTCCACTAAGGATCAATTCAGCCGCCAAATTTATCATCAGTCAGGCTTTCAGATGAAGCAGAATTTACATAAGCCCTGTTGCTGTTTTTCCTGGAGTCCCAGAAGTGGCAGTGGACTTCTATGTACGGGGAATTGAATCATACCCTGACTGCCTGGGGAGGCAAGGATTTAGTCATGTCCAGCTGGATTCCAAAAGCTCCCTCTCTACCATGTATAGAGAACACAGGCAGTAATAAAAGACCAAGGTGCACACTAGGAAACATCCGAGGTATGACATTTTTAATAGACAGACTAGATTGTATTTCTGACATTTCAGAGTTCATTTACTGATAGGTTTAAAGTATAATTATAAGAAAGTACTGAGGACTGTCAGAACCTGATTTGTGGATTGAATTGTAGGTGTGAATCTCAAACTAATGTGGTTTATTTATCTGCTACAGGCTGCGCCAGCCAAAGGTCTGCTGAATTAGTAACACAGTCTGGGCCAGTGCTGGGCACAGCATGTCCTATCTCCTTCTACAAATTTAGGTACGTCGTTCTATTTTTAACTAAATAAATATCAGTAAGTGAAAACACCAATGCCAGCAGGTATAGCTTGTGTTCAAAGGAAGGCTGTATTCTTCTTGACTCAGTAAGAAATACTCGATTTCTCCTAACAGAATCTCTGTTCTCCACAATCACTGAATTATCTGCAATAAAACACATTCTGTCAGGACAGATCAAAGACAGTACATTTATTAAACTTTGAGGAAAACAAACAAAACACTGACATAAGGAAAGTTAAATAGAAACTGAAAGACACATCTTCTGACCGGCGAATAATGGCTTGTGTGACCAGTAAAGTACCAAAACAACATTCTGAGTTTGATTGAGGTATTTAACTATTTTTGGCAATAGAAACAGAGTAAGAAACTTCTTCCAAACACACATAGGCTTTACTTGCATTAGTGTCTATCATCTATGAAATTTTATATGAAACTAAATAATGTAGCTGTTAGAAAAATATAGCAGCAAATTAGCAGAATACCTAATGCACATTTACCATAAGTACGTTCTAAACGTAAAAATCCCACCCAATAGTTGGGCTCAGTCCTGTAGCCCTTGGTCACAAAGAGAGCATCAGTGAGTTCAGTGGGAGACATCATGAGCAAGATCTGCATTCACGGCACGTCTTACACTTCTGTTCATGTCAGAGAAAGGCAATGAACATCCCCATTTGCTTTATCAGAAGAACCCTGCTATGATGGAGCTATAGTCTAGTAAGGTATCTTCTGAAGCAATAAAAACTCATTGCAAAGCTCTGTCAAGTTCTTTACATAGTTAAAAATAAAGAGAACTTTCCCACTTGGTTTTGGTTTTCTCATAACCTTTCTTTTCTAAGTCTGCCTAGCACAGTCAGAGGAGATACTGTAGGCAAAGAGGACAAATCCTTTTTAACAACACTGTATTAAATTCCTGTGTTCCATTGAAGACTTTAAATCTATTTATAGCTTAAAAAATCAACCGCTGGCCAAATCCTGAAGTCCTTATTTTCTTAATCAATACTTCATGTGTTAGTCTAGTAACTATTGTGGTAGCTTTGTCCATTGGAGGGCTTCAGAAGTCGGTCAAATATGAAAAGATTATGCTACTAAATCACCAGAGCTTATTCATGTGTTTTCAAAAATTTTCAGTGAAAGTGTACTTCCATACTCCTTAATACTGTGGTCACTGAAATCTTGCTTTGAAAAAGTATATTATCATTAACCAGAATTCGATGAATAACAGAAATTTTTGTCCAAATATTTTGTATTGTTTAAAGTTTTCTACAAAACTTTAAATTTCATGTCTATTTCTATACTAGTTACCGTAAGAAAGCAATAGGATCAATTACTCTACGCTCCTAAAATATTTCAAAATTTCTCAACAGATTTCTTTAGAGGTATAAAATGGCTCTGTAAAATCTATCTTTAATTTTTGCTGCAAACAAAACTTTTATGAAACAGAAAACTTTTTTTCAAGACTGCAGCTCTTACATTCCTTGGATGGGCCATTGTAATTAAAGTACATCATGTAGTGTAATATAAAACATCTACGCTTTTGTGCCTAAGTATTAAAATATATTTTATTAATTTATATGGATCAAAATAGATGCTTTTTTCAAACTACTTCTGTGGATTTTTTCACCCTCATGCTCAGTTCCCAATTATTGATAGAAAGATCTCTGTCAACTGCACGATTTTACTAAATTCTCAGATTTTAGACGACCTGATTTTTAGCTTTACAAAAAGCATGATTTACTGTACATTAAACATAGTCATTTCAATGTTTAGTATCACAAAAATCAACACCCACAAGAACAAGACAGTCACGGCTAGTTAAGCAGTCTCAAGACAAATTCATAGATTATATTTACAGAACAAGAGGAATATTATGATGAATATTTTATGCTTCAACATTTGAGATAAACTTTTAAGAACCACAACAAATGTTTAGACTTCATTTTGGTTTCAGCACACAAGCCCAAGCTGACCCTCTGCTGTGAAATACTGCACACATCTAGTCAAAGAATTGCTACGGCATGATTTTGTTCAGCTGGTCTGTGCTCACATAGCCGCAAGACATGTTAAATTCTTTCTCTGGCACAGGCAGTGCAGTTGCATTGAGCACAAGGCCTTGTGGAGAGTGAACTATATGAATAGAAGTGTAGTCTGGGACAGGCATTTCCATACTTGGGGTTTCTGCCATTGAAGCTCCAAGACTGATACCAGTAGTGGTAAGGCTTTCTGTGGTGAAGTAAGTGTCCTCATTACAGCTTTGCTCCTGAACACGCGGCTCATCCTCTTCCTGGGAAATCACAGCAATACATTTTTTCACATCTGCCTCGCAGAAATAGGTATTGTCCATGGTGAAGTTTTGTTCTGTGCAGCCTTCGCATTGCGCTCTCCCTACCTTGGATTTCTGCCCTGGAGAAAGTACAACACTTCCAGCTGGAGTAATATCACTCACTTGAGCATAGAAGTCAGTGTTTGTCAGAGAATTCTGGTTACTTAGCTGAGTTTGGACTGATGGACTAGCTGAGTCAGTGCTCTCTGCAAAAGGAGGCCATGACTCTCTGCTTTCAGACTGAGTACTAGTAGGTGGCTGTTGGGTATCTGTGTTGGCAAGACTTCGAAGTGCCTCATCATCATCTTTCCTATGAAGGCACAAGAGATCCCCTTCCTTTTCTGTTACCTTCTTGAACTGATCAATGTCAGAGATGGCATCACATGTGTCGCTTGCACTGAAGTCTGTCTCTGGAATATCTGGTTCACAACAACTGGCACGTCCAGAATCATCATCCTTTGCTCCCAAGCAACTGTGTGATTTCAGATGATCATCGCTCAGGAGCCTGTCAGTATCTGAGACTCTGTTCTTTTCATCGGAGTCATCTATGTCTAATTCAATAAACTCAACCCACAAGTCATCATTGTATAGCTGTGTCTTGTAGTTGTCATGGCTGGCTAAGATGGAGTTCACTTCGTCTAGCTTTCCTTTCTATAAAACAAGAAAAAACGGATGTTGTATAAGAAAGAATAAAAATATTTGTGCTTCTATTAATGCAAACTTACGGAAAGCTAACTGGAGCTAATATAATAATTACAAGAAGGTTTTTTTTGTTATTTTCATATTTTATGAAAAGTTGTTCTATTGCATCTCCCCACACATTGCTAGAAGATGTAATTTCTTCATAGAAAATTGTTCTGTCTTTGATAGCAGTTGTAGCCTGCCACTACTACAGTGATTCCTACTATACATATCAGAATGCAACATTACCTTCAAGAGATCTGGGTCAATCCCTTTAATCTTTGGAACTGGCACAGGAGGAAAAATCAGCATTTTTAGCCTGGAAAAAAATAAATGATTGTTTTTAATTTACAGCAGTCCTTTTTGAGGAGGCTACAAAAAAGAAAGCTTTATGTCGCACTTAGACTTCTTTGCTTCAAAATTGAAATGTTTGAAGATTCAGCTTAAAATTGTGCTAAGGAAAAGAAAATTTTTTTCACACATTTCAAACTAAAGCAAAACAAAACAAACCCCAGTTTTTTGTAGCCTGCCTTGTTGGAATCACGTAAATTTATGCTGAAGTCCACTCTGACTCCATTCAGTTGTTTTAATGCTTTATATAAGGAGAATAAACTCCTAGAGCATTGCCAATTGTTTCCCTTCTTATGTTTTCCCAAAGGTTTTTTTTTTTTTTTTTTTTCTCCAAGGGATAAAGTAGTTCTTGCATGAGCCCAATGAATTTAAACAGGGGAACAGAAAAATAAAGTTGGCTAGGCCAGAATTCTGTTGTCTGCAAGACTGTTGTTGATGCAAAAATTAATATATAATAAGAAGGTTTTATCTTTGTTGAGAAAGAACTTGCTTAAATGTGTTCACGCTGCCAAGACATTATTTTAATCCTTCATAAAATGGATTTAAAATTCTCCGAGAAAATAACTAATAATTAGCTATGGCCCTCTTCCATTTTACCTCTCTGTTTCTTTTGCAAACACATAAATTGTAATCCCAAAAGGAAAATTCAACATTTTCTTTATACTGGATTACTTCTCTATTTTAGAAGGTAAATCTGAGTCCACAAATCAGATATTCTGACAGGATTGGGAACTAATCCATCTAATGACACAGCCCAAGGATTTAACCACTCACAGACTCAAGAAACAGTTCAGGAAGCATCTTTATTGCTTCAGATAACTGCAACCTGTGTGTCTCAAGGCTTGATCCTATGGCACCTGTCCTAAGGAGCCTGGTTCAGAATTTGTGAAACAAAAGTTGAAAAAGAAATGAATTGGGATCTTTTTAGATACAGGAAAAAATGGATCCTGGGTATTTTGAATTATTGGAGATCTAAGAAGTCCATTTCCCTGCAAGAACTTCTGTCACTCCCACCACCACATGTACCACTTTGAAGGGTGGAGGCCCATCGGTCCAGAAATGCGTGACAGACACACGCTGGATAAATGCCTCCTTCAGCAACCATTATTAGCACCGAATGAGCTGTGATTAGAGTCATGCTTCAGCCCTTGGGATTTTTTGAGAATAAGTTACTCCTTGCTGAGTGTGCTGAACAGTAAGCTCCTGGTCCCACACGTGACATCTCGTACCCATCTGACACACAGAGCTTCTGCACTTGCAGAGAGTGGCCTCTTGGAAGTAAAGCACTACTAAAATGCAGTGTTGCTTGTTTAACCTATTTTTTCAGTGGTAGCTCCAGCTGGACCATCATGTTTTCATTTCAGTGACTTGTACTTACCTGATATGTAAAATATCTCAAAATATCTCAGTGTTAATTTTCAATGTGTACACATAAGCTTACTGACAATATGTATGTGTGCACTGGGGCTAGACCATAGCGTTGCTCTAAAGTGAATTAATTCTGTCAAAATCTGTCCCTGAACACATATTTCAGGGAATGAATTTGCTGTGAGACCACTATCTCATTCTTATAAATATGTCATTGTGACATTTTTATGAATGACACAATCCTGAGTTTTGTTTTATTTTTTCCATGTTATTTATAGGAGGCACAGCCTATCCACAGATGCCAAATACCACCCCATGACTCAAGCTCTTGCCGGGGCTCAGTGAAGCAGCCAGAGAATACTGGAATACCCTTAGAACAAAGCCAAATATATAATTTGAGTGAAACTTTTGAGAAGTGTGTAAAAAATACTGTTCACAGAATCTGAATGAACTAAAAATATACCAATTGCCTTCAAAGTCTACGTACACTAAGTAAACACCGTATTATAAAGCGCTCTGCAATCCAAGACTCCTGCTCAAAGCCCTGTACGCACATGTGCCAGCATCCATGTAGCCTGAGCAGGTGGACAGTGATTATCAAAATAGTGTCTGGCCCCTCATTGAAGCACCCTTTTCTTAAACTACAAATAAATGAAATACGACAGATAAACCTCTGTACCTTGGCTGTTTAGACAGCAGGATTAAGATCGCTGTTATGGCCAGCCCACAAACTCCGAAGGCAACTACTAAGAACCAGGGAAACTCGATTTCTGGAAACAGAGAACAGAAACATTAGCAAGAATCTGAATCCCTGTTGCATGTTCAACTTACACCTTCTCTGCAGTCACCTGAGAATTCCAAAGTCAGAAAAGCTGATAGGAACATTTTTGGTTAGATAAACGTGAAAGTTCTGTAGCAAGAAGAAATAAAAACATTCTGATATCAATAGTTTCCATGCTGCATTTGTGAGTCCACTGAGACTGCTTGCAAAAAGAGTCTGAGCTGTTTGACATGAGCAAGATCATAGCACAGGCAATATATACAGCAAAAGCAGACTGGAGGAAAATTCTGTCAGCTGGGAGCATGCTACCAAGTAGACCCCTTTGTAGTTCATGTTACTGCTTCTGTTAGCCCAAGCAGAGAGGACCTTATTAACAGTGTGTAACTCTGCTAAATCATGGGAACTACAGTGGCATCAAAAAGGATGATGCCACTTTTTCTGAAGGCAGAACATTATGTTGTGAGCTGTACCAATTGCCAAAAAAAAAAAAAAAAAAGTTTTTGACCTTGCAGGCAGCTACATAGAATTTCAGGCCTGATAAAAGTGATTTGGCAGGGATGAGGAACAATGCTGATAAATGAAATGTTTTATCTTCTAAAAAACATCAATTGCTTACTGTAATGCTAATTCTGAATTGTAAATTCAGTGGTATTTAACCTGACACTGTAAAGTACAAACTATAGAGACATTTATTCTGGCTGTAGCCTAAGATTCTTCTCACTTGTTCCCAATTTTAAATTTTATGTTCAAACTTCACTTTCAGGGTCAAAAAATACTGGGCAGGAAGCTTTAGAATTCTATACCATGTAGAGTGGCCTATACACAAATTTATGGCCTTCTAGGAAAGAGAAGTTTTCAGTTTCAGACATCTGCTCCCAGCTTAAGTTGTTAACTTCATATTTTCAAACATGACTACTTGAAGTTCTATATGGTTATTTCTCTGTTAGTCAGGTCCCTGTTCTAATGTAGAACCAGAAACTTCTAACATCAGTGAGACCAGAATCCAGCTGCTTAAAAAAATTAGAATACTACATGTGAATTTACTACATGTGAATTTAAGCACTTCACACCAAAAACGTCAAGTATGCATTCCTACAGGTGAAACACAAAACAAGGAACATAATATTCTGTCATTCTATACTTCCTCAGTTTTCCTCTCTGAACTTCCAGCTTGTGTCACAATCCAGCAATTCTGCAGATGGAGGAGAACTGACCTTCAAATAATTCGTTGCTGCTCTATAAGTACAGATATGAGTCCATCTGCAGATTGTGGGTTGTAGTGAATGAAGCAAACTACTCGGCCTTGGATTTTCATGGTATTTTTTGTTCATATGCAGACACACACAGTGCAGACTAACTTGTGTTAACAAAATCATATGGACAGAACACTAGCTAAACTAGGTAATACAAGCTGCTAAAAATGAGATACTGGCAAGACTGTGAAAGACAACAGTTATAGGTTGGTTGTATTTCCACTGATGCTTCACAAAATGAAGTTAAGCAGTTTAAGATAATTTACTGCAGAGTTCATCTCGTGAAAAGTTTAGAAAAAGGCACTGTCTCATTCTTCTGTTGGAAAAAATGCAGTGCCCAGTGATTGCTGCTTCTGTTTTTAACGGCAGTTTTAAAACAAGCACAAAAGAAATAGAAAAAACCGTCCTTGGTTGTATCAGGGAGATCAGGAAAGCACAGCATTCTGATAACAGACTTAGAAAACAGTGTAACAATTTGATAGAAACCACAGCTCTCGCTTCACTGCTGGAATGCTCTCCCTGCACAGTGGAAGTTGAGGTTTATCTGTCTCCATTTTAGGCTGTATAGCATGTGTAGGAGCAGATACTATTTCTGATCCTCAAAGCTACCTGTACTTTTGCACTCTAGTGAACTGAGAAACAGTTGTTGAATTTAATTCTGAACCTGTGTGTAACTTGCATGCTCTTAATCTCACCAAATGACTTGCATGTGGTAGGCTAACTTATCAACCCATTCAAGCACACAACATCAAAAGAATGGAGAAAAAAGCAAAAAGATGGCAGTGGTTATAAGAACATTTTGATGCATTTATCTTATTTACCTTCAACACAATGAACAAATTCAATGCCTGCTTGAGTAAAGGAAACATAGAGGATTTCGCTGAACTCCCCAAACTTTTCGGAGGTACGCTGTCTGGATCGGACTCGGACCTCATAATCTCGTCCCATCTTCAGAGAATACAGTGGAACCACTGTTGAGAGCCTGGGTTCTAACTGCAAAGACAGAAAGGCTGTGATATATTTGAGGGAGTTGTACAATTTTACACTGCTTCTTGGTTTCAGAAATTAACATTCAAAGGTATTTTTTTCTGCTTGGAACATTAAGGACACAATGAGAAGTGTTCAGAGAGAAGTCACACTGAGAGAAGCCTGAAGTCACTTCAGACTTACTAGCTAGACACTGGACTTTCAGGAGATGAAAAGCTAAGAATCAAAACTCTCTAAATACTCTGTGAAGAAAGGCAGCTGTGACTAACTCCGCTGATTTTACCTAGCTGTAGATTCTTGCTACTGTTAAGATACAACCTTATTGACACCACAATGCTAAAAAACTTGCTAAAATAACATGGGACCCTTAAAGTAACTGTGATTCCCCCTGAATAATTAATTTTACGAAGAAAAGTGATTTACAGGCTTAAAAAACAAATTTATTGCATCTAACAAATCTAATTATTTTGCAAAGGTTGCATAGTTCTCAAAATCTTCAAGGATATATAAAATGAGAAAATGCAAAAAGAGTCTGGTAGAGCTGGTATCACATTGTAGGCCTTAAAATGCCTGCATTAGATGCAACATTCTTGCTGCTGTGTATCAAACAATGTAGGAAATCATACTGGAGGTCTTAATACACAGGATCGCCATTCTTTCCCCCTCCTCCTCGTATAAAAACATGCATTTTAGCTCTGACTTTATAGTAGGAGTACAGAAAGTATAGAAAATCTAAAAAAATAAGGAAAATATGCACAAAATAGAAATTCATGTGGCAGATAATATATTCTATATTTACTTCAGTAAATTTACCTCTGTGAGGGTAAGAATTAAAACACTACTTCTGTGGGGGTAAGAATAAAAAACAACAGCCACTGGAAACTTCAAAGAAGCATCATCAATACCTTCCAAATATCACCACTGCTGCACAATCTACACTCAAAACACATTCTGTTGTTAGACATGATCTGTGGAGTACTGTCATCCTTGATGCCTCTAGATGCAAGTGTTCCCAGAGATGACCAGTCAGATTTTGGATGAGGAAGTGATGACCACAGATAGATCACTTTTTTTCTGCTAATAATGGAAGACAACCCAACTGGAAAGCATGGAGAAGGGAATATGATACTATTCTACTTTACTTATTTTCTGCAAAGAAGCCATAGAAAATAGCACACTCAATTTCACTGTAGATAAATTATTTTTTCTGGAACACTTAATACAGATTCTTGAGAAAGGGATGCTGCCCACACTAAACTTTATGTACCCCAGATAATAGCAGCAGTTGGAAAAGGCAGCATGCAAGCCAGCACAAAGAGCTCAAGAACATCAAGTAGAATTACTGTGGCTGTGTAACTGATGTGACCTGAAAATGCAAGACAGGTGAAAAATTGAATGGTGTATGAGAAAAAGCAATCAGGCTAATCCCGAAACCTACACAAAAATTGCAAGGCTCAGCAAAGAGAATTTAATAGAATTTAAGCATGGAAAATTCTTTTCTATGTTACTTTCTTGCATCAGAGTTATCCATCATTATGATGTATCTGTGCACTCCAAGATTATCTTCTGTGTACAAAACTAGTAATTTAATCAAAGCATAAGTGGACATCCCTTCCTTTCTGTTTCAACACTCATTTTAGAAGGTATTTGTAGGAAAGAATGCACAGGGAGAAACTGCTACTCCCCTGCGGTCAGTAGGAATTTTGCTATTCGGGTCAAGATTCTGTTCACAAATTTGGCTTTTGTATTCCAATTAATAGGGGCTCAATGCCATGTTTATGGTTTTTAAAACGAAAGGTGCAGTAACACAATAAATACAGCTCCAGTGCATAAACCCTTTTTTCTTTAGGCAAATACAGGAGTATCTGTTTTCTGCAAGAACAAACACTGAACTTCAAGCTTTGCTGTCCTGGGGAGAATCAGTCCCAAGGCATACTGGAATTACTAACGGTACTGGAGCAAGAACAAAGGTTTAGAAGGAGATTCATATGATTGATACCTTATGGATTATAAAAAAAAATACAAATTGCATTTTTAAAGAGGTTTCTGTATTGCCACCTGCTTTTGCAAATCTTTTAAGAAGGTGGCAGATTTTCACGTTAAGAATTTATGGCAAAAGTTAGTCTAAGTCATTTAAAATGTAAAGATAATACAGAATACATAGCTTAGACAAATATAGAAATAAATTCAGGCAAGTATTTGAAAAAAGTTACAGACAATATAGGGCCTGTTGGTCTTTTACCAACAAGGGGACACAGAAAAACATAATATTAAGAAGGATCAGAGGAGAGAAGGAGCCCAGTAGTCTTAGCTATGTTTCAGCTGGTAAACCTGCCTTTTGGAGATTAAGACAAATTCTCAGCAGTATTACCTGCTTTCCTTCTGTCATTTATCTCAATTCATTCTAGTAAGAGAATAAAGAAAGAGTTGTGCTCTGAGAAGACATTACATTGGTCAGGTATTCAGAAAAAAGTCTACACATGCAATTATTCTTTGTAGAATCCTGGCAGTAGGTCTTTATATACATTCAGGTAAGCTGGGTAGAATTATTTCCCCCATAACAGGAAAACTCCATGAAAAGTTAGTGATTTTTAGAATAAAATGGAAAAGATTCAAGAAGTAAACACCTCATGCTTTCATGGACTACCTATACATTCACAAATTATACATTTCTGTCTTGTTTGAAATTGATATGTTTTATCAATGCCTTGATTTTATTAGCTTATTGATCCAATTTTAAATCATAATTCAATCTTTTTAAAAATGCATTAAAACAATATTTAAAACTATTACAACACTGCAGAATCTGGACAGACATAATGACATTTTCCAAATACAAGATTCCTGTTCCACGTACTGAAAATACTGCGTACTTTTTCAAATAGCTGAGGCTTAGGAAAAGCAACAGAGAAACATTTTATCCTTGAAAACCTTCATATATTTGATCACTGCTACACTTTGTAATATAACACATAAGGGATTTCAGGGTTTCATTATCTTACTTGTATGCCAGCTATCTTGATATATAAAGTTAAAATGTCTGCCAGAAAATTTCGTAAGAATATGTGTTTATTGTTTAAAATTTAAGGCATCATCTAATTAGCATTATTCACAATACTGTAGCTTTCCAAAATGGGACAAATGGGGTAGGGACACGACAAGCCTGCACTGGACTATGACTACTGCATAGTAAATATTTCCTCCATACCTCCTTCCATTTTGTCTCATTAACTTCTTTGTACTGCAATTCATACTCCAGAGTAATCCATCCTTTCTGAACATCTGCTGTTGGTGGTGGATCCCATCGTACTTGAATATCCCCATGGATCCCAGTTTGACTAGTATTTAGCAGAGTCCAGTTAAGATGCACTGGGGGATCAGGTAGTACTGTTTAAACAGAGTAAACCAGTTTTCAAATCAAAATGACCATTCTTACTATACACAGCTACATTATTTCAAGACTAAAAAAAGCACATTAACCGCACATTTGCTGATTAAAATCTGAACCTATGAGTGTCAATGACAAAATCACTAGATGTCTGGAGACAAGAAGGTAGCTAGCCACCACCAGCAGACGTGCTCTGCATAAATCTCATAAATAGTTAATAAAGAAGACTAGCGATGTATTACATATTTAATGATGATTTCCAAGAGTGGCTTATAAAACACTGAGACTAAACAACTTTCCATCAGAATTTATAGTGAGTTCTCTTGACAAATAAAACAGTAATTGAAGTCACACAGAATACAAATATTTGGTAACAACCTCAGAAATAATTTAGAAATACACTGAAAATCAGTATCTGAAAAGTAATTCTGATGTTGCTCAGCTGAACAAAAGGGCACAGTGGGTACGCTCTTGTCACTTGTGGGAATACAGTCTTAATTGCATGTGCATACACCACTGATATGCACCAGCAAAAATGTCTGGAAATCCCAGTCACAATTCATACTGCACTAAATATAAGATCTAACCTAGAAATGCTAAACATCCTGACTCTGCAGATGTTTTGATTCGGGAATAAAAATCTATTTGGTTCAGGAACAAAAATCTGTTGGGCTCCAGAATCTTGCAGAATCAAGACGTTAGCACCATCCTTGATCACAGTGACCAAAGGTATACAGCATTCCCTAGAAAGGAATCAGAATGACAGCAAAGGCAAACACTGACGCACATACTTGAGAGCATTGGTATTCGTAAAGAGAAATGACATATTTGCTTTCATCCTTTTGGATTGCTCTCAACAGTGGCAATATTACCTAGATGTAGATCACTTTACATATTTTATAAATTCAAATTGCCTCCTACATATATTATTTTTTAGAAACTGTTCTCAGGGGGAGAATTCAAATATAGTATGAAAGCTTACAGAATCACACCTATTGCACTAAAAAACTACAGAGATAAAATGCATAATGGAAGGGTACCTATTTCATCAACACTGAAACATTTTTCATCGAATACTTCATCTTTATTGGCAAGCTTAACACAATACGGTATCCAAATCGAGGTGTAGGATGTGTTGAAGTAACAGCTATTTTCTCCTGCAGTGATATAATCAGGGCATTCTTTCCAGTCTTCATCATTCCTAGAATGACAACAAGATCATGAGATACGTGAGAGAGAGATTTATGGATTTTACAAAGTATAAATTGCAGATGTTAGAAGACGTGCAGTTGATAAGTCATATCTCCTACAGAAGTAAGAAAATGTGTCAGTATTTCCTGTGATTTACAATGAAGTCAAACCACTATGCAGCCAACCTACATAAATATTTCATGTACTGCTAGTGGCATTTCTATGTGTTGGATGACATTTCTGAAAGAACAGTCAGAGAGTCATTTAACATGCATTTACGTTACTGTTCTTCAGGCAAAATCAATTGCAATAAGGCACCTATCTGTATGATGAGATCCAAAACTTGAAAGCCAGACTGCAAGGCAGATCAGCGCTGCACCACTTGCAAAACTATGGGCAGTGGACTTCTGCTGGTGACCACGATGGGAATGTAGGCATTGGGACACCTAACACTCACATGGGAAAGTGTCTGAGGGCAAATGCTGACACAAAACAACCCATATCAGCAAGATGTGAAAGAAAAGAGAAGAAATACAGAGAAAAAGCTATCTTACTTGGGATAAACAACTTCTAAAACGCTGGAAGTACTAGCAATAAAACTACCTTTTTCCACTCTTTTGTTCAAACATTCATGAGTGCACTTTGTAAATAAAAGAACTGTAGTAGGAGATGTCTCATGCTTTTGTATGTTTTGTTTAATCTCTTAATAAGAAGAGAAACTAGCAGATAGGAAGTGATGTGAATTCTCAGACTAAGAGTTGTTATGTATTTTGTAGTGTCAGTCTCGTAAGACCAAGCTGAAATGAACCAGAAGGTCCAAACTATAGAAATCCTTCAGTTAAAGCAAAATGAGAACAACCAGTTTACTAGAAATATTCTACAACAAAAGTGAAAGATTTTTATGCATTGCTTCTGAAATATCTCAGAGTGAACAGATGCCATTCCTGATCTTTCTCTCAACTACCTCTCAGCCCAAATACAGACTGAATAGGGAACTTTTAATAAATTACAGTCTCGGTTTGTTAAAGGTGTAATGTAAATGCTCTTCCTTACTAAGAGTTGTTCATACTGTACAGAAGGTTTAGACTTAAATAATTATTCCAATTGCATCCCTCAGTGCTGGAGTGGGTCTTTAAGACGTAAAAAAGACAGATGATGCATAAGCGGAAGGGAAGCGTTTGTGCCACTAGGCAAGAGCCTTGTGCTTAGCTGATGAGACCAGACACTTCTCTAAAGGAAATGCTGTAGCTCTGCCAAAGCCAGGACTTGATAAAGGTCAGACACTTCAGATGCTATGGCTCATGTTAAGCTCATGTTAAGTTACTTGATATAGTTCAATCCTGAGCCTTAAATATTGCTTGCACATTGACACAGAAATACTTCTAATATGATTTTTCTGTTCACATCTTTCATTGTAGAATACTAATTTTTGAGGCAATACATGAAATACACATCTTTTCAACCTATGTGGAACTGAGTTTAAATTTTTAAAGTTTGCACCATCTTTGTGCACGCCATTGATGTTGTCACCTCAACACTTACACTTTAGCAATGTTTTTGATTTGGATGCCTGTATTTCTAGGTCTTAGAAAGGCAAGGAAGAAAACAAGCCTTGCTGTTAAGCTTGTTTCCTGAGCAAATTTATTATCATGTGCAGGAAGTTTCTGTAAATCAGAAAGGTTGAAAACCAGTACATTAGATGGAAGAGAATCACACATCCTTCTGTTCCTGTGAATAAAAAGGCTTTTGTTTCCCAATTAGCCATTACTGGTAATGAGTATGTCCTTTTTCTGGCTAATCATTTTAGCAAGCAGAAATTTATAAAAACTTCAGTGGAATGTAAAACTGAACTAAACAGAACTCTGTGAAACATAATCCCCAGTCTCAAAGCATGGTTTTTAGGAAGATCTGCACACTCAGACTTTAGTTTAGCAGATGGCCAATGAGGGTTTTATACAACTTTAATAAAAACTGAAAAGAGCTTGTATACAAATTCTTCTTCAATACACAGACATAACGAATATCACAGCTACATGTTAAATTGTTAGGAGGCAAACTGAGGTTCCCTACTAGAAACTCCGTTCCCAACACATACAGAGTTCAATTTCAGATTCTGAAACCAAGACCTACATTTGGTAAGAATGTTTTCTTACTTAATTCCCATGTAAAGTTCATGATTGCAAAAAATTTGATAATTAAAAAAAAATTCAAAAATACGCACTTAAGACACAGCTTTGTGCCCTTCAATACATTATTGTTTGTATCATAGTGAAAAATTAGCAACAATGAGTTAACAGGCAGACATGAGGTCTGCTCTGAAAGTAATGCCTCATTATGTTGCCCCAGAACACCAGGGATGGATGTAGGGGTATGGCAGTAGAGGCTGAACCTTCCCACGAGTATCCCATACGTTTTGTTGCTGTGTGACAAACGGCAGCAGAGTGGCAGTCTGACACAATGGCATCCGACATGAAAGTGCGTGTGAAGAAAAGGTGTGACACTGAATTCCTCCCCTGGAAAAAAATGGCACCCACTGACATTCACTGATGCTTGCTGAATGTTTGTATAGACCAAACAGTGGATGTGAGCGCAGCAAGGTGGTGGGCTGTGTGTTTCAGCAGTGGCAACAGCAACAGTGTTCTTCTAGGCTGGTGCAGATTTTTATGAGTGTAGCATACATGTTCTTGCTCACTGCTTGCAAAATTGCAGAGCTAACAGTGATGACTATGCTGAAAAGGACTGTTGTGTAGCTGCAAATTTGTTTCACCAAATAGCATTACTGCACTTTTTGTAGCTGCTGTAGTTTCCAGGCAAATAAGTAGGAGGCATTACTTTTGGAGCAATCTGCGTATAAGTAGGTTAGAATAAGAATGCATTCCCATTCTTTTCCTCCCTCTTCCACTGTTTTCATATACAACATACACCTTTTCATACCTTTTCATATACAACAGTTGTATTGTTCCTGAAGTAGTGAGGTTTCCATCAGTCCAATAACATGAAAATGTCTCCAGCTCAGGTGATCTGCACTTGCTGATTTGTGGCCACTGCAGAAGATCTATCAAGGAAAATGGCAGAAGACAGAATCGGATAAATTAAAGGAATCCTGGAATAAACTGGACCAATATGATGTTAAAATGAAGCACTTTTTATACATAATTAGCTTTCCTTCCGATTTACGAGCAATGAGGCAAGCTATAAATTCTGCTTACATGCAGATATCTAGATGTCTACATCTGTGAAAGGCCAAATTTCAAAGATGGATCCAGCTTCCTTTTGTGAGAATGGAGATGTTAGTGCCATGGTCTGCTACCCAGAGTGGAGGTATGCCAATGCTAGAGCTGTAGTTCAGTATAGATACACCTGCATTACTCCTGCCCTTCCAAAGAAAAGCTCTGTTTTAAGGGAAGTGTGGTACTGCAGAGCTCGGCGCTAGACTAACCAAAGCACTAGATTTGCTCAGCTGAGCAGTTCATCAGTGTGACAGGGCCTGTATTGCTACCACTAGAGTTGCCACCTTGAACTGAGTTCAGGTTTGTGTATTTCTCATTGTGCAGTTATAGCCTTAGTCTGACAGAGATGAGGACAGCTCACAAGCATATGCCTGTTCTACCACATGCTGCTTCAATATTCATAATTTCCATTATTTTTCAAAGCTGAAATTATGCAGATCCAAGAAATGACTGGTCCAATTGCTCAGCCTTGTCAGCCTTATGAGAAAAATAGAAACAAAAGTTGTGCATATGATTCACTGCTTTCAAAGTAAGCATGTAACTTCTTCCTAATTTTTAAGGGTCTAATCAAGCAGTCATTCCAAAATGCCACCATTTCCTACTTGGCCTAGGAAGCTTTCCAAAAAGGGATCACAGCAAATGGAAGTGCTTATCTGTCTTCACTATCTGTGAAATACAATCATCTGTCAAAGAAAATTTCTCCATTACGCACCCAAAATTTGGACATTATCAGGTGTTTATGACTGATGAAATGATCCCTGGCCATGAACAACACAACACTACTGGATTCCACCTGCAAAGCCTTTCACAAGTATTTTTGCAGCACTGCAACTGAAAATACTTGGTGAAACTTACTTAAACTCAAATTTTCAAAAAAGTATTAAGGTACAGACACCCCCAAGCATCAGACGTTTCTCCCTGCGCACGGGCATTCTGTGACCCTCCTGTCTGCTGACTGCTTTATTTACAGTCGAGACAGAAACGCTTACAGAACACCAAAGTAATTTGTATTTCTTAGCCTTATTGGTTCAAGTTGTGTCCTCTCCTCTACATTCTGCAATGACAAGCACTGACATAAGCAGTAACTAATACATGAATATTAGATGTTTTTCTGTTTTGGTCACTATGCAGTATTGCCTCATTTTACACTTTGGACATTGAACAAGGACTGAACACCTTTGTGTAAATAAGAGGTTTGATAAGCTTTGTGACCTATGCCCCCACCAAATATTTTAAATTCTTCTTACCAGCCTAAAATAGCTGCTTTTCTAATGACAAAGATTTAAACAGCACGTTCAATTTTTCTGAACTTCAAAGAAATTTCATTTTTTAAATTGAAACACATTTTCAAATGAAATGTTGCAGCAAAAGGAAAGAAGTCAAACTGTTCTTTTTCATAAAATGCCGAAATGAAATATTTTGGCTATGGGACTTGGTTTTGTTATGGTATTCAGTAGTTGGTGGCTTCTGCCTAAATCCCAACACGGTTTTGGTTGACCTTGACCTGAATTTATAGAAAACTTTGCATCATTCACCAGACAATTCTCATCTGGCAGAAATCATCATTAACACATGACTGTAACACTGTAAACTATTATAACATAGATTGAAAACAAAACAGAATAAAAGATTCAAGAGTATTATATATGTATTTTTTCTGTGTATCATAGTTTCCTCTTTCAAGCTTGAACTTTCTTTTAATTTAATTATTAAAACTCATTTAATTATTTAAAAACAAAGCAAAGAAAAATAAAATTTTGTGCCTCTACTTCAAGGACATGAGCAAAATTGCCTCATTCGCAGGATACCTATAATCAGCATGTCTCAGGTCTCTCTCTTCTTCTATAACCGAGTGTGGTAATGAAGGACATGCTATAGTTTTTCCTGTTTCTATCCTCAGCTATGTGAATCAAGAACAAATATAGCTAGTTTCACTGAAACAGAAAATGATATACTGGAAAACCCTCCTAAGTTAGGATATTTCTGTTGATGCCTGCGCTGTATTTAAGGCTGGGACATATCATATTTAAAGCTCGCACAGACCACGTCCTCAACTCCAGGGGTAGAAGTCACACAGTCACTTCTTTACATGGCCAAAGGAATTGAATGGAATAAAACTTCACCACTTTATACGGAAAATAAATTAAGGACTATGAGACATACAAACTGTTCTAGAAAAACTGATAAGAATGCAGCCAGAAGTGCAATCAGTTATGATGGAGAGAACAGCAATGCACACAGAATGCTGATTAAGATGTGTTGTCTTACACTCTAGCTTGAGAGGAATGCATTCCTAAGACCCCATTTTCTTCTCTTCTCCCTTACGACAGGACTCACTATTTCATCACACAGGTGTTCCTTTAACTTGCATGAGAATTTCTCTGCATGGAACAGATTTATCTGGGATACATATACTCCTGGTTTTTACCGATTTGCAGTTCATATTTTTACTTTTTTAATGACCAGATCAATTTCTAACAAAAATTGTTATCTAATCAGTTGTTTCCAGATTCTGTGTCAGGATTCCAGCCTTCAAAACCACAGGCTTTTGTGCCTGACGGGAGGAAACCTTGTCATGCTGACTTGTAGAATGCTTGGCACTCTTGGGGTGCATCTTCCCAACTTCTTGTTTGCTACAGGAGGTAATTATCGACATTGTACAGGACCCTGTGTGAGCTCTATCGCCCGGACAAACCGTACCAGACTCTGATAAATGAATACAATAGCTCAGTTGAATGCATTTAGGCACAACGGCAACAAATGAATAAAAAACGCTCATTTCATCCCAGATAATGGCTTGGCTAAGGATGCAGATTCAGCAGCAGGAAACAAGGAAAAAACCTAGCAAATCTGTGGTTTCTGCCATGCTGGTTCTGGTAGAGGAGATCTAGTCTTGCCCAGCCAAAATGTTCAACTGCCACAACTGTGCTGTAAATAAAAAAGAGTAGGATCTTTTTGTGTTTTGCTTCCTTTCTGCTGCGGCCGCAGATTAGCCATGGTATAAACTGGCTCAGCCAGAAGTTGTTCTGCCAAAACAGTAGCTGAAACAGTGGTGTGGTTTGCAGAAAGAATCAGGAATCCAGATATGCCATCCCTCTCCTTACATTTGTTTGAGGTCACAGTTTTTCATTTAGTGTAGTTTCAACGCTACATATATTTTAATGATTTAAAAAGGAATATAATGCTGTAAAAGATCACAGAAAGTTACATGTGGATGGGCTTCAAACCAGAAGAAGTCTTAAAGACAATCTACAGTTGTCAGAGGGCTAAATCCTCTGGAGATTAAGTTCCCCAGTGTTGTTGTTTTCTTTTTGTTTGCTTATTTAAAAGTCTCTTTAAATAAAATGTAACTGTAAAAGGAGCTGGCCTCAAGTATGAACAGCAGTCACTGATGCTGTTAGGTAGTCAGTTAGTAACTGGGGTACAGCAGAGCAGGTCACCCTCACCTCAGAGACAGTCCTACTGCCACCAGAGCTCTGGCAGTTCTGCAGGGACGCAGGCAGGGCATTGTGTAAGACATACAAAAACCTATGCAGTTAGGTAGGGGAAATACTCATGAGGATGTAACTGATACAAAAATAACCAAGCTCGCTAAGCAGTACAGAAAACAGGAAGATGTACTTTAGGGGATTAAGGCAAAGTACTTATCATGGTAATTTTAAAAGGTTCATGTGGAATTATTGGGTATCAGAACTTAGAGCAAACTTAAACTTCCATAAAAATAATGTGCTCCAATGTGCAAATCAATGACGGATCAAACTGCATGCAACAGTACACTTACTTCATATTACTCACTCTCAAAGCACACACACTGTGTCATTGCTAAAGCATAACAACAAAGATGGAGATGCAAACCGGCAAATTAAATACATTTAAAATTGCAAACAATTATGAAGACCTGGAGTGTTATTTACTGTAGCTCAGATTTGTACATTGAAAATGACTGCTCTATCAATTAGGTTCTGCTTCTGAATCCACCAACTTTAACTACTGTTGGACAATGAACTTTATTGAATGCAGGGTGATTTCTCTAGTACCACGAAATTCTGTTTCTTTCAAATTGCAAGTTGAAATAGACAATGTTTGCTGTCTGTGGATGGTATTTTAAACAGTCTAGTACTAATAATTTAACATACATCATATATAAGGAAAGTAGGATGCAGCCAGCAGACAAGAGGTCAGTTCCTAATCATGCTTCTTGCCAGTCTGACTCAGCCCTTGCTCTAGGTACCACCTGTCCACAAAGGGCCAGCAGCAAAGTTCTGGAACAGTGCTGCTGGGGAAAGGAAAGTAACTGCTCTTCTGTCAGTATCAAATGAGATCATATTGCATGAAGAACTTAGCAGAAAGAAAGATGAGATTAACAGCTGTAAAAGGAACAAAATATTTCAGAGAAAAATAAAGGAAAATAACGCACAAGAGAGTATTCTGCCCATGAATTCAAAGTATTGCAATAGTTCCTGAAAAATAATGATGTTCTGCTGAGGACTGAAGGCTAATTTGGTGACCAGTTTTGACCAATAATACGTAGGCATTCCTGCTAACAGATGGGAGGCATGCACAGTGCTCTGCAAAATGCCAGAAAGAACTTACAGCAAGTTTGCAGCAGAGTCAACAAACAAAAAAATCTGAAGATCAATATTGGAGCTTGGAAGCACTGAATGAAGAGGCAATGGTCAGCTATTCCTTTTCAGGAGCAAGCTCCCTCTTGTTTGTTTCTTGTCAAGTGAGACAGATATAGTTAAAAGAACAAATGCCTTGCAGAAGCAGAGACTTTCTTCAGCATCACAGTGCAGTGACTGTGATGGTTTCCCACGCTCTCTGTGCTACTGAACCTCCACAGAACAGGAGCTGATGTGGCTCACAGATGTGGTGTCCATACTGTGCTTCTCGGGTACACGAGAAGATCAAGTAAATAAAGCTGAGAACTGTGGGAAAAACAATCCTGCAGCATTACTCAGTACTGTTGCCCATGAGACAGTCTGTACAGGGATGAGCAAGGATGTGGATATGTGCCATGTTTCATGTGTTTTGGTGTGTGCTTTCCAAATCATGCCCTCCTATGCACAGTGCTGGAATCACGTGGTTTCTGCTACAGGCAAGCCACATCAGCTTCCCAGCCTACATATGTAATGTAGACATGCAAGCAGAGACAGAGGGCATAGCAAAGGAAAGGCAGTTAACACAACAAAACCCATTTCCAATGATCTCATAGTTGTAACTCAAAGTTACTTTTTTCAAAAAAGTATCCATAAGAATAATAATTAACAATGCTTTTATCTGTTCTTGCTGCTACTGAAGATGTTCAAAATTGCACAACATTATGTGGTAAGGCATATGAGGAAAGCTGTGCTCTCCCTGCTGCACCAACGAACAGTACAAGAAGTAAACAAATATTGCAAGAGGTTTTCTTCACCCTTCTGAGAGTAAGCAATTTCTACATAGCTGCCAGATACCTCCAGCATGCTTTCCTCTCCCACTCCTGCACCAGCTGACATCTTTCAGGTACAAAGGGTGCTCAGAACCAGGACATCATGACGGTCTTGGCTAAGTCTGACAAATTACTTCCCTCTTTTAAACATCAGCTCACTTCCTATGAAGATGGGGGAACACGGGGGGAAGCAGGTGATCGGTCTGACTCGGGGCAGCCCCCGCAGCCTGGAACATGTGATACCCCCATCGCTGCGAGAGATGGCAGCAAGCGGCTGCAGGACGAGCGAGCAACGCTGGTGCCAATGGGAGCGACGGCAACACGGGAGTGCTCACAGAGCTTACAGAGCTTATGGCACAGCTCACGTCTGCAGCAGGGTGGATTGTGAAAGAAAAACGGGGGATGCAGGAGAAAGAAGGACAAAGAAGGAGGAGGAAAAAAGGATGGAAAAAGAAGATGCATTTTGAAAGAAAGCTGAAGAAGAGGAAGTAATATGGACAATCTGTAAAGGAAACATGCCAGGTGACACAAAAATGTGATCACTGCTACTCAGTCTGAATAGTAAAGATGACAACGTCTCTTGGTCTGGCATGTATATGCCCTGACAGTGCAGAGAAAAAGTAATGTATATTGGTGACCACTCAGAACTCTCAGAAGAGTTACTTACTAAGATAAGCTCGTAGTTACATGGACAGTGTGGATTGCAAAGCTGAGGAAATAAGAAAGGAGTGACACAGCTCATCACTGTTAGAGAGAATAAGGACAACTTGCCAGAATCACAGAAGTAATTCCTCACGAATCTAAGAAAGTTTCAATCATTAGATGCACTACAGTGAGAGCTTCAGGAAAGCAGGGACACAAGTTGGCCAGGATTCATAAGACACACAGCTGTGCATTACCCATTATCAATGATATTGCGTCCTAAAGTGCATTTCGTCACTGAAGCAGTACCTGGTATGAACAAATTCATCCTGATATCTTTTGTTATTTATTCCCTTTCCACACCTTTGTTAAATGCAAGTGAAGTAACTCAGGAACATAGTGGCCCTCAGTTCATCCTTGTTCTTGACATTTGCTCCCTTTAATTCACACTCCTTTTTGAAGGCCAGAATCAAGCTGTAAATTCTTGAACTTGTCACTGTTGAGCTCCCGAGCTACCTCTGCCTTGTGTAGATTTTAACCATTTCAAAACACTGACTGACTAATAGCACCTGCATACACTAGACAGAAAAATGCTTCACTGTATGTTGCAGAGATTCTCATGGGGTGCAAATCAACAATCCTCATTTCACTGAATTTTAAGTGGCAGAATTTGGTGGAGTTGTTAGTCTAGTGAAGCAAAGGATGGAAAAATGCTGTGAGTATCCACAGCACGACTAGATGAATGCCCTTGGAGGAAACTCCCAGAACTCTTGTTCTTCAGTCAGGGGAAAGTTCCCTGTTACAGTCCATATATATTAATATAAAAACTAAGGAGCCAAAAAGCTTCCAGAGGCTTTATTACTATGAAGATCATTTATTACCTTCCACATCTGGAGTGAAGACCCAAGGGAGATTACTGAGTTGTCACACAGCAATTCCTCTCAGAAGCCCTGCTACAAGACCTGTCTGACACATGGGCACATGCAACAAAGGGAAGATGAGGTCTCCAAGTATTCTGAGGAATTTCTTCTCACTCTCTGATCACTGACAACCAAATATTATTTGTTGCTTTGAATATCTGGAGACTGAAAGTCATGCTCATTTTTCACAATTTTTCATGATAGAAACCACTCAATTTCACCTTTACAGACAATAGGAATAGAGAGGTTTTATGGGATATTCTTACTCTTTTTGCACATCTGTACCATAACACATTTTTTCTGGGCAACAAAGATGACTGAATCAATACGGGTATTTTATAACCTCCTGGCATGCAGTATTACGCCTGTGCCTTTTGGATGTCCTGTTTTATTACTGCAGCCAGGATGTTTACTTGCTCAGTAATTCAGAACTTTATTATTGCAATGAATCATGGACGATGAGTTACTAACTTCAAAGAAGGTCCAGTGAAATTTTAAAAACAACCTAGAGAAGAATAAAAGTATTTTCTGCTCAATTTGTTCTGTAACTTAGTAAGAACATGAGTCTTTGCAGTTTTGCAACTTTCTTGTACATGCATCCTTTTCAGTAGATTTCAAAAGGAAAATGTCTGTGACAACAATTTTGTTCCTTGCTAAAATGCAGTTCTTATTGACAGATCAGCAGTGTCCTTTTAAAGGTATTTATAAAACAACTATCTCCATTCTTAATTAAGCCAATATATTAGGTACATAATCCTCATAAATTAACAAAATAGTTTTCTTTAAAAAAGCAAAATAAAGCAAGAGTATCTAGCAGTTCTCAGTGCCATGGCCAAATCTCAGATGGACTCTTGTATATGAAAGGAAACATATGTGACACATCTGAATTTATAAATATAGAGTATCTTGCTCTTCTCCAAATGATAAAGTTGCTGAGCTGGGTACTTTTGATCTGGTTACTTTTTAGCTTTGAAATTCAGGGGGATGGAAACACCAAAGGAGTGAGAAACCATGCCAATGATATTAGACTGATAGAATCAAGTTAACAGTGGAAAAAAAAACAATTCCCAAAGTATTGGAGATTCAATACTAAGATGAACAATGCACAAACAAGGAGCATTCATGACTCAGAAGGGAACTGTCCTTAACAGAATAGTACATTTTTTTCCTTCAGCTTTTATTTCTGTGATATGTCTATGAGCCTAAAAGAGTTTTCTGATCATCTGCACAGCGTTGAGAGGTCTGAAGTAAGCCTCCAGATTCATCCTGATTTTACTATTGCATTTAGTGATTCATGTGCAGAATGGATTTGGATAAAACAATAACATTCAAAAGCACAGTGTAGAGATTTATAGAGGAAATCTCAATTTTTTCTTCTGACAGACTGCCAAAAATGATTAGAGTTGTATGTATCCTCTGCTGAACTTCCCTCTAATACTCACTGCTTTGTGAGGACCCATCTCTGTCACTCCTACGCTTCAGAGCTTAGTTGGGTAAGAATCACAGAGAGAGTTGCTGGGGTTTTTCCTCTCACTATTTGAACTACAGACTCCTGAGTTCAAGGACTTAAAGACTAGTGGATTTATAAGAAATGAAGACTGATCGCTATTAAAAAATTGGCTGTTCTCACTTGGCTTGTTTCTCATGTGCCTTCAACATCTTTTCGTAGAATAGCCATTTCAAATAAATGCAGCAGGAATTTACAGGGAAGCCTGACTTTGTTCATTTAAAAAACAGAGCAATTTCCTGACTGGACAAAACACAGAGCTAACATTAAAATTAACAAAAGGCCA